>NW_026692194.1:3725000-4925000 GCF_021218885.2 Marmota monax
GTGTCCTGGGTTCAATCCCCAGTACTTCAAAAAATAAAAAATAAATGAGAGAAAGAGAGGGAAGGAGAGAGAGAGAGAGAGAGCGGGGCGGGGGGCGGGGAGATAATTAATGGATAAATTTAGGTCTGGAGGAAAAACAGGCCTGGAAAGCAAAGAAGGGTGTTCATAGAGTTTTTAGATTTGAAGTTGCAGGTTGTAGTGCCTCTTCCCTCCTGCTTGTCTCCTTCCTACCACTCCCCATTTCTTCTATCCTACCAAGCTAAGGTAATAATCCAACTTATAAGACCATTAGACTGACAAGGATAGCCATAGAGGCCTTTTCAATGGTGGCATAGTATAGAGGGTAAGAGCTAAGAATCCGACATCACATAGACTTGGGTTTAAAACCCGGTCCCTGGGCTGGGATTGTGGCTCAGTGGTAGAGTGCTTGCCTAGCACGTGTGAGGCACTGAGTTCAATTCTCAGCACCACATTCAAATAAACAAAATAAAGTCCATTGACAACTAAAAAAGCATTTTAAAGACAAAATGACAAAACAAAACAAAAAAACTGGTCCCCTTACTTCCTAGCTCTCTTTTTGAGCAAATTACTTAATCTCTTATATGTATTATCTCATTTGGTCCTCACACCAGCAGATATTGCTAGTCTTTCCCACAGCCTCCATTTTTAACAAATGAGGGACTAAAGCTCAGTAAATTCAGCTGTGACAGTCCAGTTCACATTTCCATAAGTAGTAAAACTGCTGTTTACACCTTTATCTGCCCCGCAACAAGCTATGCCCCCTAATCAATTATAAACCATAACCTCAATTTATCAATCATGGTGTAAACATATTTTATTTACTTATTTATTTTTGGTATTGGGTATTGAATCCAGGGGTGCGCTACCACTAGCTACATCCCCAGCCCTTTTCAGTTTTTATTTTAAGTCCTCAGTATATTGCTGAGGCTGGCCTTGAACTTTTGATCCTCCTGCCCCAATCTCCCATTGCAGTGATAACAGGCTTGCATCACTACAGCTGACTGAAACACACCTTTTATAAACCAAAAAATATGAGTCATCTCCTCAGAGATTTGATATTCTGGTACCACCTGGGCACGTGATGCACACCTATAATCTCAGCTGCTCAGGAGGCTGAGACAGGAGGATCTCAAGTTAAAAAAAACAAAATCCAGCTTCAGCAACAGCAAGGCACTAAGCAACTCGGTGAGACTCTTTCTCTAAATAAATACAAAATAGGGCTGGGGATGTGGCTCAATAGCCGAGTGCTCCTGAGTTCAATTTCTGGTACTCCCACTTCCAAATTTAATATTCTGATTCCAGAACACCTGGTAAATTGAATTTGTAATTTGGTATGTGAATGTGGTATCTGAACAGAGAGAGTGGAACTATCCCCTGCAGAGAAGATTCTGCTCTCTTTTCTGACATCAGTAGGACTTTGATCCCGCCCTTGCTTTTATGAAATTTACATTCTTGTTGGGAGAGATAAATATTAAGAAAGCAAACTTTAAAATATAATAGATTCAGATCATGAGTAGTGCTACAAGGGAAAAAATAGAAAGTGACTTAGGCTGGGGGACACCACTCTGAGGAGGTAACATATATCCTGAACCTGTCATTGTGAAATTCAGCTGTGACAGAAAACCCAGATAACAGTGATTTAGAAAATGAGAGTTTATTTCTCTGCCACATAAATGCAGTTTGTAGGTAAGCCTTCTGTGGCTGAGTGGCACTCCGTGGTATCAGGGACCTAGCCTCTGATGGAGGTGGCTTGTTGCCTCACACCCTCATTAAGCAGCTTCTGTTTCCTAGTGGGCATGGGTTGGTTGAGCTACAGCTAACAGGAAGGAGGAAGGGGTGGGGGTTGGGGTATGCAGAGGATCAAGAAAAGCTAACTTCTTGTTAAAGACTCTTCCTGAAAGTTTAACATATATAATTTCTAGTTCTATCCCTCTGGTTAAAGCCTTGCTAGCCACATCTAGCTAGAAAATACTGTTTCTGTTCTGGATGGCCATGCTGAGTTAAAAATTAGGGGTTATATTTTCAAGGAAGAGGAGATAATAAATATTGAGGGACAACTAGTGATCTTTGCTTTAAAGAAAGACATAGCATGAAAAAAAAATGGCCATGGTGTGTTCATTCAAGGAAAAGAAAGCCAATGTGGTTGGAGCATGTAAATAAGGGAAAGAGTGGTAGATGTAGGGCTCTGAAAACCACAGGGAGATTAGATTGAATTATGGTAGTGGTGACACATCTTTGGAAGGAACTGCTTGCAGTATGTTAAACATCAATTGGTCTCCTCAGTATCTCCTTCAGCCCCTGCAGTCAGATCACCCCCCTCCCCTGTTCCTCTATAATGGAATGAAGTGGTTTTATTCTCAGGTTGGTTGAAGAAAGAGGTACTCTACTCTTAAAGACAGTCCTACCTGAAGACAGGGGCCCTTACTGAAGTCAGTATTCTAAAAGGTGAGAAAACCAACCTCTTCCTATGGAGCTGCCTATAAGCTAGTAACCCACCCCACCCTGCTTTCCTTCCTTTCTTGGAAAAACAAAGCAATATTCTTTCAGAGGCAAGACCTATAGATGACAGTCACCTAACAAAAACAGTCAATTCCCGGTTAGAAGGCAATACAATGAGCCCAATGCAGTGGCAGTGACAGATGCCTGTAATTCCAGTCATTCAGGAAGCTGAGGCAAGAGGATCACAAGTTAAGGCTAGCCTTAGGAACTTAGCTGCAACCCTCAGCAACTTAGTGAGATACTATCTCAAAAAATAAAAAGGACTGGGGATATAGCTCAGTAGTAGAGTATCACTGGGTTCAATCCCCAATAGCAAAATAACTAAAAATAAAAAGATTAGGGATGTTCCTGAGTAGTAAAGCACTTTTGAGTTCAATCCTCAGTACTACCAAAACAAAACAAAAAGAAATATTAAGAAACAATTTTCTAGATGGGTTCTTTTTCTCAGAAAGTTACTGAAGGATGTATTCCTAGAAATGAGGTATTCAAGAAATATGAAATTGGGGCTGGAGATATAGCTTTGTTGGTAGAGTGCTTGTCTAGCATGCATAGGGCCCTGGGTTCAATCCTCAGCACTACGGGGTGGGGGTGGGGGTGGGGGGGAGGGGGTTCTAAACCATATGAAGTCATAGTAACTAGGAGACCAAGGATCCATCATAGGGAAGAGGTAAAAATTCCATGAATGATGATGGGGATCATGAGACAAAAATCCCCAGGAATCAATTCTGCATCAGTCTAGGGCCTGAAGTAGAAAAGAAATCTCTCTCTCTCTCCTCACACATGATAGGCAAGCGCTCTACCACTGAGCTACAGCCCCACCCCAGAAACTCTGCCTCTTGATGTCAGCACATATGGGATTTTAGTTGTGCCTGCCCTCTTCATCAAGCTTCTTGGGTCACACGTCTTATTTCCATCTGAAGTCTCTCCCTAGGAGTGTGCATTTTACTATACAAGTAACATAAAGGTAAGTGCGTGTTACTTTAGTGACTATTTTAGGCATGTGTTTGCCCCTTACCACCTGAAGCTGTTCCTTATCATCCAGGAAAGTCTTCAGTATTCTTATTTTCAGAACTGGACACACTCTGCTTTGTCTGGTTGTCGCCGACATTTCTCCTGACCACATAGTCTCAGAAGGCTGAGCTGCCTTCCCAGCCTCCCACCCACCTCCTGGGGTGCTGTCTTTGCTCTCCGTAGCCTTGAAGAATGATTCACTTTTTAACTCCTGATTTTCTGGTGTGGCTGTTAACCCCACAAGGCTGAGAGTTAGCCTGGCTGTCTTCTTTTCCTGAGAGGCGTTCATCTCTTAGGCCTAAGGTGTCCTGTTTTTCAAGGGGGGAATTGCCGCAGTCTGGCTGGGCACAAATGCCGCAGTCTGGCTGGGCACACAATCACGAGCCACCACACAGCTTGTAGATTCAAACAGCAACTCTTTATTCCCGAACTCACACCAGCCGTCTACAACCACGTTCTGGGGAAATCCACGTTCTCTGCCCAAATCCACGTTCTCTGCCCAAATCCACGTTCTCTGCCCAAATTCACCTCCACTGGGCTTCTATCTCCAAAATATACTGTCTGAATCCCGTGAGAACTCAAGGGGAACTCAGGCAGCAGGATACGCCCTATTCCCAGCAGGAATAATCTTAAACCTTAAACCTGGAACCTAAACTGGGAACGCCCTAAACAAGATTATCTTAAAACCGGGAACACCCTAATCTGCCTTGGTCCTTGAGCAAGGTTAAGTACATTCAATGTCACTGCAACATGGGGTACGCTGGCAAGGAAATTGTCATACTTACTTGGCTAATGGCTCCCAGCAGGGAATGATATCTAACTATGTCAGTAGGTGGATGTTAGGAGGATAAAGGGAAGAGAAGCATATGGTAGTGGGGGTCATAAGAGAGCAAAATGATCTTTCTTAGTAGATGGTTAATAATTCAGAATAGCTGAGTAATTATGTTTATAAATGCAGCATTAACTATTAAATATTAAAAGAAACAACTAAAAGAGTTGAAAGAAATTACCTTGAGGGAGTAGATATTCTGAGTAGAGAGGAAATACAGGGAACTGATCTTCATCTTTAAAAGCTTTATTAAGCCTTTTGACTTGTTTGGGTTTTGAGGTACTGGTGGTTGAACCCAGGGTCTAGTGCATGTTAGGCAAGGGTTCAACCACTGACTGAGCTATAACCTCAGTCACAAACAATTTGCCTTGGGGGAAGATACTGACAGTTGAAGCCAAGAGTGCTATACTTCTGGGCTACATTTATGTCAACAGGTTCCCCACCTCATCCCACCCCCCACCTTTTGTTTCTTTTTTTTGAGGCAGCATCTCACTAAATTGCCCAGGCTGCACTTGAACTTGTGATCCTCCTGCCTCAGCCTCCAGAGTTACTGGGATTACAGATGTACACAACCAGGCCCAGCCTGTTGAACTTTTTAACATGCACATGTGAGTGTGTACAGCGTACTTTTTTTTTTTTTGGTGCTGGGATTGAACTCAGGGCCTTGTACATGCAAGGCAAGCACTCTACCAACGGAACTATATCCCCAGCCCCTGTATTTTGACTATTTAGTACTAAATAAATATGTTACTTATATATATATTTTTAAAAAATATTTATTTTTTAGGTGTAGATGGACACAACATAATGCCTTTATTTATTTATTTTTTTATGTGGTGCTGAGGATCGAACCCCGGTCCCGCCCATACTAGGCGAGGGCTTTACTGCTGAGCCACAATCCCAGCCCCTACTTATATTAATAATATATAATATATATATTATTTATTTAGTGGCGTTAGACTGCTAGAAAAATGTGAAAGACATTCTACCATAATTTTTGGCTTTTGTTGTATATGTTGCTACCAAAGGTCAACTACTTAGTTTTGATTCCTACCTATTCCCAAGCTGAATATTAAGTCTCTGAGTTTTGCTGATTCAATCTACTGTCTAACAGATATACAATATCTCTCTTGTTCATAAGTTTTATTATAAAATGACATCACCACATGTAGAGGTGGGATTTTAGTTGTGCTTGCATTCTTCTTCAACACTATACACTATAATAAAATATATATTACTCATAGTCAGATGCAGTCAAGCATGCATAATCCCAGCTGCTTGGGAGGCTAAGGCAGAAAGATTGTGAGTTCAAAGCCAGCCTCAGCATTTAAATGAGGCCCTAAGCCACTTGTGAGACCTTGTCTCTAAATATTAAAAAGGGCTAGGATGTAGCTCAATGGTTAAGTGCTCCTGGGTTCAATCCCCATTACGAAATAAATAAATAAATAAATAACTCACTCACATAACATATATAAAAGTACACATATCCAATATATCATATGTATGATAAAACATACCTATAGAATCTATTCCACCATAATATATCATTTTTATTAGAATTTGACTTTGAGTAGCTAACTGTTCCATAAGGGTCTAGTTCCCTAAATAGATTTTAAACTAACTAACTAAATAAATAATAAAGTTGGAGTTTTTCTTTTCATGTGCCTGACAACAGTATTCAATATCAAAACTTAAGCTTCTGACCTTGCTGTAGGGGACAGACAAGACAGAGCACCGAAGATAGCAGGAAACAGTTTTATTTGGCTGCAGCCAGGCTCAGAGGGCACAGCTTTCACTGTGATCAATTAATCCCTTGAACACAGAGTTAGGTAGTTTCAGAACTTTATACTCAGCATGGAAGGGGAGGGGCTCAGAAGTTCCCAGGCACCAGAAGTTCTCAAAAAAGTAGCTTTTTCTTTCACTGTTCTGGGCAAGTTAACCCTTCAAGGACCACACCTCAGAAGGGGAGAGCTGCTTCTTCTCTTTCTTTCCTCCCCCTGCCAGCTGTTACCATGGGTCTCAATTGGTAACTTCTCTTATCTTAGAAATGTAGACATCTCTGTGAAGCCCAGCTCACAGCCAGAGGCCTTGTTAAAGGATTTGTCTTTTTATTGACACATTTCACATTTGCAAACACATTTCTACAAACTTCTATACTGGATAAATTTTGGTGAAAAACTAGTAAAGGGGTGTTTAGCACCTGGAGTGCTGATTTCCCCCAGACCACTGGCCAAGTAAAATAGAGCAACAGGAAAACAGGAAGTTTACTTACATTGAACTCTTTTGTAGAGACTCTTTTGCTGATAGTCCTAAAATCAATCATGGTGAAGATTTCTGGAGGGGCTTAGTTAAGTTTTTCTGTGGAGGAGGGGGTGCCACTATAATTCCCCCCTTTAATGATGCACCCCATAATTTAATCCTTTAAATTTAAAAGCATCGTTACCATCATTTTGGCTTAAAGCCTTATGTAAGGCCAAAAACCTTAGTTGTTGTTTTCCTTTCAACAACCTCCAAATGATCCATCATTACCAAAAGAAAAGTAAATGATCCGAGCAACAGCAAATGTTTAAACTTACAAATCATCCAGATTATCTATATCAGATGCATCAGATTTGATTAAAAATATATAATTTGATTAAATATATACATAATTTGATTTATACATACACACAAAAAAAACTAAATAAGACACTCTGTAGCTTCAACTTTGTGATTAAAATCTGGATGTTAATAAAATTTTCTATTGAAAAGAGAACAAAAACATTTAAAAAGAGAACAAACACAAGGCTTGTGGGGGCAGTGATAAATTTAAATCCTAATGAAACATTAAAAAGGGATGTGTTCCCCAGCCAAATTCCCCAACAGCAGTGTCTGGAACAGCATGAGCTTATTTGCACAAGCTGTTTCAAGCCTTGAAGCTTAACAAATAAGCCTAAAATAAAAATATCTGAGTTTATGGAAATGAAAATAGAGCCTAGTAAACTTAAGCTCAGGCCCTCTGTCAGTGGCCTGAAGGCCTAAAGTATAGCTATCTCATCTACTTCCCCGGGGGACTCTTCAACTCTGACTCATCTCTTCCACTTTCAGATAAGGTGTAAACAAGAGGCAGTAGCAGGAAGTTACTTACCTCTTTCTGCCACTCTAAGGCAAGAGAGCAATTTAGTGTGGTGGTTTCCAATCTTCTCACTGTGAGGATCCATGGAGAACATTTTGCTGCTTAAATTGGATGTTGCATTTCTTTTTTTCTTTAAAGATAGATCTTGAACTCCTAGACTCAAATGATCCTCCTTCTTCAGCCTACTGCTTCAGATGGGACTATGCTACCATGCCTGGCTTTGGCCAGACATTCTGAACTCTCTTGCCACACAAAGCATGCGCAATGTGTTCAGCATGTGCAGATGACCATCTGACATGTGACTCTAATACCTGTATGGCAGCACATCCTGACACAATCAGTATCATGTTCTTTGTGGAATAGTGGAAATAACCCTCAAGTGCCCTATCTTCATATCTGTTTCAATCTCCTTATTTTCTCTCTTTATTTATTCTGTCATGCTAGGAAACTAACTTAGGGTCTTGTTTATGCTGGGCAGATGCTCTACCACTCAGCTGCATCCCCATCCCTCAACTTCCTTATTTGAAAAATGAATAGACTGAGATGCAGTGAGGTTAAAATATAAAATAATTAATATACTGTTGATCTTTGAAAAACACAGATTTGAAATACACAGGTTCATTTATAAATTTTTTTTTTTTGAGATTTGCAATAATTTGAAAAGCAGACAAACTGCACAACCCAGAAACATTGCAAAAACAATAGCTGGGTATGTCATGAATGCACACAATATATTATTATTATTTTATTTATTTTTTGGAGGGGGTACCAGGGATTGAACTCAGGGGCACTCAACCACTAAGCCACATTTCCAGCCCTTTTTTTGTATTTTATTTAGAGACAGGGTCTCACTGAGTTGCTTAGTGCCTCGCCATTGCTGAGGTTGGCTTCGAACTCGTGATCCTCCTGTCTCAGCCTCCTGAGTTGCTGGGATTACAGGCATGAGCCACTGCACCCAGCTCACACAATATATTATTTAATATGGTCTATATTAGTGTACATTAGCATTTACCTCCATAAAATGTGTATGTACCTATTATAAAGTTAAAATTTATCAAAACTTATGCATATAGACTGGTGCCACACACAGTCAAGAGAAATGTCAACAAATGGAAAGATGCAGTGTTAAGTCATAACTGCAGAAAATTAGCTGTACTACATACTATACTACTGCAATAATTTCATAGTAACTTCCTGTTGCTATTGCGGTGAGATCAAGTATTGCAAGTGTCTGCTTAAAACACTGTGTGAAGCCAGGCACCGTGGCAAATGCCTATAATCCCAGCAGTTTGGCAGGCCAAAGTAAGAGGATCACAAGTTCCAGGCCAGCCTCAGCGATTTAAGGAGAACTTCATCAACTTAGTGAAACCCTGTCAGTGGTAAAAGGCCCTTAGGTTGAATTCCCAGTACCAAGAACAAATAAACACTGTGTGACTCTAACCATGTGAGCAGTTCCTCTCTTTAGTAAATTGCCTATCAAGTAAAAAGTAATGTCTCGTGGTTTTCACATATCTGTCACTGAAATACATATATAAAGTATATGTTAATCAACTGTTTTTATTAATTAAAAAAAATTTTTTTAGTTGTCAATGAACCTTTATTTATTTATATGCAGTGCTGAGAATCAAACCCAGTGCCTGACACATGCTAGGCAAGTGCTCTGGCCACTGAACTCAACCCCAGCCCCTGTTAATCAATGCTTGTTGTGAGACTTCCAGTCAACAGCAGACTATTAGTAAAGTTAGGGTAGAGTCAAAAGTTTTGTGGATTTTTTCCTTCATGGAGGTGGGTGTGCTAACCCCTGAGTTGCTCAAGGGTCAACTGTAGTTAAATGATGAAATAATTAGTGGAAAATATACTGAGCTATGAATTAGAAGGCTGTAATAATACTTAACTTTGTGATTTTAAAACTACTCATTTTGATTAATTGTTGATTTTTGCCCCCCCATACATGTATTAATCTTCTAATTAAAAAAAATATTATTTTACAAAGCAATTAGGACACTGAAGTTGTATTCGCTTGTATTTCTTGGTGAAGTGCTATTTAGTATGTGCATTAACATGATCAACAATTCTTTTTCTTTTTTTTTTTTTTTGGTACCAGTGCACTCAACCATGGAGCCACATCCCCAACCCTTCTTATATTTTATTTTGAGACAGGTTCGCTGAGTTGTTTAGGGCTCACCCTTACAAGTCACTGGGATTACAGGTGTGCGCCATCATGCCTGACCATGATCAGATATTCTAACTTCATATACAGTTCCTTCCTTATTCTCCTTCCCTTCTTTCCCTTTTTCTACTTAATTATCAGGATAAGATTACCATGTTTATCACCATGACCTGCATTAACATTTCTGAACATATAATCACTTTTTAAAATTTGTTCAGGAAAACAGATAATTAACACATTGCAATTGAATTGAATTCCTACTATAAACTATAAATGCAACTTATTGGCTCCTAGAAAAATGTTGACATTGGTGATAGACTGGTTATCTCCAATAATAGAAAAACATAATTTTCCTAAAATAGATTAATTCTTATTAGAGACCTGTTACATAATTTGGTAATATAGCACTCTGACTTTATCACATATTGGAGAAAATTTGTGTTTTCTTTGAATATTTGGCGCAGATTTCATCTTGGAATATAAAGTTGCCAAGGAGAAAGAAAACCCTGTTCAAACCTGTTTGGGTGTCCTTAAGATTAAATAAATGATTTCTCTTTACTCTTTGTCAGATTAAGATTATTTATTGCTTTGGTCTGACAATCACATTAATGTAGAAAAGGCTTTGTTAAGCATTGAATTTTTTTTTTTTTTTAAGAGAGAGAGGTGGGGGGGGGAGAGAGAGAGAATTTTAATATTTATTTTTTATTTTTTGCCGGACACAACATCTTTGTTTGTATGTGATGCTGAGGATCGAACCTGGGCCGCACACATGCCAGGTGAGCGCGCTACCGCTTGAGCCACATCCCCAGCGCAAGCATTGAATTTTGAGGACCTCAAAGAAAAGAGTTTAGGGACTTGCTAGTGTCAACATTACAACCTAAAAGGGTAATGTATTACTCATTAGGAAGCACAGAATGAGATCACCAAACCTGTTATAACATGTCCCTATTTCTGAATATAAACCCTCATCCATTTACTGGAGCTTAAAAGGAGTTGATGTGCACTAAAGAAAATAATGAAGTCTCATTGTCAGTACTAACAGTAGCTACTATTTATTGAGCAACTCTTCTGCTATACACCATACTAAGCTGTCGCAAGCCATCCATGGGCTGTGTGTGTGAGCTCTGCGCATTGTAGCTATGCTGATTGGGCTGTGCAATGCAAGAGCGCCTCTCCTCTGGCTCTGCCTGTGATCCCACACAGCACCTGAGATGTCAATCAATCTGCTGACCACAAGACATCCGGAAGCAAGACTCCACCTTTGAAACCTTATCCTCTGCCTTATTTGGTGCCGAACACTCCATCAAATCTCCTTTGTGTGTCCCCCTCCCTATAAAAATAAAGAGATTCCAGGTGCATTCTCTCTTTCCAATGCCTTTCATTGTGGAAACTGACCCTTGAGGTGGCAGAACCGTCCTACCCTCGACATGAAAACTACTTCTGTGTTGCGTGATTTATCACCGTTTTCTTAGCTTAATGTTGCAGCCAGCTCTTTTGAACCCAGCTCATCCCATCAGCTCAGGTCGCTGGCAATACTAAGCCCTTTTAAGATATTATCTAACTGCTATAATGTTCCCAAAGGCCCGTGTGTTAAAGACTTTCATCAGACTGTGGCACTATCACAAGGTGGTGGAACCTTTTGGAAGTGGAGCCTCATGGAGGGAATTAAGTTACTGGGGGTGTGGTATGTCCTTGAAAGTGATATTGGAACCCCAACCTCACCTCTGTTTTGTATTTTTTTTTCTTTTTTCTTTCTTTTTTTTTTTTGTGGTGCTGGGGATTGAACTCAAGGGCACTTAACCCCTGAGCCACATCCCCTGCCAGCCCCATTTTGTATTTTATTTAGAGACAGGGTCTCACTGAGTTGCTTAGCACCTTGCTGTTGCTGAGGCTGGCTTTGAACTCGCTATCCTCCTGTCTCAGCCTCCCAAGCCACTGGGATTACAGGCATAGGCCACCATGCCTGACTTCACCTCAGCCTCTTTCTTTGCTTCCAGCCTACATGGGGTGAACAAAACTCCTCTGACGTGTCCTCCCACCATGATATACTATGCCACCACAGGCCCAATAATCGAGGCTAAGAGATTAAAATCACCTACCTAAAAGCTTATACCTGATAGGGACACCAGGATTCAAACGTAAGTCTGTTTGATTTGAAGCCTATGTTCTTTCCATGATAAAATACTGCTTCTGTTTTTGTTCTTATTTGTTTGGTACTGGAGATTAAACTCAGTGGTGCTTAACCTCTGAACCACATCCCCAGACCTTTTTATTTTGAGACTGGAAAGATCCTGGGGCTGGCCTCGAACTTGTGATCATCCTGCCTCAGCCTCCTGAGTTAGTGGAATTACAGGTACACATCACCACACCAGGCAAAATACTGCTTCCATTTTTATTCTATATTTTGTGTGTGTGTGGAGGGGATAAATATGAGATAAATATTCATTTTAAACACAAAAGTTTTGAGAGCATTACCTATAAAATATTACTGCACAAAATGTTGAACCTGAATCAAATTGGGCTTCTGGAGTAATTTCCATTTAGATGAAATAAGAGAGGTAGAGGAAGAAGTCAAATGATAATACAGGGAAGTAAACTTACACATATAAAATGTGGAATATTCTATAAAGCACCACAGTTTTTGCAACACATCAATGACTTGAATATATATGTGGGGGGCGGGGTGAGTCTTCTCCAAATTAAAATAAATTTAAGAAACAACTCTTGGTAATGCCCATGCCTATGCAACCCCAAGAAAAAGGTACTTTCTGTGTCTGTGTGATTTGTTCATGCCAGCCCAATTCACCTGGATAGACCCTGACTGACTGAGTCGAGTGTCAATCGAGGCAGAGTAAAGTGCTTACCTGGTTGTGTGAGATCCTGGGTTTGATCCCCAGCACCACAGACTCACACAGACACTCCCTTGATCCCTTGCACACACCCTTCCCCACTCCCACCCTCTATTCCCCCCACACACCCCTAATTTGTACCTGAATTTGAATAAACCAGTTTTTTTTAAAAAAACATTTTTGAGACAGTTGTGGAAATAGGACTATGAGGACTAGGTGGTATGAGAAGATACTAAGGGATTATTATTAGTTTTGGTAAATGCTATAAAGGCATTGTGATTATATAAAAACAGATTATATGAGATTTTTACCAAAGTAATTATAGGTAAAATAATATGATGTCTGGAATTTCCATCAAGATCTTCTGGGAAAAGAAGGGTAGATTTAGCAAATGGGGCAAAATCTTGATAATTATTGAATCTGGGAGAATAATATGTAGGAGTTTATTTTGCTCTTCTTTTAATTAATTTTTAAAATAAAATTTTATAATAATATTATAATAAAATTACATTATATAATATAAAATTATTATGATAAAATTACATTTAATTAATTGTATAATAAAATTTAAAGTATTTAATTATAAAAGTGATAGAAAATATGGCAGTTAGGGGCTGGGGTTGTGGCTCAATGGTAGAGCACTCGCCTCACATGCATAAGGCCCTGCGTTCGATCCTCAGCACCACATAAAAATAAATAAGTGAAATAAAGGTATTGTGTCCAACTACAACTAAAAAATAAATATTAAAAAAAATAAAAGGAGGGCTGGGGATGTGGCTCAAGTGGTAGCGCGCTCGCCTGGCATGCATGCGTGCGGCCCGGGTTCGATCCTCAGCACCACATACAAACAAAGATGTTGTATCCACCGAAAACTAAAAAAATAAATAAATATTAAAAAATTCTCTCTCTCTCTCTCTCTCTCTCTCTCGCTTTAAAAAAAAATAAAAGGAAATATGGCAGTGGGCAGGGTTTGGAAGCTTAGAAAAGAGAAAAAAATGGAGCTCATAACCTGTACTTCTACCCATTATTAAATTTTAGGTGCATTTTCTTCTAGTTTTTTTTTTTTTTAATAAATGTTTTGGTTTGATGTTTATTACTAAGATGAAATCTCTAGGGCTGGGGTTGTGGCTCAGCAGTAGAGCACTGGCCTCACACGTGGGAGACCCTGGGTTCGATCCTCAGCACCACATACAAATAGATAAGTGAAATAAAGGTATTGTGTCCAATTACAACTAAAAAATAAATATACTATATATATATAAAAGAAATCTATAGCATTTTGCATCTCACTTTTTCCCTTTACAGACATAAACACTTTAAAAAATCATAAATTTTCTTAAACATCATACTTGCAGAGTGTGGTGATGTAAACCCAACAACTTGAGAGGCTGAGGCAGGAGGATCAAAAGTTCCAGGCCAGCCTCAGCAACTTAGTGGGATCTCAGGAACTTAGCGAGACCCTGTCTCAAAAATAAATAAATAAATAAATAAATACATACATACATACCAGGAGGGCTGGGGTTGTAGAGTGCTCAATGGTAGAGCACTTGTCTAGAATGTGTGAGACACCACATAAAATAAATAAATAAAATAAAGGTATTATGTCCATCTACAACTAAAAAAATAAAAAATAAAAAAAATAAGGGAACTGGCTAGGGATATAACTCTGTGATAGAGTGCTTGCTTAGCCATGGGTTCAATCCCTGGAACTGCAGTTAATAAATAAATAGATAGGCCTGGGGAAATAGCTCAGTAATAAAGTTCCCTGGAGTTCAATCCCCAGTACCAAAAAAAAAAAAAAAAAAAAACCAAACCCCAAAACTTGATGTTGGCATAATAGTTTGCTAATTAGTTATACCCAGGCTGTATTTGATACTTCTCTTCAGTGCTTTCATATCATCTAGGTAAGATTTCCAAAAAGACATTTATTCTGTATTACTTTTGGAGGGAAGGAACAGTCTCCTTCTGAATACCAAACTTAAGGTAGTACTTAAAAAAAAAAAAAAAAATATATATATATATATATATATATATATATATATATATATATATATATAGTAGATGAACACAATGCCTTATTTTATTTATTTTTATGTGGTGCTGAGGATTGAACCTAGTGCTTCACATGTACTAGGCAAGCACTCTACCACTGAGCCACAACTCCAGCCCAACTTCCCATTCTTGTGGTTGTTCACAATGGTTGTGTATTCATATATAAACACAGGAAAGTCATGTCTGATTCATTCTACCATCATTCTTATTCCTATTCCCCTCCCTTACCTTCATTCCCCTTTATCTAATCCAAATAACCTCTATTCTTCCCCCTACCCCTTGTTGTGTGTTAGCATCCGCATATCAGAGAGACCATTCAGCCTTTGTTTTTTGGGGATTGGCTTGTTTCACTTAGTCTCCAGTTCCACCCATTTACTGGCAAATGCCATCATTTCATTTTTCTTTATGGCTGAGTAATATTCCATTGTGTGTGTGTGTGTGTGTGTGTATCACATTTTCTTTATCCACTCATCTGTTGAAGGGCACCTAGGTTGGTTCCATGGCTTAGCAATTATAAACTGAGCTGCTATAAATAATGATGTAGCCACGTCACTATAGCAAGCTGATTTTAAGTCCTTTGAGTATATGTCGAGGAGTGGGATAACTGGGTCAATAGTGGTTCCATTCCAAGTTTTCTGGAGACTCTCCATACTGCTTTTAATAGTGGTTGCACCAATTTTCAGTCTCAACAGCAATGTATGAGTGTACCTTTTCTTTTCCCCCACATCCTTGCCAACATTTATTGTTACTTGTATTCCTGATAATTCCCATTCTGACTGGAGTGAGATGAAATCTCAGTGTAGTTTTAATTTGCATCAAAGAACAATAATTAAGAGAAGTAATTATTAGCATGCTGTTTTATTTGTATACAAGAGAGATCAACTGATAGATCAGTTCTTTTTTTGGGGGGGTGGGGGTGGGGGAGGGTGAGTACCAGGGATTGAACCCAAGGGTGCTTAACCACTGAACTAAAGCCCCAGCCCTTTTTATTTTTTATTTTGAAACAGTGTCTCACTAAGTTGCTTAGGGCCTCAAACTTGAATCCTCCTGCCTCAACTTCCAGAATCACTGGGATTACAGGCAGGGGGCCACCTTGCCCAGCCTGATAGATCAATTCTAATGAAAACAAGAACATTATTTACATAAGGAAAATGAGATGGTGGAAAAACACAGTTTGGGAATAATGACTTTGCTTTCCTTTTCTTGGGTAACTGCTATCTCAAGGCAGCTGGAGAATTTGAGTTGTTTATGGCTTCTCTGGAAAACTTTGAAAGGGTAATCACGGGATATCTATGATGGACTGTCTCTACATGATGTCTGCCTGTGTCCTTTTTGCTCACCTAGGCTAGACTGTACAACAAAATTTGTCCATGGTTTACAAGTCAGAAAAATAAAATAAAATAAAAAGTTCCAAGCAAATTGGACATGGCACTGAGGAGTGAATTAGCTAAAAATAATTTTTGTTCATTTAAAAAAATGCTTATTGAGGAATAATTTACATAGACCATATTGCAACTATTTAAAGTATATACTTTTATTAATCATCATAATAATTTTTTTTCAGGACCAAGGATCAAACCCAGGTTCTTGAATGTGCTAGGCAAGCACTGTATATTCCTAGCCCCTGATGATAACAATGATATTCTTGTCTTGAGGTCTAGCATATGTTAATATAGCAATTTTTATTTTATGATGCTTGTTGTTTGCATAATTATTTTTTCTTCCATTTACTTTCAATTTATGTCTTTTTTGCTTATTTATGGCATACAACATAATGTTTTATAATATGTATACATGGTGGAATGGCTAAATCAAGCTAATGCAGTGAATTATATTACATATTTATACTTTATTTGTGGTGAGAACACTTAAAATCTAGTCTCTTAGTAATTTTCAAGAACATAATTAGATATTATCAACAATAGTCCCCATGTTGTACAATAGATCTTTTGAATTTATTCCTCCTGTCTTATATCCTTTGACCAATCTACTTTCCACCCATATCCTCTACCACCATTTCATTCCATTCTGTTCTTCTTCTCCTTCTCCTTCTCCTTCTCCTCCTTCTCCTTCTCCTTTTTCTTCTTTTGTACAGAGATTAAACCCAAGGTGCTTAACCACTGAGCCACATCCCCAGCCTTTTTTATATTTTATTTAGAGTCAAGGTCTCACTTAGTTGCTTAGCACCTTGCTAAATTGCTAAGGCTGCCTTTAAACTTGTGATTCTCCTGCCTCAGCTTCCTGGGCTGCTGGGATTACAAGCATGCGTCATCACTCCCAGCTCACTCTTTATTCTTTGAATTAGACTTTTTGAGATTTCACTCATTAGTGAGATCATGTGGTATTTGTATGTTTTTGGGTTTTTTTGAGATGGGGTCTCATTATGTTGCTATGGTTGGCCTCTAACTCCTGGGCTCAAGTGATCCTCCTGGGAACAGATACATGTCACACACCAGGTTGGTTTTGTTGTTGTTTTTCTGTTTTTTGTTTGTTTGTTAAAAAAAAAAAAAAGGTGCTAGGGATTGAATCCAGGGGTGCTGTACTACTGAACCACATCTCTAGCCCTTTTATATTTGACTTTTTATTATTTATTTATTTATTTTTTAATATTTATTTTTCAGTTCTCGGCGGACACAACATCTTTGTTTGTATGTGGTGCTGAGGATCGAACCCGGGCCGCAGGCATGCTAGGCGAGCGCTCTACCGCTTGAGCCACATCCCCAGCCCATATATTTGACTTTTTAAATTTTAAAAAATACCTTTTAGTTGTAAGTATATTTTTAAAAATACCTTTTAGTCGTAATAATGTCTTTATTATTATTTATTTTATTTTTTGATGTGGTGCTGAAGATAGAACCCAGTGCCTCGTAAGTGCTAGACAAACACTCTAGCACTGAGCTACAACCTCAACCCTTATATTTTATTTTGAGGCAGGGCCTTGCTAAGCTGCTTAAGGCCTTGCTCAATTGCTGAGATTGGCATTGAAATTGCAGTCCTTCTGCCTCAACCTCCCGGGTTGCTGGGATCACAGGTGTATGCCACCATACCTGGCCTAGTTGGTACTTTTTGTAAGAGAATTCTCACTAATAAATAGTTGGCTTAGTGAAATTAAACTTGCCTAATCAAAATATGGAATTTGTTGACTCATATAATTGAAAAGTGTAAGAGTAGTGATCACATTTGAAATAATGATGATACCAGGACTAAATTCTCCCCACTCCCATCTTTTGGTTACATTTCTATGTGCTAGTTTTATCTCAGGCAAGTTTTTAACCTTGAGATGGTAAAATGGTCATCTTATATCATTTAAGGTTCAAAGTTATTTGAGGAGCCAGGCTCTGAAGTGTGGACCTATAGTTCCAGCTACTCTGACATCTGAGGCAGGAGAATCACTTGAGCCCACAAATTCAAGGTTAGCCTGGGCAATAGCAAGACCTCATCTCAAAAATAATTTGAAATGAAACCTTTTCCCATGACTCATTATAATATTAAGCAAATTTGGTCAAAAAACTTTCCATCAACCAATCAATCACCAAGGAAGTAAAATTCAGACACTAGGCTGGTTTGGTCACATGTTCAACTCTTTTTTTTTTTTTTTTGGTACTCGTATTGAACTCAGGGGTGTTTAACCACTGAGCCACATCCTCGGCCCTTTTTTGTATTTTATTGAGAGACAGGCCAAATCTGACCAATAATAATAAGAACTAGGATTTTTGTTTGGCTGTTGGAAGAAAGAAACTCTTTCCTTCTGTACATGAAGCAGAAAGGATGCAGAAAAGAGCTGCTAAGGTCCTTTAGGCAAACTGGGGGAGAAGGGTGGGGGAGGGCAAGGTGAATACTAGAGTCACTAGGTAATGCCAAGTAGAGCCTGTGCCCAATGCAGAGAGGATACTTTGTATGTCCCAGACACAGCTATATCTGAAATTTATTTCCCTAGGCTTTTCAGTTATGGGAGCCAATCAATTTCTTTCTTACTATGTAGGAACAATTTTTTGTTACCCTTGTCAGAAAAAAAGACTTAAATAATACATAATTACTGGAAGTTTCTTGTGGCTTTTTGGTTGTCTAGATACATCCATTTTCTGATGTGGTAACAACACTCTGATATCCTGTTGGAGATTATTTCCACTCTTGGTCCATGTGCAGCAAAGGTGTGAACAATTCTCTCCATCAAAGGATTGAACATGTGCTGGGCGCAGTGACACACACCTGTAATCTCAGCGGTTGGGGAGACTGAGGCAGGAGGATTGCAAGTTCAAAGCCAGCCTCAGCAAAAGCAAGGCCCTAAGCAATTCAATGAGACTCTGTCTGTAAATAAAATACAAAATAGGGCTGGGATGTGGCTCAGTGGTCAAGTGCCCCTGAGTTCAATTCCTGGTACTTCCCCCTGTAATGCCAGATTCATGGGACCCCCAATAGACCTCCAGGAGCCAAATCCGATGCAATCACACAAGAGTCTTTATTGCAAGCTCAAGCCTGGACTCACAACCATTCCTGACGCAGCGTTCCAGGGAGTGAGTCCAGGTCCTTTGTTCAGTGAGATTTTATAGGTTTTGGGGGGATACTCTATGTGTCACAACATCACACAGCAAATCATTCCATAACGTGGGAAAATCAAACAACAACTCTTAACATTGATTAGCACATTCACTGGCGGAAACAAGTTGGGTAAGGGTGATTGGTTAGTACAATAGGGGGATTCCTTTGAACTGATGGGTTTAGGCCACGAGGGGAGTACGTGCTAAACTACATGGTTTTCCAACATGTTATCAACCACCATAAACTACTGGGGGGTCATCTGGCATTCCAGGTGTTTTCCCTGTCTCATGCTGATTGGTGGTTGCTAGGGGGTAGCTATGAGTCCTCACCTAGCCTAACTCAGTCAGGGACACCTGGCGCCACAGATCTCTCCTGATATTTGTAGACAAACAACTCAGCAGGGTGGGTATGTGCTTAGGAGTGCTCTGTGGGTTTTTCCCAGGACAAGGGTCATGCCCCCTTCCTTAGGCCAGGCCTTGAGGTAGAAGCTGGTTTCTCAAAAATGGAGTCACATCAGTTTCTCACCCCCAGAATTGAAGTATTAGGGCTGGAGGAGTAATGTAGTGGTAGAGAACTTACCTAGCATGCATAAGCTCTTCGGTTCAATCCTCAGCATTTCCTGGCACTGAAGAAGAAGGAGAAAAAAATAAAAAACTGAAGTATTTATAAGTGTCCTGATACTCAAAAGTTGAGAACCACAGCTCCATAGTTTAAGTTGCTGCATTAGTTGGTATAGTTGATCCTCATCTACACTCAGCCCCCTACATGCACACCTTTTAATATTCCCTATTCATATATTAGTATCAGTCTTTCACTGTTTCATCTTTTCTTCAAGAGTTCTCAAATTACTGTCTGCAGTTCCATGATCGTGATTGAACATTTATTTATTTACTTATTTAAGGGCTTTGTTCAGTCCTACAAGGGCCTTAGCTTTCAAACTAATTTTCTTCCTTCTGGTCTCCTCCTCACTTCACTATATATATATATATATATATATATATATATATATATATATATATATATATATTTAGTTGTCCATGGATCTTTTATCTTATGTATGTGCAGTGCTGAGGATCAAACCCAGGGCCTCACACATGCCAGGCATGCGCTCTACCACTGAACCACAACTCCAGTCCTCCCCCTCCACTTTTGTGATGATAAATCGACCTTCCTAAATCACCAGGCTCGCCATCATTGCTTCCTGCTGAACTTCCTT
This sequence comes from Marmota monax, assembly GCF_021218885.2. NCBI lineage: Eukaryota > Metazoa > Chordata > Mammalia > Rodentia > Sciuridae > Marmota > Marmota monax. Next base: position 3,745,302 of record NW_026692194.1, read on the forward strand.
TCTCTTTGATGGAGCCCAATTTCTTGCCTTGACATCTGAGGACTGACACCATCAACCTCAGCCTTAGATTTCTAGTCTTTTGGGCATCTCTACCCTATGTGAATCTTTCATTATAAACTAAATTCATCTACTCACTATCCCCCATTATGCCTTGCAAGTTTCCATTTTTGCACTTTTTTTTTTTTTAATCACTCCTACAATACCGATTTTCTCCACCCGACCCAAACTGGGTGAGTTGTCCTACCTTCAGTGCTAAGAATATCAGCGTATATGTGCTAATGCTCCTGCTCTCCTTGATCACACCCTCAGCCTCCCAGAGCTGAAGCCTGTTCCTCCTCCTGACTGGTGTTTCTTTATTTTTTATACCTTTATTTTATTTATTTATATGTGGTGCTAAGGATCGAACCCAGTGCCTCATTCACACCAGGCAAGGGCGCTACCGCTGCAAGCGCTCCACCCTGAGCTACAACCCCAGCCTGGTGTTTCTGCCTCTTTTTCTCGCTCCTGTCATTGGCTGGCCCCAGCCTCCCCACATCCACTGCTCCTCTGCTCTCTATTTAACCCTTGGTGTTACACATTTCAAGGGTTGTCTCTGATCGACCCTGTTTCTGTGTCTATCATTCATATTCATATTCTCTCTCCCTCCCCCCCCCCTTTTATGTTTTCTTCCTTGGTTCTATTTCCTGTCTTCCAGGGTGATACCTCCTATCTCCCATCCCGGCACTAAGAGCATGCTTCCTGTCATTTTTAATATTATCTTTTCAGAACCCATTAATCTGAACATGCCTTTTCCATTCTTTGGGACTCATTTTGTCATTGCTCATTGCTTTCCTTCTTCCTTCTTTTCTGTTGCTTTTTTTTTTTTTTTTTTTTTACAACAGTTCCTGAATAACGAGCCTGTGAAAGAGTTCTCACCTAATTGGATGAGCAGAGCAGAGAAGATAATGTAAAAATAACTACAAAAGATTTAAAGAGAAAACTGTACTTTTTGCATCATATGATATTTCCAGCACCAGTTTTGTTTTCTGAAGTATATTATAAAAGAAAGAATACATAAATTCTCTAGTGGTGTTAGACCCAGGGGAACTGATATAAATAAGCTTAAAATAAAAAGACTCACGTAAAGTACAGCCAATAATTGTGAGCATTTTTGAAATTCTAACAATTGCAAATAATAAAGGGAGAGTTTAGAAATAAAAACACATAATTGGTTAGCAAATTTGGGTCTAATCAAAGGGGACAAATACATAATTATCATATGAAATGGAGAAATAGGTTTTTAAAAACAATTTCTTTAACTTCATCTGGGATTCTTATTTCCATTAAGAAACCAATTCAACTGGTGTGGTACACACCTGTAATCCCAGGGACTAGGGGGCTGAGGCAGAAGGATTGCAAGTTCAAAACCAGCCTCAGCAATTTAGCAAGATCCTAAGCAACTCAGTGAGACCCTGTCTGTAAATAAAAAATAAAAAGGGTTGGGGAGTGGCTCAGTGGTTAAGTGCCCTGAGTTCAATCCCTGGTACCAAAAACAAAACAAAACAACAAAACAATTCAAACATAAAACAAGTGAGAAAAATTAGACTTTTTTATACAGGATAGTTTTTTCATGATTCAAATGATGAAGACCTATTATGCTCTTTTTAGCAACTATAATCATTTCATATTATATCAATTTGTAATAATTTAAATTTAAGTTTATTTGCAATAAAATAATTCCTTTCATTGGTTTCTAAGTCCTTTGTTCATGTAGTTGTGTTTGAAGTGAAAACAACTTTGAAATCAAAATAGTATACAAAGACATAAAGATGTGATTAAGTAAGAAAAATAAAAAGGAAGAAAATTATCAAATAGAAAAATGCCATTATTAACATTTTTAATATTCTTGCTATTCAGATACCTTTCAAGATTAAATAATAATTTCTCAAAGCTTCTCACAGTCTTTTGGGTAAAGTTACATGCTTTGTTATTTTGAATTATAATTTAAAAATGAATCACCATTGTTATTTTAATTATCATTTCATCAATTTTAGAGTACCTTTATTACCCCCAAAGAAACCCTGTACCCCTTAGCCTCATATTCCATTCCCTTCAGACCTAGACAACCACGAGTCTACTCTGTTGGTTCGCCTATTCTGCACATTTTATAGTCAAACGTGGCTCTTTGTGACTGGCTTCTTTCATTTAGAGTCATGTTTTCAAGGTTTATTGGTTAGTGGTATGTATCAGTGCTTCTTTCTTTTTTATTGTTGATTTATATTTTATTATGTGGATAAACTATATTTTATTTACTTCTCAACCAATCTAGCTAAAAGTTTGACAGTTTTTGAAAGAATCAACTTTCGGTTTTATTATGTTTTTCCATCTTCTTTTCTATCTCTTTTTTATTCATTCGAACTCTTGTTTTAATTATTTGCTGCTTTATTCTTGTTTTTGGCTTAGTTTGTTCTTTTTCAAACTATGTCTAAAGTCAGAAGATGTTGAAGTTATTTGCTTGAGATTTTTTTTCTTTTTTAATACAGGGTGTATAGCTATCAATCTCAGCAATTCACCACCTATCCTTATTCATTTTGATAAAGATTGCTTTGGCTAGTTGGAATCTTTTGTGATTTCACACAAATTTTAGAATTATTTTTTCTATTTTTGTGAAAAATGCTGTTGGGATTTTGATAGGGATTGCATTGAATCTGTAGATTGCTTTGGGTAGCACGGACAGCTTAACTATTAATAATAATTATTTATTTTTATTCATTAATTTATTCTTGATAATATTGTAAGTAACAACATTAATTCTTCCTGTTTAAAAAACATGAATGGGCCTGCACTCTGTGGCCACTAGACCCTGGAGCCATAGGGACCTGCCTAGAGTCTATGCTGGCCTGATGCTATGGCAAGCGTGGAACCTGGGGTCCTGAGGGTTGGCCTCGTACCTGAAGTTACAAGGTCTGACCATGGACACCATCTAAGAAGGCTAACCTGGGTCCTGGGGCAGTGGAGGCTAGCCTAGAACCCGGGTTCACAGGGGCAGCCTGGGAGCTTGGGTCTATGGGGACTGGCCCAGCCCAGGGTCTGTCAGGATGGCCTGGACCCTAGCACCACTGGAACAGGCCCGGATCTTGTGTCTACTAGAACATAGAGCCTGGAGTGTGGGGCTATACTGGTCAGGCCTGGGGCCTACATCCATGGCTGTCAGTATGAAGCTAGGGAGCTGACCTTTTACTGGGGTGGGCCTGAAGTCTGCAACTGTGTGAGCAGGCCTGGTTTGGGGCTGGTTTGGAACCTGGAGCAGGCCTGGAGCCTGGGGCGGCTGAGGCTGCCCGGGTTGTAGAGCTGGCTTGGAGACGGAGTCTGTCAGGCAGCCTGGAATCTCAGGCTGCAGGATCTAGCCTGTTACTGAGCCATACCTGGAGGCTCAGTCCATGGGTACTGACCTGGAGTCTAGGTCTGTGCAGGCCTGAGCATTACTATGTTTTCCTGGGGAGGGCCCAATGTTGAGCTCTGAGGCAAAGTCTAGTGCTTACTTCCCTCCTTTCCTTCAAGGAGAGGCTATTACTTTCCATTCTGTGTTCCCTGAGATTGGCCAAAAGGTGATACAAATAAGGTAAAACTGTCTTCCTTACCCTTTTCACTACATCTCCTCCTCCTCCTCCTCCTCCTCCTCCTCCTCCTCCTCTTGAATCCAGGGCACTTAACCACTAAGCTACATCCCCAGTCTCTTTTATTCTTTATTTTGAGACACCTCGATAAGTTGAGAGACTGGCCTCAAACTGGCAATTCTCCTGCCTCAGCCTCCCAAGTCACTGAGATTACAGGCATGCTCCACTGTGCCTGGCTCACTGCATATTTCTTCTTTCATTGCTGTTCCCAAGAGCTATAATCTCTCACCTGGTTTCCTTAGCTCTTGGGAAGAAATTTTTGTGTATGGATAATTGTTCAAATTGCCATTTCTGGACAGTTCAAGGCCAGCCTGGGCAACATAGCAAGATCCTGTCTTTAAAAATAATAATAATAATGTTTCAGTGGAACAGAGTCTTGGAAAGTCCTACTCTGCCATCTTACTGAGGCTCAGACTTACTTACACTCTCCTTCACAGAGAAGAGCTATTTGAGCAGGCAGCAGGAACAGGTGCACAGGGTACCATCTGGGGGCCCACATGGTTGTGATCACGATTCCTTTGCATTGAATTATATGAAATGTGAATTAGTAACAACCATATTCATTTCACTCTAATTAGTTATTTTTTTTAATTATGACTTTATTTTGAAGATTTAGCCTTTAGCAATATGTGTATACAAAAAAAAGTTGCTTTATAAATGTAACCCACAAACTGTACTAGTTCTTACTTTCCTGAATGTTGGCCAACAACAAACAACTCAGGAATTGTAAATGCAGAAAACACCAAAACACACTTGACCAGTCTCTCCTATTAAAACATAGAACATGTTGCAGGGTGTGGTGGTACACACCTGTAACCTCATTTACTTGAGAGGCTGAGGCAGGAGGATTGCAAGTTCAACGTAAGACTGGACAATTTAGTGAAATCTTATCTTGAAATAAAAAGGGCTGGGGATATAGCTCAGTGGTAGAGCACCCCTGGGTTCAATCCCCAGTACTGCCAAAACAAAATTTATTTTTTTTTAAACATAGAGAATGTTACAATAGAGATGACAGGATTTGCTCATGGTTTGAATGTGGGGTGAGAGGAATCAGAGGGCTGGCTTACTTGGACCTGAGCAGTGGAAGGATTCATTGCCATCAAATGAAGTAAGTAATTTTGCAGGGGGAACAAATTTTAGGGCATGGGGTTTATCAGGGGTATTTTACTCATTAAATTGTTCAGATGGGAATCTATTTTTTAATTCTTTAATTTTTTGCGCACCAGGGATTGAACCCAGAGGTGCTTTACTACTGAGCCACATCCCCAGCCCTTTTTATTTTTTATTCTGAGCTAAGGTCTCGATAAGTTGCTTAAGGCTTCTCTAAGTTGCTGAGGCTGGCTTGTGATCCTCCTGCCTCGGCCTCCTGAGCCACTGGGATTATTAGATGCTGAGTGCAGTGGCACATGCCTGTAATCCCAGGAACTCAGGAGGCTGAGGCAACAAGATTGCAAGTTTGAGGTCAGCCTCAGCAATTTAGTGAGGCCCTGTCTCAAAATAAAAAAATCAAAAGGGGTTGGGGATGAGACTCAGTGGTTAAGGGCCCCTGTGTTCAATCCCTGGTACCAAACAACAACAACAACAACAAAAACATTTACAACCGGCGCCGGCAAAGTAGAGGGAACTGTGACCACGCACAGAGCAGGCCCAGTGGCCTGCTGAGGGGCAGAGCTGCCCCCCACCACCCGCGCCTGCCAGGTAGGTGGAACTGTGACCACGGACAGAAAAGGCCCAGGGGCCCGCGGCGGGACAGAGCTTCCAATCACTCCGGCAAGGTAGGCGGGCCTGCGACCCACCGGCAGAAGAGGAGCAGCGGCCTGCTGAGAGGCTGAGCCGCCCCCTCCCCCTGCGCCGGCAAGGTAGAGGGAACTGTGACCACGCACAGAGCAGGCCCAGCGGCCTGCTGAGGGGCAGAGCCGCCCCCCACCCCCCGCGCCTCCCAGGTAGGTGGAACGGTGACCACCGACAGAAAAGGCCCAGTGGCCCGCGGCGGGACAGAGCTTCCAATCACTCCTGCAAGGTAGGCGGGCCTGTGACCCACCGGCAGAAGAGGAGCAGCGGCCTGCTGAGAGGCTGAGCCGCCCCCTCCCCCTGCGCCGGCAAAGTAGAGGGAACTGTGACCATGCACGGAGCAGGCCCAGCGGCCTGCTGAGGGGCAGAGCCGCCTCACACCCCCCGCGTCTGCCAGGTAGGGGAACTGTGACCACCGACAGAAAAGGCCCAGTGGCCCGCGGCGGGACAGAGCTTCCAATCACTCCTGCAAGGTAGGCGGGCCTGCAACCCACCGGCAGAAGAGGAGCAGCGACCTGCTGAGAGGCAGAGCCGCCCCCTCCCCCCAGCGCCTGCAAGGTAGACGGAACTGTGACCACCATCAGAGCAGGCCAGACCTGCAACCAAGAGACAGAACAGGCCCAGTGGCCTGAGGAAGGGTAGAGCCGCCCCCCCCCCCCGCGCCTGCAAGGTAGGCGCACCTGCGACCCATTGGCAGTACAGCCCCAGAGACCTGCAGAGGGGCAGTGCCGCTGCCTGCGCCTGCAGAGTAGACAGAACTGTGACCACCGACAGAACAAGCCTAGCGGCCCGCAGAGGGACAGAGCCGCCGCCCGCGCCTGCGAGGGAGACTTTGCAACTATACAAGACCAATATAAATATATAAGGGGAAAATTCAATAGCACAACAGTTTCACCAAGTAGAAAGGAACGCGAACAGTATGAAGAGACAAGGAAAGAAAGGACCACAAGCATTGCAGGTCAACTCAACGTTAGAAGAGGTAACAGCTGCAGCAGATGGAATGTCAGATAAAGAATTCAGGATATACATGCTTCAGATGATCTGGAGTCTCAAGGAAGACATCAGACAGCAAAATCAGACAATGAAAGATCACTTCAACAATGAATTACATAAACAAATCCAAGAAGCAAAAGATCAACTATACAGGGAAATAGAGGTTATAAAAAACAAACAAACAGAAATCCTAGAAATGCAGGAAGCAATAAGCCAACTTAAAAACTCAATTGAGAATACTACCAGCAGAGTAGAACACTTAGAAGACAGAACATCAGACAATGAAGATAAAGTATTTCAACTTGAAAAGAACATAGACAGCTCAGCAAGACTGTTAAGAAACCATGAGCAGAACATCCAAGAAATATGGGATAACATCAAGAGACCAAATTTAAGAGTCATTGGGATACAGGAAGGGACAGAGTTTCAAACCAAAGGAATGAGCAATCTATTCAATGAAATAATACGAGAAAACTTCCCAGACTTGAAGAATGAGACAGAACCCCAAATCCTAGAAGCCTACAGGACGCCGAATGTGCAAAATCATAAGAGACCCACACCTAGACACATTATAATGAAGATGCCCAACATACAGAATAAGGAGAGAATTTTAAAAGCTACAAGAGAAAGGAAGCAGATCACATTTAGGGGTAAGCCAATCAGGATAACAGCTGATCTTTCAACACAGACTCTGAAAGCTAGAAGATCCTGGAATAACATATTTCAAACACTGAAAGAAAATGGGTTCCAACCAAGAATTGTGTTTCCAGCGAAATTAAGCTTCAGGATGGAAGATGAAATTAAAACCTTCCACGATAAACAAAAGTTAAAAGAATTTGCAGCTAGAAAACCATCTCTTCAAAACATCCTTGGCAAAACATTACAGGAAGAGGAAATGGAAAATAACAATGAAAACCAACAGTGGGAGGTAGGACACTAAAGGGGGGAAAATAATCAAAGAGGAAAACAAACCATGTTTAGTAACATAAATAAACAAATATGGCTGGAAGAACAACCCATATCTCAATAATAACCCTAAATGTTAATGGCTTAAACTCACCAATCAAGAGACACAGGCTAGTAGAATGGATCACAAAACAAGACCCAACAATATGCTGCCTACAGGAGACGCATTTGATAGGAAAAGACATACATAGGCTGAAGGTGAAAGGTTGGGAAAAATCATATCACTCATATGGACTTCGGAAACAAGCAGGAGTATCCATACTCATATCAAATAAAATAGATTTCAAGCCAAAGTTAATCAAAAGGGATAAAGAGGGACACTACATACTGCTCAAGGGAACCATACACCAACAAGACATAACAATCATAAATATATATGCCCCAAACAATGGTGCAGCTATGTTCATCAAACAAACTCTTCTCAAGTTCAAGAGTCTAATAGACCACCATACAATAATCATGGGAGACTTCAACACACCTCTATCACCACTGGACAGATCTTCCAAACAAAAGTTGAATAAGGAAACTATAGAACTCAATAACACAATTAATAACCTAGACTTAATTGACATATATAGAATATACCACCCAACATCAAGCAGTTACACTTTTTTCTCAGCAGCACATGGATCCTTCTCAAAAATAGATCATATATTATGTCACAGGGAAACTCTTAGACAATATAAAGGAGTAGAGATAATACCATGCATCCTATCTGATCATAATGGAATGGAACTGAAAATCAATGATAAAAGAAGGAAGGGAAAAGAATACATCACTTGGAGAATGAACAATAGGTTACTGAATGATCAATGGGTTATAGAAGACATCAAGGAAGAAATTAAAAAATTCTTAGAGATTAATGAAAACACAGACACAACATATCGGAATCTATGGGACACATTGAAAGCAGTTCTAAGAGGAAAATTCATTGCTTGGAGTTCATTCCTTAAAAAAAGAAAAAACCAACAAATAAATGATCTCATACTTCATCTCAAAACCCTAGAAAAAGAAGAGCAAAACAACAGCAAAAGAAGTAGAAGGCAAGAAATAATTAAAATCAGAGCTGAAATTAATGAAATCGAAACAAAAGAAACAATTGAAAAAATTGACAAAACTAAAAGTTGGTTCTTTGAAAAAATAAACAAAATCGACAGACCCTTAGCCATGCTAGCGAAGAGAAGAAGAGAGAGAACTCAAATTACTAGCATACGGGATGAAAAAGGCAATATCACAACAGACACTTCAGAAATACAGAAGATAATCAAAAATTATTTTGAATCCTTATACTCCAATAAATTAGAAGATAGTGAAGGCATAGATAAATTTCTTAAGTCATATGATCTGCCCAGATTGAGTCAGGAGGATATAGACAACCTAAACAGACCAATATCAATTGAGGAAATAGAAGAAACCATCAAAAGACTACCAACTAAGAAAAGCCCAGGACCGGATGGGTATACAGCAGAGTTTTACAAAACCTTTAAAGAGGAACTAATACCAATACTTTTCAAGCTACTTCGGGAAATAGAAAAAGAGGGAGAACTTCCAAATTCATTCTACGAGGCCAACATCACCCTGATACCTAAACCAGACAAAGACACTTCAAAGAAAGAAAACTACAGACCAATATCTCTAATGAACCTAGATGCAAAAATCCTCAATAAAATTCTGGCCACTCGGATACAAAAACTTATCAAAAAAATTGTGCACCATGATCAAGTAGGATTCATCCCTGGGATGCAAGGCTGGTTCAATATAAGGAAATCAATAAATGTTATTCACCACATCAATAGACTTAAAAATAAGAATCATATGATCATCTCGATAGATGCGGAAAAAGCATTCGACAAAGTACAGCATCCCTTTATGTTCAAAACTCTAGAAAAACTAGGGATAACAGGAACATTCCTCAATATTGTAAAAGCAATCTATGCTAAGCCTCAGGCTAGCATCATTCTGAATGGAGAAAAATTGAAGGCATTCCCTCTAAAATCTGGAACAAGACAGGGATGCCCTCTCTCACCACTTCTGTTCAACATAGTTCTCGAAACACTGGCCAGAGCAATTAGACAGACGAAAGAAATTAAAGGCATCAAAATAGGAAAAGAAGAACTTAAATTATCACTATTTGCGGATGACATGATTCTATACCTAGCAGACCCAAAAGGGTCTACAAAGAAACTATTAGAGCTAATAAATGAATTCAGCAAAGTGGCAGGATATAAAATCAACACGCATAAATCAAAGGCATTCCTGTATATCAGCGACAAATCCTCTGAAATGGAAATGAGGACAACCACTCCATTCACAATATCTTCAAAAAAAATAAAATACTTGGGAATAAACCTAACAAAAGAGGTGAAATACTTATACAATGAAAACTACAGAACCCTAAAGAGAGAAATAGAAGAAGATCTTAGAAGATGGAAAAATATACCCTGTTCATGGATAGGCAGAACTAACATCATCAAAATGGCGATATTACCAAAAGTTCTCTATAGGTTTAATGCAATGCCAATCAAAATCCCAACGGCATTTCTTGTAGAAATAGAGAAAGCAATCATGAAATTCATATGGAAAAACAAAAGACCCAGAATAGCAAAAACAATGCTAAGCAGGAAGTGTGAATCAGGCGGTATAGCGATACCAGACTTCAAACTATACTACAGAGCAATAGTAACAAAAACAGCATGGTACTGGTACCAAAACAGGCGGGTGGACCAATGGTACAGAATAGAGGACACAGAAACCAATCCACAAAACTACAACTACCTTATATTTGATAAAGGGGCTAAAAGCATGCAATGGAGGAAGGATAGCATCTTCAACAAATGGTGCTGGGAAAACTGGAAATCCATATGCAACAAAATGAAACTGAATCCCTTTCTCTCGCCATGCACAAAAGTGAATTCAAAATGGATCAAGGAGCTTGATATCAAATCAGAGACACGCCGTCTGATAGAAGAAAAAGTTGGCTACGATCTACATACTGTGGGGTCGGGCTCCAAATTCCTCAATAGGACACCCATAGCACAAAAGTTAATAACTAGAATCAACAAATGGGACTTACTCAAACTAAAAAGTTTTTTCTCAGCAAAAGATACAATAAGAGAGGTAAATAGAGAGCCTACATCCTGGGAACAAATCTTTACTCCTCACACTTCAGATAGAGCCCTAATATCCAGAGTATACAAAGAACTCAAAAAATTAGACAATAAGAGAACAAACAACCCAATCAACAAATGGGCCAAGGACCTGAACAGACACTTCTCAGAGGAGGACATACAATCAATCAACAAGTACATGAAAAAATGCTCACCATCTCTAGCAGTCAGAGAAATGCAAATCAAAACCACCCTAAGATACCATCTCACTCCAGTTAGATTGGCAGCCATTATGAAGTCAAACAACAACAAGTGCTGGAGAGGATGTGGGGAAAAGGGTACACTTGTACATTGCTGGTGGGACTGCAAATTGGTGCAGCCAATTTGGAAAGCAGTATGGAGATTTCTTGGAAAGCTGGGAATGGAGCCACCATTTGACCCAGCTATTCCCCTTCTCGGTCTATTCCCTAAAGACCTAAAAAGAGCATGCTACAGGGACACTGCTACATCGATGTTCATAGCAGCACAATTCACAATAGCTAGACTGTGGAACCAACCTAGATGCCCTTCAATGGATGAATGGATAAAAAAATGTGGCATTTATACACAATGGAGTATTACTCTGCATTAAAAAATGACAAAATCATAGAATTTACAGGGAAATGGATGGCATTAGAGCAGATTATGCTAAGTGAAGCTAGCCAATCCCTAAAAAACAAATGCCAAATGTCTTCTTTGATATAAGGAGAGTAACTAAGAACAGAGTAGGGTCGAAGAGCATGAGAAGAAGATTAACATTAAACAGGGATGAGAGGTGGGAGGGAAAGGGAGAGAGAAGGGAAAATGCATGGAAATGGAAGGAGACCCTCAGAGTTATACAAAAGTACATACAAGAGGAAGTGAGGGGAAGGGGAAAAATAATATAAGGGGGACAAACGAATGTCAGTAGAGGGAGCAGAGAGAGAAGAGGGGAGGGGAGGGGAGGGGAGGGGAGGGGAGGGGAGGGGGGATAGTAGAGGATAGGAAAGGCAGCAGAATACAACAGACACTAGTATGGCAATATGTAAATCAATGGATGTGTAACTGATGTGATTCTGCAATCTGTATATGGGGTAAAAATGGGAGCTCATAACCCACTTGAATCAAATTGTGAAATATGATATATCAAGAACTATGTAATGTTTTGAACAGCCAACAATAAAAAAGTAAAAAAAAAAAAAAAGTAAAAAAAAAAACATTTACAACCTTAAATATCTTTTATAGTCAGATGAATATCTTAATCACAACTCCACATTCTTACATAATTTGAACCTTGTTTTAGTCAGCTTTTGTGTCACTGTGACAAAACTACCTGACAAGAACAACTTACAGGAGGGAAAGTTTATTTGGGGCTCATGGTTTCAGAGGTCTCAGTCCATAGAAGGCTGACTCTACTGTTCTGGGCTCAAGGTAACGCAGCACATCATGGGGAAAGGACCCAGCAGAGGAAAGCTGTTGGGCTCATGGCAGGGTCAGGAGGCAGAGAAAGAGAAAGAGAAAGAGGTGGAAGAGACTGCAGATCAGATGAACCCTTCCACGGGACACCCCAGTGACCCCCTCCAGCCATGCCCCACCTGCCTACTGTCACCACCCATTCAGTCCATTCAAATTAGGATGGACTGATTGGGTTACAGCTCTTATAACCTAATCATTTCACTTTTGAACATTCCTGCATTAACAGGACACCTCACATCTGAACCATAACAAACTTTTCCATTTTCTGGCTCAAGCCTGCTTCTGGCTGGGAAGCCCCCAGGAGAAGGCATGGTCCACGTCAGGTCTCTTTCCCACTTTGTTTCTCCTCATTCCTGGGTCCCACTACCTAGTCTGCAGTTCCTCTTCTAGGACAGCATGTTCCCAGAAGATCTCACTGACAGGCACCTGTGCAGAGGCCCTCTGGGGAAGGGACATCCCCAGGGTTATCCCATCCTTGAACCCCTCAGAGGTTCCTGTGCTGGGCTCTCCTGTGACAGGGCCCCAGACCTTGGCAATGACTGCCACTTTTTGTTGTTGCATGTCATCTTTCAGGCCACCCCTCTGTTGGGATCCTGTGGCTTCTCCAGGGAAGTATCCAAGAGGGGCCCTGAATCCACATTTGGCTCATAAGAACCACCTGCTTTGTTCTGCCCTCAGAGGGAGTAAAAATCTACATCTAACACACCCCTCTTTGCTCTGCCTCCAGGGGCTGCTTTGGCCTGGATAACTTTTCAGAGCTGGGCTGCGCACTCATCTTTATACCACACAAAGTCCTGGGGGCTCAGGTCAAAGCCTCCAAGGTATCCTCTCTCTCTTTCTCTGCCTCCCTCTGCCCCCTGGATATTGGGAACACACAGGGATGCTTTACCACTGAGTGACATTCACAGCCCTTTTTATTTTGAGACAGAATCTTGCTAAATTGCTAATTTCTGGCCTTGAACTTGAGATCCTCCCACTTCAGTCTCTTGAGTAGCTGGAATTACAGGTGTGTGCCACCACCGCACCTGGATCCAAGGGATTGTCTTGAAGTTTCCTCTGTGCTTGGCTAACATGAGAGGATAAACACGGCAAAATACAAAACAAAACAAGAAACCTAACCATACCGACTGGTAGCAAATACGTGGAACAAATGGAATTATCATACGCTGCTGGCGGAAGCACCTCTTTGGAAAACCTTGGAGAGCATCTACTTAAGGTGACCTGGCAATTCCTTGCCCAGCCTTATACTCACTGTCTCACTACACATGTACATGCATGCACACAAATAGTCAACAGAAGACAGGGGGAGACATGGCCACAGATAAATCCCCACTAGCAACAAAATAGATAAATAATGTTACATATCTCAATGGATTATTTTTTAGAAAGAATGAACTACTACTATGCAATATGGGTAAATTTGGCAGGTTTATATTGTCAAAAAAGCAAAATTCAAGGGTGCATACTATGTGTTTTTATTTAATGTTTAAAACAGGTGAAACTTATCCATGCTATTGTAAGTCAGGATAGACGGTAGGTGATGAATGGGCAAGAGGGAGGTTTCTGGGCTACTGGAATATTCTATATTTTAACCTGGATGATGATTGCATTTGTAACGGAATGAGTTTATACATTTCTAAAATTTCATCTAGCTGTACAGTTCTGCTCGTTTTATTACATGTATGATATCAGTGTTTCACTAACAAAGTAAAATGAGCAAGTGAGGTATGGTGATGCCTACCTATAATCCCAGCTACTAGGGAGACTGAGGCAAGAGGATTCCAAGTTCAAGGCCAGACTGGGCAATTTGGTGAGACCCTGTTGCAAAATAAAATCAAATTTGCCGTGTGTGTGTGTGTGTGTGTGTGTGTGTGTGTCTGTGACAGAGCACCCCACCAGGTTCAGTCTCCAGTACACTCCCACAAACAAAGTAAAAAACCACAATTTAGAGGCTCAGCGGTAGAGCGCCTAGCATGTGTGGGGCCCTGGGTTCGATCCTCAGCACCACATAAAGATAAATAAAGGTATTATATCCATCTACAACTAAAAAATTAAAAAAAAAAATTTATGGAGAACTTTGTTCCCCTAGATGCCTCCTCACGCACTGCATTTTCTTTGATAACATGAGCCGAACATTATTTACAGAGAGCGCTTTAGTTGGGAGGACATTCTGAGTCTAAAACGGGCAGAGACATTTCCAAAAAGAAAATGTTATGTCTGAGTAAAAATAGCTTTCCGCCTTTGCTGCCTGTGACTGCAGTTTTTGCCCAGCTTCTCAGGGATCCACTTGGCCCACAAGCAGCTCGGCTTCCTGGGCTTCTACTAGAATTTACCAGCAGGGGTCAGCCCTGCACAAAACCCACAGGCTTGAGCTTCTGAGAATCGGAATCAGTCAGCCTCCACCTCTCGGTTCCCATCTCCAGCTGTACTTCCAAATTATCCGTCTTTCCCTACTCAGAAAAGATGGGCCACAGCATTTTAAACGGACCAGAGCAAGTCCTCCCATGTGGAATTGGAGTCAAAGGGCAAAATACTTTCCACCCCCCAAGTGTGGATCCTGGTGTGTCCTTACTGCTTCTACATAGGGATGGCCTTCCTTTGCAGTCACCCCCACCCCCTTTCATGATCTCAATATAGATCAGAAGTTTCACTGCTTTCCTCACTAATTCAAACACCCTCTCCTCTCCTTCCATGTCTCAGCAACACTGCTGAGAGCCATAGCCCCGTCAGAATGACGCATGGCATTTTTGCCAGAACAGAGTGGTTGAGAGGTGATGCCAGCAAGCCATTGAGATGATAATGGTTATGTTAAGCTGTGTATTCAATTGTAATGTTAGACCCCTGCTGTCCGCCTCAGCCTGCTACTTTGGAGTTCTCACGATACTTTGGAGTTCTCGCGGGGAATCCCAGAGAGTTCCCATTGGTTGGGGAAGTGCCGGAGGGGCGATTTTCCTGTTGGTGGTTCCTGGAGGAGCCAGGAGTTCCCGGGAGCGTGTGTGGAGTGTGCTGGTGGAGTTCAGAAATAAAGTTTGTTCCTGCTTCAGTGGCTCGTGATTTGTGCCCAGCCAGACTGCGGCACAACACTCCTTTCACCTTCCCAGGCCCCTCAGTCAAATGGCCTGCTGTTTCCTCTCCACCCTGTAGTGTCCTCCTCTTCACTGCCCCCATCCGCCGCTTTTTTTTTTTTTTTGTATCAGGGATTAAACTCAGGGGCACATGAGCCACATCCCTAGCCCTATTATGTATTTTATTTAGAGACAGGGACTCACTGAGTTGCTTAGTGCCTCACTTTTGCTGAGTTCTGGTTTTCAACTCGAGATCCTCCTGCCTCAGCCTCCTGAGCCACTGCACTCAGCTTTCACTGCCCCCTTATGCAGCCCAGATCTCACAGATCATCAATGAAATCACTTTGACCTTCAATTTTGACCCTCAGCTTGCATGCTATTAATGATTTCCCATTACACTTGGGGTGAAGTATAAAAACCACTTAGGGCTCCCAGGAGCCAGCATGACCCAAACACAAGGATGGTGTCCTTCCTTACTGACTCAGACAAAATGCCCTACATGAGAAAATCTTTGCCACCTGCACCTCAGATAGAGCATTAATCTCCAGTATATATAAAGAACTCAAAAACTTTACACCCCCCCCCAAAAAAAAAACCCAGATAACCCAATCAATAAATGGGCTAAGGAACTAAACAAACATTTCACAGAAGAAAAATATGAATGGTCAACAAATATAAGAAAAAAATGTTCAACATTACAAGCAATTAGAGAAATATAAATTAAAACTACACTGAGATTTCATCTCACTCCAGTCAGAATGCCAATTATCACAAATACAAGTAACAATAATTACTGGCAAGGATATAGGGGGAAAAAAAACTTTTACATTGCTGGTAAGATTGCAAGTTGGTGCAACCACTCTGAAAAGCAGTATGGAGATTCTCCAGAAAACTTGGAATGGAACCATCATTTGACCGAGTTATCCCACTCCTGGGTATAAACCCAAGAGACTAAAAATCAGCATACTATAGTGACACAGCCACATCAATATTTATAGTGGCTCAGTTCACAATAGCTAAGCTCTGGAACCAACCTAGATGCCCTTCAACAGATGAATAAATAAAGAAAATGTGTTACATATACATAATGGAATACTACTCAGCCATAAAGAAGAATGAAATAATGGCATTTGCCAGTAAATAGATGGACCTGGAAGCTCTCATGCTAAGTGAAAAAAGCCAATCCCCTAAAAAACCAAAGGCCCAATGTTCTTTCTGATATGTAGATGCTGACTCACAATAGGCAGGGGCAGTGGGGGGCAGGAAGTAGAGGTTCACCAGAATAGACATGGGGGAGTGGAGGGAAGGAGGAGGGATGGGAATGAGAGGGACAGTAGAATAAATCAGAATATAACTTTCCTATGTTCACACAGAACATAGGAAATGAATATACGGCCAGTGTAACTCCATACCATGTACAACCACAAAAATGGGAAGTTTTTCTCCATGTATGTATGATATGTCAAAATACATTCTACTGTCACGTATAACTAAAAAGAACAAAAATATTTCTTTAAAGAATGCCCCTCACTCCAGGTTTTCAATTCTTTCCTCCACCAGCATGAAAGTCATCCCCTCCAAGTCCACTCTCTTATACTCTTTCCTAACAAGACATTTATTTCCTAAAATATATAGTTTAAAATCTGACCCACATTTGTGTACTGGTTTACTTAATACGTATTTTCTATTTAAGATTGTGCACTTAACAAAGGCAATCACAGTATCTGGCTTGCTCATCTTTTATTTATTTATTTATTTTTCTTGTGACACTATGTTGCTCAGGCTGGTCTTGAACTTGTAAGCTCAAGTAATCCTTCGGCCCAGCCTCCCAAATAGCCATGACTACAGGCATGTACCCCATGCCTGCCTCCAGATTAATCGCTTTTATACAAGCCATACCAAGCACTTGCTAGGTTCACAGCAGATGTTCAGTACGGGTTTATTGAATTACAATGTCTATATAGACCTTGACCCAACCAAGACAGAAGAAAAGCCTGGGGACTTCTGTTGTTTTAGGAAAACAAACAAACAAATAAACAAACAACAACAACAAAAAAAAACCCAGCACTTTCCATTTGTATATTTTTGTCTTTTCAAAGTGCTTGAACATTCATTATTACAATAATTGTATAAAATAGACTATATAGTTAGCGAAACCCTGTCTCTAAATAAAATTTTTTTAAAAAATAGGGTTGGGGATGTGGTTTAGAGATTGAGTGCCCATGAGTTCAATCCCCTGGTACCAAAACAAACAAACAAACAAATAGATTATGTACTATAGTTAAGGGTTATAGCCATTTGAGAGAAGAAAAAAAGAAAGCAGCCCAAAGAGTTGATTAAAATTATAAAGGAAGGAGCTGGGGTTGTGGCTCAGTGGTAGAGCACTCACCTAACATGCTCAAGGCCCTGGGTTCGATCCTCAGCACTACCTAAAAATAAATAAAATAAAGGTATTATGTCCAACTACAACTAAAAAGTACTTTTAAAAAATTGTCAAAGGAAGGTCTGCCACAACACGTGACTAAATCAGGTTTACTTCAGATGAACTGGGCTGGCACGAAATAATCACACAAAGATAGAAAATACCTTTTCTTGGGATTCTTCAGCGTCAGCTCCTCTGACCCAGCTCCCATAAGAGGGGCAGAAAACAGAGAGAGGAGGATGGTCTGAAGCCCCTTTTTATTGAGGGGAAGACACTCAAGAAAATTCCACCCCAATGAGGTGGATCAGGGTTCAAGGGGTTGAGTCTAGCTTCATGATGTCTTGTGGCCAGAAGATTGACTGACATCTTAGAAGGCCACACCCATCTCAGGTGCTGTGTGGGGATCCTAGGCAGAGCAAGGAAAAGGACACATATGTCACCAGCCCAAACAGAGAGGCAACGTCAGTCCAGTCCACTCATGTACTCATGCTCATAGTTCACACACACAGGACTCACCACAAAGGACTAAAGTAAAAATCTCTAACTTACCACTGTGCATCTTAATGAGACTATGTAAATGTTCCAGGAAGGGTGGCACACACCTGTAATCCCAGCAACTTAGGAGGCTGCAACAGGAAGTTACCTTGAGAGGTTGAGGCAGGAGGTTGGCAAATTTGAAGCCATCCTGAGCAACTTAGGAAGACCCTGTCTCAAAATAAAAATTAAAAAGGACTAGAGATATAGCTTAGTGGTAAAGTTCCCCTGGGATCAATCTCCCAGAACAAAAAGCAAAAATAAAGATGTAAGTGTTCTGTCTCTTGATCAAACTTAGAGCAGAGAAGATAGCTTAATAGTTACATGTACAAATCCTTAACTTGCCATGTGACCTTCTTCAAGTTTTTTTTTAAAGAGAGAGAGAGAATTTTTTTTTAATATTTATTTTTTAGTTTTCGGCGGACACAACATCTTTGTTTGTATGTGGTGCTGAGGATCGAACCCGGGCTGCACGCATGCCAGGCAAGCGCGCTACCACTTGAGCCACATCCCCAGCCCTCTTCAAGTTATTTAACTTCTCTGAGATTCTATTTCTTTGTCTTCAAAATGGGAATAACAATACCTATCTGAGGATATATGTGTGTATGTGTGTGTATACACACACACATACACACACACATATATAAGCCATATACACACACACACACTATATATATATATATATATATATATATATATATATATACACCATATATATGGTCATGCAAATATATATATATATGGATGGATATAAATATAGGTTATATATATATATATGTATATATATTTAAAATAAATATCTGGCCAAGCAGGTGGCACACATCTGTAATCCCAGTGGCTAGGGAGCGTGAGGCAGGAGGAGCACGAGTTCAAAGCCAACCTTAGCAACTTAATGAGGTCCTAAGCAACTCAGTGAGACCTTGTCTTTAAATAAAATACAAAAAAGGGCTGGGGATATGGCTCAGTGGTCGAGTGCCCCTGAGTTCAATTCCTGGTACCAAAAAAAATCATAATAAATATTTATTATAATAATAATAAAAAATAATATATATTTGTGTTCCTCCACAGTGCATGCATGAGGAAGCACTCAATCAAAATGCATTGCTATTTGTGGAGGTCTTGAGAATGTTATTTCACACTCCTTTGTAACTCCTAACAATTAGCACAGTGCCATGGAAGAGATGTTTAACACAAAATGTGACACCTTGCAATTTCTGTTTTCTTGAGGTTACTTTTATCTGTGAATACTGTTGATGTTGGTGAAGATGTGGGACATGTGTTTTTTGTTTGTTTGTTTGTTTTTGTTTTGGTACTGGAATTGAACTCAGGGGCACTGAACCACTGAGCCACATCCCCAGCCCTATTTTGTATTTTATTTAGATAGGGTCTCACTGAATTGCTTAGCACCTTGCCTTTGCTGAGGCCAGCTTTGAACTCGTGATCCTCCTGCCTCAGCCTCCTGATCTGCTGGGATTACAAGCGTGCACTACCACGCCCAGCTGAGACATGTACCCTTGATGTGAAGCCCTTGCAGACCTGATCATCAGGAGCAGACTGAAGACCCCTGCTCTGTTAATTCTTGCATTTCCGAGTCCATTTCCCTGTCCTTCCTGGAAGAGTGGAACAGATATGACTTGCATCCCCAAATCTCTCTGGAGTGGGTCATGTATCTCAGCCATGGCAGTTACTGTGAATTGTCCTAATGAGGGGTTGAGCTGATGGGAAAATCATCGCCCACCCATAAGATAGGACTGAAGATTATAGAGCAAGACACAAAGTAGGCAGGTCAATTCTCTTTATGATAGTATTCTGAAGAAGTTTATTAGAATCACATGCCATTGGATTTAAGGATAAAGTGATAATTTAAAATAAACTGACAAGAGAGAAGTAAAGGTCATGACATTTTATTTAATTTGCTTGGTTCTTTAAAAAAGCTTATACTGTAATATTTTTCTCTCCTGCATCTAGTAAAATAAATATATGCAAATAAAGGCCCATGATACAACTGAGAAATATATAGAACATGTTTAAATGGTGGCTTCCCTGGAAAACTAACACAAATGACTAATGGGTTGCAGTATGCTTGAACAAATTAAAATGTTTTGTTTCACTCTGTATGGTGATGTCTCTTTCTCTATATTTGTTATCATCTATTAACATTTATTGATGGCTACCCAAGATTATGAATCAGGGAAAATTTATTAGAAATACAATACAAGCATTCTTCCCTATTCCATACATTTTATAGAATTCAGTAAACTCTTAACAGCATAGAACAGAACTGTCTCCATCCTAATGTCCAAGGTCCAACCTTCCTGTTTTATTTAAAAACTTCCTGTTTTATTTTTAAAAAGTCATTAGCATCCATAGGCTCTTTTATATACAGTCCCCTTTTAAGAACTGTTTGATTCTTTCCCTTTATTTATGAGTTTTCAGAATAATGAATTGGTTCTCTAGCATTCTCCAAAGATAACCAATGAATTTTTTTATTGGTACACTAAATTATACTCAATAGTGGGAATC
The DNA here is from genome assembly GCF_021218885.2 of Marmota monax. NCBI lineage: Eukaryota > Metazoa > Chordata > Mammalia > Rodentia > Sciuridae > Marmota > Marmota monax. The sequence goes on from NW_026692194.1 coordinate 3,765,853, forward strand.
ATTAAGGCATTTTCTTTTTTTTTTCATTAAGGCATTTTCATATGTACACATAATTTGATCAGTCTCATTCCCTAGTATATTTAGTATATTCCCTTTCCCTTCCCTCTCTCTCCCTGATCTCTTTGTTTTACTCCACTGATATCCCTTCTGCTATTATTTTAATGAGTGCATTATAATTATATATGAAATCAGGATTCATTGTAGTATGTTCATATATAGACATAGCATAACTTGGTAGATTTCATTCCCCACTATTTCCCCATGCCCTCTCCTCCTTCCTCCTTCCTGACCCCCTTCCACTTCCACCCTACTCTATTGGTCTCCCTTCTATTTTCATGAGACCCCTTTCTTATTCCTTTTCTTTTTCTCTCCTTCTCTTCCCTCTATATATGAGATAAAACATTTGATGCTTGACTTTCTGAGTCTGGTTTATTTCACTTAGCATGATGCTCCTGATGAGATTTTTTTTTCAGGCACAATTTTGGGCTTAATATTTACACATACTAAATGCGTTTTAATTCATTATAGCTATTATTCTTATTGATGCTTAAATTGTCCCATCTTTGGCTAATGAGAACCCAATTTTCTCCTGAGTCATTCTGACATGACTTTGGAAACCTGTGATAAATTCATTGCTTTCTAGAATTCATCTTGGCTGGATACTGATGGTGCACACTGTTAACTCCAGCTAATTCAGGAGGCTGAGGCAGGAAGATTTCAAGTTCAAAGCCAGATTGGAAAATTTTATGAAACAGTCACAAAATAAAAAATTAAGGGCTGAGGATATAGCCCAGTTGGTAGAGTGCTTGCCTTGTATGCACAAGGCCCTGGGTTCAATCCCTAGCACCACAAAAATAAATAAATAGGGATGGGGATGTAGTTCAATGGTAGATTCCCATTGGGTTCAATTTCCATATTGAACTACAAAAAGGAAGGAAGGAGAGAGAAAGAAAGGATGGAGAAAAGAAAAAGAAATATTGTGGGTTGAGGGTATAGCTCAGTGGTAGAGCACTTGCCTAGCTGGTGAGAGGCCCTGAGTTCCATCCCTAGCACCAAAAGAATTATGATAGCTGCAGTGTCCATGATTACCAAAAGCTAGAAACTTCCCAAATTCCCATCAATGGTAGAAGGGATAATTCACGGCATGTGCACACGATGGAATGCTTTGTATCAATGAAAACAAACCAATGACAACTGCACACAACATGGATGAGCTTCACCCTTAAAGTTGAGAACTCAGATATCAAAATATATGATTCCTTTTATATAAAATTCCAAAATAGGCTAAATTGGGGCTTGGAATAAAGCTCAGTGATAGAGTGCTTGCCTAGAGACTCTGGGTGTGATCCCCAACACCACAGAAAAAGGCTGGGGATATAGTTCAATTGGTACAGTGTCTGCTTCACATGCACAAGGCCCTGGGTTCAATACCCAGCACCACACACATACACACACACACACACACACACCAAAAAAAAAAAAAGGAAAGAAAGAAAAGAAAAGGAGAAGATATGATTAACCTCAGGAGATTTTGTGACTGGTACAGATTCAGAGGGTTTCTGGGATTGGGATAATGTTCCATTTTATGATCTTGGAGCAGTACACTACAGTGTGTACTTGGTGGCAGTTCATTAAGCTGAACACCAATGATCTGTACAGTGCACTTCTCTGTATATACATAATACCTCAATCAACTGTCACTTTTAAAATGCCTTCAAATCTGAGATTCAATCTGACTTAAACGTTACCCAAATGCTATCTTGATTCTTTGGGTCACTTTTTCTTTTCAGGGTTATCAGAACAATCACAGCACTATCACGAAAGGAAATTCTCCTTCTCACTGAATGGTGAGAACATAATCTATATTTATATTCTAGAACAGTCTGGTGACAGAGCATTAAGCTACATCACCAGTGAGCAATAGCTTTGGAAAAATAGAATAAAATGCAGCTTGACAGTAGCAGATGGCTTTTACCCTGGTTAGATCAATCATTAACCCAGGAACTCTGCTGTACAAGGTATTTGACTAACCTTGTCAACCTAGTAGCCAGAGAGCAAAACTAAAGACTGTGACTGCCTTCTTTCCTGAAGGAACAAAAAAGGAGAATTTGGTGAGGAGTTCCAAGCTGCACGTGTCCCTAATCCAGCTTTTGGTTCTCCTCACTAAAAATATCTTTTCTCTGATCTATTTGAGAGAAAACACCTTCAAGAAACACTTTGGAGTGGCTGTAAAGAAAAATCCTTCCCCAACCTCCTTAGTTAACCTATAAGAATATTTCAGGGGATTGGAATGGGCTGTTGGTTTATCTACCAGCAAATGTTGAAAAAATAATCTAATGAACGTTCACATTTTATCCTTTTTCAAAATGAGTGTCCCCTCCTCCCTGCCATGGCTGACAGCAGCAATTTCTGCTCTTCTAGTCAGCTGCATTCTCAGCAGCTGCCAAGTAATAAAACAGAGCATTGTGAACAGAGCTTACTCAGCCAGAAGGAGGCTACTAGAAACAGCAACCCAAGACTCTCTGATATCTTGTTTCTATTCCATTTTTGACTGTCAGATTAAACTATCTGAAATAAGCTAGGGTGGGACTTCCTCAAAGACTATTTTTTGGGGCAGGAAGGGTGGTACTGGGGATTGAATCCAGGGGCACTTTATCACAGAGCTACATTTCAGCCCTTCTTATTTTTATTTCTTCCTGCCTTTTATTTCTGAGACAGGGTCTCATTAAGTTGCTTAGGGCCTAAGTTGCTGAGGCTGGCCTTGAATTTGCAATCTTCCTGCCTCAGGCTCCTGAGCCACTGGTATTACAGGCATGTGTCACTGTGTTCAGCCTCGAAGACTTTTAAGCATCTCTCCATCACTTTCTAAATTAAGTGCAAATTTCTTACTCTATAAATTCATGCTTAGCTCAAGATGACTGATTCAATTAAGGATGATGATGTATTTGATCTTTGTTGGAAAAGCCTGAAATAAGATACCATACATTGCAGGAGTGTGGGTAGTAGGAGCAACAACAACTTTTGTTTAGCAACCTCATGTCCTCCAATTTGTAGCTATTTACAAAAAGTGCAGGGCTGGGGATATGGCTCAAGAGGTAGCACGCTTGCCTGGCATGCGTGCGGCCCAGGTTCGATCCTCAGCACCACATACAAACAAAGATGTTGTGTCCGCCGAAAACTAAAAAATAAATATTAAAAAAGAAAAATTCTCTCTCTCTCTCTCTCTTTAAAAAAAAAAAAAAAAAGTGCAGTGCTCTTGAAGGAGGTTCTGATGAGAACAAAGCAAAGAGAGCTTTGCAACAAACACCAAAAATGGATTTTTCTCCTCCACCTCCTCCTGCTTTTCTTCTGTGTGTGTGGTGGTGGTGGGAGGGGTACTGGGGATCCAACCCAGGGCCTCTTGCATGTTATGTTAGGCAAGTGCTCTACCACAAGTCACACCCACAATCTTTTCAGTTTATTTTGATATAGGGTCTTGCTAAATTGCCCAGGTTGGCCTTGAATTTGTGATCTTCCTGCCTCAGCCTTCCTAGTCTCTGGAGATTGAACCATCACACTCAACCTCTTGTATTTTAATTTAAGCAATTATTTTCAGTATTCTCAACACTCATCCCTGAGTGTTGTCATTATCTGGAAAGAAACTAGAATATTTTCTAGGACTAATCACATTCTTTGAGTATCACTTGAAAAAAGAATTCATTTTACAAAATAGTTAATATTTTTGCATTTCCTGCTAACAAGATGTCAAATGGGCTAGCTGCTGGACTAATTATTTTTGTGGTATTCGTTTTTCTTTTTCATCAACTACACAGGAAAAGTTTGAAGACAAAACTGCCTCCAACTTATTTTCCAATTTCATCTTGTATAAATGGGAAAATCTCTCCCTATTCACTCCAGTGTATTCTTATGCATTCCAGGAAGTGTCTGATGTGGCACTTTGTGAATAAATCTAAACACAAAATAAAACATGGAAATAACATACAAGAGGAAATTTGCATATTGGGGGCATGGGGAGAGCTCCTTAAACAAGACAAAAACACAGAGAAGTTAAAGAAAAAAATAGGAGCTAAGGATGTAATTCAGTGTTAAAGCACTTTCCTAATGTGGGGGATCCTGTGTTCCATTCCCAATACCCACAACAAACAAACAAACAAAAAATAGAAATGTTTGACTACATTAAAATTTAAATTTTTTTGACAAAACGAAAGACACTACAAACAATGTGAAAAGAAAGAGTGGGGGAGGGGCTGGGGTTGTGGCTCAGTGGTAGATCACTCACCTAGCACATGTGAGGCGTTCCAGGCCTGGGTTCGATCCTCAGCACCACATAAAAATAAATACATAAAATAAAGATATTGTGTCAACTACAACTAAAAAAAAAGGAAAGAGTGAGGGAAAATATTTGCAATAAATATGAACAGAAATGTTTTGTAAATACCCTAATAAGTAATGCTTCTACAATTAATAAACAAACAACATCCAACAACAACAAAAAAACAGTACCATGACAAGAAAATTCTTAGAAGAGGAAATAGGAGAAGGTGCGCAGTCTCAAAGGGTAAGAAAAATGCAACAAATTCAACAAATACAAGTATTTTTATGTAAGGGTATGAAAACATACAATTTATGATTGGCTGAGAGGGTCTAAGGAAGGGTAATAGGACTGGGATTGGAAGGCAAAGGGGGTTTCAATTTCAACTGCAATGCTTTATTTTTTTATTAAAACATTTTAAGATTTAAAGTGAACATAAGATGGTTGAGAGTTCTCAAAGTTGAGTTGCATCTTTTAGTGAGCACATATTTGCATTTCTATGCAAGTTTTTAGGAGTAGAATTGCTAGGTCATAGAATATGCATATGTTCTAGTAATGTTCTGTTTCTTAATGTTAGGCTTCTAGATCAAGTGAGGTCCAAAGTTATTAAGTATCAGGAATTGTGATGCTGAGGCAGAAAATGGTAGTCAGGTTGGTAGGAAGGGAGCGAGGGTGAGAGAACTGCAATTCATGTTGGACCGAGTATTCCTGCAGGAAGGCTCACAAAATGCATGTGTGGGCTGGCTTTTACAAGAAACAGGTGTTGATGGGCAGAGTAGCACTTGCCTCTAATTCTAGCTACTTGGGAGACTGAGGCAGGAGGATTGCAAGCCTCAGCATTTTAACAAGACCATAAGAAACTTTTTTTTTTTTTTTTTTTTAAAGAAAGAGTGAGAGAGAGGGAGAGAATTTTAATATTTATTTTTTAGTATTTGGCGGACACAACATCTTTGTCTGTATGTGGTGCTGAGGATCGAACCCGGGCCGCACGCATGCCAGGCAAGCGCACCACCGCTTGAGCCACATCCCCAGCCCCCATAAGAAACTTAATGAGGCCCTGTCTTAAACAAAACAAAACAAAAAGTATGATGAAATGGTAAAAATTCAGGTTCAGATTGCCTGATTTCAACCTGGTTTTCCCACTTGCCATCTGAGTGAGCTCAAACAGGTCCTTTAATGTCTCTGTTCCTGTTTCCTCATCCACAAAATGAAGCAATGGTTATTTCATAAGGTTTTATTGTGAAAAATAAAGCAGTTAACATGGATAAAGCCCTTAAGCAGCATGTCACACATAAACAAACACCCTGTATGTTTGAGGAACCCTCTGCCACTGCTCCAGTCAGATAGGAATGCTTAATTCTCTCAGTTCCCTGCTGCAGCTCTGTGGGGAGCTACTGTGGGTAGCTCTTGGACAGAACTCAACATCCTCAATTTTCCAAGACTAACAATAATTCCTAATGACAACAGTTTAAGTTCAGATTAACTGGAAAAAGGAAGTTTGCGTCAAGGGAACAAATGTGCATAGGTTTCCCTGACCTGATTATAGATAATCTCTGAGGTCATTATACAAAGTGGTTCCATGCCTCTTTTCCAAACTTCCTGCTTCTAAGCTTGGCCTGGGGACCAACCGCTGCATAACAGAGCCCATTTCCGTGCCTTTCTTTTCAACAAGATATTTTTTGCTGGGCACAGCAGCACAAGTTTGTAATCCCAGCAAATCAGGTAGCTGAGGCAGAAGGATCTCAAGTTCAAAGCCAGCCTCAGCTATTAAGTGAAGCCCTAAGCAGTTTAGCGAGATCCTGTCTGAAAGAAATTGAAAAGGGTTGGAGATGTAGTTTCTGGTAAAGCATCCCTAGGTTCAATCTCTAGTATAAGAAAAACAGAAAAAAGATACATCCCTTGGTAATCCTCCTGGAATGTGGAATATTGCCCATTTTTATATAGGACAATTTTACTTTGGTCCTACTACATAAAGTGTGGGTATACTAAGTGGGAAAATAGTCATCATAATTAATTCTTCCATTTTCTTCCCTGTTGTCTGCTCCTTCTCTTTTCTTCTGGGTCTCATTTTTTTTTTCTACTTTTATTTATTTTTTCCCTCTGATGTTTAAAATACCTCCTTATGGCTCAGAATGGGGCTGATATTTTTCTGGATTTGATACTGTTCTGAAACTCATAGATTGAAGTCTGAAGTAGTCTTTTCTGAATTCTGTGCTTGGTTGAAAAATGAGACAGGAAAGGTTCTTGGCAGAAAACTAGAGGTATAGAGAGAAGCCCTGACTCCAGGAAAGGATTTAGAGACATCGCCCATTGGTGCTTTCCTGGAGCCTAACTCTGCTTCCCAGGAAGGGCCAGATTGTTTCTCTCAGAGTCAAATGAAATTCACAATTCACCCCAGCACCCTTTAGTCTTCAATCCAGAGTCTTTTATCTCTGGGTTTCTAGCTGTGGCCAATGTCAACTATTTTATTATTTATTATAAATAATACTGTTTGATTGTGACTGTTTGATCTTGGTTCCACACACGATTTATTTTGTTTGTTATTTCCTGATTCATGAAGGGAAGTGGCCCAATGTTCAGGAAGCCCAAGAAAGAATGAGATTTTCCTGACCACTTAGCAATCTCCAATGTAAAAGTTAATCTTTTCAGAATTAAGCCTAAAACCTAGTACAAGGTGTGAGTTTCCTTTATGGAATCCATGTCTTTGGGTTTATTAGGTTCACTTAAAACAATTTATAAGATAAGTACAGTGGTGCACACTTGTAATCCCAGTGACTGGGGAGATTAAGGCAGGAAGATCACAAGTTCCAGGCCAGCCTGAGAAATTTAAAGAGCCCCTGTCTCAAAATAAGAAATAAGTTTTTTAAAAAGCATTAGGGAGCCAGGCGCAGTGGCACACACCTGTAATCCCAGTGGCTCCGGAGGCTGAGGCAGGAGGATCACAAGAAACCCCTGGGTTTCATTTCCAGTGTTGGGGGCAGGGGGAAGAGTATTCAAGAATGAAGTAACAAGATGTTTCCAACTCTGAAATGGATCTGTTAAACCAACAAAGTAAAAGCATGCATAAATAGAAAAACATAGAGTTAATATGGCTAATTTTTGAATGGAGGTAGAAGATATATGTATAGGCTGGACATGGTGGTGTATGACTCTAGTTTTAGCCATCCAGAAGGCTGAGACAGAAGGATCACAAGTTCAAGGCCAGTCTGAGCAACCATAGTAAAATTCTCTCTCTCTTTTTTTTAACTAGGTGTTGACACCAAGGGTGCTTTACCAATAGTACCTTGCCCAGTACTTTTAATTTTTTTTACATTCCCAGTTCTTTTATTTTTTTATTTTGAGACAAGATCTTGCTAAGTTGCCCAGGCCAGCTTAGACCTTGAGATCCTCCTGCCTTAGCCTCCTGAGTCACTGACTGGGATTATACGAATGTACCACTGCACTCAGCATAAGGGGAAAAAAAAAAAAAAAATATATATATATATATATATATATATATATATATATAATGTTCATGCTGAGAGAATGATGATATATAAATATTATCCATATACTTACAACACCCAAACTGTGTCTCCTATCCCAAAATTCTTTTTTTTTTTTAAGAGAGAGAGAATTTTTAATATTTATTTTTTTTTGTTTTTGGTGGACAACATCTTTATTTTATTTTATTTTTTATGTGGTGCTGAGGATCGAACCCAGTGCCCCGCGCATGCCAGGAAAGCACGCTACCGCTTGAGCCACATTCCCCCGCCCCCCAGAATTCTTTCTTGAACTCCATACTCACACTTCAAACTGCCCACTGACTTCCCACTTGGATGTCAAAGTAATATATCCCCAACTCCTGACTCACCTCCTCTAAGCCCCTTTGGGAGCTCCCTCCCCTATGTTGATGACAACTCCACTTTTTGTAGTTGTTCAGGTAAAAACCTTGGGGTCACTCTCTTTCTCTCTCTTTTTTTTTTCCTCCAGACCCACATCTGATTTTTCTGGAAATCCTGTGCAGAACTCAACTGCTGGGAGCCATTAGCCAAGTAGGTATGACAATTTCCTTGCCAGCGTACCCCATGTTGCTGACATGTTGCAGTGACATTGAATGTACGTGACCTTGCTCAAGGACCAAGGCAGATTAGGGTGTTCCCGGTTTTAAGATAATCTTGTTTAGGGCATTCCCAGTTTAGGTTCCAGGTTTAAGGTTTAAGATTATTCCTGCTGGGAATAGGGCGTATCCTGCTGCCTGAGTTTCCCTTGAGTTCTCACGGGATTCAGACAATATATTTTGGAGATAGAAGCCCAGTGGAGGTGAATTTGGGAGAGAAGGTGGATTTGGGAAGAGAACGTGGATTTCCCCAGAACGTGATTGTAGACGGCTGGTGTGAGTTCGGGAATAAAGAGTTGCTGTTTGAATCTACAAGCTGTGTGGTGGCTCGTGACTGTGTGCCCAGCCAGACTGCGGCTTTTGTGCCCAGCCAGACTGCGGCATTTGGTGGCCCGTGCGGGGAACTTCTGAAGCTTAGAAGTAAGTGAAATTGCTCGCCCCTGAGGAAGAGCGAAAGAATGGGTGACCAACTCAAAAAACAATGTGTTATTGTTTTGATTTATCTTGTTTTTGTTTCAAGCTGCCTATCCCTAGAAATTTCTCAGGCAAACTGGAAAAAATGGTTGACTAAAGGTTTGAAGTTTGTCGGCCCTGAGGAAGAGAAAATTGATACAACGATTTTTTATTCCGTTTTTGTTTCATTCAGTTTCGGCTTTGTTTTGTGCTATCTTATTGGGTTGCGTTATCTTTATAGTAGATTAGAAATTAGTAAAAAACAAACCGAAAAGATGTTAAGTAAATTGTTAGAGGTTCAGACCATGGAGAAAGACATTTTAGATCAAGCAAAAGAGAAGGTCTCTCGAGCTAGTCAGACAGAGGAAGAAAATTTAAAGGAAAAGGGGTTGTTAGGAAAAAGGCCACAACAGGAGGCTGTTACTAACTCCATTTTATCACAAGAGGGCGTAATTCAACCAACAGCCCCACCGATGGAGACAGCTGAGTGGCCCTCAAACCCCGTAGTTGATAAATGGGATCCTGAGACAGGACCTCAAAGATTAGCATGCCCTGTACTTGAACAGGCAGGAGGGCAGCGAATTCACCGTGCTTTAGATTTTAAAACAGTGAAGCAGTTGAAGGAGGCTGTAACAACCTATGGTCCCCAAGCTCCCTTCACGGTAAGCATGGTTGAGTCCATTACTAACTTGGACATGACGCCAGCAGATTGGGCTAGCATGTGTAAATCTGTACTAAATGGAGGACAATATTTGTTATGGAAGGTTGCCAATGAGGAATTTTGCACGGAGACAGCTAGGCGAAATGCAGCAGCCGGTTACCCTCAAAGAAATCTAGATATGTTTTTAGGAAAAGGACCTTATGAGGGTCAACGGCAACAAATTGAATATGATCCTGCTATATATGCACAAATTGCTGCAGACGCAGTTAGGGCATGGAAGACTTTACAAGGACATGGAGATTTACAAGGTCAGCTATCTAAGGTAATACAGAGAGCTAATGAACCTTACGCTGACTTTGTAGATAGGCTAATTCAAACGGCTGCCAAAATTTTTGGGGATACAGAACAAGCAATGCCATTAATAAAACAACTGGCTTATGACCAAGCAAATCGTTGCTGCAGAGAGGTTATTAGACCATGGAGACATGAAGATTTAAACACATATATTAAATTATGTAGAGATATTAATGAACAAGGGCAAGTCTTGGCAGCTGCAGTACAACAGGCTTTAGATGCCAGGCCAAAAACATGCTATGATTGTGAACAAACAGGACATTTTAAAAGGAATTGCCCCATAGGAGGAGGGTTTAACAAAAGTAGGTATCAAAGGAATAGAATACCGGGTATTTGCCCACGATGCCGTAGAGGGAGACATTGGGCTAATGAATGCCGTTCTCAAACCACCATAGAAGGTACTCCCTTATCAAAAAACGGACAAAGACCAGGTATTTATCCAAGATATCGTGGAGAAAGGCATCAGGCTCCATTGCCAAAAAACGGACAGGGGGGCCCAATGCTCCGGGGCCCACAACCACAAATATACGGGGCAGTGGAGGATCCCAGCAACACCATGAGGGTAGTGCCCAGGACACATTGTCCATTAAATCCCTCATCAGACAAACCTGAGGGAGCGCAGGGTTGGACATCTGTGCCTCTGCCAGAGCAGTATTAACTCCAGAGATGGGAGTTCAAATCATTCCCACAGGAGTAAAAGGACCTCTTCCCCAAGGAACAGTAGGCTTATTATTGGGACGTAGTTCATCTACATTAAAAGGACTTATGATAAGTCCTGGGGTAATTGATCCTGATTATGTAGGTGAAATAAAAATTATAGCTAGTTCTCCAAGAGGTATATCAGTAATTTCACCTGGAGATAGAATAGCACAGTTGTTAATAATACCCAGCCTACATAATAAATTTCCTAGTCATAGTGTAGAAAGAGGTTCCAGGGGATTAGGCTCCACAGGTGTAGATTGGGCTATGTTGTCTTTAAATTTAGATTCTCGCCCAATGCTAAAACTAAATATTCAAGGTCATGAGTTTAATGGGCTACTGGACACAGGAGCTGACCTTAGCATCATATCTCGTCAAGAATGGCCAAAACATTGGCCATTACAACAAGCCACTCAAACGCTTCGAGGCCTAGGAGTGGCGACTAATCCCCATAGAAGTGCAATGGTATTAGATTGGAAGGATCCTGAAGGATGTGAAGGAACTATACAGCCATATGTATTGGATCATCTTCCTATAAATTTGTGGGGACGAGATGTCCTAGATCAATTAGGTTTGACGTTAACAAATAACATCAATCCTAATGCGCCCACTACTAGGGCTAGACAAGGCTTTAGGAAAGAAAAAAGATTAGGAAAACAAGGGCAAGGTATAGCAGCACCAGTACAAATAGATCAAGGAACAGACAGACATGGGTTGGATTTTCAGAAAGGGCCACTGAGACAATCAAAATTACTTGGAAATCAGAAAGACCAGTGTGGGTTCCTCAGTGGCCCCTGACTAAAGAAAAGATACAAGTAGCCCATGATCTGGTCAAACAACAATTAGTGGAAGGACATATACAACCTTCCATATCTCCCCATAATACTCCCATTTTTGTCATCAAAAAGAAATCTGGTAAATGGAGATTGTTGCAAGATTTAAGAGCCATTAATAATGAGATGGTTATTATGGGACCTGCTCAATCAGGGATTCCTCAATTGTCTGCTTTGCCAAAAACCTGGCATGTTTTAGCTATAGATATTAAAGATTGTTTTTTTTTCAATTCCAATTCATCCCGAGGATAGTCCACGTTTTGCATTTACTATCCCTGCATTAAATCATGAAGGTCCTGATCAGAGATATGAATGGAAAGTACTCCCTCAAGGGATGGCTAACAGTCCAACTATGTGTCAAATATATGTTAACAAAGCAATCCAGCCACTTAGAAATCAAAATCCTGAACTACAAATATTTCACTATATGGATGATGTATTATTGGCACATAAAGATAAAAACATATTGCTGGAATGTTATGCCACACTTACAAACTTATTAAAAAATTATAATCTAGAGATAGCAATAGATAAAGTACAATTAAATTTTCCAATTAATTATTTAGGAGTTCTATTATCCTCAACCATGGTCCGTCCACCAAAAATTCAAATACGAGTAGATCAACTCAAATCACTTAACGACTTTCAAAAGTTATTGGGAGACATAAATTGGATAAGGCCTTATCTAGGTATACCAACAGGAGAATTGGGACCTTTATTTGATATTCTAAAAGGTCCATCAGATCCAAATTCACCCCGCATGTTAACTCCTAAAGCAAGAAAGGCATTAAAAATTATTGAAACATATATGGAAAACATACATTTGGATAGAATTGATATAAGTTTGCCTTTATTATTTATTGTACTACCAACAAAAAATATTCCTACAGGAGTATTTTGGCAAGAAGGTCCATTATTGTGGATACATTTATCTTATTCTCCTAACACTATTCTTACTAGGTATCCTGAGGCTGTAGGACAATTAATACTCAAAGGAATAAAAGCAGCGAAGGGAGTGTTTGGAATTTCTCCCAATAAAATTATTACTCCATATACTATGGATCAAATTGATGAGTTAGCTAATGAGTTAAATACTTGGGCAATAATCATGTGTAAATCTAATGTTTCATTTGATAATCATTTACCATCTAATCCTTTGTTGTCTTTTTGGTCTAAGCATCCTGTAGTTTTTCCTAAAATGACAAGAAAAACACCTATCATGAATGCTCCAAATATATTCACTGATGGGTCAAATAATGGTACAGCAGCAGTAGTTACCCCTGATCAAACTTTTACATTTTTAGTACCCAAACAATCAGCTCAAAAGGTAGAGCTTAATGCAGTTTTACAAGCTTTTGTGATGTTTAAAGATTCTGTATTTAATTTATTTTCTGATAGTCAGTATGTAGTTAATGCTATAGTATCTCTTGAAGATGCTGGTAGGATTTCCCCTTCTTCTACTGTTTTCTCTTTGTTTTCCACTATACAAAGTCTAATCTGGGACAGAAAAGATCCATTCTTTATAGGACATATTAGGGCACATACAGGATTGCCTGGAGCCCTTAGTTTAGGCAATGATTTAGCAGATAAAACTACACATGACATACATATTTTCTCTACATTTGAAGAAGCTACAAATTTTCATAAAAGGTTTCATGTTAATGCTAATACTTTACAAAAGCGTTTTAAAATAACTAAGGAACAAGCCAGACATATAATAAAACAATGTCAAAATTGTGTGACATTTTTACCACAAGTTAATCTTGGAGTCAATCCTAGAGGACTGATACCTAACCATATTTGGCAGATGGACGTCACACACTTGCCAGAATTTGGAAAATTAAAATATTTACATGTTACAGTTGATACTTCTTCTGGATTTTTGATGGGCTCCCTTCATGCCGGAGAAAAAACTAAAGATGTTATAGCTCATTGCTTACAAAATTTTGCCACTGTGGGCGTTCCTAAACAGTTAAAAACCGATAATGGTCCTGGCTATACCTCTACCTCTTTTAAACAATTTTGCTCATCATTTGGTATTACTCATATAACAGGAATCCCATACAATCCACAGGGACAAGGCATAGTTGAAAGAGCTCATCAAACTATTAAAACATACTTATTAAAGCAAAATGAGGGAATTGGAAGGGGGTATATATCCCCCAAAGATAAACTTAAAATAACGCTTTTTACTCTAAACTTTTTAAATTTGGATTCATCAGGACTTAGTGCTGCGGAAAGGCATATGTATCCAAAAAATGTACATAAGCCTAAAGTACTTTGGAAAGATATTCTAACAGGAAAATGGAAAGGTCCTGACCCAGTGATTGTCTGGAGTCGGGGGTCTGTTTGTGTTTTTCCACAGGGAGAACAGCAGCCAATTTGGATTCCAGAGAGATTAACTAAAACAGTTTCTACAGATCGAAAAGAAGATGATTTGACTCAAATCCATAACAGTTGATATCCAGAACTCCAGCTTGGCCATTCTTACATCTGCGACAGTGATTAACCAGGATGCTTTTTTCAATAGCTATTTTATTATTGCATTTTTCCACATCATAAGGTTCTATTTTTATTTTTTGAGCTCATACAAACCTAGGTTAATGTTTTTCTGATCAGTTTTATTTTTTGACTGTGGAGTTTTTAAACATTGCAATGGAGATTTCACCCAGGTAAAGCTACAAGGCCTTTACTATTTTCTTATGTGTTGTACGTTTGTGTACACTCTTGTGTTTTGTGTTGTATGTCTGTATGTGCGTATGTCCATATTTCTTATATGAGGAGCGCTCATGAAAAAATGGATCCGAATTGTTATTATTTTTTTATTCACGTGATTTAAATGGTTTAATTTAAATTATGTAAACAGCTGTTAAGGATTGTTTTTAAGGGTGGTTAACAGATCTGTTTGTTTACTAGTTTAAATTAGGTAAAAGGCTGTTAAGCATTGTTTTTAAAGTAGGTTAACAGATCTGTTTGTTTACTTTCACCTTTCCTTTTCATTATATTTAATAATTCTTTTCAGGATAATGTCTCTTTAGCATCATTGCCAGAATTCCTATCTCCATCCCAGTGCCAGTGAAGAACTCAACAAGTAATGCTCAATCAAAGAGTCAACTTACTTTGGGAGGAAACGGATTTTGGGAGGAAATGGACATATTGATAGATTCCTCTGCTTTGAACTGCTTGCAGAACTTGCCTGGACTATGTAACTATCGTTTGGTGCAGCGAATTGTGGTAATGGTGGCATATCTTTGCTGATGGTGTCACCAGTGATGCAATTTTTCCCAAGGAGCCGTCAATTGGCTTGGTGTCGTGGCATTTCTGTATCCTCCTCCCTTCTGCTAGTGATGGTCTAAAATTTGGGGGCCAATGGCTTATGCTGGACCGGTAGTCAGTGACGGGTGTGATCCAATTGCAGTGGTATCAACCTAAGACAGGAGGCTGACGCCTAAAGGTCAGTTTTCCGATGACGGGTAAGAACCATATGTTGAATTGGACAACCTACCAGGCACGGTCCATAAGCCACATTAACCTCACTCCCCCACTGGCACCAAGGCCAAATTTGGGGGCCAACAGAGGTGAGGCAAAGAACCTCACCCCCCCACTGGTGCATAGACCTATCCACAAGTATGGCTGTATGCTGGACCGGTAGTCAGTGACGGGTATGATTCAATTGCAGTGGTATCAACCTAAGACAGGAGGCTGACGCCTAAAGGTCAGTTTTCCGATGACGGGTAAGAACCATATGTTGAATTGGACAACCTACCAGGCACGGTCCTTAAGCCACATTGCTTGTTGTTTAATTAATCAGAAGGGGGGAGATGCTGGGAGCCATTAGCCAAGTAGGTATGACAATTTCCTTGCCAGCGTACCCCATGTTGCTGACATGTTGCAGTGACATTGAATGTACGTGACCTTGCTCAAGGACCAAGGCAGATTAGGGTGTTCCCGGTTTTAAGATAATCTTGTTTAGGGCATTCCCAGTTTAGGTTCCAGGTTTAAGGTTTAAGATTATTCCTGCTGGGAATAGGGCGTATCCTGCTGCCTGAGTTCCCCTTGAGTTCTCACGGGATTCAGACAATATATTTTGGAGATAGAAGCCCAGTGGAGGTGAATTTGGGAGAGAAGGTGGATTTGGGAAGAGAACGTGGATTTCCCCAGAACGTGATTGTAGACGGCTGGTGTGAGTTCGGGAATAAAGAGTTGCTGTTTGAATCTACAAGCTGTGTGGTGGCTCGTGACTGTGTGCCCAGCCAGACTGCGGCTTTTGTGCCCAGCCAGACTGCGGCACTCAACCATAATGTGATCGATTTTCTCCACTGCCACTGTGCACCTGGCCTGAGTCACCTCCAGCCCTTGCTGGGATTATTGCAGTGGTCTCCCACTGGTCTCTGAGCTTTGTGGCCTTCAGTCTATTCTCAACAGAGAAGCCAAAAAGACTGTTTTAATATGAAAGTTAAATTGAATTTCTTCTCTGTTCAAAAGCAAAGTTTAGAATAAATAAGGAAAATGGAAGCAGAAACCTTGCAACAGCTCCAGGCCCTCTGAGATCTCCTTCCACTTCCCTCCTGGCCCACTATGCTCCTTTCACTCTTGGTCACCTTGATGTTTCTGGGAAAAGTCAAGATGTTCCTGCTTTCTTGGGACTCTGTACCAGCTGTTACCTCTTCCTGAAATGCTTTTCTCCCAAATATTCACATCTTTTTCAACTCTTCTTTTAAAGTCACTTCTCAAGGTAGGCATGATGGCAGACTCTTGTAATTCCAAGGAGATTGAGGTAGGAAGGAAGATCACAAGTTCAAAACCAGCCTTGGCAATGTAGTGAGACCTTGTCTCAAAAAATAAAGAGGGCTGGGGAGCTACTGGTACAGTGCTCCTGGGTTCAATTCCTAGTACCTAAACAAATAACTAATTTCTCATCAAAGCCTACCGTTTAAGATCCCAGCCTGCACCTCCACATATGCTGGATCCATCTAACTTTGCCCTTATGTCCCTATAGCAGTTACTGCCTTCTAACACATTACCTAACTTCTTTACGCATGATGTTTATCATCTAAATGTCAGCTGGGGTGAGGATAGGGATGTTTTGCTTGCTATTATATGCTACGTGTCTACAACAGTACCTTGCCCAGTATGACGTGTGCCATGCAATAAATATTTGTGCAATGAATAAACTGAATGGTCATACTCTGGTTGCATTTCTTCAGCAAAAGAAACTATGATGTGTGGGGTGCAATGGTGCACATCTGCAAGCCTAGCAACTTGGGAAGCTGTGGCAGGAGAATGGCAAGTTCGATCTCAGCTTCAGCAATTTAGCAAGACACTGTCTCAAAATTAAAAAAAAAAAAAAAGAAAATCTTTTAAAGGATTGGGGATGTAGATCAGTGGTAAAGCACCTTTGAGTTCAATCCCCAGTACTAAAACAAAACAAAACAGGAAAAAAAAAAAACCCTACAATGTGAATTCCATTAGGCCATAAATTAAAAATAATTAAAACCTCTTTTAAATAGAGAATCCTGAGTGACACTTTTTCTTTCTACTTCTGTTTTGTTCTGTTTCTTGCTGTATTAGGATGGAACCCAGGGTCTCATGCATGCTAAGCAAGTGCTCTATTACTGGGCTACACCCCCAGCCCTGTTCCTTATTTTCTTATTACAGTGGTACTAGGCTGTTTTTGAATGGCTTCTTCTATGAATGATTTCATTGTTCTCTATGTTGCAATTCTTGGAACTCATATCAATTCAGCTGTTTCATTGATTTCACTTTGCACTTCCCTTAAAGTGAAAAGAAATGACTCAAAAGACATGACTCAATACAGGACAATTGGTGTGGGTTAAAGTCAGTTTAAGAATAATCTCCTGCTGCGCACAGTGGTGTACTCCTGTAATCCCAGCTACTCAGGAGGCTGGGGCTAGCCCCAGCAATTTATTTTATTTATTTATTTATTTATTTAAATTTAGTTGTAGATGGACACTGTATCTTTATTTTATTTATTTATTTTTATGTGGTGCTGAGGATCGAACCGAGTGCCTCACGCCTTCACAGCAAGCGCTCTACCACTGAGCTACAACCCCAGCCCCTAGCCCCAGCAATTTAGTGAGACCCTATCTCAAAGTAAAAAATAAAAGGGACTAGGGACAGTGATAAATAAATAAATAGTTCAGTGATAAATAGCCCTTGGGTTCAATCACTGGTACCAAACAAACAAACAAACACCAAAAAAAAAATGGCTGCGGATGTGGCTTAGTGGTACAGGGCTTGTCTAGCATGAGCAAGGGCCTCTGTTCAATTCCCAGCACCAAAGCAAAGAAAACCCTTTTTGTCTTCAATCGTCTGGATTCTTTTTTTTTTTTAAACAATCATTTTTTAATTTTCTTTCTTTTTTCTTTTTTAATGGACACCATATCTTTATTTTACATTTATGTGGTGCTGAGGATGGAACCCAGTGCCTCGTGCGTGCCAGGTGAGCCCTCTACCACTAAGCCACAACCCCACCCCAATCATCTGGATTCTACTCCATTTCATCCCCAAACCCTATAACTTTTGATGGTTTACTCACTATAATAAAATAATACCAGCTTAAAAAAAATTGTTTAATTTTGAGAATTCAACTTCATATATAACACTCCTAAATTAATGCTATTCAACAAAATTAATTGCACCAAGTGGTGTTGAGCAGTGTGGTCAGTTTCTGCACAGCAGTTCTACTGTGCTTCACACTGTGGTCTAGCTGATTTATTTGTTGTCATGCATTTCACAATTATTTAAGAAATACTTGTTGATTATTATATGTAGGAGATGTGAGGTTGGAAGACTTGATCATCAGCACTACAGGGCAAAATCATGTGTTTTATTTTATGCTGTAGTTGTAGCAGATGACCCAGTTACTGTTTCCTGATTTTCAAGTTTTTTTTTTTTATTTTATTGAGTATTGAACCCAGGGGCTCTTAACCACTGATCCACATCCCCAGCTCTTTTTTTTTTTTTTTAATTTTTTAATTTCCCTAAGTTGCTGAAGGCCTTGATAAATTGTTGAGGCTGGCCTTGAACTTTTGATCCTCCTCCCTCAGCCTTCTGAGCTTCTGGAATTATGGCATGTACCACCACACCACCATATAGAGCTTTCAAAGTTTTAAAGTAATTATATGCTGGTATCAGAACTATTGTGATATCTACTTCTGGAAGTTCTATGAGGCAGAAGTTGTGGTGGACTTGGAGCTAGCATACTTGAATTCCAGTTTTCTTACTGGCTCAATTTTTCACATATTTTACACCAAAAAAAAAAAAAAAGCTAGATGACATTTAGGATTCCTCCCAGTTCCCAAATCTTCATATAAATACATGTATCTATATGGGGGGGGGTAGTGGGGATTGAACTCAGTAGTGCTCTGCCACTGAGCTATATCTCCAGCCCTTTTAAGTTTTTAATAAAAAATAAACTTAGGGGCTGGGGTTGTGGCTCAGTGGTAGAACCCTTGCCTTGCATAAGTAAGGCACTGGGTTCCATCCTCAGCACCACATAAAATAAACAAGTAAAACAAAGGTATTGTGTCCATGCTCAACTAAAAAAATAAAAATAAAAATAAACTTAGCCAGAGACAACTTAGCGAGACCCTGTCTCAAAATAAAAACTTAAAAAGGCTGAGATATAACTCATTGGCAGAGCTCCCCTGCATTCAATCCCCAGTGCCAGGCAGGGGAAAAAAAAAAAGATAAATGAAAAGGAAATGGAATTTGACTGATAATATAAAATGATGGTACAATAAGTAGTGATGGGGAAAAAATAGGGGATGAAGGAGCATTTATGGCTGCTGACGTTTTGGGAGGCTGACACTGACAATTAAACGCACCATGTTTTCACGAATGGCAGTTTATTCTGTTGCAACAGCATTTGGCTATTTTTATTATAGAATTTTTCAAAAGTCTGGGAAAAGATATGACCATAAAAAAAATCTGAACTCTTAAAGGGTTAGGGATGTACCTCAGTGATAGAGTGCTTGCTTAGCATGTGATCCCAGTACCGCAAAATAATAATGATGATGATGATGATGATAAAAAAATTTTACTCAAAATGAATTCTCCAAGCCAAAAAAATTAACAATAAAACCTCACATATATATTTCCTTGTAGTATTTTGTATGCCTTGCATATTTTTAAAAACTATAATTTCATTTCATTTATTTATTTATTTTCCAGAGGAGGTTTTTCTTCAGTCCTTAAGGATCCTTCCTGGAGGTCATGGGGCAGCACCAGCTGGTCTAAATCCAGTGGGGGCTGGGTCCTTCCAGGCTTCATGACCTGGATTCCTGGCCACCTTGCTGGGAATGGCACCTCTCATGCAGAAATGCAGCCTCACACCAAGCTTGGAAAGTATGTAGTAAGAGTCTAAAACATTCACTGTGACCTCTTTTAAGTTGCAAATGAAGAACTTCTTCATGGCCTTGTCCTTGGGCACAGGCACAGGGTGCACTGCACTGGGCACAGCTTGTGCAGAGACTAGGATGGCTGCACATGGCCTTTGTGGGTTTTTTTGGTACCAGGGATACTGGGGATTGAACCCAGGGGCCCTTAACTCCTGAGCCACATCCCCAGCTACCCCCCACGAGATAAGGTCTCACTGAATTGCTTAGGGCTGAAACTGGCTTTGAACTTGAGATCTTTCTGTCTCAGCCTCTGAAGCCACTAGGATTATAGGTATGCTCCAATACAGCCCTTTTTAGAATTATTATTATTATTTTTTTCAACTTGGAAGTGAGAACCTGAAACTGCCTTGCTATGTACAATTGCATATGATGATTACATTAATTAAAGAGATTAAAACTAGGAATTATTGCATTGTGTATATTTCCAGAAAAAAATCACTCGGTTGCCTCTGGCTTTCATTGAGTAGATTCCAATCAATTAAGAGTCTGAAGCTAATTTTTAATAAGTGTGGCAATATAAGATGCCCTATTATCCATCATAAGAAAATATAAGTTAATGAATAATTTAGGTAAGGTATCTTTCCTTTGTTTCTGTGGGCTTTGGTGTCAAGCTAACTTGGCTTCAGATGACAGCTTGGACAATTTCTGCTTTATTTTCTGAACCTGCTATTGAGTAGTTTTTACTTTTTGATTTCCAGGACTATTGTTGGAATACTGTTTTTTGTTTGTTTTTGGCTTTCCCACCAGTTGTACTCTGTTGTTATTTCATGGTTATTGATCGCCTTCTCCCTGTAGCGTCTCTGTTTCCTACACAATGTTTTCCCCCATTTACTTGTCCTGGTCCACATCGTTAAAAACTTCATTGATATTAGAAACTTCCCTCTGTTGATCCTTAGGTATCTGCTCTTATTTGATTGGGCTTTTTGTTGTTGATTTATAGTTTTTTACAAAAATCCTTGATATGGATGTTTCTCAGCTGATTTACAAATCTTTTCCCCATTTTGTAGGTTACCTTCTCACTTTTTTTTTGTGGGACTGAGAATTGAACCCCGGACCTTGGGAATGCTAGGTAAGCACTGAGCTATATTCCTAGCCCACCTTTTATATTAGTGTCCTTTAATATACAAAATATGTTAATTTGAAGACTGGGGTTGTAGCTCAGTGGCAGAGCGCTTGCCGAGAACATATGAGGCACTGTGTTTGATCCTTAGCGCCGCATAAAAATAAACAAATAAAATAAATACATGCTGTCCATCTACAACTAAAAAAAAAAAAAAAAGATTTAAAAAAAAAGATATTCATTTTGATGAAGTTCAATTTACCTGTTTTTTCTCTGATTGTGGTTTTGGTGTTTCTAATAAATCTGTGCCTAATCCATGGTCATAAAAACTTCCTTCAATGTTTTCTTCCATGAGTGTTATATTTTTAGCTCTTATATTTTGGCCTTTGACCTATTTTGAGTTTATCTTTGTATATGGTGTGAATTGTGTCCACATTCTTTTACATGTGGACACAGAGTTGTCCTATCACCATGTGTTAAGAGATTATTCTTTCTTTATTAAATAGTCTTGGGACTATTTTTGGAAATCATTTGAAACCCCTGTTGAAAATCAATTGTATAGGTTTATTTCTAGAACGATTCTATTCCATCAATCTATATGTCTGTCTTTATTGCTGTCTTATTAGTTTTGTAGAAATTTTTGAAACCGGAAGTGTGAGCGATTCTGTATGAGTTTTTGTATTAGCTTTTCCATTTGTGCAAAAAAGATTAGTGAGATTTTGATAGGGATTGCATTGAATTCTAGATCACTTTTGGTAGTATTGCCATCTTAATACTGTTTTCCAGTCCATAAACATAGAATGTCTCTTCATTTACTCAGATCTCCTTTAATTTCAAAAATATTTTCTAGAAAAAGATATTTTGTAGTTTTCAGTCTATAAATCTTGTACTTTCTTGGTTAAATTTATTCCTAAGCATTTTATTTTATTTTTTTCTGATTCTATTGTAAATATAATTGTTTTCTTAATCTTGGGATTGTTCCTTGCTAGCTTAGGGAAATACAACTCACACTTTTATGTTAGTTTTCTGTTGCTAGGACAAAATATCTGAGAAAAACAGGTAGAAGAGGAAGAATTTATTTGGACTCACGGTTTCAGAAGTTTCTGTCCATGGTTGCCTGACTCCATTGCTTTGGGCATGAGGTGAAGCAGAGCATCATAGTTAGATATAGTAGAGGACATAGTAGAGGAAAGTTGCTCACCTCACCAGTCAGGAAGCAGAGCAGAGAGAGAAAGGCCAAGGACATGATATACCCTGTCAGAGCACACCCCCAGTGACCTAATTTCTCCAAGTAGCCTCCCCTTTTTAGTTTCCACCACATTCCAGGATTGCCATCAAATTATTAATTTCTTGATGAGGTCAGAGTCCTTATGATCCAATCACTTCCCAAAAGCTCCACCTGTGAACATTGTTGCCTTGGGCACCAAGTCTTCAACACATGAGCCTTTGGGGAACATTTAGATTCAAACTGTAACAATCTGTGTTGATCTTATGTCATGATATTTTGTTAAATTCATTTATTAGCTCTGTGTGTGTGTGTGTGTGTGTGTGTGTTAGGATTTTCTATATATCAGTTATGTCATCTGCAAAAAAGATAATTTTACCCCTTTATTGCCACATAAATGCTTTATGTTTCTGTTTCTTTGTCTTACCTAATTGCTCTGGCTAAAACTTCCAGTACCACATTGATTAGAACTGGTATAAGTGGGTATCCTTATTTGATTCCTCATCTTATAATACTCATTTGAAAATGTGGTGTGGGGAGGCTAAAAATCTGATTTGAAGCTTTGGGTGCACATGCAGATCCTGCCTGAGAGTCTGTATTAATCTAATTAGGCTGTTTACCTGGGAGCCTTCTTTTGGGTTTATGCCTTTAAAAAAAGAAAAAACTCCCTTTACTTTATATACTGTTGTTTTAATGGACAAAACTATTTGCTATCTTTCCCAGAAATGCTAGGACTGAAATTAATAGCATTTTACCACTTGTTATTCATTGTTCCTAACTCAAATACTAAGTTCCATTAATAAAATATACTTTTCACTTCTCAAGACCTTCGGGATTTGGAATAGCATAAATTTTCTCTTTAGCTCTTTACTGACCCAGCCACATTATGAGCATGTCCTGAGGCCCTGCCATGTGCAGCGGGCATGCTCTCTCCTAGAGACTCCAGAGCTACCCAGCCGTATAGAAAGAGTTCATCCTCATTAGCCAGCGGGAGCCCAGGATGGCTTCCATTCTCACTCATTATTTCTTGTGTTCCTTTGCTGTGTTCTTCACCACAAAATAAATTCTAGGGCTGGGATTGTGGCTCAGCGGGCGGGACCCGGGTTCAATCCTCAGCACCACATAAAAATAAAGGCATTGTGTTGTGTCCATCTACACCTAAGAAATAAATATTTTTTAAAAAATGAAATAAAAAATAAATTCTAATTACAGAACTGCTTGTTAATTGGCCTTGTATCACATCAGGAAAAAGTCCTTTACTGATCTAGTTTATGGAACGCTGAGGCACCTGGTATCCACTTACAGAATTTTTACAGCATTTTGTAGAGCTATATTCAGACCTTTCACTTGGACCTAGGGACCACTGGTTTCACTGGTCTTAGGGTACAGGCTCTGAATCCTGATTGCATTTGAGAATTATCTACAGATACAAAAGAAAGAAAGAAACAACAATGATCCTCAGCCCTCACTTCACACCAATTAATTCAGAATAACTGGGGATGGAGCGCAGATTATGGTATTTTTAAGCTCCCCTGGTGATTCTCAAGTGTGCCAGAATCAAGAGCCCTGATTTAGAAGAGGTTCTGGAGGGAAGCACTTGGCTGAAGCTTTTGTTTCCTCTCTGGAGCTTGTTAAGGTAGCACATCTCTAGGTAGGACAAAACAGCCAGAACCTAGGCTGCCTCACATCAACTCCAAGAACCTGAAAATGAAGAAACAAAATCTACTGATATTTTTCCTTCTGAGGAAATTGACATATGCTTATATTTTAAGGACTTACCTTTTGAATGTGGCAAAGAATGCTCAGGAATTATGCAGCAGCACTGGCTTTATGCTTACAACCTTGAGCAGATGTGTAATATTGCAGCCTCAGTTTCCTCATCTATAAAGAAAGGGGATAAAGGCGGTGCACACCTGTAATCCCAGTGGCTTGGAAGGCTGAGACAGAATAGCGAGTTTAAAGCCAGCCTCAGTAACAGAGAGGCACTAAGCAACTCAGTGACACCCTGTCTCTAAATAAAATACAAAATAGCGCTAGGGTTGTTGCTCAGTGGTCGAGTGCCCCTGAGTTCAATTCCTGGATTAAAAAAGAAAGAAAGAAAGAAAGAAAGGAGATAAAAAGATTATAGTGGTCAATAAATAATAATTGAGGCCTAGGAATAGAAGCTCAGTAGTAGAATACTGGTCTTGTATGCACGAAGCCCTGAGTTTGATCCCCAAGTTTGACATAAATAAATATGAAATAAATAAATAAATAGCAGCTCTTCTAGTTTTTAAATAATAAAAATAAATTAAGAGGCAAAATAACCCTCTCCCCAGTCTATACCCAAAGGATTTTAAAACAGCATACTACAGGGACACAGCCATATCAATGTTTATAGCATCAAAATTCACAATAGCTAAATTGTGGAACCAACCTAGAAGCCCTTCAATAGATGAATGGGTAAAAAAAGGTGGTATATATACACAATGGAATATTACTCAGCAATAAAAGAGAATAAAATCATGGCATTTGCAAGTAAATGGATGGAGTTAGAGAAGATAATGCTAAGTGAAGTTAGCCAATCCCAAAAAAACAAATGCCGAATGTTTTCTCCGATATAAGGAGGCTGATTCATAGTGGGGTTGGGAGGGGGAGCATGGGAGGAATAGACAAACTCTAGATAGGGCAGGAGGGTGGGAGGGGAAGGGAGGGGGCATGGGGTTATAAATGATGGTGGAATGTGATGATCATTATTATCCAAAGTACATGTATAAAGATACGAATTGGTGTGAATATACTTTGTATACAACCAGAGAAATGAAAAATTGTGCTCTGTGTAATAAGATTATAATGCATTCCGCTGTCATATATTAATAAAAATTTTAAATTTTTTTTAAAGAGGCAAAATAAAGAGTCCCAAAACAGTGCTACCAAGGTAAGAATAAATAAATATAGAAGAGCTGCATGGTGACTAACAGGAGTGCAACACGAATGGCCTAGAATAACAGTGCTTCACAAACTTCAATGTTCCCATAATTCTCCTGGGATTGTGTTAGGATAAAGATTCTTTGTTTGATACTGGGGGTTGAACTCAGGGGTGCTTTACCACTAAGTTACATCCCCAACCTTTTTTAATTTTTACTTTGAGACAGGGTCTTGCTGAGTTGCCCAGGTCTCTCTAAGTTGCCCAGTTTGGCCTCAAATTTGCAATCCTCCTGCCTCCGCCTCCCAGGTAGCTGGGGTTACAATATGCACCTATGTTCGGTGAGAGTCTGTTTCTAATAAGCTCTTGGATGATGTCAGTGCTGCTGGTTCCAGGGACCACAATAAACAGCAAAGTACAGGCCACATCAACCACAGTACCTGCCTTACCCAATGACCCCTCTTAGCTAAACTAGCTGTCCTCCGCTCCTGTCATCCATGCAGGACTTTTTTAAGGAGGTGAGAGGAGAGGATATTGATAACTCATGAAGGAGAGATCATCCATAGGCTGGGGTTTGAAACACGAGGTTAGGGGAAGGTACATAGGGAACTGTGGTCCAGGAATTTAGGGGAAGGTACAAAGAGGACTGTGGTCCAGGAATTTGTATAAGCATAGGCCATGCTCCAAAGGAGGTGCCTTAACTCTCAAGAGGTCAGATAGGTTCTGTAGTTCCATTTTCTGGATGTCCAAAACACCGCTCCCCTTTTCTTCACATAGTCTGGCATTATAGTTAAAATATATATATATATTTGCAGATCTTAGTTGGCTTTATTTGTCATTCTTTAATCAGACAGCAGTGCAGACCCAAGATTGTGTAAAATGCTTCAACCCACCACATGGGCTCAGATAAAAGGAAGTGACATGGAGGAAAGAAAGTCAGATGCAGAAGCATCCTGATTGGTTGGAGCTCCATATGTCTTATTTGAATGCTTTGAACCCTTGGTCTCTTATGATTGGCTGAGACTCAGTTAACTTGTTGCAAGCATGAGTTACAGATTGTTTTTACACATCAAGTTGAAGGGCTCTCAGGGAGAGAAAGAAATCCTTACTAGATGGAGACCGAGATCTATGAGCATGACCAGCCATGCTTGTCTCTTTAGTCAGATGAACAAAACTCCAGCATATGCTTGAATCAGATCAACTAGAATAAAAACATAATCAACTTAAATGTTACCAGATTCAAAGACCTACACAATGGGCTCACAACTGATTTATGGCTAGACTGCTTAACCAAGAAGAAACATTCTAAACCTCAAATATCAAATGATTGACTGCAATTTGATTTTCACAAAAGCTTTCCTGGGAACCTGCACATTTCTTTTTCTTTTTTTCTTTTCTTTTTTTTTTTTTTTTTGGACATTTCTTCCGAGGAAAATAATTTATAGTCAGAGAGCTCAAACCTAGGTGCTCATCTTCTCTTCTGTGAGAGGCAAAGGGCATATACTTTGCTTTGCTCTCCTTTTAAAAATCTTTGCTTGTATTTTTATTTCAAGACATCCTGAAATTCTTTTCAGTGACACATAAATTGAGAACTCGTTCAGGCAGAATCGAAGTCCCACTGCCCCCTTGGAGGAACCTCCTCAGAACCCTGTCCCATGATGCACTTAGGTTACAATTCACTGTGTATGGAGAAACCTTTGAACTAACTCAAATTCTTATGTATGAAGGCAGCTTTAGGTCAAACTTACTGGATACATTCACTTATTTACTCATTCAACACCTACTCTACTCTGTTCCTATGGTTCTGGTGTCCAGATACATGGCAGAGTACAAAATAAGGGCCCTGACCTCCAGAAGTTTCCATTCTAGGGGTTTCTTTGTAACCAAATAGGCAGCTAAGTTAAACACAAAAGAGATCCCACTAGAGGGCGTCCAGGATCACTCTGCCATGTTCTGCTAAATAAACTCTTGCAATGTGTTAACCAAGTCAGAGGAATTTGTTCTGGAAGACATTGTGTAAGCCAGAAGTATCAGCATGTATCAGAAGGGTCAGACAAAATAACAAACCTTGAAATCTTTGCTTTTTTCTTTCTTTTTTTGTTGTGCTGGGGTTTGAGCCCAAGATCTCAATCATGCTAGGCAAGTGCTCAACCACTGATCTTCATCCCAATCCCATAACTGTCTTTTATGAGTTATATATACATCTATATTGCAAAGAAAGTGGTAGATATGGGTGGAAGTTTTTAATTTTTTTTTACAATTATACTTTAGAGAATGTCTATTTTTGCACGGCTTTATCTGAAAATGTTTGGAATTGTTTACTGACCCCCACTCTTATTATGACCCTTTTAAAAGTCACTATTGTAGCAAACAAAAGATGCTTAAGGTAATCTCAGTGACTCCAGAGACTGAGGCAGGAGAATGATAAGTTTGAGGCCACCTTTAGCAATTTACAGAGGCCTAAGCAACTTAGTGAGACCCTGTCTCAAAATAAAAAATAAAAAGAGCTGGGGATGTAGCTCAGTAGTAAAGCACCCCTGGGTTTGATTCCCAGTATGCAAAAAAAAAAAAAAAAAAAGAAAGAAAACCCCACAGATTTTAGAGTCAAATCTACTTTGGTTCTAATCCCAGCTTTGCCTCTTAGGACCCATGTAGCATTTGGAAAGTTATTTAACCTCTGTGAGCCTCAGTTTCCTTATCTATAAAATCAGAATAAAAATAATCCCACCTCTCAGAATTATTATAGGAGTTAATAAAACAACCTATGTGCCATTCAATATCTACATTTTATGCATTGCTGTACTCATAAAAAGAAACCCCTGGGGCTGGGGTTTGGCTCAGCGGTAGAGCGCTTACCTAGCATGTACAAGGCCCTGGGTTTGATCATTAGCACCACATATAAATAAATAAATTAAATAAAGATATTGTGTCCAACTACAACTAAAAAATAAATATTAAAAAAAAGAATAAAAATAAAAAGAGACTCCCATCCCCTACCTCAGAGTGACCCTGCAATACTATTGGGAGCAACCAAAGGTATGCTCTGATTGTGCCTGTCATGACGCCCCCGCTACCCACATCTTCTCCAGATCCCTTTGGTCCACAGCTGTTGACTGTGGCCTGATGGTGGTAACCCCTGATTCCTTATCCCTAAGCTAGAGTCTCTGGTCTCACAGTGCTTCCAGGTCTCAGAATCTGAGAATAGACTCTCCTTATTTAAATAAAAAACAAAAAATAGAGCTCAACATGATTTTGAAAAAATAAGAAGAAGCCAAGAACAGGTGGGGATCATCAAAAATGAAAGAACAGAGCTTCCTCTTCCTTCCCTGTTACTTATTTATTGTCAATAGACCTTCATTTAATTAATTAATTAATTTATATGTGTGCTGAGAATCGAACCCAGTGCCTCATACATGCTAAGTGAGTGCTTTACCACTGAGCCCAACCCATTCCTCCTCTGCTATTGACAGGTCTAAGATGGTCTTGAATAGCCCATCAATTTCTGCCTCTCACCCTCAATAATGAGCTCAAAACCAGTTCAAAGAATGAGGTAGATGCTGGAATCCTTTCTATCTCCTTCCTTTCTCCAATTCCTTAACCTCAGCCTCTCCCCCTTCCCCAGACTTCCTTTCTGCATTCTTAGTAACAAAATAAAAACTGACTTACATATAATCACATCCAGGCCAACTGATGGGGACCTGGGTTGGGGAGTGCAAGAAGATTGTCTACACTGTTTACAGTAACCAGACAAAAAATGCCCTATTTTATGAATGTTTAGATATTGGTTGCCCTTCATTGCACACATGACAACTTTTCCCCAACTTTTAATTTAATCAACTATCATAAATTTATTACGACATATTCTACTATAGACACTCAATTTTTTTCTATTATCAATAGAACAAGTCAATTTCAGAGATATAGTGTCAAATTTGTATTCATAGGGTTTTTTGCAAAGAAAAGGAACGGATGCTGAGGCTGGCTTTGAACTCCCAATCCTCCTGCCTCAGCTTCCTGAGCCACTGAGATTACAGGGAGTACCTAGCTCCCTTTTAATTTTTTTTCCAGACTCTTTTTTTTTAGATTATTTATTTATTCATTGGGATTAAACCCAGGGAGCTTAGCCACTTATCGACATCCCCAGCCCTTTTAATTTCATCGTTATTATTATTATTAATTTTTTGGGGTTTTTTTTTTTTTTTTGAGGCAGGTTTTCACTAAGTTGCTTAGGGCCTCGCTAAATTGCTGAAGCTGGCCTCAGATTTGCAATCCTCTTGCCTCAGCCTCCTGAGTTGCTGGGATTACAAATGGTCACTATTGGGCTGGGGATGTGGCTCAAGCGGTAGCGCCCTCGCCTGGCATGCGTGCGGCCCGGGTTCGATCCTCAGCACCACATACAAACAAAGATGTTGTGTCCGCCAAAAACTAAAAAATAAATATTTAAAAAAAAAAACAAAACAAATGGTCACTATTGCAAATGGCACTTCATCATCCCAGAAAGAGAAATTCTGGCTGGGTGACCTGGCACATGCCTGTAATCTCAGTGGATCAGGTGGCTGAGGGAGGAGGATTGCGAGTTCAAAGCCAGCCTCAGCAAAAGCGAGGCACTCATCAACTCAGTGAGACCCTGTCTCTAAATAAAATACAAAATAGGACTGGGGATGTGGCTCAATGGCCGAGGGCCTCTAAATTCAATCCCCAGGACCAAAAAAAAAAGGGGGGGGTGGTGGAGAGAGAGAGAGAAATTCTGTACCTATTAATTGAGAGAACCCTTCATTCCCCTCTCCCTCTGGCCCTTGGTAATCACCATTCAACTTAAGTCTCTATGAACTTCACTATTTCAGGTAATTCATGTAAGTGGAATCATCTGGACTCATACAATGTTTGTTCAATGTAACTGCTTTACTTCACTTGGCGTAAAGTCTTCAAGGTTCATTCATGTGACAGCATGTGGCAGAATTTCATTCCTCCTCGAGGGTGAATAATATTGTATCATATGTACAGACCATATCTTCTTTGTCCATTCGTCTGTTAGCTATACGCTCAGGTTGACCCTACTTCTGCCTATGGTGACTAATGCTGCTATGAAACATGAGCATAGGTCAAGCTCAAAAGGTACATTTCAGACTCATGGAGCACTTTTCAGTTGTCTAAGCACTTTGGAAATAACTTTTGTAAGAGGAAATGCAAAATAATTTAAATAAACTTCCCAAGATAATGTGGAGTTATTATAATTAAAGGAAAAAGTAAAGATGATATAACTCTAAAATAAACACAAGATATGTAAACCAGGCAGAGTGACATGTACCTGTTATCCCAGGTACTCAGGAGACTAAGACAGGAGTATCACAAGTTCAAGGCCAGCCTGAGCAACTTAAGGAGAACCTGTCTCAAAATAAAATAGAGGGAGGGGCTAGGGAGATGTAGCTCAGTGGTAGAGCTCTTGCCTAGCATGTATAAAGCTCTGAGTTCAATCCCCCATCCCATGAAAAAAGAAAGAAATTATTGGATGTGTTAGAAAAATATCAAGAAATGGATTATATGTATTATAAATTGTTAGATAATGTAAATCTGGCTGTACAGGTGGCACATACCTATAATCCATGTTACTTGGAATGCTGAGGCAGGAAAATACTAGTTCAAGGCCAGCCTGGCCAACTTAGTGGGGCCTCATCTCAAAATAAAAAAGGTTGGACTATAGCTCAGTGGTAGAGTTCATGTCTAGCATATGCGGGGCCCTGGGATTCAATCATTAGTAATGAAAAAAAAAATGCAAATATGTTGTTATGTCTATACATCATAAAATTCAAAGATGTCTGCTACTGGAACTTAGCTGATTTAATAATTCCATCTGTATCCAAAATTTTGTCAAAACGAACCTAGTAAACCAGTGTTTTCCATTTTGTTTCACAGGGTTTTTTTTTTTTTTTTGGTACTAGGGGGTTTAATCCATTGGCATTTTACTGCTAAGCTACATCCCCAGCGCTTTTTATTTCTATTTTGAAATGGTCTTGCTAAGTTGCTTAAGACCTTGCTAAATTGCTGAGGCTGACCTCAAACTTCTGATCCTTCCGTCTTAGCCTGCACAGTCAGTGGGATTACAGGCATGCTCCACCATGCCCAGCAAACCAGTGGTTTTTACCTGGAGAACTATCTGAAACATTTGGCCATGTCAGAAGACAGTTTTTGGTTGTCTCAACTAGGACAGTGCTACTGGCATCTAGTGCATAGAAGCCAGGATGCTGCTGAACATCTAATAATCTGTAGGACAGCACCTGCAAGAAAGATTTATTCAGGGGCTGGTGGTGTAGCCCAGTGGTAAAGAGCTTGCTTAGCTTGCAGGAGATCTGGTGTTCATATCCCTCACATGGCATACAGAAGAAGAAAAGAAAGAAGAGTTATTCAGCCCAAGATGTCAATAATGCTATTGTTGAAAAATGCAGAACTAAATGAGCAAATATACCAAACAAATATAACAACCCAGAAATGGTATTTGAGACAGAAGGACCACAATTTAGTGAAGCCCTAATTAACTTAGTGAGACTCTATCTCAAAATAAAAAGGAAAAGGCCTGGGGAGGTAGCTAAGTGGTAAAGTACTTCTGGGTTAAATCCCCGGTATCCCTGCCCCCTGTAAAAACAAAGAACAAAAAAAAATTGGTATTTAAAAACAGTTGATCACAATGAGGCTATACTTCCAGTGCTCATAAGGTGTGCATGAATATTGAATATTGATAGTGAGGCTCTACTATTTCTCTCTCCCATCCCCCCTTTTTTCTTTCTTTCTTTCCCTAAAATATATATATTTTAGATGTTGGTAGACCTTTATTTTATTTATTTATATGTAGTGCTGAGAATTGAACCCAGTGCCTTACACATGCCAGGCAAGTGCACTACTGCTGAGACCCAGCCCCAGCCCACCTTTTTTTTTTTTTTTCTTTTTCTTTTTTTTTTTTTTTTTTTTGATACTAGGGATTGAACCCAGTACCACTGAGCTACATCCCCAGTCCTTTTTATTTTTTATTCTGAGACTGGGTTTCCCTAAATTGCTTAGGGCTTCACTAAGTTGTTGAGGCTGGCCTCGACTTGTGATCTTCCTGCCTCAGCCTCCGGAGTTGCTGAGATTACAGGTGTGCACCACCACATCTGGCTGCTTTCTTTTTGTAGTGGCCTGAGGAAAAACTTCTTTACTCATTTGGAATTCCATCATTCTTTTAAAGTGGTTAAGGGCTGGGGGGGTGATTTCAGATTGGAAATCAGGTAGCCTGGAACCAGTCCTGCTTCCTTGAAGTAGAGAATATTGAGCATGCGACCTCAGGCATAGTTTTCCTGACCATCCATCTCCTCCTCCTACAAATGGGCAGGGCTAGTTTTTCTTGTGGGCTCCTCCCTTGCTTTACTGAGAGCTCAACACTGATTGGTTCATGCCTCATTGGCCTGGTGGGTGCCCCAGCCAAATATTTTATTATCGCCATAGAAAGTGGATGTAGCTCACTCCAAGGGGTTTGGAAGGATGTTGTACAGTAACTGAAAACACTTTCCAAAGAAAAACCACCACATACATGTAAGGGCTAAGGAAATGGAAGGATATGAAAATACTAAGGATGAAACTTTGGTAATCAAAATCCCAAAATGTGCATGGTCCCATCTGGGAGTTTATGGTAAGGTTATTTATATTTATATTTTATTTTTTTAAAGCTAAGTCTTTGTTTCTGTTTCCATGTAATTTCAGAGAAAACAAAGGCCATTATGGCCTTGCATTTTATCTCAGAGTAGTTCAAATCCTTTTCTGGTCACTGGAAAACAGATTATGACAAATAAGGGGAAAAAAATCTTCTAAATAATTGGGTCATTGTGGCTTAGATCCATGTGAGTTCTTTTGGGACAAGATTTAATCACTTCATAAATTACATATGGTGATTGTGTTATAAATAATAATCCTTTGTGTCTCATTAAGCCATAAATACACGTTCTGTGTGACACTCATTCCTTTTCTTGCCAGCTTGACTAGATGCATTGTCTCTGGAGTTCTCTTGAAAAACAGGTGCACCTGGTTCAATATTAGGCAGGTGACAGGTGTCACAAGAACAGTGAATTTATATGCTCATCAGTTTTGACAATCTACGTTCTAGATTAACTCTCAAGGCTTTTCTTCTTCTTCTTTTTTTCTCTCCTTAACTGTTGGATCCATTAATAAAAATTGCCAGTTAGAAAAAAATAATTTGGTTCCTGAGACTTGAGGCAGACTACCTTAGTCTAATAACTTAAGATACCTGTCCTAATTTATTCTACCCAAAACTACTTTTTTAAAAAAAAATTTTTGGAGTACTTGAGGTTGAACTCAGAGACAATTAACCACTGAATCATATCCCCAGCTCTATTTTGCATTTTATTTAGAGAGAGGGTCTCACTGAGTTGCTTAGTGCCTGGCTTTTGCTAAGGCTGGCTTTGAACTCTTGATCTTCCTGTCCCAGTCTCCTAAGCCACTAGGATTACAGGTGTATGCTGCCATACCTGGCCCCAAACCACTTTAAATGCACTTACTTATCATGAGCCAATCTTCTTCTTCTTATTATTATTATTAATGCAGCAATAGAAAATAAATCAAAGGCTGGGAGTGGTGGTGCATGCCTGTAGTCCCAGCGGCTAGGAAGGATTGAGTTCAAAGCCAGCTTCAGCAACAGCAAGGCACTAAGCAACTCAGCAAGACCCTGTCTCTAAATAAAATGGGGCTGGGGATGTGGCTCAGTGGTCGAGTGTCCCTGAGTTCAATCCCTGGTATTAAAAAAAAAAAAAAAGAAGAAGGAAGGAAGAAAATAAATCAAAGGAGATGGTTGCATTTTCTTTCTTTCTTTCTTTTCTTTTCTTTTCTTTTTGTACTAGGTATTGAACCCATGGGTGCTTTACTACTGAGCTACAACCCCAGCCCTTTTTATTTTTTATTTTGAGACATTGTCTCTCTAAATTGTTTAGGGCCTCACTAAGTTGGTGAGGCTGGCCTCCAATGTGCCCTTCTCCTGCACCTCTTCTAGTTTCCTTAATCCTTTCCAGATAGGACTCATTTCCTGCCATGATTTGCAACATAGAAGCATGCCCTGCCTAAGGCATTTGTGATATTTTGGCTGTGCCCCTGTGTGGATCAGTGTGCTGAGGAGTACCTTCCCCTTCTGGTGCCTCCACATTCATCCCTCCCATTCAAGGAGGCTTTAGTGTGTCACTATCATTCTTGCATCAGAGATGCCTTAGGTCCCTTGAGACCTAGGATAGGAGGTGACTTTCCTTCTTCACCGTGGGCCATAGTGGTTTTTTTTTTTTAATTTTGGAGGGGGGTACTGGGGATTAAACTCAGGGGCACTCAACCACAGAGCCACATCCCCAGCCTTGTTTTGTATTTTGCTTAGAAACAGGGTCTCACTGAGTTGTTTAGTGCCTCGATTTTGCTGAGGCTGACTTTGAACTTGTGATCCTCCTGTCTCAGCCACTGGGATTACAGGTGTGCACCACTGTGCCCAGTTCAGATTTTGTTTGTATTTAAAGAACTAACACATTGAGGCCTCTCTGGCCTCCAACTTCTCTCCTCTATTCCAAGATGCCTTTACTTTCATGAAACTGGCAGGTATACTTCCTGTCTCTGTTTTTGCACTTATTTTAACAAATGCTTAGGGCTGGGGGTGGGTAGCTCAGTGGCAGAGAACTTGCATATGGCCCTAGCTTTGATCCCCAACACTGAAACACACACACACACATACACATACACACACACAAATGCTCACGTAGCCAACCCACTATGTAGAGCAACCATTTCATTCCCTGATCCTACTACATTCCTCCTCACTCCCTCAGATGGCCAGAGCAACTTCACAGCAAAATCATAAGTCATCAGAGAATTTCCTCATCTTCTTATGACCCAACCTGCAAATTCACGTGTTCCACAACCTGCCTTTTTCCATCTCTCTCATTTGACCAAAGGAAATATCCCCCATGCTGTCAGATTATACCAGTTCCCTGGACTGGCCCTGCTCTTCACTACCTCGATTTAGCAATAATCTCTCTTCTGTCTTTCCAACTTCTCACTCTCTATGAACATCTTTATTCTGTTATCTTCAGTCTTAAAAAATATTATTCAAAACTGCATCTACCATATACAGGTCCTTTGCCCTTCCTTCACAGCTGAACTTTGTGAAAAAAATTCATTAAACTCATCTCTCCTGCATCTCCCACTTCTGCATTCTTCTCCTTTTGCTTTTTCTGAGCATTTGACATTACTAACCACACCATTCTTTTTTTTTTTTTTTTTTTTTTTGTCAGGGGTTATTGGAGATTGAACCCAGGGGCACTTTACTACTATTCTACATCCTCAATTCTTTTATTTATTTTTATTTTATTTTGAGACAGGGCCTCACTAAATTGCTGAGGCTGGCCTTGAACTTGTGAGCCTCCTGCCTCAGCCTCCCGAGCTGCTGCGATTACAGTCGTGTGACACCATGCCTGCCGTTTCTGAATTTTTGACTCATGCCATCTTAATGGGCATGAAGTAGTATTTTGTTGTAATTCATCATTCTTCTTGAATCTAAAGGATTCTTTTGGTGTCCATGAGGCTGCACTTCTAGGAACAATGTATAAGTTTCAAAAATGTTTCAAACCATAATTTATGCATATAAAATAACATGTCAAAGATTTCACTCACCTTATTTATAATGAGGAAAGCAATAAGGTGGTAAAGCTGGTATAAAGAACATTATTAGTCTATAATCCCAGTAGCTCAGAAGGTTGAGGCAGGAGAATTGCAAGTTCAAAGCTAGCCTCAGCAATTTATCAAGGTCCTAAGCAATTTAGCAAGACCCTGTGTCAAAATAAAATATAGAAAAGGGGCTGGGGATGTGGCTCAGTAGTCAACTTAGTGAGACCCTGTCTCAAAAGCAAAAAAGTTTGGAGGTGTGGCTCAGTAGTTATATGCCTTTGGGGGTCATATAACTGGTAAACCCCACCCCCCAAAAAAATGCCCTTGCCTGGCATGGGTGTGGCCCTGGATTCAACTCCCAGTTCCACAAAAATAACAACTCTTTTTCCTTAATTTAAGTTTATCTAGTTACTCTTGACTTTCTTTTGGGCATGGCCAGACCTCCAGACCAGAATCCAGACAACCTGTTTGACCACAAGTTTGAACTCATGTAGGAGGATATTCTGGAACTGGTTTGGCTGTTGTTGGGCAACAGTTTGAATCTGATTTGATTATGGCAGCTCGGAATGGAGGCTTGTTCATCATGGTTTTTAGGATTTGAAAATGTTGATTATGACTCTGAGAATACAATCTTTAGATCTCAGAGTATAAAGTGTTTTGTTCTGGCTTTGTCTCAAAAATGGTTACTGTGGAACACAGAAAGGGGCAGCAATGCTCTCCTCCTCTAACAACTACACAGTGTATCTCTTTCATTCTGTGCTGTAGCTTTGCTGATATTCAAGTCCTTAAGTATACTATGTTCCTTTCTGCCACAGGACCTTTGCAGGTACTCTCTCATCTTCCCATTTCTCCATTCCTTCATTTAGTCAAACATCATTTTGCCTTAGTTCTAACTCAAGTTACTTAAAAAAAAAAAAAAGCTTTTTTGTTTTTAAAAAATGGGTAGTGGGAACTGAATTCAGGGGCACTCAACCACTAAGCCACATCCCTAGCCTATTTTGTATTTTGTTTAGAGACAGGGTCTCACTGAGTTGCTTAGTGCCTCATGGTTGCCTAGGTTGGCTTTGAACTGGCGAGATCCTCCTGCTTCTTGAACTGCTGGGATTACAGGCTGCATCACCATGCCTGTCCAAGTGCCCCATTTATATGCTCCCAAAGCACTCTATATTTCTCCACAATGTTATAATTACATGGACTTAATTGGGTAATCATTTCTCTTAAACGCATTTTTACATGCTTTTGAGACCATCTTCACTGTTTGCTTTTTAAAAAAATTTTTAGTTGTTGATGGACCTTTATTTTATTCATTTATTTACATGTAGTGCTGAGAATGGAACCCAGTGCCTCAGACATGCTAGGCAAGTGCTCTACCACTTAGCCACAAACCCAGCTCCATAGTTTACTCTTAATAACATGATTCTTATTCTTCTGCCTTCATCAAGATAAATACTATTCCAGGAAACTCTTATCCAGAAAGACAAAAGTTGTAAATAAATTTATTGTTGATTACAGGAACTTTCAGGAAGATCTATAAACTATTCAAAATAAGGAAATATATATTACAAATTCTTAAATTCCTGAGTCCACTAATCCTAAACTACTCCCCTCATTAAAAGACCCACCTTAAACCAGACTTTTCAAGTCCAATGAATAGCCCAACCTTGGCCTTATCTGACTCTGAGATATTGCAAAGATTGTCTAGATAGCATTCTGTCTTTCCACGTAAGCAATAAACTGAATTGTATCTTAGTAACATGTTGCTTTGGAGATATTTTAGGGGAGGCTTTTTTTTTGGGGGGGGGGGTTACCAGGTATTGACTACAGGGGCACTTAACTACTGAGCCACTTCCCCAGCACTTTTTTGTATTTTATATTGAGACAGGGTCTCACTGAGTTACTAAGGGCCTCGCTGAATTGCTGAGGCTGGCTTTGAACTCATGAACCTCCAGGCTCAGCCTCCTGAGCTGCTGAGATTACAGACATGTGCCATGGTGCTCAGTCGGAGGCATTTTTGATACTAACATCCAATAAATGTGTATATTTAGTATTGTAGAACTTCTTTTCTTTCCTGAAAAGCTGTTATTAGCTAGGCATGGTGACGTACACCTGTAATCCCAGTAGTTTGGGAGGCGGAGGCAGGATGATTCCAAGTTTAAAGCCAGCTTCAGCTGGCTAAACAATTCAAGGAGACTCTGTCTCAAAAAATAAAAAAAAATGAAAGGGGCTGGGGATGTGACTCAGTGGTTATGCACCTCTGGCCTCAATCTCTGGTTCTAAAAATAGATAAATAAATAAAGGAAAGAAAGGAAGAAAGAAGGAAGGAAAGCTGTTATTAACAAACCTATGATGGAAATCAATGATGCTTTAGATTTTTAGATTTCAGGAAATAGTAGTAGTTGACTGACAGATCTCTCTCATGAGAATTTACATTCTCCATGAGGGCACACACCTGGTCTGCTTTGATCACAGATATATCTCCATGTGAGAGCAAAATAGGTGCTTAACATAATTACCGAATGAATAACCAATGAAAACCAACCAGATGAAAGACCAAGATGGATTTCATGGAATACGCAAAGACAACTCTTCCTGATAAGACTTCATGGGTGAGTGTTTTGTGGCAAAGTAAGTAGGAAAAAGTAACTCCACTTTCTCACACCTCTCACCCAATTCCAGGGAATATCACCCAGCTGTGAAGGATTTTCTGTTTTATTTTTATTTTAATTTTTTTTGTTGTTGTTTTTGCAACATGGATACTGAATCCAGGGCCTTGCACATGCATTCTTCCGCCTCTACCACTGAGCTACATCACCAGTCCTTTTTATCTTTTTAATTTGAAATAGGTTCTTACTACCTTTTCCAGTCTTGTTTTGAACTTGTGATCCTTCTGCCTCAGCCTCCTGAGTTGCTGGGATTGCAGGTGTGCACCACCATGCCCAGCATCTATGTAGGATTTTGTTTTTTCTTTTCCTTATTGATCCTGGCAGTTGAACACAGGGGGCTTTACCACTGAACTACATCCCCAGTCCTTTTTACTTTTTATTTTGACACAAGGTCTTTCTGAATTGCTGAGGTTTGGCCTTGAATTTGTGATCTTCCTGTCTTAGCCCTCAAGTCGCTGGGATTTGTAGCACCATGCCTGGGTATATAGAATTTTGTAGCGCCATGTAGCACCATGCCTGGCTATATAGAATTTTGTCTGAAGCTTTGATGGTGACTTCATATTGTTATGTAGCTGCTTATCTACTAGTTCTGAGATTTTGATTTGCCCAGCTTAGTTATGTGGTATGGCCATTAGGTCAAATGGAGCTTATCTACCGTTTGCCATTGTTTGAGAGGGAATAAATGAATTCGTTAAAGCACCTAAGGCCTTGGCATGAGTTAGCTGATTGAAAAACAAATGACACCTGAGTAACCCCATGGGAATGGCTATGGTGCCACACCCAGGGTCATCTCCCATAACTAAAGCCATTATTGAGGTTTACCAATCAATGGTTTGATTGATAAAATGTTGTTATTGGTTTATACATATTAGAATACAAGTGACCAGATGGCTGAGACTTGCTTTTATATAAGGTTTATCTAGAAATTTCACTCAGAAAGTTTGTGGTTAGAATTTTTTTTTCAGTCCTTTGATGGTTTCTTCTAGGACTTGAGAGTCTCATTTGAAATGTAAACAAATGTTCAAGGAGATAACTCTCTCCCTCTCACTCACAGCCCAGGGAACCTGCTCTAACTTGTGGGAAAAAGATGCAAAAAGTTTGCTTCTGCTCCAGGTAAACACCAATGAAAAAACCCAGATGGCCTACTAGTGCCAGGAACCAACATTCTTGAGCTTTCTTCAAAGCCTTTCCAGGAGCATACCTCTACCTTTAAAAAGTCTCAGGTCTTGGGTGTGGTGGTGCATGCCTGTAATCCCAGCAGCTTGGAAGGCTGAGGCAGGAAGATTGTGAGTTCCAAGCCAGCCTCAGGAACAGTGAGGTGTTAAGTAACTCAGTGAGTCCCTGTATCTAAATAAAATACAAAATAGGGCTGGGGAGGTGGTTCAATGGTTGAATGTCCACGAGTTTAATCCCTGCTACCCCTCCCCCCAAAAAAACTCCTGTATTTTGCTGTCCCCTACTCTCCTGAAATTGAGCTCAGTTCCCATTGGGACCTCTTCCCCATTGCAATGGTTTATTCCTGAATGAAATTTATCTTACCATTTTAGTGCCTGTTACTGAAAGCGTGGTCCTTGTCCCCAAAGCCAATCCAATAAGGAGGACATGGTTTTGAGAGAAAGGAAAAAGTTTTTGTTACTTTTCTAGCAAAGGAGAATCACAGGAGACTCCTGTCCCTGAGGCTGTGTTTCTGCCCAGGAAGGGGAACAGGGGACTTTTAAAGAGGGGATTCAGAAGAATCCTGTTTTTCAAGAATAGGAAGAGGAGACAAGGAAGGAGAAAACCAAGAAGATCGGGGAGGAGAGGGTCATGGAGGAGAAGGTCAGAAAGGAGAAGATCAGGAAGGAGAAGGTCAGTGGGGAGAAGGTCAAGAAAGAGGAAAAAAACAGTTTTAGAGCAGTAGGGACATATTCGAAGCATAAAGTGGACCATGGTTACATAACCGTTTACCTTTGACAGATTTGAGTGTGTGTGTGTGTGTGTGTGTGCTCACACGCATGTGCGTGCGTACAAGCCAATTCAGAACAGTTTCTGGTAGTCGTGCCTCACCAGGGCAGCTCTATGTCTCACTTCCAATCACACCACTGGCCTGTCTTCTTCAATCTCGGCTCCACTGCATACATCCTCACCCAATTCTCTGACTAGTTCCTGCTGGTAGGTAAACTGGATATTTCTGAGTTGACATTAGTACCTCTCTTCTCTCCATGGCTTCAGATTCTATCTGTTCCTTTCTGGAATCTCCCTTCTTTTGCATTTTGATGCAACTGGCCTAGGCCAGGATATATCAGCTTTTGCCCAAAGGAATATAATTACCTTTTACTAATCTCCCTACCTCCAGGCTGCAAATAGCTCCAAAGTATTCCTAAAACACTGAGCTGCTCAGTTCACTTTTCTTGACATTTCACTCAAACCCAGGGCCTTTCACCTGCTAGGCAAGCACTACCACTGAGCCACATTCCTAGCCATGTTGCTGAAAGCTCTGTCCCTTGTTCCTGATGCCAATTCAATAACGAGGACATGGTTTTGACAAAAAGGAAAAAGAAGGTTTTTTGCTTTGCTAGCAAAGGAGAAACACAGGAGACTCCTGTCCCAAAGGCTGTGATTCTGACCATCATCAGGAACAGGGGAATTTTAAAGAAGTGACTCAAAGGCTACATTCCACATCTTTTCCTTCTAAAGTTGTAATTCACTTGTTAATTTGGGAGATAGTCATTTCTAAGATCTTCTGGTACCATCCCCAAAATCTGGATTACTTCCTTCCTATGTGTTTTTGGTGGGTATAGGGACAGATAACTCAGCCTAGGATGGGGAAGAAAGGTAATCCTGTTTCCCTGAGATTAGGGATGGGGAGAGATTAGAAAAAGAAACATGTCCATTTAAAAAATAAGTTGCAGTGGCAGAGCAGCAAGGGCTATATTCAAAGCATAAAGTGGACCACTGTTAGAGGCAGAGTCTAATTTTTTTTTTTTTTTTTGGTCCTGGGGATTGAAGCTTTACCACTGAGTTACATCCCCAGCCCTTTTCATTTTTTTTCTTTTAAGGCAGGGTTTTGCTAAATTGCTTAAGGCCTCACACTTGCAATCCTCTTGCCTTCCAAATCGCTGGGATTACAGGAGTGCACTACTTCGATAACCTAAATATTTTAACAGGCATCTGGGGATCCAGCAAGGTCTCACCTTAACCCAAACACCTTATCTCTTAAGGACCCTATGATCATATGTTGATCACT
This sequence comes from Marmota monax, assembly GCF_021218885.2. Taxonomy (NCBI): domain Eukaryota; kingdom Metazoa; phylum Chordata; class Mammalia; order Rodentia; family Sciuridae; genus Marmota; species Marmota monax. The sequence continues at coordinate 3,807,446 of NW_026692194.1, forward strand.
ATTCCTTAAACTCATGTGCGTTTTCATACTTCCATGGCTTTGCTCACAGTCTCTTATTCTGGAATAAATGGATCCCTCCCTCCCATTTCTGTCAGTGATCAAAATTTTAATGGTTGTCAATTTTAATTAAATTGCCTAATTTCAATACCACCTCTTTCATAGAAATGTCCCCAGTTGTTTGACTTTGAATTGTTTCCTTCCTTTTATTTTCACTGCTTATTGTTTTAAAAATACATGGTTCATAATAGGTATAATTTATATACAATTAAAATTACTCCTGTACTTGAGTTTTTGGTTTTGAGGTACTGGGGATTGAACCCAGGGGCGCTCTACCACTGAACTACATCCCCTGTCTTTTAAATTTTTTGAGACAAGGTTTCACTAAGTTTCCCAGGTTGGTCTTGTGACCTTCCTACCTTAGCTTTCAAGTTGCTGAGAGAACAGGCTGTGTTCCACTGTGCTTTGCAGGACTGTAAGTTTTGACAAGCACATACAATTGAGTAATTATCACCACAATGAAGGTGTGTAATATTTCCATTAAATCAAAGAGTTCCTGTGCAACTTTTTGAAGCAATTCTCTCTTCCTTTTCCTAGTTCCTGGAAATCACTGATCTGATTTCTGTCCCTATACAGTTTATATTATTTTAACCTATTTTTGTATTATGCTCTTATAGATTTTGCCTGTGTTCTTTCTCTCTGGATGGTAATCTTGAAGACAGCTGTAATCATCTATCTTTGTATTGCTCAAAGATATTCAAACTTGGGCTGGGGATGTGGCTCAAGCGGTAGCGCGCTCGCCTGCCATGCGTGCGGCCTGGGTTCGATCCTCAGCACCACATACAAATAAAGATGTTGTGTCTGCCGAAAATTAAAAAATAAATATTAAAAAAAAGGATCTTTAAAAAAAAAAGATATTCAAACTGAAGTTCCAAATACATTTATCATGTGTCAAGTCATAAATACATGATGAAAGAAAGAGAGGAAAAGAAGGAAAAAAAGAAAAAGAAAGCCAACAAATGTTCAAATGTCTGAATGGCCCCAGGAAAAGGTCCTAGAAGAGTTTTGTTGCTGTTGTTGTCATTTTGTGGTGATTGAATTCAGGGCCTTGCTTTTGCTAAGCAAGTATTCTACCACCAAGCATACAATCCCAGCCCCCAGAAAGGTTCTGGTTCAACAGTGGGGTGGCCAGCAGAGCTCATGTTAGTTTAATAAATTATTCTTGGTATGAATCTGAACTATAAAAATGTAGTTGTTCCTAAACACCTAAACATGAAATATATTAAAGTCTGAATAAGCAAAACTTGTTAAAAATATGAGTTTAAGATACTTTGCTAGGGAGAGATGCACATTTGTAATTGAAGCTATTTAGGAGGCTGGGGCAGGAGTGCCACAAATTCGAGGACAGCCTCAGCAATTTACCACCATTTTGCCTCAAAATAAAAAAATAAAAAGGACTGGGGATGTACCTCAGTGGTAGAGAGCCCTCCCTTCAGTTCCCAGTAGGAGGGGAAAAAGGTCATCATGATGTAAAAGAACTGTTGTGTACTGTTTGATGTGGTTTTCAACTAAGGCATATGGAGGACTTGAAGGTAAGGGTATAGCTGGTATATTAGTAGAAATGAAAACCCATATTTTCCCCATATTTTGGTGTCATAGAAAACAATTTATTTTGGTACTAGGGATTAAACCCAGGGGCTCTCTATTGCTGAACTACAACACCAGTTCTTTTTGAGACAGGGTCTTGCTAAATTGCTGAGGCTAGCCCTCAAACTTGCAATCCTCCTGCCTCAGCCTTCTAAATTTTTCTACTTCAGCCTCCCCAGTTGCTGGAATTATATGCCTATGTCACTGCATCAGGCTTTATTTTTTACTTTGAGATTGGGTTTCATTAAACTGCCCAAATTGTCCTACAATTTGGTACTGCTGCTTCAGCCTACCTTATGGGTGGGATTACAGTCTAGAGCCACCACACCTGGTGTCTCAGAAATTTTAAGTGATTTTGTGATCAGTCTCAGGAGATAATTTTCTTGGTTCTTAGAGCAACTTGTAAGATAAACTTTGGACAAAGTATTATACTATGCCCTTTGTAATTTAATAACCCAAGATAATATGTTAAAGTTTAGTGGAGATTTAAATTCCTGAGCTGATTAGTTAAGACCATACTGCTTACAAATAAGGTGTTAATGTTACTTCTGGAGTTTGTAGGTCTATAACGTGATGAATTGCATGTTTTTATCACTTATTACTTTTCAAATTTCAGAACTAGAAAATAAGTAATAACTAACAAAAAAGCTGTACAATTCAACTTGAAGGCTAGTGCCAGAGCAGGAAGAGTGGAAATTTAGGATGACTCAGGACTGTGTCCCATCCAGAGTATGGAACCAGGGAAGGTTGTGGGGTTGTGATAGTGGTGGTTTCAGGGAAGATAAATCTGGCTACGTGTGCAAATGGGGTGGGGTGGAGAAGAGATAGAGGCAGAGTCCACTTGGTGGCTACTGCAATACGAAAGGTAAGAGAAAAAAAAAAAGTGTGTGAGGCCTTCACTGGAGATGATCCAACCTAGTAGGGGTCGAGTGAAAGAAAGGCTTCAAGCAGTCCAGAGAGCCAGAGTCTTTGGCAGAGGCCCCTTGACTTTCCTTCCGTCCTTTGATCCGACATTCTCAGATTAGCCGGGAGGGGCAGGCCTCAAGCTGGTCAAGCCAGCAGAAGCCGCACCAGTCAAGCTTGTCTCGGAGCCCCCTTCCCTCCCCGCCCCCACACTCGGGTCGTCCCTCTGGCTCTGACCCCCTCCCTCCTTTCCTCTCAGGTAGCCCATCTCCCCCCCACCCCCATCCTCTATCGCGGCGGGCACCGCCCTCCGCCCCTCCCTACCCCCCCCCCCCCCCCCCGGGTCCGGCACTGACTCGCCCGGCTGCCACGTCTCACTGATGACATCACCAGGGCCGCTCGGCCTTAGCCAATCCGCTAGGGGGAGTCCGAGCGGAGTCCTAGCCAGCGAGTCAGCGGGGAGGGGAGTAGGGAGGGGAGGAGATTAGTGGGTGAGGGAGTGGGGAATGGGGTGGGCTACAAGCCCTCAAAGTGCGCATGCGCCAGAACCGCAGGGCTTGGCGGGAAGCTGAGTGCTGATCGCGGAGTCGCACCGTCGGTCCTCAGCAAGCATAGGCGCGCTCTCGACTCTATTTCCCGGCGTGCCACTCGGTGCGGCCGCCCTCTGGGCTGTGTAAAGGCCCTTTGGTCTAAGGCTTCCCTATTTCCTGGTTCGCCGGCGGCCATTTTGGGTGGAAGCGATAGCTGAGTGGCGGCGGCTGCTGATTGTGTTCTAAGGGGACGGAGTGGGGGAAGACGTTTGCTCTCCCGGAACAACCTATCTCATTCCTTTCCTTCAATTACCCGTGGCGCGGAGAGTCAGGGCGGCGGCTGCAGCAGCAAGGGCGGCGGTGGCGGCGGCGGCAGCTGCAGTGACATGTCCAGCATGAATCCCGAATAGTGAGTGCTGGAGAGCACCGTTCGGCTGGGTCTTGGGCCAGCTTGGGGAAGCTTTTAAGCGGGCGAAGAGGTCTGGGGCCGGAGTGGGGCACTGGCCGGGGTGAGGAGAGGGTGTTGGGGCGGGAGAGGCTGGCGTCCGGGAGTCGGGCCCCATTGTCTGACGGCGGAGGGGCGGCCGGGGGGAGGGGTCGGGCCGGGCCGGAGGGGTGAGCCTCCCGGGCCTGGCCGGGGTCAGGTTGGAGGGCCTGGGTGCGCGGCCGCTGCGGAGGAACGGTGTACTGCGGGGTCGAGGCGTTTGGGCGTCGGGTGGAGGGCTGTCTGAAGGGGTAGCCTCTCCCGGAGGGCAGTGACTTTGGAAGAAGGACTTGTTTTTAAGGGGCGCGGGCAGGGTGGGGGCGCTTTCCTAGAGGGCACTGGCAGACCCTCCGCACGCACTCTGAGGAGCTGTCAGGATCGTCAGGGTGGAAACCAGCTTTACTTGTAAATCCTGAGCTTGTTGGCTCTCTCTTCTTCCACCCTCCCCGCCAGGTTTCAGGTAATATGGATGTTTCTCGGGACTGCGTGGGATTGAGGGGAATGAGTAGATGGTGAGGAGCGATTTAAAATGTTTAGTTCTCTTTTTGAGTTGTTTCTTGGAAGAGTTCGCGAAGAACTCGCCGGTCCATTGCCCTCCTAAACACCTGGGCATTTGTGAATTTTTTTTTTTTCCTGTTGTAGAGGACACTTAAGTCATTTTATTTTCTGTAGGTCAGCAACAACAACAAAACAACTGAAGCCAAGGAATGTCTTTCTGATACTACCAAATTAAAAGGAAGAGGTTGCTGTCAAGTTCAAAGTGGGGACCTATATAGATCTGTAGGTTTTAGATTACCTATTTGAATGCTTGCAGATAGGGAAAGAGGTTCCATGACGTGTCATGAAAAGTTAATGTATTCTTTTTTCTTGCTTACTCAAGAAGTCACCACAACAGATGTGACATACCTGGCACATTTCATGGGAACTGGTATTCACTTTCCTTTGGAAAGACTTTGTTAGGGGCTCCTCAATGACTCTTAAAATAAATCTTCCAGTTTACATAGGTATAAATTAATGAATAACTAGAGGAGATTTAGTTGGTATTTCTTTTTAGCCAGAAGCCTTTAGGGGTTAGGGGAAGTTTTTTAAAAGCACAAATCAGTATTTGTCTTGAAAGTTGAATTGTCCTTTAGTCAATTACTGCTAAAGATTTCCCCCTAAAAGGTCCACCCATTAGTTTAGCTGACTGTCATGTGTCTGTCACATGGCTCTTGCAAAATACATTCTGATTTCAAGTTTTGTAATACAGTGGTTTGATGCTGAAATGTCCCCTTTTGCACTCAACAGAAGTCATAGTATTTTATTGGAATTCTGTATACTTTAAGAAGTTGAGGATAGTGTTTTTACAGTGACATATTTGCTATGTTGGCAGTTTTTTTCTTTCTTTATCAAGGGCTCCAAGGACAGTGGGTTTGGCATGGTAGAGCGGAGAAGAACTTGGGGTTCCTAATTAGTAGTTTTCCCGGTAGTCAGAGGTATGGATTGACCATTTTATGGAGGTTTGTAAACCTCCGTTGTTTCTTGTACTTGTGAAATATATTGTACTTGTGAAATATATTTAGTACTCTAAATAAATCTTGAAGGTTAATTAGTTGAATAAAAATTTGATAAGTTACTCAGTTTCTGAATGTTTCTCTTTTTGTAAAATAGCATAGGACTCATTCCTATTAAGGTAGTGGTGAGATTTGAAAGTATGTAAACACATTTTGTTTTCCGTATTGAACTCAGGGACCACTGAGCCAAGTTCCCAGCCCTATTTTTGTATTTTATTTAGAGACAGGGTCTCACTGAGTTGCTTAGCACCTCAAGATTGCTGAGGCTGGCTTTGAGCTCATGATCCTCCTGAGCCCCTCATGCCACCGCATCCCACAAATACTCTTTAGGTGGTATAAATCATTCTATTAGTGCTAGGATTTAAGAATATGATTCTTAACTTCAAGGAGCTTGTAATGCAGTATGGAAAATAGATTTTATTCTTGTTAAATACCTATAAACCCATGAAGTTCCAGATGCTTGGGATATATCAGAGCAATAAAATTTCAGAAGAGGATAGTGGGTTGTGGTTGGCTGTTGAGTTTTGGAAAACTATAGAAAAGACACCTGTAAGAGAATTATTAGCAATTACATTTGTAGGAGATTAAGGAGAATTTTCCAAGACGGGGGAAGAAGAGAAACAACTAATAAATGGCAAGGACAATAATTCTTAAATATATGACTGTGCCAAATTATTCTTTTTTTTGAGGTCTCTAGTTTAATAATCTCAGTAGAATCAAACCCAGAAATTTTCAATTTTTTGGTTTTTTTTTTTTTTTTTTTTTTTTTTTTTTTTTTGAGGGTACAGGGGCTTAAACTCAGGAGCACCTTACCACTGAGCTAAATCCCTAGCTCTTTTTATTTTTATTTTATTTTTTTGAGACAGTATCTTGCTAGGTTGCACAGGCTTAGCCTGAAACCTCCTTCCTCAGCCTCCTGAGTTGTTGAGAGTATGGCCATGTACTACTGAGCCTGGCTCCAGGAATGGTGGTTATATTTTTTTTCCTAGAATTAAGTATTCTAATATTTGGCTTACTCTGTTGGTATTCTAGATTGCCTAATAAAATAATCCAGGAGTTTGGGAAAACCTTTGCAAAAGTGTTAATGAAAATTGCTTAAGGTGATATGAGGTGATGGATATTTTATAAGGTAACATCACTAGGAGAACAAGCCTTTTAACAACCTGTCTTCACCTGTTTTTTGTCTTTGAAATTTGTTTACCAATTTGGAAAACGAGAAAAGTTAATTTTAAGAGTTTTATTTATTTTTGTACTGGGGATTGAACTCAGGGGTCCTTAACCACTAAACCACATCCCCATATCTTTATTTTTTTGAGAGAGTCTCTCATTAAATTGCTGAGGCTGGACACCAACTGATGATCCTCATCCTTTAGCCTCCTGAGTAGCTGGAATTATAGGCATGCACCACTGTGCCTGGCTGTTATTAGGTTTTATCACCCAGATAGAAGTCTGTTTTCTTTACTATCTTATCTGAACTTTAAAATCTTTTCTTAAATTAAACTCTTGGTTGGAGCAGGGGCTTTTCCTGATTTCAGAATTTTGATTTAGTAACTAATGAATGGAGTAGTAGCTAATGCTTACAATTGTATCCCAAGTGTTCCTTTACTTGCTTTAGTTTATCAGCTAATAATTTGTCTCATTCTTTTTAGAAACTTAAAGGTGTACCGTATGGGTGCTGCTACGAATTTTGTGAGAAAATAGGATGTTGACAAAAGAAAAAATTTTCTTTAAGGAGGAGTAGGATTGTAGATTTATATTGGTTGACATGAGATTACTTCTTGCTAGTTTTATTACTGAATGCTCTTACTTTTATTATCCTTAAGTTGTAAGCTTTTGGTTTAGGGGTGAGGAGGAAAAAAATGTTGATGATAGAATTTTATTCTGGTACATGTCTATGATCCTAGCTGCTCAGGAGGCTGAGGCAGGAAGATTGCAAATTCAAGATCAGTCTGACCAGTTTAGGGAGACTTTGTCTCAAAATAAAAAAGGACTGGGATGTTGCTCGGTGGTGAAACATCCCTGAGTTCCGTCACCATTACTTAGCCCCAAAATAATGGTTGTATTTAATCTGTCCCTTTGACTGCTTTCTGTTTTATTAGATTGATTTGGGGATAAATTACAATCCAGGGTTGTCTTTAAGGTAGAAATTAAAGGTGATGACTGGCTTGTTAGCAATTTCAACTGCAAATAAGAAAAGCAACTGGAAGTGTAATCCTAACAGTGGAAAAGTAGGCAGAAAGGGTCAAAACTTTCCTTTTTCTTGAGGAAAAAAAATTTTGATTTTTCGAACCAGGTGATGAAGCAGTCAGTGATTATTTCAGTACACTAGTTAAGAAGTACTTCAAATTATTTTCATACCAGAAACATTTTTCATATTGCTTCTAGTGAATTTTTTTAGTGTCAAGAAAATAATTTTGTCTTAAAGAATATATTAGATACGTCTTAATAAATGTATTGAAAATAAAACGCGTGGACCCATCTTGGATGTATCAGTGAACTATAGTAGAAAAGTAGTAGTCTACTTCTATTGTAGTTTATTTTTAATTTTGGTTCTGGGATTGAACCCAGGTGTACTTAACCACTGAATCCCATCCTTACTCCTTTTTTTTTTTTTAATTTTATTTGTTTGTGATAGGATCTTGCTAAGTTGTTTAGAGCCTCACTAATTGCTGAGGCTGACTTTGAACTCAAGATCCTCCTGGCAGCCTCTTGAGCTGCTGGGATTACAGATGTGTGCTCTTGGGCCTGATTTATTTATTTTTTATTTTTTAAAGAGAGAGTGAGAGACAGAGAGAGAGATAGTGAGAGAGAATTTTTTTTTTTTAAATATTTTTTTTAGTTTTCGGCGGGCACAACATCCCCGTTTGTATGTGGTGCTAAGGATCGAACCCGGGCCGCACGCATGCCAGGCGAGCGCGCTACGCTTGAGCCACATCCCCAGCCCCTGATTTATTTATTTTTTAAATGGTAGTTTTTAAATACAGATTTTAAAGGGATTACTTTGTCTTTAGCTTTTCTTTTCCTCTTTAAAAATATGTCTCTGTCTCAATTTTGTCAGTTTTTCATTTGCTTTTCTGCAATGGTGGATTCAAGGAACATTTGACCTTTTTTTTTTTTTTAAACCAAACCTATTTCAAATAAGTCTTGTTTTTATTTTTTGCAGTACAGGGGGATTGAACCAGATCCTTGGGCTTGGTAGGCAAGTACTCTACCATTGAGCTACATTCCCAGCCCTCACATTATTTCCTTTAAGTATTTGAAAGTAAAAAGGAGGTCAGTTTTGTTATCTGACAGTATGATTTCATTAGTAATATTCCTGGCTTTTATACAGTTTTTTTTGTTAGTGATTTTTCATTTATTTATTTGTTTATTTTTGTGATGCTGGGGGATCAAACCCACAACTTGAACATGGTAGATAAAGCACTGTACCACTGAGCTATACACCTCTCCCCTCCAAAAAGTTTAAAGAAGAAAAATAACTATATTCTTTTTTAATAAAGTCATTTTTATAAGTTTATTTCATTTTTTTTTTTTTTTTTAATGTGGTGCTGAGGATCAAATCCAGTGCCTCACATGTGCTAGGCAAACGCTTTACCACTGAGCCACAATCACAGCCCAATAACTGTATTTTTATGGTCCAGAATATGATTTTTAAGTGTCAGCAAAGAATCAAATCTGTAATTCTTTGGGTTTATAATTCTATAAGTTTATAAGATCTCCACAAAATGTACTCACATTTTTTTTGTGTGTTTGTGAATGGGATGATCTTATGGGATCATTTATAGATAAGAACTGAAATCTTACATTTAAAAATTTACTTTTTGCTGGATGTGGTGATGCACACCTGTAATCCCAGCTACTCAGGAGGCTAAAGCAGGAGGATTGCAAATTCAAAGCCAGCCTTGGCAATTTAGCAAAACCGAGCCTCAAAATAAAAAGGGCTGGGAATGTTGCCCAGTGGTTAAGTGTCCCTGGGTTAAATCTCGGGTTCCAAATTTTTTTTTCTTTTTTATCATAATTAACTTAAAATAGGAAAGTTGACAGTTTTGTGCCATAAAATTTGTATATTAATTTTTTTTTGTTTTTGTTTTGTTTTGGTGGTGGTGGGAATTGAACCAGGCCAGGGCCTGGAGCATTCTACCGCTGAACCACAACCCCACACCCAATTAGCAGAAAAAGGGTTGCTTTAAAGATGAAAGAGCTTTGAAATAAAGTGTTACTATGGTAGTTTTCTAGTTTGGTGGTACTAAGGATTGAACCTTAGTGGATTTACCACTAAGCTGCATCCCCAGTGCTTTTTATTTTATTTTATTTTTAAAGATAGGGTTTCCATCAAACTTAGGATCCTTTTATCTCAGCCACCTGAGTAGCTGGGACTACAGCTTGTGCCAGCTAAATTCGATTCATTGATTGATTGATTGGATACTGGGGTTTGAACCCAGGGGCGCTTAACTCCACTGAGCCACATCTCCAGTGCTTTTATATTTATATTTTATTTAGAGACAAGGTCTTGCTGAGTTGCTTAGGACCTCACTAAATTGTTGAGGCTGGCTCTGAACTCTTTCTTTCTGCCTTAGCCTCCTGAGCTGCTAAGTTTTATTTCCAGTAGTAAAGAATAATTTCTTTTTGCAAATGCAGTCTACTTTTCCTTCTCTTCTGATAATTTGAAGATGTTTAGAGTAAAATAAAAGACTTTTTAAGGTGTTGAGATTTTTAAAGATTTGCTAATAATCAACTTAGAATGTCTTAAACCAAAATTGAGACTAGGGTTGCTAATGCATAAGATATTTTAGACATATAACTTATCAGCTTTTTATCATTCTTTGTCTAATTTCACTTAGGAGTTTTAGTAAGAGATTTGGGCAAAATGCCCAGATTTTTTTTTTTTCCCCCTCATTAGAGGGAGAGACTGGTCAGACTATTACTCTGTTTTCCTGTAGAAGGTGGGGCTGAGATTGCTGCTTTGATGTCAGGAATAGAATTTAGGGAAGAAAACCTAGGTCTTGGTTTTTCTTTGGCACCACCCTGGGAATGTTTCAAATTATAAAAGGATAATGGTGGAATGATATATGTAGATGGTGGTGGTGGGGTTCTGAGCCCCTGAGGAGCCAGAGAACAAAGTGTTTCTTGGTTTGTTGGCCAACTAAAGCATAAGAAATAGGGTTTGGAAGGAAAACTAGGAAATGAAGTTTTCCTTGTTACTTTGTGACTGGTTGGCTCAGTTGGCCAGAACATCCTGCCTTATTTAAATCTTAAGATTATGATAAAGTCCAATTAAGTTTATTTTGTTGTGTTTGCAGATTCTTAATTCTGACAAGTAATTATGTTGCATTTGCTCAGAGGTAAAACATCACCTTTTTAATTTTTTTTGGTAAAGAGATTCAGAGATTGAACCCAGGGACGCTTAATCACTGAGCCACATCCCCAGCCCTTTTTATTTTTTATTTTGAGATAGGGTCTCTCAAAGTTGGCCTAAAGGCTGGCCTCGAACTTGTGATTCTCCTGCCTCAGTCTCCCATGTGTGCGCCACATGTGTGTGCCACCATGCCCGGCCACCATCACTTTTTAATGACAAGTATTGTTTAAGAAGTATCCACTACTCTTTGTGCCAGCCACTTGACTAGGGTTGTTTTTTTCCTTCTTTTTTTGGTACTGGGGTTTGAACCCAGAGGCGCTCAACCACTGAGACACATCTCCAGCCCTGTTGTGTATTTTATTTAGAGACAGGGTCTCACTGAGTTGCTTAGGGCCTTGCTGTCGCTGAGGCTGGCTTTGAACTTGCCATCCTTCTGTCTCAGCCTCCTGAGCTGCTGGGATTACAGGTGTGTGCCACCACACCTGGCTGACTAGGGTTTTTATACAGGGCATTTAAGAGGGTCAGCCTCTCAAATTTACTTTAAAAATGAAACTGAGTGAATTATATAATTGAATTTTTCCAAGCACAAGAATCCATTTAACTTTTCTGAATGTGTTTCCTTGCATAATAATGGTACTTAAGTAGAAATATTTATTTTTTTCCTACTTTGCCTATAGATATTTTCCATTTTCTTGATTTTCGGACACATATTCTTGACCCATTTATAGATATGTACTCCTGTGACCTCTAGGAACATTTAAAAATACATATTTTACTTTTTTATGGTGTTGGTGAGCTATATTCCCGGTCCTCATTTGAGTTTTAAAATGTGGTGTTTGGGGGCATGATTTTATTTTGATGATCTGGTCCTCCCTTTCTCTGTCAAAAAAAAAAAAAAAAAAACTGGTTCTGTCCATATTTACTTATTTTCCTGACACTAGGGAATCAAACCCAGGGCCTTGTGAATGCCAGGCAAACGCTCTACCACAGGGCTACACCCCCTGTAACAGCCAACAAGTTAAATACTGTGATAAATTTAAAGAATAGGATAGTGAAATAGTGCAAAAAATTTGTAGAAGGGGCCCGAGAATTCTGTTATTACAGGAAGTTTGTTTTAAGTGGAGAGGAGCTCAACATTGAGGATTCTCTAGAAACCTTGATATGCTAGTTTTGGGGTGGAGACAATTTGAAAAAAAAATTGAGTTTCCTCCACTAGCCAGAAACTTTAAATATATACATTATTTCCTTTATCCTCATAATAAATTCTTTCAAAAAGTGTCCTAGGAGGGTTTTTGTATGGTTGTTTTGTGCTAGGGAATAAACCCCCTGGCCTCACAACATTCTAAGTAAGCATTTGCTCTACCATTCTGCTACACCTAGCCTTCATATTGTCCTAGTTTTAAAGATGAAGAAACAAAGATCAGACTAAAGAGTTAAAAAGACTTGCCCAGGGCATTTGGAGTTGTCAGCAGAATTGGAATTTTAATTTAAGGGCCTGTGATTTTAGTCCTGGTATGCGGTTTCTACTTTCCTACAGATGGTTACTTTTAGGAATTCAGTGTGTGTGTGTGTGTGTGTGTGTGTGTGTGTGTGTGTTTGTGTGTTGGGGTGGGTAGTCCTGGGGATTGAACCCAGGGCCTTTAGATGCTCAACCACTGAACTGTATCCCCAGCCCTGGGAAATTAAAATCCAAGTCAGGTAATTAGGCTCCTGCCATTTTTGTGGACTCTTGTTTTTTTTTTTTTTCAGGGGCACTCAACTACTGAGTCACATCCCCATCCTTTTTTTGTATTTTTATTTAGAGAGAGGGTCTCACTGAGTTGCTTAGGGCCTTGCAAAGTTGCTGAGGCTGGCTTTGAACTCGCAATTCTCCTGCCTTAGCCTCCCAAGCCACTGGGATTACAGGGATGCACCAACATGCCCAGTTTGTGGACTCTCTTTTTGGGATGAGGGGGCACGGTACCAGGGATTGAATCCAGGGGCACTCGGCTACTGAGCCACATCCCCAGCCCTATTTTGTATTTTATTTTGAAATAGGGTCTCACTGAGTTGTTTAGGGCCTTGCTAAGTTGCTGAGTCTGGCTTTGATTTTGAGATTTCCTGTCTCAGCTACCCTGCTCCTGGGATTACAGGCATGTACCACAGTGGCTGGTCCAGTTTGTGGACTTTTTTTTTTTTTTGGTGTGTGTGTGTGTGTGTGTGTATGTGTGTGTGTGTGTTGCTGGGGCTAGAACCCAGGGCCTGGTGCATACAAGGCAAGCACTTTACAAACTGAGCTATATCCCATATTCCCAGCCCAAGTTTGTGGCTCTTAATTTAAGAATTTATGATTAACTTTTTTGAATGTTTCCTCATATAACAACACTACAATAGAGAGGTCTCTTTAGAAATGTTAAGGGATGCCCAGCGCTGCTGTAATCCTAGCAATTTGGGAGGCTCAGGCACCGGTGATAACAAAAATCATATCCAGCTTCAACAGTTTAGCAAGGCCCTAAGCAACTTAGTAAGACCCTGTCTCAAAATAAAAATGTGAAGAAAGGGCTGGGGTTGTAGCTCAGTAATAAAGTACCCCTGGGTTCAGTCCTTAATTTGATTACCTAATTACCCCCCTCCTCCCACCCTTAAGGGTTCATTAGGAGAATACATGTTAGGTTTGAATGGACCTTTGACTTTGTCCTTCAAGTCTTGTGTTGGTTGATAATTATAATTTCTCCAGGGTTAAAGTTATTTGTATCCATTTTCATTTTTTTTGTGTGTGTGTGTGTGTGTGTGTGCTCTTGAGTGCTCTTGGATATTTATACTTGGGGTCCTTAGAAGTCATGGAAGTCTTTGTGATTAAAAAAGCAAGTGAGGGCTGGGGATGTGGCTCAAGTGGTAGCGTACTTGCCTGGCATGCGTGCGGCCTGGGTTTGATCCTCAGCACCACATACAAACAAAGATGTTGTCTCTGCCAAAAACTAAAATGTAAATAAAATATAAAAAAAAAAAAAAAAAGTGAGGCAGAGAACTGTCTTGTAGATGGCACATTTGCTGTAGACCATGTTAGTATTTTATGTTACTAGGCTTTGATAGTTATGCCTGATATGGTCTTACTACTTATATAACTATTAGCTAGTGATTTTTAAATTTTCCCTTTAAATTGGAAGACTCCTGTGATTGTTTTTCATTCTTCATTCATCTGAATAGAAGCTTTGAATAAAATAGCCTTAAAGTTTTTGTCTGTACCTTTGAAAGTTTTTAGTAAGTTACCTTGTGTTTCAGAGGGAGGAAGGAAAAATACTTGAGTACTTACTGTGCTCCTATCATGTGACAGACATTGTGATAAATGTTTTAGAGACCTTTTTTTTTCTTTTTTCATGGTACTGGGGATTGAACCCAGGTGTGCTTTACTACTGAGCTATATACCTAGTCCTTTTTATTTTTTATTTTGAGACAGTCTTGCTAAGTTGCCCAAACTAGCCTCAAACTTGATATCCTTCTGCCTCAACCTCCCAAGTAGCTAATATTACAGGTGTGTGTCACTATGCTGATCAGAGACCTTATTCCTAATCTTGATAAACCTAATTTGGGTGGTGGTGGGTGTTAATCAAACTTTTGAGTAACTTGTATTGGATAGAAACTGAATCCAATAAAGGTGTTTCTAGCTTCAAAACCCATGCAAGCTTTGAGAGGTAAGGTGGTAGATCATGGTTACATCCATTCATTCCCTCATTGGTGTTTTTCAGCAAATGTTTGTTGAATATGTATTGTAAAACTGTCTAATCTTTTGTTCTCTTGTATCACTGAGCACTTCCTTCTGCCTTACCAAAGCTTCCTTCATTTTCAGAATTCAGCTTTGAATTTTTGAAATATTCTAAACACAACTAAAATAAAACGTGGAAGATTAAGCTATTGTCTCTAACAAAGAAAAACAAGTAATTTTAGTGGTTGATCATAGGAACAGGGATTTATTTATTTATGTGTGTGTTGTGTATGTATACATACACAACACACACACACAGAGAGACATACATTCACTAGGAATTGAGCCCAGGGCCCTGTGCATGCTAGGCAAGTGTTCTACCACTGAGCAGTACCCCCAGCCTAGAAGCTTCATTTCTATATTTAGTTCTTCTGGCTTTTTGCTTGTGCCTTTGACACTTTTGCATTGATTATCTGTTCTGCAGTAAGAAAAATATGCTTGGATTTATCACGGACACTTTTAACACATGGAACTACTATAGGCCTGGCTGGCATGTTTTTTATTTTAGGCAATCTCATAAGAACTTAAGGTCTCACAGCACCCTTGGAAGCATGGGCAAGTGTCACATATGGATTTTGTTGTTTTTTCAACCTCCTTGGTATGAAGGTAAAGAATTCTATCATTAGAAGTTCGGGACAGCCTATTTTTAATTTTTAATTTTTATTTTTTGAATTTTTCTTCTTTTGTGGTTCTGGGAATTGAACCCAAGGTCTTGTGCGTGCTAGGCAATGCTGTGCCACTGGGCTACATCCCCTAACAAACTAGGTTGTTTTTAGAGGCTGTATTGTGAGAAAATGCTATGTCAAACTGTTCTTGTTTGTCGAGGTGGTACACACCTGTAGTCCTGGCTACTTGGGAGGATCACTTGAGCTCAGGAATTCAAGGCCAGGACAGACAACATAGTGAGATCCAGTTTCAATTAAAAAACAAAAAACAAAAGTTGGGAGGCTTGAGTGTAGCTCAGTGATAGACTATGGGCTTAGCATGTGCAAGACCCTGGTTTTGATTCCATTACTACAAAAGAAAACAAGAAGTGTTTCTGAGATCTCCTTGCTCCTGTAAGTTTTAAGATGGTGACATAACAGGAGTAGAGGTAAGGCTATATAGGCTGCTTAAAAAAGATATACAAAAGAAATGTCAATTGTTATTGTCTATGATACTCAGTCATTCAATTGTGAAAAGCCTACCGATTTCCCTCAGTCTCCTCCTTTTCATTCAGCCTTAAGTGATGCCATTCCTACCTGCATGTTTTAATTTTCTCATTGAATGATCTCTATTTTTTTGTGGTGTCTGGTTGGAACCAGAGTCTTCAAGCATTACTAATAAGCAGGTGCCTTAGTACTGAGCCACATCCCTAACCCCTGTCCTCTGAATTTGATACTTAAATTTAATGTCATTGCTCATGGTAATATAAATTCAAGCAGTTGAAAATTCCTTAATGTGCCTCAAAAGCCACTTTTAAAAGTGATTTTACAAATTCACGATTTATGATTTGATTACAAAATGGAAAACACAAAGTATCTCATGTAAGTGTGTGTGTGTGTGTGTGTGTATAAAAATAAATAAAATCAGGAGCTAACTTTATTTTTTTCCCCCTCAGTACTGGGGTTGAATCTAGATGTATGCTTCCACTGAGCTACATCCTTAACCCTTTTTTAATTTTTTATTTTGAGACAGGTTGTCCCTTAGTTGCCCAGGGTGGCCTGGAAATTGCAGTCCTCTTGCTTCAGCCCCCTGAATTGCTGGGATTACATGGGTGTGCCACTGTGCCCAGCAGGAGCTGCTTTTTGAAGGGATTGTTGTTAGTACCTATTTTGTTCATTTCTTCATCATTGTTAGTGGTTCTTTAAATGTTTTATTTTGAACTAAATTTAGATTCATCAAAGAGTTGCAGAAACAATGTAGAGAGTTCCTGTGTGTTATTCTTCATCCAACTTTCCACAATATTAACATCTTGTGTACATGGCTCATTTGTCAAATTAAGAAATTAACCTTGGTTCATTGCTCCCTAAAATGTAGACTTTATACTAATTTCTTCAGTTTTCTACTTTTACTATGCTAGGATCTAATTCAGAATACCATGTTGTATTTAGGTGTTTTGTCATGTTAGTCACCTTCAATCTGAATTTCTTAGTCTCTCCTATTTTCATGATCTTAACTCTTCTTTTCCCCCACATTTTTTTATTGGTGGATAATAGTTGTACATAAAGATGGGATTTGTTGTTACATATCTGTACATGCACACAATATAAAAATGATCTTGACCCTTTTTTTTTTTTTTTTTTTGTACTGAGGATTAAACCCAGAGGTGCTGTACCACTGAGCCATATCCCTAGCCCCCTTCAAATCTTTATTTTGAGACAGGGTCTTGCTAAATTGCTGAGGACCTTGCTAAATTGCTGAGGCTAGTCTGCAACTTAAGATCCTCCTGCCTCAGCCTCTCAAGTTGCTGATCTTGACACTTTTGAAGAGTGCTAATAAGCACTGGATTTTATAGAATGTCCATCATTTTGTGTTTGTTTTCACGTGATTAGATGGGGTTTATAGATTTTTTTGGAAAATAACACAGGAACCACAGAAGTCTGTTCATATTACATCAGAAGACATGTGATATCAATATGATATAATTGCTGGTCATACTGATGATATTCTCATTACTGGAAAATTATTTCTGGTCTTATTACTGGAACATTACTGGTGATTACCTTCACCACATACTTTTTTTTAAAAAGAGAGAGAGAATTTTAATATTTATGTTTTAGTTTTCGGCGGACACAACATTTGTTTATATGTGGTGCTGAGGATCGAACCCGGGCCTCACGCATGCCAGGCGAGCACACTACCGCTTGAGCCACATCCCCAGCCCCACCTTCACCACATACTTAAAGCAATGTCAGGTTTCTCCACAGTGAAGTTACTATTTTCTTCTTTTAATATTTTTTAGTTGAGATGAACACAATATCTTCTTTTTTTTTTTTTTTAAGAGAGAGAATTTTTTAATATTTATTTTTTAGTTTTCGGCGGACACAAGATCTTTGTTTTTGTATGTGGTGCTGAGGATCGAACCCTGGCCGCATGCATGCCATGCTAGCTCGATACTGCTTGAGCCACATCCCCAGCCCACAATATCTTTATTTTTATTATTATGTGGTGCTGAGGATTGAACCCAGTGCCTCACATGTGCCAGGCAAGCGCTCTAGCTCTACCACTGAGCTATGGCCCCAGCCCCAATTTTCTCCTTTTGATAACACTTTATTAGAAATCAATCAAGTATTGTACAGTTCACTCCTCCTTGTGGGAGGAATAGTCAAATAACTTGTGGGATATGTTAAAGCCACCAGAAATAAACACTTTGGGGGACATTCTTTGCTATGCAAATATCCTGTTTCTCCTTTAAGGTTTATTTTTGTGGTACTGGGGATTGATTGACCCCAGGGCCTTAAGTGTGCTAGGCTAGTGCTGTGCCACTGAGTCACATCCCCAACCCTTTTAAAAATTTTTGAAATAGGATTTCACTATGTTGCCCAAACTGGTCTTGAATGTGCAGTCCTCCTGCCTCAGTTTCCTGAGTAGCTGGGATTACACACATCCACCATTGTATCTTGCTTCTCCTTCTAAATTTTATCCACTAATTAAAGCGCTTGGCAGTAGATCGCCCACACAGCAGTTAATAATGTGGAGATCTGTTGATCTATTTCTCTTATTTCTTCTACATGTATTATGGGAATTTTCCTATTAGGGAAGATTTGTCTCCTCCCATTTAAAAAAATTTTATTTAAAAAATATCTTTATTTTTATGTGGTGCTGAGGATTGAACCCAGTGCCTTACACATGTGAGGCAAGTGCTCTACCACTGAGTTACAGCCACAGCCCCCTCTTCTCCCATTTATTTAATTTATACTAGTGTAGATTCAAGGATATTTGTTCTTTGAGTTGCAATCCAGCAATACATGGTTGTTTACTTTGTGGTTCAAATTATCATTGTTGATGTTATTATTTTGGTACCAGGGATTGAACCCATGGGTGCTTAACTACTGAGACACATCCCCAACCCTTTTTATGTTTTATTTTGAGACGGTCTCCCCTAAATTGTTTACGGCCTCACTACGTTGTTCAAGTTGGCTTCGAACTTTTAATCCTCCTGCCTCATTCTCCCGGGCTGCTGGGATTATAGGCATGTGCCACCATATCTGGTTGTGGCTCAAAATTATTTTGGCTTATTCATTGAGCGAATTTTCAGGTTGGTTCCTGTGTGGTTTATTGTGGGGGGAGGGTATAGTAAAGATTGAACACAAGGGCGCTTTACCTTTGAGGTACACCCTAACCTTTTTTTTTGTGTGTGGGGGGTACCGACAGTTGAATTCAGGGGCACTCAACCACTGAGCCACCTTTTTTGTATTTTATTTAGAGATAGGGTCTCACAGAGTTGCTTAGCACCTTGCTTTTGCTTAGGCTGGCTTTGAACTCTCCTGTCTCAGCCTCCATAGCCACCCTTTTTAGTTTTTATTTTGAGACAAGGTCTCACTAAGTACTAAGTTGCTGAGGTTGGCCTTGAGCTTGGTGATCCTCATGCCTCAGGCTCCCAGGTCTCTGCTGCTGTTACAGGCATGTGTCACTGGACCTAGCTTACTAGGTTTGTATATTTTCTATGACAGTTTTACTGTTGTTTTGTAAATTATAGTTACAGAAATGTCTAAAACTCAAATATCTCGAATAAAATTACTGTTTTTAAAACTTTAATATTAACTGAAAAAAGTGACTTAAAGATTTTTACTCTTTTTCTTTCTTTCCTCCTTCCTTTCACTTTCCCTTTTTGTATTACTGGGGATCATACCTGGGGCTTCCTGCATACTAGGCAAGCACTCTACCACTGCAGTACATTCCTAGCCCTTTTAAAAAATTTTATTTTGCGATACTGTCTAAGTTGCCCAGGCAGGCCTTGAATTTACAATCCTCTTGCTTTATAGCCTCCTAGGTCGCTGGGGTTGTAGGCATGCACCATTGCTTAAGACTAAAATCCAAGTTTTAGAAGCTTTGTTACTTGTAACAATTAGGAAGTATTCATGTTTTTTCCAGCCTTATGGTTGCTCTGAAAGTAGAGAATTTGATCTTTAAGGTACCATACCTTAGACATCATCTGTGGCCTAATGCAGTCCTTTTATTGCCTTGGGGTTCAGTACAGATGACTCAGGTTGTTTATTCAAATAATCTAAAATTGAAAGGATTTTAATTATTTAGTTCATACTATGATTCATTCTGTTCTTGTTTTAATTTTTGTAGCATTAGGGATTGAATGCAGGGCCCTCACAAGTACTAGGCAAGCACTGTAACATTGAGCTACAATGCTTCTGATTTACTAAGCTTTTTTTTTTTTTTTCTGATTTACTAAGCTCTTTATTTTTTAGTTTTAGGTGGGCACAATATCTTTATTACTAAGCTTTTAATACCCTTTTGTATGTCTATTTTGCTACTGCTAGAACTTTTTTTTTAATTCTTCAATTATAGTTAGGAACAATAAGTATATCATAATTTGGTAAAACCAAATTGATATTTAAAATAATGCATTATTACTCTAAACCTAGGTAACGTTCTGTGAATATTCACAGATAATCAGTTCTAAAAGTTTTACATTTTATGTAAATAATGCTAATATAACCTAATTTAAATTTTGTGACTTTTGTTTTTCACCTTTAAGTAGATACTAGCTTTTAAAACTAAAATGAGAAAATTTGAAAAAAAAATGAGAAAACTAAAATTTTCTCATTTTTGACACAAATGAGAAAATTGAAAACCATATACACTTTGTAAATAAAAAAGAATTTGTAAATTCTTGATCTGTTGTCCTTTTGAATGTTTCTTAAACTTTTTTTTAATTGTTGATGGACCTTTATTTATATGTGGCCTTGAGAATTGACCTCAGTGCTTCACACATGTAGGCAAGTGCTGTACCACTGAGCTAAGACCCCTGCTCTTTTTTAATTCGCTGAGAACATATGGAAGTTGTCTGAGTTGGTAATGATTTATGAAAGATTTCTTGGGAGTCCTAATCTATTGTTGTGTTCAGGTCCCAGGAGGAATTCTTGGGGGCTGGTTTTTGAGTTAGATCTGGCAATAATAGAGGACATAGGCAGAGTCTAGCTTTCAGTGTTTTTGAAGGATAGTTGAATACAAGCTTAGAATGTTGGTAAAGTTCTGAGCTTGAATAAATCACCTTTGGTTTTATCACATTTCTAACATAAAATGTTTATAATATTGTCTTTCAGAAATGATCTGTTTTTTGAGGGATAATTCCAGGTGGGATGCTGGGAAAGGATCATAAAATCCCTTTCATTGGAGGAATGTCATGAAATAATGATTTGGTTTTGGAATTTGAAGGAAACCCTAATACATTCATTGGTTGGAACAATAGACATTTAACTTTCTCTTCTAATTCTGTAGAGGAGCTGGAATTTGTTTGGGCTCTTCAGGAATGTGTATCACATATTTCCTTTCATTCTTTCCTTGGAAGAGGAAGTTCAGGGGTCTCAGTGACATGGGTTTTATTGACTATCTTCCTTTTATGTAATTCTGTCATGTTTAGTAAGAGTTGCTTTTGGTTCTAGTTTTGGCTTCTTTTAAGCCACCCATGGGTTTTTCAGGAGCTATAGTCCTCACAGTGAGCTGTTAATATTATCCATGTGTTGTTGTTTTTAAAATTTTTAAAAACCATGTTCTTATCATTATGGAAATTACAATGCAATATACTTTTTATTAATGTGATTTTTTTTTTTTTTCTTTTTGCAGTGATTATTTATTCAAGTTACTTCTGATTGGCGACTCCGGGGTTGGAAAGTCTTGCCTCCTTCTTAGGTTTGCAGTAAGTTGAATTTAAAATGCTTTATAATAATACAGTTAATGCTGTATTTTCTATGTAGACAAAAAGGTTTTTATTCTGAGTAAATTTATTTCTTCCAGAATTAATATACATTTAAAACTGCAGTTGTACATCCCTAGTGGTATACTGGGATTGTTAAATAAATGTTGCCCTTTAAAGAAATATACCAAAATGTGGTTATAAAATCAGAGTGTCTGATATTTTGGTAGAAGTCACACAGTCATTCATTCTAATAGGTGTTAAGGGGAAATAGTTGGCTTGTGTTGAAATTGACATGAAAAGAAACCTTCAAGTTAAATTTTAATAGAACAAAGAGAAAAAGTAGGGCCTAGTAGAAACTTTGTTGGACAGTGAATGGCATGGCGTTCTGTATGCAGAAACTCACAGAAATATGACTTTTGGCATAATACAATCCACAGTCTCCTTAATTTTTAATTATTAAAAACTACTTTTAATTTAGCATGTTTCCCTTCTCACTGTATAGATCTTTGGTTCTTAAAATATGGACTAAAGACTGCTAGGGGTTATCAAGACCCTCTCAGGGTCTTTGTAGTAGTATTCTAATGTTAGATTTGTTTTTTATGGTGCTGGGAATCAAACTCAGGGCCTCATGCATGCTAGGCAATCTCTTTTATCACTGA
Organism: Marmota monax; assembly: GCF_021218885.2. Classification (NCBI taxonomy): domain Eukaryota; kingdom Metazoa; phylum Chordata; class Mammalia; order Rodentia; family Sciuridae; genus Marmota; species Marmota monax. The sequence continues at coordinate 3,829,173 of NW_026692194.1, forward strand.
GCTACACCCCTAAATCGTAAGTAAATATTTAATTAGGAACTATACCAACGAAAAACATTTACCTTTTTCACTGTGCTGATATTTGCTGTGATGGTGCAAAAGTATTGGTGGCTAAAACTGCTGCTGGCATCTTGGGTACACATTAAGGTAGTTTTAAAAACCAAACTGTACTCACAGTCATGATATTCTTCACCTTTGTGCATTGATATGCACCCCCACCCTGAAAAGCCATTTTCACCTAAGAATGTCCTTAACAAAAATAGTAAAAATAATTAATTTTTTAAAAAAATTTGATTCTTAAAGACCCGTGTGAAGAAATAGGAAGTACACATAAAGCACTTCACTGCATACTAGGGTGTGTTGGTTGTCTCAGAAAAGTATTAGAGTAGTTGATTTGAGTTGAATTAGATTTTTTTTGTTGTTGGGTTTTTCCCTCTATACATTAAAGAACCAGTTGACAGATAAACTGTAGTTACGCAGAATTGGGTAGCTGGCAGACATTTTTTCAAATGGAGTGAGATTGTCTTTTCTTCATTTGGGAGTATTGGGCATTGAATCCAGGGGTGCTTGACTACTGAGCTATATCCTCAGACCTTTTTTATTTTTTATTTTGAGACAGGGTTTCACTGAGATGCTCAGACTGACCTCAAACTTGAGATATTCCTGCCTGAGCCTCCTGAGTCTCTGGGATTACAGGTGTACACCACTGTACTCAGTTTTAGACGTTTTCTTATATACTCTACTACTGAGCTACATTCCCAACCCTTTTAATTTTTATTTTAAGACAGGGTCTTGCTGGGTTGTCCAAGCTGACCTCAAGCTTACGATCCTCCTTCCTCAGCCTCCTGAGTTGCTGGAATATAAGCATGATGTACCACCTTACCTGGCTTCACAAAATACTTTTTTTTCCTTCCCCCACTTAAAAGTGTTTTCATTCTGAGTAAAATGTTATGACTTTAGAGAAACAGGTGCAAATTTAAAAGTTTAACATTGGGTTAAAAAATTGACAAATAATGTGTTCACACGAAAACTGGTATACATAAATTCATAGTAGCATTATTCACAATAAGCAAAAAGTGGAAACAACCCAGATATCTAAGAGTGGTTAAACAAAATGTGTTGTATTCATACAATCGAATGCTATTCATCCATAAAAATGAAGTACTGATATATATTACGATATGGACTAAGCTTGAAAACATGCTAAGTAAAAGAAACTAGACACAAAACACCATATATTATGTGATTCCATTTATGTGAAATGTCCATAATGTTCAAGTCTACAGAGACAAAGTAGAAATAGGGAGGAGCTGTGGGGCTGTTAATGAGTATAGGGTTCCTTTTGGGGTCATAAAATATTATGAAATTAAATACTGGTGACAATTATGCAAACTTGTTTATATACTAAAGTCCAGTTGTATACTTTAGAAGGGTGAGTCTTTTGCGCCTTACATATCAATTTAAAGAATCATAGTAATTCAGTGGTAGAGAGCTTGCCCAGTACAATGTGTTCAATCTCTAGTGCAGCCAAAAGAAACCCCACCATAACTATGGTGCACACTAGTAATTCAGCTGCTTAGCAGACTAAGGCAGGAGGATCTGAATTTTTTGGCCAACCTGGGCAACTTGGCAAGACCTTGTCTTAAAAAATGAAAAGGTTGAGGATGTGGCTCAGTAGTAGACCACCTCTGGGTACAGTCCCCAGTACTGGGGGAAAAATCATAACTAGCAAATACAGTTGATTTGTTTAAAACAAAAAAATCCAGGAGGGAGTGAAGTGTAATCATACTTTGTGATGAATAAATTGGGTGGGTGGGGAGCAAGAGTTTTGCTGGATAGCAATTAGAGAAGGTATTTATATTGGGCATGCATCTGTGGTCCCAGCATTTGGGAGGCTGAGGTTGGGGGGATCATTTGAGCTCAAGAGACTAGTGTGAGCAGTGTTGCAAGATCCTATCTCAGAAATGTAGGTAGGTGGATGTATGGATGGAATAAATAGAAAAATCATTTATAATCACACTTATAAAATATTTTTATTTATGATATGTGTAAGGAATTGGTAAAAAGGTGTTTGGGAACAAAATGATTTGCTATTGAAAAAAATCTTAAGGACAAAAGAAACTACTCTTAACTAGTCAACACTTTGTATTCAGAACATGAAGTGAGTACTAGAGCAGGGTAGAGGGCTCTTGTCAACATTTTATAAACTTTATTAACTTCAGAGTTAGGAATGAAGCTCCATGGTAGAGTGCTTGCTTAGCATGTGTGAGGTTTATCTCTAGCACCACAAAAAACAAAAACAGAATAAACTTTGACTATAGGTAAAAGTAAACATTTAAAAATTTACTGAACAATGTTCATTATTAACTTTTTTCCCACTGCAGGATGACACATATACAGAAAGCTACATCAGCACAATTGGTGTGGATTTCAAAATAAGAACTATAGAGTTAGATGGGAAAACAATCAAGCTTCAAATAGTAAGTGGCTTTCAGCTGGAAATTCCTTTGGAAAAATTTTTGGTAAATTTAGAATGTACTATTTTATACATGTATATTTAATATGCTAACAAAATTGAACAGAAAAGTATTTTAAGTCATGCATTTATGATAAGTGTGGTACAATAATTGTTTATACTTATAATTTCCTAGGATTAGTTTTCTCATTGACATTTTTCTCTCCCTTCTTATCCTTTCTTCCTCCCTCCTTGTTTGTTCAGACCTTTGTGCTGGGGACTGAACTCGGGGCCTCTCAATACTGACAAAATTGGATTCAAAATATCGTAAGAATCATGCACCTGTGATAGGATGGTAGAATAATTGTTTAGACTAAAAATAATTTCCAAGAATTAGGATTTTTATAAGGCAGAGAATTTCACATTTTAGAGTCAAACTTGGTCTTAGTTTCACTTTCTTTTCATTGGTGGAGAGCTAAGTTACTTTGTCTATGGTGAAAGTGTTACTGAGCATTTTCTGTATGACTTTGTAAGAGTGCTGTGGAACATTAAAAGAAACCTAGGAGAGGCACTTCATAGGTAGTTTAGTGGAAAAGAAGTATTTATTTAGGGGCTGGGGATATGGCTCAAGTAGTAGCGCGCTCGCCTGGCAAGCGGGAGGCACTGGGTTCGATCCTCAGCACCACATAAAAATAAAATAAAGATATATAAATAAATAAATAAAATTATTTTTTAAAGAAGTATCTATTTAGTTCTGTTGTACTTTTTTAGATAGTATGCACCAATTTTATAGAAACATAAAATTTGGTTGGAAGGAAACAGACTAAAATGACCATGAAATTAACATGGTCATTTTATTCTAAGAAAATGGATGCTGAGAGATTTAATGATTGGCTAAAGTTACTGGCAGAACCAAGTGACCTATATCTCTGTCTTCAGTATGTTGTGTTCCCAGGTTATCCTAACCCCCATATCAATCCCCAACCTCCAATTAAATGCAGGCAGTTGTAAGTTTACTTGTATTTCTTTAATATGGATCTGGGTGCTGCCATTGTGGACATATATGTGAACTTAAAAAAATAAATGCCAGTATCTTTTAGAGTTGACTATTAGTATGAGATAAACTAGAAAACCAGTAACTTCTTTTCTTGGAGCTGATGCCACAGTGAACTGGAAGCAGTCTTGAATTTTGAATAAGAGTTTATATTTATTGTCTCGGTTCTGGTAGTTATGTTAGTTGTGGGTTTAACTTATTTCCCTTGATAATTCAGTTTCCTCTCTAAAATGAGTCTGATGAGTTGGGCACTGTGGCACATACTTTTAATCCCGGAGATGACTCCTGAGAGAGAAGGATCACAAATTCAAGATTCAAGACTTTAGTAACTTAGTGAGACCCTGTCTTAAAAAGCCGGGAGGTGGAGGCTGGGAATGTAGCTCATTAGTAGAGCAGCCCTGAGTTCAATATGCAGTACCTCTAAAAAAAAAAAAAAAATTAGGTATCATCAGACTTTTTTATCAATTTATAAGATAGCTGTGAGAATCAAATGTAGTAGCTCTGTAGGTGCATATGAGAGATGTGAATGCCTGTTTTGAACTTTTGTGTAGTATTTAGATGTTACTGATGCATGTTCAGATAAATGGATGTTTGATAGGTTTTTATTATTTTATTTATTTTTATTATTATTTTTGTATTGAGGAAAGGAAGGTACATGGGAAAAGATCTGTTGATTTTGGTACAAGTGAATACAAAGTGGCACATGTCTGTAGTCCCAGATACTGATATTGATACTCTAAGGATATAGTTATCAGAAATAGCTTTTGAAATGTTTTGAACCAATGAATAGGTTACCTTCCATATTGATTTTTCACATTATAGCTAGAGTATGTGCCATTGTAGAGAATACTGCAAAAAGACCTGCCTAAGCCTATAAGCTAAGGATTATTATGAGTGTGATGATATCATCATAAGATTTGAGTGTATGTTTGTGAAACATTCACATTTTGTTTACTTGACAGTGGCTGGAAAGGATTTTTTTTTTTTTTTTTTTTTTTTTGTGGTGCTGGGGATTGAACCAGGGCCTTGTGTATACGAGGCAAGTACTATACCAACTGAGCTATATATCCCCAGCCTGGAAAGGATCTTATAGGTCACTCATTCTGCCTTTCATTTTCATTAGGAATTTCCTTCCCATATCTGGTACTACGTTTTTTTGTTTTGTTTTTAAATTTTTGGGAAATTCATCATTTTTCAAAGCATCTACTCCTATTTATAACCTAATTTTTAATTCTACTGAGCTAAAGCCAGTTTCCTTTATCTTATTTCTCTGCCTTTTGAAGCTATCTGAATCAGACTGATTCCTGTCTGCTGGTGCAGGCTGCCATGTAGATTGAGCTTATCACACAACCTTTCTGTCTCTAAAGCTGGTCAGCCATTCCTTGTTGGAACATATGTTTTTAAAACCTGTAACTCAAGATTACAGTTTTCTTTCTGGCCTTTAGGGGCTCATGTCCCTCCTCATCATTAATCCCCTGGAGGAGATAAAAAGAAAGTTAGTTTACTTTTGCTGTCCAATAGCCATACTACCCTAGTAATGCAGATCTTAAAATTTTGGTTTGCTTGTTTTTAGTTAAAAAAAAAAAAATAGAGCTGGGTGTGGTGGCACATGTCTGTAGTCCCAGCAGCTGGGGAGGCTGAGGCAGGAGATTTCGAGTTCAAAGCCAGCCTCAGCAACAGTGAGGTGCTAAGCAGCTCAGTGGGACCGTATCTCTAACTAAAATACAAAATAGAGTTAGGGATGTCGCTTAGTGGTTGAGTACCCTTAAGTTCAGTCCCCAGTACCAACAAAGAAAAAGGTTTTATCTTATATTTCTGTGACTAGTGCTTTTAAAATCTGCATGCAGAATTTTACTTTTAACTCTGTTACATTTCATCTTGTTTGGCTTCATTTATCTTTCCAGGTATTCTTCTAGGTCTTTCACACTCTTGATTCTGTTGACTTATATTTTAATTATGTTTTCATTTCAGCTTTTCTTATTCAATTGTGACATCTAGGTCTTTAATGAAATTATTTTTTTTTTTTTTAGCTGGGCATGGGTAGTACACACCTGTAACCCAGAGACTCCTAAGGCAGGAAGATAACAAGTTCAAGGACAGTCTCAGTAATTAGGTGAGGCTGTAAACAACTTATTGAGACCCTGACTCAAAATAAAATTAAGGTTTGGGGATGTGGCTTAGTGATATAAAGTGCCTCTGGGTTCAACACCCCCCTCCCCAAACCTCCCTAAAGAAACATTTTACAAAACATTGGGTAGGATAGGATAGGTGTGGAGTCTAGTCATAGAAAGGCTTCTTTCTGTAATTTTTCATTCATTCATGGAACATAACATGGAAACGCCTACATTTATACCAGGCATTGGATAGTTGAAGTTACAGAGAAAAACAGCCATAAGATCATGTTTCAGTTGAAGAGAAAAAAACAGTTACCCTGTGATAAGAGAGGGTACTATTAGTGCTGTTGGTATACTGAGTCAGGAAGATCTTCAGGGTAGCAAAGAGTCATCAGAAATAGTACTCTTTAGATGCCATTTCTTATTTTAGTTAGCTATGATTCCTTGTTAACTTTTAGTCAGAAAACTTTCTTTTCTTATACTGTCTTGTGAAAGGAGTCTTTGGGCATGGAAGGGAAAGAAATATTAATATTTTACTGAATAGCTTCTATAGTCAGGCAAACCTTGCCATGCATTTTAAAAACATTAGTTAAACTTCAGCAGTTGCATGAGATGAGTGGCATCTTTGATTTACAGCTGAAGAAACTGGTAAATGATTCTTTGGTGTTAACAGGAACCATGAAATTGGATTTGATTTTTTTGTAGTCAGGTTGGCTCGACTTCAGAGGTCATGCTTTTCCAGTGATATTCTTAAAAACTTTGAGGCTCCTTATTGATAACAATAGCTCAAATTAGTCTTCTGAGCTCTCAGACTTAGTAATTTGGATAGAAAAAGAAATGAAGCCTCATGTTTTTGGTTTTAGATAATGACTGTTAATCTTTTCGATTATTTGCTTCATTATATGCATTTTTTTTTCTTCTGACAATTGAGTATATTAAAATAAATTACAAGCCAGGTGTGGTCACCACCTTGTATGCCTGTGATCCCAGTGACTTGGGAGGAGGAGGAGGCAGGAAAATTTCAGGTTCAAGACTGGTCTTAGAGAGGCTGGGGATGTGGCTCACGTGGTAGCGCGCTCGCCTGGCATGCGTGCGGCCCGGGTTCGATCCTCAGCACCACATACAAACAAAGATGTTGTGTCTACCGAAACTAAAAAACAAATATTAAAAAATTCTCTCTCAAAAAAAAAAAAAAAAAAAAAAAAAGACTGGTCTCAGCAACTTAGTGAGGCCCTATTTTCAAATTAAAAAAAAAAAAAAATCATAAAAATGGCTTGGGGTAACCGGGCACGGTGGCATAAAAGTGGCTTGAGATAACTGGGCATGGTGGCACATGCCTGTAATCCCAATGGCTTGGGAGGCTGAGACAGGAGGATTGCACGTTCAAAGCCAGCCTCAGCAAAAGTGAGGCACTAAGCAACTCAGTGAGACCCTTTCTCTAAATAAAATACAAAATAGGGCTGGGGATGTGGCTGAGTAGTTGAGTGCCCCCGAGTTCAATCCCTGGTATTTAAAAAAAAAACTCTTGGGATACAGCTTAGTGGTAGGTGCCCCTGGGCTCTATACCCATACCATGCCCTGCCCCCCAAATTTAAAGACATTGTGATTTTTTTCTTTGCTCCAGAATGCAACTGTCTTTTACTTTATTACTATTTTTTAAAATCACATTTAACATAGTTAACACTTATGTGTTAATATCCAGCTGGTCTTCAAATTTTACCAGAATTACAGGGGTCTTTTTATGTGCTCAAGATCAAACCCTGGGGGGTTTTGTGGCATGTTAGAATACAGAGGTACTTCCCCAGCCCTATCAGTAACTTATGGTAGAGTAACTATTCTAATTATATACTCTTGGGTACTGGCGATTGAACCCACGGGCACTATACCACTGAGCTACATTGCTAGTCCTTATTTTTTATTTTGAGACAGGGTTTCACTAAAATTGCTGAGGCTGACTTTGAACTTGTGATTCTCCTGCCTTAGTATCCTAAACTGCTGGGATTACAGGCATGGGCCACGGTGCCTGGTTAATTATACACTTTTTAAAGAGGAGGCCATTGTTTAGGAGCGAACAAAATGCCCATCATCCTGTTACAAACAGGGCCTTTTTTTCCCCTCCTTTTTTTCTAGACATGCACACATTTTTATTTTGGAAAGCACCAACACATTCAAAGGAGAATGTAGGCTATCTCTAGAAGGAGAAACAGCAACCCCTTGTTCATGGATGTTGATGTTTATAGAGAGACAGTAATGGGGGCTGAATTAGAACCAGGGTATAATTTACACAATTTTGTGCTTGTTTCCCTGAGCTTGCATAAAAACCAAGGCTTTGTAAATTTAAAAATTGAGTTTTCTTCTTGGTATTTTTCAAAATAGTTTTTTTAAATTCACAGTATTAATGTTGTAATGTAAGTGTCTTTGATACATTACTTTTTCTAGGATTAAGATAGTACCTGGCTGCAGTGGTTAAAATGCTATTTTGATGAGTAGTTACCTGAAGTAGATCCTTTTCTTTCTTTCTATGATGATAAAACATGCTAGCCATTAACTCTGCCTCATGAGGGTGTATTTCTGTTCATGGGGCTTTGGGCCCCTTTCCTAACCAAGTCAACCTGTGTGCCTAGCATAGTGTTAAGCGCTATACAGAATATGAATAGCGTAACATGGTTTGTGCTCACGAAGAGCTTATAATTTTGATAGCATTACCACGGGATAAATTGCAGGCATTACTTTCTTTTCTGGACTTCCATGTATTAGGCAGTGCAGTTTAATATGAATATTAAGGACTATTGTTTCCATATCACATCCTGATAATCTGTACAGCTAGATTGTTTTCCCTTCTGAACCTTCCCCAACTCTGTTTTAATGGAACTGTTTGGTTTCTTGATTGTTTTGTAATAGTGGGACACAGCAGGCCAAGAAAGATTTCGAACAATCACCTCCAGTTATTACAGAGGAGCCCATGGCATCATAGTTGTGTATGATGTGACAGATCAGGTAAGTTCCAAGAGAAGATGGTGTTACAGTGACAAAGCATGAAGTTACTATTTGACTAATGTCAGATTCTTTTACTTTAATATAAGACATCAATATTATTTTTATGGCAGAAGATTTTCCTCACTTTGGCACAGTAGTGCATGTTTGTTAATCCCAGTTGCCTAAGCAACTTTGTGAGTCCTGTCTCAAAAAATAAAAGGCTGGAGATGTGGCTCAGTGGCTAAGTACTTCTGGGTTCAATCCCTGATATTTAAAAAGGCCACAACTCTCTTCAAATAAAACTGTGAATCATGGACTGGGATATAGCTCTGTGGGAGAGCTCTTATCTAGCATGCTCAAGGTCCTGGTTTGATTCCTAGTACTGCCCTGTCTCCCCCAATGAATCATTTAGATATTTATTTACCTTTAGTAAATAGACAATTTAGTAATTATTTTTACATTTACTTTCAAGAGACTCTGGCAGTCATTATCAACTATAAATAAATGATCTAAGGTGAGAATTTTAGGGAATTATGGCTTGTATGGTTTCTTGTATTGCAATCTTCATTTTATATATTAACCAGAATACCTGGGGCTGGGGTTGGGACTCAGTGGCAAGTGCTTGCCTCGCACATGTGAGGCACTGGTTTGATCCTCAGCACCACATAAAAATAAATAAAATAAAGGTATCATGTCTGTCTACAACTAAAAGAATATTTAAAAAACAAAGAAACAATAATATACCTGGTGATTAGACTCTTCCTATCAGAATTGCCAAAAGTGAGATGTGTTGGTTATGGTTCAGAATTTGAATGGAATATGCTATAGGAGGATTTTAGTAGAGTGAATGTCTGAAAGAAATCAGGAAGATGTGGGGAGAATGTGGTCCACGGGCCATTAAGTTTTCTTTTGATCAGAAACTTAGCAGATTTCAGGATCACTTTTTTTTTTTCCCCTATGAGAAAGAATAAAAACCTAATAAAATTGGAGTTCATTTTCCTTTATTTGTGGCAGGCCCTTGTGCATGCTAGGCAAGCATTCCACTACTGAGCTAGTTACATTCCCAGCCCTGGAATTCATTTTTCTTGTAGCAAATGCTAAATCTTAAAATCTCATCTCAGCTATGAATTAAGGAGATATTTTACACTTAGATTCAGATTCAGTGCCATTAGAAGCATAGAGAAAAAATGTTATGTGGCACAGCACCCACCTGCAGTCACAGATACTAGGAGGGGTTAAAGTGGGAGGTCAATAATTTGGGGACAGCCTGAGCAACATAGCAAGATTCTATCTCCAGAAAACCTGGGGAAGAGTGCTAAGTTCGAAAGTCTCTTCAAATTACTGAGATGTTTAAAAAAAAAAAAAAAGAATATTTTTTGCTGGAGATCAAACCCAGGACCTCATATGTTAGGCAAGCCCTCTATCACTGAACTACAGTCCCAGCCCAAATAATTATTTTGGGGGTACTGGGAATTGAACTCAGGAGCACCACACCACTGAGCTTCATACCCAGCCCTTTTTATTTGGGTATTGAACTCAGGGCCCTCTTTTGTATTTTATTTAGAGACAGGATCTGAGTTGCATAGCCTCTCACAGTTGAGGCTGGCTTTGAACTTGTGATCTTCTTGTCTCAGCCTCCCAAGCTGAGATTATAGGTGTGCGCCACTGCACTGGCCCAAATAGCATCTTTTGATGCATCTGGGAGTAATACTTAACACTTATTCATAAATCAAAACTTTATATTGAATTTCAAAAACTATGCTTTATAGTACATTCGATTTGCACATCTCAAAAACAATTTGGGTTTGCTAGTTTAAATGTTAAGCTGTATTTTCCTCTATTAATATTTTTATATTTAAGCCTGTCCAGAATTGTATGTATGATCATTCTTAAAAATATCTGTCTGTTTTAGGAGTCCTTCAATAATGTTAAACAGTGGCTGCAGGAAATAGATCGTTACGCTAGTGAAAATGTCAACAAGTTGTTGGTAGGGAACAAATGTGATCTGACCACAAAGAAAGTAGTAGACTACACAACAGCAAAGGTATGTTTAAAGTTTGATTTTCAAATTGAATTTGAAGTTGAATTTTAATTATGAATGGATATGAAGTCACATGATGGCCATACAGCCAACCACCTTAATGCTTAAAAATGTGTACTAGGATACTGACAACAATTGTACATGTAGTGTCTTTGGATCCAGTGAAATTTTAGACTCTCCTCACTCCCATTTTATATGGCAGAAATGGACTGAGTGAAAAAGGTTTTTCAGTGTTCATTGTGTCTAATTTCTCTTAGGAATTTGCTGATTCCCTTGGAATCCCATTTTTGGAAACCAGTGCTAAGAACGCAACGAATGTAGAACAGTCTTTCATGACGATGGCAGCCGAGATTAAAAAGCGAATGGGCCCTGGAGCAACAGCTGGTGGCGCAGAGAAGTCCAATGTTAAAATTCAGAGCACTCCAGTCAAGCAGTCAGGTGGAGGTTGCTGCTAAAATTTGCCTCCGTCTTTTTCTCACAGCAATGAATTTGCAATCTGAACCCAAGTGAAAAAACAAAATTGCCTGAATTGTACTGTATGTAGCTGCACTACAACAGATTCTTACCGTCTCCACAAAGGTCAGAGATTGTAAATGGTCAATACTGACTTTTTTTTTATTCCCTTGACTCAAGACAGCTAACTTCATTTTCAGAACTGTTTTAAACCTTTGTGTGCTGGTTTATAAAATAATGTGTGTAATCCTTGTTGCTTTCCTGATACCAGACTGTTTCCCGTGGTTGGTTAGAATATATTTTGTTTTGATGTTTATATTGGCATGTTTAGATGTCGGGTTTAGTCTTCTGAAGATGAAGTTCAGCCATTTTGTATCAAACAGCACAACCAGTGTCTGTCACTTTCCATGCATAAAGTTTAGTGAGATGTTCTATGTAAGATCTGATTTGCTAGTTCTTCCTTGTAGAGTTATAAATGGAAAGATTACACTATCTGATTAATAGTTTCTTCATACTCTGCATATAATTTGTGGCTGCAGAATATTGTAATTTGTTGCACACTATGTAACAAAACAACTGAAGATATGTTTAATAAATATTGTACTTATTGGAAGTAATATCAAACTGTATGGTGATAAGTATTGTTTTAATTCTTATGGTTAAAGGGAAATAGAGCCTTGCATTATACTGAAAACAGCCATTTGTGTGTGCAACCAGGGCATTGTAGACCTACCTGTAGCGCAGCATCCAGTTGTTTGCTTTCTAGATTATAGACCTGATAAATGACCTAGGGCAGCTTCTGTGCTGTGTAGGGATTTAATCAATTTTAGTGGTTCAAGAAGCTCAAATTGTATGGAAAACAAGTTTAGAATGTATGCTGTCTAGCCCCACCATCTCTGATGCTTCTCTAAATAATCATTTGAAATGGCTCCACTGATCAAGAGTTTGTTAATTCATCTGTGGTAGCAGTGAAGAGCGGCACACCCTTCGTAATTGGCAAATGATCAGATAATGTGTGCTGAAGTTTCTTCCATGCTCTGAGTCAGATGTCAACTATTTTGTCCTTCACAATTGTATAACTCATGTTGGAGAGTTTAAGCATTAAAGGAGAAAGCAGGAAACTTGAGTGCCCTAATTTTAGAAATTATATCCCTAAAAATTAACTGAAAACATAAATGCTGGGTGGGAATTATAAATGAGAAAAATATATTTATTTCAGTGAAATTTTGCATGTGTGAAAATTTTGTTAAATAGGACCTTCAAGATTCTAGGGTTTGTTTTTATTTTTATTGTGGAAACCAAGTCTTTTGCTGACACTACCATTTTAAGGTGACAGAAGTCAAGGACTATTTCTTTAGGTTGAAGCAACAGCCAAAACATTCTTCACATACGGGCTTGGGATGTGGCTGTTGGCAACACATTTTATTGTGGGGTCTTTAATGAGAAAACTTAAGTTAAAAACAAGCCAAAAATTATAGTTTTTTTTTTTTAAATTTTTATTTTTCACTTAAACAGGCAATTGAAATACATGGTACAAAAATAAGTGGTAAGATTATTGTAAAAATGAAATGGACAGAATAAATATTCAATTTAATTTTCCATCTATGAGAATTTCACAATAAAATCATAGTTTACTTTGTATTATAGACGTGCTTGTTGGATCTATTCATCCTTACATAAGGCAACTGACAAAATTCCTGAAGTCACCAATAGTTATTTGGGTGAATATCTTGTTTTTAATGCTTAAAAAAAAAAAGTTTCTTTTGCCTTATCAATACAGTATAAAGTTCAGAAAATATTTTCTAAAATAGCTAAATGATACAAAACTGATACTAGACAATGTGATGCCATGCACTTTAGTTTCATACAGCAAAAGATGTTTAAATGGTCAGCTTATTCTTGGTGAGTTAGCAGAAAAACATTACATGAATTTACTTTAATATGTAAGCATATCTACAGACTTAGTTTGGGAGAACTGTAGTGTTCTTCCCCCCATGGCAGTCAAAAATTGGGACTACAACATATTTCAGCATGCTGCACTCTTTGCTTTTATGTATATACCAATAATTATGGTTTTGAGGAAAACAAATTCCCATTTCTAACCCTATTTCAAGTACAAACATTTCAAGGTTACTATGGGCCTGTTCACAAATAAAGGGAATTATCACTTGCTATGTTTTAAATATAACTGGCTGCCATAAATTAGCTTAGGTAATGAAGAGTGAGTGTTCCGAGCTGTGGCACACTCTGGGAAGTCATTACAGAGTAATAGTGATTATGGTCTGAGCAGTTAACTCGCTGTCTGCCCTTTGAATAGGAAGAAATCTTCTTTAGCATGTACATTACTTTTGCACTGTATCTCACATAAACCCTTCATGCTCATGTTTAAGTTTTAGAACAGCCCTGTATTGTAACAGTCTCTCATTTATTAGCACTTCACCCTGGATGCACAACAAAAACCCATTCCACCCTTTAGTTTTGCAACTCCACTGTGGATTCAAATTCCATTCATCATTAAGGGATGGCTACTTGAATCTAACCTGGCCAGCATCTTCCTAGGTTGAAACAATTTGTTTTTGAGTTGTAAAAGGAGGTCTCAAACTGAAGGTAAAATTAACAGTTATATTGATATTCCTCAGTGGCTAGAGCCAGGTTCAGAAAGTTTGCACCTTATTTCACACCTTATTTCAAAGAGGATGAACAAATCTATCACTTAAAACTAAGGCACCATTTTCTTGGGAAGTAGGAATTTTCAGATTCTGTTATTTTGGAATATCCTGTCAGCTGAAGCTGATGTTATTACACTGAGAATGCCACAATATGAATTCAATTGATATACTGGCCAGTTTGTTTTTATAAGGTTATCCCAACTTTTTAATGCTAATACAGACTGATTTAAGTGGCTGGGTTTAATTCATTAACAGCAACATACTCAGTGAAAGGCATGTTCCACTTTATAGCTACATTAACTAAAAGGTAAAATATGTCAGTGTATTTAAAAGTGGAGTCCACTGGGCATACCTACCTTTTTAAGAACTTATTTTTTGTGAAGCTACTATTGATTAGTGTTTTTAAAAATAGTTTTTTAGTTGTAGATGGACACAGTACCTTTGTTTAATTTTATGTGGTGCTGAGGATTAAACCCAGTGCTTCACAGGTGCAAGGTGAGTGCTCTACCACTGAGCCACAACCCCAGCCCTGAATAGTTAGTTAATTTTGAATGGTTCACTTTTCATTATTAGAACTTACAGCTATTTTCCAGTGACTGTAAAGTCTGAGAAATGTAGAAGCAGAAGCAGAAAAGTCACATTGAATAGGATCCTATTAAGGTTGTTTCTTTGATATTCATTCAATGTCAAAATAGAAACTTTTTAAGTGCCTTTTTTTTTTTTTTAAAGAATCTGCAGTCACTAGCAAAACACTGCTTTGCTTCAAAAAGCTAAAGATAATGCTTCAAATATATTTATATCCATGCATATTTTTCCCTTTTCTGACAAGGTACTTAACAGGCCAACTCCCAAGCAACAAAGAATTCCCTTTTTTCCTTTATTGACAGTTTTAGTTTCTGTAGTGAAACAGGCTGTGTGATCCTATCCATTCACTTCCCTGACCTTGCACTAGTCTTCCAAGGGAGTAGGAGTGGAGGGACAGGATCCTCCTCCCAGAGATACCCTAAGTTTGATCCTTAGCTCCTTAGCCATGCTGAAGCACAATGGCAGTTCTCTAATTCCCAGACACATTTTCTTTTACGATACTAGGCCAGGAAGGTGGAGACCCAAGCCCTGAAGATGGCAAAAGATGTCACAATTGCCCGAAGTAATCTGTAGAAGTTCTATTCATTTACCCCTTTTCTTCTGCAGACTGAGGGCTAAAATTTTCAAAAAGGAACTTACTAAGCCTCACTAGATCCCTTTTTGTGTCTGAGAATACCAAGTATTTGGAACCTTCTTTCTCAAAGCAGCCTTCTGTGAATAATCTCAGCAGGAAGAAGAGTTTAGGAGCTTTGTCTTTTTTTTTTTTTTTAAACTGGACATAGGGGAGGCAAGGCCTGTAACTGTAAATCTTATTTTAACAAAAGTTGCAAAGCCACATGCTTTCTGTGGAAAAGCACCAAAAAGAATATAGTTTGGAAGGATTCTTTGTAAATAAAACCAGTAATTTAATAGCCCTTACTTCAGAGAAGAGAGGCATTTAAAGCTAAAAATATATTAACATTTTTCCCTTGACTTAACTGTTAAATGGCTCTTGCAAGTACTTCTTGACAGTTTCCTTCCCAAGAGTCAGCTTTTGGCTGACAATTTCATCTCTGCCTGAGAAGATGCCTGAAAGAGAAAGCAGCATTTGTTACAGGCATAATGTTGCAGGAAGAAATAACAGCAATCACATGTATCCATTTCAGAACTAAGATAATTACTAAAATTGCTTTGATGTAAAAATGCAGGGACTCCCTGCTCTTGACATAGCTACAGTGAATTCACATCTAGAAAATCATTTTGTAGGAGAGGAAATTTCAGAAAAAAAGTTGTGAAATTACGATGTTCTGGGCAGTGCAAACCCACGGTTGGTACCAGTTAGCCCCTCTTTTGTTTTATCTCCTTTCCTCTTTCCCTATTTGAGTTTTCAAGGGATAAAAAGAAAGTTGTACTATGTAAGTCTCCAAGATGTGTTTTATTCTGTCCCCCAGCCCTTTTGGAAGGAGTAGTGTGGGAAATTTGCAGAAACCCTTTGAGGCAAGGGGGTTGGGACATTGGGAGAGGTAGCAGTAACTCTAGGTTTCCATGGGCACTTAGTGCTGTCAGCGATGCTTAAAGATGCAGCATCAAATAAGATGGTGAGAAGAACCTGAGGGCAGAGGCAACCTGGCCACAGCCTCATAACAGAGAGGCGTTCATGTGCAGAAACAAAGTTAAGTATGGACAATTTTGCTGCTGGGGGCTAGGACTGGGGAAGGTAATGCAATAAAGATGGGTGCACAGAGCACTTTTGTTCTCAGCCAGCAGCAGGAGTGAAACCAGGTAAGGAGGACACCAAAATGGGCTTTCGTTGCTACAGGAAAACTCACACCCTCCTTCCGGGCTGTGTTAGTGACCCCTATTTCAGCACCACAGGCAGCCTTCCTCCAGTACTATTTCAGCAGCTCTCATCCCTAATCAGCACCGGGGCTGCAGGGCAGACTTTCTCCTTGGGCTCCTCTACTTACCGGGTTAAATTCCTTCACATGGACGCTCCTTTGCTGTCACTGGCTTACTGTCAGGGATAAGGGTGCAGCCAGCCAGCATGTCCACAGAGGCCAAGATAGAGTCATAAAGGCGATCTGCATGGCTCTCCAGCTCCCCAGATTGCTTTGCGATCCTCCCAAGGACATCCTTTAAAACTAACAATGAAGTTATACAAAGATACAGCATTCTGCTTGAAATAGGGCTGTAGCAGTAGTTTCAGAATGCCCACCCATTTTATTTTTTAAAACAGTGATGTTCCAAGGACTTCTGCAGCACTGTTAATTTTTAATGAGGGTCTGTTAATGTTTGTTGTGTTGTTTTGTCGTTGCAGTATTGGATAATTAACTACCTCTGAGTACTTCCTCAACCCTTTTTATTATTTTGAGATAGGGTCTTGCTAAGTTGCCTAGACTGACCTGGAATTTGGAATCCTCCTGCCTCAGCTTACCATGTAGCTAAGATTACAAGTGTGTACCACAACACCTGGCTATATTATTAACTTTCAGTTAAAGCTAGTAGTTTACCAGCTGTACTTTGGAATTACATAATTGACAATAGGGCACACAGATATGGCTTTCTGTTAGATAGTATAATTTAACTTTAGAGATGAGATCAGGCACATAAAGCTTAAATATAAAAACATGCCAAGATAAAAATGCTGATGCTACCAGCTCCTATCAACTTCTGTTGGCTTGAAGACTGACATTTCATATATGAGTGATTTGGTAATGTATTAGGGGATGCTTATGAACCCTTCTGTGGGTCCTAAGTGAACAGACTTAAAAAGAAAATGATCTGAGAGTAGGCTAGGACAAAATCATTAGGCTGGGCTTCACTCCTACAGCGGTGCTGTGGATGGGCTTTATATATAGCCAGAGTATTTAATGCACAGCAGAATTTTTCCTTCAAAAGATAAAAAAAAATTTAAGCACAAAGGCTGCCTTAGCTTCCGGTGCCTTTATCAGCTGTGTTAACATGCTTTCTGGTTTCCTGCCACAGCTACAACATCTGCCAACAGAGGAAGGGAAAGGGGAAGCTGCATGCCTTCAGACATTGCTGACTGGATGGGCAGAAGGAGGAATATAGAGTGGCTGTGTTGAGATCTTTCCCTGGGGAAGCCGCAGAGTGCCATGTCATCAGGGCAATGAGCTGTTCTGACAACTCTAGAGAGCTGGCGTGGCGGAGATGTGCAGTAAAGCTTGGTCATAAAGGTGGCTGAGCTGGGTGTTTCCCCTCCACCTTCAGACTTTGCTCAGCCTTCCTGCGTGCTGTCAGTGGAATTCAGGGGAACTTTTTGATTATTATTTAATCTTTGACTATAGGGGCCAAGGAAAAGAGAAGCTAGAAAGGGAAATGAAGTACAGAATAATTTCCCAGTAGGATTTTTTTTTTTTTCAGTATTGGGGATAGAATCCCGGGGTATTCTACTACTGAGCTGCATCCCCACCCTTTTATTTTGTATTTTGAGATAGAGTCATGCTGGTCTTGAACTTGTGATCCTCCTTCCTCAGCCTCCTGGGACATTGGGATCACAAGGCATGTGCCAACACACTCACCTCTAACTTTTGTGTTTTAACTGAATACAAACAGGGGCCTTGTACAGCTTAACATTAACAGGTTCCAGTCATTTGACCAGTTATAAGGGTTGAGATGCAAGACAGAACTGTCAATCTGTACAAGTAACTGGGTAAAAATGTGGAGGCCTTTGGCAGGAGGCTTAGATGGGCAACTCTTTAAGGGAAAATCTCTTGGGTTATACTTGGAGTCAAGTAAGAAAGTGGGCTGTGAAGCTGGGTGGGAGTGGGCATGTGCTGGCCTCTGCTCACTCTGATAAGGTGCTCCTGGAGGAAGAAAAGTGTGAAGTGTTTGTGATTTTCACAAAACAGCCAAGCGTTCTGATTATTCCAGGCAGAGGACAGGGAGGGGCATTGTACCAATCTGAAAGAGCCTGGATACATATCCAAGAACCATAGATTCTAACTGAAAGCCTCCTCTTCTGGCCAATACTACCCCAGGATCCCTTCTGAGAGCAGGGTCAAGTTCTTATTAGAGGGGTGTTCTTATTAGAGGCTAGCTACTGAAAACTACTGGAAAACTCTTTAAAGCGAAGGTCATTCACTTTACAGAGGCCTACTTTCACATGTGGCCTCTGAAAAGAGGCTCCTGCATTTGAGCTTTCCCTGCTCAGGCCTCACACCTCCAGACACTGACAGCAGTATAGAGTCAGCACATCGGGGCTGCCTGAGGCAAATTCACAATTCTGTAAGGTAATAATAGCATCTATCTCACAGAGCTGTGATTAAATGAGGGGAAAAAAAAGATATGACAACTGTTTCAGCCCATGCTAAGTGTTCAGTAAAATGCTGGTGTAGTTACAGCAGCAAAGGAGCTTGGCATGCTTTTGTGCTCCAATATAAAACCTAAAGATCCTAGTTTAAGGGAACCAGGGAAGAGCCAAAGGCCTTAAAGGGGCAGAGAATTGCAAAGGGTTCACATAACTCACAAGAGATAATCATTTTCCTATGTAAACCCTTTAAGGGTCACGGTCCATCAGAACCCCTCTGCTGATTCACAGGTACTTCCCAGGGTACCACTGAATATCTGCAAGTGCTGCCAGTTGTCACACTGTGGGAGTAGAAGGGCTTACTGGTAGTTAGTGGGGTCAGGGATGCTGCGAAACATCCTGCAATTGCATAGGGAAAACCCTCTATAACATACAGCAACTGTGCTGGGGTTGAGAACCTAGGTCTACACTACCTCCCTAGTCTACACCCACTACTCTGTTAAAAGTGCCTTAAAAAAAAAGTGCCTTCTCAAGCTCCTGGGGTCTTGCTCAGCTTTTCGTACTCTTGGATTCCAGTATAAATCTCATCTCACTCCAAAGCTCAAGCAAAAAATAGATGAGATCTTAAAGCAATTGTTTGTACATAGTTTTACAGGAAATTAGGGACTACTTTGTGGAGTTCCCTCAGTTCAAGGTTTTAACCTCCATATCACACCTCTTCCCCTATAAGGACAAAGATGTGTGTAAAACTGTAGGCACCTGGTACACTCAGACCTTCTCTTCTTTTTTGGCACTGGGGATTGAACCCAGGAGTGCTTTACCACTGAACTATATCCTCATCCCTTTTTGAGACAGGGTCTTGCTAAGTTGCTGAGGCTGGCTCTGGACTTGTGATCCTCCTGAATCGCAGGAGTGCACCATCACGCCCAGCTAGGAGTCCTCTTAGTCTCTGATTCTCACAACACCAGTTGGGAACTCATCCTGCAAAATGGGTTTGAGCTTGGTTTGCATGCCACTGCCACCCCATTCCCTTTCATCAGTTTAATTCTTCATTCAGTCTAATCCATGAGAATAGATTATTCTCAAGTCCTTTTGGTCAAGGATTTCTGGAACAATTCCTTCCCTAAAGTAGAAAATAAGGCAGAAAAACCAGAATTCAACCTGAGCTGAGTAAAGTGGGGAACCCCTGAGTGTTACCCACTGAATACTCCAGCCACAAATTAAGGATTGTTAAGAATACAACCACGATTCCCATCCAGAACACTACCAAGAAACTATATAAGCAAATGAGCACCATTCTTGCAAACTTAAGCTGGTTTTCTGACAGATTTACTTTTAATGACAACTGCCTCAACCTGGGTTTGCATGGCAATGATGACATAAAGAGCTGGCAGAAGTCCCCATGTGACTCTTAAGGCGGGTGGGGGTGGTTCCTGCAACATTGTATTCTCACCAGGCTGCTGCTGAGAGGGATTAAGCTCTAGCTAAATTAAAAGCTCAAGCAATAAACTGGGCACAGATGCACATGCCTACAATCCCAGCTATTCTGGATGCTGAGGCAGGTGGATTTCAAATTTGAAGCCAGCCTGGCCAACTTTGAGCCCTGCCAAATTAAAATGAAAGGACCGAAGATATAGATCAGTGGCAGAATGTTTGCCTAGCATGTGTGAGACCCTGGGTTTAATCCTTAAGACTGTAAACAAAATAGAAAAAAAAAATCATTAAAAAAAAAAAAAACCTCAAGCACAAAAACATACTCATAGACCCAATGGAACAGAATTGGGAACTCAGAAATCTACACATAGATCTACAGTCAATTTTTGACAAAGGCAGCAAGAATACTGGTGAAAGTCTCCTCAATTGGTACTGGGAAAACTGCAAATCCACATGCAGAATACTAAAACACAACCCTTGTTACAAAAATCAACCCCAAATAGATCAAAGACTTAAACATAGACCTAACACTATGAAACTACTAGAATAAAACATGAGAAAAGGCTTCAGGACATTGGTCTGGGCAAACAATTTTTGGATATGACCCTAAAAGCCTAGGCAATAAAAGCAAAAACTGACAAACAGGATTACATTGACTGAAAAGTTTCTGCACAGTGAAGGAAAAAACAGAATGAAGAGACCTACAGAATGGAGAAGGTATTTGTAAACTAGTCATCTGACAAGGGATTAACTCACAAGTATAAAAGGAATTCAAATAATGACAACAAAAAACCCAAATAATCTGATTTAAAAATGGGTAAATGACTGAGTGTTGACATTTTTAAAAAAGATACACAAATGGCAAGAAATATACAAAAAAATGCTCAATATCACTTATCATGAGGGAGATACAAATCATAACCACCATAAAATAAAATTTCACTGTAGTTAAATGACCATTATCAAAAAGACAAAAAAATTAAAGGTGAATATTTGGAAAAGGGGGAATACTCAGATAATGCTGGGTAGGAAATGTAAATCAGCAGAGCCACTATGGAAAATAGTATGGAAGTTCTCAAAAATCTAGAAACAGAACTGCCATGTGATTCAGCAACCCTACTACTGTGTATACACATCCAAAGGAAAGGAAATCAGCAGGTCAGAGACACCTGCACTCACATGTTCACGTTCATCACATTCATAATACCCAAGATATGGAATCAACCTAGGTGTCCACTGGTGGATGAATGGGTAAGGAAAGTACATTTATAGAGTGGAATATTGAAAGCATAAAAAAGAACAAAAGTCTGTCATTTTATATTCATGGATAGAATATTAAGTGAAATAAGTCAGATGCAGACAAATTCTGGGGGCTGGGGTTGTGGCTCAGTTTTAGGGAGCTTTCCCAGAGTTTATGACACCCTGGATTGGATCCCCAGCTCCACAAACACAAAGAAAACAAAAACAACCAAACAACAAAAACCTGATTCTGCATGTTCTCATTATGTAGAAGTTAAAAGGCAGATCTTACAGAAAGAGAGGTATCTCTAATCATAGAATGATTAATAGTTCTGGAGTGCGGCTGGATAGGAGAAATAATTTCTCCGGTTTTGCAGTGCCAAGAATTAAACCTAGAGCTTTGCTGTGCCACTAGGCTATATATCCCCAGCCCCACTTCAGAAGTGTTCTATAGCACAGAAAGATAACAATGGTTGACAATAATTAACTGTTTATTTCCAAATAGCTTGTACAGAGGATTTTAAATGTTCCTAACACTAAGAAATGATAAATGAGATAACCAATATACCAATCCTGATCTGGTCATTCCACATTGTACACATGTACTGAAATGTCACACTGTATCTGATAAACAGGTACAACTGTATGTCAATCAAAAATAAAAAAAAATAGGTTAAACAATAATCTCTCAAGCATCTCACCTGGTGTGTTCTCCAATAGGCACTGAAGAAGAATCTCCCCCTTCTGTAAGACACTGTCTGTCAGGAACTGATGTTCATCTATATCATTCTTAAATTGCTTAAGACATATAGGAAAAGAAAAGGGAAAACAAAACTTCACTACTAATGTTTTATAAAACTTAAATGAACACCATGCAAAGTGGCTTGAGTCATCTAACATGGAAGATATCACTTGGTCTGCAGAATTCCTCAAGTAAAGAGTGTACTAGTTTAAGTTCATCTTCCTTGAGCCTAATTTTTTTTTTATTCTGTTTAGTTTGACAAGAGTTTTCCCTGACTGAGGCTGGCTCATGAACAGATTTATTGTTGTGCCCTATTTTATGGGGTTCTCATCAACTCACAATAGTATGGGTTTCCCAAAATAAACTCTTCTCTACTGGACCTGATAAGTAAGAATAAGCAATGTGGCTAGTGACCTCTGGCAGCTTCGGCGTCCACCTCAGGGTAACTGCCTCGACCAGGGAAGTGGCAAGTTTCCCAAGCAGCTCATCTGTTTTGCCCTCACAGCTACCAAACTTTGTAGTCAATTGTTTTAATCTTTTTTTAGTTGCTAAGAAATGTTAGGTCAAAACTATGACCACCTTTAATCCATGGGACATAATTCGGTGCTTAGTTTTGTTTTTCTTTTTTTTCCCCTTAGGTACTACAGATTAAGTCCAGGGGCTCTTAACCACTGAGCCACAACCCCAGCCCTTTTTATTTTTTAAGACAGAATCTCACTAGATTGTTGGGGCTGGTCCTGAACTTGTGATTCTCTTGCCTCAGCCTCCGAAATTGCTGGGATTATAAGCATAAGCCTCCATGCTCAGCTTGGTGCTTAACTTTTTTTTTTTTTTTTAATATTTTTTAGTTATAGTTGGACACAATATCTTTATTTATTTTTACGTGGTGCTGAGGATCGAACCCAGGGCCTCACACGTGCTAGGCGAGCACTCTACAGTTGAGCCACAATCCCAGCCCCTGGTGCTTAACTTTTCGAGCCATAATTTCACTCTTGGATTTACTTTTTTCCTGGTTTCAGTCTTCTTCTACCCTGATATCCACTGAGTTAAGATAGGCAGAGTATGGGAAAGGCCTAAGTTAAAATATGGGAACACAGAACTGGGTGTGGTGGCTCCTGTCTGCAATTCCAGTGATTTAGGAGGTTGAGGCAGGAGGATTACAAGTTTGAGGTCAGCCTGGGCAACTTGGCAGGACCCTGTCTCAAAATAAAAAAAATAAAAGGGCTGGGCCACTTCATACAAACCTAAATGTCAACAAAATTTGTTTCTGTGACATACTGAAGAAACGTGACCTGCAAGCACATACAGGGTCTGGGATCCCAGACTCTTTTAATGAACTTGGCAAGTGTTCAGATTTATTCTGTCAACATGGAGAATCTGTGAAGTACTAGGGGAAATATTCTTGGCTTTACTCAAGAACACACTAATGACTGTATATTCCAATGTCCTCTTTCTGCCTCAAGAACTCAATGGGCTTATTTGTCACATCACACAAAATTCTATGGTAATTGTAATTGTAAAAATAAAATAAAAGGGATGGGGACATAGCTCAGTGAGAAAGCATCACTGAATTCAATCCCCAACAGGGCTCTCCCCCTCAAAAAGCCATACCCACAGCTGCCACCTTAAAAATAAGTAAATCAAATATGTGAACATGCACACTTGCTTATAATAGTTGGAATTTTTTTTTAATACTGGGATTTAACCAGGGGTGTTTTATCACCTAACTACATCCCCAGCCCTTTTTATTTTTTGTTTTGAGGCAGAGTCTTGCTAAGTTACCCAGGCTGGCCTCAAACTTATGGTCCTCCTGCCTTAGCATTACATCTGGATTACAGGCATGTGCCACCATGTTGGTTTGGCCTCCAACTTTTCAAGGCCTCAGCCTCAGAGTAGCTAAAATTATAGGTGAGCACCACCTTGCCCCTTTTATACTAAGTCTTTTTTTTTTTTTTTTTTAGAATTTTTTAATATTTTATTTTTTAGTTTTCGGCGGACACAACATCTTTGTTTGTATGTGGTGCTGAGGATCGAACCCGGGCCGCACGCATGCCAGGCGAGCGCGCTACCGCTTGAGCCACATCCCCAGCCCCTATACTAAGTCTTGATTTAAGCAGGAGCCAAGGTTAACTCATACATATATGTGAGCCACACAGTATTCTGTGTGGGGAAGGGGTTCAGTGCAATCTCACTTTGTGACAGTTGTGTGACACAGGCTTAGGCCTCACTGACTTGCAGGAGTAACTCCTAGCTCAGATCTCAACTGTACTCACAAAGCAAGATAGTTGCTGGAAGTGAGGTGCAGAGAATGGCATGAGGGATAAAATGAAGGGAATGGGGTTAGCCTAAATGCACCTGTTAATGACAGGCTAGGAAAGACCATTGAGGTAAGTCTAACAGGGCATTTCCTCTTCTCTACAGATATATGCAACGTGGGGTCATGGAGTCGGCTTACAGAGGACCCTGAGACTCAGCCTTCTTCAAGCTCTTTCTGGAACTCAGGCTACCTCTCTCCACAGTGCAGTAAATAACATTCCTGAGGGTGGAGCAGCTGGCCTGCTTGCCAGATTTTGGTTGGCTCAGAGATAGAAAACAAAGGTCCTCCCTTCAGCCTGGGTGTGGTCCCAGCCAGGCTCTGAGTCAGGGTGGTGCAGCCTGAGGAACTTGTAAATCACGCCCTCTTCTGTCGAAGTTAATGTCAGGTTTTAAGGTTGTACAGATTTAGAGAAGACCCCTTCTAGATTGCCATCAGACTCAGAACACAAATGCTGTCTCTGCCCCTCAGGAAGAAGTTACGAAGGCTTGGCCAACCAGAGATTAAATGTATTAGCTGCTTAACAGAACATTCTGGGAGGCTTGCTTATTTATTTATTTATTTTAACCAAAGTATTTCCACAAAATTTTTTTGTTTTGTTCTTGGAGTACTTCTTACTCTCTACTGTATCTGAATCTATTTCTTTAGAAAGAGAGGTCTTTAATCTCTCTTTCTAAAGAAAGCCCTCTATGATCCCTCTCCCTCCCTCAGTTAAAAAGGTAATAGGTTTGTCTAAAAAGATGGAGATGCTGGCCCCAGGAGGTAGAGGTTCCCTTTGATGTAACAGTGACTCAGATAAGAAAGGCCAGGTTGTTTAGAAGAGGGGGAAATCCCGAAATCTCTGACCTTTGTCCTACTGTATCCCTTTCCCCTCTCATAAAAGCTTTCCATTCTCCAAAGATGGTCTTTTTTTTTTTTTGAATATTTATTTTTTAGTTTTAGGTGGACACAATATCTTTATTTTACATTTATGTGCTGGTGAGGATGGAACCCAGTGCCTCATGCATGCTGGGTGAGCACAATACCACTGAGCCACAACCCCAGCCCCCCAAAGATGGTCTTTGAGACAGAAAGGTCTTCTCTACCCTCATCTTCTTTATCCTACTCAAAACTGGTTTAGAATAAAACCTGCTTTTCCCTCACCAACCTTCCCCCTGAGTTTTAGTGGAGCCTGATTAGCAGTAAAGTCTTTTCTCCCTGGCTTCAGGATAAAAATTACATAATTTCAATATGCTTAATCCCATTCAATATGCTTACCCTAGGATCAAGTTAACTGGATCTCACAAAGAGGTATTTTTAAAAGAATGGAATCTTAATGAAAAGGAGGTAACCTCCCCCCCAAAAAAAGCCAAACCCAAGCCCAAAGACACACAGAAGCAAACTGATATCAGATTTTTGTTTAAATCTGCTTTATCTGAATGCCCTGTTAACATTCTGAAGTCAGGAAAATTTCAACTCAGATACTTAAAAATAATAAAGCCCATCAGAACTTCTGAGATGGAATGTTCTGTATCTGTACTGTTTGGAGTGGTAGCCACCAGCACTGGGAATGCAGCTAATGCAAGTGAAAAATCTTAATTTCAACAGTCATCCGTGATTGGTGGCTCTGTAACAGTGCAGGCCAATAATTATAAACCCTGAGATATTTGGAAAATTATAATGCAGAACACCCTGAAGTATTTACAGTGTATATTTTCTTAATTCTATTTGGCCTGGGAATCAATTCATTTATTTTAAAAAGTTTTTTTTTTTTTTTTTTTTTTTTTTTGTACTGGGGATTGATCTCAGGGACATTTGACCACTGAGCCACATCCCCAGCCCTTTTTTGAATTTTATTTAGAGAATGTGAATTGCTTAGTCCCTCGCTGCTGCTAAAGCAGCAGATCCTCCTGCCTCAGCCTCCGGAGCTGCTGGGATTACAGTCCAGCTCATTTTACAAAGTTTTACACTTAGAATTTGAAAAGCCCCTCTGATTAGTTTCAGCTATAATTGAGCTACAACATATTAGGCATCAGTTATTTGAGACTTTATTTTGTGATTAAGTGCTTTTGCAATCACTCTTAGAAAGTAAAAAGGCCAGAAGCCAGGACCACACATTACCCGGTAAAGCTGCAGGGAAGACTTGAGACCTGTAAGACTAGACCTGGATGGAGACCCAAGGTTAATGACATCTGAGACATCATATAGCCAGCGGATCAGCTCTTCCAGCTGACAGCAAAACGCCTGCAGAGACAAATAAATGAACACACGGTATTAGTGACTGAACTCCTATTTGTAATCAAAAGGCTAAAAATATCAGGATGGCTCTGGGAATGGTGTGCACCTCTCAGAGCTTTCCTTCAGGCTCCTCTCTCTCCGTCCCCTGCCTGTTCCCATCCCATGATGCCAGACCTTCCTCTGCCAGAGCAATGAGAAGCCCCTCTTGATTCTGTCTCCCTTTAGTCAGATGTGACACCAAATGAGAGACTAAGAAAAGCCAGCCCCTGCAATGGGAGTGAACTGTAAAGGCAATGGATTGGACAGCCGAGAAGAGCAGGTCTGTCCTGGAAACCAATTCTTGGGATAGCACCATTACTATCAAACCGTTTCTAAGGGAACAAATCTTGACCAACGTGAACCCATTGCTGAAAACAACTTTTACCTCATGCTATCTCCATCTTTTACCACAAAAGATAACATGTCCAATAACCTTGGTCCTACCTGCTACCCAGGACAAAGAAAATAACACATGTGACTTCAGGCAGGTTAAAACCCTCCACGAGTGCTAGGACATGTGGGTAGCATGGGCTCACAGGCCGAGGGCCACGCTGCAGGCAAGCATCCTTCTGCCACCTGGTGGGGAAGGAGGGCAGAGGGATGCCCAGGGAGTGGGGAAAGGAACATTCCTGAACCTTTCCCGGGTGTCGGTAACTGCACAAAGTCCTGATGTGAATTATTTAATTTAATCCACACAATATCCCAAAGAGGCAGGGCTCCACATTTCCCAAAAAAGCAAACTCAAGGGACTGAGCCAAAATCCCAGAGGCAGCAATGCCATGATTTACAGTCCAGATCTGCCTGACCATTAGCAATCTATTCCATCCGGTATTGATCACATCTTCAGTTTTTTTTTTGTGTGTGTGTGTGGTACTGGGGATTGAACCCAGGGCCTTGAGCATGCAAGGCAAGTACTCTACCAACTCAGCTCCATCTCCAGCCCCACATCTTCAGATTCTAACAGGCAGCCAATGAAAGGTTCAGTGGCCGAGAAGTCTAGGACATGGGACATCTAACACCCCTTACTTTGTGGAGTACACCACTGTGGCAGAGGAAGCGCTGAGAAGTCCTGCAGTTGAGAGAGCTGCTACCTTTGTAAAGCCCAGGGTTTCCTAAGGGCACCTGCACAGGAACCCTTTGTGCAGGATACCTGAGAGGAAAAGCAGCCAGGGCTAGTGGTTTGGAGTCAGGATCTGCAGGGTCCACCTGGGTCTGATTCCTGGCATTAGTCCTACACACTCTGCCTTCTTCTCCAAACACCAAAATGATAACAGTACTTATGGGGTAAGAGTTTTTTTAAAAATATTTTTTAGTTGTAGATGAACACACAGTATCTTTATTTATTTTTATGTGGTTCTGAGGATAGAACTCAGTGCCTCCCACATGCGAGGCAAGCGCTCTACCACTGAGCTACAGCCTCAGCCCAAGAATTTTTTCGAAACACACACACAAAAAAATTTTTTTTTTTTAGTTGTGGTTAGACACAATACCTTTATTTTATTTATTTATTTTTATGTGGTGCTGAGGATTGAACCCAGTGGCTCGCATGTGCTAGGCGAGCGCTCTACCGCTGAGCCACAACCCCAGCCCCAGGAATTGTAAGAACTAAATAAGGTGCAGCACAGTGCCGGGAACGTGAAAAGTACCAGTCATTGTCAGCAAGTTTTATTGTGAAGTCTGTGGACTGGGGAAGAAGACAAGAAACCCTCCGTCCCCGCCCTGCCCCAGGTCCTTACCTGCACACACTGCACCAGGGAGGCTTTCCTCTGCTCTTTTCTGGGATCCTGCCTTTCAGCATCTGGGTCTGAGAATGGCCACCTGTCCAACAAAGCTGGCAAGGAGGGGTGTGTTTTCAGCAGTCTAGAGGAGACCCCAAGCATCCGGCTGCTCACCAGATTGCCTTCCCCTGCCGAGTCTCGGGCCTGGACAAAGTTGTGCAGGCAGCAGTGGTTCTGTCCCTTGGGGCATCCAGGTCCTTGGACAATAGTGCCAGAAGGAAGCTGGCTCTGGCTGGAGTCCGATGGAAGGGAAGCTGGCCCATCAGTGTCTGAAACTTCCAGGGAACTCTGTCCCTCAGTGACTCCAGAGGGCAGGCTCACCAAGGTGGGAATGGCATCTAGATAGGAAACCAAACTAGAAACCTGTGTCAGCCGAGTGGGCAGGGCAAGAAACTCGTCATCATTCTCCACCTCTTCTTCTGATTTCCATCTAGACTCCATGTAGGCAGGGCGCCGGACACTGTGGCAGGCCCTCTTCTCTCTCTCTGGCCTGGGTGAAGGACACCTTCTGTCCCTTGTCCTCAGCTGTGGAGAACCGCCCACCTCGAGGTGTTCACCCACAGGAAGCCGATTCTTCACGCCCCTCAGGGCTGTCTCTCTGCTCTCCCAAGAGGCATCTCTACTTCCTGGGACTTTAGGGGTGGATGCAAGTTGGCTCCAAGATGCCAGGCTCATGCTGCACTGCTTCTGGGACACTTCAGAGGGCCACTGCTTAAGGCTTGGCTCTCTGGGCCCAGAAAATGGCAAGGTAGGGGCCTGTGCTGGTGGGCAGTTGGGGGAGACATTAGTGGGTGATTTTAGAGTACTTGCTGGAGAGACAGAGAAGCTATCCAGGTCTATACCTGAGTCCTGCAGGACAGGGTCAGCTGGCACATGGCTATCAAGTTGCTTTGGGAGCTGAGGCCCAGGCCTCAGGGGGTAAGTATAGTCCAGCAGGTCTTCGTACTCTCTATTTGGGTTCCAGAGCGGGGAGTGGCGATCAGGGGAAGGAGGCAAGGAATCTGGAAGCACACAGGCCCAGTACTCAGCCTGGAAGGAGAGGTGCCTCCGGCCCAAGCCAGCAGCATCATACCCAGAAGCTGCAGACTGTGATGACCACTGGAGCTGAGGCCCTGACCCCACCAGAGAAGGGGGATTCTGAGGGACAGCCAGCTCCAGGGAGGAGGGGATCTTGGTAAGGGAGCCATTCTGGGTTTCCACCTTCTCTTGCTGATTCTGGAGACTGCTGCCTGAGGAGGAGGCAGAGACACTGCAGCTGGATAGTTGAGGAGCAGCAGCCCCTGGGCTTATGACAGACTTCCACGGTGATGGGAAAGGGAAACGTGAGATTTGAGGCTGTTGGCTGAGCACCCAGGGGGAACCAACTGGGGAAGGGTCATCTTCAGTATCAGCCTCATGTCCTGAGCAAAGAGCTGTAGTTCTGGGCATGTCAACACTCTGAGGTAGCTCCTGGGAGGTAGAAGGCTTGGTCTCCTCCATCTGCAACAGTAAAGGACAAAGAAGCACTCGGGTGAAAATAATCAAACCCAATTTCTTTTCCCACGACAACGCAGGGAGGGAAAATATCAAAATGTAAAAGTCTGTGGCCTAAGGCAAGAAGCAGAGTGATTCAGGCTGCCCCAGCAGTCCCCCACAGCAGAGATCCCTGTCCCCAGTCCTTTCAGAAGTTCTTCCTCCATGGATGGCCAGTTTGTGAGCAAGCAAAACCCAGCTCTGTCATGCTGCAGCTAGAGAGCACTGCCCATTCTTTGAGAAGCAAGTCCTAGGTGGGCTACCTTTGATCATTATGTGGCTGACAGGAGATCCAAACCCAGCAGGCCCCACCAGGCTGCATCCTGCTCAGCTTGCTCCCCAGTGGTAGGTGAACTCTAGCAACATAGTCCCTCACCTCAGCCTCTTCACTTTGAATTTTTTTTTTTTGATTATCATTATTATTATTATTATTTTTTTTTTGGAATTTTTAATCAGCTCAGTGAAAAACTCAGCCCCCACAGAGGCAGGACAGCACAACTGTTAAGGGATGGGCTTTGGAACCCAGACCTGAACCAGTCAACTCCTAAGCTCCGCCACCTTCCAGAGCTAAGATTGAGCCTCACTTTGCTGGTGTGTAGAGTGGGGAGGGTAACAGCACTGCCCCTTCAAGAAGAAAGGGTCACTGAACTCTTGGAGCAAAGCACTTGGGAAGAGCCCAGGTACTACCTCGATAAGCAAACTCACTCAGTGAAGTGCCCAATTCTGTGCTGGCTGACTTACCACCAGCCCCACCACATCAGCTCAGGTGCCTGTGTGTCCCAGCCCCTTGCTCCTAGTCACACTCAAGAGTCTCCCCACAGGATGGGGCCCATGGGGAAGCAAGCAGCAGCCAAGGTCACAATGACACCAAGAACATCAAAGCGGGTTGGGGATATAGCTCAGTTGGGCGAGTCTTGCCTCCCAAGTATAAGGCCCTGGGTTCAATTCCCAGCACCACAATAATAAAAAAAAAAAAAAACCAAACAAACCCAAAGCCATTCCCAGGAAAGGTTTGGCAAGCAGAATATAGAATGTCTGAACTGGAAGGGACAGATCATTAGGGTCACCCTCCAATTATAAAAAGGCCTTGAAAGATGCAGTGACGTGGCCACATTCTCAGAACCTAGTAGGATTCCCTCACTGGGTCCCTTGCAGTCAGATGCTCAAGAAATTCTCCTTAGCCATAGACAGTGCTGTCCTCCACAGGGGCTCTGACAGGTCTCCTGGTCCCAAGGGTGTGGAGAGCCATTCTCACACGTGACTGGACAACTCCTGGTTTGGGTCTGAGGCGCTCTGGCTAATCTGTGTCGGAGCTTTCCCGGCCCTCTCCTGATGAGAGAGCCTGTCCGTGTGGGGGTGTGACTGACCACTGACCCCGGGGGCCAATCACTGACCCTGACTTTGGTGTGTGGCCCCCCTCAACCTTCATTGGATGGAATTCTCCCCTGAATTTCTTGTTCCCCAATAAAAGGCTACTCCCTGGCGTGCTCCCTCTCTTTCTCTCCTGCTAGCCCTGAGTAATCCTTGCTGCCCTACCGGGTGGTTCGAGGTGGGAACCAGAGAGGGGAGCCGTCTCGGACCTGGTCATAGAAAAAGGTAGCTGAGTCTGTACGTTTTATTTTGATCTCGCTAGCTAACTTTTATGCCAAGAACCTCATTAATGAAACCAGTGCACTGGTCGCATGGTGGACAAGGGAATTCAAGTCTCAGGGCCCTCAGAAGCCCAAAATGTCCCCAGGATCCTCTTGAATCTTTCAAATCACCAACTCAGAAGAAACACAATAGGGCTCCAGTTGTCAAAGGTTCCCTGGTCTAGCCCCCTGGGCAGCAGGCTCTTGGCCATACCAGTCCTCAAAGTCAACAGTTATGCTTTTGAGGAACAGGAGATATCATGGACAGAGTGCCCTCCTGGCCTGGAGGCCTACCTCTCCAAGTGAGTTTGAGTCAGAAATCCTCATTCCCAGGCTCCTCCAACCCTCCAACCTGCACCATGGCAGGGAAAGGATGTCAGCCAGTGAGGAAATGTCCACACCCCCAAAGGATAGCACTGTGTCAACCCACAGTCCTGCTTGCCTTCCTACCTACCTGGCTTTCCACAGAGTGCAAGAGGTCTCCAGTTCCCACGCTGGCAGGAGGAAGCAGGTCACTGGGGGCAGGCCTAGACCTAACAGCTGCTCTGCTGGCAGCGTTGGCCTGTGGCAGATAAGCTCTGCAGGTGCCGGCAGGGGTAGGTAGCCCCTCCGCCCCCCACACAGGAGAGGCCGGCCCTCCTTCAGCCTCTAGGCATTGGGGCTGCTCCTGGTTCATGGACCCGGGCACATCCACCTTTTGCTCCCCACGGCTCCATCTCCCACAGGACTGGGCCTTTGCATCTGCAGATACTTCCAGCTCTGCCTTTTCTTCACCCAGGGCCATCAAGCTGTCCCTAGGTCAGGGCTCCCCTGAAGCCTTCCACTCCCTACAGAACAGGAGAAAAAAAACAAGATTTTTTTCTGTTTTTTTTTTTTTTAATCTGTGTTCAAGAAACCTTGTTTTTTGTTGTTCTTTTGTTTTTTAAAAATATTTTTTAGTTGTAAATGGATCTTTTGTTTTATTTATATGCAGTGCTGAGGATCAAACCCAGGGCCTCAC
Organism: Marmota monax; assembly: GCF_021218885.2. Lineage (NCBI taxonomy): Eukaryota > Metazoa > Chordata > Mammalia > Rodentia > Sciuridae > Marmota > Marmota monax. The sequence goes on from NW_026692194.1 coordinate 3,861,675, forward strand.
ACATGCCAGGCAAGTGCCGAACCACTAAGACACAACTCAACCCCAATTTCTTTTTCTTTAATTTAAAATTTAGAAATTTTTAAAATTTTAAGTTTTAGTTGTAGTTGAACACAATACCTTTATTTATTTATTTTTATGTGGTGATGAGGATCGAATCCAGGGCCTCGCACATGCTAGGTGAGTATTCTACTGCTGAGCTACAACCCCAGCCCTGGAAACCTTGGTTTTTAATGTTTAAGACAAAGATTTTGGCCAAAAGGAAAAAGAAACAGCGACCATGTCCACAGGGAGTGCTAAGGTCCAGGTTTTCCCCGGCTTCAGAACTTTCAGAGGGGACACATTTTGTCCTCTGTTTTTATGGTAGCTGATTCTGTCCCCAGCAGGGTCAGTACAGGTGTTAAGGTGCAAAAGGCTTGTTGGGCCTGCAGTACAAAGCACGGGCCTAGTGGAGGAGCAGGGCGGTGGCAGAGAAGGAACTCTATGGTGGTGAGCTAGCTAGGACCCTTCTGTCCTAAAGTGTCACACTCCTGTGAGGCTGAGTTAGGGGCAACTTATATAGGAGATGGAGGATGGTAGGCCTTCTGACAGGTGGAGGTTTGTGGCCAAAAGACACAATCCTGATCCTAATCACTAGGTGTTTCTTCAGTTCTGCAACTTGAAGAACAAAGATCAAAGGTTTTTATTTCCTTAGGCTGTTTTTGTCACTGCTTGGTTTGCCCCCATGCAGTTCCTGACATCTTACACAATGGACAGGATAGAGGGGGCAGCTGCCCCAGGCCCTCTTGCTGAGCACCAAACTCACAGCAATGAAAGAAAACACACTTCACCTAATGACTGTGGAAGAAGAGGGTCAGATAAGGTTCAATAGGGAGTCTGGGGGAAATAGTGCCTCAGCGCTCAGCTTCTCAAGTCCCAGTCAGAGTCAAGGTTAGGGTCCTGCCTATGTCACCTTTTCATACAGTCCCTCTGACCCAACCCCACTGAACCAGAGGCCCAGCTGGGCCCTCTTTGGGCACAGCCTACAGTGGTTCTGTGTCACAACAGCCTGTCTGCCCGTTGGCAGGTGATTGGGCCTATCTCTATCCCTTCTACCCTGGCGAATAGCAAGTCAGGGTATGCCATGCCTCCCACTGGGCCCAAGAAAGGATACTTCTTATGGGACTTGGCTTTGCCTGGCAGAGGAGGCAGGGCCCTCTCAGCACATAGAACCATATGCCAAGGCTGTGGATGAGGCTGGGCCTCTCATTCTAAGGATGGTCGTCAGAGACCTAAAGGAGAGATCAGTAACCTTTTCAGGCTAACCTGGCTTTTAAAAAATTATTTTTATTTTTTTAATTGTCAATGGATCTAACCTGGCCTTTTTTTTTTTTTTTTTTGGTCATTGTTACTAGGGATTAAATCCAGCACTTTACCACTGAGCTATATCTTCAGACCTTTTTATTTTTAGATCAGGACTGGCTAAGATACTAAAGGTCTTGCTAAGTTGCTGAGACTGGCCTCAAACTTGTTGTCCTTCTGCCTCAGCCTCCCAAATCACTGGGATTACAGGTGTGTACTCACTGTGCCTGTCGCTAGCCTGAGCTTATGCTGATGTTGATGGCTGAGGGAAGCTGTGGAAACCAGGTGGGTAATGGTGGGACTGGAGTTAGTCCATGTGAGAGGGAGAGCCAGGTAGGCAGAAGAACACAAGGTGGGCACTCAGAGAAGAGGAAAAGAATTTGAGATGGACCTGCAAATGGGAAGAGATCTAGGACAAGCCTGGGCCTGAGCTGGTCAGCCAGGGCTGCTGCTAGGGCAGGATGGTGCTGGGCTAAAGAGCTGACAGAAGAGCAGCTCTGGGAGGGCTTGGGAGGAGGTAAGGCAACTATGAATGCCCAGGATGTCGGCAGCCACCTGCAGTGACTCAGGCCAACCCCAAAGCTCAAATGTGGACAGAAATAGCCTTGTTTCCTCAGAGACTGGAGGCAAAGCATGAAAGAACAGGCGCTGCTGGCAGCAGGGGAGGCTGCCAAGGGGGAGGAGGCCGCAGCTGCATGCTCCTCACACTTGGCACACATGTCAGGAAACACAACCAGGGAGAGAACCACATACACCTGAGACCACTCTATCCCAGAATACTAGAGTCCTCACTGTGTCCTTCCTAGGCACATGAGGCTCCACCCTGCTTTAGGGGTGACCCTTCAGAAGAGCATGCACTTTACCAGCATGCTCATTTAATTCTCGCAAGCACCAGATAGGGCAGGAGTTAATCAGAAAAACAAGTTTTGGACAGGTAATATATAGCTCAAATACAAAATGCACGACAGATGTGAAAGTCTCCCTCTGTCCATGTCCCCTGTTCCTCCAATAAATGAGCCAGTGCATGCAGAACATTTCAAACAGTGGCTGGCACAGCACATGCACTAAGCATCAACTATTAATAATAGTGTCATGGGGGCACTGACAGAATCAGTGTTAACAGGTCACCTTACAAGGAAGGAACAAAGGAGTCACACAGGAGAAACAGCAGTCAACCTTTCATATAAATCAAAATGTTTACCACCAGATACTCCCACAAACACAGGTAAGCAGCCTTAGTAGTTTTTATGGATGACTCCTGCATCCCAATGTGTACACAAACATGATTATCTATTTTAGCTGCTATTTTAAAACAAAATACCTTGGAAACTGTTCCTTACCAATGCACAGATTTCCTTTTTCTTTTTCATCACCAGTCGCTTATATTAATGGATATTTGGGTTATTTCCAATCTTTGCTTCTACAAATAATACTCTGATGAACAGCAGCACATCATCTGCACGCATGCCAGCATCCTGAGGTGCAGAGGACCTGCACATGTTGCCAGGAGCCTCTGGGTGCTGACAATCCAGACTCCCACGGGCATGTGCCAGTGTGGCATCCCACTGCTCACTTCAGATGGGGAAACCACAGCTCGGGAGTCAAGTCCAAGGGTTGTCTGACTCTAGAACCCAAGCTCTTTATGGATCAAGCAGGGAACCAGCGACAGAAGAAAAGCACAGAGTAGAAGGAGAAGACTGGTGGAGAAGACGGATGGAAGGACAGAGTGACCAAGTCCTGCTGAGAGGGATTTTCATGAAGCCACATCCTCACCTTGTGGCTCTTTAAGAAACTGCATATGAAGACATTTGCGGGTAAGTTGTGATTTCACAACTGTGGGAACAAGCTGAGCCCACGAGCTGGAGAAATCAGGGTGAAGGCCGAATCTAACCCACAACCCCTGATTGCTCCTTCTTGCTCCAGTCCTAAAAACTCTCTCAATGGCCAGAGTTCCCTATGCCCCTCACTAAGGAGTGTGAGTCAGTGCTGGAGTGAGATGAAGTCAGGGAAGACAAGTGAAAACATTTTGCTTTGAGGATGCGTTGTCTTATCTGGACTTCATTATTCTTATCCTGGGGAAGGGAGTGTGGAGAACTACAGTAACTATTCTATGCTGTTCAGGAGACACCCTTAAGTAATTCACAAGGGCACACACAAACCTAATCTAGGTTTACCAGCGTGACCAGAGGCCCTTCATTAAACGAGTAAGGAGGTCTGAAAACCAATAATTTTCATGGAAACAATACTTACAAAAAGACAGAATACAGGGGGCTGGGGTTGTGGCTCAGTGGTAGAGCACTTGCCTAGCACATGCGAAGTGCTGGGTTTGACCCTCAGCACCACATAAATAAACAAATAAATAAATAAATAGAATAAAGGTATTGTGTCCAACTACAGCTAAAAATATATATATTAAAAAAAAACCAGAATACAGGTGGTTAAGCAGTCCCTTCACAATCTTATTTTATTGATCTGCCTAATAAATCATGTCCTTCCCCTACACTGCATAATTTCTGAGAATTAGACAAATGTGAAAGAAAAGAATAAAAGCAATTATGCCTTCCAAATCTTACATGAAATGATACTAAATACAAAGAAAGGGAGAAATTGACAGGGATAGAGATAACGAGGGAAAAATCCCTGATGTAGTAACTATTGCTTGAGGGTGGGGTGCCTGCTTGGACCTTCCTTCTTGAGACAGTGTGTCCCTCTCAGAACAGCCAAAAGGACTGTTCACACTGAAGAGCATCACTTGCTATGCTGGCTCATCAGCTTTAGCTGCTGCACTACAGCGGCCTATGATGGCCTCCTTAGCTGGCCTCCTTCCTTGTAGGGAAGCATCAGAAGATGGCACTGAGTGAAAGGAGGCATCAGAACATAGACAATGAGGGGCTGGGGTTGTGGCTCAGTGGTAGAGTGCTCACCTAGCATGCACGAGGCACTGATAAATGTAAATCCTCAGCACCACATAAATGTAAAATAAAGATATTGTATACCTAAAACTAAAAAATATTAAAAAAAAAAAAAAGAATATAAACAATGAGCAATGAAATACATCACTGCCTGAGAATGTCTGAACCCACTAACTACAACTGCTTGGTCCCTGTCCAAACCAAGAGACAGGCCACATAAGCTTTGCATATTCTAGGGACCACCTGGACTATGCTATTAAAATCCTCCATAGTTTCCAGGACCCACAAAGGCTGTATGATCTACAAGATATAATTAGGAGTGAGGTAGGCTTGGCTTACTCTTGTCCTACAGTAAAAATATGCTTAGCACCACGTATGTGGTAACGTTAACTCTACAAGCCTGGCCACCTGACCCTCCTGCTATCTGCTTATCACTCAAAGGCAGTCCTGTCACAGCTGCCAGGCTTGCTCCCACTCATTCCTGTCCGGGACAGAGAAAAGAGGAATGGGAAAGGGGGATGGAGGCTGTCCACTCTTGACTAAATCATTCAAATAGAAAAATGATCCAGTAGGGAGCATACAGATTCTTTCATCATGAATTCTCTTTATAACAATCCCTTTTATCCCAACTGTGTCCAGGAAGTTCCGTTCTGGCAGGGGCCTGGTCCCTGCATCCGAGTCTACAGATGCCACCTTTGCTGGCACAGGGGCCAGGTGCTGCTTCACAGAGTAAGCCTTACCAGTTCTAGGCCCTATGGGTGAAATCTGTTTTCACAGGAGTCATAGGCATAGAGATAAATGCACACAGAGATGAATACAGTGGCAGAATGTGGCCAATGAGCCATATGAAGCGGCTCTGCCTGCTTCTCCTCCTCCACAAGTATGAACCAAGGCAAGGGGAAAGGTGGGAGGGTAGGACCCACAGGGCAGGTGACTGTGTTCAAGACTCCTGGGGGAACTGGATTTATAGGAGAAAAGAATGTCAAGGCAAAGGCCAATCCAGGCAAGGTGGCTGCATGAAAGTGGGAAAAGATACATATTGGGGTGGCCCACAAAGGGGACATCGAGAGGTGACTTTGAGGCCCACCTCAGAGCAGGGTTGGTGCAGGGAAAAACTGTGACTGCAGGCCAATGGCCCAGAGCAACTGCTGTTCACCTGCTGTTTCCCTGGCTGCAGAAGGCTGCCTGGAGTCCCTCAGTCCTCAGGACCACCAGCCAATCCTTCCCTGCAGGTGAAATCAAAGCACAGTGAAAATGAAGACCAGGCTCAAAGCTACAGAAGGGTAGAGTAAGGCCTTTCCTGAACGCTTAGGCATTGATATCCTTCTTCTCTTCCTCCCTTGGGCTGCTTCTTAAAGTTCTGCTTTGGTTCCACAGAACAGGAGGAGTCCCCACAGCTATGGGAGGAGACAGTGGGTTCCTGTAGATCATTATGCTGGGGAGTGCATGAGCCAGGCTAACAGTCCCCTCGCTTTCTCACCCACTCACCTCTTGGCTGACTGACTAGTACGAGAACCACCAGCCAACCTCACAGCAAAGCCAAGGTCTGTAAATGGCTTTAGAGACATGCAACTGCCACATCTACAAGGAACATGGCTGAGTCCAGTCACCCCTCCCATCATCCCAAGTTCTTGGGCCTCCTCCCCAGTCAGTAGAGTTTTCGCATCAAAGTTCAAAGAACAAGGATGTTGAGGACTAAATATGAAATAAATGTGTTCAAATTAATTTTTCCCACCAAAGAGCCAAGCAGAAAAATAGTTTTCCTGGAACACAAGTTGCTCCTACTGTCAGAGGAAGCTGTATTGGCTCCACATGGCTGCATTTCACAGGCCACTGGGTTTACTATACTGACAGTTTTCTGGGAGGCCATCAGGCTACACACATAAAGACTGATAAGAATCTTACCAATTTTCTCAAAAGATACTATGAAGAATGCTACTTAGTACACTACAATGTCCTCTTTGGAGAACCCATGAAAGAAGAATTCTATGGTCTCACTAACAGAAAGAGCTGCTTCTACTGAGCAACCCGTTTTTACTTTATAGGTATTAGCAAAACTTATAAAACTTCCCTCTGTGCTTTGGCTGCTAAGAAGGCCAGAGCTAGAAAAGCAGTCCCATATAACTAAAATGTACAGGGTAGAGGCATACCACTTTTGTGCTAATCTCACCCTTGATTTCTTCTTTTCTTTCAACCTACCTGCCTCAATTGCTTTTATTAAAAATCTTGTTACAATACAAGCACCTCAGATTCCTCAAATCACTTAACAAGATAATGGACTTGCTAAGAACAGAATAAAGAGAAAAAATTCCTAAATATAAGATTTTATTCCAATACCATAAGAAAATAAAATATGATGGGTTGCGGGTGTAGCTTGATGGCAGGGTGCATGCTTCACAGGGTGCATGCACCAGGCCCTGGGTTTGATCCTCAGTACCAAATCACCACCATCACCACCGGCACTAACACCACATCAACAGAACCTTCTAAAAGGTAAGCACAGAAGAAACACTTATTTTATTTTATGGAAGGAAATGTTGCCCAATTCTAGAATTACAAAAATCAAATCAATCTTTAAACACAAGAAAAAGGCAAAAAGATACTTAGGTTAGTACTTCACTATTCAAAAATGTGATCCAGGACCAGCAGCATCCATATCCCCTAAGAGCTTTTTGGAAATACAGACACTCAGGTCTCTCCTATAGCCTTGGAAGCAGAACCTGCATTTTAGCAGAATCTCCTAATGACTTGCTAGGCACACTAATGTTTCAGAAAACACCAGGCTGGTAAGTAGGATGGTCTTGTCCCATGGCTTTATGATCACTGAGCAAGCAAGCGCACACATGCCAGGCACACATAAGAAATTTATGGTCCTTGTCCAGAAAGCTTCTGCAATAAGATACTTGAAAAAGCTCACATCTTGTGGCAATTTTTTAATGGCTAATTATGAAATGTCACAGCTATAAGGATGTTCCCAGAAAGAATAGTACTGTGGCTATACTAAAAACATAATCACGTATTTGAATTTCTCCTGTGAGTAAGAAAGTAAGAAAGGGAACGAAGATACTTGTTTTGGAGACATGAAATAATTTAAAGAGAAGCTGACATGCCAAGGGGGGGTTACAGTTGGAAGGAAATACACATTTCAGTCTGTTTCCTGCAACAGATGAGGTACAGGAAAACCTGGAAGAGAGGTAGTAACCCCCATGGGTTGCATGTGGCACCCCTAGGTCAGCAAACAGTCCAAAGACAACAGGAAGACTTCTTCTACTTTTCACATGTCTAGAAACAAATTTAAAGACAGGAAGCAGTTTCTTCATGAGAATAGATTTAGTTCTAAGGAGAAAAGCCACTCAAAGTTCACCTGTACAAACTCTGTCTTTTGCCAAAGACTTTTTTTTGCTGGAGGTGGTGGCACATTCTTATAATCCCAGCAGCTAAGGTGGCTGAGGCAGAAAAATGGCAAGTTCAATGCCAGCCTCAGCAATTTATCAAGGACCTACAGAATTTAGTGAGATCCTGTCTCAAAAATAAAAAAAAAAGACCTTTTCTGTCTCTCATCCTAAATATTTTTTGGCAGTCACATCAGGCACCATCTATTTCATGCCTCTGCCACATGACCAATCTGAGTAACACATCACATTAAAAGTCTACAGTGGCTAGACATGGTGGTGCACCTGCAATCCCAGCAACTCTGGAGGCAGAAGAGACCAGGAGACCAGGTTCAACTCTGGAGACCAGGCTCAGCAACTTAGTGAGAACTTGTCTCAAAATAGTTCAGTGGTCAAGCCCTGTTGGGTTCAATCCCCCATACCTAAAAAATAACAATAATCATAAAAATAAAATTCTTTTAGAGCTGGGGTTGTGGCTCAGAGGTACAGCGCTTGCCTAGCAAGCAATGAGTTCGATCCTCAGCACCACATAAAAAATAAAATAGAGAAATTGTGTCCATCTACAATTAAAAAATAAATGCTAAAAAAAATAAAATAAATAAAATTCTACTGTGATACTTGGTCAAACTGTTATTTGGCACCCAATCTCTAATAGGTGGTAAGACTGTAGAAACATAAACAGATAATCTATGGAATATTTTTCACCATGGGAAGAGAATCAGGAAAGGTTTAAGGGATTTTCTTTTCTTTTTTAAAATTAAGGATCATATAAAGACTAAAAAGCAAGAGTCTGAAGGGTCAAGTACTCTACAGAAAGTTAGTATTGGTGAGTCTGTTCAAGTATCTGTTTATTTTTATCCTAACAACTGCTGACAGCTACTAAATATTTTCTTTGTGCCAGGAACTATCTTAGGCATTTTATTATCAGTATTTTATTCAATCCTCAAAACCCACGGAATAGATACTATTACTAACTCTACTTCACAAATGAGGAAACTGTGGCTCAGAGAAGTTAATTTACAGAGTTTTTAACTCAGCAGAGTTTTAGTCTGATTTGACTTAGCCTAAGCTCAGCTGTGAGAATTAATTGGCCCAACAAGTTAAAAGTATAAAAGCTCCTGTTTTTTCAACTTTTGGCCCCACTACTGCTTTTTGTTTTCTTCCGGCTTCCTTCCATCACTGAGTGCCTTCATCAGGCTAGGGGCTGGGGAAAACACAACACAGGGCGGTGTGTAAAAACAGTGGTTATTGAAAGCAGCCCAAAAGAGGGCAGTGATCATCAGTTTTAGAATGGGGAAGAACTTTAAAAAAAAGCTTCCTAGAAGAGGTGAAACCGAGTCCCTTGCTCTTTTCTGTACTGAGTGGAACAGAATTTACCCAGATGTTGAAGAAAGGGCCTGGAGGGAACAAGGTGAGAAATAGTGACTTGCATTTCTTTTAATCAATCCCAAAGCAAACTGATACAAAACCCTTTGTCGTGCCCTTTAACAAGATCCCTTACACCCCAGATCTGAGAGCTGATGGGGTATATGCCAAAGCTAGCTCCCTTGTGCCCTCGCCACCTCGGACACAGTGAAGTCCAGTCTGCCCTGGCTCTGGCAGGTTTCCGCTCATTTTATTACAAACAATACACTGAACACAACCTAGTAATTATAAAGGGTCTGGAATAGGTTTTGGACAAGCGCCCCTGGGCTGCTAGGAACCATTCTAGTGATGACAGCTGGAAAGGATAGCTCTTCTGGGTTAAAAAATGAGTCATTTTGCTTTTCTTCCTCTGCTACGGTCACAGCGATAGGACAGCGTTCTTCCTAGCCCCGGCATCAATATCCAGAAAGCGAGCAGAGAATCGTTCGTCTCGATCTTTCCAGTGGGAATGACCCTGGGCTGCGTTCGCCCGGATCGAGAAGCAGGGTTCCCCCGCGTGGAGGCAGACGCGCGGCGCAGCTGCGGGGCCGCCAGATGTGTGGACACGCGCTCCCTCCGCAGGCCCTTGCCGCTCCCAGCCGTTCTTCAGTCCTTCTCCCGCCCCTCACCTCGGCCCGGTTCGGTATGCAAGATGGAGGCGAAGGCACGAGGCGCCCCCACCCCCAGGAAGCCTTTGTGCCCTCCAGCCCGCAGGGCCCCGGGCCTCGCAGGCCGCCCAGGAGAGATCGCGGAGCGGAGGGAGCCGCACCGCAAGCGCGGGGCTGCCCAGGACGCTATTCCCAACACCCGGCACCCCGACACGTACGTCAGATACTGCCTACTCACCGCACCTCGAACCTTCGCACGTCCTGGACAGCCCCGCAGTCCCATGCGGCAGCCCGAGCCCGGGATCCCAGGCAACAACCGTGGCCCTCCCGCTGGCGCCCGGAACGCTGGGGCGGGACCGAGCACCGGCCACGCCCCTCGGCCCTCCCTCTCTCCTTCCACGCCGGGAGGCCGGAGCAGCCAATCTGAGCCCTCAGTGTGGAGACTCCACCAATACACAGCCCGCTTCTACGAAAAGACCCCGCCCCTTACATCGCCTTGGCCTATGGGAGACCGGATCTGCTTTGGCCGACCGCATCCTCGCCTTAGGCAGTCCCGGTTCGGGTTCACTTTTTCGCGGGTAGCGGGGTCGTGGGAGGGCGCGTGGTCCAGGGGCTGGCACCGGAGAACTGCCCGGAGCTTCGAGGCAGGAGGCGCGTTCTCCTAGTTGTCGGCGGGGCGGCGAGTCAGGCGTTCATTCATTTGTTTTGCTCTGGGCGCGCGGACGTGCTCTGGACACGCCGCTGCCGGGGAGGCGGGCTCTGTCTTGCTTTGAGCGTCTGTTTACTTTGGCGTCTAAACCTGGTGGCCTGACGCAGGCGACAACAGGTGCTAGCTAGGGTTTGTCAGAAGCAGGAGCCGCTGGACGATCGCTCAGCCCGGCGATTGGTATCAGCATTAAGGAAGAGGTGGGACGCAGGCTGGTTCGGGAGGGAGAGAAGGGATAAATGAACCAGGAGCTGCTTAGTGGCACTCTGAGCAGCCTGGTCAAATGGGGAGTTGGTGATAGAGTCCGAGAGGAAGTGGGAGCCAAGAGGCCTAGGAGCCTAATTACCGCCGAGTAGAATACTGAAGCATAGAGGGTTTGTTTTTGTATTTTGGGGGGGTACTAGGGATTGAACCCAGGGGCTCAGGCATGCTAGGCAAAAAAGTTTTACCACTGAGCCCCTGAATCATTGAGGAACTATTACCTGGCAGTCATGGGGAAGGGAGACACTTTGTAACCTATCTCAGACCCTCCCTTATGATTTTCTCTCAACAACATTTTTCTGATTTCCACAAAATGTCCCCCCAGTTCATTAAAAACAGTCTGTAAATGAGAACCGTGAGCAGGATTTGAATTCCTTTGCATCTCCTTGACCCCTATTGCAGTTAGGAGATAAGGTTTTCCTGAACCTGTCAGGACAGCCGCAGTTAGTCCTCAGATGGTTTTGTTTGCTTTTTGGTTTTTAGTACTATAGATTGAACCCTGTGATGCTTAACCACTGAACCACATCTCAACCCTTTTTATTTTTTATTTTGAGACAGAGTCTAAGTTGCTTAGAGACTCACTAAGTTGCTGAAGCTGGATTTGAACTTGCAAACCTTTTTTTTTTTTTTTTGGTACCAGGGATTGAACTCAACCACTGAGCCACATCTCCAGCCCTATTTTGTATTTTATTTAGAGATAGGGTCTCACTAAGTTGCTTAGTGCTTCGCTTTTGCTGAGGCTGGCTTTGAACTTGCAATCCTCCTGCCTCAGCCTCCTGAGCTGCTGGGATTACAGGCCTGTGCCACCATGCCCAGCTGATTTTGTTTTTAAATAAGAATTTATTAGCCTATGGGAGGCTCTGGGTTCATTTCCCAACACCAAATAAATGAATCCACAAGTACCACTTGTATGTTAAGTAGTAGCCAGAGATTTCACGTATTATTGTTACTTACCTGACATCTGAAGGCATTTGTGTTTGTGGCCCTTGATTGTTTCAGTACTCATAGGAGACCTCCAGATGAGTCACTTAATCCCACAAACTTGAGATTTGGGACTTTTCCAACATAGCTGAACACAGAACTGGAACAAGTCCAAACAGGCAGCCAGGTCTGGCCAGCAGAGAGTTGGGGCACTAGATCAAGTGAAGGGAACTTGAAAGAGAATCAAAGCCAAGTGAGTAAGTACTCAGAAAAGCTAAGGAAGTTATGGGTGTTGGAACTTGAGATAAACAGACCAGAAAGGAAGTTAGTAATTCTACTGTAAGCATAAGACAAGCATGTTATACTCTATGTATGTCAGGACCCAGGTCAAATCTCCCCACCTTCATCAGCCCTCCTTGAGATCCTCAGCCAAAGGTATTTTCTCCTTTGGCCCCCCGGGTAGTCATCTGTTTTTTTCTATGACCTTTGTCATTTTGTACCCTGTATGATTTTCTCACCTCTGAGAGGGGAATAGAATAGATGAGTTCCATCTTCCTTTTTGCTCTGAAATTCTGAAATATTGTGAGCATCTTTTGTTTTTGCCTGACAGTAATCTTTCCTTTGAGGAATTGTCTGCATTCAGTTAATCAGATGGTTCTTTTGTACCACAATTCTTTGAGATGGTGTGGAGAAACGGCAGCATGGAGCCCAGGCTTAGCCAACTATAATCCCTCTCCTCTTGTTCTCAAAGGTTTCCCAAGGGATGGGTATATGAGCCTACCTGACGTGGTCTGACCCCTTGTCAGGGATATCAGAGAATGAGGAAGGGAGAGAGAGGCTCGCTCTTTCCTCTGGTACTTGTAAGTGCAGGTAAAGTAAGCCTGGAGGCTGTGCATGGTTATACTCTTTGCACCAGAAAAGCTAGAGAACCAGACCTAGAAATAAAATTCTGATCCAGTAGCAAGTTACTTAGCCAAACCATTTGCTCCAACCTTGATTAGGGTGCATGCCTGCACCTTGGTGTGGCCATGAATTATATTTTACCTTTTCTGTGAAATTATGCCTTCACTCAGGATTCATATTTTGGAAAGGACCATTTGCTGGGTCTAGTCTAGTTATATGCTTGTGTTCTAACTGCCAATAGGGAAGGGGCATTCTGGTTTCTACTGTGGCTTCTATTCAACCTGTTGGCTTCTAGTGTGGGGAGGAGGGGCCCAACTTAATTAAGACTCACCCTCCAACTAGAAGACTAGTTAGATCCTAGGTAGCCAAAAATAACCCCACTATAGTTTAGCCCTTAGGCTGCCCAATAGTCACAGACAAGCTTCACCCTATGCTTTCAATTTTAAATAAAAATACTCCCTTACAACATAATCAACCATCTCTCCTACAACAGCAAAATGTACTTATCACTTTCCTGAGTAGGATCTCTCAAAGTCTTATCATTTATTGTATTTGACCTAAGTGCAACATCTGTAGGTGGTGGTGTATTCTTCCTCTAAGTTTCAACATCATCCCATCTTAATGTTGTAATGTGTAGACTAAATTTTAAAGTTAATCATCATGATACACTTTATTTTGGTACTGGGGATTGAACTCAGGGCATACACTCTATCACTGAGATACACACCTGGAGCATTGTTCTGTTTAGCTATGGTGTTTGGAGATTTATTTTTTTCAGCAATAGATAATTAATCACTAATAGCTATGTACATACTAAGGCTATCTACATTGCACTCTTTCAACTTTTCTTTAGGTTTGCAGCTTTTCTCATGACAAGAATAGTCTGGCTGGCCACTGCAGCCATCCAGGCCGCTACCCCTGTGTTGGGCCGGGTGCCTGAAGTTTCGGAGATGTTCCACTAGGTCAAGTACTGTGAGGTGGGTGATATTGAACCACAGGTTCAGCTTCTTCAGGCTGGAAAAGCCAAGGAGGACTCTTACAATGCCCTAGCCTCACACATAATTTCAGAGGATGGGATAATCCCCTGGTTGGAGAAGCTTGAGAAGTCTTTGACTTCCCTGTCCTAAAGGCTTTGTGGGTAATTTTGTTTGTATAGTGTGGAGCTCTTCTGCCAGTAAAATTTTTCTCCAGAGTCATGTCTGATTTTTTTTTTTTTAATCACTGCCTGCCTTTCTCAGGTGTCATCTGAAGACAAAAATACCCTGGGGTCTTTGCTTACATTCCATGTTGGTGGTTGCCAGCTGAACCTCAATAAGAATGCACACCCTTGATCATCTCAGAGCCAAAGGGATACTGGGATTGAACCCAAAGCCTAGTGCATGTTAGGCAAACACTCTACCACTGAGCTACTCCCCAGCCCTGGATGTGATATATATTTTAAAGTACTTATTGACTAACTTTTTTAAGTATAACTATAAGTGAAATGAAAAAAAAATTTATTTGGAGGAAATCCATATCTAAGATTTTATGTGTATTTCTAGTGTGGGATTTTATTCATCTCAGCAAAGAGGCACTTTACACAGATCTTTTTATTTGACTAAAGTGTGCATGTGAATGAAACAATAAATGTGCTACTATAATTATTTTTAGAGAAAGCAAATACTCTGTATTTTAAAGGATTGGTAATACTTAAAATATTATATGTATACATGCACTATACATGTATCCAGGGATTGTCTTTATTAAAGTCTGTAATAGAATTATTAAAAAAAACAAACAGTATGGCTAGCATACTGTTGTTAGCTCCATGGCCACTACACACCAAATACTGCCACTGTTTACATTTGATGCTGCTGCAGTAAAGTTTTTCTCAATGGACTTTGAGTCTCTGATTCGGTAGCACAATCATCATGTGCTGAAGCTCCAACTTCCAGGATGTGGGGCTGGAAAGTACCTGACCCTGTCAGCTTCTGTTTGTGGGATTTATGGCCTTCCCTTCTGCCAAGACTCACGGGCAGTAGGAAGGGAGGAAGGAAGGAAGTATAGAGAAAAACATCTATACTTCCTTCTATTCCCCAACCACTGGAACGCTTACCTGCTATAGGAGTGAATGAGAACAACAGAGTTCCTGATGACCTGATTGACTTTATCTATGAGACCCATTATAGTACCTAAACTACCATCTCTTTCTACCTCTGCTTTTACCCTCCTGCAATACCAACACCTATGTGTCTTTAAAGCCCCTGAGAAATGATCAGATTGTTCAGCTGGTCACTAGTTAATGGAAGGTGGACTTGCTGGTCAGAACTTTCACTCCAAGCTACTTCAGAAGGTCTGGTTGGCCAATAGCATGGCCATGCTTGGGACTGGGGCTCATTGCAATCCATTCATCTAAATGGTAGTAGCAAGTGGCAACTTCTGTAGAGGAAGTTCTTCTGTATAGGACACTTCCACCAGGGGATGTTGAAGAAGAATGAATTTGCTCAGACCTTCCCTCCTGTTTCACTGACAAAAAGTGAAATGTGTGCACAGGAGGCTGACCTGAGTGAAGACTGTGTGGACTTGGGGTGTGAAGTGAAAGTGAGATGTGCAGAATGAAGTTGGGAAGCCAGGGCCACAGAGGGAGAAGGGTTGGTTTGAGGTGGAAAGTTAAGGATATGGAGAGAACACTTGAGTCTCTACAGGAAAAATATCCCTGTTCAAATCCAGAACAAACAACTCCTAAACAACTTGTGAGCCAGACAAAGAAGCCGAAGGGACAGAAAAGGATCAAAATGTAAGAATGCACTGAACATTTTGTAACTCTTTAGTTCCCTATAAGTTTTCCGGAATGGAGCGAAACAGGAACAAGACCTCATTAGAAAGATACCATTAACCTCTTGGCTAATATTAGTTGGACCATTGAAAGACCCTCAGAGTCCCTGTCCAAAGTGAACCACATGAAACACTGGCTGCAAAAGCAAGAGGCAAGTTTATTAATACACAGGCGCCTGCGGGTGCTCAGCAACACCTCAGCTGGAGCTTAGGTGAACTGGCACACCGGGCTTTGGGGTACAGATCTTTTATAGGGTACAGTGGTCAGTTTCCCTCCTAGCATAGTAACAGGTATCTCATTGGCTCTTTTGAATCCAGCATATAGGTCACTTAAAGGGTAAACTTGTTTTTCACTATAGGTTCCTGGAAAACCACACAAAAACCACTTATTTTTCACTGTATGCTTCCATTTGCTCAACCGTGCCGGTTCTTTCCCAACCATCCTGTTCTTTCCTAATCGGTTACACTTAACTGATTATCTGAAAAACACATCTGACGCCTGTGCAGGTGCAAAAGCAAGCCTTGATGATTTTGTAACTGGGCCTAAAGTTATTGGGCTGGGGTCTCTCACCATGACCCTCTGACCCAATCACCCTAATGACCACCGAGCCACCACAGACATTGATGTTAGCTGAAATCTATGTATCAGGCCCCCTAATGGGGAAAGGTGATCTTAATATTTCCCAATTCTGAGGAAAGTCCAGCCCCTTTGGATCATACATAGTCCACCTAATGATGTACTCCAGTAGCCATAAGCCTTGGTGGAACATCTCACCCTCCCCCCTTTTTTTACATACTGAGGATTGAAGCCAAGGGTGCTCATCCACTGAGAGTTACCTCACTAGTCCTTTTTATTTTGTATTTTCACACAAGGTCTCTCTAAGTTGCTGAGGCTGGCTTTGAACTTGCAAATCCTCCTGCCTCAGCCTCCCGAGTTGCCAGGATTACAGGTGTGCACCACCACAGCGGGCCAGCACCATGCTCTTGAGCTTGCCCACATTCTGTTCTGAAAGCATGCACCTTTGCTTTTCATTTCTAGTAAAGCTCTTCCTCACTTTACTAAAACCTGAGTCACCCTTAAATTCTTTCCTACAATGGAGTCAAGGACCTGGAAAGTTCAAATACAGATCTCCTCCAGACCTTCTCAGACTCCCCTCACAGCGACAGATCAATCCTGTCGATGTAATAGATTAAATAACAGGAAAGAGATTTCCTAGGTGTGGAAGGGAGTGTAAAGCTGGAAAGCCCGGGGCAGTCGCTGTAATAATATCTATTCATTCAGTCATTTTCACCAAAACTTTGGAAATGCACAACTAAAATAAACAATTTTGCTCATTGATAGTGCCAGACTGTGTCAGCATCCATGTGTGACCCACAGACTTCATGTCTCAACTCATGTTTTATGAAATTGTATCATCCTGGGGCTTCTTTAAGTATGGTAATTTTTTGAGCTATGAACGTGGGATTCCCCCACTGTGTTTTCCCATTCCTTTCCCTTCCTCAAGCAGGTAGCAGGCTTTGTTTGGCTTTCCTTGGGGGTGCTTTGTGGCAGGCTGAAAGCAAAAGCTGCCAGCAAAACACCTCCCTTCCTGGCTTTGTTTTCAGAAGTCTAACCCCCTGAGTGCTTGGAGAGAGAGAGATGGGGGGGGGGGGGGAAGGGCTCCAGGGGAAGCCGGACAGGCTGCTGTGGTAGATTCTGCCCAGGCTAAAACACTGCTTCAAGGGGAGGTAGTGGTTCCAGTGTTCTGCAAAGCTGAGGCCCGTGTCCGGCTTTCTGACAATACCCCAGGGGGTGGCCAGACCTCAGAGAGAAACAGCTGTCTCCACAGCTGTTTCCTGACTCACCAATAGCCATGTTTCTCAAGGGTGGCACTAAAACTAATGGGCTATTAGAACTGAGGGAACCAGGTAAATTGGGACACGGATGACCTTGTCAGTGACAGATGAATGACCCATAATTGCAGGGCCTTCTGAGGACTTCCCAAGCATAGCCTGAGGTGGAAAATCCTGTTGTTTTGGAGTTGAAATTGTTGATTTAAATAATTTATTCTATGTAGAATATTTAGAAAGTTATAAAGGATGGATGTATTGTGTCAGTAATACCCCTTGACCATCTTTGTGCATATAGCACAAACAGTCTGTTTAATTGCTGACTGAAAGGGTGTAACCATTCTTTTTAAAAAATATTTTTGTCAATGGATCTTTATTTTATTTATTTATATGTGGTTCTGAGAATAGAACCCAATGTCTCACACAGGCCAGGCAAGTGAGCTACCACCACTAGCCACAACCCCAGCTTGCAGAGTGTATCCATTTTTAAAGCTCTTGATACTCCTGGCCTAAATGTCCTCTGAATGGACGGTGCCTTCGGGTTTGGATATTTGTTTACTTATTTCTTGTAGCTCTAGGGATTGAATCTAGGACCTCATGTATTCTAGGTAGGCACTCCACCACTGAACTATAACCCCCGCCCTTGTTATAATTTTTTATTTTGAGACAGGGTCTTGCTAAGTTGCAGTGTCTGGTCTCAAACTTGCAGTCCTCCTGCTTCATCTGTCTGAGTTGCTGGGACTGCAGGTGTGCCCCACTGAGCTTGACTCCTCTCTTCAATGGAGCAGGATTGGGGAGCCATAGAAACCTGTGGGGAGGCTATTGCAGTATTTCATATGCAATGTAATAGCTGAAGTAAGATTAAGGCTTTAGGGAAAGGGAGGAAAGCACAGATTCCAGTATCATTCAGGAGGTGATATCAAGAAACCGTTTCTGCATATGGGTAGAGGAAGCAATGATCAAGATACCTTTACTGTTAGGAAAACTATACCATTCACAATAGACTTGAAAAAACAATATTTGGGAATCAATCTAACAAAAGAGTTGAAAGACCTCTACAATGAAAACTACAGAAAACTAAAGAAAGAAATTGAAGGAAGACCTTAGAAGATGGAAAGATCTCCCATGTTTTTGGATAGGCAGAGTAAATATTGTCAAAATGGCCATACTACCAAAAGCACTATATAGATTTAATGCAATTCTCATTAAAATTTCAATGACTTCTTCATAGAAATAGAAAAGGCAGTCATGGAAAAGTAAGAGGCCTAGAATAGCCAAAGCAATCCTCAGTAAGATAAATGAAGCAGAAGGCATTACAATACTAGATCTTAAATTATACTACAGAGCTACAGTAACAAAAATGGCATAGTATGGAACCAAAACAGACTCGTAGACCACTGGTATGGAATAAAAGATACAGAGGACACAGAGACAAACCCACATAAATACAGTTATTTCATTCTAGACAAAGGCTCCATAAATATACATTGGAGAAAAGACAGCTTCTTCAACAAATGGTGCTGGGAAAACTGAAAATCCATATGCGGCGAATTGAAATTGAACCCCTCTCACCCTGCACAAAGATCAACACAAAGTAGATCAAGGACCAGGCATTAGACCAGAGACTCTGTGCCTAAATCTCCATCCTGTCAGCTTAGGAACTGAATTCCTCAACAAGACTTCTAAAGCCCAAGAAGTAAAATCAAGAAACAATAAATGGGATGATACCAAACTAAAAACCTTCTTCACAGCAGAGGAAACAATCGAGAATGCAAAGAGATAGCCTACAGAATGGGAAAAAATATTTGCCACCTTCACCTCAGATAGAGCATTAATCTCTAGGATAAAGAACTCAAAAAACTTAATACTGAAAAGCCTAATAATCCAATCAATAAATGGGCAAAGGAACTGAACAGATTCTTCATAGAAGAAGAAATATGATTGCTCAACAGATATATGAAAAAATGTTCAACATCACCAGCAATTACAGAAATGCAAATTAAAACTACACTGAGATTTCATCTAACTTCAATCAGAATGACAATTATCAAGAATACAAGTATGGGCTGGGGTTGTGGCTCAGAGGTAGACTGCTTGCCTAGCATGCATGAGGCACTGGATTGGATTCTCAGCACTACATAAGAATAAAATAAAGGTACTAAGTTCACCTACAACTAAAAAATAAATGTTAAAAAAAAAGAAAAGAATACAAGTACCAAGGCTGGTAGTGGTGATGTACACCTGTAATCCCAGCAGCTGAGGAGGCTGAGGCAAGAGGATCAAAGCCAACCTCAGCAAAAGTAAGGTGCTAAGCAACTCAGTGAGACCCTGTCTCTAAATAAAATACAAAATAGGGGTGAGGATAAGGGTCATGTGCCCTTGAGTTCAATCCTGATATTTTCCCACCAAAAGAGAATACAAGCAACAATAAATGTTGGCAAGGATGTGGGTAAAAAGGTACATTCATACATTGCTGGTGGAACCACAAATTGGTGCAACTACTCTGAAAAGCAGTATGGAGAGTCCTCAGAAAACTTGGAATGGAACCACCATTTGATCCAGTTATCCCTCTCCTTGGCATATACCCAGAGCACTTAAAATCAGCATACAGCCACATCAGAGTTTATAGCAGCTCAATTCACAATAGCTAAGCTCTGGAATCAGCCTATGTGTCCTTTAACAGATGAATTAATAAAGAAAATGTGTTATATATACACAATGATATATTACTCAGCCACTAAATGGATGGAACTGAACGGGAGACCACCATGCTAAGTGAAATAAGCCAATACCAAAACAAAACAAAACAAACAAACAAAAAAAACAACAAAGGCTGAATGTTCTCTCTGATATCTGGATGCTAACATACAATGGTGGTGGCGGGGAGCAGAGAATAGAAGTTCACTAGATTAGGCAAAGGGGAATGAAGGGAAGGGAGGAGAGATGGGAATAGGAAAGAGAGTAGAATGAATTGGACATAACGTTCCTGTGTTTATATATAAATACTCAACCAGTGTACCCACATCATGTACAACCACAAGGAAAGCTATACTTCATATATGTACAATATGTCAAAATACATTCTACTGTCATGTATAATAAAAGAACAAATTTTAAAAATCCAACTTTAGCCAGACATGGTGGCGCACACCTTTAATCCTAGCAGCTTGGGAGCCTGAGGCAAGAGGATCGTGAGTTCAAAGCCAGCCTCAGCAATGGCAAGGCCCTAAGCAACTCAGTGAGACCCTGTCTCTAATAAAATACAAAAGAGGGTTAGGATGTGACTCAAATTTCGACTTCTCCCAAAATTAAGATGTGTGACCCTGGGTAAGTTCTTGAAACTCACTGACCCTGCAGGCCTAAATTTCCTCATTTGTGAAATGAGGTTAGTAACATTTGTGTCTCCCAGATACTGTAAGGATTTAGTGTGAAAATGTGTTTACCTACCTGACCCATGTGGCTTTGAAGACATCAATGAAAACATAATATTGATCGAAGAGGATGTACAAGAAATATATATATTTGTTTTTAGGTCAATTATGTTTAAGATGAATGAGGTCCCATTAAATAGATTTTATCTTGGTATATTTTTATTTTTTTAATGAGACCTAAAGAGGGACCAGGAAAGAGTGGGTGGTGACCATGGGTAGGACCATGGACAACAGTGGTGCAGTTCCCCAGTATGACCACAAGGTGGAGTCTATTGTGCCCTAAAGAGTTGCAGACTGGAGACCTCCTCCTGCATGTTAGGCCGGTTCTTTACCACCAAGTTACATCCCAGGGCCTTTTTATTCCAAGACTCTGCTCTCACTAAATTGCCCAGGCTGGCCTTGAACTTGCAATCTCTTGCCTCCTGAGTAACTGGGATTACAGGTTTGTATCACCAAACCCTGTTTACGGGCACATTTAACAAGGACAAAGCTGACAGAAGGCACAAATTTTTGCAGAGTGTTGGGGGACAGTAACTAGAGAGAAAAATAAGATGCTTTATTAACAGAAATTACACAACTATCAGCATTATTAATCCAAGTGCATGTTGAACAAGCAGGATTTATGAATTATAATCCTAACTTTAGTTTAAATCCTCTCACCTTTGGGGGAGGGGCAATAATTCTTCCTCTTGGCCTGCATTAAACTCAGCAAGTCCCATTATTTTTTTGGTTACTTTTAAGAAGTCATCACTTAAAGTCATCAACACAGTCTCAATTCAGCCCTTTTGTCAGTTCTAAGTAATCAGAATCCCTAACTTAATTTCAAGCCTTCTCCCCTCTCCCTACAGGGGCCTGCTATGAGATGTGGGGATGAGGGGAAAGGTGAAATTATTTTCTGTCCCCAGCTCAAGTCTACCCACCTCGGGGTGCTCTCCCACTAAGCTACATCCCCAGCCTTTTTTGTATTTTATTTTGCAACAGGGTCTCTCTAGGCTGGCCTCAAACTTGCAATCCTCCTGCCTCAGCCTCCCAAGTCACCTGGTTTCTATCCCAATTTTCTAATCCTTCAGGATTGTACCCTGAGGAGGTAAAAATGGGATGGGGCCCAGGAACTTTTTTACCTGAGTAATACTATTGTAAGATGGCATTGTATTCCCCAAGTTTGGAGGTGTTAAAAAATTCGATTTTCTCTTGGGGTTTTCTTTTGAGAAGCTAAACACTGCTGGTCCCACCTGAATTCCCTTGACTCGCACTCCAGCCATTTCTTTGCTCCCTCCACAGTACCTAGGAATCAACTCCAGACTCCTTTTGACAGAGAGTGCATGGCTCCTCTATCTGGCCCTGGTTGGCTTAGATAACCCACTGGCTCCATCTCTGTCACCTGTCGTCCTCGAATGTGGCTTGAATTGGGTCTGTGAGCTACTCTCACTTCTTGTGACCTTAGAATCTGGGAGTGCAGGTCCATCCCAATGTGCCAACAGTTCTTCCCGCTCCTCCCTGAGCAGCTCATCAGCTCACCTCTGACCTCTGAAGTTCCCCAGTGGGGACAAGACACTCGTCTGCTCTGTCCCAATAACTGTAGGGGATACATATCAAGTTCATTAAGGGCTCTAGTGAATTACTGAGTTAAACGGAACTTCCTGAGACCAGTTAAACTTCATAGAGTTTATTTGAACAAAACCAAAACCAAAGACAACTCACAAATTAGGCAGTTCCCAGAACTGGAGCAGGGTTTGAAAATCCCCACCAACCATGTGTTCAGACAGCATTTATAGAAAAATAGGAAGTGAAGCATAGAAAATTCCTTAGTTTGCAATAGCCTGGTCAGTAAACCAGTCCACTGGTTAAACTTTAACTATTTGTTCATAGTCAACTGCAACAAGCCAAAGCTGTGACTAAGATAAAACTACAGTGGTTTGGTCTGTTGGGCCCAGGGCAGGGCAGGTGCCCAGTCCAAATCCAGGGTCTCCAATAAATCTTTCTTTCCTTTTGAGACCATCTCATTATTGTTGCCCCTGGCTGGCCTTGAACTCCTGGGCTTGATTTATCCTTCTGCCTCAGCCTCCCGAGTAGCTGAGACTGTAGGCGTGGACCACCATGTCTGGCTTCTTACAAAATCTTGACACTCCTCTCAGTTAGGCTGGGTGAAGGTGGGCACTACCCATTCTATCATTCAGAAGCCATAGGAAACAGAAATCACATAAATTATTTTAACTGAGAATTTAACATAAAAAGTCATTAACTAGGCATTGAAGAACTAAAAGGGGAAAAAAAAATTCCACTAAGTTGCCATTGACATAGTACCTGCAGGGAGCAAGGGCATCCCCTAGGGCTGCAATGACAAACACAGAAGCTTGTGGTCTGGTCTGCAGAGCTGACACCCAGACCTGGGGGGATGGGAGTGCCAGCTATGGGTCCTGGCTGCCCTGCAGATGTGATTAGGTTGGATCAGTGAGAGGTGGGAAAACTGTAAATTGGAATCAACTGCTGCTACCATAACCAATGGCTCCTGCCAAAGAGGAGCAGGAGAGGAGCATGTTTGCTAGGGTGATGGTGGCCCTGTGGTGAAGCAGACAGTCCTGTCATATCCCTCTATTGTCCCCAGTTGGCAAAGAAAAAATGTGGCTGGTGGAGTCCCCATAGAGACGAGTATAGAGGGTGGATTTGAAGCTGAGCGTTCAATGACAAGCACGCCCCTTGTTTATTTCTCCAAAGAAATGCTCCAGTGATTCCCCCTTTTTTGTTTCAGGCAGCCAGTGCTCTCAGATTCTTAATCTAGATAATTTGCTAACAGAACTCATCCCTCTGCTATGAAAAGCCTACAGTAGGATTCACAGCTCACAGTAGTATCCACAGTCTATTGCACCCAGGTGCTTCAGTTAAAACTTCAAATACTCATTACAGTAGCAATAGATAACATTTAACAGACACTTAATATGTACCAGGCAGAATGAGCAATTTACATGTTAATAAGTCTCAGTTAATCTCACCAATGATTTTATTATTATCATAAAACAATATTGACATTCATGTGCTTTTATTATCCCCACTTCACAGACAAAGAAACTGACACAGAGGTTAAGTGACTTGCCTAAGGCCACTAAAGTGATGGAACTAAGTGATATATATATTCCCTCCGACCCCCCAGTGCTAGGGATTGAACCCAGGGCCCATTCATGCACGCTAGGCAAACAGTCTACCACTGAGATACTTCCCCAGCCCTACAAACTGCATCCTGAACTACATTACACTGAAAGTACATCTTTCATATATATATATATATATATATATATATATATATATATATATATATATATATATATATCTCCCTAACTCCCAGTGTGGCTATATTTAGAGTAATGAAATTAAGCAAAATTAAATGAGGTCATTAGGGTGAGATCATGAGCTGACAGGATTATTGTCCTTTTAAGAAGACACCAAAGAGTTCTCTCCCTGCAACCCCTCCTCACACACTGAGGACAGGCCATGAAAGTACAGACAGAAGATAGCCATCTGCCACCCTCAAGGGGAAGATCCTTCCCAGACATCAGCCCTGCTGACACCTTGATCTTGAACTTCCTAACTTCCAGAACAGTGAGGAAATAAACTTCTGGTGTTTCCAAAATACATTTCTTGTATTTGGTTATTTTAGCCTGGGAAGGCTAACAAAGACTGATGTTTTTATTATATAATTGACTTGTTTGGTTTCTAAGGGGTTGGTTGTTCTGGAAATAGTGCATCAATGGTAGTAGCTTCCAACTAATTTTCTCTTATATTTTGAGAGTCAGAATATTTCCTCTCAATCCTGGAAGTAGGTAGTAAGTTGCTATTGGGAGAGGGAGTGTAAAACAGGGTTAGATGGGAACTTCGTGACTATTCACTTTCTCAGCAGTAGGGGCAGCCTTGGTGTGTTATGGTTACATTGGCCTTTACCCTCAGGGGGCAACTTTTTTTTTTTTCCTTGTGGAAGGACATGTTAAATGGGAATGGCTTACCCTGGGCAGAAGAGGGGCTTATCAGGGTTCAGTATCAGATTCCCAAGGCAGCCTCAGAGCCCTTGGTCTAGATCTGCAGGTGAGTCTGTCTAACCTTGTCCTCTTGCCTTGTGACTTACTTTTCATCTTATCAATTACTATTACATATACCAGCTTGCCTACCCGCTAAGAGTCTGAAAGAGCCATAAAGAAGATAACAATTATAACACATTGAAGTTTTCATGACTCCCTGTTGCCAATACAGGAGCTCCCTACCCTAGGACCTGGCAGTGCTAGGCCGACACTCCACAGACCCAACCAAGCCTTCCGGTGTCTTCTCTCAGTGCTTTTGTGCTTGGGCTGTGTGTCCTAGTGGGCTGATTACTCATCAATCTCTGGACATATCTCTCTTTTTCCTACCTTTGCCTTTGCTTGATCTGTGCTCCCTTTTTCTGGAAAGTTCTTTTCCCACTTCTGCTTGTTAAAATCTCAGTCACACTCTAAGATTCATTACATGCATGAATGTCCTTTACGTTTCAAGGGACACTTGATAAAGGGACTCTATTAACTGAAAAATATCTAGCTTCAGGTGATGGCTGAGCTAGCAGTTCAGGCAGCACAAGTGACATGGTTTTGCTCCACCTTTCTGTCCTTGTGATCAAGCTTGTCTTCACACAGGCTCCTGTTGGCTCCCTCGCCCTCTCCTGGCAGTGGTAGGTGTGTTCCACGTCTTCTCTTTGCCTCTTTATGTTTTTCCATTCTTCCACCCTGCGCAGTGTCTTTGGAGGCTGACCTGTCTTGCCCATGACCCACGTAGGCGATGGAAATGGGGTTCCCCTGGGTGAAATGGGCTGGTTGTGAAATAAAGGCTAAGAAAGATAAAATGATGAAAAAAACCATAGAACACAGGAAATATTTTTAGAAAGCAGGAGCAGGACGGGCTAGCCAATCTTAGGGATGGAGCTTCCACACTGGAAAAAGCAAAATGGAGCCCTTATATTGGGGACATCAAAGGTAGGGATAAGGTTTCAAGGGCAGAGTCTTGCTTCAAGGTGTCTTGGAGTCAGCAGGTTGATTGACATTTTGGCAGGACACACCCATCTCAGGTGCTGCGTGGCATCTCTGGCAGAGCTTGAGGGGGAAATTCACCTGCATCAGGAGATCAATCCCTCTGGGGAGTGCCACAGGAGGCCCCCAATGCCACACTTATCCCTTCATTAGGTTACTAAGCACCTTATAATCCACACACAGAGCCCTCGGACGGCTTGTGACAGACCTGGATGATATTCATGGGCTCCCTTGCCCTCTGCCTTCCACTGGGGTTTGGCCAGTGAGGAGAATGAGCTCAGCAGAGGCTGGGGTACTTATTAACCCCTCTGTCTTCCACGAGGCACAACATAGCCGCCCTCGTGGATGGCTCTCCTGGGAGGCGACCATATCAATAAGGCTCTGTCTCTGGATTCCAGAAACTGCCCCCTGTAAGCCAAGGGCAGTAATAGCCCTAAGATACTTAACTATTCCTTGAGTTTTCCCTACTCCTGGATCCCATCTTTGTAAAGACTCCATTTATTAATTGCTTCTTTAATTGCCCAATTTGACTGTGTCTTCTATTTCCTTCTGGGACCTTGACTGATGTAGCTGTTCTAGAGCATACACCTTCACACCACAGAGCTTAGGGGAAGGAGAGGTGCTCTTGCTATGACCTGTGCAGCCATTAATTCAGGAAACCAGTGAGGGGTGATGGGGGATTAGAAAAGATAAACAGACAAAGAGAGAAAAAGCTGAGACCAGGTGGATCATTTGTACTCTGATGGAGAGTAGAGCTAGCTTGGCATGTTTATTATATAGGTTTTAACATCAAAGTTGTTGTGTTTTTTATTTTATTTTATTTTATTTGGGGGGGGGGTTTCTTCAAAGCATGCAGGATGAAGGAAGAAGTTCTGGGCAGCCCCAATTGTAATTATCAACTTGCACTCATAATTCTTTACCCCTGGCAGGTGGTATCTGAATTCAGGGTCAAGACTGATAGTGTTGTGCCATGCACAGAACCTCCAGTGTCACCAGAGCAACTGAGAAGTCTCAACTTATGCCTTTGTACAAGGAGTTCCTAGCGCAGGCATACTCCTGTCGAATGACAGAGACTGTGATCACCACTCCCAACTCTCCCCCACTTTGATGATGAGCTATGATAAGGAGTTGTCGGATTTCTTCTCGGAAGATGAGGCATCCTAATGTTATAACACAAAAGAGTATCAGTAGCAAACACATAATTCCAAAATGTACCATATTGGATATTTTAACATATTCCAAGGATTAAAATCCTTTAAATCATTAAGTATTTGTTCAGCAAGTCATGCGGGATCCACAAGATCATTCCTGCTCTCCTGAATATCATGGATGTGATGTAACTCCATAAGGTCTAGACTGTCATTATTTTTTTGCCAAATGCCCACTAAATGATTTTTAACTTTCTCCCAGTCCCATTGAGAAATGTTGTATCTTGCCGCTGTAATACAAACAGATTGGTAGCCAATATGGCAACAAAGCCACTGTCTGAATTTAAGAGCAGCAAGTTCATTTCCCGTATTTATCACTGTAGCTTCCAGGGCATTTAATTTAGTTTTTATCATCAATCATCATTTACTTTTTTCATCAATATTTACCTGATTTTGTAGGGACTTACAAGTATTTTGATCCAAATCATAGAAAATGTGCATTTTGAATGCTTTTGGATAAGGATAGGGTGGATGTCATGGCAGGGACCAAAACAGATATCAAAATGACTACTCCAAATGCAATAATACCAAGAGCACACTGGTGTCTATTCAGCTAGATGGGAATCTGCTGTAGGATTGCACTCCAGCATGAGAGTACTAGGGCTTTGAAATGTTGGCTGGGATTAAAACAAAGGAGGGTTGGAGTAACACAAGCACTCCTTGTCCTCTATTATACCTAGTAATGCAATCAGTCAGATTGCAACTTGGACAAGTTACATAGTACTTTTCTCCAGTTCTATTTACTTTTATATTCCCAGAAATTAAAACGTAAGGAGATTGTACGCAGGCCCACAGGCAGTAACAGGGAACCACTTTACAGCTCTTGTCCACAAGATCAGTTAGGGAGCTGCCAGGATAATAGATGAAATCTAAGGCAGCTATCAAATGCCACAGATCTCTTTGTATGCCATCACCACTGAGGTCAGAACATTAATAACAAATCCTCTAGGAGTCAAAATTCCTGATGTGGGTGCATCTTATCAAATCTATGAGACCAGTCCAAAATATATCCACTAGTGCCCGAGACATTATGTCACAGTGGCAAAATATTGGCACGCCCCACGCATTTAGAAAAGACTCCCGATTCTGTTGTAGTGTGATTAGGGCAATAAGGTATTGGGGGATGTTCTGTGGGGAACATGGTTTTGACATTGGGGAGTCTCATTTTTCTAACTGGAAATACACTTTAAAATCCCAGGGACCAATGACAATGGCTACCTTGGCTTCCCCATATTCTGACTTCTCTGGGGTCACATTTAAATAGTAATATCATTGTAGGACTAACATATAGGTAGACTCCCACTATATCCAGTATAATTAAATCCAATTGTATGAACAAGGACCATATGTTTATCTGAAAAACCTCCCGTTCTGTTTGTATCATTAGTAAATCCTAGAATGGATTCTCCAGTCCACACTGCTGGGTGCACTAAACGTGGATCTGGGAAATAAGTCCAATAAGTTGCCCCATGAACCCTACTTATCTGACAGCTCAACAAAGACAGCATAGCCACAATCATGGTGGCTAAAGATTTAGTACCCCCCTGCTATTTGATGATTTACTCAGCTTGATGTGTCAGGTTCTTCAGTTTTCTGAATGGTGGCTTGAGATCCTCCATGGTGTTGACAAACAACACACTCAGGTAGCCAGATAGGATTAGCTGTACCTTCTGGAAAGACACAGCATGGCTTCTACCTCACATCATTACCAGATCTGGGCCATTCCATTGTTCTGTTTGTAAGTCTGTCCATCAGATTAGGCCTGAGGGCCTCCTGCAGTGGGAGGTACATTGTGTCACTCTGAGCAGTGAGACCCTTAGCATCACAATTAAAAAAATCTTAAAACAAAGATAGCATGATTCAAACTATTTTGTGGGGTTCTTTTTTAGAAGTAGTTGGACACAATACCTTTATTTTGATTATTTTTATGTGGTGCTGAGGATTGAACCCAGGGCCTCGCACATGCTAGACGAGAGCTCTACCACTGAGCCACAACCCCAGCCCCCAATTTTGTGGGGTTCTATCTTTCCCTTTTTGTTTTTGTAATTGTGACTTAAGGGACAAGTGAGCCTGTTCTACAATGGCCTGGCCTTGCGGATTATAAGGGATACCAGTTTGGTGATCAATATGATACTGATCACAAAACGGTTGAAAAGAAGAATTGCTATCAGTGAGAGTATTATCAGTTTTAGTTGATGGCCCAGCACTGGAGAAGTAGCCAAACACTGAGAAATGACTTGATGTGTATTTTCTACTTGGCCAGGAAAATTAGCAAAAGTCACCTGTCAAGCAGGTGAGGAATTGTCAAAGCCAATGTTGTTGTTGAACTGAAGAGGGTATCACAATGAAAGAAGGCTCAGCTTTCACAATTGTACAACTCAACTTATGCCTTTTATAATAAGATGAGCAATAAAATTTTGAAATGGGGTCATTAAGTACTGGAAGTCAGCCTCACACCTTGTTTGTCCTATAGGTGATGGCCTAATTATCTCAAATTCACTTAGGTTGTTATACTAGAAGTTATACTTCTGAAAGGCACTAAGAAAACAATAGTTATAGAGTTTACAAGGAAAATATGAGATTAACAAGAGCAAAAACATATTTAGTTTGTATCATAGCTAGGAACCAAGAAATATAATTTTTGTAATTTCAAATCTTTACTTAGTTATATATTTCCTGTTCAAGATTACAGTAATCCTTATAACTAAATCTATCTTTTGAACCTAATTTTAAATGAACTTGAATGATTATCTTAACATAGAATAAAGTGAGAGACAGAGTCTTAATTCGGGTGAGATGGCCTCTTGACAAAGCTTAGGTAAGGTGTTTTATTTCTGAAACTGGTCTTTGTCTCTCTCTCAAATATTATTTTATAAAGTTTTTACATATCATTTTCTGAGTCAATATGAATCAGTTAACATAATTCAACATTAACATAATTCAACATATGAAACATGAATCAAACAAGTTAAAAGAGCTTTTAACCCCCTTCTGTGAGAAAGTGGCAAGATGTCTTTCTATCCCAAATTGTCAACCTTTAAATAAGCCAGGCTATCCTATCACCTTTCAAAAATGTATTCAAATTCCCATCATGGTGTAAAGATTAACACAAAATTTTATAACTTATGACAAATTATTTTATCTAATTACAAGATATTAAATGGCATAAATAAATTCCCAACTAAATTTGTTATTTTTATATAAGTCTGTAAGAGTCCACTGTTATGAAGAACTTTAGTTTTGAGAACACAAGCTCTGTTAAATGTTCTTTTAAATCTTATACTTTAGGGGCTGGGGTTGTGGCTCAGTGGTAGAGCGCTCGCCGAGAGCACATGTGAGGCCCTAGGTTCGATCCTCAGCACCCCATATAAATAAATAAATTAAAGGTAAAAAAAAAATCTTATACTCTAAAGGCTTGTACATTTGGAAAATACAAATACATCCAGTATACAAAGAAGCTAGTAATAACATCACAATTACACTGATGTTATTATACTAATGAAATTTTGCTTTTGAAGAAAAACTTAAGACTCTGGAATGTAGTGGAATATTCTAAAATAATACTTGTTGTTTAACCAGAGTTAGACAAACAATAATTCCTTTAAGATTAGTTTTTCTAAATTACAAAACTTAACAGACATAAGAAATTAACTTGAGAAGTAAGAACAGATTAAAGTTTTAAGAAATCCTTATTACTTTAATACATAGAGAGTCAAACTTTGGTTTGTATCAGTATATTTGACTTGTGTCTGGAGAAAGGGTCAGTTCCCCTCCAGTCTCTCAGCCCTTTTTCAGGAAGCCTATTAACCCATGGGTCCCTACATATTGGATTGTAAATAACTGTCCTAGGAGTCTGACCACTCCCTCCTGAAATGTATCAGATGTCTTTGAAAAGAGCCCTTTCTTTTCATCTGTTTCTGTAAGCATGCTCCATGTCAGAGACACCCTTCCCCCTTCATAAACCTTTAGCCTTGTAGATTAGAAATTTTCTTTTAAGAGGAAAAAGTCTCGGGGGGGGGTATAGTTCAGTTGGTAAAGTGCTTGCCTCACATGTATAAAGCCTTGAGTTAAATCTCTGACACTATAAAAAAAGAAAAAAAAAAGCCTTATGTAACTTTAGCTAATTGTGTTAATTATATATAACCAATTTAGTTACACACAAACTTTTTGAAATTTACCCTCCATAAACCTTCTATAACTTATTTAGACATTTTACAACCTTTTCCTTTACCAGGCAAAAGACTTTTTCATCCAAAAAAATGTCTTTTACTTTCTATATTAAAATATATATTTCATACCTAAAACCGTTTCATCTCTTTTTTAGCTGTTGACCTCCTTTTAAATTCACATTCTAAAACAATCCTTATGAAATTTCTGAATTTGGACAAGTTTCTCTACTTTAGTAAGATGAATTTCTTTTGTTTTTATAGTTCAAAGCCCCAGTTCAAAGCCAGTCTCAGCAACTCAGTGAGGCCCTAAGCAACTCATCAAGACCCTGTCTCTAAATGAAATATTAAAAAGGACTGGGGATGTGGCTCAGTGGTTAAGCACCCCTGGGTTCAATTGCCAGCACATAAATAAATAAATAAATAGGAGAAACCAGGCATATAAGCAATTATAATACAAAGCATTATAATAAGGCCTGGAATAGATGCTATTTGGCTTCGTATCCTAGCCCTCTAGCCTTTCCCTCTCTCTAGAACGTTTCTATCTCCCCTGAGTGGAAAGCTGATGACTGAAAGAGATCCTGCTATATATAAAAAGACACAACAAAAAAAGAACAACAAAATAAGGAAAGAGATGGAGCATGTCAGTAGACATGTCCCTGTGTCTGTGCCCCAAGAATTTACACCCTGTCAATGATTTCTGTGACATTGTGCTTACTTTAATTTTTCATTTATTCCAAGTCATCTCATCCTTTGTATAGTTAATCGAGGCTGCTTTTATTCACATACTAGAATAGCTTTTAAAAGTGGTTTTCAAACTACCTTCTGTGTCTATTTAAATGTTCTGTTTGCTCTGTAAGCCATCTGAATCCATGGAAACTTCTTCAGGAATCTTTGTGATCAGGCATAGCTTCTGAGTATTCTGGGACACTGATGTCTACTAATTGTATGCTAGTGTAAATTTCCTTTAACTAAAGATAAGGAAATATATGAAAAATGAAGATGTAAAATTTATCCAATTTTTTCCTTTTTTTTTTTTTTTTTTTTTGTTGGCACCAGGGATTGAACCTAGGGGCACTTAACCACTGAGCCACATCCCCAGCCCTTTTCATGTTTTATTTTGAGACAAGGTCTTGCTAAGTTGCTCTTGCTGAGGCTGGCTTTGACCTTGTGATCCTCCTGCCTCAGCCTCCCGAGTTGCTAGGATTACAGATGTGTGCCACCCTGCCTGTCCCATTTTTTTCTCCTTCTATCTTAAAGATGATTCATTGCTTTTCAGTTGGGCCCCTTTGGACATTATTACTCAACCTTCAATTTCCTATTTGAAAAATGGCAATTATAATAGTTTCAATCTCACTAGGTTGTTAGGAAAATTAAGTGGGATAATTTGTATAAACCATTTGAAACAATGCTGGCACAGGGTACAACAAACACTCAATCACAGTTGGCAGCTGTCTACATAAAAATACATGAAGAATATCTCTAAATATCACCATGGACTGATCTCTAAGGTATATTGTGAAGTAAAAAAAGCAAGATAGAGAAAAATGCAGAGAATATGCAATTGTGTTTTAAAAATACACACATACAGCTGGATGTGTTGGCAGATGTCTATAATCCCAGTGACTCAGGAGTGAGGCAGGAGGATTGCAAATCAGAGACCAGCCTCAGCAATTTACTGAGGCCCTAAGTCACTTAGTGAGACCCTGTCTCAAAGAATAAAAAGTTCTGGAGATGTAGCTCAGTGGAAAAGTGCCCTGGGTTAAATCCCCAGGACAGAAAAACAAAACAAAACACATTTTTAAAAACCAAATGATCAGGAGAGAAGATGGCTGACCGGGCTCTTGAGGCAGGTGATGCTTCCGCACATCTGTGGTCAGACCATTTACCAAGCTTGAGAGACCTCCTGTTCAGATATACGGCTTTGAAGGCCACTATGCTACTGCTTTTTGTTCTACTGCATCTAAACAGAATAAAAGGAATAAGTAGAAAAGGAGTTGTTGAGAGTAGCACGACTCATGAAGGAACCCAATGTGGCGGCTTCTATTCTGAATCCCTATATTAAGTGTTCCATCAAAATGAAAAACTTAGGCTGGGCGTGGTTGGCACATGCCTGTAATCCCAGCAATTCTGGAGGCTGAGGCAGGAGGATCCAGAGTTCAAAGCCAACCTCGGCAATTTAGCAAGGCGCTAAGCAACTCAGTGAGATCCTGTCTCTAAATAAAATACAAAATAGGGCTGGGATGTGGCTCAGTGGTCAAGTGCCTTTGAGTTCAATCCCCGGCACACCCGCCCCCCCCCCAAAATACCCCCCACATAAACGTATATGACATGACAACAAAAGAGAGGTTTTCCCCATCAGGTCTAACCTGATGGACTTTCTTGCTAAAAACAATTGCCTAGGCAATGCCCGTGGCTTCAATTCTGCCTTTTCTACCATTGTGAGCGTGTACCTCGGAGAAGTACCTTGCACAGTGACCACTGCATCTCCTTTACCTGAAGCTGTTTTCTCTGAATTAAGGACAGTCCTGAAGAGCTTTCTAAGTCAAGGCCAAGTATTGAAATTGGAGGTTAAGACTGATTGTGGCAATCATGGGTTAAATGATTGTTCATATTGGAGAGAAATATGTTGATAGGTCTGCAAAGAACAAGATTCAGAAGCTGAGCTGGGCTATGCAGGAGAGCATCTAAAAGTGTTGATTTTCTATCATCAGTGACAATTCTTAAACATGGAGCAACAAAAAAATGTTTCCTGAAAAGACAAAAACAAACAAATAAACAAACAAAAAACAAACAAACAAAAAACCCCACAAAAACCAAATGATCATATTTTTGTTTTCAGAAATGTTGTTATGTGATTATGAAATTTTATTGCTGTGTGATAAATTGTTCAACCCCCCCCCCCCCAAGGCTGTAAACATCCCAAGCATACGGAGAGGTTTTGGATATTTTATTATTGCCGGGGCCAGGCCACAATGGAGGGCCCCGCAGTGTCTACAAGCCGGGAGAACATATAGAACAGGTCTCATGCCCACTACGCAGGGGGCTTTCTTCAGATGTTTTGAGTACATTGCTTTACTTCACAACCAAGGTCACTTTGTTCAGATCCTCTCCTAAGGATTAAAGGGGAATGCCAGCTTCCCTTCTCCATTTCCCTCATTATCACATTCTTTTATTTATTTATTTATTGAGCTGAGGGGTGCTGTATCTCTGAGCCACATCCCCAGCCCTTTTTATTTTTATTTTTTTTTTTAAGACAGGGTTTTGCTAAGTTGTTTAGGACCTCACTAAGTTGCTGAGGCTAGCTTTGAATTTGTGATCCTCCTATCTCAGGCCTCCAGAGTAGCTGGGATTAGGTGTATACCACCATGCCTGGCTTACCACATTCTTTTAAAGACTTTAAAATTCTCACTGCAAGCTTTCCTAGGCACTGATTAATGTTTAGCCCAATGGTAACACATTATTGTGACCTTATAATTCTGTTGTTCTAAGAGACAATGAAAACTAGAAGTTTCAGAGTAGGAGAAAGAAGATATGGATGTAAGATAGAGGGGTCAAGTCAAAACCCTATAGTGGTGCTTCTAAATGGGGACCATCAGTGTGAGTTCAGAATGTATCTCCTGGCCCTGTCTGCAAAAGACCTAGAAGCAATGACCCAGCCTATAGCACTGAGCACCCCTAACCTCCAGATTATGGGATCAAATGATTATTTCCCACCAAAAGAAACCAGGATGCCTGGGAGAAATCTTTGGGTCCATGTCTTTAGCAGGAAATTATGAAATGAGACTGGAAGATCTTTTCATACTGGAGAGTATGGAAACATTCAAAGATGACTTGGGTCATGCCAAAAGAATTCAGAAGCCAACTGAAAGCCTCCACTGGCTAAAGGCAGGATGAATTCAACATCAGTGAGGATAAAAACTGCAAGGAATTAAAACACATCAAATAGAGTTGAAGCTACGGTTAATGATATTCCTAAGAAGAAATAAATTGTTCCCTGTTGAAGACGATAGAAAGCCAACCCATTTATTTTGAAAACTGGTTGATAAAGAAAAAGATTCAGGAATGAGATGGACATCATTACCTTAAGTACATGTGTGAAGACCTGAATGGTGTGACTCTACTTTGTGTACAACCAGAGATATGAAAAATTGTACTCTATATGTGTAATATGAATTATAATACATTCTGCTGTCATATATAACAAATTAAAAGAAAAAAAGAAAAAGATTCAATCATTTATCCTGTTTTTCTGTATGAACTGTATCATTGGGGAACCAATCTCTCTCCACTCCCTCTCCTTTTTTTTTGTACTGGGGATCCCACACAGGGCCTTATGCATGGTAGGCAAGTATCCCACCACTGAGTTGCATCCCCAGCCCCTTTCCTCTGTAAGTGCTGTTATAAGGACTTGGTATTAGACTATCACTGTGTTATAACCCTGTCTGTATTTCAGGACCTAGGTACTGAGCCCCATGATCCTTTTGTTTTGTGATAACAAAAAGAGAGAGCACCAGACATGAAAAGCCTCCTGCTAGAATAACACATCACCACCCACAAAAGAGTCTTGCAAAAACACTGAACCTGAATCAAAAAGAGCCACTAATTCCAACCAGCAATTCATAGGTGCTCAAAGGAGAGGAGAGAGGAACACATTAAGGTGAGGCTGTCGTGGAACTGTAATCAGCAAAATCCAGACTGTGCGGATTCTCCAGGCCAAAGGCCCTGATGAGTTCAACCAATTAATTCCAGTGAAAAAAAATTTTTAAGGGCTGGGGGGAACCAGGGGACTAAGTCTCAATGGCAGAGTCTGATTCTTATAGAAAGTTATTACCTGTCACAAGCCAAAATAAACCTCTTTTTTAATAGCTTAATTTATTAAGCAATTGGAAATCTGAGCTCAGTATAGATTTGATCAGATTAAAGAATTTTCATTAGCCACTGGGAATGTAGCTTAGTGGGAGTGTTGTAGGGACAAACGAGGCAAGACACCAAAGACAGCAGGAAACAGTTTTATTTGGCTGCAGTCAGGTTCAG
Organism: Marmota monax; assembly: GCF_021218885.2. Classification (NCBI taxonomy): domain Eukaryota; kingdom Metazoa; phylum Chordata; class Mammalia; order Rodentia; family Sciuridae; genus Marmota; species Marmota monax. The sequence continues at coordinate 3,897,648 of NW_026692194.1, forward strand.
AGGGCACAGCTTTTGTTGTAATCAATCAATCTCAGCGCATGTAAGAGGAGGGGCTCAGAAGTTCACAGACTGCAGAAGTTCACATAAAAGCAGCTTTTTCTTTCACTATTCTGGGCAAGTTAACCCTTCAAGGACAACACCTGAGAAGGGGAGAGCTTCTTCTCCCCTTTCTTTCCTCCTCCTGCCAGCTGTTACCACTGAGCCCAACTGGTAACTTCTCTTATCTCAGAAATGTAGACATCTCTGTGAAGCTCCAGCTCAAGGCCAGAGGCCTTGTTTACACATTTTTACAAACTACTATGCTGGATAAATGTTTGTGAGAAACTGGTAAGGGGGTGTCCAGCACCTGGAGTGCTGATTTCTTCCCAGCCAGTGACCAAGTAAAAACAGGGCAACATGAAAATTGGAAGTTTATATACATTGAACTCTTTTATAGAGACTCTTGCTGACATTCCTAAAATCAGCGATGGTGAAGATTTCTGTAAAAGCCCAATTAAGACTTTTCTGTGGAGAAAGGGGGTGCCACTACAGGAGAGTCCTTGCCTAGCATGTTCAAAGTCCTGCGTTCAATCCCTGTACTGAAAAAATATTAATTATTTAGATATAATAATGGAATTTGAGGGATTTTCAAAAAAATGACTCTTTAGTTGCTAAACAATACACAGTGAAATATTTATGGACAAAAATATATGATGTCTGAAATTTGCTTCAAAATAATTCAGGAAAGGGATCTGGATGAGTCTAGATGAGATAGAGTGACCAGTGGGTGATGAATATATAAAGCTTCTTTATGCTATTTTGCTTACTTTTGTGTATATTTTTAAATTTTCCCAATAAAAACCAAAAGAAGACAAAGAGAAGGAAAAAAGGAAGAGGAGAGAATTCAAGGGGAGGAAAGGCCTAGCAATTATTCTTTCTCTTTCCAACCCCTCATCTCTAGGATAACCCATTCGTATAAAAAGATCCAAAGACTAGGGGTCTATTTGGCCAGTCAAAATTCAATTTTCAAATTCTTTCTTTATAGAAACTTCTGTGCACATTTATAATAACATCATATTAATTCTCATGGAAATGAGATAGTTTGAATTTAATTAATCATCGAGACAACTAAAAATGACTCCTTTAGCTGGGCATGGTGGCACAAACCTGTAATCCTAGTGACTCCAGTGGCTGAGGCAGGAGGGTTGCAAGTTCGAGGGCAGCCTCAGCCTTGAACTTGTAACCTTTAGTGAGGCCCAAAGCCAGAGTGAGACCGTGTCTAAAAATAAAGAACAAAAAGGGCTGGGGATGTAGTTCACTGACAGAACATCTCTGAATTCAATCCCTAGTAAACCAAAATAAAAAAATAAACAAAAAAGCCTTTAAGTGAAGTGCTAATTGTTTTGATTATTTTTTTTTCTAAAATGTCTTATATATTTGCCTACAGTTACTAACATCTTCATTTTCTTTTTCTTTTTCCTTTTTAAAATTTGATGGGCTATTATTATATAATTTAGGCATTGTATTATGTTGTATTGTGTAATTTAGGCTATAATCCAGCTGAGGGGCTATTTAATTGTCTTGTATTATCAGTGATAATTAAGAAGCTCAGGGAGTTTTGTCCTCTTCTAGATTGGGACCTTCCTTTTTCCTCACTGCTGGCTGCAGTTGGTGGTCATCTGCTGTCTTCTCCCTTTCTATTTGTCATTACAGTATGACCGTGCCCTGTACACAGTAAGCACTCAATGACCACGGACTGAATTAGATTCAACCTGGGGAAGTCTGGGTGGTTGCCAGGGAAAACCAAATAATGAAACTTGTTAAATCATTAACCTTAATTTTAGATGCATCCCTTAAGCTATTGAGTGTGGCTTGGAGGGTTTTTTTTTTGTTGTTGTTTTGTTTTTGGTCCTGGTGAATTTAGGGGCGCTTAACCACTGAGCAAAACAGCCACATCCCCAGCCCTTTTTTTGTATTTTATTTAGAGATAGGGTCTTGCTGAATTGCTTAGGGCCTCACTAAAGTTGCTGAGGCTGGCTTTGAACTCGAGATCCTCCTGCCTCAGCCTCCTAAGCAGCTGGGACTATAGGTGAGCACCACCATGCCCAACTTTGAGTGTGGCTTGGGAATTCATGCCTGAGCTCCAAAAGGTGGAGGTTGTCAGGAATCTGGCTGCTAAGAGGCAGTAGGTATCCGCTATATATTAAAATATATGTTTGCCGGCATGCATAATCGATGCTAATTGGTACAGCAGGAAGAATAAAGTAGCAAGCTGATAAAGGAATCCTATTTTTCTATCTAAAATGAAGAATACCTATAGATTACCTTCAGTATAGCCCCTACCTTCATCAGGTGTCGGTGTACAAAAGTACTGCCTGAAATTCAGCAATCTTTAGTTCAAACACCTTTTCAGAAAAGAAGATGAACTATTGTTTGAAACAAAAACAAAGAATTAGGTAAATAGCGTGGAACTCCCAAACGACCCATAGTCTTGAACCCAGGAACACTTAACCACTGAACTACATCCTCAACCCTTTGTATTTTTTATTTTGAGACAGGGTCTTGCCAAGTTGCTCAGGGCCTCAATGACTTGCTGAGGCTGGTTTTGAACTTTCGGTCTTCCTGCCTCAGCCTACTGAGTGGCTGGACTACAGACATTCATCACTGCACCTGGCCCATAATCTTAATTTCATTGTTTTTTTTCTTTCTTACTAAAACATTTTAACTATGTTCATAAACTACTAAGTTTCGAGATACATTGTAAGTGTATCCCTGGTGGGTGTCTCATTATCCTTCCTAAATATAGTTTTGGTTAGGCTCAAAGCATTGGTGTCATTGTGGACTCCTCTTGGTCTCATCTCCTATCCAATTTACACGTAAGACCAGTTAGCTCTATCTTCAAAATCTACACAGAATTCAGCCGTCTCCGTGCTTCCAGGCTAGGCCCAGGCCAAGTTCTCAGCTTTGTGTGGGCCTCTCTCTGGCCTCCTGCTCCACCGCTGGCTGTTCTCTCTGCAGTAGCTGGACTGGTTATTTATAGCAGGACAGTCATATCATATCCACTCCCTGGTCAGTACCATCCAGTGCCCCGTGAAGCACAAGTCCTCATCATGCTCTCCTTGTATGCACAACCTGGCCCCTGCCTGCCTCTCAGAACTCATTTCCTCTGCTCTCTCCCCTAGCTGCTTTTCTCTAATCACACAGGCCTTCCAGCTGAGCACAGAACACGTTTGTTAAAAGAACGGTTCCGGGAGCCATCCATGAACAGTGTGTGAACTAAAGTGATGTGGAAGCCATCAGGCAGGAAAGCCTGGTATCAGGAACTCCCAGTAGCAACCCTCCTGGTTTGGGAATGCCTGGTTCATGTGGGGTCCTGCCTCACTCCAATCAAATTCAGCCAGCACCAGAGATGGGGTGACCTGCTGGATCCACACAATCTCTTGGAGATGCCAAAATGCCAATCAACCTGTTTCCTGCAAGACCTCTGCCACACCTAGAAGCAAGCCCGGAACCAAGACTCCTCCCCCTGAAATCTTATCCCTGCCTTTGATGTACTACCCCTGAAATAAAGAATAAGGGGCCCTTTTCCCCTTGTTCAGTTCCAGCTCCTATCAGGACTGGAAGACCTATCTGGTGCTCCTCTTTGAATCTAATTTCTGGCTCTGTCTTATTTCTTTTTCTTTTCTTTTTTAAAAAATTTTATTTATTTATTGGTATGTGGTGCTGAGAATCGAACCCAGTGCCTCACACATGCTAGGCAAGTGCTCTACCACAGAGCCACAACCCCAGCTCTCTGTCTTATTTCTTATAGATTATTTCAGACTTTTTATTTCCAAGGCGGCTCATACCTCCTGAGCAGAAACCTATCCTGTTGGGGTACAGATCCTCCTGCAATAGAATGAAATACAATAGTTGCTGAATGAACAAATTCTACAATAATTACAATCAATTTCATTTAATTCTGGGCTGTTATGCTAGTCCAGAGCAAAAGATTCTGGTCTAAACTGGTGGTCCTCAGTCTTAACCTGGCACCTGGAGGGCTTGTTAAAACTCAGGTGGTTGGGATCCATTCCAGAGCATCTGATTGAGTAGGTGTGAGGTGAGGTCCAGGAATGTACTTTGGCCTAATGATTATAGTCTACAAAGCTAACTGACCATTCTAAGCAGAAAATTTGAAAAATTTGGCTTAGTGTTCCTGTTTGCCTCTTTGGGTGAAAAGATTATTAGTAGCCTGTCATCCTCAAGGGATGTGTTTTAAGACCTCCAGTGAAGACCCAAAACTGCAGATAGTATCTTACCTATATATAGTATGTTTTTTCCTGTACAAACATACTTATGATAAAGTTTAATTTATCAATTAGGCTCAGTAAGAGGTTAACAATAACTAATAATAAAATAGAACAATTATAACAATATAATCTAATAAAAAGTTAGTTAAAACTTATATATTTGCCAGGTATAGTGTCACACCCCTGTAATCTCAGTGATCAGGGAAGCTGAGGCAGGAGGAACGCAAGTTTGAGGCCAGCTTCAGCAACTTGGTGAGACTCTGTGTCAAAATAGAAATTAAAAAGGGTTGGGGATGTAGCTCAGTGATAGAGTGCCCCTGGGTTCAATCCCTAGTACTGGAACAAATAAACAAAAATATAAATTATTTATTTCTGGAATTTTCCATTTAATCATTTTGCACAGTGCTTGACCTCAGGTAACTGAAACCTGGGAAAGCAAAACCAGGGATAATGGGGAACTACTCTAACTGCAGAATTGCAAAGGATGAAGAAAAGCCCAGACCTCCTTTTTTAACACTTAACCACAGGGTGGCCCTCTAGCTCCAGTAATTATTCCATTGGGCTTCAATTAAAACATCTTTTGTGATTTGGGGAAGTTCCAAGCCATTTCTCTTAAAAAAAAATAGTGAATTTAGTCTAAGTTCAGCAATTTATTGTTCACAGGTCAGCAGCCTTATGGGACATGCTTGTGTTGCCCTTAGCAATGTGGGTCTGTGCTCTGCTGAAAGTCACTACTTTCACACAGATGGAAATGACATGTTTGTAAGTATAGGATATTCTATCAGAAAATGAAGTATTTAATTTTAGCCACCTAAGAAGGAGCCATGCACAGGTCAAATACCCACCCCCAAGTAGTGCCTGGTGCCCTACAATGGATACTACCCAAGCACTGCTCAGCTCACCTGGAAGGTTCCTCCAAATCTCTTCTCACTGTGGCAAAGATGTCTTCTCCCTTCTACTTCCAGCTGTTCTCAGTGTCTTCATTTCATTGCCAGCCAGACCAGGGGGTCAGGATGAGCAGGAATGAGCAACAGGCAGAAGACCAAGGGCCTGGGATGTCCCCTTCCTAGACTGTTGGGCCAGGCAGGGTCTTGGTACTAAGAACGGAAAACTGGGCTGGTAGCTGATGGGCCAAGGTGATGGGTGCTGGGGGCTGTCTCAGGTGACCAACAGGAGAGGACCCAACTTGCGGGTCCTTCTTCATCCCCTTCCACTGCTCTTCTCCTCTCTGTAGAGGGAAGCCCTGTCTCATACATTGATGGAGTCTGGAAAATGCATCCAAGTAAAGATGGGCAAAACTGCAAAACAGTCTTCCATATTATAAGGGGAGGGGTCCTCTCCTAGAAAGACTACAAAATCCTTAAAGACACTTTGTCCACAAGCCATGTTCTCTATTCACACAGTCTTAGCAGTAGAAATGTACTCTTGACATGTGAAGAAATTGTTCATTCCAATGAAAAATCTTATTGAGGCTTTGGGTACTACTGGTATTTTTTTTTTTTTCAGTACCAGGGATTAAATCCAGGCTTTCATGCATGCTAGGCAAAGGCTCTACCACTGAGCTACATCCACAATCCTTCTTCATTTTATTTTGAGACAGGGTCTTGCTAAATTGCTGAGGCTGGCCTCAAACTTGTGATCTCCTGCCTCAGCCTCCTGAGTTGCTGGGATTACAGTGTGGGCCACCATGCCTGATTCTACTGGTAATTTTTTTTTTGGTACCAGGGATTGAACCCAGGGGTGCTTAATCACTGAGCCACACATGCAGCCTTTTTTAAATATTTTATTTAGAGACAGGGTCTAAATGAGTTGCTTAGGGCCTCACAAGTTGCTGAGGCTGGCTTTGAACTTGTGATCCTCCTGCCTCAGCCTCCTGGGCCGTTGGGATTATAAGCGTGCACCACTGTGACAGGCGTCTACTGGTAATTTTAATCTTTATCTCCATTTTATTGAATTTATGGGACCTATGCTTCTTATTACAAATATAATTACTTTCATTTCTCTGTTTGCCACTCGAGGGGGGGGGAGAGAACAAGGGCAAGTACAATAAAACACTCAAAGAGCTATGAAACAAATATTGCTCAACAAACATGGTGACAATGCAGAAATAGATCCATTGGCTGGTGGGCAGGAGCACCATGAGAGGATTTGAAGTAATCATTTACAAAAGTCTGCATTTGTCATCTAAGAGGCATTCAGAGGAGTCCAGACCTTGTCCAGAAGAGAGGGATGTGCCCTGTCAATAGGAATGGTGGCGGACACTGCAGGTCTGCTACTCAAAGCCACTCCAGGTCCCATCAGGTGTGCTTCCTGAGCTAGAAAGGCTGAAACCAGGACATTGCTTTCCCAGAATTCCCAGCAGTTTTGTCAAGCAGTGGCTCCTGTGTGAAGGTGCACCTGGGAAGGTGGCCGTGAGCATTATGGAGTGGGGCTACCCTGGAAAAATCCCACTGGGGTAGCTTTCGGAGGGGGTGTCACAGGTGTGGAGTGGTGGGCTGTGGCAGCCGTGGAACTGGCGTTAGAGCAGCTCTTCTAGAAGTCAGGGCTCTTAACTGCATTGTTTCAGACTGTTAGTGACCCACCTGTTTTCCTGTCCCTCCGGGAAGTTCTGTATGCTCCTAAGTAATGCCCTGTCATTAATGCTGTTGTGCTTTTTGTAATTAGTGGATTCCGTTGTTTGCCATTTGAATCCCTTACCAGAGAGCGCTTTATTCAAGGCAGATACACTTGACCTCAAGACAGACTTGGGCATGAGACCAAGGAAATGTGTCTTGACATCATTCTCCCCTAATCTCAAATTGTGACAGTTGTCCTGTTACCTTGTCTTCTAATCTTGTTCACAGTTTTGACCTCTGTTCTGGCTGCCCTGATGTTTCTTGATGGGAGGGCTCCTTGTACCCCCTAGTTGTTGATTTTTATCTTCAGTTTCCTCATTCAGTTCTTTGTGTTCATTTTGATATCCACCTGATATACTTCCTCGGCACTTTTATGGCTCCTTTGCCACCTTTGTCATTTGCATGTTTTTTGACGGCTATTACATCTGGGGAATGAAACACGTCTTACTTGCATAATTCAAAACAAAAGAACCGAGGACAAGTGCACATTGATTAGAGCTCACCCCACTGCACGGAGTGCCACCAGAGCTCTTGTTGGTGACATGCATAGGATAATGCTTGTTGTACCGGCTGGTGGTATTGTGAAAAAGTCAAGCCAAGTCTGTTCTTCAGGACTGTCATCTCTCGTGTGAACATACCGTCAGTTTTGCATACAACAATACCGCGTGTGGCACCCTTTAATTGTACAAAAGGGCAAATGGCAGGAAATGTGAATATAGGAAAATGGAACACCATCTGGAGCTTTTCATATAAATAGCACTGACTAGACAGTGAGAGAAAGTACCTGGGTCAGGAAGGGTGGTAACATATCTAGCCCTTGGTTTGCAGCCTTGACTGCCCATTAGAATCACCTGGACTTTTTTTAAATCGTACTTGGAATTGAACCCAAGGGTGCTCTACCACTGAGCTCTACCCCAGGCTATTTTTATTTAATTTAATTCATTTTTAGCTTTTTTTTTTTTTTGTGTGTGTGTGTGCTAAATTGCCCTCAGTCTGACCTCAAACTTGTGATTCTCCTGCCTCATTTCCTGAGTCACTGGGATTACAGGTAAATGCCATCATGCCTGTCTCACCTGAACTTTTTGTAAAATATCAATATCCATGTGCAAGCCTAGACCAATTGAATGAGAATCTTTGTGGGTGGGGCACTGGCAAGTTTTTGAATCTGGGTGATCCTAATGAGCCTTCGAGGTTGAGAACCAGGGGTAGAGTTTGTCGGCTCTGCCCTATATAGCCCTGTGAATGTGGCTTTTTCTCCCCTCTTCACAGGTGTCCTTTGAGGTTTTAAGACTGAGTAACCACATGGGTTTTCCTAGTTAGCAGCATCTGTGGCTAAAGGACAACTTTTCATTTGCACTGGTTTACTTTTTAATTTTTTTTAGTTTTGGTATCAGATATTAAACCCAAGGGTGCTTAACCATTGAGCAACATCTCTAGCCCTTTTTATTGTATTTTATTTTTTTAAATTTTGAGACAGGGTTTTGCCAAGTTGCTTAGGTCCTAAGTTGCTGAGACTGGTCTTGAACTTGTGATCCTCCTGCCTCAGCCTCCTGAGTCTCTGGGGTTATTGACGTGTGCCCCCATACCTGGCAGCTCTTTCATTCATTTTTTTTTTTAATTTACTCAATTATGGAAAAATACATAAAACGTTAAGTGTGAATGTAATGAATTATCACAAAGCAAACACTCATCCAGGTCTGGAAATAGAACACTGCTAGCACTTCCAGTGGGCCCTCTTGTCACTTTCCAATCACTACCCTCTTCCTTCACCCATAGGATGCTGCTCATCAGACTCCTGACTCTATAGATCAGTTCTGTTGGATTTTGACCTGGAATAAATGGAATAAAACCAAAGATGCTATTGCACTCTTTGACACATGGCCTCTCTCAGTCCTGGCCGTTACTGTGCTGTGTTTCTGAGAAGACTGAATGAAACAGTCTACCAGTCTTGAGATCTTGGGACTATCTTTTGTCATGAGATTGGTCTTAAAGGGGCTTGGCTGGAGGTAAGGAACACCTGGGAGCAATCCAGCCAGGCAGCCAGGTGCTCAGAGAACAGAGAGATAAAAGGTATGTTGATGCTCTAAGTGCCTAGCAACGAAACTGGATGCCTTGTTATAGGAACACACATGCAAATGGAAAGTCAATATGACCTGCAGCTGGTTAAGGAAGTTCCTCTTTTTTTTTTTTTTTTTTGTACCGGGAATTGAAACCAGGGACGCTCAACTAATGAGCTACATCCCCAGCCCTTTTCAGTTTTTATTTTGAGACAGGGTCTCTCCAAGTTGGTTAGGGACTTGCTAAGTTGTTGAGGTTGTCTTCAAACTTGTGATCTTCCTGCCTTAGCCTTACCTCCCAAAAGCAGGTGGGATTACAGGAGTGGGCCACTGTGTCTGGCAAGGAAGTTCCTCTTAACCACAACCCCTTTGCCTTGGAGACTCATTAGCCCATACTTCTTAAAAGGAAAAACAAGAACAACAACAACACCATTTTTATAGAGCATACATATTCAACATGCTTTGTGTTTGAATGTGAGTCAAATCTTTCTTTTTTCTTTTGTGGCATTGGGGATTGAGCTCAGGGATGTTCTACCAATGAATTACATCTTCAGGCCTTTCTACTTTTTAATTTTGACACAGGGTCTTACTAGGTTGCTGAGTGCTGGCCTTAAAATTGTGATCCTCCTGCCTCAGCCTCCTGAGTTACTGGGATTACAGGTGTGTACCACTGTGGTCAGCTGAGTCAAACTTTTAAATTATAGCTGCCCTCTAGAGTCCAGGGCTATCATGTGCACACAGGAAGTCTTCACACTGCACAACTGTGAGCATCATTCACCCAGAATGCAATGTGAATTATACCCCCATGGTACTACTCAGTATGGCAGCTCTGCCAGTGTTAACAGAATCAGTTGCCTGGATGCAGACCACACTTTAACTTAGCATGTGGTTCAGATACAGAGACCAACATCTGTTATACATATTTGGGCAAAAGAATCTTCTCAGTTAAGTGTTCTGGTTAATACATTAACCAGAAATCTTCACCTCCCCCATCACCCCCCCCACACACACACTTTTTGGGTCTAACTCCCGATAAAAAAAAATTCTTCTGAATAGATGGAGAACAAGTGAAAATGGCTGAACCTTTAGTGGATCTTCTCTTGTAAGGCCTCCTTTGAATGTGTGGGGAGAGGGCTCTAGTGAGTGGGAAGGTGGGCAGTGGTTCCTTCCGAACATCAATTCTCTTTACCTATAAAAGGAAGAGATGTTATGATCCCACATATATGAAATGTATAGAATAGGCAAATTCACAAGAGAGAAAGTAGATTTTACTTTTATTTCTAGGGGTCCAGGGTTTCTTCTTGGGGTGATGAAAACTTTCTGGAATTAAATTATGGTGATAATTGCACAATTCTGTTAATATACTAAAAACCATGGCATTGCTCATTTTACAAGAGTAAATTTTATGGTATGTGGATTATATCCCTATTATTAAAAAAAAATGGGGGCTGAGGATATAGTTCAGTGATAGAGCTTGCCTAGCATGTGTGAGAGGCCCTAGGTTCAATCTCCAGCATGGAAAAAAAAAAAAAGAGAGAGAGAGAGAGATGCGGAATCTTACTGATCTACTAACTTTAGGACATCCCTGGAGCTATTTTTTTCAAAGAAGGAACACTTCTGAACTTCATGCATGGTTTTCTCTTGCCCTTAAAGGCAGATATTGGGCATGATGTGCCCTTGGTCCTGGAACAAATTTACCTGTTATAAATCACCCTAAGAATCCCAAGATCACATCTTGCTCCAAATAATCTTATATTTGCTAACAATCCAGCCCAATGTTCTTTTTGTTTTATTTTGTTCTTAAAACATTTTTAGTTGTAGATGGACTTAATATATATATATATATATATATATATATATATATATATATATTTTTATGTGGTGCTGAGGATCGAACCCAGCGCCTCTCACGTGCTAGGCAAGTGCTCCACCACTGAGCTACAACCCCAGCCCCCAATGTTCTTCTATGTCTTGCTCCTGCTGTGGTTGAGATGCAGTTTGGGTGTGACTCCTAAGGGTTCATGTGTTGAATATAATCCCCACTGAGAGGTATGAAGATGCTGGTAACTTAATCCAGTGATGGGTGTTTCTCAGAGGTGAGGGCTTTAGGAGATATTAGGACTAGGTAAGGCCATTAGGACAGAGCTCTCATGATGGAATCCTTGTGGCTTTATAAGAGGGAGGCACACCAGAAGACGTACACGTTACACGTACATACACATACATGTGATGTGTACTCCCTGTCTGGGCCATATGATGTCTTGCACCACATCAGGACTCTTCCAGCAAGAAGGTCATCATTATTTGGGCCTTTGACCTTGGATCTCTAGAACCATGAGCCAAAATAAGCCATTTTTCTTTTAACTCAGTCTGTGGCATTGTGGGATTAGCAACAGGAAACAGGCTAAAAATATAGCTCCTATAACAAATAATTCAGAGAAATTTTGAAACACTAAACTACAATTCTCAATATAGTTAAAAACCCATGAGAGCTCATGACTGTTTTCCTTTGTGAGGGGAAATTTTATTTAAATCACTTCCCTCTTGATACGTGCTGCCTCATTCATCGAGATCCCCAAGCTAGGGGCCTGCAGATCAAGAGCCCTGAGATTGGCAGGCAGATCGGAACCCAACACCCACGCCTGTCTTTCCCTTCCCTGAGTCCCTCCGTGATGGTTAAGGGGCTAAGCGCTGGCCAAGATTGCAAATCCCTGTCTGGAAGACAGCGTGTTGCTGGGAGCTGTCTGCATTCTGGGTTGCGACTTGGAAGAACATAATTGAAGAGAGGAAATGGTGAATGAACACTTCTTTTGTGAAGAGGAGACATCCAAGTGCATCCTAACAAGGCCCAGTTCCTTTAAAGCAGATGTCCAAATGCTGTTAGAACAAAATGTTAGACTCATCCTTGTATTGCACAGGGGTGGATGAGCCGAGAGGCCTACGAGCTGGGCAGATTTTCCTCTCCATCTCTCCAAAGGGAAAAGGGTCAAATGCACACATGCAGAGCTGGGTGTGGTGGCGCATGCCTGTGATCCCAGTGGCTCAGGAGGCTCAGGCAGGAGGATGGCAAGTTCAAAGCCAGCCTCAGCAATTTAGCGAGGCCCTAAGCAACTTACTGAGACCCTGTCTCAAAATAAAACATAAAAAGGACTGGGGATGTGACTCAGTGGTTAAGCGCCCTTGGGTTCAATCCCTGGTACCCCCGCCACCCCACCCCCCCAAAAAAAAAATGCACACATGCTTTTTGTTGGGCCCAGGCACCAAGGGACACAGGCTGGTTGGGAACCTTTCTATCTACTCTGATTTGACAGCACATTTCACGTGCCAGGTGCTTTTCTGAGCACTTAATATATACTAACTCATTGAATCCTCACAAAAGCCTACATCATTGCTGCAGTTATTATCCCCATTTTATTATATCATCTATTTATTTTTGCTGTACTGAGGATTGAACCCAGGGACGCTCTACCCCTGAGCTGCCTCCCCAGCCTTTTTTATGTTTTGAGATGGGGGTCTTGCTAAGTGGCTGGTCTGGATCTTGTGATCCTCCTGACTCAACCTCCTGAGTCGTTAAGATTACAAGCATGCGCCACTGTGCCCAGTTTATTAACCCCAGAAAACTGAGCCGCGGAGAGGTTATTGTGCCCAGAGTCACACGGCAAGCGAGTGGCAGAGCTGGGACTGGAGCCCTATGTTCCTCCTGGCTGCATGGTTATGCTGTTCATGGAGGTAAGTGAAAGTTCTTTTGAGAAGGATCCTGATCCAACAGACCAGTGCACTTCCTGGTCACCTAGGCAGAGGCAGCTGAGAGTGTGGAACTGCTGCTTTTGATTTGGCTATTTAAAACAAAACAAAACTCAATCAGTAGGCACTAACCCAGCCTTTAAGCACTCTCCACAGGAGAGAATCAAGGCAACCACAGGCCAGGGTAGGAATGCAAATTAATATTTGTCAAAGGCCACACTAGGCCTTTGATCTGTGCAAAGTCTCTCTCCTCATCCTTTGTGCCTTTCCCAGAAATTAAACTGGTTTCCATATTCTATGACAAGCTGGAAGTATCCAGGTTGGAACAGGCATCTGTTTCTTCAGAGCAGAGGAATGGAGGGCTTCCAGTATGAGCTTGCAGAATAATCCTTTTATTAGAGGCTTCTAGAATTCCTAATTGTGCTGGAATGTGGTGTCACTGAAAACAAGATACGTAAGAATGGGCTGGGTGTGGTGGGGACCATGGTAGAGGCATGGGCAACTAACTGCCCACCCTTAGGGACTGACTCAGTAGTTCTATGGCCTAGGGCATTTTTTTGTTGTTCCTGGCTTGGCACTTGGCTTATTGTAGATGCTCAGTTAAGGCCTGCAACCTAGTTGTTATGACAAGACTTAATTTTATGGAGGTATGCGGCAAACAACACATTTTTTTTTTTTTGGTACCCGGATTGAACTCAGGGGCACTTGACCACTGAGCCACATCCTCAGCCCTATTTTGTATTTTATTTAGAGGCAGGGTCTTACTGAGTTGCTTAATACCTTGTTTTTGCAAAGCTGGCTTTTGAACTGGTGATCCTCCTGCCTCAGCCTCCCAAGCTATTGGAATTATAGGTGTGAGCCACCACACCTGGCTAACAACATACTTTTTTTGCAAGAACCCTGATAGTGTAGATGGGAGGCCCCAGGCAGCTTGATGTTCACCCATGTAAGCTGGTGGCAACAGAAGGATCAGTGGCAACTGTCTCTGAAGCTTTGCCCAGCCGAGCCAGCCTATCCTGCTTCAGGGGCTCATGCTGGCTGAAAGGAGCAGGAAAAAAATTCCACTCAGTCCTCCCAAGCCACCCCTAGAACAAATGCCTTTTCAAATACAAGACAGGAACAAAGGACTCGCAGACACCAGTAGAAATGCTGTATTCATTTTTGAGGACTGTGCTACTTTTAAGGCAAGTGTCACACATACAAAACAGAGATGAACAGTTTTTATGACATGTTAGAAAGAGAATGGTGGGGGAGACATTTCAGACAGGGTGCAGTGGGATTTTCCCTGGTCGGTGACCCCTGCTCCACTGGCGCCTCTGCAGACTGAGAAACAGGAGACATGGCCCCTTCTTTGTTCTCTTCCAGTCTCCAAGGGGAGGGTCGTCTGCCCATCACATGGAAGCAGGCTTCTCCAGGTGGCAGCAGCAGAACTGTCCTTATGGCAGGGCTACGTTGGGACATGAGTGTTCAACCAATGGGCCTCACCGTAACCTGTGCACTTTGTAAGATTCATCTTTAGAAATGGAAAAGCAGGAAGCCAAAGACATATACTTTTAAGTTAGTTCTCTATCCAAATTCAAACTACCTTGGATTGGAGCTAAAACTAACACACAGGTACACATGCATACACAAATGTGCACACACACACACACAGTATATATACATACTAGTATATATACCTGCACACATTTGTACACGGAAGTCTGAAAAGTGGTGGATATTCATTTACAGTATGGAATCCCACAATGCAATTGTTCCCCCCCACCCCCGCCCTTTGAAAACAGAAGGCATTGGCAACCAGCTCTAGCCACAGGCTAGAAGTTTCCAGGTACCTCGTCTCAGTTCCTGGTCACTCCTGGCTTCACAGGATACTGGAGTGGTTTAGCTGGTTTCGAGAGAGCAGGCTTTCCCACTGAGCAGGTCATCTCTGAGACCCATGGCTCCCCCCTACCCCATCCACTCAGGCACAGACCCCCTATTCTAAAATGGAGGGGTATTTGTCTGTCTGTTTTTCTCATGGTCATGGCATGCATCATAAAGATGTTTACCTGTAAGACCTGGTGACACAAACAGGGAAACCAAGAGTGAACGAGACTGAGCGTTTGGGGACGTTAATGGCCTGATGTGTGTGTTGGGGAGATGGCCCAAACAGTGGCTGGGCATGGGGGTCACACAGAAGTCAGGCACCCAGAAATGTGGTGGGAGGTGGGGAGTAAATTCATCACAGCCTAAAGGACCTCAGGAGAGGCTGCACGGGGTGTTACCAAATAACGACTCAGAGAACAGGTCAGAGGCAGGATAGAGGATCTCCTGCTCAGGAGAACTGACTCCACCAGAAGGTGGCCTCCACAGAAGGAAGCTGTCACTTAGGTAGATAAGAAGTACACATGGGTTGGCATTTGCTCTCCAAAAACCAAAAATGATGAAATGGTCATTTTCACGGATTTCATTCGCCTCACCAGATCCCTCTGAGGTAGGTAAGAGGCAGGTGACATTAGCCCCATTTTATAAATGGGGTAAAGTGAGGCCCAGGACTTGTCACACCAACAGCCATGGTAAAGGAGCAGACTTAGGTCTTCCCCGCTACCAGCAACACCCTCTCTTCTAAGAGAACCCTTCCCTGGACTAAAACTGGGGCACAGTATCTGGAGGAATGTGGACCATTTTGCTGGTAATTTTAAACTTTGATGCGCCAGCAGGAAAGGAGTCCTCATCTGTGGAAATCAGCCAAAGCTTGGGGACGGGGGAGTAGGGGCATCCCACCCCAATTAGAGCATGGATTTATTTGTGGGGGGCAGGTGGTTTCTGTAGTTTTGTTTTTTTCTGCCGTGTGGCATTTTAGGGTCTAGTTAAAAATTATAATTAGATTAATAAACCAACATGGATTGTGAATGTGATGACCACATCTCACCTTCCCAGAGAAAGAGGTCCCTCTGGCCCAATGTCAAATCAGAGTGGATGGAGATAAAGCTGAAGTATTGTCAGAGGCTCAGGCCTCAGAAGCAGAAAGGTACCTCAGGTCTGGGATGGGAACAGGGCAGATGTGTTTGCCCTGTCTTTAGCAGGGTCCCCACCCTCACCCCCAGGGTGTACTCCCTTGCCTTTCTTTGACCTCGGAAATTAGAGTTCCTTAGTGATACTGACCAGACACCCCAGCAGTGCTAACACCACCTAGAGTATTTTTCTTTTTTTGTGTGTGTGGTATTGGGAATTGAAATCAGGGTCTTGTGCATGCTACGCAAGCACTGTACCACTGAGCTACCTCCCCAGCCCTGACCTGGAGTATTTTTAACTTGACACTGGGCAGTACCTCGGGTCCCCTAGAAGCCACCCACACTTAGTTGGAGCATAAACTCTTGAAACACCTGAGTTGCAGCTCAGCAAATTCTAGCCAAGGTTAAGAATTTGGGAATTTTTCCAATTACTACTGTCCATAAGGCAATGTGACAGGTGACCACAAAGGCCCTTGGTTTGCCCAGAGAGCATCTGATGACCGCTGACCGGGGGCAATGAAGAATACATCCACATTTTTCCAGGCTTTACCCAGAGGCCCCCGAGAGCCCACGATTTTCCCAAGCCTGGCAGCTTGAGGGGGTGTTTCCAAACAGAGTCCTGGTGCCAAATGTCCGTGTCCTGGTCCTTGGGAACCCATTCTCGCTGGGGAGCCCAACGCCTGTGCTGAGGTAATTCCTCTAACTAGTGACTAGGCCAAAGCATTGCTTGGAAATTAAAAGTCCATGAGGGCCGTGACTGTGTCAAACAGGGTGGAAGCAGGGCGGGGTGCAGGCCCAGCCCCCTCACAGAACCGACTCCTTGGATTCCAGTTCTGGGGCGCTGGCTACAGGGCCTACAGGGTTCTGGTGTGTCACCAGAGGTGATGTCTCCTCCTCAGACTTGGAGTTGGGAACAGCTTCCACTTTCACCTCGCTCAGTTCCTGCTCCCCTTTCTTCATTGCCTTCTGATTCAGGTGGTGGAGGATGCCCGCACCCAGGGCATCCCCTTCCACGTTCACCACGGTGGTGGTCCGGTCCCTGGTAGGAAAAGCAAAGGGCAAGAGTCACATCCAGTACCACCACTGGGAGCTAGCATTACTTCCCCAGGCAGGCTGGACAGCCCTGGGGAAGTAATGAGGAGGGCTGCCTTGTTGTTTCCTGCAGGGCATGCTACTAAGGGTCTTGCTCGAAGTTGATTTTAACAAAATTAAAACAAAATCAACAGACCCTCACTGAAGAAAACCTGGAATAAAGAGAAGTAAGTCAGGCATGATGGCCTATGTCTATCAGCCCAGCAAATCAGGAGGCTAGGTAAGAGTATTGCAAATTTGAGGCCAGCCTCAGAAACTTAGTGAAACCCTGTCTCAAAATAAAAAATAAAAAGGATCAGAGGCTGGGAACGGTGTTGCATGCCTGTAACCCCAGCGACTCAGGAGGCTGAGGCAGGAGGATCGCAAACTCAAAGCCAACCTCAGCAACTAAGTGAGGCCCTAAGCAACCTACTGAGACCCTGTCTCAAAAAATAGAAAGGGCTGGGGCTGGGGCTGGAGCTCAGTAAAGTGCCCCTGGGTTCAATCCCCAGTACCAAAAAAAGAAAAAAGGAAAAGAAAAGAAAAAGAAGTTACCCATATTCCAAACTCTGAATCAGAGTCCAGAGTAACGCTGCGATCTAGCTCCTTCCAGACATCTTTCTATAAATGTCTTTTATATGTAATAGACACCATCGTATAAAATTGCATAAAGCTGGGAGAGTAGAGTAGATATGGCTTTGTGTTCAGCTCTTCGTCCCCTCAGTGTCACACTGAGCTGTTCTCATTTTGGCCCAGCTTCACTAATGGGACCTTCCTGTGCATTCCATGGCTGTTGGCAAACGCCCTCTCACAGAACGACTGCACTATCCTTTCTAGCTTATCTACCACAGGTGAGTCCAATATCTATCTTCGTTCAAAGAAGGAACTGTGTCCATATTGAAGAGAAGGGAGAAAATGTGATCATCTCAGAGGGCACGAGAGGACAAAAGCCACGGGTGCAGGATCATAGGGCTGGGTGGCTGGAGGGCTTGGTGGGTCAAGGGCATAGGCCCTATTTCTTCCCTGGCCAAGTACCTCTTGATGTCCTTTCTCCTTGCACCAGAGGCAGCTGCATGAGCTCTGATATGACTCTGGTTCTATCCAAATTGCCAGCTTGGGGATGGAGTTCCTTTTAATGGAGGATCTGGACAACAGGCTTCTACAGGACATTTTACCCTCATTTCGCTAAGGGTGTTAAGTTGGAAAAACCGATCTCGACCACCCAACCACCATGGGTAGATCTGAGAGCTCAGTGCCAGGTTCCTGTGTTCAGGTTCTCTCATGCCTGGCAGGAATGTCTTCACTGTATCTATCAAATGCTTTCCCATGTTCCCAGTGTTCTGTGTGCTTTGCATGTGTGGATTTATTTAACCCTCACTGCAGCTGCGGTGGAGCTTCTGTTATGACTCCCATTTTACAGATGAGCAGACCAAAGCACAGAGGAGCTCACGTTACTCAACAGCTACACGGTGAAGCCAGGACTTGAACCCAAGTGCCTGGGCTTCTGGATGCTACAAGCAAGTTCTCAGTGTTGGCATCTCATGGTCATTCATTGTTGTTCATGTGCATTTGACTCTAATATTGTTTCACTTTTCTAGTTCAGTTTCTTGCCCATGTGCTCTGCTCTCTCAACATCAGCACCTCAGCTGACCCTCCTTATACAGTGGGATATTATTTACAGCTGCAAAAGGTATCACAAGATTCAAGAAATCAACATCTAGAAACTGTCTTGGCTTTTACAGTAGCTCTGGCTCACCCCCTTTCCTAAGTCCCCCTCTGCTGAACGTGAGCCCCAGCTGCCTGAATTAACAGAGTTCACTTTCTTTCCTCCCACAGAAATTGCTCCTTAGACATTTCCAGCTGAAGGACAACCATTCCTTAAGGATCACTGCTCCGACTACTTATCTCTCATCTGCAGCCAACAACCTCCATGGCCCCTGTGACCCCTGGGCCTGTGCTGGGAGCCTTGGCCTTGAATCCTCACTGTATTGGATGCTACAAGCAAGTTCTCAGTACTGGCATCTCATGGTCGTTCATGATGATCAAGGGCATTGGGTCTCATATTGTTTAACTTTTCCTAGCTCTTAATCTGGACTTGCCAGCTTTACTGTAGGCTACTTCACAAGGCAGGGAGTGTGTTTTAGGTTTCTTTGCATGCCCCAGGCCTAGTGGAGAATCAAGCTCCCAGGGAACTACACAAAAGGCTTTTCTGGTTTTGGTGTCCTTAGGACTTGCTACTTACACGATCCAGTCCACAGCCAGGATCAGAGAGAGGTCATGGGTGGGCAGCCCAATGGCCTCCAGGATAATGGCGATGGTGAGGACCCCTCCAGCTGGCACGCCCGCTGCTCCAACACTGGACGCGGTGGCAGTCACTCTAGGGGATGGCAAAGCAGGGTCAGCCCTTAACACAGATATGCAGAATATGGCAGTCATAGTATAGAAACTGGAAACCACACCACGGTGGATTCTGGGGCCTGAAGAGAAGAGCCATTCTCTGCAAGTGCAGTCAGCTACCTTAGGCCCAGGTTCTGCATCCATGGAGTCAACCAACCACAGATCAAAATGTAAATTCTTAAAGATTCCTTCTTTACTGAACATGGAGACTTTTCCTTGTCATGATTCCCTAAACACTACAGTCTAACAACCAGTTACAGTATTTACATTGTATTAGGGATTGAGAGTATTCTAGATGATTTAAGATATATGGGAAGCTGGGCATGTTGCTGGACACCTGCAATCCCAACAACACAGGAGGCTGAGGCAGGAGGATCATAAATTTGAGACCAGCCTTGGCAACTTGGCAAGATCCTGTCTCAAAAAAAATAAAAATAAAAAGGGCTGTGGCTACTTAGTGGTAGAACACCCCTGAGTTCAACTGAGTACCATAAAAAAAAAAAAAAAAATTGGAAAATGTGCTTAGGTTAGGTGCAAATACTACACCATTTTATGTAAGAGGCTTGAGTTTGATGGAATTTGGTATCTGTGATTGGCAGGGGGTTGTGGGGATTATAGGGGAGTGGTCCTAGAACTAATGCCCCCCAAGATTACTACTGAAGGATGACTCTAATGAATCCAAACTGTCCACACTTCGCAAATGAGATGTTGAGTTGCAATAAACTTTTTTGAAGGAAATCACAAGAAAAACCTCAGGTTTTAATCCAGGCCCCAAATGAGGGAAAGAATACTGAGCTTACAGGATTGTGAAGATCTGTCCTGCATTCAGCTCCACGTTGTTGAGCTGGGCGATGAACACTGCGGCCACACACTGGAAGATGGCAGCTCCGTCCATGTTCACAGTGGCCCCGATGGGGAGAATAAACCTGCTTATCCTCTTGTCTACACCGTTATTTTCTTCGATGCACTTCATCATAGAAGGAAGGGTCGCTGAACTAGAAATGGAAAAACAACCCACGAACGATAAGAACAGTTCCTTCAGACCAGGCTAATACATCACTCATCTCAGATCCTGGAACACAGCAATGAGTACTATCTTAGTTTCTGACTTTCCTCCCTTGAAATAAGAAGAAAAACACAGAATTGTTTCCAAGTTTCTGGCATAACACAGGCTTTCTCACCTCCCGACTCCCAGTTACTTCCTGCATTTACCTGTGGTATTATTTTCTTGGATTCACCTGTTCCAAATTTTCTCAAGGATCACATACTGCCTTGTAGTACAAAATGTGCACAAGAAGAAAAAGAACTGTTTGTGCATCTGTCTCCCTGATCTCACCTGGTTTCATATTGATATGGCTGGAGCAGCCAAAGCCCTCCAAGCCCACTCACCTGGAGCAGGTAGCAAATGCTGTTGCGAAGGGTGTGAGAAGGCCCAGAAGGAATTTGAATGGGTTTTTTCGTGTGAGAACAAAATAAACAAGTGGCAGAACAATTCCTCCATGAATAAAATGGCCTAATATAGATGCGAAGATGTATTTCCCAAGGCTGGTCACCAGCACGATAATGTCCTTCATTTCCACAATCTTGCTTCCGACCAGGAACATGATGCCCAGAGGTACATACCTAGGGGATAAGCACAAGGTACTCATTAGGAAGGCGATAAGGAGGGGCTGAGAGATGACGGCCCTTCCTAATCCTAATACAGAATGCAGGAACTTTCAACCAGGACATCTTCATCTTGCTCTAGGATAACTCTGAGCACAGAAGAGCATGGGGGTAGATCATGATCATCTTACTGGTTGAGACTGAGTAAAACAAAGTTGATCACTTACCATAGGGATTGGAGTCAGCACCAGAGCCCAGACTTCTTTCTCTTGGAGACATATGGGGTGTGTGTGTGTGTGTGTGTGTGTGTGGTGCTGGGGATTGAACCCAGGGCCTTGTGTATATGAAAAGCACTCTACTAACTGAGCTATATCCCCAGGCCAAGACACGTGCTCTTAACAGATGGATACTACTAACCACAGGGGCTCCCAAGCAGAAAGCCAGGGACTCAAGATCAAAGCCCCTGGGACTGTGAGCTTGACTTTCAGCTTTTGTTCCGGCTCCTTCTGAGAACGTAGAAACACGGAAGGCTAACATTTATTTCACAGAATTGCTGTGATACAAAATCGAGCCAGATTTTCCCTTCTGTGAAATTTTACATTCTTTGTGGTTTGGCAAACATGATCCCGTGGGAAAAAGTCAGTAACAATGACACTCTGGGAACACTTCTAGAACGTGAAGATTTTTTTAAAGGCAAAAAGGGAAGGAATGAATTATGGGAGCTGCAAAGAACAAACGTCAGTTTTTAAAATTTTAATAGCAATTCAGGAAGAACTTAATTGTTTGTTTTCTTTTTATTATATATTCTTTTTAGTTATATATGTCAGTAAAATGCACTGTGACATACACACATGGAGTATTCATGGTAGGACTGTTGATTTTTTAAAAATTTTTTAATTATATATGTAATAATGTTTCAGAGTTCAAATTTCAAGGAGTACAAAAGGGTCAACAGTATGAAATCTCTTATTTCTATCCCTTAAGTACCCACTGGGGACAGTCAATGCCCAGATTTCTTTCTAGAGATATTCTAAGTAGTGATATTAATTTTAAATCCTCGTTGTAATACATGAACACATTTTCCCTTCAAAAAACTAAAACATTATAAATTAGACTAAAATCCTCTGTAGATAAAATTGCCAAGCCAGACTCCACCTCAGATAGTCATGCTAACTTCCTATGCATTAAGGTATATAGGAATGGATTTAAATCTGTACATTTATTGATTCTTCACCCTGCATTATGCCTTTGAGATCCTCTCATGTCAGGACTTAGACATCTACCTCATTTCTTTTTTTTTTAGTTCCCTAATTTCTTTTTTTTTTTTTTTAATATGTCTTTTAGTTGTTGATGGACCTTTATCTTATTCATTTATATGTGGTGCTGAGAATTGAACCCAGTGCCTCACATATGGTAGGCAAGTGCTCTACCACTGAGCCACAAACCCAGTCCTTAGTTCCCTGATTTCTAATGAGGTTGGGCCTCCCTTAAAATGTTTACTAGTGGGATGGGGTTGTAGCTTAGTGGTAAGAGCGCTCGCCTAGCATGTGTGAGTCACTGGGTTCGATCCTCAGCACTACATATAAATAAATAAAATAAAGGTATTGTGTTCATCTACAATTAAAACTATTTAAAAAAATGTTTACTGGTCATTCAGCTCTCCTCTGTGATAAACTGCCTGCTTAAATATTTTGTCCATTTTCTAATAGTGTCTTCAGTCTTTTTCTTTTTCAGTAACAGAACTCTTTATTTCTCTATACACGGTATGTAATATGTTATTATTATTTTTTTCCAATAAGTGTCTTGACTTTTAACTTTGTTCAAAGTATCTTTTGCATGCAAACTCTTTGGACTCTGACGTGTTCAAGTTTAGAAGCTTTTAAAAATGCTTTTGTTTTTTGTATGTTGCTTAGGTAGACTTTCCCTATCCATATATTTCCTTCAAATATTTTTAGAGGATTCTTCTTTTTCTTCTTCCTGATTAATTTTATCCAGGAGTTGGCAGCGTAAACGTTTGTAAATAAAGTTTTATTGAAACACATTCACAACCATTTATTATAAGTTACTTTTGGCTTCTTTCACTTTACAATGAAAGAGTTGGGTTATTGCAACAGAAACTGTATAGCTTGCAAAGGTTGCTGACTGTGTGTATGGTTGGTTCATCTAGAAGTTATTTCTGTGAATACATAGGGTGAGTAGGCAGCTGCTGTGGTTTTAGAGTGAGCTTCTACTGAAGATCCCTCTCATGTGTGGTTGAGATCCTTGACCATCTGAGGTCATATGACACTCCAGTGCTATGTGACTTGTGCTTCCTGGGCAGCTGATCTCCCTCTGCAGCTAGATACCCTGCAAGATCTGCCTCACCGAAAACCTACTTACATAACTGGCACATCAAACTGAAGGAATGACTCAATGAGTTTCCAGACTAAAAACAAATGTTCTAAACTGGGAATAATACTTTCTTGCATAGGGTTTTTTTAAGTCCAAACTTTGGAAGAATTTTAGAGTCAAAAAATAAGCCAAGAAAAGAACTTGACATCTGATAAAAGAAAAGTTTCCTTTCTGAAAATACCAGTGTCTCCCCGAGACAACTGCAGTCATAAGAAGTGGAGTGTTTGCAATGAACAGAGGCAGGCTCTGGGGTCCTTGGATGGAGCAAGAGAAACACCACTGTTGGTGTGGGGGAAGGGGGTGCTTTAGATTTGGCCTCTATGTTTCAAACATCTCTGAAAACCAGTCCAGTTATCACCCAGTCCCATTTGATTGAGAAAGAGTTCTGGGATTTTTTAAGGGTTTGACAATAAGGACATTGTGCAAGAAAGGATAAACTAGTTCTTAACAACTAATGGGTTAAAGCTAAAAGCCACAGAGGTCTGGCTTGGGGGAAATTCCAAGTAAAGCTTATGAGGTCTCTCTCTCTCTCATTATTTATTTATTTATTTTGGTACCAGAGCTTCATCCTCATTCCTTTTTATTTTTTATTTTGAGACAGGGTCTCACTTAGTTGCTTAGGGCCTTGTGAAGCTGTGAGGCTGAGGCTGGCCTCAATGGTGCGATCCTTTTGCCTCTGCCTCTGGAGCTGCTGAGATTGCAGGCACGTCCCACCATACCCAGCTAACTTATGAGGTCTGAGCATTGGAATTGACATGATTCCTGAGTTGTTTTGAGTGAGCTGGTCAAACTTTTTACTTTTTTAGCCAGGAATCAATCTATTGTTCTTTTTACTCAATAATCATTCTTCTTTTGATATTCTCACAAAAAGTAATCTATGAAATAAAAACTTATGAACAAAATACCATTCCAAGTTTTACATGTTTTTTCATGCCTGGGGTGAAGTTGGGCTGGTCCTCCATGTTGTGAAATACTATAGTGAAAGGTCTCTTGGAAATTAGAAGTCTATCATTTTGAGATAAATCAGGCTTATTTTATGTGACAGATGACAAATTCAAAGCTCTATAAGATGATATGGACAGAGCACATGGCATGGGTCAATGGTGGAAACTCCTAAATGGATCATAGTGACAAAGTCACCAAGGGTCAGTGGGGGCACTGCAGGGGTGACTGGTAACTATGGTGCACACCTAATTCCCTAGGT
The DNA here is from genome assembly GCF_021218885.2 of Marmota monax. NCBI lineage: Eukaryota > Metazoa > Chordata > Mammalia > Rodentia > Sciuridae > Marmota > Marmota monax. The sequence continues at coordinate 3,921,993 of NW_026692194.1, forward strand.
CTTGGATAAGAGGAGAAGCCATCTCTACCATGTACCAAGACTGGCCTGAGGTCCACCAACCACAAAAGATCTCTGGGCCAGGTGGCCCTACGGGAAAACTAGAATAGCAAAGTTGGATTCTTTCCTGGATGTCAGGGGAAACGAGATAAGAGGAAGTGGCAGGGTGACACTCACCACATAATCCATGACACCAGCACCATTGTCGCCTCATTGAAGGAATTGAAGAAGCGGATGAGCTCTTCTCCCTCGGAGCCTAGTTTCTTTAGGGCCACCCCTAACACCAGGGCAAAGAGAACCAATCCTAAAATGTTCATTCCTTCAATCTCAGTGGCATAGGGAATCTGCAGGATCAGAGGAGACAGAATGGTCTAAGTTCACATCACAACAGAAGAGAGAGAATTTAGGGCGTATTTGCTTGACATTTCCATCAGACTATCCCGAGTGATAAAAGGCTCATTATTTTCTTTAATGGTTTTTCTTTAGTGGTTTTATGAATAAAAAAACCTGAGGGGAGATAGTATTTGAGGATGCAGAAAATGAACAAGTAAAAATTTTACCTCTTTAACTCTGAAGAGTTCAAATACATATGGCACAGATTCAATTATAAAGTAGTGAGCTTCCTGTCACCGGATGTGTTCAAGGATGGTTGGACAACCACCTTGATGGGTTGCTTTTATTTATTCTCTTTTTCTCTCTTTCCTTTTTTGTGGAACTGGGAAGACAGAACCCAGGGCCTTGTGCATGCTGGGCACGTGCTCTACCACTGAGCTATATCCCCAGCCCTTTTTATTTTGAGGCAAGGTCTCACTAAGTTGCCTAGGCTGGCCTCAAACTTAACAGTCCTCCTGTTTCAGCCTGTCGAGTAGCTGGGATTGCAGGTGTGTGCTAATATGCCTGGCATTCTTCCAAATTTTCATCATAAAACATTTCAAAATTAATAGAAAAGTTGAAATACAGGATGATGATCACCATATCCAGTGCTTTTGTTTATACTGAAATATATCAGTGACATCTATATGACTTATAGAGTAACAGTAGAAATAATAATTACGGAGCATTGGCTTTGGAGCCTGACTTACATTACAATTGCTAGTTGTGAGTGTTAAGTAAGTTAACTCTCTCTGTGTCTCAGTGCCCCATCTATAAAACGGGGACAATCATAGTAGCTAGCATAGAAGGCTGAAGATTCAGTATATTAATAAATGTAAAGCACCTAGACTGTGTTTGGCAAATGAAAACTAACAAGAATTTGCCATTATTATTTTTTTAATGGGATATTTTGTTGGAGATCATTCTAGGTTCATTTTATCTAGACAGGGTTCTCCTTACAAATGGTGTAATGATACCAAAGACAATAAGAATATCTGAATATCTTCTGAATATCACTATTTTCTCCTGGGACTTGGTCTGTTAAAGTTACCAGGCTACAGGTTAAAGAGCTGGGGAGGAAGAAAGCTTGGGTTGTATTACATGCTCTACTGATAACTTGTGTGTGTGTGGGGGTGGGGGGGGCATCTCTAGAGAAGTGAACGCTTCCAGGATTTTATGAGCTGTAGGGCTAACACTTGGTAGTGACCTCGGGGCTATCAACCCACATTTTTTTATCCATGTCCCAAATCTTAACTGGAATCAAGGATCGAGAATCAATGCAACCAGAGAATTCATCTGCTAATCCAAAGTTGGTTTTAGTAGACCTGCCATTCCCAGGTATGGTGTTTGAGGTCAGGTAATTCCAGATAAGGAATTGGATTTCTGAACTTGAGGGCAATAACAACAATTTTTCCAAAGAAATGACTCCCATCTTTAAAGCAGGTGTTTTGCAGCAAGATGTTTGCACACACCTTGGCAAACAGCATTGGGTGGGGATAGGAGAGTAGACATAGGCAGAGATACAGCCAGAGTTGCACCCAGAGCTGTGCCTCTTGCTGGTATGCCTTTGCATATTCTGTTCCTATTGACTATATGACCCTTCCCACCAGCCTCCCTTTATCTCCTCCTTCTCATCAGGTCCCCCTGACCACTCTGGCTAAGATGGCATACCTCACCATCACCTGGTACACATAAACACACTTTCCCTGTATGTTTATGTGCCCTGCTTCATTTTCTAGTGGCCATATGTATTTTTTAAAAATATTTATTTATTTTTTAGTTATCGGCAGACACAACATCTTTGTTGGTATGTGGTGCTGAGGATCGAACCCAGGCCGCACGCATGCCAGACGAGCGCGCTACCACTTGAGCCACATCCCCAGCCCCCCATATGTATTTTTTATATGGTTTCCTCCACTAGAGTGTTAGCTGTGAAAGAGCCCGGCCTTTCCTATGTTGAGCAATGCCTGTGGTCTAGTGCCCACAAATGGCACAGAGTGGCTGCCAAGTAAATCACTGTTTAATGAATTAATGATTATTCAACAAAATCCTAGGAGGTATTTATAGAGAGTTGTTAATATGGGATCAAAGTAGGCAAGGAATATAGGGCATGGGTCAGGGCAGGAGACTTTCCACAAGACCTTGTGTTTCTGAGTCCCCGACTTCTCACTCTGTCACCAACATCTCATCCTTGGGGGACAAAGATGACTTAATCTTTATACAATCTTTAATCACAGGGTTCCTGAAAGCCTTGAACTAGCATGGACACACTGTTCCTGTCTCAAAGAATGACTCTTTTCATTACTGGATTAAATTTATAGTGAAAGTAAGGGTATGTCAGGTGGCAGGGGGTGCTTGAGAGTCACTAGCATTTCCAGGGGGAAATCTGAGCAGCCAGTGAATGCCTTCAAGGTTTGTCAAAATTCGAAGACACTGCAGAGACAATGTTCTGGGATTCACACAGTGCTCTTGTTTATGAATAGTCTTGATCAACCTTAGAAGACCATCCTTTCAAGAATTTATAGTGGGACTAATAAATCCTACCTCACCAGGTTGTCCTAAGACTCAAATGACATGTCAAAGGAGTTTATATACCATGAAGGTGGCATGCAGAGGTAAGCCCACCTAGACAGCCCATATCCTAATGAACCCGGCTGTGGCAATCAGGGATTGGCAGAGAGGTCCAACCACCCTCTCTGGCCTTTTAAATTAAGGACTGCTGATTAAATCAATATTAATGAACAGGGTAGTTTTATGGGGGGGGGGGGGTACTCTGATAGGCATTTGTGATGTCCTACTAGGAAATAGTAGACAAGGATATTAAGAATGATAAATGTCCTGAAAGGCCTTTACATATTTTAAAACAAAGTGCAGACTCTCATACACCCCACAGTTTTCTGAGCATCCCACCAGACATTCACACAGGGGGAGATGGGGAAATCCTATTTATGGATCTGAGCTCTAGCTAACTCCATTTTATACATAAATAGCTTATTTTTTTTTCTGCACAGTTTTAACATACATGGACTTCCAAAGAATATCAAGTTGATATAAACACAGGAAAACTGTTTTGTTGTAATGTTGTTTTTTATTTCAGAAAATTGTATCACCAGTGGTCAAAGTGCTTTTATCCAAGTCACTAGTACAACACAATGTCAATCTGATGTTGTTGCTGTCTATCTATATTCAGGTGAATTTCATACATGGCTACAAAAATTTTTAGCACTTATTTCAAACTGCAACAATGTTTAGTTGAGTTCTGTCTCACTGCTTTTATTTATTTATTTATTTATTTTTTAGAGATGGGATCTCAATATGTTGCCCAGGCTATCCTGGGCAACTTCTGGGCTCAAGAGATTCTCCTGCCTTACCCTCCTGAGTAGTTAGCTGGCACTATAGGAATCTGCTACCAGGCCCAGCTCCATCTCACATTTTAAAGCCAAATTTATTCATTTTGAGTAGATGCAAATATCTGAAAACTTCATTATGTCTTATAATTGTGCATTTACATGGTGAAATATAGATTGCTTTCTCACACATTTTTTAATTTCTTCCTTATATTATGTTATTTTTAAAAAGTTTTATGTGTAGGAATTGGTTGAATCAGCTTTTCATTGTATTTCAGAATAGCAGAGGGGGTGTTATAAAGTACCTCACAGATCCTCCGAGGATTTAGTACCACAGGTACCACAAGTGCAGTTGGCCATGTTCACAAATAACCAAAGAAGCAAACCTAACTTGTTAGCTTTAACTAGTCCATTCAAACCACAAAGTTTTCAACCCTATTGAGAAAAAGACACATCTCAACTGTTCCTTAATTAAGAAACATTATTTGCTTTATGAATATTCTACACAAGTGACTTTGTAGGGAGCTTTACCTTTTCACGGGTCACATTTCCAAAGCTGGTGTTGTGAGTCACCATTTTATAATCAGTCGCGTACTATAAAAAAAAAAAAAAAAGGAACAAAAACTCATGGTTAGTGCCCAGGCTGAGCCCCACCCAGAGGAACCCAGGGAGTGGCCAGGTCTCTCCCTCCTCCAGCATGACTTGCACTGAGCACCGGGGACTTGGTTGGCTTGATGAAAACGCACAGAATTTACATTAAGACCAAGGCAGCATGTCCTTCAAGAGGCCTCTGGGTTACTTAGGGACTCAAGGAAACAGGGAGAATTTCCTTCTGTTCCTTGGGCAATGGGTTGGAGAAGATGTGCTCAATTTCCTGCTGATAGTTTGATATTTCCAACAGCTGAGACTTCATGTTATTTAAAGAATCTTGGCACTAATTCCATAAGGTCAAATTTTACTTTTAAATGTGTCACTTTATTTTCACTAATTTATTTATGCCTCATTTTATTTCAGAACTTATTTGAGTGCGACTGCTCTTTAGCATCTGTTTCTAATCTAGCTTGAGCCTATGCTTTCTAAAGCAAGGGACTTTAGGCCAAATGATGTCTGCTGTTTTGAGTCTTTCAGGAGACTCACAATTTAGAAGTGAGATATCTCTGCAGGGTTGGTCCTATAGTTAGTTGACCTTGCACACCTCTGCATGGTGCCCACAGGAACCTCCCCATGGCAGTCCATACTGCTGAGTAGAATCTGTTAGAGCCTATGCCTTTCTGATCCCTACCAAGGGTTCTTGGCTTCAGAACTGTCTGGAGGAGCCCATTCAGAGGCAAAGACCTGGCAACCTCCGATGAGTTCTGGATTCACCAGCTTTGATTTAACAAGGGCTCAGAGAGGCAGAGGTGTTCAGTTGTCCCATGGTTAAAACTGACCCCACCTACTCTGTGACAGGCACTGAAAGCTCCATAAATTTATTTTTTTTCTGCTACCTCACATTATATATATAAGTTGCTTCTGTGCTTGTATGCAGATTAAAAAAACAACAAAAGAGAGAGGTTGTAAGTGGAAACAGAAAAGTCTTTGCTAAAAAAAGCAAAGGATTAGACCACCTAATCTAACCTTTATGGTCCTTTTCTGTCAAGAAAGGCCACAGGAGTGTATTTTGATGCTTTGCTAAAAACAGGGGAAAAAACGAGTCACAACCTGAATGTCTATCAGCAGGGGACACATGGAGGGAAACTGCACTAACTAACACAGCATATTCTATAGCCATTAGCATTATGCAGGGGGATATTTATCTATATGGGAAAATGCTGATCATGTATTATTTTAAAAAGAGCAAGTTTAAAAGAGCAGGGCTGGGAATGTAGCTCAGAGGTAGAGCGCTTGTCTAGGATGCATGAGGCACTGGGTTCCATCCCCAGCATTAAAAAAAAAGAACAAGTTATGAAGCAGTATGTATAGTATATACATCTACTAACAATAGGTACAGCATACTTAATTTTTTATAATACTCTTTCTGCCAATTTTTAATATATATTTTTAGCTATAGGTGGACATGTACCTTTATTTTATTTTTATGTGGTGCTGAGGATTGAACCCAGTGCCTCATGTGTGCTAGGCGAGGGCTTTACCACTGAGCCACAATCCCAGCCCCTATAGCATACTTATTTTTAAATGTGTACATGCATAGAAAAAACATATCTGAAGGACATATAACAAAATGTTAATAATGGATATTTCTAGTAGTAACTATGGGTGGTTTTTGTTTTCTTCCACATTTAAAAATTTTATTTATTTATTTTTGAAATGAGTACATATTACCTTTCCAATCAGAAAAATTTTTGTATTTTTAAAATTTTAAAATATTTAAGATCTCTCCAACATGTGATTTGGGTTATTTTTTAGCTATAAAATATGTGGGTGTTTTGGGGACATTATAGGGAAAGTTTTTGTTGTTATTATTCTTTATTTTTTTGTTTATTTTTTTATTTCAGGTGCTCATCTATAAACTTGGGTCAATGTTACCAAGATTTGTTAACAACACAATCCCGCCCTGCTCTTACTTTACCTAACTCTAGAGCAGCAATTTATATTTCTCCTCCATCAGAGTTTCATATATTTGGCAAAGGATCAAACCTTACCGTACGGAATGTTGCAACCACAAGATTGGAAGGAAACAGGTTTCTGTAAGAAAAAGAAAGCATTTTGTCAGTATTCTTAAAATTCAGTGTGAAAAGAAAAAGATTCAGTGTTTAAAGTGTCTGCTTTGAGATGGCCATTTCTTTCTTTTGGTACTAGGGATTAAACCCAGGGGTGCTTAACCACTGAGCCATATCCTCAGCCCTTTTTAATATTTTATTTAGAGACAGGGTTTCACTAAGTTACTTAGGGCCTCACTAAGTTGCTTAGGCTGGCTTTGAACTCGTGATCCTCCTGCCTCAGCCTCCCGAACTGCTGGGATTACAGGTGTGTGCCACCTCATCTAGCTTAAGATGGCCATTTCTAACAGCCTCACTTGGTGTTGTTTCTCCTTCCACCCTCAGTAAGTACTTTAGTTCTTTCTAGACCCAAACACTCCAACTATGCCTCAGCTGCTTGACCACAATACTCAAGTGCTCCACCTCTAGGCAAGTGCTCTACCACTGAGCAACATCCACAGCCTGAGTGCAACACTCCTTGATCTTTAGGTTTAACTGAGTCCAAACAAGTCTTGATAATTACATTACTTTGTAGTGGTTTACAATGGCAAGAGATCCTGCCTACTAGCAAAATCCTAGGGGTCTTTTGCTGTTGCAATAACGGACAGCCATTTCTGCAACTTGGGGGGAGGGTGTGTTTGGGGAAATGCCAGGTCCCAGGCATTTATCCTAGGTCCCAGGCATTTATCCTGATAAGTGCAGTGCAGTCCTGTACAATAATTGTCTCAAGGCCCTTATAGTTTTCAATGTCCTGCATGACATACCTGTAGATAAAAACCTTATATATAATTATGTGAGCCTGGACTAGCTCCACAAGAAGAGTTCATTTTTTGCGGGGTGGGGTGGGAGGTTTATTTTTGCACACCTTGAACATACACTGAATTTTCCAGGATTGCAATTTCTGTAGAAATTATGGGATGATTTTTTTTGTTGTTGTTGTTTTGTTCAGAAAGTTCCAAGAAATATCCGTCTTCCTAGAAAATTACACCACTAATGGTAAATTGTAGATCTGAGTCCCTAATACCATGCCCCAGTATTAAATATCCGCTTGCATTCACAACTAACTCATTAGCAGTGATTACTAATCCAGGAGCAATCATCTAGCCCCTTTGTTTTGGAGAATCTACATATTGAAACACATTGTTTTTTTTTTAATCACAATTATTTTTCTTTTATCTTTTATATTAGTTAAGTCATTCTGAAGTTTTGAAATTATTTGGGTAGGTAAATTCTATTTTTGGATTTCATTTTAGGGTTATTATAAAGTATTTGTTACAAAAGAAGATCAATAGAACTGACTGGGTCCAAAGTCTATTCATATAAACACATTTTATTGAGTGCCTCTGTTGGATTAGACTCAGTAAGTTACTGGTCTTGATATACAAGAAATTATATTCCAGCCGACAGTCTATTTGTTCTACCCACTTCCTGCAAGAATAATATGGGATTGTTGTTATTCTTTTTTTTGTTGTTGTTGTTTTTTTTTTTTTTTTAAATTTCTGGTGCTCATCTACAAAAACTTGGATCAATGTTACCAAGATTTGTTAACAACTCAATTCCTTCCTGCTCTTACTTTACCTAATTAAATCTGGACAAGAAGTCTAGAAGAGCAAAAGACTCAGACTTATCCTTTATAATTTGTGTCAGATTTATCCACTGATTCTTACTTCTGTCATTGGAGTGTTTGCTGGGGTGCACTGGGTCTCAGAGGTTGACAGGTTTGGCTGTTACCCAATGGCAGGAAGAATCTAAGCTGGCTTCCTGGTAGTCACACCTTTAAGTAATCCTCTCTCCTTGAGTGTGTAGTAGGGTTGGTGACCTGCTTCTAACCAACAGTATGCAGCCAAGGTGATGGAATGTTCATTCCATGATTTGATTACCTAAAATTTTAGCTTCCATCTTGCTATTGAGTCTCCTGATTGTCTTCTGGGATTGCATATTTCGAGAAAGCAAGCAGCTGTCAGAAAAGCCTACGTGACAAGAAACTGCTGATGGCCTCTAGCCAAAATCCAACTAGGAACCAAGGCAACCAGCCCAAACTTCAACTAACTGAATTCTGCCAACCAGCAGGTGACCTCTGAAATGAATCCTTCAGTTGAGCCTTTGGATGAGACACCAGCACTCGCCCAACCCTTGATTGTAGCCTTGTAAGAGACTGAAACAGAATGACAAGATTCCTGACCACAAATATTCTAGGATAATAAATGTGTGGGATTTTAAGCTGCTACATTTATGATAATTTGTTCTGCAGTAATAGATAACTAATACACCAGCCCACAAGATTAATGAGATGCAAAACTACTTCATTAGAATACTCAGGGCCCTCTTACAGGATGGCCAGCATTTAGAGGCTACAACATAGCATTTCCCAAACTTACCTATAAAACTTGAATTGCTTTTAACATACTTAGAGAAGACGAGCAAGTACATGCCTGCATTTAAGCTGAAAAAAGGTGATCTTTGGCTGAATTAACGGTTGCAAAATTGTGATCAGAAATTTGATTCTTATCATATGTATAAAAAAAGGTGTGTGGGGGGGAGACTAGCAACTTGCATTGGCTAGTCTTTGGTATATAGGTGAAGAGCAACATTTGCCTATTATTGCCATTATAAAACAACTCTCTAACCTATCTCAATCTTGTGGGCTAGGTTTGGTGTAACATTTTTGTTTGCTCCTCTATTCAGAAGCATAAAGTGCTCCATGCCAAAGTTTCCTTGTTCTACATCCAACTCTCAGTAGTTCCCAGACTGAGCTGGTGACAGGGTTCTCTCTCTATGAGGACAGGTAAATTAAGGAAACAGCTAAGTTCAAAAACATCTACCTTTCCAAGGAGAACACTTTCCCCTGCAAATTCCTCACGTCCTTCAGGGATTGAGATGTTTCCTCAATCCCTGTGAGAGGGCCCTGAGTATTCTAATGAAGTAGTTTTGCATCTCATTAACTGTGTGGGATAGTGTATTAGTTGTCTATTGTTACAAAACAAATTACCATTAGTAGCTTAAAATCCCACACATTTATTATCCTAGAGTACAGTCTTTCTCACAGCCTGGTAATGTACTCTTTTCCAAAAAGCACACTATTTGCTTAAATCCTTCTCTGTCCTGACTGGTCCTTTTATTGTGTACCCTAACCCTGAACTTGTTTTCAGACCAAGACAAGATCTAATGGAAACAGAGGGGTACAGGCAATACTTTAGGCAAAACAGCAGCTCGTGCCAAAAAAAATTAAATTCTTAAGAAGAATACAATGCATTTTGGCAGTTACTGATAAAGTTAAACATACGTTTACCATATGACCCAGTAATTCTACTCCTGGAATATTTACCCAAGAGAAATGAAAATAAATGTCTGCACAGAGAGTGCATACACATGATAGCATTATTCTTAAGAGCTCCAAATCCAAGTGTCCATCACAGATGACTGGATAAACAGACTAAGATAAATCCATACAATAGAATACCACTTGGCAATAAAAAGGAACCAACTATTGATATGCATGGTAACATGGATAACTGCAACAGCATTGTGCCAAAGAGAGGCGTCATACTGAATGATCCCACTGATATGAAACTCTAGAAAAAGAAAACCTAGGGGCTGGGGATGTGGCTCAAGCGGTAGCGCGCTCGCCTGGCATGCGTGCGGCCCGGGTTCGATCCTCAGCACCACATACAAACAAAGATGTTGTGTCCGCCGAGAAATAAAAACAAACAAACAAACAAACAAAAAAAAACCTAATTGACAGTGATAAAAAGCCCATTAGTAACTCCAGGCTAGGGAAAAATTGAACTCAGGGGTGCTGTACCATTGAGCTACATCACCAGTCTGGTTTTTTTTTTTTAAGTTCCCAGGCTGGCCTCAAACTTTTGATCCTCCTGTCTTAGCCTCCTATAGTGATAGGCATGGGCTACCGCTCCCAGCTCATTCAATATCTTGATTGTGGTATGGTTACGTGGGTTAACTATTTCTCAAAACCCACTGTACCTTGCATGGATGCCTTTTACAGTATACAAATCATACCTCAAAACTGCTTAAAAAGTGAAGAGAGTGAAAACTGAGGAGATTCCGCAACTTAAAAACACACTCCATGAGACAGCTGAACTGTTTTCAGATATCAATTTCTAGGAAGGACTTTCCTAGGGGCAGTGAGCCAAAGCCCAAACACCCACCAAAAAAGCATATTCCATTCACCTGACACCCGGGTTTATCAGGGATCAGGAGCAGCAGATAGGAGCCAGGGCGGCAGGAGGAAAGCACATCCTCTGATTTCTTCTTAGCCTCATCTTTCCAACACAGACGCGGCTGTGACCTCTGGCTCTTCCTTCCCTTGAACTCTCCTGTATGAAATGATTAGCTGCTCGCCAGCCAAGCGTTCTGTTCCCCAGCGCTCTGTCTCCAGGGACTCCTCCCAACTGCTCATATTCACACAGTAACTTTATGGACTTTCAAAATTAGAGATATGGAGCTAGAAACGATTCTGGAGGCGATCCCTCATTCAGCACATGGGGACCCCCAAGGTTGGAGTCATGAAGTTGATCCATCTCCCATGATGCTCCATATAGACCAGCATGGCCAATACAGATGTTTGTAGTTGTGCTCTACAAATGGCAACTGAGCACTTCGAATGGGGCTATTGAGGAACTGAATTATTTTTATTTACATTTGAATTAATTAAATGTAAATAGCTTTGTGTGGCTAGTGTCTGTCCTGTGGGATGGCACAGACGTGCAGGAGACCCAGAGCCTGGAAGGTAGGAACAAACTGTCTTCCTAAGTTCCACTTTGCACATGGCTCCCTCTTCCTGGGTGTTAGGGGATTTCTAACTCTGGATATCTTTGTCTTCAAGTTGGCAAATACTTCCTCTTTCTGTTGTTTGATCCTGAGGGATTTAATTGAATCATGTAATACTACATATGTGTTAGACCAAGGTTTCTCAAGCATGAGTAGATCACAAAATCAATCTATTGGCTTTAACAGGTATTTTATTTTGGTACTAGGATTGAACCCAGGGGTGCTTAACCACTGAGCCACATCCCCACACCTTTTTTTATATTTTATTTAGAGACAGGGTCTCACTGAGTTGTTTAGGGGCTCACTAAGCTGCTGACGCTGGCTTTGAATTGGTAATCCTCCTGCCTCAGCCTCCTGAGCTGCTGGGATTACAGGCGTGTGCCACTGTGCCCAGCTAACCAGTATTTTATATAAGATGAAACATGTTAGACAGGATGGAAGTTAGTGGCATGTATCACACTGAAAATGTTGTTTGGTGAACCTGTTTCAGCTGCTGTATGTCAGGGTGGGGAATGTTATTATGTACGTGGATACAATGTAAAATATACTTTTTAAAAAAAATGCATCTGTTCTTCTGTATTTTTTTCATAACTTTTTTATTCTATTTATTTATTTTTATGTGGTGCGAAGGATGGATCACAGTGCCTCATCACTGTGCCCCACCCCCTGCTCCTAAAATGTACTTTTTACTGTGGGTCAAAGTGAAAAAATGTGTATAAAGGCCAAGATGGTACTACTAAAGCCAGAGATCCAAGTCAGAATGAATGGACAACTTTCTAGTGCTATAAGAATCACGGGATACATTACTTAAAACAAATAGGAAAACAGGTGGGAGGCGGGGCTGAATTAGCAAATGCAGAGCTGCTATGGGGCTGCTGTACAGGCTCAGGCAGCTCAGCGTGAAAAACTTCAAAAATGTTCCTTCTTTATACATCTGGTGCCGTTTGTTCTTCTGGTCCTATTGTCAGGGGTGGTATGTGTTTTCCTGTTCTATATGAGAAGAATGTAAAATAGTTAACTTTTGCTTAGGTAAAAGTTTTTTGTTCCAGAAGTATTTCCTTTTATTTAAGTTCAAAAATTCTTTAAATCTATAAAAATTTCAAAGACTCCAGAACAGGATATGGCATGGTATGTATATTTGGTAAATATTTATTAGCCATAGTGTTTATTATTTCAGAACCAGTTAACAGGATTGTCCCCCTTCAGATCTTGGTACCCCCTACCAGTCTGGAAGCCAAGGGAAGGCTGGGAGAGTGGAATCACACTCTGATGGTGGCTGTATGTGTTTATGTGTGTGTCGATCTACCTTCTCTTTCAGGCCCACATACAGTTTTAGATACTAGCCAGAAAGGCTAGGGCTGGACTCCTGGGGAGACTTTTGGGAAATAAGGCTGAGAACAGCATTCACTCTCTGTATCAAATAGCCCTGTCCCCAGAGTCTGGGATACATTAGAATACTAGCAAGGCACTCAAGTATTAACTCGTAGAATCCTCCAAGTAATTCTGGGGAGGAGGGATTACTATTAGCCTCATTTTGCAGGGAAGGAAACTGAGTCACTGGAGGCTAAATGGCTTGTCTGGGATTTAAACCCAGGTGGCTGGCTTTAGTGCCAGCTCTTAATCACAACCCAGACCATCTCCCTGGGTGTATGTTATTTTCATTCTTATTCAAGTATTCTCCTGTGTTGATAGAAGAAATGGTCAAATTAAAACTTTTTTTTTCTTTTAAATTATGAGCTTCTAGTTTTATTTCCTCTCAGTATCTAGTTAGGCTGAGAAATCTGTTAATTTGGATCCTTGTTTCATTCTGTCTATAGGAAAAAAGTCAAAGGCATAGTTAAAGCAACCTGTGGGGTCAATACTTCAAAGAATTTATTCACAATTCACTCCCTTGTCTGTGTAATTCCATGTGTGCGTGTGTGTGTGTGTGTGTGTGTGTGTGTGTGTGTGTATTTTGGTATTGGAGATTGAACCCAGGGGCACTCAACCACTGAGCCACATCCCCAGCCCTTTTTTTGTATTTTATTTAGAGACAGGGTGTCACTGAGTTGCTCAGGGGCTCACTAAGCTGCTGAGGCTGGCTTTGAACTCGCAATCCTCCTGCATCAGCTTCCCCCATACACTGGGATTATGGGTGTGTGTCACTGTGTGCCCCGTTCCAACCTAATATTGAATCCCAATCTCCAATAGGTTTCTCTGCACCTACTCAAGAGATGTCTTCTTGGCAGCTTGAGAGGCATCATAAATATCTGTGCCAATCCTTGGGAAGGCAAGTAAGTCGATCCTGCCTATCTGTGAAGGGAAAGGCCTAAGCACTGTCCACTATTGGGAAAATGAGCACTAGGGGAAAAAAACTTAGAAAACCAGGTAACAGAAAAAATTCTTACTGACTACGAGGTACATGGCAGTATCCTTGCTGCCCAGGGCCTTTCTTCTGGCTACCAGTTCAGACAGAAGCCCTGGCTCAGTCCCTGTCACTACCTGCCTCCTTTGCAGTTTAACCTCTGGAACTCCTTTTAAAAATTATGAACTTTAGAGCCCAAAGGAATGTTTGAAGCCAGTTGCCTCAATCGCTTCAATTTATAGCTCAAGAAAACTAAGGCCAGACTGGGGATGTAGCTCAGTGGTAGAGCACCTCCCTGGCATGTGCAAAACATGCTGGAAAAAAAAAACAAAAACAAAACAAAACACTGAAAACCCAGGTTGATTTGGGAGAGCACACATGTAAGGCAGAGAAAAGAGAAACTGGAAGGTCAGTGAGGATCTGTGAGGATGTGCCCCATTTCAGAATGGAAGGCTCTTCTGTGTTTAGTTTTACTTTTCTCCATTTTCCAAATTTCCCATAGTTCTCCTCTAGATGCCACGTGGTTCCCAAAATGCCTAAGGACTCCTTAGCTTCAAGTCATCTGGAACTCCCCTAAAAAGTTCTTTTCTTCCCATTTATCTCAGGCTATGGAAAGAAGGCCAACACCATTAGCCCATGTCAACTGGAAACACCCAACTCTCTATTGTATTGATCCAGTTGTAGCAAGTGCAAGCAGCCTTGTTGTAAGAGCTGTACAAACATAACTCATTTAACTCTCAAAACAATCCTATGAGGTAGGTAGTATCATGATTCCTCTTATAAAGATGAGGAAACCAAGGAATGGAGGAGTTACGGACATGACCCACAACTAGTAACCACTGCAGGGGATCAAGAAGTTCTACAATAACTAGTCTCTTGGCGATCTGTTTGTCTTTGGTGCCTAAACCACGTTGTTTTGGATGAGAAGTCACAAGTCAATTACTCGGGTCACACACAATTTTGAAAGTCCTGTACTCCAGGCAGTGGAGCTCTGGGCTGTTCAGAAGGAAACTGTCATTCTCCCACCTGCCAGTAGTTAACTGCCATCACTTCTCTGCGCTTCTAGCACCAGACTCCTCACTCCAACTTCTCATTTTACTTTGTTATCTCAAATCCATTGCATTGGGAAAACCAAACCAGTTACTCAAGAATCACATTCTGAATTAAAATGTTAAATCCTGCCTTTTAATATGATTATAATGTACTGATTAAATAAATAAATAGAAGGGAGATCAGTAGAGTAGAGCAAGCTGATGAGGGAGAAAGGGCAGGGAAAGGAGGGTAATAGGAATGAGGTTGATCAGATTATACTATGTGCATGTATGACTATGGAATAATGAATCCCAACAGTAAGCAAAATAGGATGTACCCACAAAAAATATGTAGTAAGTATAACGATCATCCCTCAAAAGGGCTTAAGCATTTGGCGATGTGCTTACTGCACAAGATTGAAGCAAGATTCTCAACTAGGCCTGTCTGACTTCAAATCTTTTGTTCTCTGTACCACCTCCAAATGACCAGAAAAGTCCATTCTTATATCAATTCATTCATTAATGAAAAACGTAAGAGATTTGCACATTCAATTCATATTATATATCCAGCTCCTGGGTCTACATTATGTAAAAAACCAAACAGGAGTTTGCAGTTTTCCATAAAGCCTTATTTCTGAAGATGGAAAGCTTCCATTCATCTATTGATTCATGTACAGCCAGAGCAAACAAATATTGGGCCAGCCCTGTTCCAAGAGCTTTACAGACAACTCATTTAACTCTCAAAACAATCCTGTGAGGTAGGTACTCTCACGATTCCCCTTTGTTAAAAACTGTGTAGTCAGTCTCCTGGTCACTAGACAATGAAAACTGTTCTTTGCATGGTACAGTTCCTGATCCCACACCTGATGCTTCAGACTTGGTTGTCTGACTACAGTTTATGTGTGTGTGTGTGTGTGTGTCTGTATGATGTTATTGTTTGCTTAAATAAATCGATATCACTCAAAAAAAAAAAAAAAAAACCTCCAAACCCCTCAAAATTGTGTATTTTCTTAGTATATAGGATAACTATAGATAAGAAATATAAATCGTAATAAAATTAAATGAAAATATGGTGAAACACATACACACGCACGCATACGCACGCACGCTCACACATAAGAATACCTATTTGCTTCATCCCTGACTTGTAGATCCATCTTTAAAATATAAGTTAAGAAATCACGACAGACCCCTTAGGAGTTCTGGGCACTCCACCATCAGGACAGGCAATGAACTGGAGCACAAGACCTTGGTGGCAACTGTACCAACTCACCAGGGAATTTTCCTAGTCTTCCAGGTGTTTGAGTTCTGGACAGTTGCCAGGCAAGGGTATGCAGGATAACTGAGGTATTCCCTGGCAGTCTTGTTTCATTCACCTGCCCACAGGCAGAAAGGACTGGGTCCTGCCTCTCTCTGCCAAAGAATAAGCCCAGAGTCATATCAAATCGGCATCCATGTGGTTTGTGGAAGGAAGCAAATTTTAAAAATTGACCCAAGGAATCTCTAGGCCCAGGAAGCATTTCTAGGTGGCTCAGGCCTAGTGTCCTCCCCGGAGGCACTCAGCATGAAACCAAAACTGAGCATACCTTCCTTCAGTTTTTGCATATCTTCCTCCATTTAAGGGACTCATCCTTAACTCCTGGTTGGAGGAAGTGGGTATCTGACCTGGCCCACTCAGAACTGACCTGGTTCCTCTTTTGGTCCAAAGCAGATCTTTCTGGGACGGTGACATTAAACTACAAATGTGAAACATTACTATAACATGTTGACTTGGGGGAAGAGAGAGTATGATAAATACAGAGCCCTGCACTGTAGGACCGGAGACCCATAGGTTTCCTAATTCATCTTTTGATAAACCACTACATGACCTTGAACACAATTGCTTCATCTCTCTCTGTCTCAGGTTCCTCACCTGTAAAACAGGACCATACCATCTGCCCTTTCTTCATCCATGAGCTGCTGGATTAAATGAAATTGGCCTTTGGAAGTGCTATAAAACACTACCTATTCTAACAAGCCAGGACAAAGCCTCCCTTAGCCCTCCCAGGCAGGTGTGGCCCAAGTTGTTGAGAAGTTGAACCTATACTGATTGCTAAGCTATGACTCTGGGTTAATATTCACTTCAGAAGCACGAGCTAAAGGGGCTTAGATGGAAAACCATGACCAGGAAATAATAAGTCCTTTCTGAGGCTAGTAGGAATGAGGTACCCTCCTTTACCTTGGCTCTTGCCCCCATTTTATGACCACCATTTATATTTTGGAGTTAGAACACTATTGAGGCACCCTCTGAGTTACCACCAGCCCAGCAGAGCTGAACACCATACTTTCTCCCTGGGTCACAGACCTCTGCAACCAAGAATACCTGAACCCCTCCCTGCAAAAGCTGACTGATGGTCTTCCTCCTCATTTTTTTTTCTTTCCCCAGTAGAAATGTCCTGAATTTTGGGTTGTTTTTGATGTTTTAGATGAACATTTTCTTTCTTAAGTAGCAGACAGTGATCACATTTTCCAGACAGAAAAATAGAAAAGCAAGTCACTTTGCCCAGAGTTTGCTGCTTTTTAGTTTCAGCAATGAGGTTTGTCTCAATGACTCAAGACCAAACATACTTCCAACCCTCAGAATCTAGAATTAGCAGAAACTGGGAGGTCCCCAGCTGGATACCTCACTCAACCAAACCTGGTTAAATTAGTAAATGCTTGCCTGCTGCTGCTTCCCCATCTGTGAACTTTGGGTTATTGGAGAAACCAAAAGAAGTGAGGTTTTGGAAACTACATCATCTCAAGGGATGAAATATAACTTCTATGAGTCACCAAAAGGATGCAAAATTAAGTGAAGATGCATCTTTGTTCCAACCCATTAGAACACACACCTTCTCACAAATAAAGTCATTTGAAACTCACTATACTCTTCAGTTGTCCTGACTGGGTGGGCAGCAACTAGTCCCAACTTCCCAGGGAGGCATGCTTCTGGGCAAGGGCCCCACACAGCTCCAGTCCTGTTATCCTAGGGTCCACTGACAACTCTTCAGAAAACTGCCGGCTTCCTTCACAGCCCAAGGGCTTAATCAGAGAAGGCCCTAAAGAGCATGTAGGATGGCCCAACAGGCACTTTACCCATAGCTCCCAGAAGCTTTTGGGCACTTTGGGGACAATATGGGGTGAAGATATTTGTCGTGGTGGAAACACTTTTTAAACAGTGAGGGCAGTCTGAGTGTAAGGAGTGAAGTACAGATGAAATGGCATACTCTTCCCTAACACATACACTCATCTAATGGTGATACTGGCTCTTGATAAAAGATGTGTTCCTGCTCCTTGATATTGGCCGGTGTATTCCAGCTGTTTTGCACAGGTGTGGTGAGCATGCAAAGGCTCCTCACACTATTTTTATATATATATATATATATATATATATATATATATATATATATATATATATATATATAAGTTATAGGCCACCAACAGCCAATTAACTTAGAATATATGTGTACGTGTACCATCTGGATGGAGACACCCACTTCGCCTCTGGCTAAATGAGCAGTATTACCTGACCAGGTCAAGGAAAGAGTCCACCGTCTCTTTGGGGACCGGAGGAGGCCCAGCGTCTTCCAATCCCAGGTCACTGGACTGAAGGGTCTGCGCGCCGGATCCTGGCTTGATGATGAACGCCAAAGCGACAGCAAGCGCAGAGGCACTAAGCGTTGTGAGGCCAAAGTAGGCAACAGCTATGCCGCCCAGACGCCCCAGGGAGCTGGCGTCCAGAGAAGCAGCGCCGGACACCAGGCTGCAGACCACCAGCGGCAGGATGATCATGCGCAGCATGCGGAGCAGCATGTCTCCCGGGAAGGCCAGGTAGGTGATCTGTGTGCGGGTGAGATTTAACTCGCGTAGCGCAGCACCCAGGCCGGCGCCCGCCACCACCCCCGACACTGTCAGCAACACTTGCGCGTGGCGCCGCAGGAAGCCAGAGCAACGCCGCGAGCGTCCCACCGCGGTAACGGGTGCGCCAGGCCCCGCTGCAGGCCCTGTCTGGGCGCCGTCGAGGTAGCCGTTAGTCTCGCTGCTTTTCTCCATGGCGCGGCCGTGTGCTCCAAGCTGGAGGAGACAGGGAACTGGAGCTCTGTAAAGACGGGCTCCCAAATGAATGGATCGGGCGGAGCTAGCGGCGTCTGCCAGCTACACCGGGCAGAGTCAGGAAGGCAGCCCCAGGGTCTTCGGTCTCGGCGGAGTAGCAGGTGCGGGAAGGGCGAACAGAGGCGTGGGTTGCGGGTTGCAGTCCCGAACAGAGCGGACCGCACCGCGCCCAGCCTTTTCACAGCAGCCACGAGCTGGAGATGATGCAACGCTGGTGCTGAGCGGGAGGACGCAGAAGGAGGAGGGAGTGAGCGGGGAGTGGCCAGAGCCCGCCCCGCCCCGCCCTCTGCCCCGCCCTTCGCGGAGACGGCCAATCGGAACCCGGGCGCCACCGCCGCCGCCAGCTCTGGGCCACCTTAGGGTTGTCGGGCGCGGGGTTGAAGGATCGGCTGGGCCCCCGCGCGGGCCAATCCTGGATTCCGCCGCTGCCTCCCGGCCCAGCTAACGGAAGCTGGTCCCGGACAAGCGCGGGAGGCGCGGCCTGGGGGATGGCCCGGGCTCGTTGGCACCCGCCGGGCCGCTCCGGGCCAGCCGGGGTCTGGACCCTCGGGATCAGAGGGCCAGGAGAACATGGAACGTCGCAGCGTTCTTTAACCAGGGGATGGCGGTGGGGAAGGCTTCTTGTCAGGGTCGAGAGCGCTCGTCTGCGTCCTCCGAGCGGGGACGTGAGCGCAGAAGAGGATCCAGGGCGATCATTCCACTGCCTCCTCTTCTGGCGTAAAATCTTTTTTTTTTTTTCTTGAGTCTTGTGGGGTTTGGGGCTGTAAAGCACATTATGGTGCCCAGCACAGTCCCCCGCCCAGAGACTAAAGAGGGGTGGGTGGGTGGATGGGTGCGTGGATGGATGAAAGAAGCCTTACCACTTGCTCACTAAGGGCTCTAGCCAAGCTTTACCCATAAATGAAAGGGTACTTGCGGTGGCGCCAAATCGAGCGCCCGGGGCGCCTGGCTGTGTGACTTGGGACCGCCCGGAGGTCCCCTGAATTGCTCGGCCGTTTTCTGCGGTATGCGGGCTGAAGGCGTAAAATTCTTCTAGAAGAAAGAGCTCTCGCGCCACCACTTGTGCGTTTCTGCCACGTAACCGCAGCTGAAACACCAGCCCCGTTAACCTCTTCATCCCGGAGCCCGCCGTGGCGCCTAAGCATTGCAGACAGCAGTTTGGCCATCCTGAAATGTGGTTCCTTATTGCTCACGTCCAGTTGATTTCCTTTTTATTTGATCCTTTATTTAACATCTGCTCTGGCCACCGCAGATATAAGGGAAATTTCTGCAGAGTCTGTTTACTGTGCTACGTTTTTATTTATATTTTCTCATTCTACTTTTGAAAAGAGTTATTCTTTTATGATGTCTGTGAAAGTTTTAATATGTACCTCACTTGGGGAGGAAGGCTACTTACTCTCGATTTCTTGTGGAAAAGGAGTCATCTTAAAACATATCATGACATACTTGTGCAAATTAAGATGCCTTCATAAGGAACTTTTGGAGCTGTCCAAATTTTGGGACAGTTCCTGGTTCATTACTTGAAGCCGGTAAGCTGTTGGCTAGAACTAGTAGGGGGTTTTGGTGGAAGGGAAGGGATGCGTCTGGTAAAGAGCCTACATATTTTTCATCTGGTTTACCAGAACCAATTTATTTTTCTGTGCCCTGAAAAAAGAGTAATTTCTACAGACACCCGCTTTATTTTGCCCATCATCTTCTTCCTTTGACTACCCCCTTTATGCAAAAGTTCTCAAATTGTGCTCTAGAAATAACTTTCCAACTGCCTATTGTAACATCTCCACCTGGATAGCCTATGTATCTCAACTGAACACACTCAAAACCAAATTGATGGTTGCTTTCCTCAACCCTGCTTACTAATCTGATTTCCCTGTTTCGGTTACCAGTATCATTGATGACCCAGTCACCTGTGTGTGAAATTTCAAAGACCTTTGATTTTCCCCCTCTGGTGTCTTCTCTCCTCTGATCTGTTGCCAAGTCCCACAGACATTCCTTTCGCAATATTTATCACATTCCTCCCTCCCATCCATTCCCTTTACTATCATACTGGCTTAGTTCTTACTTCCTCACTTCTTATCTAGGCTATTGAGTTCTTCTAATCAGCCTTCCTTCCTCCAATGTTTCTCTTGTTTCAGCCATTCTGTAATTTGCCTTGCCCAAGGGTAATCTTCTAGGGAAAAAAAAAAATGGACCAATGAGGGCATTCATTCTCCCTTTAAGAACACCTGTAATCCCAGCTACTCAGGAGGCTGAGGCAGGAGGATTCCGAGTTCCAGGCCAGCCAGGGCAACTTATCGAGACACTGTCTCAAAATAAAAATAAATAAATAAAAGCAGGGTATGTAGCCCAGTGGCAGAGCACTTGCCTAGAACCTAGAATGTGTGAGGCCATGTGTTCTATTCCCCAAAAACCAAGGTAGTGGGGAGGCATGGTGACATGATACTTCCTAAAACTTGTACACATTATTTCTCTCATATTTCTTAATGAAAATTTAATAAAAATGACCATACCTAGCTGCAAGAGAAGATAGGAGATGTAATCATTATTTGCATAGGCTTGCACTCAGTTAAAAGATGGGCTGATGTTATTGAAGAAGCATAAAAGAATGCTACTGGAGGGCGGGGGCTGTAGCTCAGTGGCAGAGTGCTTGCCTAGCATGTGTGAGGCACTGGATTTGATCATCAGTACCACATAAAAATAAATAAAATAAGTGTATCCTGTCCATTTAAAACTACAAAAAAAAAAAAAAAAAGAACAATACTGGAGGACAACTCCTTCCTATCACTTTTTGTTCAAAAGCTTTTATTGGCTCCCAAATAATTAAGAATGTGTTCTGGGCACAGTGGATTACCTCTGTAATCTCAGTAATGCGGGAGGCTGAGACAGGAGGGTTCCAAGTTAAAAGCCAGCCTCAGCAACTTACTGAGAACTTGTCTCAATAAAAAAAAGAAAGAAAGAAATAAAGAAAAGAAAGAGGGGTGAGGATGTGGCTCTGTGATTAAGTGCCCCTGGTTCAATCCCTAGTACCAAAAAAAAAAAAATGAAGAAGAAGAAGAAGAATGTGTTCCTCACCCTGTCATTCAAGCATTCAAGGTCTGCCATGATCTGGCTTCAGCTTACTGTCTAGACCTGTGTCCTCTACTTGTGAAACAAAAATAGGATTGTGTGCTGCTCCCACATTTTGGGGGAGGGGCACTTTCTTACCAGTCCCAGTTCAAACACAATATCCTTCCCATAGACTTTCTGATTTCCCCTTTCTTCAGCTCTGCTTGCTGCCTATATATATATATATTGTACTTGGGATTGAACCCAAGGGCGCTTAACCACAGAACCACATCCCCAGCCCTTTTATATATATTATTAGAGACAGGTTCTCACTGAATTGTTTAATGCCTCACTAAATTGCTGAGGCTGGCTTTGGACTTGTGATCCTCCTGCCTCATCCTTCCTAGCCACTGTGATTACAGGCATGTGCTACCATGCTCAGCTCCATAACTTTGTGTGTGTCAGCATAAAACAACCACCATCCCTAAATAGAATGACATAAAATGACAATCCTTTTCTTATGCTCCTGACTTTGTAGGCCAGAAATTCAACAGGGCATGGCAGTGGATCTCATCTCTGCTCCCTGATGACTGAAACCTCAGCTGGGGTGCTTAATGGCTGGAGATAGCTGGGAACACATTAAGAATGTGTTCTGGGCACAGTGGATTACCTCTGTAATCTCAGTAATGCGGGAGGCTGAGACAGGAGGGTTCCAAGTTCTGGTTATCCACTAGGATCTTTGGTTCTTTCCCATTGTCACATCTACTGAAGCTGGAATCTTCAAGATGGCTCTTGCATTTACTCAAATGGCACCTGGGCTAGCTGTGGCTAGCTAGGCATTTTTCTCTGTCAGTGTGGCTAGCTTGGGCTTCCTTGTGGTCTGGTCATCTTAGACAGTCAAACCTGAGTAGTTGGCCTCTCTCAGAACGAGTAGTCTAAGAAACTAGGTAGAATCTGCAAGACTTTTGACCTAGCCGTAGAGTCCTAGAATATCATTTCTTTCCCATTCTGTTGTCAAGCAAGTCACTAAAGCCTCTAAGAAGAAGAATTAAACACCACTCTAGGGGCAGAGTAGCAAAACATTTTCAGCCATCTTTGATCCCCAGTAACATTCCTACTAAAGTGTTTATATTTTGTAGGCCAGAGTAACATATATAAATCAATATTTCCAAAAGTTTGTCAGCTCTGGAATCTCTTTGGACAAGACTATTGGAAAGTTCATTTGGCAGTCTTTTCAATTAATGATGCTGGGGAAATTACATATCCACTTGCAGAAGAATGAAATCACCCATGCCCCAGACCATATACAGAAATCTATTCAGCCTGTAATCCCAGCGGCTCAGGAACCTGAGGCAGGAGGATCGCAAGTTCAAAGCCAGCCTCAGCAACATCGAGGCGCTAAGCAATTCAGTGAGACCCTGTCTCTAAATAAAATACAAAATAGGGACAGGGATGTGGCTCAGTGGTTGAGTGCCCCTGAGTTCAATCCCCAGTACCCACAAAAGAAAACAGAAAGAAAGAAACTGCTCAAAATGGATTAATGATTTAAATGCAAAACCTGGAACCACAGAACTACTAGAAAAAAAAATGGGGGAGCCAGGCTCAATGATGCACACCTGTAATCCCAGTGACTTGCGAGACTGAGGCAGGAGGATCATGAGTTCAAAGCCAGCCTCAGCACTTTGGCAAGAAGGCTCTGAGCAACTCAGGGAGATGCTGTCTCTAATAAAATATAAAAAAGGGTTGGGGATGTGGTTCAGCTGTTAAGTGACCATGAGTTCAATCCCCAATGCAAAAGGAAAAAAAAAAAAGAAAATATGCTGGAAAGCTGAGTGACATTGGTCTGGGTAATGATTTTTGAATATGATTCCAAAAACACTGTCAACAAAAACAAATGAGATTTCTTTTAGACCAAAAAGCTTCTACATATCAAAGGAAACAATCAACTGAGTGAAGAAACTAACCTAGAGAATGGGAGGGTATATTTTCAAACTATAATACGATAAGAGGTTAATTTCCAAAATACATAAAAAATTTGAACAACTCAAGAGGAAGTCAAAAGCATAACTAAAAAATGGGCAAAGGGTGGGGGGGGGCTGGGGACATAGCTCCATTGGTAGAGTGCTTGCCTGGCATGCACAATGCCCTGAGTTTAATCCCCATCACTGCAAAAAAAGAAAAAAACAAAAAAGGCAAAGGGCTTGAATAGACATTTCTCAAAGACATACATGGCCAATGGGTATGGGAAAAATGCTCAAGATCACTAATAGTCTGGAAATGTGAATTAAAGCCACAATAAAATATAATCCCATGCCTGTCAGAATGACTACCATCAAAAAGAAGAAAAATAACAAGTATTGTGAGGAGGTGAAGAAAAAAGTACTTGTATATCATTGATGTGAAAATAAATTAGTACAGTCATTACAGAAAACAGTATGGAGGGTCCTCAAAAAATTAAAAATGGAACTACCATATGATCCAACAATCCTAAATACTGGGTATATATTCAAAGGAAATGAACTCAGTATATGTGTTCACGGAGAGAGAAGAGATATCTGCACTCTTGGGTTATTGCAGCACTATATATAATAGACAAAATATGGAATCAATCTAATTGTCCCTCAGTGGGTCAGTGAATAAGGAAAATGTGGTGTATATACATGATAGAATACTATTTAGTTTTTAAAAAGAAGGAAATCTTGTCATTTGCAACAACCTGGATGTACTTGGATGATATTATATTAAGTAAAACAGGCCAGACATAGAAAGACAAATGCTGCATGATTTCACCTGTATGTGCTCTGTAAAAAAGGTCTAACTCAGGTGCTGGGATTGTAGCTCAGTGGTAGAGTGCTTGCCTAGCATATGGGGGGCACTGGGTTTGAGTCTCAGCACCACAAATAAATAAAGTTCTATCAACAACTAAAAAAAAAAAAAAGAGGGGGTGGTGGTGGTGTGTGTGTGTGTGTGTCTAACTTATTGAAACAGAGTTGAATGGTAGCCAGACACAAGGAGTGATGGTGGGATTAGGGAGATGTTGATCCAAGGACACAAAAGTTTAGTTAGATAGGAGGACAAGTTCCAGAGATTTATTATACATCATGGCAACTAAAACTAAAAACAATATATTACTGCTAAGAGAGTAAATATAAATTGTTCTCACCATATGCAAAATGGATTTGAGGTAATGCATATATTAAATAGCTCCATCTAACCTTCCACAATATACACATATATTAAAATTTGTTGTATACCATAAATATACTTAATTTTTACTTGTCCATTAAAAATTTAAAAATAGGTCTCTTTGGCACATTTAGTCATGCACTTGAAACCATCACTACATCATCCATCATGAAAATCAATTTTCCCTAATTTAAGCAATGGTATAGGTTTTACTTGGTGTTATTCCTACCTTGTCAAAGTGACTGGTTGTCACTGTCAATTACTTATGTATCTGAGAATAGCTTGTGTGACACACCCACATGCTGGCTTCTGCTAGTAAGAGATTATCTCAGTTCTATTTTCATATGTGATAACCAGTTCAGTTATTTTTTTTGTTCAGTACTGGGGATCGAACCCAGGACCTTGTGCATGCTGGGCAAGTACTCTACCATTGAGCTGTGTACACGGCCTTTTTGTTTTTATTTTGAGACAGGGTCTTGCTAAGTTGCCCAGGCTGGCCTTAAACTTGTGATTCTCCTTCCTCTGTGTTCCAAGTAGCTGGGATTACAGATGTGCATCACCACACTGGCTTGTTGTGTTTTTCCTACATTATTCACTAGAGTCACTAGAGGAATCAGTGGCATCACATAGTAGGAATTATATTTTTTTGTCATTATAGAAAAAAAGAAAATTATATTCTGTATCTTGGGCAAATTTGGATTCTAGAGTACTTCTTTACTGAAAGACATCAGATAGTTTAACAATTAAATTTAAAAGTTAAATGTCAGTTTATGTTTTTGTATTTTTTCTATAAATATAGCTTTATAGAAATTACAATTCTATCTATATGTAATTTTTTATTTTGGTTTTGGGGATTGAACCTAAGGACATGTAACACTAAGCCACATTCCCAACCCTTTTTTGTATTTTATTGAGAGACAGTCTCACTGAGTTGCTTAGCACTTCCCTAAATTGCTGAGGCTGGCTTTGATCCTCCTGCCTCAGCCTCCCAAGCCTCTGGGATTACAGGCATGTACCACTATGCCTGGCAGAATATTTGTTTTCAAAATACATTAGATTACTTAGCATTCAGAGTAAGCAAAGAGAAAATCCAAAATAATAAATAAGTGAGTTTTTTTTTTTTCCCAGTAAGGACAACTTAGTATACATTGGCATCAAAGTACTGGTGACTGTGTAATCTGTAGTCCTTCCTTTAGGGTCCTTCAGTGTCATCTCTACCCCCAATTTTTTTTTTTTTAAAAAAAGGAAGAGAGAGAAAAGTGAGGGGGGTTGTAAAGATTCTCCTAGAACCAAAAGGTCAGGCTCAGACTCAGATAAATAATTTGAATCAACACTAAACAGGGAATTTTGTTCGAGTAGTAGCAAAAAGCAGGATGAACCAGAAGTAATGGTTTGTTCCTATGGTTTAGAGATTGGCTAAAATATGTCAACTAATGCTTTCTTCTTAGAGAAGCCAAGTGAAATAGGAATGCCCCAAAACACGACTTCAATATGGAAATATAAATTAGTTGGGCTAGCATTTTCTGAGTAGGGATTTAATTCAACAATACAACCAAATGTTCACAGAGTTGTTTACTAAGAAGACAAATCATTCTTCAAGGCTCACGGAGTTAATACAAAAAAAAAAAAGAGATAAGCATTACTTTGATAGGGGGTTAAAATGCATATTCCTGAGCTTAGAGCAGAGCTGTCCATAAAACCTAGACACAAACTAATTTATATTTCCATTATTGAAGGGGCATTGGGGCTAAGTATCATGGAGTCCGCATATGGCTCTCAAGAGGACTACAAAGGGGAATGTGTAAATATGAAGAGGGTGATGTTAGTAGCAGAGGCCAGATGTTAGTAGCTGGTGAAACTGGATGAGGAGTGTATGGTTGTTCACTGTTTTGCTCTGGAAACTTTTCGGTGGGTTAAAATTTTTTGAAATTATAAAACATTGTTTTTTGTTACAAGAACATATAAGTGGTGAGGAAAAGACTTTGTTTGATTTTGTGGCATGCACAGTTGAGTAACTTTGGCAAAGGTATAATTATAGAAGTTTGAAGCAGAGAGGTCACTACGGCCTCTGGCTTTGGTTCTCCACTTATTTTCACATGACAAATGATGCTTATACACAGTGCCCACAGCCACGGGCATTGGATATAATCTTGGCTAACCAGGATTAGATATAATTCTTAGCTACTGACCTAGAACACAACAGATTTTCCTCCTACTTAAGAAAGAATGTTGTCTTATGAGTAAGTGATGTTATCGAGGGACAACTTTGAATCTGATTGAACTTATATAAAAAAAATTAATGTCCTAACTTTCTGCACTTTTGTGTGGAAGAAGTTTCAAGATTCTGATCATTCTTTGCTATTTGTGACTGATCTAATCTTTGTCACAGGCAGTCACGCACTGGGTCATTGCATGGAGGAGAAATTGACTTTAACTCGCAAGTAACTACAACATAGTCTTTCCCAGTTTAAAGAATGAATACTCAGAATTTCAGACTACCTTTCTTATAAAAAAAAGTGATGGTATAATGATGTGATTGTAGAGAATTGTAAGGGGGGTTATAATGTTTGTAAAAATTGAAAAAGAATGGCCCTTTGGCGGGGGATACTGGGGATTCAACTCAGGGGCACTCAACCACTAAGCCATATCCCCAGCCCTATTTCGTATTTTATTTGGAGACAGGGTCTCGGTGAGTTTCTTAGTGCCTTATTAAGTTGCTGAGGCTGGCTTTGAACTTGTGATCCTCCTGCCTCAGCCTCCTGAGCAGCTGGGATTACAGGTGTGCGCCACCGTGCCCAGGCAAGAATGGTACTTTACTTAAAAAGAAAAGTGTACAGACATTGCGGGGATTACAAAAGAGTCCAGTTCTTCAATATGCCCTGCATCCTGACCTTCTGTCATGTATGTGTCGGGGATCTCCAGCTCCGAATCTGAGCTTAGCCATGTGATTTTTCTCTGTAACTGACCTGAGAGGAGTGGAGGTTTGACATGGGCTTATAGGGACATTAGGCTGCTCCCTTGTGCCTGTGCTGTCACCATGAGACCATGCCTGGCCCCACCTTCTGGAGCGTGAGGCACAGAGCACAGGTGCATCCCCAGTCATCACAGTGGAGGTTGTCCTAGTTCAAATACCAACCAGTCCACTCCCAGCACTGTCTAGTTTCCACTCCCTCACCTCCAAAACAGGACATAAACATAAACACTGCTGTATGCCTGGAAGATTTTGTGGTCCTTTGTTACTGTGTTGTTCGGTCTTCCAGGATGCCAAGATGGAATAAAATGTGTAAGGATTTTCCTGGGGCAGATGACTTACTCAAGAGAATGGGGAGGGAGCTGTGGGTTGGGAGAGCCATCAGAGGCAATGCCCCTGAAGGAAGTGTCCCTGAGTGAAGTTCCCCTATGGGAGTTCCCCCTGAGGGAAGGAAGTTTGGGAGCAAACATCCTGGGTATCTTGCAGTCAAAGGAAGATGCAGCCCAGCTGTTGAGGAACCTCTAGGCAAAGTCAGCTGCCCGCTGATAAGTCTGCAAGGTGCTTTCTTATGGCCCCTGAAATTCCACAGCATTTTTGTGGTTAAGACTTAACTGACAGAAACATGGAGACTACACCTGTAGAAGGGTCGTTCTTAATATAGGCAGTACTGCCTCCTAGGGGGCATTTTGGGAATGCCCAAGAGCATCTCTTGGCTGTCAATGATTGAAGAAGGCTACTGGCCTTTAGAGGGCATGAGTCAGGAACGCTAGAGATCCTGCAATGCCCAAGCCATCTTCCTGTGTCTTCCATGAGTTCCAATGCCATAGTTCCAAGGGGAATTATCTGTTTAAAGTTATCTGAGCCAAGAACCTAATTCTGCTTTACCCAGAAACTTTAAATATTTTTTCCCAATGTAAATGGGCATAAAATTTCTAAGATTGCAATTGTCATGGACATTGAAGAAAGACTGCTTTGCTTCAGACTTTATTAAGTGTTGGTTACCCATTTGGGAAGCTCATGCCACCAAGCATAGCTGCTTGTGGTATTTGAACAGTAATATAATACTTCTGAGATTGTTGACCTTTGTGGGCACGGTCACCATGGGCAATAGGCAAATATCTGGTTATTTTGTTATAATTCCCCTGTGTGATCATGCCCAGGCACTTACAATGAAACACATATCATTTGGTTACATTAATCTTCTTTAAATTATGTGGTGAGTAGGCAATATTACCTGTGAATTTTATTTTGGGATGAAAGAAGATGATAGGTCTGACATGACAAAGGATGTCACCTATAGAAGGAGGGACAAAAGTGATTATAAAAGAGAAGAAAATATATATACTCATTGGTCTTAGTCCATTTTGCTGCTATAACAAAATACTCAAGACCAGGTAATTTATAAAGAATAGAGCTTTATTTATCTCATGGTTCTGGAGGTTGGGAAGTCTAAGAGCTTGATGCCAGCATCAGGTTGGCCTTTATCCAGTATCACATCATGGCACAAAGCAACACATGGTGAGACAGAGAAAACATGTTAGCTCAGGTCACTCTTCCTTTACTTGTGAAGATACTAATGTCATTATGGGGACCCCACCTTCATGATCTCATGTAATCCTAATTACCTCCCAAAGGCCCATCGCCAAATAATATTAATATATACATTTGGGAAGTAAGTTTGCAACATGAACTTTTGGAGGAGACAGTCAATCCATAGCACCCATATTGATAGCAGCATTACTCCCAATAGCCAAAATGTAGAAGCAACTCAGGTGTTCATTTATGGATGGATTAAAGAAAATTTGGTGTATTCATACACCTTCCCAACAGTTCAAACTCACATCCAGCTCCACCCCCTCATCAGAGGGCAGAGCACCATCTGTGCAGGGAGATGTCTGAGCATCAGCCCTGCAGAACTCTGTCCTCTGAAGTCCTGGTTCTACTTATACTGCCTCCTCCCTTTTCCTCCCCAGTCCTGGATGTGGTAGCTGCTGTCCTCAGTAACCTCTGGCTGGCTGCAGCATTTCCTTTTTTTGTTTTTCCTCCCAGTTGCTTGACACCTTTGCAATCAATTACTTGTATTATATTTCTTCCATTGGAAATTCCTAGTGTGATTTCTATTTTCCCTGGCTAATGAAATCTCTGAAAAATATACATTTCTGCATGCTGGTAATCTTAGTTACATGAAAGGCAGGAAGAGCAAAAATATGAGAACAGCCTAGGCAACTTAGCAAGACCCTGTCTCAAAACACAAAAATAAAAAAGGCTGGGGATGTAGCTCAGTGGTAGAGTGCCCCTGGGTTCAATCCCCAGCACTACCACGAAAAAAAAAATGGGTTTGATATGGCAATTATTTCTCTTTAGTGCCCTCTGAAACTTCATTTCTAGATGTCTGAGTGGAGATGTTGAATCAGCATTTGTGATCTTTTTCTAGAGTTGAGAAGTCTGGGCAGATAAGTGTGATGTCCAAGGCTGCAGGAACAATTGCAAAATCTCATTGGATTAACACAAATGTTTGTCATATGTAGAATTCTGTTTCATGTTATTTTCCCTCTGGGTCGCTGAATAAGAGAAGCTCAAATATCTGGACTACTACTATGGCCAGAGGAAGAAAAAAATGGGAGTCTCATGCCAGCAATGAAATACATACATTCACTTTGAAATGACCCATTGCTTTTCCTTGGCTCAAGTCAATCACGTGGCCTTCAAGGGGGTGAGGAAGCATGATTCTACTTAATGTCTGGAAAAGGAAGATCAGGAATATGGGCGCTCAACATGCCTTCTGGATCTGGAGGTATGCAAAGGAAGCATTCATCAGCACATAGATGGCATTTAAAGCCATAGGACTAAATGAGACGGCCAGGAAGTTCAAGGACTGAGCCCTGGGGACCTTCAGTATCTGGAGTTCATAAATTCAATTAATATGCTTAATATGGCAATTCTGTTCCCCTTGATTACATGAGTCATTTATAACTCCTAGATTAAGTAAAGAATTAACAGCATTGACAACTTGGTGTAAATTGTGTTTATATAAGTATAGTTACAAATTTTGAATTTTTATACTGCTCATATGGTTTTTTTCTTTTATGATGCTCTTGGTGATTAAGATAATCTGGCTTATTTATTAAATTTGTAAATCTGCTTTCCAAGGTTTATGAATCACTTGAATAATTAGGAAGATTTTACTTGCTAGATTTATAAGTCTGTTTTTGATATTTGAAGCTCTTAGGAGAATTCAGATATGCTGTGTTTGTGAACGAGGTTTGAAATCTCTAAAGGAATTTAATTAATTGAGTTTGTAAATGTGTTAAATGTTTAGGGAGCAATTCATCTATAAAATGTATAAGCTTATTGAGAATAAATTAAAAAGAAAGCAAAAGTGAGTACTTTTTATTTTAATACAAGGAATTACTAGATCTATAAATATATAAAATTTATATATTGAGCTTAAAGCCTTTTGAAAAAATTTAGGTTGATAGATTTATAAGCTAGTTCAGTGTTAATGGAAACATGAATAACATCTTGTGTTCTTTTCCACACATATTAGCATCCCATGGATGCTGAAACCCAAGCGGTCCTCCTCCTCCTAGTCCTTCTCATGATGGTGTAGGAAGGGTGCCTAAGTGACCTTGTGATGGTACAGGGGTCCCTTGGGCACTTGCTCCTCTATCTTTGGGGGCCATCTCAGGACTAATGCTCAGCCCACTCCTAGTTGTGTACAGCTGTCACTATCCTGATTAGCCTGTCCATCTGATGGATGGATATTTTTTTGTGATGGGTTGAGACTGAGTTAATTATTCAACATTCTGAATATTGTTGGCTATTTTGGATCATGGTTATGTTCCATGCCATTTCCTTTGGTCTCAAAGTCACTGCAGGCTGAATCCCATCCCCCACTCCCAGTATTGGGGATTGAACCCAGAGTTGCTTTACCTGAGCTATATCCCCAATCCTTTTTATTTTTTAAATAGGATATCTTGCTGAATTGCCCAGGCTGGACTCAAAGTTATGATCCTCCTGCCTCAGTCTCCCAAGTTACTGAGATTCTAGACATACACCACTACACTTGGCAATACTTCCAGATTTTAAGGCACAGTTTGATGTATATGCTCAGCCATTCCTCTCTCAGAGGCATTCAAGTTTGTACCACCTGTAGGCCAGGGCTAAGTGAACCAGGGAAGGCCACCAGACTCAGGACATGCTAGTCAGTGTTCTTTCTTTGGGACTGTAGAATTGGGCTGAGACAGTATGAACTACTATTAACATGGGAGTGTAACATCTCCAGAAGCCGCAGAGAGAAGAAGGCAGCAAGCCTGGTCCATCCAGTGGACCAGAGGGTCAGAGAAACCAGACTGCAGGGGTAATGAGGATGCAACAGAATCACAGAGGAAAGCAGAGACAGGGCAGAACTCAGATGGCCCTTCAGTTCTTGATTCTAGTCCTTCTCAAGACCTCTTAGCATTCCTGCCCTTGGGTTCTGAGATACACTCCAGTCCCTTAATATATTCCCTATTTACTCCAAGTAGCTTCATTGCTTCTGTAATTTACAACCACAAAGTCGTAACTAACTCACCAGTAAAAACACATGTCAAACTAACGAAGCGGGTGATTCACCACATTCCTTTTCTTATATTGTAGTTAACTACACACAACACAACATATTACTATTTTAACAATTTTATCTCTATTGCTCTCTCTCTATTGATCCTATTGGTCCTCTGCAGAACCTGATTAATATGCCATGTTCTACTGATCCTTTCCATTTTGCCCATTTTTCTTCACAAACACAGTCAAATGAAATATTCAAATAGGGGCGTAATATCCCTAGCATTCAGTGTGCCTCACGATTTACAACTTTACCTAATCAGCATCAAGTTTATGAGATCTTCATTTTTTTAATCATCAGGTTGAACGTTTTTATTTTTCTACTTAACATTTATTTTATAAATCACTGAAAATGTAATAAAATATTAAATAATTGATTGGCATCCTAATAAAAGTGATGAAACTACAGACCAGCCATTGGCTGGCGAGCAACTCTGCTGTGAGATCCCTGGGAATATTCATTTTGCCAGCTGATGCATGAGAGTCTGCATTTGGCAAATAACATGAGTGCAGGACAGTAAAAGGAAGTTTGGTTGTTTCAAAGCCCAGTTATCACAGCTGAAGACGAGTTATGCCAGGTAGTAATGAGGGATGAGAAGTGCACAGATGACTTTAAAGCCAGATATTACAAGTACCTAAAAAGGAACCCAGGAAAAACAACAGTGAGAGGTCAGGTCATGCCTACCTGGGAAGGAGGGGCATCTGGGCTGGCATTTGCTCCAGGTCTTAAAGAACAAGGAGAAGATTTGAAGGATAGGCAGGAAATGTTGATGTCAAAGAAATTACATACCCTTCTCCTTCCCTTTTGAATTTTAAATTATTTGAGATGCAGACACGGAAGTCTGGCAGCTGGAAATTTAATTTTCACTTTTATTATCTATAAAGCTGCTAAGGGAACAGGGCTAACTAAGGCCTACTGCCAAGAGGGCTGAAGTGACATTCCTCGGTCAGGGGATCCACTAGGCGAATGATTCATTTTTGTATGGCAGAGATGTCAACCAGGACTCAGGCCATCCCAAAAGCAGAGCAGAAAGGACTGGGATCAGCATGCCCAGATCTTTCTCTCAGATGCCACTTCTGAAAGGAATATTGAGAAAGGAGAGGGAGAGAGGCCAAGAGTGGGGCTCAGGTGGATGTTTCCACTGGAAATGTGAGGAGGGGGATGGGACAGGGTATCCAGCTATTTGTTCTTTCATTGCTTAGAGTTTATCAAGTGTGCCATCACCTGCCCAGGGTAGTGGCTCATGTCTGTAATCCCAGTGTCTTGGGAGGCTGAGGCAGGAGGATTGCAAGTTCAAAGCCAGCCTCACCAATTTAGTGAGGTCCTAATAAAATATAAAAAGGGCTGAGATGTGACTCAGTGGTTAACAGCCTAGAGGGTGTTATTCCCACCTTCTGATATTGGAATGGATCTCTGAATGTCCTCTTAGGACCATTGCTGGCCAGTGTATATTTTATCTCAAAAGGGACGAAGACAACCCAGAGAATGAAAGAGTCAGATAAAAAATATTAGTTAAATCATTTTTGTTCCAGTTATAATTGCTGCATCATAGACTCTTACAAATTTAGTGTTAGAAAACAACAATCCATTGTTATTCTTAACCATTCTTTAGTGTACCCTTCAGTGGCATTAAGTGCATTCACATTGGTGGGCAGACGTCACCACCATCCGACTCCAGAGCTTTTTCACATGCCCATACTCAACCTCTCTACCCTTTAAACGCCAAATTCCTGTTCCCTCCTGTCCCCAGCCCCTGGCAATCCCATTCTACTTCCTGTCTCTGTGAGTTTGACTACTTAGATAGACCTCATAAAAAGCCAGTCATACAGCACCTGTCCTTTCGTGTCTGGCTCATTTCACTACAGGGCCTATTTTACGTTTTAGTTTGTTTTGCCTGGGGCTGGGGACAGAACCCCGTGCTTCACCACATGCTAGGCAAGCACCCTACCACTGAGTTACAGAGCTGGTGGGATCTATTTTATAAAATAAAATCTGCCACATGTTCTCAGATCAGGTTGGGACAAAGCTAATTCTATTTTTCTTTTTATTTATTTATTTTAGTTATAGGTGGACACAATATCTTTATTTTATCTTTATATGGTGCTGAGGATCTAACCCAGGGTCTCCCACAAGCAAGGTGAGTGCTCTCCCTCTGAGCCACAATCCCAGCCCCTAATTCTATTTTTCTATCTAAAACTACATCCAGCCACACTACTACTGTGCTTAACTGGTTTTGCAATGAGTTAAATAGTAAAAAGATGCTCTGATAATACAATTCTAACAGAGAGGACCCAAATTTGAACATAAACATCTCTATAATTATCAAATTCTCATGGGAGTAGAGTCCTAGAATTAATTCATTTAATTCAGTCTATTGAACTCAAATTCTAAAAGTTTTGAACTAAAGTCTAAAAGGAATTAAGGTTTAAAATAAAATGATCTTGTCCTATGAATTAAAGTTCAAATAAAACTTTTTTTCTTTATTTTTCTTAAACCAATGCCTGACACAAAGGCTCGCTGCTGAAGAATGGAAACCCTTTTCTTTTTTATGCCTCAAACCAAACATTAAACTTATCTGACAAGGCAAACAAGGTCTCTTTAATAATTAATAGTACACACATGAAAATCCTTTATGATGCATAAATATTTTGTTACACAGAGTACAAAAACACTTTTCACGTCTTGTTTGATTTTTTAAGGTTTGGAAAAAACAAGGAGCAGTGTTGGGGGCAGGGCGTCCTGTGGAGAGGTCAGCAAGATGGGCAGAGGAGAGGACTTTCTTACAGTTATTGGCCCATCTGAGAAGGAAGCAGAGGACTGATTCCAAATGACAAGGCAAATGTTGTGTGGTGGTTGCTGAGCCTGGAAGTGTGTGTGGCGCACGGGTCCTTGGGGGAGAAGTAGCCACAGGGCTCAGGCCTCTATGAAGCCTGGTGGGTGTAGGGGCGGGGTGTGGAGAGAGGGACCAAGCACCATAAGCTAGGACCTGTTGCTATGGAGACAGTGTGAGAACAAACTGTACACTCACATATACACAAATTGAAGTGTCTTAATTCATGCCAGAAAACATGCAAAATTAAATGCCTCTTTTCCTTGAGGGAGAGCTTAAGAAGCATGTTTGAGTAGGAGGTCAGGTCAGGTCTTGCTGGGTCACAGTGAGGCCTCCTAGCTGGGGCTGGGTGTTCCAGCAAGAAGGCCCTCAAATCCTCCAGGGAGGCCTGGGAGAAGGGTTTGGGGTGGAACAAGCCTGAGGAAGAGGGAAAGGAACAGGAACCCATTCACTGAGTCAGGCTTAAGATTCACAGTCTCCAGAGAAGCAGCAGCTCTGCACAGGCCGCAGGGGGCGGTGGAAGCTCAGGGCCCTATTCTGGCCCCACCACATAGTTCTAGAACCAACAGAACTGGGATACTTCCATCCTTGCTGGGTGCCGTGGGAGGAGGGGTACCAGTGCACCTGAGCATGTAGGCCAGCAGCAGCAGCTGCAGTGGCATCTGGGTAGGTGAACACAGCATGTGAGATGGCTGGGGTCAGCTCTGTGGTATACAGAGGATAAGGGGCCCAGGCCTCTGGGGATGCAGGAATCAGAGCAGCCCCCATCAGGTCATAGGGATTCCGGGAGATGAAATGTGCTCCCAGGGCAGGGTGAACACTGGTGGGATTTGGTGTTGCAATAAGCTTGCTCTTGGCCATCTTGGTGTTGGCTTTGGCAAACTCTAGCCTCAATGGTTTGTGGGTTCTCAGGATCAAAGTGAATATGCTTCAGTGCATTCTTGGAGGCTTCTGCTCCTGCCTGGCTGTCAAAGATGACAAAACCAACAGGCTGTCTCCAGGTGAGCTTGATCAGGGACCCTTCATGTGTCTTGATGGCTGGAAGAGCAGGTAGAGTTCTCTGGGTTTAATGTCCACAGGGAGGCCACTGACAATGTCTGAACCTCCTCCTCCAGGATTGTGCTGGCTGTCAGGCTTCAAGTTGCTCATGGTGAAGGGGGAGGGGGTGGCTAGGGGAAGGGAACAAGGAGGGCGAGCCTGGCACCTGGCCCGGCTGGGATGTATAAAGTTCAAAACTTTTAAAGTCTGGCCGGCATGGTGGTGCATGCCTGTAAATCCCAGTGGCTCTGGAGGCTGAAGCAGGAGAATTACAAGTTCAAGGCCAGCCTAGCAAATCAGTGAGGCCCTAAGCAACTTAGTGAGACCCTTTCCCAAAATAAAAATAAAAAGAGCTGGGGATGTAGCACAGGGTAAAGCATCTGTGGGTTCAATCCCCAGTACCTCCTCCCCCACAAAAAAGGTACATTTGGCAGCCACTTTTTGGAATGAACTTTAAATCAATAAATGCCTCTAAGTCATTAGACATTTTCTAACTTGCCATTTTTACCCAACTTGGTGCAGTTTAGGAAACGAGATAATTTATCTTGGAATTGTATCAAAAACTGGCATAACAAGTATTTACACATGCTCACTAAGTGCCAGGAACTGTTCCAAGTGACTCTGTGTGTCATTTCCAGTTTATTAGACCCATTTTACATACAAAGAAACTGAGGCTTAGAGAGGTGCTGCTGTAGATGTTGTTTTTAAATCAACAACAGAGCCAAAATAATTTTTAAAAATAACCTCCTAGTAATCCTATTTAAACCAAAACCAGGAACCATTATATAACTGGAATACCACTTGAGAGAACCATTTTATAACTGGAATACCACTTGAGAGAATCCTCAGTTCCCCAAAGTATATATAACCTGATAAAATTCTGGAAGCTGTCCTATCTTTTTTTTACCTCCCCAGTTTGGGTGATTTTTGAGTCCTGGCTTAGTCCCTTATGCATGCTAGGCAAGTGCTCTACCGCTGTACTACATACCTAGTCCTATTAAAAAAAATTAAATTTTGAAACAGGGTGTGGCTGAATTATTGCCCAATCTGACCTTGAACTTGAGAGATCCTCTTACCTTAGCCTCCAAACGAGCAGGGATTTACATGTGTGCCCCACAGCGTCTTATCTATCAGGCCATCCAATAGTGGCTTCTTACTCCCCTCACCTGACAGTTTTCTCCCTGTTGCTTGGCTCTGTTCCCTTCCTCCAGTGGCCATATTGTGATGTTCTTTAAGGGAAGCAGGAGATGGCTCTTGATTCGCCTGAGCTTATAATGACTGACACATTCATGGGTTTCTGAGTGATTGTTTAGATAAAGATACAGATATGATGGGGCAAATAAGATTGGAGAATATCTGCAACACTTCTGGGAAGATTTTCCTCACTTTCAAAAAAGTAATAGATGATAAGGACATTTCCTTTTTCTGTCTTGAGATGCCATTCTTTGAGTGTGTGATGTTGCAGCTATTTTGTAGTCAAGAGGGAACAAGCTTGGAAACAAAGCCCAATCACTGAACATGGAAAAACAGAAAGATGGAGAGAATCGATGTCCTGGATGACGTCAACCAACTTCTGAGCTGAGCCCAGGATTTCCCTCACGTCTGGACTTCTTGTTTTGAGAAACAATAATAAAAATCCTTATCTTAAAGTCACTTGCAATGAGTGTTCTTTTCTTATGTTAAAATAATCCTAAAGGATACACATTCCCCTTTCCAGAAGAAATATGTCTTTCAAGGAACAGAACAAAATGTTCTTGATCTAATTGTTCCTGAGAAAATTGGTTCATTCTTTTACTTTATTCTTCAAAATTTGGTACAACTTGGATTCCAGCAAATTCATGTCAAGTTCGAAAGTCTGGAAACATCACTTGGATGAGATGCAGGGCAGGCAACGCTTTTGTGGTGATGTCAGGAAATTCTGCTTTCAAATCCAAAGTTCATGAGGATAGAACAAATGAAGGGGAAATGGATGGGCAGGATTAAGACGGAAAGTATGAGACAGTTCTATTAAGAGAGGTTGATGAGTAAGCAGCGTGTTAAAACATGAGGCGATGTCTCCAGGAGGTTTTTTTTGTTTACTTATGGATTTATTTGCCTACTCAAAGATTATCATATTATAAAATCTTATAAGCAAAGGAAAAAAAAAAGGAGTTGCAAACCAAGTGTATGTAATGCTTCTTTTAAGACCAGGAGGGAGGGCTGGGGTGGTGGCTCAGTGGTAGCGCATTTGCCTGGTGTGTGTGAGGCACTGGGTTTGATCCTCAGCACCACATAAAAATAAATAAATAAAAATAAAGGTATTGTGTTCGTTGTGGGTGGGGGGAATACCCAGGAGGAACAATGTAATTATCAAAACAAATAGGCTAAGTTTATTTAAAACATTTATTAGTGGAACGATCCATCTAAAGGAATTCTACATAGCATCCAAATTAATAAAATGGAAGTGTTGTGTAAGGGTTCATATGTGAATATGGAAAGACATGCAAGATATATTAAGTGAAAAAAATTGCCGAAGTATCTGTGACGTAGGGATAAACAATGGTCCAGGTTTTCAGGGACTGAGGCGATTCCTGGGATATGAGCCTTTTAGTCTTAAGGGGACAAAATGATCCACCTAGATAATGAGATTCTATTTTTGAAACAATATATTCTATCAATTTAGATGTCTTCTGCTGCAAAATAATGGAATCCCTGGCTTATTTGACTTAAGCCATGAGGATATTTGCCCTTATAAGAAGTTCACATTCAAAGTGTTAGTTTGATTTTCCAGTTCAGTCCCTCAGAGACAATTTGGGTTTTCTTTTCTTTTCTTTTTTTTTTTTTTGGTGGTGGGTACTGGGGATTTTTTCCAGTACCCACTATGTGAGCCACGTCCCCAGCCCTATTTTTTATAGAGTCTCACTGAGTTGCTTAGGGCCTTGCTAAGCTGCTGAGGCTGGCTTTGAACTCACGATCCTCCTGCATCAGCCTCCCAAGTCGCTGGGATTACAGGCTCGAAACTGGCTCATTTTTTTTTTTAAGTTATGCATGGACACAATATATTTTTTATGTTTATTTATTTTTATGTGGTGCTGAGGATCCAACCCAGTGCCTCACATGTGCGAGGCAAGCGTTCTGGCACTGAGCCGCAGCCCCAGCCCTCAGTTTGGGTTTTCTTAATGTTAAATATATCCATCATTCAGAAGAGATTATCTTGGTATCCAATTAAAATAAAGCAACATTAAGCAAAAAAGAGGGGCTGCCTCTTCCTGGGATATGAGGTGTCTTTCCAAGAAGCCCCCATCAGTTTAAAAGTAGTTGACAAATTCTGCTCCTGCCCCAAAGTTTGGAGCAAATATCCTTGAGGTATTGCCTCAGCGCTTTCTGTTTCAGACAGATTATTACATAACAAGATGATAGTTGTTGAGTCTGTTGTGTTGTCATTTAAAAAAAAAACATTTCTGCTTTTCCATAATGAAATTAGTAGTCCTAAGTAGGATATGATAGGTTTGGAACTGAGATCTATAAAGTCTTTTAAATCTAAAATTAAATTTAAAGTTGTTTAAATATAAGAGTGTTATTTTTTTAAAAACACCTGTGTTTCCTGGAAGTCCCAGGTGACTTGTTCTCAAGTCTCATTGGCCAGAATCGCAGCCTGTGCCCTTTAAACCAATCTGTGCACAAGAAATAGCTTGGATTTCCTGATAAAAATGGGTTATTTAGAAAAGAACAAGGGTAAATGTTGCATAGAGAGTCAACAATGTCTTCTGTGTATAAATTTTTACATATTAAAAATATATGTACTTGGAACTGCAAGAATGTAAATAAGGGGCTGGGGTTGTGGTAGAGCGATCACCTACATGTGCGAGGCCCTGGGTTTGATCTTCAGCACCGCATAAAAATACATTTATAAATAAAGGTATTGTGTTCAACTACAACTAAAAAATAAATTCAAAAGAAGAATATAAATATAATAAATATAAATATAAATCAAGGCAGCTGTTTTTGTTTGTTTGTTTTTGGTACTGAGGATTGAACCCAGGTGTGCTTAACCACTGAGCCATATCCCCAGTACCCCAACCCCTCTTTTAATATTTTATTTAGAGACAGGGCCTCACTGAGTGGCTTAGGGCCTCGCTAAATTGATGGGGCTGGCTTTGAACACACAATCCTCCTGCCTCAGCCTCCTGAGCTGCTGGGCTTGCAGGTGTGTACCACCAGGCACTAGCGGGTCAACTGTTTTTTATGAGAGTGGATTTGTGCTAAGAAATAAATGTTGGGGCTGGGGATGTGGCTCAAGCAGTAGAGCCTTGCCTGGCATGCGTGGGGCGCTGGGTTCAATCCTCGGCACCACATAAAAAAAATAAAGATGTTGTGTCCACCAACAACTAAAAAAATAAATGTTAAAAAGTCTCTCTCTCTCTCTCTCTTAAAAAAAAAAAAGAAAGAAATTCTCTCTCTCTCTCTCTTTAAAAAAAAAAGAAAGAAATGTTTCTGATTTTTGTTTTGTTTTATTTTTATAATAGTTTTTTTTTTCAGTAACGAGCATTATTTTTACATTTAAAAATGGAATCATTTAGAAATGAGTGCAGGAAAAGAGGATTAATTTCACCCAGGATATGGACCCATGCAGATAAAAAGAATAAAAACGTTCATGATTGTGGAAGGAGAGACCTTCAGCTATAAACCCAATTCCATCCTGAGGGGAAGAATGATTTCCCCAGAGGCCTTTATTTGTTGTTCTCAGGACAGATTCTGTGCTTTTTAAAACACCTGAGAATGTCAAGGTAGATGCAGGCAGTACAACTCAAATTAACAAGTTTCATCATTATTTTTGGAAGAGTGGGGGTGGGGGTGCTGGGGTTGTGACTCAAAGGTAGAGCGCTTGCCTAGCATGGGTGGGAAGCTG
Organism: Marmota monax; assembly: GCF_021218885.2. Lineage (NCBI taxonomy): Eukaryota > Metazoa > Chordata > Mammalia > Rodentia > Sciuridae > Marmota > Marmota monax. Next base: position 3,963,263 of record NW_026692194.1, read on the forward strand.
GGTTTGATCCTCAGCACCACAAATAAGGATATTGTGTACACCTATAACTGAAAAATTAATAATTTTTTTTTAAAAAAGGAATTACCCAGGAATTATACAATGGGTTACTATTTATTCATTTCAAACTTGGAAGTAAAAATTAGTTGTCCTAAATAGGGCATGGTAGGTTTGGAACTGAGATATATAAGTAGATTTTATATATATATATATATATATATATATATATATATATATATATATATATATATATATTGTCAATGGACCTTTATTTTATTTATTTGTATGTGGTGCTGAGAATCGAACCCAGTGCCTCACACATGCTAGGCAATTTCTCTACCACTGAACCCCTACTGTAGCCCATAAGTAGATTCTTATGTAAAATTAGAAAAAAAAAATTCTAGTTCAAGGGTGCATTAAAACAAAACAAAGCAAAACAGACAAACAAACAAACAAAAAACACCTTCAAGGAAGTGTGGAGTTTTTGTTTTTTTCTTTCTCTGAGCTATACCCCCAGCCTTTTTTGTTTTGAGACTGGGTCTGGCTAAGTTGCCCAGGCTGGCCTTGAACTTGGGATCTTCCTGCCTCAGCTTGCTGAGTCACTGTGATTACAGATGTGGGTCACCATGCCTGGCATTGATCCATATTTATAATTAACCAGAGTCTATACTTTATTCAGATTTTCTTAGTTTTTACTTACTATCCTTTTATGTTCAAGGGTCCCAGGATACTGCAGAATATCTGTTCATTTTGTTCTCAAGGCTCCTAGGTTCCCCTTAGCTGTGACAGTTCCTTGTTTTTGATGACCTTGACAGTTTGGGGTCTGAATGTATGTTTTATAGGCTGCCTCTCCATTGGGATTTTTCTGCAGTTTCATTCATGACTAAGCAGGAATTATAGGTGTGGCAGAGGAAAACCATTGAATCGTCATTCTTATCACATTGTGTCAGAGGTGCACCGCATCATCATGACTCATCACTATCGATGTTGATGTAGATTTAGCCATTCTTCATATACTGCTTTTCATGTTGAGATAAGAACCTGGGGGCTGGAAGTGCAGAGCATATGGTTAGCATGCACAAGACCCTGGGTTCAATCCCCAGCACCAAAAAAAAAAAAAAAAAAAAAAAAGCTCAATAAACAAATATAAGTACCTGGTCCTAGTTCATAACTGCCAGTGTCTCCAGTTAGCAAGGACTTAGAGACTCTAAACACAGGTATTATGATTTAAGAGGGACAGATGACCTTCCCGTTGGCCCCAGGTATGGGAGAAGGGTGTGGGGTAGAGAGGAGTCAGGAGGACCTGCCCACTTTTGCCACATGCCAAACCCACAAGGGATGCTTGCCAAAGGCCAAGGTCAGCTGCCAAGCAGGGCCGAATGCCCAGTCCTCTTCCTGTTGACTAGTAATGACCTTTCATGGTGCAGCTTCAAGTGTTCAACTCCCTCTCTTCTGTAAGTGCCTTCCTGTGGATGATGACTCACTCTCCAGGGCAGATCAGCAATAGTAAGGATCCAGGCAAGCTGGCCTCGAGTCAAGGGAGGGAAAAGGGAAACTAGGAATTAGATCTGAAAAATGCACCAGAAAAATGTCTAACTTCCTCCCCATCGCACAGCAATTTTGCTTGGATTGTTCCTTGCGTTATTTGAACATGAACAAGTATTCAAATTCTTTGTCCTTGGAAGGATTTTTTTTTCTTTCTTCTGACACATTAACCAGTTCATGCAACTGAAGTAGATCACACAAAAATAATATAATTATAATTATTTTAGTTAACATATATTAAGCATTTTATAATGTATCAGGAAATGTGATAATTATTATATGTTCCAAGCTCATTTGATTTTCAGCAATACTGCAAGGTTGCTAGCCATGTTTTAGAGAGGATACAATGAGGCACAGAAAGGTTAAGGAGCTTGTCCAACTGAGAACACATAGCTAATATGTGGCAGAGGAGGGTTTAAATATGTCTGATTCTTCACTCCACACCCCTGCACTGTTCTACCAACCACTCTGCTAAGTTCTTCAATAAACCGCTAAGCCACCCGGCTGCACCAATCACGCTCCATACTGCTGGGTCATTCCACAAACCACTACTTTTTCCGCTACCTCCTTCAAAAAACAACTATGTCACTACTGCACTATTCAACAAACCACCACCACCACATAAGCTACACTCAGCAACAGACCAGTATGATCAGTACAATATCCATATCCAGGATGGTGTGGAGGGTTAGTACAGTTAACCATGACATCATAGCACTACACCGTCCAACGTGCCTCTACATCAGTCAGCAGTGTCACAATGCTCCCAGCAACATGCAAAGTTCTGATAGTAAGAGGATGAATGAACTGGGTCCCAGTACAAAGGGTATTACTGTTGGTTCACTTAACCCTAGAAGTGCAGGGGATCCAGAAGTTCCCATGTGACAGTGTGAGACTCAGGGCTGCAGGAGAGCTGGCTGTGTAGAAGAGACCTTCAGACAGGATAAAGAACTAGCAGGGTATGATGGTGCACGCCTATAATCCCAGCAACTCAGTAGGCTAAGGCAGGAGGATCACAAGCTCGAGGCCAGCCTAGGCAATTTAATAAGACCCTACGCACCTTAGTGAGACCCTGTCACAAAAGAAAAACAAAATACACTGAAAGGGGGCTGGGGAAGTGTCACAAGCAGTAGCGCTCTCGCCTGGCATGCGTGAGGAGCTGGATTCGATCCTCAGCACCACATAAAAATAAAATAAAGATGTTGTGTCCACTGAAAACTAAAATAAATAAATAAATAAATATTTAAAAAATCTCTCTCTCTCTCTCTCTCTCTCTCTCTCTCTCTCTCTCTCAAAATACACTGAAAGGGCTGGGGATGTAGCTAGACTACATGCACCTCTGGGTTCTGTCCCCAATACTGCAAAGATAGATAAATAGATAGATAGATAGATGGATGGATGATAGATAGAGCTCCTTGGTGGATCATTATGTAAGTATTTGAGTGTTTCACTGATTGAGAGGGTATTGGCTGAGGCTTTTTGGATAGGTTGGGACTGCATTAATATTTTCCCCATTTTAACTCATGAAATTTGTTATCCAGCATTTTTTAAAGAAAGCAATTTGATTCAGATGATTCATTATGCCTGGGATGCCAATTCAAGGCCATCTGGGGAGACTTTTTGGGGATCTTCTAAATTACCGTGGAAGCCACCTCCTGGCTCAGCAGGCCCACTCACAGGATCTGAATACCTTCTGATGGATGGGTAGTGCTGGGTGGATACAGCAGCCTGAAAGGGACTTCACAGCTCTGCAAGGAAAGGAGCAAAAAGGTCCTGCATTTGACCGCAACACTAAACAGCCCTTTCATTACTGATGAAGAGGGTTTGGGGAAGGTTGGCCAGGATCCTGGACTGGGAGTTAAGGGCAAGTTATTAAAGACCTATAAAGAACCTCACTGGGAAGTTTAAGGGATTTCTGGCTCTGATATTAGATGGCATTGAAAGAAAGGACCAAATGGCCCTCCAGCCTCAAGAGGGGTCCTCCTGGATTGGAGGCTGCAGGTTGCTGCCATCAGGTTCAACACCAAGCCAGGGAAAAGGAGAGGAAGGAAAAAGAAATAATCCAAGAAAGATCAATATTCAGCTTTAACGATGCTGAAGGGGTAGGAAAGGGGGTGATCACTTCCTGCCCATCATACAGGGTCATGGCTGACACCTCTATAACAAAGGACAAGTTAAAAGAGAAAAGCATTAACAAATATATTTGTTCATGGTTTTACCTGACATAGGAGCCTTCAGAATGAAGACTCAAGACCCAGGGTGAATGCTCCATCTTTATACTTAGCTTAGCTAAAGCACACACAGTTATATAGAAATGTGATTGGATTAAAAAGGGGGTGACCTGATAGTGAGAGGTTGAGTGGGGAAACCCAGCAAGGTGTGTCTGTGTGACCTTCCCTCCTTCTGGGTCTGGGGCAGGACCCTTTTTGGATTGAGGGTCTTAGGATCTACCTTAATTTTTTTATGGCCAGCTCATATGCAGAAAGTTAGGAAAAAGAAAGAGTAGCATTTTTAGGTTTCATGGCTGACTTTGGGGAAAAGGAAGTCTAGTTTCTTTGACCTGGGTGGGGGAAGCAGAATTCTAATTTCTGTGGCTTATGTCGAGGAGAATGGGCGGGGGGGGGCGGCGGGGTGAGAGATAGGAGGGAGAGGAAGATCAAAGAGAAAATTCGCTCACTAGGACTTCACTTTGGGGTATTGCTTTTCTGAGTCCCAACAATACTAAGTGGGTATTCACGCTCTTTGGAAAAATGAAGCCAGGTAGGGAGCATTTGTTTGCTCAAGGAATCAAGACTCCTTGCCTCTCTTACCTCGGTAACCTTTACCAGACTTCATCACGTGCTTCTTGAGTTAGGTCTGGAGACTCAGTTTTCTTTCTGTTATTAAATATGAAGACAAGTTTTCCCATCCCATGAGATGGGCTAGACAGAGGTTCAACAAAGAAAGAGTTGTCCCTTTCCACCTTTTTCTGTCTCCTTAAAGACTCGTTATTTATTCCAATGTTCCTTTCTCACATTTATCCATTCTTGGTCTGCCCATTAGGAGAACAGGGCCGGAAACACCTGTTCTATCCATCAGCATGAGGATATCATGGGGCTCCATACACTTTGAAAGATGCATGGATGATCATTGAAATATTGACAAAGAGTAGAAGTCTTTGGGTTTTTAAAAAATTTTGTATATATGTGTGTGTGTGTGTGTATGTGTGTGTGTGTGTGTGTGTATTGTTGATGGGCCTTTATTTTATTCATTTATTTTATATGTGGTGCTCAGAATCAAACCCAGTGCCTCATACATGGGAGGCAAGCGCTTTACTACTGATCCACAACCTCAGTCCCAGTCTTTGTGTTTTAATATTGTTTGTTAAAAGTTCTTAATTCCATGAGGGTGGTGGGGGTTTGTCTGGTTTTTCACTGATTTCCCCAGATCTTAGGACAGTGACAGACACATAGTTAGTGTGATGGCAAAACCAGACCTGGTTGTAAAATGAAATTATAAAAATGTTATGATAAGAAACAATGCCTAGAAAAAGGGTCAGTTCCCCTCCCCTTCTAATCAGCCTTTCTTCAGGAAAACTAATTAGCCATGGGTCTCTACTTTTGGATTGTACATAACTGTCTCTAGGAGTCTGAGTTCCCTGTGCCAAGCTTTCCAGGTTAGAGATTTAACAGATGCGGGGGGGGGGGGGTGGAACCATTTCTTCTTATCTGTTTCTGTAAGTGCTTTATGTTAGAGACCCTGCACAAGGCCTCCAGTCACTTTTTAAAGAAAAAAAAATGATGGATGGGTCTAAGATGATGCCAAATAACCTATAAATGTTAAAACATATACAATATGGATCAGGGCTCAGAATTTGGAGTTTCTTCTCTGGGCCTGCCTGCATAAAATGAAGTTTGGCATTCTCTTCCTCTCCGAGTGCTGCTTGCTGCTTCTCGACCAGTCTGATTCCCTCAATAATCAGCTCTCAAATAAAGTTGTTAAATGCATGGGAAAAGAGAAAAAAAGAATCATAGAATTTAACATCTGGAGGTTCCTTAGAGATCATCTCAACTCTCAATGGAGAAATCCTAGCAAGCTTTAGACCTCTCAAGATATCATGGCCTCAAGGGTTGAAAAATTGAACACGTCTCCCAGATGACGTGGGGCCAAGTTTCACATTCAGTTTCTCTTCCCACTTTGCAATAACCTGAAAGCAATTTTGAAAAGCAAAAAACAAAACAAAACAAAACTTTAGGTCTATATTGACTCTTTTTTTTGTGTGTGTGGGGGGGGGGCAAGGAAAAAGGAAACCATTTCCACCCAGCTTGGAACACTACATGTCTAGTCTTATTCCACTTTTTAAAAGTAGACAGAATACCAAAACTGGGAGATTTTCTTGGCATTCCATGTTCTCATTCCTGGGTCACAGCACAGTCAGCATACGCATATCACCACGAACTTCTTCTCACACCAAAGTCACACTGTGGGCTATGTCAATGTGGCCTCCCAAGAGCATCCCCCACACTTGGACCCACCAGCAGATTTTTCTGTTGGAACAATTGGGTTGATAATGGTCAAAAGGACTTCAGAAGTCTGGAGTCTTTTTGCCATGGTTACCTGGCTAGCCAGTGGCACATCTTCCCCAGTGGCCCAGCTTAGAGACATTTAATGAAGGAATGCTGCTTGTCAACTGATGCTGGTCCCTCTTCAGACCACAAGACCTGTTATTGTGAGTGGGGAAACCCACATTCTGTGGGTTAACGACAGGGGAAGTTGCACATCTGCCATGCGGCCTCTTGTTGCACTATAGCACGAGAGAGTCCATGTTTATGCATGTTGCTATCCCTGGATTCTTCAGCCTTTCCTGAACTTTCCCTGGATCTTTCCTCAGCATTGAGGCCCTATGTCTGTTTATGCAAGCAAAAGAAAAGGTGCAGAAAGATGTTTGTCAAACTGTTACCAGTGGTTATGTTGGGTGGTAGGATTGGAGTCAGGCAGAAGGAGATTAATTAACTTTTGCCTTCTCCACCTTTGCTCATTACAACCAGCATGTATCGCACCTACAGTTTTACAATCCCAATAAAATTAAAAAGCAAGTTGCAAAAGGATGCATACGGTATGATATCATGCACATAAAATCCAAAATGTTTCTGACTTCTCCCTACAGGCTGATTCTCCACACAGGTCTTGTTGAACAACAGGATGTATTGTCATGGGGTTCGTACCTAGGGATCTAGTAACAGCCTAAACCCTGTTGGAAGACTACACACCCCCTGGGAAGGGCTGATAGAGAAGGGAGGTGGAATGAGGTTGAGGGAGGCAACTTCACCTGGACCCGTGACCTTCTGTTTCCTAAAAAAAAACAAAACCCTCAAAGCAAATATGGCAAAAAGGTCAATGTTCATCCCAGCAAGTGATGTGCCCTTGGGTGACTGTAACAGTATTCTCCATACTTTCCCATATGTTTGAAATCCTTATAAGCTAAAAAATCAACTATAATAAAAGGGAGAAAATAATTGAGTTTATCTCCTGTGTAGTTCATCATCTTTAAGGAACACTCTATTAAGTACTCCAGGCAGAAGAAAGGAGAGGAGAGAGGAAGGAAGAAAGAATGAAAGTAGAAGCTGGTTTGCTTTTCTGACTCCCCCTCCCCCCAGGTCCTATTCAGCAGCAAACATGAGAAAGAGGCAAAGTTAATGTCATCTGATGGACGGACAGAGGGATGGATAGATGGACAGGTTAATGGACAAACAGTTTCTGGTTCTCAGTGTGGGTAGGAAGTGGCCTTCCCCAGGAAGGCTCATGGGGGCTGCCCCTGTGGCCACGGAACTGGCTGCTGTTCTGTGGATGTAATAAACTCTCTCATAAAATCAGGATCCGTGCCTGTCTGACTGCAAGTACCTACATGTAGGAATGAGTAGTTATGACAGAAATAGCAGCTCCTGCCCATCATTCCCCTGAGCCCTGCGGCAAACATTCCTGAAGTCCTGCCCCTGCCCTGAGTTCAGACCTGCAGCTGTGGTTGTGGGGATTCAAAGGGAGATAGTGGCTCCCTTCCTCTCCAGCCAGGAAATAATGATGAACTATATGGCTGTTTCTCTGCATTACTGTAATTTTTTTTCTTAAAAACAAACAAACTGAAAACTATTGAGCAGGGCAGGTGATCTGCATTTTACTCCTTCTCTTGGAATGTGTAACCTCCATCTGGGTGGTAAGGGTCTAGCCCAGGGTCATAGCTAAAGGCATGTGTCCTAGCTCGGACAGCAGAGCTGAGCTTGTGTATTAAAAAGCATAGAGGGGCTCTGGAAGGGAGCCTACTGGGGAAGTGCCCATCCCATCCAGGTGACAGCCAATATTTTCTGGACTCTCATGCTCCAGATGCTACACACTTTCAGACGTTATTTAATTCTCTCAACAGCCAGTAAGTTAGGTGAGTCATGTAGCTGGAATGTCAGGGATGCATAGGATGAATCTACAGAAGCCTGCCAGGGCCAGGCAGGGAGAACCGCCACCTGTGCTAAGGCTTCATCAGCAGGACAAGGAGGAGCCATCAGTGACTTTTAATAGGGGAGTGATGTGACCTGACCTGCTATCTGGAAAGGGCACTTTGGCTCCCTGGTGGAGAAAGGATTGAAGGGACAATAGCGGAGGCTGAGCAGGGAGGTCACTGCTGGGATTAGGATGGTCAGTAGGACCAATGCTGGGGCCTTGGGCAAGGACAGGAGAGATGGCTCTTGGATCTAAGAGGAGAACAATATGGAAGATCATTGGAGTGGGAAGTGGATGGTCAGCAGTTTAAGGAGGGAAAACATTTCCAAGGAGAGTCTTATTTAGGCTCTGCCACTCAGGAGCCTTGAGACCTGTCTGGGATTTGGCTTCCACTTCTGAACACTAATGGGGCTGGATGCAGCCTTTCCCACTGCAGTGACTATGGTCTTGCGCATTTCCATTGTTCCAGGGGTGGGGAGAGCCTGAACTGTGGCATAGCGCCTGGGACTGCCAGTAGCACCAGAGGAACTGCCAAAGTGTCAGAGAGTGGCGGACACATGGGAGCCAGTTGGCATTGCGGCCAGCAAAATGGCAATGCCAAGGCCATTGGCAAGCTAACACCACCAAGGCTCACTGTTTGGCCAGGATGCTGAAGTCACCATGGCAGGGCTCCCGCTGAGCATGAACTGCGTCCCTCCTTTACATAACCCTCGTTGCAGCAACTTGTTTTTTCAGGTGGGCAGTGCCAGGCCTCTGACCAAATGGTTTTTGCAGTTGTTATTGTCAAGTTTAAGTGTTGGCTGCAGGAAAGAGTAAATAGTAAGACAGCTTCAAAATTACCCCAGTGTTGGGGACAGTGACACATGCCTGTAATTCCAGTGGCTCTTGAGGCCGAGGCAGGAGAATGGCAAGTTTGAGACCAGTCTGGGCAATTTAGCAAGATCTGCCTCGAATTAAAGTACAATAGGAAGGGCCAGGGATGTGGCTCAGTACTTGCCTGCATGTGTCAGGATCTGGGTTCAATCTTGGTCCTGGGCAAAGCAACTCTGAAGACTGAGGCAGGAGGAACAAGGATTGAAAATTCAAAGCTAGCTTCAGCAACTTAGTGAGGCCCCAAGCAACTTGCTGGGGTTCAGTAGTTGGAACGACCATGGATTCACCCCCTGGATTGAATTAAAAAAAAAAAATCTTGGTACTGGGGTGGGGGGTGGGGAATGAGAAGACATCAGTGCTGTGGCTGTGGACCTGGACTGGCTTTTGGCATTTTCACCTGCCGAGCCATGAAGAGGGACTTAAACTCTCAGTGTCTCAGTTTCCTTACTTGACAGAAAACCACGAGCCTGCAGTGACCTTGTACGCTCCCAATTTTGCTCTTAAGAATGATACTGAGAGGGCTGGGGTTGTGGCTCAGTGGCAGGGCGCTTGCCCGGTACATGTGAGGCACTGGGTTCGATCCTCAGCACCACATAAAAATGAATAAACAAAATAAAAATATTGTGTCCATGTATAACTAAAAATGTTCTTAAAAATGAATGATACTGAGAAAGTAAAACTTTTAGCACATCATTAGTGAATTAACAGGGATTCTCACAAACACGCAGCAACCCTCAGTACTCACTGAGTGCTAGACTTAGTGCAAAGCTCAGGGGACACGGTCCTAACCAGCTAGCCTGACAGTTACTGTCTGGGGGAAGGTGGATGAGTTCCCTGGGGCTGCATTAAGTAGTGGCATGCAAGAGCCCCCCTGTTGCGGAAACAAGAGGGGCTGCTGAGGCTCACAGGAGGGTACCTGCCCCAAAGCTGTGAGGGCAAACCTCGGCAACTTCTCTCCTGCTCTCTCTTCTTACTCTCCTCAGTACACAGAACAGTGCCTGGAATCTAGCAGGCATTCAACAAGTCTTTTTTTTTCTTTTTTCCATCAACAAGTCTTGTTTAATTTAAAAAAAAATTTTTTTGAGAAATTTTACATTTTGGTTCTGGGGATTGAACCCAGAAATGCTTTACCTCTAAGTCACATCCCCTTTTTATTTTTATTTATTTAGAGACAGGGTCTCACCAAGTTGTTGAAGCTGTCCTTAGATTAGATCAGCCTCAGCCTCCCAGCTAAGGATTACAGACATGCACCACCCTGCCCTCAACAAGTCTTTATTTGAATGAATGAACTAATTAAAAGGAAAAAAAAAAAAAAGCGGGGCAAGGTGGCGGATGCTTGTAATCCCAGCAACTCGGGAAGCTGAGGCAGGAGGATCACAAGTTCAAAGCCAGCTTCAGCAACTTAGTGAGGCCCTAAGCAACTTAGTGAGACTCTCTAAATAAAATACAGAAAAGGGCTGGGGATGTGGCTCAGTGGTTGAGTGCCCCTGGGTTCAATCTCCAGTACCAAACAAATAAAAAACCAAACCAGGGCTCTTAGTGTTAATATTGAGTCCCTGAACTCAATATGAACTGGGACCCTGGAGCTACCCAGATCCAGATTTCTTGTCATGGGAGTCTCCAGCTGTAGGGATGTTGGGAAGGTGTTTGAACTGAGACAGAAGGAGCAGGGCACTGGGTACCAGGATGCCCATCACTGGCCATAGCTTGTCCATTCTAACATAGCCTGACCCTCAGGGAAACTAAAACCAGAAATCCAGCTCTTAACCTTGGCCCTTCACCTATGTGACAGCCTCTGTGCTTGGTTTCAGCAAGAGAGGAGTCCTACATTTTTTCTCCAACCAGGGTGAATTTGATGTTTGCAGACATTCCTGTCCCTACACGGAGGTTGGGTTCAGTTGCAAATAACAGGAAATTGAAAATAGTGGCATAAGCAAATTAGAGTTTTAAGTTGCCCCACTTCACAAGTCTAGACTAGAGCACTAGGGTCAGGGCAGATGTGGCAGCCTCCTTATGTTCCCGTGTCCCCAGCTCCTTCTGTCTTTTTGTTCCCCTATCCTGAGCATGTGGCTGCCACACACATGCTGGAAGGATGACTGTGTGCTCTCCAGCATTTTGTCTGCAATCTCAGGAAGAAAGGGGAAAAGGCAATAGATAAAAGCCACATGGCAGGGGGGGATTCCCAGAAACCCCACTCAATGACTAATTTCTATTTTTCTAGATAGAACTGGTATCTTCAGCTGCAAGTCCCTTCGTGCACCTGTTACCCCAAAGAAAGCCAGTGTTCTGTTAAAAAAATGGTACCTTCTTTAGATCAATATAAAAATCTTCAGGGTCATCCTGTCCCAAGGTCCTGATACACAGAGACACATCCCTCTGTGTTTCTCCCTTTGCCAAGAATGTTTGGTTGAATTTTATTCTTTTGTTATAGAATTTTGTTAAATAGAATTTTGTTAAAATTCTATTATTTTGTTATAAAAAATTCCAAATATAACATTGTTAGGAAATAGAATCTTTTAAAAACACCCATGTTCGCTGGCAGGGGTGGGATGGGGGCGGGGGGTGGCAGGATGGTGCATATCTGTAATCCCAGTGGCTTGGGAGGCTGAGTCAGGAGGATTGAGAGTTCAAAACCAGCCTCAGCAAAAACAAGGCATTAAGCAACTCGGTGAGACTGTGTCTCTAAATAAAATACAAATTAGGGCTGGGGATGTGGCTCAGTGGTCAAGTGTCCCTGAGTTCAATCCCCAGTACTTGCTTCCCCCCCACACAAAAAAACAAAACACCTGTGTTCTTATGCACCAGCAAATGTGTTCTTCCCTCAGGACGGGAGCCTCAGTTGAGACTGTGAGCTCCAGATAGACTGAGAAAGGCGTGATGAAGCATATTGATTCAAAGCAAAAATGTGGAGCCCAGCAAACATAGGTTCGAGTCCTGATGTCACCATTCCATAAACATGCTCTTTAGGCAACCTCCACAACTATACCTGGCCTTATTTTTTGTGTATCTTTAAAATGGAAACAAGTACCGTACTATCTCTTCCATGGGGCTCACTAGGAAAAGCTAGATGAGACAGTGTACACGAAACAGCTCCAAGCACAAAGCAAATGCTCAACAGTGGCCATAGAATACTTTGTTGACTTGAATAGAATGTAACCAGTGGCTGCATGGAATGAGAATTTTCACAATGTGTATTATTTTTACCTCCCAATTTCTTGGGGGCTTCTCTCTGTCCTCTTTTGAAAAAGGCCTCCCATCCACTTGTTTTTCTAGAAGGGGTTGACCAAAAAGAATTTAAGCCTCTTCACCAAAAAGTAGCCAAACCATTAAAATACTATTTTAGTGGAGGGTGATGCAGAAGGGTGGAATGGAGTCGGAAGGGACCTAGAGAGTCACCACTCTCATCTGACTCATGAAGCAACTGAGACCCAGGGAGGTGAAGGGAGGTCTTCATTCCCAGCGCTGGGGCTGCAGTCTATGTGGTGGCACCTCTGCATGCTGTGCAGTACACAGTGACCACCTGTGCATGGCCCTGCATGTCCTCCTGGCTTTGGTGATGGGATACAGTGGTCCAATCAGAAGACATCTCAAGACTTCTGGGATGTTGGGACAATGACTTCCACTCTTTACCCACTCTCTGAAATAACATAGCCCAGGAAGCTGCTGACATTGCCTTAAAGCCACAAGGGAGAGCCTACCAAGGTGGGAGGCAACCTGAGATGAGGGATGGAAGGAGAAATACACCCTCTAGCTGGCTGGGCTCAGTTCCCAACCATGCCTGAGCATATTGATGTCAGAAATTCTGCCACCTCCTAATTGTAACTAATCTAGGAGCTCAAAGCTATACATATCTAATAAGGAAGGCTTTGGATTTTTAAAAAAGCCTTCCTGGATGAGGTTGCCTCAAAGGAGACTCAAAAAGGAAGACCAGGAAGCAGGCAGGCTGGGAAGGAAGAGAGAATTCAGGGAAAGACCCTAAACAAAGATCTGAGATAGGAAAACCTGGAGCTATGGACTGAATGCTTCTGTCTCTTTCCCATACGAGAGGCATATGTTAGCCCAATTCCCAATGTGGTGGTATAAGATGTGGGGCCTTTGGAAAGTAATTAGGTCATGAGATGGAGCCCTTATCAATGGGATTAGTGCCCTTCTAAAAAAAAATGAGAAAGCTTGCTTCTTCTCTGCACTCTTGGCCATGTGCAAACTAAGAAGTCCCTCAGCAGAACCAACCATGCTAGTGCTCTGATCTCAGATTTTCCAGCCGCCAGAACTGTGAGAAATAAATGTCTGTTGTTTAAGCCACCTAGTGTGTGGGATTATGTTATAGCAGCCCAGACCAATGGAGACACCTGGATGGGGAAGGGAATTTGGGGAATCATATTTAAGTCGATTTGGCTAGAATCTTGGATGCCTGAAGGGGTAATGGGAATTAGGGTTGAAGATGTAGGTTCCTACCAGCCTGTGAGTTTTTTCTTTTGTGTTGTAGGTAGGCAATAAAGAGCTGGGCTTCAGGATGAAATCAGCAGGAGAGAAGGGAGATGAGAACAAAAAAGAGGCTACTAGTAATTGTCAAAGAGAGAAAGAGTCCACAGCTTCTAGAGTGATCAACTGTCCTGGTTTGCCCAGGACAAAGGCATTTCCCAGATGTGTGATTTCCAGTGCTAACACTGGGACAGTCCCAGGCAAGCTAATGACTGATCCCTCTAAAACACCACCCAGAACTATACAGGAAGAGAATGATGGATTTCATTGTGTAAAAACAACATGAATTAAAAATAGAAACTAGTCTGGATAACATGGAAACTTCTGTGTTTTTCCATAGGAAACAAAAATGAAATAAGTGAGTATCTCTTTTGAGATGCAAGCCATCCAGTGATGTTTGACTCCACTTAACTGATTGCTAACATCCAGCCCTGGATCCCATCAGTACCAAGAGCCCAGTCATCATTGAATTTGTAAGTTCCTACATCTTACTTTCTGGTACTCTTTTGTCCTTTCTGAGCCTCAAATCTCTTGGAGATGTCTTCTTTCTTCCTTGTTCTCCATTACCCCTTTTGTCTTCACTTTCTATCTAGCCAAGACCACCTAATCTGGTTTAATCTGGCATTTCACAATCTACTTGGTCAATATCATGACTTTTGGTTCTTTGAATGTGGCAAAACTTTGGACACTGAATCAATTCCATTCCTGTTCTGCACAGTGGTTGCAGAGAAAGCTGGACGAGCTCTCAATCTGCCCACCAATGCTTCTTTATGTATTTCTTTTTTGCTTCTCCATGTGGCTGTTTGAGTCTCAGCTCTGCCGCTGAACTAGCTTGTGCAAACTTGGGCAAGTCTGTGTCATGGTTTTCTCACCCCCAAAATGAAATGTTGTATGGATCAACTGAGCTAACATGCATAAGACATTTAGCACATGACTTGTCATGCAATGTTAGTTTTTACTGATGCTAGGATTTTGACTGCACACTTACAGGGTTTGAATTAGTGTCTCAAGTGGGAGGTCACTGCACGGGCTGGGGGGGTTGACAAATCAATCACATGGAGTTCCAAGTCATGCAAATTTTTATTTTTGCAAAAATTTAAATGGACATATCACTGAAGAAGATATACAGAGAGAAAATAAGCTCATAAGATGTTCAACTTCATGAGTCATTAGAGAAATGCAATTAAAGCCATAGTGACATACCATTGCACACAAATTAGAATGTCAGTCCTCAGTAACAAAAAGGAATGAGCAATTGATACAACAGACTAACAAGAATGAATCACAAAATTATTAGGCTGAGTCAAGGAAGATGGATAGAAAGAGGAGAGACTCTATAATTCTACTTACATGAAAATCTAGAAAACACTCCTCTGTTATGATAGTAGGCAGATCAGTTATTGCCCAGGAAATGAGGATGAGGAAGGTAAAAAGAGACAACAGTAAGAAACTTCAAGAGTTGAGAGAAATTTGGGGGCAATGGAAATATCTCAATTGGGGCAATGATTTCAGAGATGTGTGCATATGGTAAAAATGAATCATACGGTACACTTTCAATATATGTAATCTATGTATGCCAATCATACCTTAACAAAGCGATTCAAAATTACTTTTGTAGATTGAGTCCCAGCGTTTAGAAACAGCAGTTGTAAAAAAGGAACCCAGTTACCTCAGATGTGAAATGCATGTCACTGTATTGCTTAAAACCCCCAAAACTGGCCAAGTGACTCAAAGGCTTGAATCAAAATCAATAAGAAGATGGATAAGAGTACAATTACTGTTTGGAAGCTTTTGTGGTAATTTATTATTTTATAGTTGCATCTAGACTAGTAAATCATGGAAGCACTTATCAATATTTTCTAGTGCCAAAAGGTACAGTCTTGCAGCTTGGGAGGCTGAGGCAGGAGGATGGAGAGTTCAAAGTCAGACTCAGCAATGGCAAGAGGCTAAGCAACTCAGTGAGACCCTGTCTCTAAATAAAATACAAAATAGGGCTGGGGATATGACTCCGTGGTCAAGTGCTCCTGAGTTCAATCCCAGGTACCCCTCCCCCCTCAAAAAGGAAAAAAAAAAGAAAGAAACAAGCAAATGTCCACCATAGCAATTAGCACCAATTTAGTAAAATAAAGACTAGTTCAGTCTATGATTCCTAAGGAAGCTGGCTCCCGGGGCCTTCTCCCCCACTTGGATCAGAGCAGCAGGGGAGGGTCTGTGGCTAAGGCAACTCTTGCTTTGGTTTAATCTGGCATTTCACAAAGAGCAGCAGCCTCTTAAAAAGCTCCTGTCCATGTGAGAAAAATAATAAGTAGGTGGCTACTGAGAGGTTGTTTCCCCCATAGGAGAAAACTGCCAATCAAACCAGAGTGGGAGCAGGCAGCCAGGGGAGGCATGCTGACCATGAAGTAATACAGCAAGAAGGGGAAGTTCCTGGTCATAGTGCCCACGTGTTTTCAGAAAGCCCCTTGGAATCAACGTGTCCTACAGAAGAAGGAAGGCCAGGGGAGGTTCACAGGGTTGCTAACTAGCCCTGGGACCTTGGGTGAGCTGCCTGGTCTGTCTGTGCCTCTGTTCCTGGCCTGTCAGATGGGAATACTGAGGCCCACCTCATAGGGCTGCTGAGATGCTGAGAGTTGATAAGAGCCCCGGAAGTGTGTTTTGAAAAAGCAAAAACATCCTACCAACATATGATATGCTGGGAAAATTAGCACCATCCAGGGGCCTATGAGAAATCCAAGAGAGCTTGGAGCAATTAAGTCTAGGTCAGTTTTCTTGATACTGATATATCAGGTTTAAAAACAATATTCCACCTACCAAGAAGAGTATGCTACGCTTTAATTTCTGACTGTTGTGCTCTGAAAACAAACAGATATTTGTCTTATTTCCCAATTATACAAACTCCTGCCTCCCAGGAGAGCTTGATTCTGATTCGTTCTCCTAGCCCCACCCCCCCATATGTGTTTATGGCGATCACAGTCTAACTAGGGAGACAGGGCTCAGGAGTAAATTGTAGGGATGGAGGGGAGTGGGTGGGGAGGGCATGGAGATAGGAAAGATGGTGAATGAGAAGGTCATCATTACCCTAGGTGTATGATTGCACAAATGGTGCAACTCTCCATCGTGTTCAACCAGAGAAATGAAAAGTTGTGCTTCATTTGTGTACAACGGAACAAAGAGCATTCTGCTGTCATGTATGACTGATCAGAACAAATTTAAAAAAAGAGTGAATTGTAATTGGTTTTAAGGGGTGCCTGGAGACTGTCAGTCCTACTTGGGTCCTTACCCCTTCTTCCCCCCTTCCTGAGAGCTGAAAGTCACAAAAGCCTTCTCTGGTCCCAGTCAACACAAGACTCTCTGGCCATACTGCCCGATCCCTGGCAGGAGCCTGTGCTAGCCTCTGAATGTTAGTTGTTAGAAGACAAATTCCTGCAAGGTCCTTGTTCCTATGTCTCTGTCATCCTGGGCTACCCAGAAGCCCCATCCTATAGTCTCAATCTGAATCCTGGCCGAGTGTCCGTGCTGGGCTTTTGTCCTCCGTGGGTAAATGTGCCTGGAGAGCTGACCTGTGAGGACCTCTGCACAAAGCAAGGTTTCTCAATCTCTGCGCTGTTGACATTTCTGTTGGCTCTGGTGGGGGTGTGAGCTGCATCCCTGGCCCCTACCCACTAGATACTGCTTGCACTTCTTCCCCAAGGTGTGACAACCCAAAAATGTCTTTTTCCATTGCCAACACTGTTCCTAGTTGAGAGTCACTGGGATAAACTCTCCCTCTGAGAGCCCCATTGCTGCCTCCAGGAGATCCTGTCACTCAGGGACAGGGCTTTTACTGCCCTTCGCGATAACCTCCACTTCTGAGCAGTCAGCACAGCCACAGAGACTGATGTCTTCGCTCTAAGGAACATTTGTAAAGTTTTGGCAGCCCAGCCTCTGACCCCCTTCCTGAGTTTAGAACAACCTCGTCGAACACGATCAAAAGGCAAAGCCCACTGCTGAGGCTGGGCACTCTCTGTCTCAACGTCTTGTGTCACTAGAGCTTGGCTGATTAGAAGTACCTACCTCAGACTTCACATTCTGCTTTGACAGTGCCAGCGGGGTGACCAGTGCATTCAGACCCAAGTGGTGGCAGAACAAGCTGCTTCCGGGGATACAGCATGGGCTCTTGTCCTATGACATCCTCCTCTTCCATTTTGCAGCCTGGTTCTGTCTTTCTGGTCATTCTGTGAGTATCCAGTATCCTCTCAGTAAGTTCTTTGCCCATATCCAGGGATGGGTTTGACATCCAGGATCAACACTCCAGCTCCAGATCTTGTCTCCCACAGGTCCTCAGTGTATAGAAATACCCCACTGCCTGTGTTCAAATCCTTTGAGAACATAGACAGCTGCCAACTCAGACACCTGACTTATAAGAGCATGTCCAGCTTATCAACACCGGAGTATGGGCTGTCAAAAAAAAAAAAAAAACCTTCTGGAAGAGGTCTGTTAGTCTAGTGTGGAGTTTGAGAACCCATGGCTCCAAAAGAGGAAAAAGAGATCCAGATCTGTTCTATGACACCTGACACCAGGGGAATACTGTTCCCTTGTCCCAACACATTCTAAGCAGTAATGGAATAAAAGAACAGTGTTTTTTTTTTTTTTTTTTTTGTTTTGTTTTGTTCTTTGAGTGTGTGTGTGTGTGTGTGTGTTATAATATAGAAAGAACTGATCATGAATAATGCCTTAAATAAGATAGAACTGTTCATGAACTGAGATAGTTGCAATGAATACAACAGGCAAAGGTTTGCTAGTCTTGATGTGTAAAATGTTGTTCAATTTTCTAAGAGAAACTAAAATCTTAACCGAAAATAAAGACAAATGACAGATCAGATTACTCACTGAGACAAACAAAACAAATGACTAAGCTAAGAAAAAGGTGGAGATGTGCAAGAAATCAAAGAAATGGAAATTAAATCAATAATGAAATCATGTTTTTCACCTATCAGATTATAAAGCATGAACAAACAGAACATTCGATGTGGACAATGCTGGGGCCAATCTGTCCCTCCAACCCAGCAGAAGAGAATGAGAATTGAACCAGTCTTTGGAGAGTGTCTTGAGCTCACATGTCAAGTACCACCAGAGGAAGGTTCATGTTCTTTTTATCTGGAAATCTCCCTTCTAGAAATGGAAGGAAACAACCAGCAACACATTCATAACTTAGCATGCTGGGTGTATGTACAAGTGCTGAGGCCAATGTCTGGTCCAAATCCTGGCTCTGCCTTTCCATCTCTCTGGACCTCAGTCTCCTTATCTATGCACATAAGGCAGTAAAATGTTTTAGGGCTATAATCCAGATGAAGTATTTGTTAATGCTTAGAAAGTACACACAACTGTGTCTGGCATGTAGCTAGGGCTTGGCAAGTATTAGCTATGAATGCAGTATTGTGTATAATAGCAACACACGTGCATGCACAGATACACACACAACCTAAATATCCAGAACTAAACAAGTAAATGAGTCATGGTGCATTTATATACTAGCATGCTGTGCAAGCACTAAGTTAGCATTTTAATATTTCATGACAGTAGTGAGGAAATGAGTGCCCCTGTAGTGAAATGAACGTCGTGTCATAGATTCAAAAACTTCAAAACTGTTACTGAATATCATGACCCCCACTTTAAAATATATTCTATTTTTTTAGAGCAGTTTTAGCTTCACAATAAAATTGAGTGGACAGTATAGAGTTCGCAGGGATCTCTGTCCCCACACTTACACAAAGCCTCTCCCTCTATCAGCATCTCCCAGGGTGGTACCTTTGTTAAAATCCTTATTACCCAGCCAGGTGTGGGGATGAACATCTGTAATCCCAGCATCTTGGGAGGCAGAGGCAGAAGAATCAGAAGTTCAAAACCAGCCTCAGCAACTTATTGAGGCCCTAAGCAACTCAGAGGGACCCTGTCTCAAAATAAAAAATAAAGATGGCTGAGGATGTTGCTCAGTGGTTAAGGGCCTTGGGTTAAATCCCCAGTACAAAACAAAACAAAACAAAAAAACACATTATTACCCAGAGCTCATAGTTTATATTAGGGTTCACTCTTGTTGTTGCATTCTATAGGTTTGAAAAACATAAGATAACATAAGAGTATTTTCATACGGTATATTATCATACAGAGTATTTTTGCTGCCCTAAAAATCCTCTGTGCTCATTGCTGGTGGGACTGCAAAATGGTGCAACCCTTTTGGAAAGAGTGTGGAGATTCCTCAGAAAACTTGGAATGGAACCAACATTTAACCCAGTTATCCCACACCTCAGTTTATATCCAAAGGATTTAAAACCAGCATACTATAGTGATATAGCCACATCAATGTTTATAGCAGCTGAATTCACAATAGTTAAACTGTGGAACCAACCTCGATGCCCATCAATAGATGAATGGATAGAGAAACTGTGGTCTATAATATACACAGTGGAATATTACTCAGCTCAGCATTAAAAGAGAATAAAATTATGGCATTTGCAGGTAAATGGATGAATTGGAGAATATTATGCTAAGCAAAGTAAGACAATCCCCCAAAACGAAAGGCTGAATGTTTTCTGATTAATGGATGCTGATCTATGATGCGGGCGGATGGGATATTGGAAGAATGGAGGAACTTTGGATTGGGCAAAGGGGAGGGTGGAGAGGGGTTATAAGGATAGAAAAGATGGTAGAATGAGATGAACACTACCCTAGGTACACATATGATTGCATGAATGGTGCATCTCTACACCATGTACAACCAGAGAATTGAAATGTTGCACTCCATTTGTGTATGATGAATTGAAATGCATTCTGCTGTTATGTACAACTTAGTAGAACAAATAAAAAGATTTTTTTTAAATCCTCTGTGCTCTGTTTACCCCTCCTTCCATCCCTCTCTCCTGAGAAAACGTAGTTACCATTGAGGCTGGTGGCAGCTCTCTTCCCTTCTGCCTGCAGAATTTTTAGTAAGTAGTGCAAATCACCTTTCAAAACCCCTGGAAACCATCCATCTTTTCACTGTCTCCATAGTTTTGTCTTTTTCTAGAAGGTCATATAGTTGGAATCAGATTGAAGGTGGACTTTTTGGATTGGCTTTTTTCACTTAGCAATATGCATTTCTGTTTCTTCTATGTCTTTTCATGGCTTTAGAGCTCATTTCTTTCTAGTGCTGAAAATAATTCATTGTCTGAATGTATCACAGTTTATCTCTCATCTGCTTCAGGACATCTTGGTTGCTTCCATATTTTGGCAATTATGAATAAAGCTATGATAAACATCTGTATGCAGGTTTTTATGTGGACCATTAGTTTCAACTCCTTTGGGTAAATACCATGGAGAGAGAGATTGCTAGATCATAAAAGGGTATATTCAGCTTTATGAGAAATTGCCAAGCTCTCTTACAAAGTGGTTGTACCATTTTATATTCCCACTAGCAATGAATGAGAGTTCCTGTTGCCACACACACTAGCCAGCATTTGGTGGTGTTAGAGTTTTGGATTTTGGTCATTTTATTAAGCATGAACTAGATGCCATTGTTGTTTTAATGTGCAATTTTCTAATTATTATCCCTTTTTAAAATTAAATTTATAATATATCTCTAAACTCTGTCACATGTTTTCTTTACCTTTGTTACTGAGCTTCCCCTTGGTTTATATTGTCTTTCCAAGAATATATTTCACCTTGTCTAATATTCCTCTACTTGCTTTCAAAATATCTACTTAAACAGCTTTTTTTTTTTTTTTTTGAAAAGCAATACTAAAAGTATAACAAAAGTCTATTTACTTGTAAGTACAAGATTTCCCGCTCCTCTGGATTCCCAACACAATTTCTGGAAAGGTGAGTGTGAACTATGGGGTGTATGTGAACTTCTTGAATAAATGACAATCCTTTTTTTAAAAGGTAGTTTCCACTCTGGGCTGATGGCTACTCCCCCTCACTTTTCTGCCATAGAATTTGTAGTAAACAGCAAAAGTCACATTTCAAAATTTCTGAGACTGGTCTTATTTCTGCAAAAATTAAAATATAACATGAAAGCAGCAAAGAGCATTGAGTGATCACACTCGATTGAAGCATTGAAGGCCACACAGCTGCGAGTCCGGCTGTCAAAGAAAACATTCAGCCTTTAGTTTTTTGGGATTGGCTTACTTTGCTTAGCCAGCGCTTGCTGGGCCTCAGCAGTTGCAACCCAGACTTACAGGGTGCGCTAGTCCGGAAGAATTGACCTGGTTTAAATATTGGCAAGACCTGACGGGGAATCAGCTAAGGTCGCCCTTCCTTTGTTTACCACTGACCTGCCCAACAAGCCGCTCTGGACTGTAAAAGGTCTTAGGAAGTGCTGCGTGTGGTTTTGTTGCACGTATGGACAGGATCAATATTTGCTGAGTGGGGAAAGGAGGAGTCTCGTGGCCACGCCCCTTACCGGTACCTGGGTGGTGGTTAAATGACCTGGTGAAGATGCTGAGCTCTGAGACCCTGTTAAACACAAGGCTGACTCTAGTGGCCCAGGCGTCTGGATTTCTTTCTAGAAGCATAAGAGTCTTCAGCAGCCATTGAGGGAAGCCGCTGGCTTTTGTAACTGGCTACTGCAATGAGAACAGAGGTAGCCGCAGCTTGAAAGGCTTCCAGAACAAAATCGATACAGGCCCTGCTAGCCAATGTCCCAAGGCAAGTTTCAGCTGTTTTTTTTTTTTTTTTTTTGGTGCTGACCTGGAGAGAATTGAAGGCCCCGCCCCGTGCCTTTGGGGCAGCTGTTGGCAACATCTGTTTAGTAACCATTCAGGAAAGCCCCCAGAGGGATCTTATCTTCGGTAATAACAGGACAGTTTCTTACTGTGTTGAGCAGCTAGTAACTAGCATGTGTGAGCATGCACACACACACACACACACACACTATATATATATATATATATATATATATATATATATATATATATATATATATATTTAGTTGTTGATAGATCTTTATTTTATTTATATTTGTTGCTGAGAATCAAACCCAGTGCCTCACACATGCTAGGTAGGCAATCTACCACTGAGCCCCAGCCCCAGCCCGGCATACACATTAATTAACCTCTGCAACAGGCCTGTGGAACCCATAGAGGAGATCACATGACTTTCCCAAGGTCACCCACCTGGTAAAGTTGAGAGTTGGGTTCCAACCCGGTCTGCCATCTATAGAAATGTACATTGGAATTAAACTTGATCTCCAAGGCCCTCACTACAGTGTACCAAGAAGCAGATGCAGAGCCATAGATAGGAGAGAATCTCATTTCTATAAAAAACAAAATCTCTATATAAATTCATATGTCTTCCTTAGAAACTAGTTTGAGAGAATGCTTAGTGAACTGTCAATCATGATTAGCTCTGGAGAGCAGGCTCAAAACTCTGAGCCATATTTGTGTAAAGGGACCTTACCCTTTTTCCTTTCTATATGTCTATATCACTTGACATTTCTACAACAATATGAATTATTATTTTTAAATTGTTTTTTATTAAAAGAGAGTAAAAGACTGGGGTTGTGGCTCAGTGGTGAAGCTCTTGCCTAGCATGTGTGAGGCACTGGGTTTGATTCTCAGATTCTTATACATATTTTTTATGTATAAAAAATACATAAATAAAATAAAGTTTAAAAAAAGTCTATTGGTCAAACCATATTGTTATATTGTGTGCATGCATGAATATGTAAAAACAAATTCCATCACTATGTACACTTATAATGCAGCAATAAAAATGTGGGGGAAAAAGAGTAAAATTCACTCTTCGGTGTGCTATTTGGTGCATAAAGTTGTGTAACCACCTCAGGATACAGAAGAGTTGCATAACCAGAAAAATATCCTGTTATAGTTTACCTTGCTCCACCCCAAGTTCCAATATTCTCCCTCATTACAGTTTTGCCTTTTCCAGAATGTAATTGAAATAAAATCTTGTGGTATACAGCCTTTGAAATCTGGCTTCTGATTGTTTTGAGATCCATCCATTTTGTGTGCACATATTGGTTGTTCATTTCTTTATTATTCTTTAAAAAAATTTTTTTTAGTTGTAGATAGACACAATGCCTTTATTTTATTTATTTATTTTTATGTGGTACTGAGGATTGAACCCAGTGCCTTATATGTGTTAGGGAAGTGCTCTACCACTGAGCCACAACCCCAGGCCCTCTTTTTTATTCTTGAGTTACTATTCTATTGTAAAATGACACAATTTATTTGGAGTAAATAGGAGTAGGATTGTTGGGTTCTAAACTAAGTATATACTTAACTTTATAAGAAATTGTCAGATTGTGTTTCAAAGTGTCTCTACCAGTTTGCATTCTGTTGAGAAGTATGAGTTCCGATGGCTCCACATCCTCTTCAGAACTTGAACTTGGTATAGTAAGTTTTCTTGTTTGTAGCTATTTTGATAGATACGCAGTGGTATGTCATTGTGCTTTTAATTTGTATTTCCCTAGTATAAATGGTGTATACAACATTATTTTATGGGCTTACTTGCTCTCTTTTTTAATAAAATGTCTTTTGCAATTTTTATTTGGTTGTTTTATTATTGTTGAATTGCATTATTATTTTTAAGAGCTTGGTTGGTGTATAATTGACATATAATTGCACATATTTAAAATGTATGGTTAAGGCCAGAGCACAGAGATTGCACATCTGTAATCCTAGAAACTCAAGAGGCTGAGGCAGGAGGATCACAAGTTCGAGTCCAGGCTCAATAACTTAGCAAGACACTGTCTCAAAATAAAAAGGGCTGGGGATGTGGCTCTGTGGTAGAGCACCCTGGGTTCAATTCCCCAGCACCGGAAAAAGAAATTAAAATGTACAATTAAAAAGTTTGAGACAAGTACACACCTGCTAAACCACTGCCACAACCATGATAATGAATAGAGCCAATTACCCCCTCCCCAAATTTCCCTGTACTCCTTTATAATCCTGCGTTAACCTTCTCTCTTACCCTATCCTCAAACAGTGACCAGCTTTCTAAATTAGTTTTCATCTTCTAGAATTTTCTATAAATAGAATTTTACAGTATGTACTGTTTTTGTCTGGCTTCTCTCTCTTAGCATAGTTATTCATCCCTGCCTGAGTATATTGATAGTTTATTCATTTTTTAAATCACGGAGAGTATTTCATTAAAGGGATATACCTCAATTTGTGTATTCATTCACTTGTTATTGGACATTGGGATGTTTTCAGATTTTAGCCAATAAAGCTGCAAATAAAGCTGCAGTGATCATTCATGTACACATCTTTGTGGGGACATATATTTTTTATCTATGTTGGGAAAGTACAGAAATGTATAGGAGAGGAATGGCTGGATTATATACATTTGCAAGATTGTTTTCATAGTTGTTGCACCATTCTGCATTCCTATATTCACTAAGGAAATGACTTCAAAAAATGGTTTTACTAGTGTTCATTGATCCCTGTGCATGAGCTGTACACTTTTCTCAGATCCAGAGTTTGGAGTGGAAATTGGGAGAGGATGATTCTCTCTCATAAGAGAGGGGAAAAGTTAGAGTTGGTGGTGTAGGGTAGGGCTCCCTTGTGGCAGAAACTCAGAAAATAAAAATACCTGGTGATCGTCTCCTAAGGGAGTCTACGACTGTGTGAGGCAAGGGCTGTGCTCTCTAAAGACTCCTCCTCAACCTGCTACCACAGAATCTCCCATGAAGTCTGTGTGTCTCACCCAGGCTTCCTCCAGAGTGGATTCCTTGGGCCAATGCTTCCCAAACTTCAGATAAGCACCCATTCTAGAAGTTATTATTTTTCTCTAAACCAACTCACCTCACTTTCCAACCCAGAAAAATACTGCTGCCTGGCACACTGTGAGTGGTTTTCACACCCTTTTTGAAAGGATAGAAAAGCTCACAGCTCATGACCAGGTAGCCCCTCTGGTAAGGAGACTTCTAGTCAGCCCATACCAATCCCTGGGGTCCCATCTGAGTTGTTGAAATGCCCAGCTCCCCCCTACACCCCAGAATCTTCTAGACCCCTTTCCTTTGCACTTTGCCTGGGGACAGTAACACTGCTTTGGACTGGGGGTGTCGAGCAGAAAGAATGGTCTCTGCAGGTCTGGTACCCACAGTGGGGCTAAACAGGGGTTTGAGAGTCCTCACCACCCTTCTCATGACAGAGTAAGAGTTCTGAGTTAAGAGTCTTATAGGAAGGGTGCCCGGCCTGACAGCCATCTTTCCTGTCTACACCTGGTTCTAACTAACAAGTACACTCCTGTGGCGGAGGCATGCCCCAAGAGCTTCCTGAGAGCGGAGGGCATCACCACAGGGTGATGGTGGTGGGGTTGCAGTTCCTTTGGAGTGATGCTTTTCTCTTGAGCCAGGATTATACCACTTGTCCCAGGTGAGCTTTTCAGGAGTTTAAGAGATTAGCAGCATTGTTATCACCAGGAATGTGTTGGAAATGAAAAATGTCAGGCTACTCTATCCCTCCCACTGAGTTGGAAACTCTGAGAATGGTGCCCAGTAACCAATGTTTTCTAACAGGCTCCCAGGGACTGTGATGTAGCCTAAAGTTTGAGATGCTTTGGAATATGACAAGAAGAAAACCGACTCCCACTATCTCACCACCAAATTAATTTGTAATCACCCCCCACCACCACCACTTGGCTTGCAAAAAACTATAGCCTGAAAGTGGGGAGTGTGGGACCCAAATCACTGAGGAACTGACTTAGAAAATCCTCAACTCCCTTCCCCCAGCCTTGGGACAGGAGCCTCTTGCTTCCAGGACAACTTTCACATAGTCCTTATTCAATTCTTTGTGTGTTCTTTAACTTTTGTATTCCAGCTGGGTACAAAGCTGAGGCCTGTTTTCCCATTATCTGCTAGATGAATGCTTGGATCGGTGTCCGGGCTGCCTGGTCGTGCTCGGTAATTCGAAACAGAGGCGTTGCAAATCTCCAAAAATTCTAGTTTGCTGCGGGGGAAGCCGGAGCGAGAGGAAAGAATGCTGGTGACACAGCGCCACCCTGTGGCGATGAGAGGAAGAGACGCTTTTGGCTAGTTGCATTGCACCTTAGACTTTAAGCCTTATGGAATCCAAAAATAACAAAACTGCCATTTGAAGAATATTTACTCCACGTTAGGCACGATGATCATTGCATCATATTGCTATAGTCTCAGATTTTATAATCGGATACGTCAAATAGCATTTTTTATTGGATATTGTTTTACGAACGAAGAAACTGAAGCCCAGAAGTTCAACCCTTAATTTGCTTAACGTTACACAGCCGTAAGAGAGAGCCGTACTAAGTCCGTGGAGTTTAACCACAAAGACCACATGTTTCACCACCACTCTGTCCTTCCAGACTCCCACTTCGTGGGGGAGGTGGGTAATGCTCCCTAAAGTTGGGCTTCTCAAACTCCCAAGGGCAGGAAGTATCTGGGGTTAGTGTTAAAATCCAAAATGTGATTCAGCAGATCTGGTAGAGCTCAGAAGCCTGCATCTCTAAATGCTGTCAGGTGATGCCTATACTGATGATTTAAGGACTGCATTTTGAGTGGCAAGGCCCTGAAGTAGTATCCCTATCTGGTAGAACTCTATGTCATGATGGTGGAATGTTCAGACTCTCTTGTCTGATCTGTCTTCACCAGCCATAGGTGGCTATTCAACACTTGAATTGTGGCTACCCCAACAAATAAATGAAATTTTAGTTCATTCTAATTAACTTAAACCCAAATAGCTACAGGCTGTAGCTGGATAGTACAAGGCCCACCGTGAGAATGATACTGGCCTTGAGATGGCTTGTCATTGAAAAATCAAAAGTCCAGGGCAGGTTGAAGCAGGACCATAGGTTAACAGATTTTTTAAGTTATTAGGAATAATAGTATACTCCAATGCTGCCCTTTTACTGATGAGGAAACCGGGGCCCAAAGAGGCAAAGTGACTTGTCCCAAAGCCACAGAGCTGCTCCTGGCAGAGGCAAGGCTTCCGGTCGAGGGACAGCATTCTTCTTACTATTTCACATTTAGTTCTGGGTCCACTGGTCTCCAAAAGAAGACTGTACATTCCCAGATTTAGAAAATCCTCTTTGAACACAATGCGACCAATATATTGCAATCAAAATGCTATTTATTAGTTTGCGCAGCATTTGAGGCAGTTAACCAAATCTAAGTTATCCAATTTCCTGAGGAAATTAACTTGAATTTTTAGCTGTATCTGCAAGGCCAGGACCACAGGAAAAGATTCAGCCCCTTGTGATGTTTTAGAAGGCCAGGGTCTCCAGCCAAATAAAAATTAAGGATGCCTCTACTGGTTCTAGCTGGTTCTTCTCAGGCAAACTTCAGCTGATACAGGGTGCTGAGGACTGATGATAATCAAGACAGGTTGCCCTTTATTACACTGGAATGAAGGATTTACTTGATTGAGATTATTTGAAATATTTTTTTTCCTGCTTGTAAAGCAATCAAGAATCAACCCTTGATAACAATTGGGGGATTGGTTCCAGGACTCCGTGTATTGCAAAATCTGAGGATGCACAATTCCCTTAGATAAAATGGCATAGTATTTGCATATGACCTATACTAATGCTTCTATTTACTTTAAATCAGCTCTAGGTTATTTATAGTACCTAATAGTATGTAAATGCTACCCAAATAGTTGTAGACTATATTGTTTTACTTTATTGAGTAATACCAAGAATAAAGTCTGTTCATGTTTAGTATAGATATAATTAAAAATTTATTTTTATTCTGAGTGGGTTGAATCATGAATTCCGAACCCCTGGACACAGAGGGCAGACTGTACATTATATAGAAATTGAAAATTGGGGGAAAAAGTATTGTATTATTTAAGACATCAAACATTCACTATCTCTCAGTTAGAGGAAGCACCTTATCCTTTGGTTCTGATTCAGAGACTCTATAGAGGTTGCAACCCATATGTTGCCAGGGCCACTATCTTTTTTAAATTTTTTTTTATATATATACTGGGGATTAAACCCAGGGGGACTAACCACTAAGCAACATCCCAGCCCTTTTAATATTTTATTTTGAGACAGGTTTTGCTAAGTTGCTTAGGGCCTCGCTAAGGGTCTTGCTAAGTTGCTGAGGCTGGCTTTGAACTTGTGATCCTCCTGCCTCAGCCTCCCTGTGGCATATGCCACCACACCTGGCTATAGGGCTGCTCTCATCTGAAGGCTTGACCAAGACTGCAAAATTCACTTCCAGGCTGACAGATGTGGTTTTGGCACATCAGGTGGGCTTTTCGATGGGGCTGCTCACATGAAATTCCCCCCAAGAGCAAAGGAGACAGAAAGAGCAAGAGGGAGTGCACCCATTGGAAGCTGCAACCTTTTACAGCCTCAACATGAAGTGACAGGTGCCGCAGTCTGGCTGGGCACAATCAGGAGCCACTTGTCAAAAGAAACTAACTTTATTTTTAGAACCACACACGCCAAACAAAACAGCCTCTCAGGAAAAACTCTCAGAGCCTCAACTGCCACCACCGGCTTTCCACAAGCCTCTCTCTCCCACACAAGCTTCTCCCCACCTCCCACAATCCTCCTGCTCTTGAGGCCGATTGGCTGGGTCACGTGGGCGGAGCCAAAAAAGTCCCCCAATGAGCAGCTCCGTGGTCTGAAAGGGCAGGGAAACAGCCCAATGAGCATCACCGCAGAGGAGCCAATCAGCTAGATGTTGCTGGGGCCGAGGAGCCAATCAGCTAGATGTTGCTGGGGCCGCTGTGAGCCAATCATCAGCCAGCAGCTGGAAGTTTGCTGGCAGCTGGAAGTTTGCTGGGGCCCCTTTGGCTGTGGCTCTCAACATCTCCCCCTCTCTGTTTAAACAACAAGCATGTGGCTTAGGGACCGTGCCTGTTAGGCAGTCCAATTCAACATATGGTCCTTACCCGTCATCGGATGAACTGACCTCTAGGCGTCAGCCTCCTGTCTTAGGTTGGTACCACTGCAATTGGATCATACCCGTCACTGACTACCGGTCCAGCATACAGCCATACTTGTGGATAGGCCTTTACACCTGTGGCGGGGTGAGGTTCTTTGCCTCACCTCTGTTGGCCCCCAAATTTTAGACCATCACTAGTAGAGGAGGATGCAAAATGCCATGACATTAAGCCAATTGAGGGCTCCTTTGAAAAATTGTACCACCGGTGACATCATCAGCAAAAATACTCCAGCACTACCACAATTCGCTGTACCAACAGATAGTTCACAATGCATACAGGTGAGCTCACAATGTGTCCAGGCAAGTTCTGCAAGCAGTTCAGTGATGGCTATTGTAGAAGCTATAGATTGGTTTTATCTTTGACTTCACTAGCACTGGGATGAAGATAGGAATTCTGGCAATAATGGCTAAAGAAAAAATTATGTAACATTACAGAAGGCACTAAAAGAAAACAATTTTCTTAACAATTTACATTGTCTTCACCGGCACTGGGATGAAGATAGGAATTCTGGCAATAATGGCTAAAGAAAAAATTATGTAACATTACAGAAGGCACTAAAAGAAAACAATTTTCTTAACAATTTACATTATCTTTAAGAGAATTATTAAATATAATGAAAAGGAAAGGTGAAAGTAAATAAACAGATCTGTTAACCTTCTTTTTTGTTTACATATTAAAACAATCCTCAACAGTTGTTTACCCAATTTAAATTAAACCATATAAATCACGTGAAAAAAAAATATTTGGATCCATTTTATCATGAGCGCTCATCATATATGATATATGGACATACGTACATTCAAACATATAACACAAAACACAAGTGTGCACACATAATATAATACATACAACACATAACGTTATAGTAAAGGCCTTATAACTTTTTATAGGTGAAATCTCCATTGCAATGCTTAAAAACTCTATAGTCAAAAAATAGAACTGATCAGCAAAACATTAACCTAGGTCTGTATGAGCTCAAAAAACAAAATAGAACTTCATGATATGGCAAAGGGCAATAATAAAATAGATATTGAAAAAAGCATCCTGGTCCTGTTGCAGATGTAAGAATAGCCAAACTGGAGTTTTGGATATCAGTTGTTATGGATTTGAGCCAAATCATCTTCTTTTTGGTCTGTAGAAATCGCTTTAGTTAATCTTTCTGGAATCCAAATCGGCTGCTGTTCTCCCTGTGGAAACACATAAACAGACCCCCGACTCCAGACAATCACTGGGTCAGGACCTTGGTTAATCTCTCTGGAATCCAAATCGGCTGCTGTTCTCCCTGTGGAAACACACAAACAGACCCCCGACTCCAGACAATTACTGGGTCAGGACCTTTCCATTGTCCTGTTAGAATATCCTTCCAAAGTACCTTGGGCTTATGTACATTTTTTGGACACATATGCCTTTCTGCAGCACTAAGTCCTGATGAATCCAAATTTAAAAAGTTTAGAGTAAAAAGGGTTATTTTAAGTTTATCTTTGGGGAATATATATCCCTTCCCAATTCCTTCTTTTTGCTTTAATAAGTACATTTTAATAGTTTGATGAGCTCTTTCAACTATGCCTTGTCCCTGTGGATTGTATGGGATTCCTGTTATATGAGTAATGCCAAATGTTGAGCAAAATTGTTTAAAAGAGGTAGAAGTATAACCAGGGGCATTATCTGTTTTTAACTGTTTTGGAACACCCACAGTGGCAAAATTTTGTAAGCAATGAGCTATAACATCTTTAGTTTTTTCTCCGGCATGAAGGGAGCCCATCAAAAATCCAGAAGAAGTATCAACTGTAACATGCAAATATTTTAATTTTCCAAATTCTGGCAAGTGTGTGACGTCCATCTGCCAAATATGGTTAGGTATCAATCCTCTAGGATTGACTCCAAGATTAACTTGTGGTAAAAAGGTCACACAATTTTGACATTGTTTTATTATTTGTCTAGCTTGTTCCTTAGTTATTTTAAAACGCTTTTGTAAAGTATTAGCATTGACATGGAACTTTTTATGAAAATTTATAGCTTCTTCTAGTGTAGAAAAAATATGTATGTCATGTGTAGTTTTATCTGCTAAATCATTGCCCAAACTAAGGGCTCCAGGCAATCCTGTATGTGCCCTGATATGTCCTATAAAGAATGGATCTTTTCTGTCCCAGATTAGACTTTGTATAGTGGAAAGCAAAGAGAAAACAGTAGAAGAAGGGGAAATCCTACCAGCATCTTCAAGAGATACTATAGCATTAACTACATACTGACTATCAGAAAATAAATTAAATACAGAATATTTAAACATCACAAAAGCTTGTAAAACTGCATTAAGCTCTACCTTTTGAGCTGATTGTTTGGGTACTAAAAATGTAAAAGTTTGATCAGGGGTAACTACTGCTGCTGTACCATTATTTGACCCATCAGTGAATATATTTGGAGCATTCATGATAGGTGTTTTTCTTGTCATTTTTGGAAAAATTACAGGATGCAATGACCAAAAAGACAATAAAGGATTAGATGGTAAGTGGTTATCAAATGAAACATTAGATTTGCACATGATTATTGCCCAAGTATTTAACTCATTAGCTAACTCATCAATTTGATTCATAGTATATGGAGTAATAATTTTATTGGGAGAAATTCCAAACACTCCCTTTGCTGCTTTTATTCCTTTGAGTATTAATTGTCCTACAGCCTCAGGATACCTAGTAAGAATAGTGTT
The DNA here is from genome assembly GCF_021218885.2 of Marmota monax. Taxonomy (NCBI): domain Eukaryota; kingdom Metazoa; phylum Chordata; class Mammalia; order Rodentia; family Sciuridae; genus Marmota; species Marmota monax. The sequence continues at coordinate 3,995,240 of NW_026692194.1, forward strand.
AGGAGAATAAGATAAATGTATCCATAATAATGGACCTTCTTGCCAAAATACTCCTGTAGGAATATTTTTTGTTGGTAGTACAATAAATAATAAAGGCAAACTTATATCAATTCTATCCAAATGCATGTTTTCCATATATGTTTCAATGATTTTTAATGCCTTTCTTGCTTCAGGCGTTAACATTCGGGGTGAATTTGGATCTGATGGACCTTTTAGGATATCAAATAAAGGTCCCAACTCTCCTGTTGGTATACCTAAATAAGGCCTTATCCAATTTATGTCTCCTAATAACTTTTGAAAGTCATTAAGTGATTTGAGTTGATCTACTCGTATTTGAATTTTTGGTGGACGGACCATGGTTGAGGATAATAGAACTCCTAAATAATTAATTGGAAAATTTAATTGTACTTTATCTATTGCTATCTCTAGATTATAATTTTTTAATAAGTTTGTAAGTGTGGCATAACATTCTAGCAATGTGTTTTTATCTTTGTGTGCTAATAATACATCATCCATATAGTGAAATATTTGTAGTTCAGGATTTTGATTTCTAAGTGGCTGGATTACTTTGTTAACGTAAATTTGACACATAGTTGGGCTGTTAGCCATCCCTTGAGGGAGTACTTTCCATTCATATCTCTGATCAGGACCTTCATGATTCAGTGCAGGGATAGTAAATGCAAAACGTGGACTATCCTCAGGATGAATTGGAATTGAAAAAAAACAATCTTTAATATCTATAACTAAAACATACCAGGTTTTTGGCAAAGCAGACAACTGAGGAATCCCTGATTGAGCAGGTCCCATAATAACCATCTCATTATTAATGGCTCTTAAATCTTGCAATAATCTCCATTTACCAGATTTCTTTTTGATGACAAAAATGGGAGTATTATGGGGAGATACAGAAGGTTGTATATGTCCTTCTGCTAATTGTTGTTTGACCAGGTCATGGGCTGCTTGTATCTTTTCTTTAGTCAGGGGCCACTGAGGAACCCATACTGGTCTTTCTGATTTCCAAGTAATTTTTATTGTCTCAGTGGCCCTTTCTGAAAATCCAACCCATGTCTGTCTGTTCCTTGATCTATTTGTATTGGTGCTGCTATACCTTGTTCTTGTTTTTCTAATCTTTTTCCTTTCCTAAAACCTTGTCTAGTCATAATAGTGGGTGCATTTTGGTTGATGTTATTTGTTAATGTCAAACCTAATTGATCTAGGACATCTCGTCCCCATAAATTTACGGGAAGATGATCCAATACATGTGGCTGTATAGTTCCTTCACATCCTTCAGGATCCTTCCAATCTAATACCATTGCACTTCTATGGGGATTAGTCGCCACTCCTAGGCCTCGAAGCGTTTGAGTGGCTTGTTGTAATGGCCAATGTTTTGGCCATTCTTGACGAGAGATGATGCTAAGGTCTGCACCTGTATCCAGTAGCCCATTAAATTCATGTCCTTGAATATTTAGTTTTAGCATGGGGCGAGAATCTAAATTTAAAGAAAGCATAGCCCAATCTACACCTGTGGAGCCTAATCCCTTGGAACCTCTTTCTACAGTACGACTGGAAAATTTATCATGTAGCCTGGGTATTATTAGTAACTGTGCTATTCTATCTCCTGGTGAAATTACTGATATACCCTTTGGAGAACGGGCTATAATTTTTATTTCACCTTCATAATCGGGATCAATTACCCCAGGACTTATCATAAGTCCTTTTAGAGTAGAAGAGCTGCGTCCCAATAATAAGCCTACTGTTCCTTTGGGAAGAGGTCCTTTCACCCCTGTGGGAATGATTTGAACTCCCATCTCTGGAGTTAGTACTGCTCTGGCGGAGACGCAGATGTCCAACCCTGCGCTCCCTCTGGTTTGTCTGATGAGGGATCTGATGGACAATGTGTCCTGGGCACTACCCTGATGGGGTTGCTGGGTTCCTCCAGTGCTCCGTATATTTGTGGTTTTGGGCCCCGGAGCATTGGGCCCCCCTGTCCATTTTTTGGCAATGGAGCCCGATGCCTTTCTCCACGATATCGTGGATAAACACCTGGTCCTTGTTCGTTTTTTGATAATGGAGTACCCTCTATGGTGGTTTGAGAACGGCATTCATTAGCCCAATGTCTCCCTCTACGGCATCGTGGGCAAATACCTGGTATTCTACTCCTTTGATACCTAGTTTTGTTAAACCCTCCTCCAATGGGGCAATTCCTTTTAAAATGTCCTGTTTGTTCACAATTGTAGCATGTTCTTGGCCTGGCATCTAAAGCCTGTTTTACTGCAGCTGCCACAATTTGCCCTTGTTCATTAATGTCTCTGGCATCTAAAGCCTGTTTTACTGCAGCTGCCACGACTTGCTCTTGTTCATTAATGTCTCTACATAATTTAATATATGTGTTTAAATCTTCATGTTTCCATGGTCTAATGATATCTCTGCACCAACGATTCTCTTGCTCATAAGCCAGGTGTTTTAGTAATGGCATTGCTTGTTCTGTATTCCCAAAAACTCTGGTAGCTGTTTGAATAAGCCTATCTACAAATTCAGCATAAGGTTCATTAGCTCCTTGTATTACCTTAGATAATTGACCTTGTAAACCTCCATGTCCTTGTAAAGTCTTCCATGCCTTAATTGCATCTGCAGCAATTTGTGCGTATACGCCAGGATCATATGCAATTTGTTGCTGCTGATCCTCATAAGGTCCCTTTCCTAACAACATATCTAGATTTCTCTGAGGATAACCAGCTGCTGCATTTCGCCTAGCTGTCTCCTTGCAAAATTCCTCATTGGCAACCTTCCATAACAGGTATTGTCCTCCATTTAGCATGGCTTTACACATATTAGCCCAATCTGCTGGCGTCATGTTCAAGTTGTTAATGGATTCGACCATGCTTACAGTGAAGGGTGCTTGAGGACCATAGGTTGTTACAGCCTCTTTTAGCTGCTTCATTGTTTTGAAATTTAAAACTTGGTAAAATCGCTGCCCTCCTGCCTCAAATACAGGGCATGTTAATATTTGAGATCTTGTCTCAGGATCCCAACTATCAACTGCGGGGGTTGGGGGCCTCCCAGCATATGGAGGTGGCGCTGTTGGTTGGACACTTACGCCCTCTGGTGATAGAAAGGTGTTAGTAGCAGTCTCCTGTAGAGGTGGTGCTGTTGGTTGGACACTTACACCCTCTGGTGATAGAAAGGTGTTAGTAGCAGTCTCCTGTTGTAACTTTCCCCCTGATGGCTTTTTCTGTTTTACACTTTCTTTCTCTGTCTGACTAGCTTGAGAGGCCTTCTCTTTTACTTGAATCTTTTCCTCTGTCTGACTAACTTGAGAGACCTTCTCTTTTACTTGAATCATTATGTCTTCTCCTTCCTCTACCATTGTCTGAACTGAAGGCTTTGGACTAAGCAAACAAGATATGAACGTCCACAATGGCAATGTGCCAACTGGCAGAGTCCCTGGGCTTTTCTTTTCTATTCTTTTTAAATCTTCACCATGATGGTTCCATTGTGATATATTTAACAACTCCTCCTTAAAAAGCCATGGGCTACATTTCTGTATTGTATCAACGTATGCCCTGACTGCTCTTGATTTTACTGGGATGCCTCCTTCCTCTAACAATTTACTTAACACTCTTTCAGTTTGTTTTTTACTAATTTCTGATCCCATATTTCTACTATAATACAACCCAACAAGATGACGCCAAACAAAACCGAGACAGAATGAAATAAAAAGGGAACAACAAAAAGTCATTATAGCCTTTCTATCCTCCTGACATGGGCATCCGTCCTTTCTCCCTATCTGTTCCTCAGACGTAAATAGTTTTTCCTCAGATGTGAGCGGTTTTTCTTCCCTCTCACTCATCTCCAGGGACAGGCAACTTAAAACAAAAGTGAAGCAAAATAAAAGAGGAATCTTAAAATGGCTACCCATCCTCTCGCCCTGCCCTCAGGGGCGAGCAGTTTCACTTACCCTCAGTTGCTCCCCGTGCGAGCCACCAAATGCCGCAGTCTGGCTGGGCACAATCAGGAGCCACTTGTCAAAAGAAACTAACTTTATTTTTAGAACCACACACGCCAAACAAAACAGCCTCTCAGGAAAAACCCTCAGAGCCTCAACTGCCACCACCGGCTTTCCACAAGCCTCTCTCTCCCACACAAGCTTCTCCCCACCTCCCACAATCCTCCTGCTCTTGAGGCCGATTGGCTGGGTCACGTGGGCGGAGCCAAAAAAGTCCCCCAATGAGCAGCTCCGTGGTCTGAAAGGGCAGGGAAACAGCCCAATGAGCATCACCGCAGAGGAGCCAATCAGCTAGATGTTGCTGGGGCCGAGGAGCCAATCAGCTAGATGTTGCTGGGGCCGCTGTGAGCCAATCATCAGCCAGCAGCTGGAAGTTTGCTGGCAGCTGGAAGTTTGCTGGGGCCCCTTTGGCTGTGGCTCTCAACAGACAGGCAACCACTTCTATATTCTATTGGCTGCTGAGACTAATGTAGGAGAAGACCACACAAAGGAGTGGGTACCAGAAGGTGGGCTATGGGAGGCCATTTTGAAGGCTGGCTCTCACAGTATAAAAATAAAACAAAATTCACTTGGGATCTCTCCATCATAATCACAGTTACATTAGGAGGTAATTCCTTATGTCCTTATGAATATTTATATGTATGTTTAACAGACTTTTTTTCTGACTTAATTCATAAATTATTCTCTGACTTTTTCTTCTGTCTCCCTTTCCAGAAGTGAACCCAGGCTTTGTTTAACCCTCTTCTCCTATGGAGGAAGTACACTCGATTCTAATTAATGATACTCTAATTTTTGAACATGCATGTTCTATATTATATAAATAGTGAATCAATGTCTTTCATGCCTCCCCAAAATTCAGTGATATTAAAATACTACATCAGATTTCCACCCTCCCATCTTATGTATTATTGTTATCCAGTACCTAGTCTTGTCTCATTTTTATATGTTCTGAATTCATTTTATTTCATTTTCTTTTTAGATTTACCCTCTGGCTTGCCTGTCTCTTTATTAGACATTGCTTTTTGCATCCTGAAGCAAAACAAAGTCCTGGCTCTGTGGTCTTGGTGCCTGGTGATTGATGTCCCCCCCCCTTCTCTCTCTCTCTCTCTCTCTCTCCTCTCTCTCTCTCTCTCTCTCTCTCTCTCTCTCTCTCTCTCTCTCTCTCTCTCTCTCCTGCCTTCCTTCCTTCTTCTTGAAAGTTCAGCATTTCTAGAAGTTTATAGTGGGAGAATTTTTAAGTCATCTAGTTTCTATGTTGCTTCTATCCCTTTAGGTTCTTGTGCCCCAGCCAGACCCTGGGGGACCCTGTAAACTGAAAGAAGACTGTGTGGACTGCACCCCCCCCCAAAAAAAAATAAAGTCACAGGAACATCCCAGCATTTCACTGCTGTGAACCAGAGATGCTGGCACAACTGTGGCATGAGGAACTATGAGCAAATTCCCATCGGATAAATGAGAGCCCTGAGGCAGAATTAAGTTGACAGAAAGAAAATAAAGGGGCCAGCTGTGGTGGCACATGCTTAAAATCCCAGCTGCTCAGGAAGCTGAAGTAGGATGATAATAGGTACCAGGCCAGCTTGGGAAACTTAGTCTGTCTCAAAATAAAAGTAAAAAGGGCTGAAGGGCTGGAGGTGTAGGTATGTGATAGAGTACCTGTGGGTTTAATCCCCAGTACAAAAAAAAAAAAAAGAAAAAGAAAAAGAAAAAAAAATCTGTAATGTAGATGGCTGTATGTCACAAGATTTCCTGCTTCCCTGGCAGGGAGCATAGTCAGGTCACATTCCTTTTGCAGGTCACATTCAAATGCTCCCTGTTTCCCAGTTGGGAGAACCCTCTGCTCCATCCAGGTCTCCTGGGCCCTGCATGGCCCTCACTTCTCCCTCCAGATGTTTACTCAGCCAGCAGGACAGGCCAGTTCTGGGACCTCTGACCTGGAAGCCAGAGAGCAGGGAGGGCTGCTGGCTTCTGCCCTCAGGGTCTGGTGCTTCCCCTCTGCCACAAGGTGTCACCAGCAGATTGGCAGGTGGGTGCTTTTCTTGTCTCCAGTGATAAGGTGACCCAGGCTGTTTCCTCAACCCTCAAATGGAGCTATTACTTTCCATGCACAGATGTTGTTAGAATTAAAGAAAAATGGGGAAATATATAATTATTATTGTAACCACTGGGGCTGGCCCCCATACTCATGCATCGCCCCCCATTTTGCCCTCCAGATGTTTACTCTGCCTAGCAGGCCAGGCCAGGCCAGTTCTCACTCTCCTCTCTGGAAACATTCTAGAGCTATACTCCCCCCACCCCTTACTGGACTTTAGATGCCAAAGACAAGGGAGTGGAGGTGATGCTGGCCAAGCCCAGGTGGCCATTTGCAAGCCTATCATTTCCCTTTTATTGTTAAAGCTCATTTAGATTTGCGTTTCCTGTTACTTTCACAACCTTACTAAAACTAAGCATACTAATTATCATCCCCACTTTATAAATTAGTAACAGAGGTGTTAAGTCACTTGCCCAAAGCCACTGAGTTAATTTGTCCAGGAGCCAGGATTAGATTCCAGGCAATATGACTCAGAAATTATCCATGTTAATTTTTTTTTTTTTTTTTTTTGGTAGCAGGGATTGAACCCAGGGGGCACTTAATCACTGAACCACATCCCTATCCCTTTGTGTGTTTTGTTTAGAGACAGGGTCTCCCTAAATTGCTCAGGGCCTCGCTAAATTTCTGAGACTGGCTTTGAACTTGTGATCCTCCTTCCTCAGTCTTTGGAGCCACTGGGATTATAGGCATGGGCCACTGTGCTTGGCTCTTAGCCATGTTAATCTTAACACATGCTTTACATTCATATTAATTGCTATGTTTTCATAGATTTCACAAATTTTATCTGCAACTCTCTAAGCACATTTTACTTTATAAACAGCACAAGTATGAACAGATCTAAGCAGAAAGGAATTGGTGCATGTAAGAATGTTGCCCTACTCTGTGTGTCTCCTTTAAGTAACTATGTATTCTGGGAAAGCACAGCATGTACTACATCAAAGGAACCCCCACCACCCACATGTACTAAGAGTGAGGAGATTAGCAATTTGAAAGCCACCCTCACAGCTTCCCCCTCTCTCCCCTGTCCCCTCCTGCCTTTGGCTGCCAACCCCATTATGTGTTATCTTGTCCCCTTGTGTCTTGTATCTTTACACAAGATCTAATCTCTTTGGGCTTCCAGCTTGTTTGCTGAAAGAGATTAGGTTGTTTGTGTCTGCTCTTCGGAGCTGGTACATTCCTGGGCAGCCCTGCACAATGATCCTGCCTTCCACAGCTTGATCTGGCCACCTGGATCTTGCCTTCCTAGGCTCATTCTTCTCAAGTCATTCACCCATCCCTAAAAGGTCTCAGCTTCAAGGAAGGGACTTTCGTAATGTTCTCTCTCCAAAATACTTTGGCAAACCTTCATTTATATGGAAACCAAACACAGAAGGGAAATAGAGGTAATGAATATGAACAACTCATTTGAAAGTTAGGATGGGTCAGGTGGACAGTGCACATCTATAATCCCAGCTACTCAGAAGGCTGAGGCAGGAGGATCACAAGTTTAAGGCCAGCCTGGGAAACTTAACAAGACCCTGTCTCAAAATGAAAAAACAGAAAAGAGCCTGAGGTATATATCCCAGTGGTAGAGTACATGCCTAGCATGCACAAGCCCCTGGGTTCAATCCCCAATGGAGTAAAAGAAAGGGAGGGAGGGAAAGAAAAATTAGGGCAAGAAAGAGGAAATGAAGATGGGGGAGGAGGCGCAGGGCTCATACCCTAGTGTCCATTCTCCCTTATAGTAATAAAGTGTCTACCTTTAGCTAGGTACCAGAATAATGGTTCCATTTCCCAACCTTCCTTTTAGCTAGGCATGACCTGTTACTAAATTCTGGCCCTTAGAATATGAATAGATGTCATACCCCTACAGGAAGGGTTCCCATCTCCCTATCCCTCCTTCCCTATTCTTCTAGAACAGAAATTAGAAGCTGGTTTTGCTAAAAGCACTGACTCTTCATTTGGGCCTGCAGCTGCCCAGTGGGTAACTAAAAGCTTGGCATCTCTGCTTTCATTTGTATCTGACTTCAGATTCCTGCTCCGCTCTGCACGTGGCTTATTAATAATTTAAGAATTTTTAGCCTGGCGTGGTGGCGCATGCCTGTAATCCCAGCAGCTTGGGAGACTGAGGCAGGAGGATCCTGAGTTCAAAGAGCCAACCTCAGCAAAAGCAAGGTGTTAAGCAACTCAGTGAGACTCTGAGTTCAATACAAAATAGGGCTGGGGATGTGGCTCAGTGGCTGAGCGTCCCTGAGTTCAATCCCCAGTAGCTCCCACCACCATCACCACCACCACCAAAAAAAAAAAAATAATAATAATAAAAGAATTATTCATCTAAAAACTGGTAATACAAGGTTTATCAACCCTAAATTTACCTAACCTCTTTCATCTCCCTTCAGGACTGAGGACACCAAGATAAGAATAATCAAGGTATTTTAAAGGTTTGCAGGAACATTCCACTGCCAGCTTTCCAGCCCCCTAAAGTGGTGCCTAGAAGTCTCCGTCATCGCCGGGCACCTTCCAGGAACAGTGGAGCCCGGCAGACAGATCACCCCACGGTGAGGCTGCCTTTCTAAGCAGAAGCAATCATCTCATGGGAACTGAATTGTCCCTTCCAGGGATCACAGGTTTGATAAACATCTTGAGCTGCAAATGAAGGTTGTCCTCTCTAGAGAAAAAGAGCAGCCTCAAAACGAGAACTGAGATGATATTGGATTGACAGTTTACAGACTCAAGTGTGACCAAGACTGTGTCATTATGCATATCTCCTGTCCCCCTGCCATATTTTTGGCCTCTATTTAAACCTAAAGCTCATGCCGGAGCCTGAAGACAGGGCTGAGACACTGGATCTCCCTGGCCTTCCCAGTACGGCCAGACTGATTGAAGTTCCTTTCCTGTTTTTCACCATCACTTTTTCCTGTTGGTTCTGGGGTAAATCTGATTTGTGGGGACTCCCAGAGTCAGGCCCCTGGCCTAGGGCTGCAGTAACACTAGCAGGAGAGTGAGGTACCACAGACCGTGCAGACAAGACCACCCCCTAGGAAGCACAGATACTTCATAAGGTCTCTGTCCCTAGGTGCCACCCTGCCAGCCCTGGGCTGCTGGGTGTGGATGCCATGGGAAATGAGTCAACTTTCATCAGAGTTTTAAGTGGGTTCAGATATTTGGGATCTTTAGAGCCATCAAAACCACTGATTAATAAATACAGCTGGAAAGAAAGCTCTTGACATTTTTGTTTTCGATGAATTTTGAACGTGTTCCAATGTCCATCGAAAGAAGCCTGGAGAAAGAGAGGTTGAAAATAAAATGTGTTGCCGGGTGTGGTGGTGCACGCCTGTAATCCAGTGGCTCAGGAGGCTGAGGCAGGAGGATCGGGAGATCAAAGGCAGCCTCAGCAAAAGTGAGATGCTAAACAACTCAGTGAGAACGTTTCTCTAAATAAAATACAAAATAGGGCTGGGGATGTGGATCAGAGGTGGAGTTCAATCATGGGTACCAAAAAAAAAAAGTGTGTTGGGGGGTCCTCATCATGATGGTTAATGTAAGGGTCCTGAGAATGCAGGAGGGAAGAGGCCTCTGAGTCTAGTTGGAAGGGCCTGGCCTTGGTGGCAGGAAGGACACCGCTCTATTGGACAAGGGACTGGTGAAGGGTGAACTGGCTGCAGGAAACTTTGAGACGAGGTAGCAGGAAGTGGAGGCAGTTTCATGGCTTCTATTTTCTCACCAAAGCAAGAGGCAAGGCCCTGTATGTAAAGAATGGCAGGAAAATAAACCTGGGAGAGTGTACCTAAGTGTTTAGGGGTGGGAGCAGGATCTGGGCTGCCTTTCCGCAGCTGTCTGCTTTTGTGTTGTCTAAGAGCACAGGAGCCAAACACAGATACTGATGATGTATCTCTCTATGTCAAGTAACACACAAGGCCGTCCCTGAACAGATTTTGAAAATAAAAAGTTGTTCTATGATTTTGATCATTAAGGGTATAAAACAGGCTGGGTGCAGGGGTGCATTCCTATAATCCCAGTGACTCTGGAGGCTGAGGCAGGAGGATTGAAAGTTCAAAGCCATCTCAGCAACTCAGTGAGACCCTGTCTCAAAATAAAATTTAAAAAAAGGTCTGGGTATGTGGCTCAGTGGTAAAGCGTCCCTGGGTTTAATCCCTGGTTTTAAAAAACAAACAAACAATAGATTGAGAGGATTATCTGTTTCATCCATCCAACTTATCAAAAAGTTTCAAACAAAAATATATATGTTGTCTGCAGTTAATAAATTATGATGGATCCATTTTGATGACAGTAAATTGGAATCACTGAGATCCAAATTAAAAAACCTAAGTGTGACCATTTCAGCTGTGAATCAGGAATGGCAAGACGCCATGCTTAGGAAATAGCTTCTCATGGCTTGGTGTTGTCTGAAGTACAGGGCAAGTGTGGACCAGCCAGTGTCCAAACAGTCTCTTGCCGGCACACCTGTGGCAGCAATTGAAACGAGAGTTCAGGTGAGTTGGAGGCCCTTTCCCGCTCCATCAGGCCTTAGGATGGAGAACTCGCCTCTTTGGAAGAAGTGCTTAGGGTTCTTAGAAAGTTTAAAGGGTCACTTCAAGAAACAGATCATTAGATTTCCTACTCATAAAGGTAGATGAGAGTTAGTAGTGGTAAAAATGAAAAATGTGGCTACATTTGTACCCTGAGGCAGTTGTCCACCGTGCTTATATGGAGTGCTTCCTTGGAGCTGTCCCCACTCCAGGATTCAGAACATGGAGAGAAGGCGGTTCAGGTAGTTGTTTCTTCCTGGGCTGCCTTCAGTTGTATGTTGACTTCCAGAGATTCTCCAGCATCATTTACAGCAGGCTCCTGGGCCTTGTGCTCCTAGAAGTGCCAGAGCAGGAGGCTCAGAGGACTGCCACCCCAGGAGGGATCAGCCACACCAAGAAGGATCAGCCCTACAGGCCCTAACTGAGGGAATTCTCTTCTAGGTAATGAAAGTGCAGTTAATGCTGCTTGCAGACTAGTTCCTCTCAAACCAAGATGTGGTTGGGTAAGTCTGTGGCTTGTTGTCGCACTCCTGGCAGGAAAGACCACTTCTCTGTAATCAGATTAGAGAGGCCACAGGGGCTCTTCTGAAACAGGAAGCAAGCTCTTTGCAGAGTGTTAATTTTATTTGTTGTGCGTTTTAGCAGATTAAGCACTTAGGGTTGGGATTTTTAAAATATTTCTTCTTTGGGCCAAAGGAGTATTTTAATAAAGCTAAGTCCTTTGTGTAAAGCTCCTCCAAATCCCTGACTAATTAATTTCTAAAGAAGCAGAACGTGGCTCATGATTAGTGGCAGCCCCTCTTTGTTCACAGGGACACCAGGGTGAGGGATCCAACAGCAGCCAGGAGCCCCACACGGTCATGTTGAACCAATCCACAGGTGTGTTTGTTTGGAACGTTCCACTTGAGAATCCAGATTTCCCATTCTTCTTGGAAAAGTGAACAAGTTGGCAAGAGTAGGTTTGGATTCTCCCAAGGGCACAGAACAGCTGCTGCCTTCTGAGGGCCAAGGTGACTGTCCTGTTCTGCCAAAACATGCCTACTGTCATGTCCTTGCCCAGTTGTCCCTGTTGGTGACTGCTCCACTCATCCATGTTACCTGCCTGGCCTCTCAGGGAATTTGAATTTGCCCCCTTCCCACCTCAGAGGGGCACAGGGGTTCTGCAGAAACTTCTTTTACACTTCCTCTGCAGACAACAAATCTTGGAAGACAAAAAGCACACCCAATTCATTTCCTACTCTAGCTAGCCTTAAACGTGGGTTCTCAATACATGTCAAAATGGAAGAGAAACGAGCCTACTATGTGCCAGGAATGGTAATGGGAACCGAAAGGGCCACCAAGGTGTTATAAGCCATTGAGTCAAGGAGTTTTCATCATATTTTAGCATAATTTGTGGGTCTGGTCCTTTAAGCAGCATGATGCATAACAGTCAATGTCAATGTCATTACCTGCCTGGATGAAAACTTTTGCGGAGCTATGGATGTGCCGCCAGTCTGGGGAAGCAGCATCTTATAGTCCTCAGCCCCTTCAGACACAACCATCATCTCTGTTATGCAGAATGTCAAGACTATATAATAATGAACACTTTGAACTTGAGTTGGTGTTGCACTCTCTTCTGTCTCCCTAGGTGCCTCTGGTTTCCCACCCCACCTCCCTTTCCCACCAGCCAGTCAAGAGGGTCCCTGTTCACAGAGAAAGGCAAAACCATGAGGTGATGCCCTTGTCTCCGGACATTGGGACCATCTCCACGGCCGGTAAAGATGACTCTTGTGTTCGTGGGTGCCTTGGGTGTTCCTCAGAGATCACTCAAACTGGGGGCTTCTCAGTAGTCCTCAGGACTCCGCCATGTGGAGGCATGGGGAAGTCAAGTTCACCTCCTATTTCCTCTACAAGGAAGTTGACTTGCAGTTCCCCCAGCCTGATCATATTGGATGGACTTCAGATGTGCCCCAAATGGCTGCCCAAGACTTTCTGTTGGTCCATAAGAAACAACCTGCTCTGCTTACTCTGCCATTGGCAGAAGGCAGTTTCTCCCTCTCTGCCTGGTTCAGGCTGCTTCAGCTCTCAGGCAGGATGGATCTGGCCCTGGTCTTTGGCATCTCCAGATGCAGAGAACCTGCATCAAGCTCTTGAGGGTCCTCTGAAGACCAGGCTTCCTAGGCTCCAGGTTTCACATTCCCTTTCCTGTTCTAGGCTGACAGCAGAAATCCTCCGCAGATTCTCTCAACCATTTTTTAGTTCTCAAGGTGACCAGGGAAGGACCAAATGTTCCAAAGCCAAAATTCTGTATTTAATGATCTTTCAAACTCATTTTGGGATCTCATATCTCTTTGTAAACAACAACAAGCTGGGCGGGGTGGTACACGCCTGTAATCCCAGCCCCTTGGGAGGCTGAGACAGGGGGATCATGAGTTCAAAGCCAGCCTCAGCAACAGCAAGGTGCTAAGCAACTCAGTGAGACCCTGTCTATAAATAAAATACAAACTAGGGCTGGGGATGTGGCTCAGTGGTCAAGTACCCCTGAGTTCAATCCCCAGTCCCCCTCCCAAAACAAACCCCAACAAAACATATATGTATATATGTGTGTATATAAGTATATATATGTACACACATATATGAATTAAGACAGAGAGAGACTCATTTTAATATCTGATGTGATATGGGAGTTCAAAGAAGTGTAAAGCCAGGCATGGTGGCCCATGCCTATAAACCCAGCTACTCAGGAGGATCACAAGTTCAAGGCCAGCCTCAGTAACTTATTGAGGCCTTAAGCAACTTAGCAAGATTCTATTTCAAAACAACAACAACAAAAGAGCTGGGAATGCAGCTCCGTGGTAAAGCACCCCTGAGTTAAATCCCCCATACCAAAAAAAAAAAAAAAAAAAAAAGGACGGTAAGATTTCTTCTGCCATACGGGGAGAACCAAGGAAGATTCCCTGGACAAAGTGGCCTTTGAGCTGGCCTTGACTCTACAGAGGCCAAGGATGACAGTATCCCAAGTGACAAAACCAGTACAGGAAAGGCCCATGGAGGGAACTGTGCTGTGTGAACTCTGTCTCAATAGGCACATTTTTATTTCCCAGAACATGAAACTCATATCGCTTCAGAAAAGAAAGAAAGAAAGAAAGAAAGGTACAGGCACAGCACAGGGAGAGGCTCTGGGCTGGGGTCAGCGCTCTGTTTGAACAAGCCCTCTTGATCCTCATCCACAGGGAAGCTTGAGGAGCTCTGCCATGGAGAATATCTGGTGACAGATGACTTTTAGGGAGGATGATGGGGTTGCTTGATGCAAATGGTGGGGGGAGCTAAGGGTTTTATAGTCGTACCTGTGCCTGTATCACCTATTCAAAAATATAATGAAATAATATGTTCAATTCCCTTTCCTGCCCCACCTACTTCTCTCAAGCCCTATGGCTGCTCCAACACCGCCCTCCTCAGACTGCCTTCTCTCCCCCACACAACCTGGGTTTTCTTTGCTTCTCCATTTCTCTTCATTGGTCTGCTAGACCTAACAATGATTGAAGAGGAGAGAAGGAGACATTGAGCCAACAGAATTCTGCTTCTCAAGTAGGCAGGTAGTCTGCACATTCAGCCATGCTAATAATTTCAGCTGAGCCCACCTTAGTTAAGAAATGAAGAAAAGACTGTCTTGCTGGGTGAGGTGGCACATGCCTGTAATCCCAGCAGTTCAGGAAGCTGAGGCAGGAGGATCGAGAGTTCAAAGCCAGCCTCAGCAACTTAGTGAGGCCCTGTCTCTAAATGAAATATAAAATAAGGCTGGGGATGTGGTTCAGTGGTTAGGTGTCCCTGGATTCAATCCCTGGTACAAAAAAGAGCCTGTCTCTAGCCTCTTTCCAGTTACTCATTATATAATTTTTTCTTTCCTTGTGCTTTCTTTGTTTCACTCTCTTCCTAACTCAGCTCTCAGAGGCCTCAATACTAATCCTAATTCCATCTGTGTAGAAACTAAGGAGAGGTTTGTCCAGGGCCTGATGCTGGAGCAAGAAGAACCCCACCCCCCCCAAGCAGGTTGCCTATGTCCCAAAGGTAGCCATATGGAAAGGGATAAAGCAGTAAGGACACATGTCCAAGGAAGCAGAGAGCAAATGACCCTGGTGCCACAACTCCCAGAGGCTCAGATACTTTTGCTGAGCCAGTGAGCACCTGCAGCTTGTGGTTTGATACGAAGTTTACAGATGCCACCTCAACCCAAGGGATCCAGTGCATATAGTGTTTGCCAATTCCTGTGATGTAGATTTTCATACCATGGCCAATTTCAAATTACCACTGCAGTCACTGAGCCACAGCTGGAAAGAGATCCACATGCTAATTACTGAGCTTTGGAGAGTGCAGAGCCCCTGTACCCCTTGGCCCAGAATCATCTGCTGATTGGGACCAACCTACATCGTGCCAAGTGAGTGATCTCTAGGTATCACCTTCCAGTCTTCAAATAGCATATAACAAGTCTTTTCTCTGAGGCCTTTGGCTTACATTTGTTAAATTTTGTGTTATTGGGCCAGCTAATTTATTGGGTTTTCTGAGAACTGTAAAAGAAATCAGCATTTATTATAGTTTTTCCTTTTCCGGGATCAGTGAGTCAGGGTAGGATCAAAAGAGGGGTCCCTTGTACAAAGCTGGACATTACTCATGCCTGTCACAGTGCTAGCCAAATAGATATGTTATTATTACTGATCTTCTTAACCACTGACATTAATAACATGACTGCTTTCTGCCAGGCCCTGGCTGTTTCACACCAGTGTCTCATCCAGTCCGTTCAACAGCTCCAGGTTGTGGGAAGTGGTCACATGTATTTTGTCCCTGAAGATAATACACATCACTATTTTATGCTTCCCTATGGAAGAAAGAGATGCCAATTATTTGACACAAGGATTTCTTAGCACTTAGGACTTTTGTTTTTTACTTATTGAAAGAACTCTTGTAGATTGAGACAGAAATGTTTGCCACACATCATTCTTGTGCCCAAATAAAAGGGAAAATCCAAGTGACTTCAGTTGTGAAGGTAGCATCCGCACTTTCTCACATTTAGGGCCCACTCTTGTGATAACTCTTGGACCATAGGTATCGATCAGATCCGGGTTTGCCAACAACACTGCTGGCTGTGAAGATTGTTGGTGACACAGTGTAACTAAAAAGAGCCCTGCTGTCAGGTGTGGTGGTGCACTCCTATAATCCCAACAGCTCTGGAGGATGTGGTAGGAGGAGGATTGTGAGTTCAAAGCCAGCTTCAGCAATTTATCAAGGCCCAAAGAAACTTAGTGATACCCTGTCTCAAAATATAAAAAGGGCTGCGGACAGGTCTTAGTGGAAAAGCGCACCTGGGTTTAATTCCTGGTATTAAAAAAAAACAAAAAAACAAAAACGCATCCCAGTGCTTGGGAGGCTGAGACAGGAGGATTGCAAGTTCAAAGCCAGCTTCAGCAAAAGCGAGATGCTAAGCAATACAGTGAGACCCTGTTTCTAAATAAAATACAAAATAGGCCTGGGATGTGGCTCAGTGGTCCAGTGACACTGAGTTCAATCCCTGGAACCTACCCCCCCACTAAAAAAAAAAAAAAAACATCACTCTCTCAGGAGTTTTTTCCCAGGTCACTGGCTCCCCACATAACTTTTTTTCTTTTTGTATGGAGGATTGAAACCAGGGGGCCTTAACCACTGAGCCACATCCTCAGCCCCTGTTTTTTTTTTAAATATATATATATATATTTTAGTTGTAATTGGACACAATCCCTTTATTTTATTTATTTTTTTAATGTGGTGCTGAGGATTGAACCCAGCGCCTCCCACGTGCTAGATGAGTGCTCTACCGCTGAGCCACAATCTTAGCCCACCTCAGCCATTTTTTTTTTTAATATATTTTATTTAGAGACAGGGTCTTGTTGAGTTGCTTAGTGCCTTGACAAGTTGCTGAGGCTGGCTTTGAACTTGTGATCCTTTTGCCTCAGCCTCCTGAGCCTCTGGGATTACAGGTGTGCGCCACTCTGCCCAGCTAATTTCCGCCATAGCTTTTGATGTGCAACCCAGGCAGGGACAACTACGTCACAGCTGCCACCAGACTGACAGACATCCCAGTTTTAAGAATGTTTTGATGTGAAAGAGTTGTATCTTAGAGTCCTTGAGAGAGAGCCGCTTGACTTATTCCCATTTTTGAGATGAGGCTTAGGAAGGAGCCTCCAGAATTGTGAGATATATATTTCTATTACTAAATGACTTAGTTTAAGGTATTTTGTTATAACAGCAGGAATGGACCAAGACTTTGTTAATAGGTACAGTTTCCTTTTAGGGTGATGAAAATGTTCTGAAGTTAGAGAGGCGTTATGGTCATACATATTGTGACTCTACTAAAAACCACCGAGTTATACACTTCACAGTGGTCACTTTCTGTTTTGATAATTATATCTCAGATTTTTAAAATCATTTTTTATAAAAGAACTGATTGATTTCTCAACCACAGTCCTTTGGGATAATGAAGATGTAACTGGTCGCCTGTCAATTGGAAAACACTGATGTGGACTGACCCTGCTGGTGGCAGTGACACAAAGGCTGAGCTTTTAAAACTCACATTCTGTGTGATCTACACAGACCTCATGAAAGCAGTGTTTGTTTCCATGCCTTACCTCCAGTCACTTGCCATATTTTGATAATGCTCTAAATTACAGGACCCAGAACTGGTCTTTAATTACAGAGTGCTTTAATAGGGCTTGCTGGCAAATACCGTAGAATTACAGGAGCCACTAATGAAATACAGCATCGTTTTATCTGTTCTCTGATGGTAGCCTTTAAAACGCAATTAGTACCATGCAAGATATTTATTCAGGATTTTATCTCATGTATTCATTCCATCTCCAAATGAGTGTTACACTTCCAAGTGCCTTTTTACTCCTTCACAGAGTATTCTCTCATTTTCAATCCACTCTTTCTTTTCTTTCCTATTGGACTCCAGAGAGCCAGAAGTCAGTGGCCTTGGGAGCTGATTAAAGGAAGCAAAAATCTTAAAGATTTTCACCCATCTTGTGCCCTGCTCTCCCCAGGCACGAATGGAGGGAGGGTTTAGCACAAAGAATCATGGCATGTCCTGAGCTAAAACCCTCGTGGGCATTCAACCATTGCCTACAGGAAAGCAGGAAAACTCAGGAAACGTCCTGCCTGCCCTGCCTGGCCACTTCCCAAACACTTGGAGGGGACCAAGCAGAGGGCAGAAGAAGAGAAAGGAAAGCAGGTAAGTGAGCAGGCAGAGGTGGATCGTGAGCCTGCCCTTGACCCCACAGAGCTGAGTGCGTTTAACCCGGGGTCTAAGGACCTGTTTCTGTGGATACCCATGAAGGACAAAAATCCACGCCGCTGTGAACTGGCAGATAAAAGAAACCACTCTTAAAATTGGGAGGGTCAAGGTGCAGAAAGGGCAATGAGAAATAAAAATCATGTCCCTGGGCCACAGAATAGTAGCAATGGGTGGGGGAGTTTTAGATTTCCTCTGACTTTGGTCTCAATGTGCGCTGGGCGAGGGGAGGAATGTCAGCAAGAGTTTATGTAGATCTCCAGGGAGAAGAAGCCTCCACCTGAGTTATAGTGGAAGACAGAGTAAGGTAAGTGGGCAGCACCTGTGGGTGACAGAAATGAGGAAGATGCTGCTGCCGCAGGTGATGGACACACAGAGCGGCATCACCAGCTCCTCCCTTGGGGATCCATAGTCTTATTGCTGAAGTGACATTTGGAAACACCTACATTGAGGTATTTCCAGGATAATGCACTAGGAGCCCCCTCAGTGTGTTGAGGACATTGTTTAGCACCGTGTTGACAAGACAAGCCACAGTGAAGGGTCAAATCCCTGTAAGTGTCAAGGACAGCCATCAGACTCCAGGGACCAGATCTAGTTGTGGTGCTTTCTAAAGAGGTAGAGCAGGCAAGGATGGCCCTCTCCTCTCTGCAGGCAACCACAGCAGGGGCAGACCCTTTCCCCCAAGCCAGCTGTGTGGATGTCCTCTTCTCCCAGTAGGAGCAGCCCCAGGCAGAGGAGGAAGTGCCAGCATCTTGCCCTGGCACTGCTGGGGAACATTAGGTCATGTGTGGGATGGGGGACTCCAGCTGGGACCATGGGCCATGAAACAGAGCACTCCTCCCAGGTTGCTTAGGTCTGACTTAGAAGGGGGGCCATGCTAGCAATCAAAATCCAGCTCCCCAGGAGTAGGACCCAGCCCCAGATCATTGTGTCACAAATGTTACCTGTCATTTGCTGGTTATAGCCTTCTTCCTTGGGAACCTCATGGTAACAACCATTTTGGGTTCAATCCCATTTTCTTGTTGATTGTGTGGCCTTGGGCATGTTAAGTCACCTCTATGCCTCAGTTTCCTTATCTATAAAATGGGAGTAAGGTTATTGTGCTAAAGAGTTTATATATACAAAGCACTTTGGGGCCAGGTGCAGAGTGCATGCCTATCTATAATCCCAGTGACTCGGCAAACAGAGGCAGGAAAATTGCAAGTTTGAGGCCAGCCTCAGCAACTTATTGTCTCAAAATAAAAAGGACTGGGAATATGGCTCAGTGGTAGTTTCCCTGGTTCAGTCCCCAGAACCAGGCCAAGCAAAATAAAACAAAACAAAAAAAAAGCACTTTGGGGCCACACTTGGTTCACAGCTAGTGTGACTTTGTTCACAGCTGTGTGTCCCCCACCGCCTATGGCCCTGCCCCTGTGGGAATGTGACACTGAGTGTTCCATCCCTTCCCCTCAACCACAGTCTTGTTGCGGTGGGCAGCACCCCTATTCATTCAGTTGAGCAAACCACAAGCCAGAGGTCACCCTTGATCCCCTCTTTTGATGCCCACAAAATGTCATCAGGCTTATCAACCTTACTAACGTCTTTAAAACCATCCAGGTCTGTTCCACTTCTCCTTCTCTACAGCTTCTCAACAGAACTAGCCCAGTACCCCCCAATTACAGCCACTCCCCCATAGCAGCCCGTTTCCACCCTGGACTGTGATGCTCTGAAGTGCTGATTTGATCTTGTCACCCCTTGCTCCCTGCCCACCCCATGCCTAAAACCTCTTAATGACTTCCCACAGTTCTTGGAGTGAAAACCAAAATCCTAACACCAGGCAGACTGAGCCAGTTGGGATGTTTCTTGGCCCTGAGGATCAGAAAATCCTAACAAACCAGGTTTAAAACTGAAGGCAATTTATTAGCTCCCTGTATCAGGGTTCTAGAAATATTCTGCTATTTGCTGGGCTCTGCCTCCCCACCTAGGCACTGGCTTTATCCAGAGCCCAGCTAGCTCCATTCAATCAACATCAAGTGGAACACTTCCAGAGGAAAAAGGAGAACATATTGTTCAGCCATGAAATAAAATCCCTTCCCTTTAGCCTGAGGGAGCCGACTGAGGCCTTGTGCCTATTCCCAGCCCATACTTCCTAGTGACATGGCACACATTGAGTCCTTCCTTTTTTTTTTTTAAACTCCTGGTGGAACATGGGTCCTTTAGTGCAAAAACAGATTCAAATCGTTCTAGAAGATACAGTTGTAATTAAGAACAGAAAGGTCAGGGGATGTGGCTCAGTGGTAGAGTGCTTGCCTAACACATGTGAGGCCCTGGATTCCATCCCTAGCACTGCAAAACTAATAACAGTAAAAAGCAGGAAAATTTCTTTAATAATGCTCAACTCTGAAAAATAGGAAAGAACTAAAGCTCCCCACTGTCCTGGAGGATAGGTCTAGGACCAGAGGTCCCCAGGGCCTTGACCTCAGGGGTGAGATGGCAAGAGCAGAGGGTTGGAGCATGGGGTAAGGACTGGAATCAAGGAGCTAGTGACCTCACAGGGGATGGAGAGGGTGGAATGGAGACACAAAGCAGGGCTGCAGGCTCTTCGTCACACTGGCTGGGCTTTCAGTCTGCCAGTTATCTTTCTGGAAGCGAACTCAGCCTGCAAATGTACTAACAGTAGAGATTTGAACAGGTATGTGTACAGCAATGCTCATAGCAGCACATGATAGCCAACAAGAGGAGACAACCAAAATTTCCAATCCATGGGTGCATAGATGATTTGTTACATATTTTATAAGGAACTAGAGAGAGAAAGGAGAGCATGGTGGGGTGCACCTGTAATCCCAACTACTCAGGAGGCTGAGGTAGGAGGATTGCTTTAGCTTGGAAGTCCCAGATCAGGCTGGGCAACCGAGCAAGATCCTGTCTAAAAGCAAAACAAAACAAAATTAAAAAGGAAATAAATTCTGATACCTGCTACAACATGGATGTTGTACTTTGAAGATGCTATACTAAGTGAAAAAAGCCAGACACAAAAAGACAAATATTGTATGATTTCACTTATATAAGCTGCCAAGATAAATCCATTTCATAGAGACAGAAAGAAGAAGGGTAGTTGCCAGGTGCTGGGGTGGGCACTTATGCACAGGAGTCAAGTATAAAATGACTTTGAAGTTCTAGAGCTGGTGGGCTGGGTGCTGTGGCACACACCTATAATCCCAGCGGCTCAGCAGGCTGAGGCAGGAGGATTACAAATTCAAGACCAGCAGGAGCAACTTCATGAGACCCTGTCTCAAAATAAAATAAAAGGGCAGGGGATGTCACTCAGTGGTAGAATGCTTGTCTAGCATATGCAGGGCCTTGAGTTCAAGAACAAGGCAAAAACAAAACAAAACAAAACAAACAAACAAACAAAAAAACCAGGTGTAGTGACTCATGCCTGTAATCCCAGCAACTCAGGAGGCTGAGGCAGGAGGATTGTGGGATCAAAGCCAGCGTCAGCAACTTAGCAAGACCCTAAGCAACTCAGCAAGACCCTGTCTCTAAACAAAATATAAAAATCAGCTGGGGGTGTGACTTATGGGTTAAGCATCCTAGGTTCAATCTCTGGTACCAAAAAAAAAAAAAAGATCAGGAGATGGATGATGACCCCGTGGTTGCACAATCATGTGAATCAACTTAATACCACTGCACTGTACTGTTAAAAAAGTTAAAATGAGAGGCTGGGATTGTGGCTTAGCGGTAGAGCGCTCCCCTAACATGTGGGAGGCCCTGGGTTCAATCCTCAGCACCACATAAAAATAAATAAATAAAACAAAGATATTGTGTCCAGTTACAACCAAAAAATAAATACTAAAAAAAAATTAAAATGATACAGTTTGTGCTACTTATATTTTACCACAATAAAGAGCATGGATAAATACAGCTCACTTTTCCAGGCATGAGGACAAGACGGTGGAGCAACTGGAGATTCCTAAGGAAGGATTGATAGATTGGTGAACTTGGATGAAAGTCACTTTTATCCCCCTTTGGTACAAGGGATTGAACCCAAAGGCTTTTTACCACTGAGTCACATGCCCAGTCTTTTTTTTTTTTTTGAGACAAGGTCTCACTCAGCTGCTCAGGGTCTTGCTAAATTGCTGAGGCTGGTCTTGAACTTGTGATCCTTCTGCCTCAGCCTCCCAAGTAGCTGGGATTATAGGTGTGAGCCACTGCATTGGGCCTTTAGACACATTTTTTTTTGTGAAATTTCAATCAGATGATGATGAGGACGATGATGAATAATATCCCCAGGCCTCCGGAGCCCAGAGCTCTGAGGTAGCCCAGCCATCTGTGTGAGAGTAAGCTCCTCCCTGTCACCCCTGCAGAGACTGATCCTTGGCATCACCCAGACCCCCACCCCCCTCCCCCAGTCCACACAGGCTCTTGTATGAGATGGTTTCCAACTTCTGTTCTCTGCAGGAGGAGTCAGGAGAAGAGCAGGAGAGGGGAATTTCCTTTGGCAGGGCAACAAAACCCTGTGGGGAGATGGAGCTGTCCCTACTCTGAATGGAGGATCTCTCTTTCAGACCTTGTTTTCTGAGTTGTCCCCTCCCCCTCCCCCCTACTGCCAGAGGGATGATGGAACAGCTGTCACCAGTTGGGTCTGACTCATTAGTTTATCATCTCTCCCTACCCCTTCCCCAGCCCCCTCTCTCCAAACCCACCCACCCTGAAAATGCCTGAGCACAGTCTACTATTTTAAGAACTGAATTCCCTGTCGGCATGGCAACTTCTCACTCTACCTCTTACCAGTTGCTGCCGGGATGGAAGCAAAGCTACCTTTCACTGGGGCTCCAGCCAGCCTGCGGCAGAGGGCAGACCAGCCAGACGGTCACTTAGACATCTTCGGCACATCTTCTTTGTGTATTTGCTTGCTGTACAACCTTTACAAATGGAAAAAAAAAAATCTTAGTGTGCTGGGCATTCAGAAACAGAACTCTGGGGCTAGAGAACTAGCTCAAGGAGCACAGGTTACCCAACCTGGATCACAGGACAGTGCAGCGGGTTTTCATACTTGCTGTGTGTTTCTCATTGTGGAAGTTTGAAAGGTTGAGGGAAGAGAGGAGGCTGCTGGGAGAAAGGTGTGAAGAGGGCTCTGGAAGAAAGACAATGTGATTGATTGATTTCTCTCCAATCTAAACATTTTTATTATACTCTAAAGCTTTATTTATTACTACTATAATGCACCAATAAAAATATGGGGAAAAATGAAGAATCAATAATATAGTGATAATAACAACAATAAGCCAGTTGCTGTGGTACATACACGTCTATAGTTCCAATGACTTGGGAGGCTGAGGCAGGAGGATCGCAAGTTCAAGGCCAACCTCAGCAACTTAGCAAGGCCCTGAAAAACTTAGCTAGAACCTGTCTCACAATAAAAAAATTAAGGCCGGATATGGTGGCACATGCCTCTAATCAGCTTAGGAGGCTGAGCCAGGAGGATAGTTCAAAGCCAGCCTCAGCAATGCCAAGGCACTAAGCAACTCAGTGAGACCCTGTTTCTAAATAAAATATAAAGTAGAGCTGGGGATGTGGCTCAAAGATTGAATGTCCTTGAGTTCAATCCCTGGTACAAAAAAAAAAAAATTAAAAAATGTTGCAGATGTGGCTCAGTGGTTAAGCACCACTGGGTTTAGTCCCCAGTACCAAAATAACAACAACAACAACAACAATTGATTTATGTTCTTCAAAAGCTTTAAAATTAAAGTCTTAAGCCATGCTATCCTCCCATTCCCCAAATAAGGATTGAGGTTTATAATTTATGGTTTTCATTTGTAGAAAGTGGCTTTTATTTCATAACCTCTCCTAATTCTTCAAAAGACCAGATTTTCTTCAGAAACATTGAAAGAAAATCTTGTTTTGAATGTTCCTTTCTTTTTGTTACTTATATATTATTATAAATTTTTGACCACCACTCCCCCTATCAGGGTAGAATCCAGGGCCTTGTATATGTTAGGCAAGCACTCTGCCACTGAGCTACATCTCCAGCCCTATTTTGTATTTTATTTAGAGACAGGGTCTCACTGAGTTGCTTAGTGCCCTGCTTTTGCTGAGGCGGGCTTTGAATTTGCGATCCTCCTGTCTGAGCCTCCTGAGCCACTGGGATTACGGATGTGGGTCACTGTACCCAGTAGTTGTAGAAATTTTTAAAGCATGTACAAAAATAGGAAGACTAGAGCCTGGGGTTGTAGCTCAGTGGTAGAGCACATGTCTTGCACATTTGATCCTCAGCACCACATAAAAATAAAGGTATTGCATCCATTTACAACTAAAAAATTTTTTTAAAGTAGAAAGACTAATCAGTGTCTTGTACTTTATAATTCTGATTTGTTTTTAAAGGGCATTTCTGTGTAAATTAAAGAAATAGCTTGAACCTCCTTAAAACATAGATTGAATGAGGGAAGCAACACCTTTGCAAATGATATCTGTACAGAATCCAGTTCTGGGTTGCTCTTGAAAGTGATTTGTGGGGGTAGTGATGGGGGTGCCAGTTGGAAGAACATCTGTAGGAAAAGAAAAAGGGACCACTCTTTGATGGTTCCCACGGAAACCACAGGGCTCAAGATGGTTGAGATGGGATGGTCACATTCCTTCTAATGGACTCTGGGGCACTAAGCAACTCAGTGAGACCCTGTTTCTAAATAAAATATAAAGTTTCCCTGCAAGGATACCTCACTGTCTCTGAATTCTCCTTCCCTCCCCCAATAATGTTATCAGTTTGGAGGTATCTTTACTCTGAGTGTCTAAGGTCTGATTAAAAGAGACACAACTTTGATGTTTTCTTCCTCAATTTTAGGGCTTACTTTATTTTGCATTAAGAAGGCTACAAAGTGTTAATCTGCATATACACTTTGAGGAATTCTGGAATCTTATAGAACACTTGGCCCCTAAATTGCTGGAATAAAGTCGTGAGGGCTTGTGTATTGTTCCTCACATCAGAATATTGAACTTATAACCCAAATTTATAAACTGACATGTGCTTTGGGAGAACAGACTATCCAGCCTAAGACGAAGAGAGACAGAGGGTCGGGTCACAGTTTCCCCTCCCAAAGGAACTTGACCTCAGGGTAGAGTATCCATCAATGGGCAATGTCCAGGGTTCCTTTTATTGCCAGGTTCTTTGCTGTAGGGAATGTCAGTAAGAAATGAAACTTTGGCCTGGTGCTGCCTGACTTGGGTCCAAAATACACCACTTACAGTAGACGCCAGTTAGCTCCCAGTCACTAGCAGTCATCTGAGGTCCAAAAATATGAATATGAATATCAGTCTTGACTCTTTCACTCTTTGTTCATATAACTTTTATTGTTGTACATTGACATGACTGTTCTATTTTATTGTTGGTTATGGTTGTTAATTTCTTACTTCACCTAATTTATTAACTATCATGGGTATGTAATATGGGAGGAAAACAGTATATATATGGTTATGTACTATCCACAGTTTCAGGCATCCCCCAAAGGGAGCACTACTGTACTATTTCTGCTATTTCTGTGTATCACCTACAAATGGGGCCTAGCCCCCAGAAAGGGCAGGTACAGAGGCAGAGGCAGGCTGAAATTTGTCATCAAAAGAGGAACATATGCTGGCTGCCATGGCGCACGCCTGTCATCCCAGCAGATCGGGAGGCTGAGGCAGGTGGATCTCATGTTCGAAGCCAGCCACCCTGTATCTAAATAAAATATTTTTTTTAAAAAAGGGCTGGGGATGTGGCTCAATGGTTGAGTGCCCCTGGGTTCAATCCCTGGTAGGGAAGGGGGGGGGGGCGGAGAGAGAGAGATAGAGAAACTTGCTCAAATGGACAGGCAGGAGGTAGCCCAGGACCTAGACTGTTCCTCAGGATGAAGGGTGCTGGATGATGAGATGCTGGGTTTGAGGTCTTGGTGCGTGGCAGGCAGCTCTCGGGGAAGAAGACTGCGTGGGCGAGAGACTACCACCAGGTGGCGCGAGCGGTCGAATCTCGGAAATCTGGGCCTTTGAGAAGTAGGAGTGAGTTGGGCTAAATACCTGTTGGAGGTAAAGTGGGCACTCCTCTTCCCCCAAGATGGGACTGGCAAATAGCAGTTATAGGTGTCTCACGAGTAACTGCTGACCTGTTGCCTTCAAATCCAGAAGTTCCTTGAACCCCCTTACCTCCCCAGCTGTCTGGAGCCTCTGACCCTATTCTATGTTTTCTGAATAGAGAAAAGTGAAGCCATCTCGTTATGGGAGGAGACAAAGTGAGGCAGTGATTCTCAAGCATCTTTATATCCTTAAACATTAAACGTTATTGAGAACCTCAAAGAGGTTTTTGCTTGTTTATGTGGGTTGTACCTCTCAATATTTACCAATTTAGAAATTAAAATTGGGAATTGAAAACATATTTATTTCTTACAATAACAAACCCACTACATGCTAACTTAACATTTCTGTTGGTTTGTTTAGAAAAATAACTATTTTGCAAAACAAAAAGAGTATGAAGTTTGGCACTATTTTACATTTCTGCTGTTTAAAAAAAAAATGTCTTGTTGAGTATGGTGGCTACATACCTGTAATCCCAGTGACTCTGAGAGACTGAGGCAGGAGGATCTCAGGTTCCGGGGCCAGCCCCAGAAACTTAACAAGGCCCTCAGAAATTTAGACTCTGTCTGAAAATAAAAATAAATAAATAAATAAAGTCTGGGGATGTGGCTCAGTGGTTAAGCACCTTTGGATTCAATCCCTGGTACCAAAAAAAAAAAAAAAAAAACAGTGTCTAGATTAATAAATACAGATGGAATCTCCTATCTGGCATTTAGTCTGTTGTGATAACAGACTGAGTTTTCCGAAAGCACTTAGCTTTGTACACATGTGAGAGAATGTGAATAGAGAAGGCAAATACCATCTAATTATGACAATACTTGCGACTTTGCATACCCTGCTCATTTTGATATTAAATGGAATATGGATGGCATTTCATTTTATTTTGGATAAGAATTGAAATGATTTTTTTTGGGGGGGAGGGAGGCTGCTTTTGGTGAGGGCTGAGGGTTGAAGGCCAGTTTGCACTGACATTTACCTACCAGCAAAGATGTAGCTTCCACATCGGTGGTGCTAGAAAACAGGGTCTCTGCTGGTGTAGACACACATGTAGATGTCATTCACATCCTGTGAGTATAAGAATTCTCTCACAGCCAACTTGTTCGTACCCGCTGTCCCTGCAGAATTGAGACCGGCAGAATGGTGACCAGAGGCCTGTAGGAGGCTTATTTCCCCTGTGTGTGTGTGTGTGTGTGTGTGTCTGTCTGTCTGTCTTATTTTGCTCACTCAGATGCCCTGCTGATGTTGGGCCCAATTTGGGGGTTCTCATCAATCTAAAAATACTTGAACACAGTGGCCCCAGCATTTACACACCCCTAGGCCTGCTCTGGGAGTCTGTGCAGAATGCCCTGGTCTGAATTAAGGGGCAATATGGGGAGACTTAAGTCTCCCAGAGTAACAGGTCAGAAAAGTCTCTTATCAGTTAATTCCTTTCAAGGGCACCAGGCCAGAGTGACTATCAGAACCATCTAGAGAGCTTCATAAGAAGAGCAATTCCTGAAGCCACCTCTTTAGATCAAGCAAGGGTGGAACCTAGTGGAGCTCCCAGCCATTCAGACACCCCAGGTTTGGGAGCCAGCGCAACAAAGCTCTTCCATTTTGGGGTACCTTGGAATCATCTGGGGGCACATATTTAGAATTTTGAATTCCCCAGGCCTACTCCCTAGAGAGCCCCAAAAGAGTATATTTGCAAAACAAAAGAGTATGAAGTTTGGCACTATTTTACATTTCTAGAGGCTAGGTAGGTCTGAGATGGGCCCGGGAACAAAATATTAAATAGCAGTCAAGTTAATTCTCCTGTAAACACCTAGGACCACCCTTTGCTTGAAGGGCTTTTATAATTGGTTGTAACTAAGTAACCTTAGCCCAGCGCAGAATCAACACAATCTCAGCCTTACCTCCTTTGTCCTTTGAGAAATCAGACCCCATCCTGGGGGCCTAAATGTACACTCTGGGGATTCCAAGTCCCCTCTGATGAAGGTGATACCCTTGTCCCCAATTCCAGAACTACGCACCGCAAGATCCCTTTCTTCTCAACTCCCCCAGGGTGAGTGCTCACTATGTCACTGTGGCCACATTCACCCACTCGCCTCCTTCCCACTTTTCTGCTGTCCTTCTAACATAGGCATGGGCCATAGTGTTGGTGGACCGATACACATCTGTCCTGCAAAAGCTAAGGTGAAGCAGAAAAAAAGAAAAGAAGGCAGACTATGAACTCAGCTTCTTCATACAGGAGCTTGGTTTCCACTGTCATTTGCAGGGGAAGCCTAGTCCCATGGTCTCAAAAGGACCCCTTTTCCCTCTGCACCTGCACCACCTCCAGCCACTGGTCTGAATGGCTAATGGCTTGATTGGCTCATAGATTTCTCTAAAAGGTCTCCTGGAGGTCCAATCCCCAGGGGACAGCCCCCAGCCCCTGGAGTCTGTTCTACAGCTTGCCACCCTCACCCTCAGGCTCTCATGCATTTATTCTGCAAGACGTGTGCATCCACGAATTTGGACTCATTTCATGAATTGGTTAAAGCAATAAGGTAAGATGAGTGGTTTTTCTTTCTTTTTTTTCCCAAGTATGTCTAGGCACACATAAACACACACTCAGGAATGGAAGTGGGTTTGTCCTGCCCCCTTTACATCTCTGCTTGGCTCTGTCATTTTCCATGGTCTGAATTCCAGGTGAGCCATCAGTGGAATCTGAGGTTTCTTCTCTATCAGCTATTGAAGACTCATTTCTGGAGAAAATGCTGACTATGCCCAGATCGGGGTTCTCTCCCAGTGCTGCCCACCCAAGCCACTCGCTGGGCAAGTTACATCTGGGTCTCTGGGGGTTCACCTGGCTTCTGGTGACTGCAGTGGTAGCAGGGTTGAGGAGTGCTCCCTACTCCCAGTTCTGAGGAACATCTTCCCTTCTGCCCCCAGGAGTTGAATGGGTTTAGGAACTATCCAGAAGTGCTCTAACCCAAGGAAAAAAGAAACTAGGAACAAGGAAAAGAGGATCCCTGATCCAAAAGGCTTGGGATCAGAAGTATTTAGATTTCAGACTATTCCTGATTTTGGAATATTGGTATAAATTTTACCAGTTGAGCATCCCTAATCCTAAAATCCCCAAACCCCAAACATTTTGAGCATCAAATCAGTCATCAAAAGCTTACATTTCCACCAAGCACGGTTGTGCACCTGTACTCCAAACTACTTGGAAGGCTGGGGCAGGAGGATTGATTGAGCCCAGGAGTTCAAGGCCAGCCTAGACAACATAGTAAGATGTCATCTTTCAAAAAAAAAAAAAGTTTCAAATTTCAGAGCATTTTGGATTTTGGATTTTCCTGTTAGGGATGCTCAAGCTGTATCAGAATGACCTCTTTGTTCATTCATTCATTATTTCATCATGCACTTATTGGGTACGTATCACACCAAGCTCTGGACTAAATATTAGATACTAGATTGAAGAAAAAATACTTACAAAGCTATAGACCTCAGGGAGTATTGTAGGGGCACAGACATTAAGCTAACCATAGAGAGAGCACAGCTCATTCCTTGGGATCACACCTACCCCATATGGGCACGGGAGGGCTGCATGAGTAATGGAAGACATTTTTGGGAAAAGATATCCATCCACAGCAATTTCACCTATACATAGGAGGGGCATTTTCAGGGACCCAGGCCCCATGTCCTATGAACAGTAGCATTTGTTAAGCATAACATCTTACGTTCTTCTGTCATGCTTTATATGCTTTGTGGGAGGTGATGATGTCACACCCATTTTACAGACATGGAAACTTAAACACAGAGAAATCAATAAGCTCACCTAAATCCTGCAGGAAAAAGAGTCAGAAGTGAACTTCAGGTGTGTCTGACTTCAGACCTCTTTTTATAACAGCGAACTTGTACCAGCTCTAGACAAACAGGCTTCCATGAAGCAACTGGCAAACACTGATGGGCCATTTGGCTGGTGTCTCCATGGGGGCACTGTAAATGCCAGGTACTACTGTCACTGATGCTGTCTTGAGGCTGTCAATGCCAGCAGCCGTGGGAGGTTAGAGAGCTGCAGACTGTGGTGCTAGTGGCCTTGGTAATAGGGGTGGGCCACTAGTTATCACTCCAGGGACACAGAGTCATGTGCTGGACACTGCCTAAGCACTTTGTATGGATTGACTTATTTACTATTTACAACAACTCCCATTTTTTTAAGATTGGGAAACTGAGGCACAGAATGGTGAGATAGATTTCCTGTGGTTTCATCCCTGGCACATGCAGAGGTGGGACTGGAGCTCAAGTACTCTGACTACTGAGCATCTGTACATAAACACAATGCAAACTGCATGTCTTTGGTGCATCTAAGTGATGCAATATTTTTAAGTGAATTTCACTTTATTGGCAATGAGCCCCAAGACAGAAGAGAGCAAGTATTGGAGATTAAAAAAATGGATCCAAGACTGCAGATCTTTCTAACAGGAGATGAGGTTCATTTGCCCACCCCTTCTGTTTAGCTTGGCCTTGTGACTTGCTTTGACCCAGAGAATGTGTGGCAGAAGTGAGGGTACATTGGTTCAAAGCCTGGGTCTCCAGTAGCCTTATAGGTTCTGCACTTTCCATCCTTCTAACTCTACTATCATCAGAAAACCCCACACAGGCCAGTCTGCTGGATGGGACACATGTGGCCCAGTCACCCTTCCACACCAGCTGACAGTGGGCCAACCAGTCGATAATTGAATGAGGCCATCTTTAACCCTCCAATGACCTGCCAGCTTGCCACAGACAATCACCAAGTAGCAGAGGCAGTAGAAACCCTTTGGGAAGGGAAAAGAGGGACCAAGAGGGGAAAAGTAATTAGACCTGCCTGGGTCTCTCAGAAGCCTGGCACCCCTATTTCTTCTTGCCTTTGTCAAATGGAGGAGTGATCAAAGGAGAAAATTTCCAGATAGAGAGGAAGCTGGGTACAGGGTGTCTTTGCAGGCAATGGTGCTGCATGTTGGGCAGAGGTGACTTGAAAGATCTTCTTGTGTCTCCCTGGGATCCTGCGTGAGTGAAAAGGGATCCAAACACATCAGTGAGTGACTGCTGTGATCCTGACTAGGGGACTCAGAAGTTGTGAATCTAAATTCCCAGCGGCTGTGAGAAAGAGAAATGGAACGATCACAGAAATACTGAAGATGTACAATGGGCAAGGGAAGGTAGAGGCATCTGAAAAGGGGGTATAGCCACAGTGAGTGGGGCATCCTAAAATAACTGCTGTTCAGAGGAAAAGGCTGTTCGGGCAGCCAATAAGAGAAATGTTAAGATGAAACATTACTTATTCAATGTCATTGCTGTTGGGCATGGTGGGATGTGCCCTAGTCCCAGATACTTGGGAGGCTGGGGCGGGAGATTGCTTAGTCCAGGAGTTAGAGACCAACCTGGGCAACATGATGAGACCCCATCTGGAAGAAAAGAAAAGAAAGAAGGAAGAAAGGAAGAGAGAAAGAACGAACCATCATATATTATGTATATGTATATTCTGGTGGGGAAATTGGCAATGGATTGGTTATTTATTTATTTTGTGGTACTGGGAAATCAAACTTAGGGGATACCCCAAGGCCTCCTATATAGGGAACAAGCCCTATCATTGAGCTATACCCTTCAGCCCGAGAAGCCTCCTTACTTAGTGTTTTCATTTATTTATTTGTTACTTTGTTGTTATAACAGTTTTGTTTTTGTTTTTTGAGACAAGGTCTCACTATGTTACCCGGACTGGCCCCAAACTCCTGAGCTCAATCAACCCTCCTGCCTCAGTCTCAAGAGTAGCGGGGATTCTAGTTACTTTTTTTTTTTTATGTAGCCTTCCATCTGCCTTTGTTTTAAGGGCTGCCCTTCCTCGAAGCATTTGGATTGTAAGAGGAGTCAAAGCCTTTTGCAGGTAAAGGGATGATGCTGTATTGGTAGAATTTCAAGCATCCCTTGAAAATAGAACAAGGGTTTTTCTTTCAAGTCCGCCCCTCCCCTAGGCGTTTGGCATTTCTCAGGACTTGATGTCGACACCTTTCATTCCCTTCCTCCCAAGTTGCCCCAGTGTTGCACAGAGGGGCGGATTGTAGGAGGGGCGGGTCGCGCACCGCTCTCTCTTGGCAGCTCTGGGCGTGGGGGGTCAGGAGACCAACGTGGACCGGCTCTGTGGGGCCCCGCGAGGCCGCCAGAGGGCGCTGCGCCGCCGCCCGGGCGTGCACCTCAGCGAGGGCATTTTTGTGTTGCTTTAATGCCAGCGTTTGTTGCTCCCCCCTTTCCGAAACATGTTTCTAATTTACCTGGTATCTCTTCTACGTGAAGAACTTAAGAGGAGGAAAATGCATGCATAACTTTTGTGCCAAGGTGGGCAAAAAAGGATTATGACAGCAAATGCAGTTTGTCCCGGAAACCTCTGGGGCTGGGCGTCCCGGGGCTCGGGGCTTAGGACAGAGGCACGTTTAAACACACACTCGCGAACCTGGCCGCCCTGAAATTCTCGTGCTAAGAACCAACATGCCCGCAGGCTTTCCTCTTCTGAAAACGGGTTTCGTTTCCGGCCGGGCAGGTTCAGAGCCGGTGCCCGAGCAGGAGCCCCGAGCGCCCAGAGAGGGGCTACGCTGCTGCGGCCGGCCAGGGCTTCCCGCGTGCCGGGACACACGCGCTGGGGGCTGCGCAGGGACACCCGGGGAGAGCCCGGGGCCTGGCTCTCTGCGATTGCCGAGCTGGGCGCGGGGCGGGGTGGGGGAGCCCGGGAGGGGAAGAAGGCTCGAGTCCTGCCTGATGGAGAGGCGGAGGGGGAGGAGGGACACGCAAATGAGCCTGACAGCCACAGCTAGAAGTCACCGGGGAAGAGCTCTCAAGACCCGTCGACTGCTAGGAGGTCTCTAGGGTGGGGATCCTGGGGGGGCAGTGTCTGATTGGCGGCTAGGTTCTGTTTTTCAAAAAGAAAAGGAAAAAAAAAAAAAAGCCCCTGTCGCCTGGGGAGATGGCTCAGTCACTTCTCCAGCAGGAAGCTGCCTCGTGTCGGAGCCTCCTGGGATTGGCAGAGTTAAAAATCCTTTAACCCAGGATGCCTTGGGCCTTTTGTTCAGCCCTGACAATAGAATTGGGTGGAGGGGGCTGGGAAGGCAAGTAGCTGGGTCCGGGATGTACTCATGGGGTGGGGGTCTTTTGGAGCCTGTGTTCACTCACTGGGTGAATGAAAGCCATTTGGTCGCGCTCCTATGTGTGTGTGTGTGTGTGTGTGTGTGTGTGTGTGTGTGTGTTGTGTGGTGGGGGTTGGGGTGGGTAAGGGAGCCCGAGCTCACTGGGCCGCCAGCTCGTTAACACAAGTGTAGGAGTGCCTGCTGTCCGCTCAGCAAGTCCTTAATTACCTAGGGAGACCTTCCAAAACTGGGAACTCAATATTGGTCCCTAAAAGGTTGGGTAATGGGTTTTTCTTGCATCTGAAATCCAAGGGGACCAATCTCTGTCTCCCTTGGGCTCCTAGACTCTTAGATGTCTTTGTCTTCTAAAATCTTGGGTTCCCAGGGGGAGAGCACTTAGTTAAGGACACAGAAATGCATATCCTTCGACCATTTTAATCATCTTAAAATCTTTGCTTTGAACATATCTTGTCCTTGACTCATAATCCTTGACGGTACCTGTTTATTTGGTCTACTTGGGCAATGGTGTTCAACCCTCCCACCACATGGACTTTTCTTCCTTCATTCACCCCATGATTGTAGCCATCCAGCCCCTTCTATATATCTTGAACTCTCTGGCTTGGCCAGCTTGCCTGCCTTTCTCTTTCTCTTTCTTTTCTTTCCTTGGGATTGAATTCAGGGGCACTTTCACTGAGCTCCATCCCCAGAAACCTTTTATTGTTATTTTAAAAATTTAAGACAGAGTCTCACTAAGTTAATGAGGGGCTCAGAGTTGCTGAGGGTGGCCTTGAACTTGTTATCCTCTTGCCTCAGCCTCCTGAATCATTAGGAGTATGGGCATGTGCCACAGGACCTGTGAACCAAGAGAATAGAGAGATTTGGGGGACATGGCAGGGACTACATAATCTCAGTTCTTAGGCGCCAAGATAACGAGTGTGGGTTTTATTTGATATATGGCTACTGTGTAGAGCATGGACCATAAGCTTCACTGTAAACAATTAAATTGCTGATGCTGACTTTAAGCTTGTGATCCTCCTGCCTCAGCTTCCCCAGTTGCTGGGATTACAGGCATGCACCAAGCCCAGCTGAAGAAAACATCAAAGATACTGTTGCAGAAGTCAAGCAAGAAGACAAGAAGAGATTAAATAAAACAAAAAACCCTGGGGTATGGATATGGGTAAGGTGAGATGTGATAATGGTTTCTTGACCAATTTTGGAGGTGGAGACACTTACTGATGATCTGTCCTTTAAGAAAGAGAAAATGGAGGATGGTACATATAGTTTAAGGTAAACTGGATGGATAGATGTCCATGTCAGGAGCAGGAGATTGATCAGGGGTTCTGTTTGGGCTATGCCAAGACTTATCAGACATCAGGTAAACAAGTGTTAAAAAGTTTAGTGTCTGATGTGTACCACCTGCAGATGTAAACTTGAGAACCAGCATTTAGATGATATTCAAAGCAGTGGCCTGGATAATTTCATTTACAGAGAAATTGAAGATAGAACATAGCAGAGAGCTGATGCTGAAGCCAGTTCAACTTTTAGAGATCTGGTAGAGGAAATGCCAGCAAAAAAATCAGAAGGGCAGCCTTCAAAGTTGAAGGAAAACCGAAAGATTTTCATGACAAGGACTAGAACAGCAAATTTGGAGAAGAATGTGTCAGTTTTCTATTGCAGGGTAACAAATAACCACAAAACTCTCAATGGCATAAGAATAAATATTTTTATGCCCTATACACAAGTCTGTGGGTCATCTGGGATTTGGTTAGGTGACCTTGACTGGGCTGTTCTAAGCTTCAGCTGGATCTGAGTCTGCTCAGATACATGTCCCACATTCTCCTTGTGCCAGCAGGACAGAGAGGATGCATCTTCCTCCCATGGTGATCAAAGACACAAATAGGCAGATGAAAACATAAAATGCTCCTCAAGCCTAGACTTGGAACTGGTACCATGCCATTTCCTCCTTTACTCCATGGGCCAAAACAAGTCATTCCGCCAAGCTCAAAGTCAAGGTGCAAACAGTATACTACCTCTAGTTAAAGGGATAGAAAAAGAGCAAGAAGTGACAGGATATAGCACTATAATTCAGTCATCCACAGAGAGAGTAGCAGAACATGTCAATGCCAATGCCAAGTCAAATGAATACAGGATATTGAACTGGCCACTAATGGGACCTCAAGATGTAGCTAACTAGCATCCTCATTAAGGGCGATTATAACAAAAAAGTAGGAGAAAAGTCCAACTGGAATGGGTAGAGAGAACGGGAGGTGCCAAAGTAGAGATGTCAGCGTAGGGCCAACTCTTTCCAGAGCATTTGCTCTGAAGAGGGACAGAAAAGTGGGACAGTAGCCAGCAGGGGATATGAGACTATGCCTTATATGCTTCTAAATTTAGGGATATTAAGTTCTGCTTTACTTCAATGGGAAGAATCTAGTAGAGAGAAAGAAATTGATGGTGCATGAAAGACAGGGAATACTTGGGCTGGTAAAAGGGCACAGAGCTCAGGGCATAGTGGAGTGATTGTCACCGATGGCCAGAGAGAATGTAGACCTGTGGCATTCTGGTGGCTTGGGTGGGAGGAAGATCAGGCAGTTGATCAGTACCTATTTTTTCTGTGATGGAGTCTACTGAGAATGAAAGAGGAAGGGGTGTTGAAAGTATGTGCAGAGAGGAGAAAGTGAGAAAATGTTTCATTGTAGAGAAGGAACAGGAATTTTCTAAGAAACTGTAGTAGGATTGGCCAGCAGTGCAAATACCCACTTGAAATTTACAGCCGTAAATTTGCAGTAAGTCTATCAAGAGTAAGTGGATGATTTACTTTAGTGGTGTTCAACTGCTCTGGAGTAGGTGTGAAGTAAACAGTTGGATATAACCATAGTGGAGTTTTCACCCAGTGAGTATGGTAGACAGAGACCAGTGTAAGAAAGGTAGAAGTCTGGAGAATGACATTGACTAAATTATATTGTTATATCATGTGCATGAATGAATGTGGAATGATGGATCCCACTATTATATGTAATTATAATGCACCAATAAAAATGTGGCCAATTAAAAAAAAAAAGGTAAGAGTGTTCACGAGGGAGATTTTGCATATTAACCATGGAATCTAAATTGGTTGAGAATGAAGACATATTGGGGGAGAAAGAGTGGATTGAAGGTCTCAGGTGGGAGAATTGCTGAATCCACAGACTTGAGAAAATGAGCTGGACAGATGGCAAGTTGTGGCATTTTTGGATCTGAGTTTTTGACATAGTGTAGACACTGATGATTCTAAGATTTAGGACATGACCAGGAGGCTGAGTGGGGCATGAGGCCTATATTGCTAGGGCTAAAGAAGTCAAGAGCTTTAGAGGCCAAGTATTGGGTAGGTTGTCAGCATTGATGCTGAGGTCACCAAAAATAATGACTGTGGAGAGCAAAAAGCCCAGTGCTAAAAGTTCTCAAGGGAAGGGGGAAGTGACCAGGAGGATAACAGATGACACTAATGTGGAGGAGTGATGAGTGGCAAGCTCATGATGATGTGCATTCCAAAGGTGTGTGTGAGGGGGTTAAATTTAAATTTTATTTTATTTTATTTTTGAGATGGGTCTTGCTATGTTGCCCAAGGATAGTCTTTATTACAAGCACACACCCCACAATACCAGATGGAATTTTAAATTTTTTTTTAATTTAATACTTTATGTTCTAAAGCAGTTTTGGGTTCACAGCAAAATTGAGCATAAAAAATAAAGATCTGCCATGTACTTCCTGTCCCAACACAGAGTCCCCTACTATGGACATCTCCCACGAGGATGGTATATTTGTTGCAACTCTGAACCTAAGATACAGGGTTATTACCTAGTGTAAACTCTTCACTTTCTTTACATTAGTTTGATGGCTACTTTATATGAACAAACAGTGGCAGGTATCCATCATCATAGTACTAAGTAAGTAGTTCGCTGCCCTAGGGAGCTGGGTATTTGAGGAAGAAGAAACTGGAAACTTGTAGAGGTCATCTCCAAGACCTGAGGTGCATGGCTCGAGGGGGTCTCTACTAGAAAGGGCTATGGGGACAGCGGTGTCCAAGGAGCATGTAAGATTCAGGAGGAAAAAAGCAAGGGTTCTAGTCTTGGGGTAAGGTTTGCAGGACTGTCATGGGGAGACATGGGGCAGATGACAGGCCCCGAAGGAGGTTTCAGGGCAGCTGCACCTGACCCAGTATGGAAGCTTTCCAGATGGCTCTGCAGAGAAATAGACTTCCTTTCCAGGAACCCCTATACCTTCGGTTGGTCACGATTCTCAGGCCTTATCCTCCACTTCCTGGTGTCTTTGTCGTTCTTCTTCGATGTGGATTCATTCCCCCGACTGGACACACGCTTGGGCGGGAACACAGCTGTCCTACTTTGCACAGGCTCAAGTCCAGCATGGCACCTGACGCACAGTGTTTGCTGATTGAGCTGGATACAAACGCGGTCTGGTTTCCTTTCGAGGCCAAGAATGGTCTTCCCCCGCCCGGTGCGGTTGGCAGGGAGCGAGTCCCGCCCGCGCCCCCTCCCAGCGGGCCAGCTGCCACCTGCGCCCCTCCCCGCCCGGCTCCGCGGACGATGGGGTAACCCGACGCCCGGCCCTCCCCTCCCGGCTTGAGGTTGCTGGCGGCCGGTGGCCGCGGCCTGTGTTTCCGCGGGTTAAAGCTGGGGCGCCCGGGGCCAAGGGCCTGCCAGGAGCGCGAGGCCGGCAGGGCTCATGTCCTTGCCGCTGCAGGTGGCCGCCACCGGCTGCTGTACGCGCCTCCGCCTGGCGCAGGCACCTCTCGATCTCTGCAGCGAACCAGAGGACCCCGGCAACCCGCAGATTGTGGCGCCCGGAGTGCCACGCCCGGGCCTCTTGCAACCCAGGAGCCAGGCTGTTTGGCTTCTGCCTTTGCTCCACAATCGACCAGCGCAGAGACCTTGGGCAATCCTAGACTCTCTGAGCCTCCGTTTCCTCATCTGGAGTCGAGGCCGGTGCCTGTCCCTCTCTGAGTCGGGTGATGTGAGAGCGAAGGATGTGAAGTCCTCCTGTGATGCCCAGAGGACGAGGACAAACTCAAGACACAGTGGCTGTCAGCAACCGCCCTGCAGCTGGTGTGAGAACTGCGCTTCTCTCCCCTCCCGCCCACCCACCCTCTAGAGAGTTCACCGGGTCCAAAGGAAGAGCCTAAGGAGGATGCTTTGCTTTCCTTAACACCCTATGTACAGAGGCATTTCCTGTAGCTCTTCTCTCCCAGGGCAGAAAATGGGGGTGGGGAGTCAGGGGTTTAGCAATCCTGGGGAAATAAATGCTGGCCTAGCAGGTTGGAGCACAGGCAGGGTGCTTTTTTGTCACTTATTTTATCTCCCTTACTTCTGGAGTGTAAGAATTGTAGAGAGGAAACCCTTGTCAACAATACCTTTTTTTTTTCTCCCTAAAAGGTTACAACAGCACACCCTGACAGTTACCTTTCATAGAGTCCAAGTGCTCATGTATCTGTCTGTAACTTTGGTCATGATACCTAAAGGCAAAGAAAAGGAAAATCCGGGAAATACATTTTAGTCTCAAAGAGGAGAAAAGGGAGGACATCTTTGTCAGAACTTCGTCAACATTCGCAGCCTCCTCTCAACCCTATCATGGCAGAGCACAGTCACCTATAGTGGTGAAAACACATCGGGGGTCCCCAAGTTCTTGGCTTCTATGTGCCATGTACTAAACAGGCCCTCAGTTGGCTCCCCTAGCCTTGGCTGGCACACTTTCTCAGCAATGGGATGGCAGCAATGTCACAAAGGTAAACTGCTCTCTCCTTCCTGATTCTTGGATTCCAGGGCCAAGCAGCCCCATCAGACCATTGCCTCTGATGCATCCAAAAGCAGGAAGCAACTGGGGAGTCCACAACGGGGGTCCCCTCAGCAGCCAGAGAGTGAGGCCTGATGTTCTGCAGATCTCCTGAATTCTTCTGGTTCCAGATCTTTCCCTCCTTGTCAAGCCCTGTGTGAAAGATCAGAACAGCTGGAAATTTTGAGCAGGAAAGCACCAGGTGCTGAGCAGGTCCCAGTCTGACTTAGACACAGTTAGGGGTCAGGGCTGTTTGGGGCTGGCATTCTTGTCTTTGCTCGGCCTAGCAGGCAGCCCAGCCATCAGAAGGCACACTCTCAGAAGGCAGTGCCACCCCTGATGCTTGGCTGGGGCTAAAGTAAACCCAGAACTCAGGGCGGTGGGTGGAAACTAGGAGCCT
The DNA here is from genome assembly GCF_021218885.2 of Marmota monax. NCBI lineage: Eukaryota > Metazoa > Chordata > Mammalia > Rodentia > Sciuridae > Marmota > Marmota monax. The sequence continues at coordinate 4,034,566 of NW_026692194.1, forward strand.
CCCTCCCCCTTCCAAGCTTCACCACTACAACACAAAGGGCCTCCTCTGCTGGCCAAGAGGAGGGGATGGGCTGACTGGGGAGGGCTGAGACTGTCACCCAGTACAGGGCCAGGCAGCTGCAAATGAAACACAGGCCCAGAAGGCTCAGACAGGCATTCAATCTTTTCCAGAGCCAAGAAATCCTGGCTAGAAATGACTACGGAGCAAGGAAAGGCACCGGGAAATACTTGAAACCAGGCGAGACCCCTGGTAATATTGGACTCCTGACAAACAGAGCTGAGCCAAATGCTTTTTTCCCCTGCCTGGCCTAAACACAAAAGCTGAGCTGGCCAGAGAGGACCCAGGGGAGTTGGTAGAGCAGCCCCGGGGGGTGAGGGGGTGGAGGGAGGAGGCGCAGGAAGAGGGAAGCAGGCCGAAGGGTAATTTTTACCCTGCTCAGACCCCAGAGTTTTTGCATAGCAACTCTGCAGTGGGAGGTACCCACTGGGTTTCACACGTGGCCAAGGCCACTGGGACACACTGGAGACTCACATGAGGGGGCTATGGCAAAGCCAAAGAGGCAGCGGGCAGTTGCCAACACTCCAGGGCCAGGCTGCAAGGACAGCTTCAATCTGAAGGCAGTCTGCAGGGAACTTGTGGGGGAACAGCCTTCCCTGCCCATGCCATAGTCAGAGGGACTGACTCCCCCAAACAAGCTCAGTCACTCTGAGATATAAATATGTTTATTTTATATCTTACTTTGTTTTTCAGTGCTGGGATGGAAACCAGGGCCTGGCACATGCGAAGCATACACTCTACCACTGAGCCACACCCCAGGCCTATGGCTGCTTTATTTTAAATGAATTTACATCGTAGCCTGTTATGGGTGAAATTTATAAACCTCCAAAGAGTGTTCTTTTATTCATAATACTTGTTATGTGTGGAGGGAGATTACTTTTTTTAAAGTTCTAAAATTAAAGAAAAAAAGAAATCATCCCGTGTCGAGGATGGATTCAGTATCTCAATTCTCTTCATCCTTTGCTAGAGCTTGAAAGAAGGAAAAAATATGCCACAGTATGATGGCTTCTTTAAAAATAGAAAAAGAAGGGGCTTGGGTGTAGCTCCGTGGTAGAGCGCTTGCCTAGCATGCATGAGGCTCTGGGTTTGATCCCCAGTACTGCAAAAAAAAAAAAAAAATTAACAGGAGCCTTCTTCCTGCCCCTCCCCACTGGAGAAAATCCTGACCTTGCTTATTTGGTTTTCCTTCCCTTCTCTCTTCCTAGAGAGAACAAGAGTTATTACTTGCAGAGAAGAGCTAGGTTGGTCCCCATAATAATAAAGGATCACAGTGGGACAGGAAGATGTCTAGAGCAGGGAAAAGCCTGTGGATTACAGATCAGGAGAGCTTTCAGGTTTTAGCACATTCAAGGGTCTGGGGTAGCTACACGGTGCTAGATAATCAGAAGAGGAAGAAGGGGATTCTGAGATGGGCTTTTATGGGGATGGGGTACTAGGGATTAAACCCAGGGGTGCTTTACCACTGGGCTTCATCCCCAACCCTTTTTATTTATTTATTTTTATTTTGTGACAGGGTCTTGCTAAGTTACTAAGGTCATTAGGACTCAGAGCTCTTTTAATGTCCTTCCAGAGATGTGATAAACTAATGACATTTATTTTGTATTAATTTTGACCATTAAACCGTGCATTAAGTCTATAGAGAGTCTGAGCCCCAGGGTCTCCCCTCTGATTTATTAGGGTTGTTTTGATTCTGTTTTTATTTCTGCGGTGCTGATGATCCAACTCGTGCAAGGTATACGAGGCAAGGGCACTACCACTGAGGTATACCCCCAGCTCGATAAGAATTGCTTTCTAAAGACTGGGTCATACTATATTTGCTTTTAATAAATTTTTCATCCTGCCTCAGCCACACAAGTTTCTGGGATTTCAAGCGTGCACTACCACACTGAACTTTTTAAAATGTATATATTTTTATATATTGACCATATTTTATGGTCAAGTCAATAAATGCAGATATGTTATTCTTTTGTGTGTGTGTGTGGTTTGTTTTTGGGAGTTTTTTGGTACTAGAGATTGAACCCAGGGGCGCTTAACCACAGAGCCACATTCCCAGCCCTTTTTATTTTTTTTTTATCTTGAGACATGGTCTCACTAAGCTACTGAGGGCCTCTCTACATTGCTGAGGCTAGCCATGAACTTCTGATCCTCCTGTCCCTGCCTTCCAAGTTGCTGGGATTATAGGTGTGCACCACCACACACAGTTGTGTTATCCTTTTGAGCAGCTTTAAGGTAGTCCTTGATTCATCTTCCCATAACTTATTTAACTCTTCCCTTGTGCATTTATTTGTTTCCAAGTTCACTGTTGGGAAGCAATCCCCAAGTGTGCTCTCCTGCTGATTTTTTCCTTAGGACATACAGTATTCCTAAAAGCATAACTTCAGGGTCAAAGGATAAGAACATTCCAAAGTTAGTGCACAGTGCCAAATTGCTATCTGCAGAGCAAAATTAACACAACGACCTAAAAGACTAGAGTCTGCTCTTGAGTGCTGTATTGTTGATAATGGAGGTCCCAGTGGACAGAAATGCTTTGGGCACATGGTGTGAGAGAGGCAGGATTATCTAGGGAAGGAGCAAGAAAGCCCAGGAGGAATCCCTGGAGGAGTCACCTGCTTGCTGCCTGGAATACTTTCCTATGGAGAGTCGCCCTTTCTCCATTCCACAAGAGCCATTCAGCCCCTGAAATTTGGGTAACACTGACCTCACACTTTGCCTCCCACACCCATCCCAGGCTGGCCACAGGTATGACCACATGATCCAAGCCAGGTCGGTCAGAGGACTGCATACCTGGTGATTAGTCCAAGGATGGCTCTACGTGACCCACACGAGTTGGAAGTCTCCTCTTTTGTTTGCAAAGTCTTGTGTGACTCTAGAGTTGGCAGGGCCCTCTCTTCTCATGTGGGAGGACTGCTTGCAGCAAATTTTGGACCAAGAGATAGAGACAAAACCCCGACAGTGTCATTGAACCCTTAGCCATATATGAAGTTAGTAGGATGGATGGATCCCAGACTTTTCAGTTACATGAGTCCATATAGTTTTTTTTTTTTTTTTTTTTTGAAATGGGATCTTGCTATGTTTCAGGCTGATCTCAAACTTGTGGCTCAAGTAATCCTTCTGTCTCAGCCTTTGAAGTAGCTGAGACTATAGACATGTGCCATCATACCTAGCTCTTTTTTTTTTTTGCTTTTCTAAATTGTCATTAGATTTTATTTTTTAAGCATTGGGTTGTTTTCTCCTTTACTTACATTGAGATTGAATTTATACAACACAAAATTAACCACTAGTCATTTTTTTTAAGGTTTTTTATTTTATTTTTTTTGGTGCTGGGTGGGGATCCATCCCAGGGCCTTGTGCATGCTAAGCAAGTTCTTTACCACTGAGCTGCATCCCCAGTACCACTAGCCATTTAAAAATGTACAGTTCAGTGGCATTTACAAGACACTTCTATCCAGTTCAAGACATTTCATCATTCCAAAAGGAAACCCTATACCATTTAAGCAATCATTTCCTCCTCCTCTGTCCTCTCAACTCCTGGCAACCACTAGTCTGCTTTCTCTATGATGTTCCCTATTCTAGAAATTTCATATAAATGGAATCAAACCTTTCAGTGTTTGTTGTTGTTGTTTGTTATTTGTTTTGGAACCAGGGATTGAACCCAGGGGGGCTTAACCACTGAGCCATATCCCCAGCCCTTTTTTTTATCTTTTATTTTGAGACAGAGTCTCGCTAAGTTGCTGAGGCTGGCTTTGAACTTGTGATCCTCCTGCCTCAGGCTCCTGAGCTGCTGAGATTACAAGCATGTGCCACTGTGCCTGCTCACCACCTTTTGTTTATCCATTAATCAACTGATGGACATTCCAGCTGGTTCCTATTTTGGAGTCTTGTGAATAATGCTGCTATGAACATTCATTCATGTGCAAGAATCTGAATATCTGTTTTCAATTCTTTGGGGGGGTGGTATACCTAAGAATGGCATTACAGCATCACAAGGTAGTTTTGTGCCCACATATTTCTTTTCTAGCTTAAGCTCTAATGAAGTAGGTTTCTATACTGGACAATCAAAGGAGTTTTGACTTTGGCCTTTAAAAGGAGCCATCATGCCAATGTGGGGAGCAGCTAAGAATGTGATATGTCCAGAAAATAGGCAAACAACATGAAGAAGGGACACAGAGCAGAGAGGAAATACATTGTCTAGCAGGAGTGCCAGTAGTGCTCTCTGGGTAAGGAGAAGGGCTGTATTGTCTGCAAGTCCAGGGAGAAGATGCATCTTAGAGCAGCTGCTTTGGTAAGCCACTCTACATGAGGAAATGCCTCTCTTTCCAGGCATGGTGGTGCATGCCTATAGTCTCAGTAACTCTGGAGGCTGAGGCAGGAGGATCAAAAGTTCAAGGCCAGTGTTAGCAACTTAGCGAGACTCATGTCCCAAGATAAAAAAATAAAAAAATAAGAAAAAAAAAAAGAGAGGGTGGGAGCTGGTCAGTGATTAAGTAGTATCTCTGGGTTCAATCCCTGGTGCAAAAAAAAAAGAGGAAATGTCTTTTTTTTCTCTCTTCTTCCTCATTTTCTTCCTTCTTCTCTTCTTGCCAATGTTTGTGCAGAGATGAACCACAGAGGAGTAATGGGTGGGGACAGAACACAATTTTCTTTCTAAATGAGAGGGTTTTATTTCATTTGGTGAATCTCATACCTCTGCCAGAGACTAGTTTGTCCTGGTGAACCATAGGTAGCCCCCAGGATCACATTTGAGAGTAGCTGGCCAGCTTCAAATATGTTTACTCTCCCCAGGCTCTGGGGTGTCATGAAAACCCTGACCCTGCTAAGAAAAGAAATCACTGGGGTCTCTGCTTCTGTTCCTTCATTCCTATCATTTACCATTCTTGGTATTGTTGGTCCATTTTGAGGGACCTCACCAGGACAATTGCAATCTATGTTTCTGCTCAGTCTAATTGAATGTGGGTTGAGACTCTCCTCAGGGTCAGTCGTGTCCCTATTGTGGAGTGTACTGTGGGTAGAGAGTAACTCTACCCCATTCTCTTCATGTCCAATGCCTTCTGTGTGTATCATACTAGGCCAGATGCAAGACAATGGGAGAAGAGGCAATGGGAAGGAACATGGGTGTTGGGACACTAGAAAAAATAATAAAGTAAGGCTCATGATCCTGAGGAGTATGCAGCTCAGTAGAGGAGATAGACAGGTACCCAGAGGAAGCAGTTAACAGCAAAAAGGTGAGCAGATAAAAGTACAAGGTAGAGAAATTTCAGATCTCTAGCAAATCTTTACTCAATGTAATATGTATTTTAAAATTATAATCAAAGTGATACCTTTACACCAGGCACAGTGGTGCACACCTGTAATCCCAATGACTTGGGAGGCTGAGGCAGGAGGTTTGCAAGTTCAAGGCCAGCCTCAGAAACTTAGCAAGCTCCTGTCTCAAAATTTTAAAAAAAGGCTGGGATGAGCTCAGTGATAAGTGCCCCTGAGTTCAATGCCTAGTACCAAAATAAATAAATAAAATATAAAAACAAAACAAAAAATGTCTACTGTCAAGTGGTTAAGCATATTAGTTCTCTAAGAGAACTCTAAGAGAGAACTAATATATTTTTCCCCCCTTGGGTCAGTATTCCTTAGCAAAGAAGCCAGGAGATGCTCTCACATAGGTGTGCCATGAACAGTATTAATGACTAAGGCTACCTTGCTCCAGGTTTATATATAACTTGGTGGGCTAAGGACCATTGAGCCAAGGTACAAAGCTTCCTTTGAAATGAGAAGTTTCACGCCAATGCACAGTGTATTTCAGAAGCCAGAGATTGCAGAGATGCCTGGGCTGGCAGACTTTGTTCACAGATGACCTCAAGTGCTCAGGTGACAAACATTGAAATGAGAGTTATGGGACTAATGCAGTTCCCATGGTTGGAAATGGATCTAGCACTTTAATTAGAAGAAGCAGGTCCCAGCAGTGCGTTCATTTTGGTCTGGCCTGAGTTACCAGGGTTATGTTCGAAAATGAGGAGAAAACCTCGGTGGTATTTCCTAGCAAAATGGTCTTCTTGCGCTGTCACCGGGAGCTGGACAGAGCTGTGTGGCACAGGACAGCCGCCTATGAGCTCATGTCCAAGAAGTCCCCACCCCTCTCGCCTCTCAGTACCTGAGATTCTGGGAAATCAGATCTATTTTCAGTTTCTGGGTTTTCCTTGTTATTACAAGCACTGAGCCTCCTCGGAAACAGGTGGCCACAGGGGAGTTGAAAAAGAGGAAGATGAAGCCAGACGCAGCCTGGAGGAGACAGTCCTCAGCCCAGAATGTTCTGGAAATCTTTATCACAGGTCCTCTCAGCAGTTGCCCCTGGGGGATATCAACTCTCTTTGGGAATTCTCTTGGAGGGGATTCTGTGGGTGACTGAAAGGGCCAACCAATTTGAACCTCCATTCTTGTAAGAAGTTTGAGATAAAAACACTTTAGGAGTGTTTTCACACTTCTGGAGTTTTTTTCCCTCTGTTTATTCTTTTCTTTTTCTGGTTCTGCTGCTTAAGGCAGATATTCAGCAATACCTTCCTCCCTGTGGTTATAAAGGGAAGCATTGAGAAATGGCCACTTTTCAATTTTCCCACATTCCTGGGAAGAAAGTACCCAGCAGGTGGGTTGGAACCTTTTAAGGCCCACAATGTTTTCAAGTCTTCCCTCTCCAACAGAGGCCTGCCAATCACAAAGGAAACAAATCCAGCCTCTTTTTTTTTTTTAACAAGGCTTCCTTAAGCTTTTGAAAAAAGGGGTACCTTTTGGATTAACCATTAAAATTGACTTCCAAGTCCCAAAGGAAATCAGACATTTCCGAGCACTGCCCAGAGGATACATGAAGAAACCATGTTGAAAAAGTTAAATACGGACTTCTTAGAAATAATCACAGCTTGTTTGGAAGGGAAGGCTCCTTCACAGTCTCCTTGGCCTCCATGCACCTCCTGCTACTCAAGTGGACAACATCAGTACCATCACTGAAGGGTATGTGGCATGGGAATAAAGTGTCCCAGACAGTGACTTTAGATAAAGCTGGCAAGGAAAGGAAAGTTAAAATGAAATCAAAGTAAAATACTACTGATGCTTCTACTGCAATTTGTATATCATACTACCCATAATGATTTATAATTTCACATTGAAAGCTATTATCTTTTGGCAGACACCTTGACTTTCAGTTAAATGTTACATCAAGGAACTGCGACCAACTGCCCATAACCCACAGTAGGTTCAGTGGGAGGCTATGTGTGCTGAAGGGTGGCTGTCTAGGCAGGAGCACCTTCAACCTGATGCCACATGCTCCTTATTGGCACAAGGGTGCCATTTATCATAGTCACTGCTTTGGTGATGTCCTCCTGCAAAGGGTTTTAAGCTACCACCTCCCATCTATGCCCACTTCTTTCTGCACAGAAAGAATATAACATCTCATATTTCCTCCCCTGCTGGACAAAGACTGTCTAGTGAGTGGCACTAAAGGATCCCTCCTTATCCCTGACCTCTAGGACCTCCATATGCTTAAAACTAGCAAGAAATCTCCCCAAAAAGATGCTGGCACAATAGGAAGCTGGGTGGATTCTAACCAGCATGCCACCTCCCAACCCCTCATATCATTGACAAGAGACTGAAGAACATTAGGGGGTTCTCACAGAATATCCTAACTCTCTTGTCAGTCTGAAAGTTCTTTAGAGCAACTGATTACATAGAAATTCCATCAGAATGGAACAGACAGAAGCAGACTGTGGGGTGAGCTGGGGGCTGTGTCTCCCCTGAACACATACTCTGAAGCATGCTGATCTGTACCAATGTCGTTAAAAGAAATAAGACAGGGCTGGGGATGTGGCTCAAGCGGTAGCGTGCTCGCCTGGCATGCGTGTGGCCCAGGTTCGATCCTCAGCACCACATACAAACAAAGATGTTGTGTCCGCCGAAAAAACTAAAAAATAAATTTAAAAAAATTCTCTCTTTCTCTCTCTCTTTAAAAAAAAAAGAAAGAAAGAAAAGAAATAAGACACTTCCATAAAGTAGCCAGCCAGAGTCCAGGTGTGGCACATGGTAAGTCGACCAGTAAGCTCTTTCTATTTAACTTAATGGTTAAAGCAACACCTCTTATTTAGCTTAAAATTCTGTAATTTTTGGCTTTTTTCTTTTTTTTAATTTTTCTTATAGTTGTAGATGGACAGCGTGCCTTTATTTTATTTATTTATTTTAAAGTGGTGCTAAGGATGGAACCCTCACACTTGCTAGGCAAGCATTCTGCCACTGAATTCCAGCCCAGCCTAATTTGTGGTTCTTTAGGCTGGGCTCACACATGCCCCGAGGTCAACTGTTAAGTGGGCTGGGGTCTGGCTGCTCTAGGATGCTATTTATTCCACTTTCTGCTGCCATGATGGAAAGCCTGCAACTGGGTAATTTAGAAAGAGAGAACAGAGATTTATTTGGCTCATTGTTCTGGAGGCTGGGAAGTCCCATCATGGCATCTTTGCCTTGTGTGGGCCTTTGTGCTGTGTTACACCCGGGTGGAAGGTGAAAGGGCAAGAGAGGGCAGAAGCGAGAGAGTGTGAGAGGGCCACACTTGCTTTTATAACAGATGCGCTCTCATGATCCCCGACTCACTTGAAAACAACATTAATACCTAATCACCTTGTTAGGCCCCGTCTCCCAATACTGTTATGTTGGGGATGCTGTTTCCAATACCTGAACTTGAGGGACACATTCAGACCTAGCAGATGGCCTCAGCTGGGGCAGCTCCTCTGTGTTGGCTCATCCTTCCAGCAGGCTCGCCTGGGCCTGTTCATGTGGGTTCCAAGAGAGAGCAGGCAAGAGGCTAAGAACTGCGCAAACAACATCCACTGCATTCTGCTGGCCAGAGAAGTCACATGGGCAGCCCAAATCAAGGAATGGAGGGCAGCCACAAGGTCATTTTCAAAAGGGTAATCACAAGGGAACAGTGAAGGATTGGGACCTATTATTATAGGTACCAATATAATCTGTGAGTGTGTATAGTTTTTTAACCATTTCCAAAAGGAATTATATGAACAGGTCAGTTGACAAGTTTAAGATGAAAAGATATTTGGGAAAGAAAGACCAATGGACTGGTGAAATATTGCCAAAGGGTAACCCCTTTGTTACTGTGCCTGATCCCCAGTAGCCCTTACAGAGGCTCCTTCCCTTCCTGGCCAGACACTGCCCAAGATGTGAGTCCTGCTCCCAAGATGCTGGTACCTGGTTAAGGAGACCTTCTCATCTAGCAATGCAGTTCTCAGTGAGCTTCTGGTCTTCCAGTAGAGTCAGTTCTGTCTCTCTGGGAAGAACCAAAGCTCTGCTCCACGAGTCAGGGGTTCATTGCCCTGCTCTGGAAAGGTTACTTCTCTTATCTAGGGGGATTAGTAAGAGTCTGGTAGCATGGCCATTGTCCTTGAGATCACCCCAGTCTTCAAGGTGGCTGGGAATTTGAACAGAAGCATGAAGCAGCACAGGTACTGTCTCCATACGTGCTGAGTGCCTTCTGTCACATTTTCAGAGTGATATGCTTGGCAACTTCCCTTTAGCAACAGTTTGGCTTCAAACTCTTGATCTGGGGCTGGGGATGTGGCTCAGTTGGTAGAGTGCTTGCCTAGCATGCACAAGGCCCTGGGTTCAATCCCCAGCACCATCAAAACAAACAACAAACTCTTGGTCTGACTTCCTTACTTTCCAGAGCAGCTGGAATTATGGGCATGCACCACAGTACCTTGGCTATTATTTATTATTATTATTCTTAAAAGGGACTGGTGTGCCTTTTGCCTTTTCTTTCTTTTTATCTGCAACAGGGATGTTAGGGCAAGAAGCATAGCAGCTATTTTGTAACCATGAGGACTAAAGTCAAGATCTGAGGGTGGTAGATCAAAATGATAGAGGTAGCCTAGGGGCCTGGTGACTTATTTGAGCAGCTATACCAGCCCTAAGGCTTTAAAAATTATCGTTAAGTCAGGGTTGCTTAGGTTTTCTTTTAGTTGCAGCCAAACAAATTCCTTACCAATACAGGAAAGTTACTTATTGATTTTAAACAAAAGTGGATTCACTGAAATACAACTAAGAGACCTGGGAATCTCTAAAGAAGCTCCAGGAACAGGTCAATCATAGAGATCATTGTCCATTTCAAGCTGGAGCTTTCTATTGTAAACTTGTTTGGAAGGAAATAAATCAGGATCAAGGAAGTCAGGATGCTGTCACCTGTATCTTATTACTACATTTGATTAAATCACAGACAACATCAATTGTAAGGTGCAGTATTTGTTAATAAATATCACTTTGAAAGAAAAAAAATCTTTTCAAGTCCTATCATTGGTCGCAAGATGCTGCCACCCTGATTTCAATGTGAAAAGGAGGCATCTTAGAATCAGTGAAATATAGCATATATTTACTTGCTTCTGTGATTACTGCTTGCCATTCCCATTAGACCAGAGACCCTATCTGCCTTGCTCTGCTGAGTCCTCCAGACTCAGAGTTGGGCCTGGCACTGAGGAGTGCCATCCTTTGTATGTGTAGGGGTGGGTGGGTAGATGCTAGAGGTGGAACCCACGGCCTTGTGCATGTTAGGCAAGCAATTGACCCTTCAGCCATACTCCAGGCCCCTCCACAAATACGTATTAATAAATGGGTCAGCTGAGTGCAATGGTGCATACCTGTAATCCCAGAGACTCAGGAGGCTGAGGCAGGAGGATCACAAGTTCAACCTTAGTGAGACTTAAGCAATTTAGTGAGAACCTGTCTCAAAATAAAAAAAATAAATTAAAAATAAATTTTAAACAAAGGAAGATGTAGCTCAATGGTAAAGGGTCCCTGACTGAGTTCAATCCCTTGTAGCAAAAATAAAGATAAATGGGTCAGTGTCCTAGTCTTCACTTTTCTAATCAATTTGTGTGTCACCCTGGCTGGGGAAAACATTTTCCTTTTTCTGAGCCTCATTTCTTCATAATGTAATTCAACTGTCCCCATCAGGAAAAAAAAAAAAAAAAAAAAAGAAGAAGAAGAAAAGAAAAGAAAAAAGAAATCCCCATGTACAGCCAAAGTGGACCCTACTTAGCATCCCCATGGAGATACCTCCCAGGGTCTCACATGGATACAGGGGACCCTTATTCTCCACCATACCTAAAAAAATCTCTTTTTCTCCAGGGCCCAGCTCCTAAGGCTCTGGGATTAACCCTTTCCACCCAAGCTTTTTCCAATAACCTGCTTGGTTAACTAAATATGTTCCCTGCAAACAAGGAAGGGCCAAGGAAATAAGCAAGATCCTTTAAGCAAAGACATGATACTTTGTAATTCGCTGAGTTTCTCCAAGAAGATGACACACCAGCATGCCAGCACACAAAATATTCTTAAGTATCATCAACCTGCATCTCTCAGAGAGATAATCTTGCCTCAACAAAATCAAAGAGCTAGCAAAGAGCAGGGCTGTGTGCACCCCTCCCCCTATACAAATATCATATTCAGAAATAGTAAAGATAACAGTTCACACCTCATAAGTGATGGACCCCTTGCATATGTTTCTCCATGTAGTCTTCCACGGAGCCTGTGGGATAAGAAGTACCATTAGCACTTTTTTTTTTTTAAGGAGAGGAAACTGGGGCATAGAGAGGTGAACTTGTAGTAGACAGCAGAGCCTGACTTTGAACCCAGGGTGGGGCAGCACGGGAATTAATGCTGTAACCCATTATGCTATACTGCTTTGCAACTGCCTCATACCAAACACCTAGTTCATGCCAGGCTGTGTGCTTGGCATCCATGCACAGAAGGCCCCTAAGGAAGCCTTCACCGGGAGGAGGTTTGGAGCAGGGTATTGAAGGAAAGACAGGAGTTTGCTAAGTAGAGAAAGGGAGGTGCCAATTCTGGTTGCTTAATAATAAGCCCTCCTCCTTTATTTTTTTTAACTTTTTAAACTATAAATTTCTTTCTTGGAGGCTGGGAAGGGAGAGGAGGCAGAAGAGCCAGAAGAAGGCAGGACTGAAAAATCAGAAGAGGAGCCCCATGGGGAGGAAGTTGGCCTCCGGGGTTAGAGGTTATAGAAACTCTAGTTAGTTGGTGCTGGGCTTGAAACAGAAATTCACAGCCAGGTGTGTGGTGCACTCCCATCCCAGAAACTCAGGGGGCTGAGGCAGGAGGATTGCAAGTTTTGAGGCTAGCCTCAGCAACTAGTGAGACTCTGTCTCTCAAAATAAAAAATAAAAAGGGTCAAGAATGTAGCTCAGTGATACAGCAGCCCTGGGTTCAGTCTCCAGTACTCTCCCCACCTCCTCCCCGGCAAAAAAAAAAATAATAATAAAAAAATAAAGGAAGCAAAAAGTCACATAGTCACGAGGTATTTGGGCCACCATTTGGGATTTGGGAGCAGCCACATTATGGGGCCATGGGCAAGCTGACCGTAGAGTGAAGGAAGCCAACTGCTAGAGAAAGACTGGGGTAGATCAAGCAGGATGAAAGCCCATGGAACTCCAGAGAGTGGGAAAGAGCTGGAGAGAGTAGCTGCCCGGGACTTCTTGGTTCCCTGTGGCCACACTGTACACGCTATCTGTAAGCATGCCAATTCCGGTTGCTTAATAATAAGCCCTCCTCCTTTATTTCTTTTTTTTTTTTTTTACTTAAGCCAGTTTAAGTTTATGTTTCTTGCAATTAACAGATCCTAACATAACCTTCATGCTGTCCTGTAATCTCCTTTTCACTTTCTAGTTTCCCTTTTTAAAAATATAAATGCTCCAGTAGAAGGAATGCATATATCACTAATACCTAAGGATAAATTCCTTTGGTTATTTTCCTGAGTGGAGGAAGGGTAGAAAGAGACAGGCACAGGCGGGTAGTGTGAGTTTGTGAGTTTTAGGGGAGAGGATGCTAAAGGGATGGGAAATGTCGTGGAGAACCAGAGACAGACACCTGCCCTCCCGACTGTGCTTAGGCTCAGCCAGGTAGGCAACCCTCTTCTTGCATTGGAATCTGCAGGCTGACTACCCAATTTCTCAAGAGAAATGTTCCAGAGCATCGTGGTATAACATAAAAGGTCAAGAATTAGCCAGAAGTACGGTCTGTCTGGACCAGGATCTGGGTCCCTGCCTAATTCTGCAAAAATTCAAGGTGTTTCTTTTTTACTTTAAACGTATGGAGTTTCTTTATTCTGATGCACCAAAAACTTGCCATGTCACACTTGAGTAGTTTCCCCATCCCCCTCATTTCCCAGCTAATTAACTGTCAATGAATAAGAATAAAAACCTCAGCATTCTTATTCTAACTTAGTTATGTACCCAAACAGTGGCTTTTTCAATGGCTGTTTTTTAGGAAGGGCATTGGAAAAACCCACACCCTCAAAGAGCTTTCAATAGCAAGCAACAGGCCACGTTTTTATTCACTTGAACTTATATATAAACCTTTTCATTCCCTAAGGGATCTGAGGGGCCTCCTACCTTTATGTGTCATCACTCCAAGTGTGTCAAAAATACTGACTCTGTCCTTTGGATCTGAAATGTCTCCCCAAAGCCCATGTGTTAAAGGTCCAGTCCCCAGTCTGGTGCTACTGAGAGGTGGCAGAACCTTTAAGAGGTAGGGCCCAGTGGGAGGTCTTCTGGTCATTGGAAATCTTCTCTCAAAGGGTATAATAGGATCCTACCCCTTCCTTTTTCTCTTTTTGGCTCCCCTCCATGAGGTAAACAATACATCCTGAAATTGATGAAATATGGAGTTATCATCCTTAGTGTACAGATAAGGAATCTTCATTCCTTTCCATAAAATGTGTTTTACATCTCTGAGTGGCAGAGCTAGGGCTTTAACCCAGATGTCACCCCATGTACTCCCACATGACATACTCTTCTGCCATAGGCCTCGAGCAATGTGACCAATTAATGGACGGAGCCAAAATAAACCTTTTCTCTTTTTAAGTTGATTTATGTGACATATGTTACAGTAAAGGAAAACTGACCAATACCACTGGCTATATCCAGAAAGTTAGAAAATGTAACAATGGCCAACATGAATCAATCACTTACTGTAGGCAAGGCCTTGTGCTAAGTGATTTACATGAATTAGCTCATTCAGTCTGTGAGAGGTAACCTTATTTCACTGAAACAACAATACCATCAATTATGAATTACTAAGAAAGAAAAAAAAATCTGTCAATTAACTGGAAGACACAGTACCAGGCAGGATATGCTAGACTGTGCTGTCAAAACAGCCCAAATCACAATGGCTGAAAGGAGAAAGGTTTATGCTTCTCTCTTTTTAAATGACTAATGGCTGTAGCTCCATTCCATATCATCTGTCCTGTGGGATCCAGGCCCATGAAATAGCCTCATATGGAACTTTGCTGGTCTTGGGGTAGATGAAAAAGAGCATGAGGAGAACCAAGTTGACTTCTTCTTTTCTTACTTTTTTCTTTCTTTTCTTTTTTTTTTTTTCTTTTTTTTTTTTTTTGGTACCAGGGATTGAACTCAGGAATACTCGACTACTAAGTCACATCTCCAGCTCTATTTTATATTTTATTTAGAGATAGGGTGTCACTGAATTGCTAAGTACCTCACTTTTCCTGAGGCTGGCTTTGAACATGCGATCCTCCTGCCTCAGCCTCCCGAACACTGGGATTTCAGGTGTGTGCCGTGGCACCTGGCTGCTGCCGTTGACTTTTAAAACTTCAGCCCAGATATGATGTATGTCATCTTCCTTCACATGCCATTGGCCACAACAAGTGACATGGTACCCTGGGCTCAGCATGGTAGGGTGCGGGCTCCTCCTATAGAGACACACTGTTGGGGCACTGCAGCACACAGTAATACAGTCTCCCACTCCCACATCCATTGTGAGACATATCCTGACTTCAGAGTTATTAAAGTGTGAAAAAGTACATCCCGGACTTGATGAAATATGGAGCCATCATCCCTCACATACCAGTAAGGAATCTCCATTCCTTTCCATAAAACATGCTTCACATCTCCAAGTGGCAGAGCTGGGGCTTTAAACCCCCGATGTCACTGATTCCATTTTAACCACCCGACTTCCCATGTGTGCCTGGAAGGAGGATTTACCTAGATGGTAGGATTTCTCAGGTGCTGCGGAAGCCTAGGGGTCTCCTAAATTACTCTTCATTTATCAATTTTTTTAAATTTATTTTTTAGTTGTAATTGAACACAATACCTTTGGTTTTTTTATTTCTTTTGATGTGTTGCTGAGGATCAAACCCAGGGCCTTGCATGTGCAAGGTGAGTGCTCTACTGCTGAGCCACCTCCCAGCCCCTCCATTTATTAGTGTTTTTAATTCGGTGGTGCTAGGGATGGAACCCAGGGCCTCATGCATGCCAGGCAAGTGCTCTATCAGGAGCCACACCTTCAACCTATTAATCATTTTTAAAAGCTCTGTTATTGAAACATGTATTGAGTTAGCGCTGTGCTGGGCCCAACACCTTCCCCTGAAGGGGTAGCTCTAGTTCCTTAAAACAAAATGCCCCAGGTCAGCCAGGGGTCAGAAGGAAGGATCCACAGAGGTCAGTTATTGGTGGTGGAGAGAAAGAAGTGTGCTCAGAGGGTAAGATCCACGTGACCCCTTCCCATACTGGGCTGGCTCTGGTCGTAAACAGCCCCATAAAGAGATGACTATTTACTCCAGGCAGAGGCCTGGGGGTTGGGGGATGGAGTGCCGAGAAGGGAATGAGCTGGCCATTGGAATGTGCGTGTGGGTGGGTGGAGGGGGGAAGTGGCCACCAGCTTCCACTGAGTCACAGAGGACGAGTGGAGGAGGGTGGCTCAGCTCTACCTTGGTGCAGCAGGAAGGAGTGAGGGCAGGAAGCGCCAGAGGTTGGGTGGGGCAGGGACAGAGAGGAGGGGCGGCTCAGGCCAGGGCAGATCCCTGCCCTGGCAAGCAGGACTTGGATGCAAACATTGCCCAGTGAAAACCACCAGGATGCAGCTGGCCACGCGGGGGGCCTCTTCTGGGATGTAAGTCGGGGTTGCCGGAGAGCATCCAGAGCCCCTGCCTTTACCTGGTTTGAACTTCAGAAGCTGCTGCCCGTGTCAAATAAAGATTCTGGGAAATAGAGATTTAGAGTCCTTTATTGGCCACTTCTTCCCAGGGGGAGGGTCTTGAACATAATAAAGGCACAGAATCAGAAAAGCTGAGGGTGAGAAAAAACAGGAAAGATTAGAACAGGTTGGAGGGGGTGGGGACAAAACAGAAACATGAAATCAAGCCAGCCACAGGATGGCATCCCTGGCCAGCTGTGGTGTAATCCAAGTGCGCTTTCTAAAGTTCTGCTGTGGGCTCCGCTCAGCCCTGAAGTTAGGCTGCCTCATGGAAGAGAGGCCCAGATTCCCCTCTCAGAGACCCCCAGAGGGAGGGCTCACTCAGGGCACCCTGCCCAGTTGGCTCCAACCTTCACATTTGCCCTCCCAGCCTCAGCTCCTGGCCGGTCTGGCTGCTGTGTATCTAGAGACGTCTCTTAGGTCCTCCTCACCTAGCACCCCTGTCCCCTCTCCATCCTTCAAGGCCACCCTCCTGTATGACCTCAGCCCTGGCTGAGCAAGCACTGTATGCTTGACTACACAGGGTGGGGAACTGAATGACCCCGGCTAAAAAGAAAGAAGAGGCACTGTACTGTCCCATCTGTGGAAAGTTCCAAGCTAGAGCTGGAATGGGAAGCCCTGGCAGACCAGGGTCTTAAACTCCATCTGTCTGTCCCTCTCTGTCTGGCTCTCTCCAGCCTGATTTTTTCTTTTTGTTAATTTCCTTCTCTCAAGCTGGCTGTCCCCTAAGACTGGAACATGGCTTTGGGACACTCCTGGAGTCCCCCTTACAACCTGGTAACCAGGAAAAGTGGCTTGGTCTTTCCCGGCTACTGGCTTTCTAGGGAAACAATCTCAGGGAGGGATTCTGATTGTTTCGTCCTTAATTTCGAGCCACCCCTGTAGTCCTGGTGTTGAAGTATGAGTAGAATTTGGACGGGGATCATAGTGGGAAGCCCAGGCAATCTGAGCCACAGAGATAATTTCCATCACAGCCTTTGCTAAGTGTTGCAGGTGTTAGTTAACCTCAGCCTCAACATCCCATAATAACTTAAAATTGGGAATCTCTCTTGGGCTGCTTCTGCTGGCCCACAGTTAGTAGAACCTTGTTTGCTAACTGTTTGGATCAAACAAACAGGCTAGCTGGAACTGCTAATCACTAAAAAGAAATCTATCTGAGGGATACACACCTGTAATCCCAGCTGCTCCGGAGGCTGAAGCAGGAGGATCGAGATGAGAGTTCAAAGCCAGCCTCAGCAACTTAGAGAGGCACTAAGCAACTCAGTGAGACCCTGTCTCTAAATAAAATATAAAAAAGGGCTGGGGATGTGGCTCAATGGTTAAGTGCCCCTGGGTTCAATTCCGGGTGGGCCCCCCCGCAAAAAAAGAAAGAAATCTATCAAAACCCAGTGTGGTGGCATCAGCCTGTTATCCCAGAAAGCAGGAGGCTGAGGCAGGAGGATTACAAATTCAAGTTCAGCTTGGGTAATTTAGCAGAGATCATAACTTAAAATAAAAGAAAATGTGTTCAGGGTATGGCTCAGTGGAGAGTGCTTACCGAGCAGGTGAGGGAGGCCCTGGGTTCAATCCCTAGTACTGCAAAAAGCAACAGAAACAAAAATCTGTTTTCCCTCACACAGATCAGAGTGGATGCAGACTCTCTGAAATCTTTCAGGCTCTTTTGGAGAAATTTAGACCTCTGGATGCTAGTAGCCATTAAAGAATAAAATGACCGTCTCTGGGCTGGGTATGTAGCTCAATGGTAGAGCACTTGCTTGGCATGTGTGATGCCCTGGGTTCAATCCCCAGGACTGTAACAAACAAAAAAGAACAAACCTTTCCTGCCCATGTCCTTACCCTCCTGGTACAGGGAGATCTCTGTGCCATCCAAAAGGGCTTTTGCTTGTTTCTTTCGCCTAACAGGGATCCCAACCTTAAGGACTGGTAGTGATAGAGATGGCGATGGCGCCACTTACCTAGCCAAGGTGATATTAAAAGTTTATCTCAAAACAGCGAATTATAATCTATGCCTGTCATTTAACTTGAGGGGTGACATTTCCATGCTCCTCTTGCCATCCCAACACCTCAGGGTACCTAGCCATGCATGCCTCCTGGGTTCAGAACCAGCCTCTCCTCCCAACAACCTTTCTCTAGGCTTAGCTGGTTACAGATTCAAAAAGGCCATGTTACACTCTTTCCTTAGCCTGTGAGCACTACTTTCTGCCGGTTGATAAGTCATTAGTGAGCATCTGTTGTGTATCAACCATTGTATTGGAACTGAAAGGAGTTCTGAGAGGTGTAGAGCAGGACCACTCTCAAGGAACTAGGTTGACACAGAGAGCTCTCCAAAGAAAGATAACCTGGACTGGGTCATCCTGAAATTTCTTCCAAGCACTCATAAGATGTGGTTATAGACTAAATGATTGGGTTTGGGCCAGGCCCTGACAGATGGGGAAGGAGGAGAAGCATTCTAAAGGCAGGTTCTAAAACAGTGATATATTGGTTAAAGATAATGAGTATGTAATATATTCCATAGGCAGAATGGATCAGTGAAAATTCAGATGAAAAACTAAATTGAATTGTTTTCGTGTTTAAATCCCTCTTGCCTACAGCTGCTCCTGATGGACACTTGACTTTACACCCAGAAATTATTCTCCCTTCTTTCTTCCTAACAGAGCTCCAGTTTTGTTATGATTTACTTCTCCCGGTGTAGCCATGTGTTGGACTACAAACCTGCTCAGCATGAAGTTTGTCTTGCCATTGCTTGGGTCTATATTGAGCATGTGACCCCTCTTGACCAATGAGAATGAAGGGCTTCCCCATAGGGGGGTTCTGAGAAAAATGTCCTTGGTTGTAAGAGAAACTCATCAAAATGAGATAGGATAGAAGGAATAAGAAATAGGTCCAGGACTCAGGATGTAGCTCAGTGGTAACTTGCCTAGCATATGTGAGGCCCAGGGTTCAGTCCCAGCACCACACACACACACACACACACACACACACACACACACACAGTAGAAAGGAGATGGAATCCTAAAAGAAATAATTCTTTTTTTTAAATTCCGAAGTTCTGCATACTTTCCAGGCATTTTACTCCCTAAACCTGTTATCCCCAAATTCCTGAGAAATCTGTAATTCTGCCTGCATGCTATTAACTATTGCCCCCCATGAATAGATTAAACAAAGATAGAAAGATATCTTGAGAAACCTATAATTGAGAGGACTTTCCAGTACTATTGACCAGATAATGAAGACCATGTCGACCTGAGAATCCTGAGACGGACCAGACCACCAGAAATCATCCTAAGATCACCAAACTAATATTATTCCTTCATACCTTCCCATAACCACTGCTCACCAAGTTTCCTTTAAAAAAAGAGCAGGGAAACCAAAAATGTGTCTCTCACTCTCAAGATGGCCCACATTCTCTCTTGAATGTGTTTTCCTGACTTTACCCGTAAAGATCTCTCTCTCTCTCTTGAGATAGTCCCCATTCTCCCTTGAATATATATCTACTTTCCTAAATAGGCCTGTGTCTGTGCCTCTGACTGGCACATCCTGAAATTCTTTTCTGTCACAGATGCCAAGAACACCACTGGTCTTGAGTCAATTTCCCACTTCTCTCCAGAGAACTCCTTGAACCCTTCTATGGAGACACCTCCTGTGATGAAGAGAGACAGTCTTTCTTCTTACTCTGGACATTGTCGTGTCTGGAGGTGGTGATTTTGCCATTAGTCTAAGGATGAAGTCAACAGTGAAGGTAGCCAAACAGAGTGGTGAGAAGAACTTGATTCTCTAATTATACTGTTGAGCCTCTGAATCAACCATCCGAAACCTGCCCTTCCTGTTACCCAACGAAACAGTCTTGTACTTTTTAGGCTAGTTTGAGTCAGGGTTTTGTTCCTTGCAGACCAAAGCTTCCTCACTGCTTTCTTACCAGATCTCGAAATTCTTTTTTTCTAGTCAACTCACTTATAGTGAACTCACTGGAAACTCTAGTTCCACGACTCTTCCCATTTCTCCAGTTATTACTGCTTCCTGTTCTTATCAGCTTTATGTCAACACAGAGTCCTTGCATATGGGTTGACCTTGCCCCCTCTCTTGCCAGGACCCTCCAATTTTCACTCCCTCCCTCCCCGCATGGGTCAATCCAAGGCAGCTTTTGCCACTCCTATCATCAAGTCAGAGTAATAAACTGCTGTCCAGGTTTGTCGGAGATGGAGAAGTTTCCTGCGGTTCCAGATGTTCAGTGCCAACACTGGAACCGTCCTAGGACAGTATGCTGGGTGACCCCGCCCTGAGATGGTGAGGCCGCTGGAGAAAGCACCCTAAAACTGTGTGTTCACTGGCTCTTATGGATATATGATTTCCATTTTCTGCCACACTTTACTCCTGTTTGCCAAATCCTATGTTCATTTCAACCTCCTGAAGGTCTCAGTACCCAACCCCCCATTCTCTACAAGACAAAATGTTAAGGAAATTCAAATAAAAGAAAATTCCAGTGTGAAAAGATTTGGGGCCTCTTGGAGGAAAGGGAATTCCTGAGGTTTGATCCTCTTTGCCTGTGGCCTAAGGTTTAGGTAGGATCCATCTTCCAAGGACAGGTGCTGGTTTAGGAACCGAGGACCAGTTTCTTTCTCTCAGTCCATTGTCCCCATCACTCCAGGAGGGGTCAGTAGCGAGCAAAAGGTGTTGCCATAGGGTAGAGCTGGTGACCTGACTTCTGGGCCATCCAGTTCCCTGCCTGGGCAGATGTCAGAAGAAAACACATGGCTACACAATTGGTCTTTCATTAGCATTTTTCTGGCAGACTCAGAAGAATTTAAGACTGAAATGACTGGAAATTGAATTCTTCTTACTCCTCTCTCTCTCTCTCTCTTTTTTTTTTTGACTCCTCTCGCTCCTACTTTTGGGGCCAGGAGACTCCTGATCTAAATGGAAAGAGACAGGAACAGAAGTGAGGAGGGCACAGGCAGTTAGGGTGCCCCCTCCGAGGCCCCATCTCCTGGCCTCAGGCCCTTGGGAGGATTGTCATGTTAATTACTCCCTGGGCCTCTTGCCCAGTGGAGCCCCACCTCCAGCATGACTCATCCTTTTCCTGCAGGGCCTGGCAGCATCTCTGCCAGGCCCCGGAGGCCCCACTGTGCGCCCCCCTTAAGGAGAGACCTAGGTCCTTGAGATCAGCTCACCAGCTAGTACTTCTTGGTGCCCTGTTATAGTTGGGGTGCTGATGAGAGGTGGCGGTGGGAAAGAAAGCCAAAGAAAAAGTCCTGAAGATCGTGTCTTACTTACCATTTACCCCTGGGCAAGGCCTGACATGCTGGGGCCACAGATGATTGTGACCTGTGAGCTATTTATTTGCTATAAATCCTGGGCCAGGTTAAGATTAATTCACATCAGTTTCTTATTCCCTGGAATGCTAGAGATTTAGAGCTAAAAAAGCCTTAGAGAACATTGTCAGGACCATTATTTCAATAAAGAGACCAAGAGAGCTAGAGGGCAAGGTGACACTTGATATGGGCTGGGTTGTTCCTGCTGTAGTTAGGGATGAGTGTCACAGAGAAGCCCAGGCCCAGCCCTTCCTACACCTATAGTCAGGTGAGTTTCATCTCCCCATCTTCCTGGCCGTGTGGAGGTTTGGTGGAGCAGCAGTATGGTGTATGATCAAAGGAGCCATAATTAAGGAAGCATCAATCAAATGAAGAGGGTCTCCCTTTGGTTAAGAACTCTGGGTAGAGTTCTCTGTTTCCTGCTTCCATGTCCTGAGCTGTTTTCCTCCTCCACACCTTTCTGCCATGATGTTGTTCTGCCTCACCTGCGGCCCAAAGCAACAGAATCAGCTGTCTTTGTGAGTCCCAAATAAACCTCTTCCTCTAGAGAGAGAGAGAGAGAGAGAGAGAGAGAGAGAGAGAGAAAGGAAGGAAGAAAGAGAGATAACTTTAGGTAGAGCCAGGTGTGGTGGCACAGGCTCAGGAGGCTGAGGCAGGAGGATCACAAGTTCAAAGGCAGCCTCAACAACTTAGTGAGGCACTAAGCAACTTAGCGAGACCCTGTAAGGTCCTTGCTTCACATCTGGACGGCCATCTAAAGTGACAGCCACCATTTTAAGAAAAATCTCACTTTCCTGCCCAAGGACATTTCTGGGAAAGGCTCATCACTCCCTCATACCAACCTCACCTTTAACCACCCGCATTAGGACCTGAGCCTGCTGTGTAAAGTCCTGATCCCCAAGCCTGTCTTGCCTCTCTCCATCTATGGAGAGATGGCCTTTATTTGTTAGTTCTGACAAACTCTCGTGTGTATCTCTGCCTGATCTCTGTCTTTCATTTCTTGCTCGTCCATCTCTGGGTTCCTCGCTTTCCTTTCAGATCCAGTCTCAAAAGAGGGGGTGCCTGGAGATGGTTTAGTGGTTAAGCACCCCTGGGTTCAATCCCCAGTACCAAAAAAAAAAGGAACATTAGGTAGAAAAAACATATGTGTTTCAGTGGAAAACTGTGTGTCTTCTGTAGCATACTCTTCAGGGTCAAGAGATCACGAGATTCTGGTCCTGTTCAGTTTTTGCTGTTATCATTTTTGAAACTTGCCCAGGTTGTCTCAAACTTCTGAGCTCCTGATTCTCTCACCTCAGCCTCCTTAGTAACTGTGACAACAGGCATGTGCCACCATCCTCAGTTGTTCAGGGACTTTTTGTTTTGGTTTGGTTTTGGTTTTTGGTACTAGCGATTGAACCCATGGCTTTGGGAATGCTAGGCAAGCACTCTACCACTGAGCTATATCTCTAGCCCTTTTAAACAAACAAAACAAACAAACAACAACAAAAAAAAAACATTTTATTTTGAGACAGGGTCTTACTAAATTGCGAGGCCTGGTCTAGAACTTGTGATTCTCCTGCCTTACCCTCCTGAGTAGCTGGGATTATAGATGTGTGCTATTGTGCCCAGCTGTTCAGTTGGGTTTCTTTGTGCTTTTTTGTGGTACTGGGGATTGAACTCAGGCCCTCATGCATGCTAGGCAAGGGCTTAATCACAAAGCTACCTTGCTAGCCCTGTTTCTTATTCCCTGGAATGCTTCGTTCCTCACTAAGTTGTTGAGGCTGCCTTTGAACTTGTGATCCTCCTGCCCTGTTGAGTTGTTTTTAAGTTATTTTGCAACTCTAAAAATGGTAGTTAATTGACAAATGCGTAAATTCTGTTCTGTCTGGTAGAGATTTGACTTCTTCCTATCCCCTACCTGCTTTGCGGGGGAGAAAAAAAATTTTTTTATTCTGCCATTTCCAATTCATCTCAACATTCCTTTATTTCACATATATTTGCATTGCTTTTTCCTTTGAGTCAGCTATCAGATCTAGCTGTCTGGTTCTATCGTATTACTTGAGCAAAAAAATTCTTTAATACATACTCTTTTAAAAATATTTCTATGGAAGACATGATCTCACATTTTAAAAGTTTTTTTTTGTTGTTTTCTTTTTTCTTTTTGGCAGGGCTGGGGGTTGAACCCAGGCCATTGAGCATGCTAGGCAAGTGCTGTACCACTGAGCTACATCTCTTGACTTTACCTATTAACTGTCTTACCTTGTTCCCTGGGCCCAGCCACCCCACTGTGTGGCTTGGTGAGTCAGCTGGGTGTCTCTGTTTCAGTCCAGATGAATCCAACTAGAGCTACTCTTGTCTGGGCTTTGCCTGGCAGAGAGACAATCAGCCCAAGGAGGACGGTGAGGTTTGGCCCAAGGGGTCTGAGGTAAAGATTGAGCAACTCAAGGGCAGTTTTGGTGGTGTCTCAACTGAATCCTAGCTACTTAGGAGACTTTGGGGCATTGTTCAGGAAAATGGAAATGGTTTGGGGTGGCTCTGACCTTTAAGAAGGGGGAGGAAGGCCTGTATTCCCAGCAACTTGGGAGGCCAAGGCAGGATGATCACAAGTTTGAGGCCATTCTGGGCAACTTAGGAAGAACTTGTCTCATAATAAAATACATCTAAAAAGGCCGGAGAATGGGAGAGGCTGGAGATGTCGCTCAAGTGGAAGAGTGTCTGCTTAGCATGTACAAAGCCCTGGGTTCAATCCCAAGCACTAGAAAAATAAAAGGGGTGCTGTGCCCTAGGCTGCCCTGTGGATGATCTCCACACTCTCTTTCTGCCATTAAACAGGACGAGTAGACATCTTTCCTTTTTTTCCCCTTTCTTCATTAGTATTCATTAGATATTTTAAAATGTCTAATAGTGAGAACTCGTTTTAAGATGCTTGAATTCTCATACTGAGGTGTGAATTAGTGTCCAGTAACTCAGAGCCTGTCTGCTCACTACTTAATTTAGAGATAGCTGGTTGGTGCAAGGCTTCTGGTGCCAAAAAACTTTCATTTCTGAAGCCTTCTGGCCAAGTTCAATGACAAATACAGCCATAAATACTCATTCCAACAACTCCCCAGACCATCGTCACAGAGCTTTTACACTGTGTTTACTCAGGGCTCCCCAGCCAAAATCCTCTGGCTCATACTTCCCTGGGGTGGCTGGAATCATCAGTGTCGCCCACTACCTGTGGCGCATGGACCCCTTTCCTGACATTTCTGCACCAGTGGTTTATGTGTCTAGATGCCAAGCTGAAGCTCTGGGCCCTGGATTCCTGCAGGCAATTTCCTGCAGTTGTAAACCCCTGGCTCCCTGCTTACCCCATGGTGATGCTCTGGCAGAGGCCTCTGGAGCTAAAACCTTGGACTTCAGGCTTTTGCCATGGGAGGCCCTTGCTGCTTGGGTTCTGCTGTCTAGGCGGAGTATGACAGGTTATCAGCTGTTGGGTTGTGTGGCCTGCGGGGTGGCTTTGCAAAGTGGAACTTTATAGAAGGAGTAGGAAGGGAGTCTTGGAAGGACATGGGGTCCTTTCCCCCACCCTATGATCCCTGGGGTTCACTTAGACCACAAAAGTTGGTCTTGCTTTCAGAGGCCAAGCATTGACTGGTAACTGTCTGGCCGCCAGGAGGATTGCTGGGAACGCCCACATGTGTTTCTTAATGCTGACCACATATTAGAACCAACAGGGGAGCTTTAGAAACAATGCCACTTCAGCCCCATCCAGGCCATTTACATCTATAGTCTCTCGGGGATAAACTTGGACAGGAGTATTTTTAAATCCAGGTATAACGTTGATGCAGCAATACTTACCAATTGCAAGCATGTAGCCTGGTGAATTTTTTTGCATATGTATCTACCCAGGTCACTACTACTTCCACCAAGGCTCTCGGTTGCCTTTCTATATAAAAGGAAAACACATTTTTTCCTCTACCCATCTAAGGGTCTTTGGCAGTGAGCCTGTACATTAGAGTGACAAAAGACAGAACAACAGAAGAAAAACAAACAGAAGTCTCTTAACATGTGCATCCTGTTTTCACATGGGAACCCTCGATGAGTAACTCAAGGGATGGTTAGAACCTGGGTTTTCAACGAGGCATGGTGGCTCACACCTATAATCCCAGTGATTCAGGAGCCTGAGGCAGGAGGATCACAAGTTCAAGGCCGGTTGGGGCAACTTAGTGATACTCTGTCTCAAAATAAAAAATAAAAAGAACTGGGGAAGTGGCTCCAGGGTAGAGCACCCCAACTTTAATCATACTACAAAAACAAACAATATAGGCCTACGTGGCATATTAACAAAGGCACGTAAATTTGTAGAGAAGTGGCAAGACAAATGAAAAGGATTTAGAGTTCCTAGAGCAGCAAAGTGTGGAAAGACAAATACGTGGGGCGCTGAGGGACGGGAGGATGGAGAGTGAGGTTTGTTTTGCAACTCCCTCTGGTGTCCTCCTGGGCTGACCAGGGTCCAGTTGTATCCAGTGATTAACAAACTTGTGTCCTGCTACTACGCAAATACCCAGAGAGCTTTTCTTGCATCTGCTCCTTCTCAGTTGTCTTCAGCTCAAAATAATACTTATGCCAAGTGGCATATTTTGGGGTCACATAATCTGACCCTCTTCTGTAGGAGTAACATCAGGGCCCATCGGATCAGGAACAAGAGTTTCCAGCAAAAAACCAAAAAAGCAAACAAAAACAAAAAAATAAAAATAAAAAACACAACAATTCAAACAATGGGTTAAAATTGTAAATTTTATGTTATGTTATATGTCTGTTAATCACACACACACACACACACACACACACACACAAAGAATGTCAGGACGATAATATGGACTAGGCCAGGGGATTTGCATGCTAGACAAGTGTACCACCACTGAGCTACACTCCTGGCCCCATTTTAACCATTTTAAGTGTACAATTCAGGGGCATTAAGTGCATTGATGTTATTTTGTAACCATCGCCACCATCCATGTACAGAGATTTTCTATCTCCCCAAACCAAAACTCTATACCCATTAAACAATAACTTTCCATCCTTCCTACTTCAGTCTCTGAACTTGACTATACAGTATTCATTCTGTTGCGTCTGGTGTAGGGCAAGCAAGTTTCTCTGTAACCCTCTGAAGTTTCCATAATCAAGTCTACAACATAGACAGGAGACAGACTAACACAAGAAAGCACTTTTGATCACATGCTTATGCACAGGAGTCTGACAAAGAGACTGGGAGAAGGGCTGGGTGATTGAAGTTTTTATAGCATCCTGAGCTGCAGAAAAGAATAGGAGCGGTGGCTTCTGGGGGCAGGCTGGTGACACAAATTATGCCAGGGTTGGGGAAGGAATTGTTTTGTAATAAATGTCTTGTTATGCAAATAAGTCTCTAATGTGATTACAAAATAGTCTGGGAGCAGCCCACCCCAATAGGTGACAGTACAGAACAAAGTCAGCCTGGGTGCGGTGTGCCCCTCTCTTGTGGGATACAGTTAATCTTCCCTGGTTGGTGAGATTCCTAGGGAGTGGCATGGGGTTCAGGCTGCCAAAGCATCACATTCAGGGGCATCATTTTCCTGGGCCCCAGCCCTGGTTTAGTTCACTATGTGTACTGTCTTCGAAGTTCATCTGTGTTGTAGTGTGTATCAGAATTTCCTTTCTTTTTAAGGCTGAATAATATTCTGTTACCAAATTTTGACTCCAGACTTGGAACTTTTTCCCCCCTCTCAGAATTATAAAACCAATATTAAGACTGAGGGCTGATTAATCAGTGAAGGAAGCTTTATTCTTGGCCAAGAAAAGAAGCAGAGAGAAAAGTTTAACCTGTTGCAGGGTGAGGGTCCGGAGCTCATGGGTACAGGGTTAAAGAAATGAGGGGGAGGGGGAGGCTAATAAAAGCAATGGGATGTCTATGTCTTTTCTGGGAATGGGTGGACATTTTCTGGGAACTTGGATGCCACCTCTTTTGTTAACTGTCATGGTGCTGGGTATATGTGGGGTGTCATTTAGCATGCAGGTGGGGTTTGAAGCTAAGTGGTTGTCTTCCTGTTGCTCTCACTGGTTTTGGCTAGCCCAACGCAAGAGAGACTTCTGGCCCTCAGGCACCCTGTCCTCAAAGACAAATAAGTTTAAGGCCAGGCAGAGTTCAACTAGGCCACCTAGACAGATAAAATTAGGATAGATGATCATTCCTTATGTGCATATAGCATGTCGCTCATTCATGCATTCCCCTGATGGACATTTAGGTTATTTCCAACTTATGAGTGTTGTGCAGAATGCTGCTATGAACGTCAGTGTACAAATAGTTGTGCAAGGGCTGCGACACCCACATTCCCAGATGCTCTGCTGATTCTAACATGAAGCAGGGTCAGGACCCTCTGATCTGGAAGTTCCTGTTCCCATCCCTGTTCTCAAAGCCAGGTTTCTTTGAAGAGCAGCTAAAGAAGTTTTGTGGTGGCAGAATCAGGCAATCCTCATACCATCAGAGTTCCTGATTGTCCCTAGCCACTGACCAGTGCTGTCTTTCTGGAGGCAGACTCCTGTTGGTGTCTCTTATTCTCTCTAATCAGCTGTTTCAGCATCCCTGAGCTCCACCAGAATATTCCTGGCCTCTTTGTAAACTGACCCTCTCTTCTCTGAGACCAACACTGCATTATCAAGGGTGGTAGACAGGCCTTTGTCTTCCAGAGTAGGACTTATTTCACCACGACCTCTTAACCTTTATACTTATGTGAAGGTACTGCTACAAAACAAAGAAAATCCTCTCCGAGATGACTTCTGCCTCAACCAAGTCCTGGAAGCTGCCAACAGCCCATAAACTGCTGCTTCCCTAGCTATGAAACATTAGTTTTGTTTAGGCAGCCCCCCAACCCCCATGTTCACAGGCCTGCCTGGTGACGAGATCTGGCCTGGTTTCTGAGCCTGAACCAAGAACAGAGTGCTTGGGTGCATAAGGCTGCTTGGGTGCATAAGGGCTGCCTGCTATGTGGGCTGAGGATGGATCCATTCTAACCCACCTTATAGGGGACACAGGCCTGGCATGGGGGCGCACGCCTGTAATCCCAGCAATTTGGGAGGCTGAGACAGGAGGATGTCAAGTTTGAGGTCAGCCTCAGCAATTTAGTAAGTCTCTCTAAGCAACTTAGGGAGACCCTATCTCAAGATAAAGAAAAAAAAGGTGGGGAGGCTGAGGATATAGCGCAGTGGTAAAGTGCCCCTGAGTTAAATTGCCAGTACCTCCCGCCCCCCGAAAAAAAAAAAAACAGTGCCATGAGTATCACAAATTCAAGGCCAGTACCCCTGGGTTCAATCCCCAGGACCAAACACAAACAAACCAACAAGGAAAACACTGGCAGCGCCTGCTTGGGACTAATGCTCCCACCGCCCAGCTGGGCCTTCCTGCCTGAGCACACTGGAATACAGCCCCTCTGCCCTGGAGTCAGGTCACCTCTCCCTGTCCTCTGTCGGCCCTTCCTGGGGCCAGGGGCTTCTGTAGGACCTTTCCTCAGGGACCTGCCAACCTCCTGCCTCCCTTTGCTTTTCTTTTCCCTTCCACAGACTTTTAAAATTCTATTTTGAAACAGCATCTCTCTAAATTACCCAGGCTGGCCTCCAGCTTGTGGTCCTCCCACCTCAGGCTCCTAGTAGCTGGGATCACAGGCATGCGCCACCTCCCCAGGCTCCTTCCACGGTTTTAATAATTCCATGTACCTGGAGATAAGGCAGTCTACTCCCTGTTTTTCCAATTCTAATGTTTATGGCACCAGCTCCATGCCTTCCACTATTTCAGGCTTAATTTAACTTTCTAAGTTCAAAAGGCCTCATTCTTAACCACTCCTAAACGGTTTTGCTGCTTTTCTACCTTATCAGTCTTCCCCTGGAGCAATAAACACTGTGAGGTGATAAGGGAAGACTTCAGACTGCACAGGGAGAGAGACACTGGGAAATAATTACAGGGTTAAAAAAAAAAGTTAAAAAGTTTCTTAAAATACTTT
The DNA here is from genome assembly GCF_021218885.2 of Marmota monax. Classification (NCBI taxonomy): domain Eukaryota; kingdom Metazoa; phylum Chordata; class Mammalia; order Rodentia; family Sciuridae; genus Marmota; species Marmota monax. The sequence goes on from NW_026692194.1 coordinate 4,063,964, forward strand.
TCTATCACAATCTCATTTAATTATCAATGACTATGATATAGGTGCTATTAGTACATCTATCTGACAGAAGACACTAAGCTCCATTCTTAATGATCTTTTCTTTTTTTTTTTTTCTTTTGTGGTGCTAGGAATTGAACCCAGGACCTTCTGCATAAGAGGCAAAAACTCTACCAATTGAGCTATATCCCCACCCCTCTTAAGGTATTTTTCTAGGATACTTTTTAAAGTATTGTGGGTGGATCTTGTGTGTGTATATGTGTGTGTGTGTGTGTGTGTGTGTTTGTGTATGTGTGGTGTTAGGGTTCAATTCAGGGTCTCGTACATGCTAGACAATCATTCTACCATTGAATCACACCCCACAACCCCAAGATCATTTTTGAATTGGCAAAAAAGTTAGGATCAGGGCTATTAAAAAGATACCCACTGTTACTTAAGGGCCAATACAAAAATCACTGATATGAAATCTTGTCTAATGGAGACAAGGCTTAGACTTTGTTTAAAAAAAAAACAAAGACACACTTGAAATTTGCAAGTAAGCCTGTTATTTGGAAATGGATAAAGCAAAAGGTTTGAGAACTATCTTCTTAATTAAGTTAAACTCCCTCTTGCAATCTCCTCTACTGATTAACATATTAGAAAAATCCTTTTGTTTACCAACAGTGTAAATGTAAAGTTCACTTAATCATTCAATAATATTGATTGAGGCCATTTTGAGGCCCCTGTTTGAAGAGTAATTTGGGTTTTTAACTCTCCAATTCACACCATTCTGGTTCTTTGAGTTGTTGCCTTCCTTCAACTTGAGAATCCTTTTCTAAACTTTACTAGAGAAGGATTTTTTTTGCCCCCCAGTATTGGGGATTAAACCCAGGGGTGCTCTACCACTGAATTACATCCCCAACCCTTTGTATGTTTTGGTATCAGGGATTGAACCAGGGATGCTTAACCACTGAGCCACATCCCTAGCCCTTTTTTTTTTAAAAAAAAAAAATTTTAAGAGAGGGTCTTACTAAGTTGCTCATAGCTTAATTGCTGAGTCTGGTCTTGAACTTGTGATCCTCCTGTCTCTGTCTCCTGAGTCACTGGGATTATAGGCATGTGCCAGCATGCCCAGCCTTTTTTATTTTTTATTTTGATACAGGGTCCCACTAAGTTGCCAAGGCTTGCCTGGAACTTGTTATCCTCTTGCCTCAGCCTCCCAACTGAGACTACAGGTGTGTGTTATTGGGCAGTCTCCAAGAACTGACTGACTTCCCTTCTCTCTCTCTCTCTCTTACTGGAAATTGAATGAAGGGGCACTTAACCACTGAGCCACATCCCCAGCCCTTTTTTATATTTGATTTAGAGACAGGATCTCGTTGAGTTGCTTAGGGCCTCAATAAGTCGTTCAGGCTGGCTTTGATCTCGTGATGCTCCTGCCTAAGCCTCCTGAACTACTGGGATTACAGGCTTGCACTACTGTGACCAGTCAGGGAAGTTTGTTTATTGGTCGGACAGTTTCTGGACAATGATGGGTGCTAGCACAGGGGAAAAGGAGAATCTGCCCTGGAGAGGAGGTCTAGGAGCTTTTCAAAGGAGAGAAAGTGGGTAAGACAAGAAGACAGGTGTTTAAAAAGAGAAGAAGGTAAAGGAAGTCCCTGACTCAGAGCAGCTACTGGTTAAAATAAAAACTATGCTGGGAAAAGAAAAACAACATTTTTTTTCCTCTTAGATTTAGTGGCTGGAGTGCTGCAGAATAAACTGACACTTTAACAGGAGAAAAAGGTACGTATTCAATATACATACAAGGGGCCTCCAGAAATGAAAGTTCAAGAAAGGTGGTCAGAACTGGAAGCTCCTATGTCATTGTAACACAGGGCAATATATTTGTGGAGAAGTGATAAGACGAGGAAAGATGGTGGTGAACTTCTAGGGATGGCTAATTGTGGGAAGATAAATACATGGAGAAACTAATGGAAGGCTGTTTAATTATTTTGTAGTGCTGGGGATTGAACCCAGCGCCTCACACATGCTAGCCAAGTGCTCTCCCCCTGAGGTTCACCCCCAACCTGGAAGGGTTATTTAGTGAAATTTGTGCAGGCCTATCTTGGTGCTGCCCTTTTTTGTCTTCTTAATGTCCATAAAACTCTCTGGGGAGAAAGGATTTATGGTAGTTCTCATTTCTCAGAAGTTTCTGCCTTTGGTCAGATAAGGGAAGCTCCAAAGCTTCTTTCTGTGTCTGTTGATTCTCAATAGCTTTCAGCTCAAAATAACCCAGATGCTAACGTGGCATATTTTGGAGCAGCATATTCTAATCCTACTCAGCTGCAGTGGGTGCTAAAGGAAGGAAAATGTTTTCTTCAGTCCCTCTTAGGAGAATAGCAACTTTCCATAGAATGCTCCCTGGCTGACCTCAGTGCCCTGGGACAAGCAGGCTTTTCTGCCCAGGGAAGCCCTTAGTATCATAGGACCAGACAGCACAGCAGAAAGATTTGGAGTGACACAAGAAACTGCAGCAAAGGCAAATCAAATATGAGCATGCAGATGAGTATTTGCAGAGGCGGGTTACTAGAAGGGTGGTAGCCAGGGATGGGTGGCAGGAAAACATGGTTGGGACTTTCATTTCCAAAAGGAACCGTAGTAAAATGTTATTTTTGAAGCTCACAGACCTTTTTTATTTTTTTCTTGCTATACTGGGGTGAACCCAGGGCATCACACATGCTAGGCAAACACTCCACCACTGAGCTATATCCCCAACCCTTTTTATTTTTATTTTGAGTTAGGGTCTCCTTGTATTGCTGAGGCTGGCCTTGAACTTGTGATCCTCCTGCCTCAGCCTTCCAAGTAGGTAGTATTGCAGGTGTGCCCACCTGGCAGCTCACAGTTTACTCAGGATTCCAGATAGCACTTATCAGGGAACCTTTGGAGAACTAACCTAGGTATCCAGGGATGGTTCAACTATCATCTTATAGTGGAAGAATCAGCTCCCTCAGAAGAAAGAGACTTGCACCTTATAAGCCTTGCAGGTATTGGGCTCCATATTTCCCAAGTTGCTCATCTTTTGTAGAAAAGATAACATCTTCTAGTGGGTAGTGGGAATAATAGATCCTTCCTGGTAAAGCACAGTGTAACCTGTGCTGCCTGGCCTCCTTATCAAGTTATCTAAGTGATGTTGATATTGCCACTTAACTTCCTTTACAAACACCAAAATCAATAATGGCCATTTTCCACTGGTTAAGCAGGCTCATAATTAAGCTTTGAGGTGACTGTAAAGAAAGGAGTTGGCCAACCCGGATTCAAATCCTGGTGTCACCTCTTTTTAGGTGTCATATATTAAAGATGGCTGCAGTCTTTTCTACACTTTCTCCCACTGAGTGGTGAAGTCTATTTCTCCTCCTCTTTAATCTGGGCTGGGCATGTGACTCCATTTGACCAGTAATAGAATACAGCAGAAGTGATGCCAGGACTAAAGCCCTAACGGCATCAGCCTGGCTCTTAAATGCTTGTTCCTGGGACACTTCCCTTCAGTACCCAGTTGTCACACAGAGAGGATACATGCAAGCACTCTAGGTGACAATCCCTGTTCAGCATTGGTTCAACAAAGTTGTGCTTGGACATCCAGTAGAACCTTCAGGTGACTTCAGCTGACACCTCACAGCAGGTGTGTGAGAGACCCAGGTGAGAACCACACAACTGAGCTCCACCAACCTGCAGGATCATAGGCAGTCAGAACATATAAGTCACTAGTTATTGGGGTGTGTGTAGAGTAGGACCTCAGGTGACATACTTAACCACTCTGAGGTTTAGTTTTCATCTGTAAGATGGGCAAAATGGCAGATTCAACTTCATAGAGTTACTGTGATATGTCTATAATAATGATGGGAGTACCTAGCTCAGGTCCAGCACACGGTAGGCCTTCAATACCTGCCAGGATCCTTTCTACTCCTTCTTTAGAAGTTCTATTTCCCAGATACGAATGGATCTTGGCTCGGTTCTGAACTCCCTGGGCAAACAGCCAACTTCCTCAAAGGGAATATCTCCAATCAAATTTGAAAATAGGGCTGGAGTGCTTTTTTTTTTTTAATTTATTTTTTTTTCTTTTTTATGATACTTTCTTTTTGGTTTCTTTTCTAGAACTGAAGTCAAGGACACTCTACCACTGAGTCATATCCCAGCCTTATTTATTTATTTATTTTTGCAGTACTGGGAATGGAATCCAGGGGCATTCTACCAATGAGCTACCATTTTTATTTTTTGTTGAGACAGAGTCTCACTAAGTTGTTCAGGCTAGCCTTGAACGAACTTGAGATCTTCCTGCTTCAGGCTTCTGTGCTGCTGGAATTACAGATGTGTGTCACTGTAGCCTGGCTAGCATTTAATTTTTCTTGCCAGGGCCATCTGTGACCCGCTTAGAAAGAATATCACTGCCTTGTGTAAGGGAAATTGTATTTTTCTTCTTTTTAAAAAAATTTTTTAAAGGAAAATTGTATTTTCCTCCCTTTCCCACAAATTAAAGGGATGAAAAAATTAAACGGGGAATATGCTCATACACAATGAAAAGTACAGCCCTGAAAAGCAACCTCTTACCTGTGTTTTGCAGCCAGCAGTTTCCCTTCAACACCCCAGTCCTGGAGAGCTTCAGATTGCACAGCAACCAGGCTTCATTGAACAGATGAACAACTGTGGCTTAATCTGTTTGAGGGGAAGGAAAAAAAAAAGTCCTGAAGCAATTGATAAACAAGAGGCTGAGAGGTCAATACCAAGGAAGAGTAAAGGAGGCCAGGCTGGGGGACTTGAAATATAAGCCTCTTTCATCCTCTGTCCTGAATTGTGTGTGTGAGTAGTGGTGAGGACTAATCCTGTGGAGAAAGAAATTGAGAACCTCTTGGATGGCCAGATACTGGAGTTATGCTTTTCAATTCAGAATTATTTTATTTGGGGAATGTGTGTGTGTTAGTATAGCAGAAAAGTGCACCAATCATAAATACAGATGAATGAGCTTTCCCTAATAAGCACAGTGTGTCACCAGCACCCAGATTATACATCCTTCCCCACAAAGAGAATTGATACCCCAATTGATAACATTATTATTATTATTATTATTATTATTATTATTATTATTATTATTATTATTTTACAATGCTGGGGATTGAACCCTCCCACCCCCCCAATACCCCAGGGTGCTCTACCACTGAGCTACACCCCCAGCTCTTTTTATTTTATTTTAAGGTAGGGCCTTGTTAAGTTGCTGAGGCTGACTTTGAAACTGTGATCTTCCTGACTCAGCCTCTTGAATAACTGAGATTATAAGCATAGTATAAGTATGCCACTGAGCCTGGCTAGTTATTATTTTTATAGTTTATGTGTATTCTTGTGTGTTCAATAATATGCATATGTTATACTTTTATACAAATGTGGTAAAAAGTTAACCACTACATAGCATATTACCCGGACTGTTTAACTTCTTGCTTTTTTCACATTTATCTTTGATTAGTGTTTATCTACTAGTATTCCTTTGTCAGACTATATCACAACTTACTTGTTCAAAGTCAGACAGGTTGTGCCCAACCTTTTTTGGAATTTATATATATTCTTGGGGTACCTTTGTTGACTTGTATTTAAGGTGGCAGCTAGGCACTGCTCTCTGGAGGCCCTTCAAAATACTAATTTCCGAAATGTATTGGGTGTGGCGCCACCTGGGGTGTTCGCCTATTTTATTCTGTCGTCCTGTTAGGACTCAGTTGTTCCATGTTTGAGTTTGTAACCAGGAAATGGAAATAATGTCCCTGACACCCCCACTTCCTTTTTGGGCAAATCAGAATCCGGTAAATGAATCCAAGGACTTTCATCCACCCGCTTCCTTTAGTCAGCGATGTATTTGGCATTTTCCTGGCTAAAATCTGGAGATTTCAAAGGAGGGACCTCAAGAGCTCTTCCCAACAGGACCAGTTGGGGGAAAATTGTTTGCTTTGACTGAACCAAGGCTTCCCTTTCTGCCAGCCTTTTGCTCCTTTTGTGGGCGCTTCTCTTCCCTCACCCCCCCCTCCCTAGCTCCCGTCTCTTGTCTCTCCAGGCTCTGAACTCAGCTTCCAGAATCCCTGAGACTTAGTGTGAGTTCAAGTCTGTTCCTATTTCTTCCTCCCAGTGCTGTTTGCCCTTTAAATTTCATATCCACCGTAATTACAGAACAAAAGGCTTTGTCTCCTAAAGACTTTTGAGTCCCTGGCAGCCAAAACAGTGACATACTGTGGGGAGCAGTCTCCTCACCTCCCTCCTTCACTAGCAGAATCATGCCCATCCTCCCCCAGCCCTCATGGGCAGGCTCTGCTAGTTCAGGAGCTCTTGGAAAAAGAGGAGAAATCAATGTGTTGCCTACGGCAGAGGGTGTCCCACCAAAGGGGTGCCACGGCAGATCTCAGAAGTGTCTTCCATAGTCAGGGTCATATACAGGTATCTGGAACTAGGGGAAGCCCTAACTCAATGTAGGATGGAAGTAGCCAGGGTATTCTACCATGATGGGGTTACCCCTTGGAATGCAAAATCACATCTTCTCTGACCTCAAAGAAGATGATAACCCCCTTGTAAAGTGTAATAAATGTTAGAGGACTTGGCCAGGTGACGTGGTGCACACCTGTATTTGCAGTGACTCAGGAGGCTGAAGCCAGAGGATCTCAAGTTCAAAGCCAGCCTCAGCAACTTAGAAGGCCCTAAGCAACTTGGGAGACCCTTTCTCCAAATAAAAATACACACATGCTTATATACACATGAAGGGCTAGAGATGTGACTTAGTAGTTAAGAGCCCCTGGGTTCAATCCCATACCAAAAAATAATAATAATAATAATAAAGTTAATATAGACCCATGGTAAGTGTTCTTGTTAACTATTATAAAAGGTGGCCTGGATAGTGGCACCAGGAAGCTCTGTCCCTGCTCTGTCCCTTATTGTCTGGCTTTCTCTGCATGGACAACCCAGTCCCTTCCTTCCTGGGCATATTCATAGTCTCCATAGAACCCCTCCTTGCCCTTGTCTTGTGGGGTCCAGAGGCTCCCCCACTTCCAGGTGAGAAGCTTGTCAGGAAGATCAATTAACAGGATACATGTCTCACTGAACTTCTGAAATGGCTTGGGCACTTTATTCAAGGTGAGTAAAGCTCACCCTCATGGTTGACCCAGAACAACAGCGTTCAACGATGTTCTTTGATAACCCCAGAACTGTAGAGATTTAGAACATGCTATCTTAGTGTTTTTTTTTTTTTTTTGTGTGTGTGTGTGTGTGTGCTGTTATAACTTAAATGACTGAGAATGGGTAATTCAAAAGAAGAGAAATTTATTTCTTATAGTTCTAGAGCCTGGGAAGTTCAAGGTCAAGGCATTGATTGGTGAAGGCATTCTAGTTGCATCCTCTCATGGGAAGAGCTGAAAAGTAAGAGACCAAACTTTCTCTGAAGCCTTTTTATTTAGTTTAATTTTGTTTTTGTGCTGGGAATGGAACCCAGGACCTTTTGCATGCTAGGCAGGGGCTCTACCACTGAGTGCTTCCCAGTTTTATGAAGCCTCTTTTATAAGGATATTCATCCATTCATGAGGATGGACACTAATCCATTACTTCCCCAAAGGTCCCACCTCTTAATAGCACCACATGGGATTAAGCTTCAATATGCATTTTGGAGGGAACACATTTAAACCATATTAAATGTCTATATGGAGGTAAAATCTGACCTCCTTGAATTCTTCCCAACCTATTCCCCTTTAGTTTTAAATCACAGGGCTTCTGAGTTTTCGCCTGAGCTATCATTTAGGTATGGTTTGCCTAATGATGGCTCTAGTTGTAACTAGTAAAAGGAGGAACTTCACTGGGTTGAATACTGTCTCTCCCCAGCCCCAAATTCAAGGCTATATAGAAAGTCAGAATGTAATCTTATTAGGCAATAAGTTTTTTTTTTTTTTTTTTGTATCTAAGATTGGACCCAGGGATGCCTCACCACTGAGCCACATCCCCAGCCTTTTTAATATTTTATTTATAGACAGGGTCTCATTGAGTTGCTTAGGGCCTTGCTAAATGGCTGAGGCTGGCCTTGAACTTGAGATTCTCCTGCCTCCGCCTCTCAAGCCCCTGGGATTACCATACCCGGCCAGGTGACAGGGTATTTAAAATTGGCTAAGATGAAGCCCTACTAGATTAGGGTGGGCCCTAAGTCCAATGACTGGTGTCATTGTATAAGAAAAAGAAAAGGAAAATGACACAGGGAAGAAAGCAGCAGAAGCAGAGATGGGAGTGATGCTTCTGTAAGCCAAGGAATCCTAAGGATTGCCAAAAACCAAGAGAAGCTGGAAGAGGCAAGGAAGGATTCTCCCCTAGAGCCTTCAGAGGGAGCATAGCCCTGCCATACATCAATTTTGGAGGATGAGCCTCCAGGATTATGACAGAATTTTTTTTTTCCCAGTGGCTTGGGGATTGAACCCAGGGGTGTTCTACAACTTACATCCCCAGCCTTTTTTACTTGTCATTTTGAGACAAGGTCTCACTAAATTGCTGAGGCTGGCTTAGAACTCCTGCCTCAGCCTCTGATTCCAGATTCCCTTCCAGGGCATTTTCTTAAGGCCCAAGTAGGGGAAGTCCATTATGGAAACACATTGAAAGCTTTTCTGTGTGTCACATCTGCTACCATACCATGAACTGAATCAAGTTTTAAGGCCAAGTCCAACATCAATGGCATGGGAAATACATTTGGCTCATAGTATGAGAGGGAAAAGAGGGAATATGTGTAATATGTGTAAGGACAATAATACCAACTATCACCAAGAAGTTTATACATATACAGCATAATAATAATCAACATTTATTGAATGTTCATTATATCGTAAATCCTTGCAGGCACTTTTCAGGATGTCTACACAGCATAAGCAAAATCCTTGGTCACACCAGTTTACAGCAACCACCATTTTGTTCGCTCACAGTTCTGTGAGTCAGGAGTCCAGGCAGCTCATTTGGGTGGTTCTGCTGTGTGTGTGTCAGCTGGCACTTTTTTGCTCAGCTGCATTCAAGTGGTTGCTGGGCTGAGCTGCAATGACCATGAGAGCTTTGCTCACGTGTCTGGCAGCTTGGTCCCCTCCAAGTGGCTAGCTTGGGCTTCTTCACAGCACAATGACTCACCACATTTGGACTTCTGACATGACAGCCAGCTCCCAAGAGGATAAAATTGGAAGCTGCTGATCTCTTAAGGCTCAGCTGTAGATATTACACAGCACAACTCTGCCTCATTCTATTGGTTGGTATTAGTTTCCTATTGCAGTTGCAAGAAATTACCAGAAATTTAGTGGCTTCAAACAACATGAATATATTATCTTACAGCTTTGAAGGTCAGAAGTCTAAAATGGGTCTCTGTGGACAAAAAATCAAGGATTGGGCAAGGCTGCATCCCTTCCAGAGGCTCTACAAGAGAAACTATTTTCTTGCCTTTTCTATTTCCTAGTAATTGCTTGCATTGATTGACTGTGTCCCGCTTCATCCTCAAAACTAGTGATGGCCCGCTGAGTCTTTCTTATTCTGCATCGTTGGACTCTGACTCTCCTGTCTCCCTCTTTCATTTCCGGGGGCCCTTGCAATCACACAGAGTTCACCAAGTCATCCAGGCTACTCTTCCCACCCCAAGGTCAGTAGATTAGCAAATTTCCTGTCAGGGGCAGCCAGTATTCTCCTTTTCTATGTGATGCCTATGTTCACAGGTTCTGGGGATTAAAACATAGGCATGTGCGGGGGAACATTGTCCTGTCTACCACATGGTCAAAACTAGTGACAGGGATAGCCCTGGCTCAAGGGGAGGGGAAATAGACTCCACTATTTGACAGGAGAAGAAGCAAAGCTCTGTGGCTGTCTGTGCTCCAGCGCAGCATGCATTAACTCGCCCACCTCTCAGACGACCCCATGAGGCAGTACCAGCAGTATCCCCATTCTTAAAAGAGGAAGCAGTGTGCAGAGGTTTTAAGAATGTGGCCAAGGTCAGTCAGTAGTGAGCACAAGAGCTGGGTATCAAATCTCAGACAGCCAAGATGCTTGTATCTAGCATGCCTCGTGCTCAGGAAATGTTTGTTTTTTAGGCCCTTAAGGAGAGGAAGTCTCCATACCTCTGATTTTATACACACACACACACACACACACACACACATCTCACACAAAAATACACATAGGACTTGTGGTAGAGTCCCCCTAATAAATGGGGCAGTGGAATGATACCATTTAAATTCATATAAATTCAGTTTTGGTTTTCCAGCCATGTCCTCTCTGGTATTTTCTTGTGATTTGTCTCTAGCTATGTCCTGAGTCATTTAAGGAAACTGCCACCCAACTGCTATACCCTTGACTTTTGACTCAATCCCACTTCTGGCTGCTGATCCTTATTCTTGGGAGTCGTGTCCAAAGGAAATGAACAAAACAATTTTCAAAAATCAGCATCTTGTCAAAATATGTTTGAATTCAGGTGGACTGTGAAATCAAATAGCTTTTTTGTTTTGTTTTTGTTTTTTCATGTGGCCCCGGGGATGGAACCCGGGCCTTGTACATGCTAAGCATATTCTCTACATCTAAACTATACTCCCAGCTCTCAAATAGATATAGGTAAGTCTTCTGTCCATTCATTTAATATCTGTGTGTGAACTATTCCAAGCACCCAAGTATGGTCATGGGTGTGGCACACTAACCCTAAAAAGAGTCTCTTGGTTTGGGCTGAGTTCTGTACTTCCCATCCTGGAAACACTAAGAAAGGTTGGTGTTAAGGCAGCCCTGCAGACAGAAGTGGATATGGAGGACTTACAAAGTAATACTTTTGGAAAGATCCACTAGACCAACAAATATATATTGAGCACTTGTTAAGAGCCAGTCGCCGTTTTGCACACAAAGAACAAAGATAAATAAATTAGATGGGCCCTGCCCACAAGAAGCCCATAGTAATAAGCTGAGCACAGTGGTGCACCTGTAGGCCCAGCTACTTCAGAGTTTGAGGCAGGAGGAGGCTTGGGCCCAGGAGTTTGAGACCAGTGTAGGCAACAAATAGAGACCTTATTTTAATAAATAAATAAATAGAGTCAAACCCTCTAAGGAGGAGACTAAATGATAAAGCTTTGGTTTAGGTAACTGTGCCAAAATGTAGTTCAAGATTCTTCCAGGACTCAGCATCCTGGGTATGCCTGGAGTGGCCGCTGTATATATCTCCAAGTTTAAAGGGATAAAAAGAACTGCCCGTATTCCTTGTCAGTGGAGTTCTATGGAAAGAGATAGGTGCGTCTCTGGAGTTAATTGTTGTTCTGTGTCAAAGGGTTTGGAGAACATTGATTAAGAAAGTATTTTCCTGGGCTGGGGATGTGGCTCAAGCGGTAGCGCGCTCGCCTGGCATGAGTGCTGCCCGGGTTCGATCCTCAGCACCACATACAAACAAAGATGTTGTGTCCGCCAAAAACTAAAAAATAAATATTAAAAAAAAAGAAAGAAAGAAAGTATTTTCCTGATTGATGAAAAAAAAAAAGGCAAAACAAAACTCAATTATCGTCATCTACTCCTGCTAGAAAGTTATATAATGTGTTATGTAGCATGCAGTGTGTTATATAATGCATAATCAAAATAAAATGAAAAAGAAAATAAAACCAAACAACAACAACAAATTACAAATTTAAAAAGCCATACTTTATAATAGTTATTATCCACATTTTATATGTATGGAAAGTCTAAAGATGTTAACTATTATCTATCTATCTAATTATTTTTGTCAATAAGGCAAGACTTTTTCCCAAAAAATTCTGCTCAGAAAAGAGGGGGGTACTTTTTCTTTGAGTCTTTGCAACTGCTGTCTTGGTACACCAATACTTTCTAAATTACTTCATATTTAACAACTGTGGTACAGTTTAAGGAAGATGTTAGCCTAAAATCACCTCCATTAATGCTAGTTTGGATGCTTAGGGAGATCATTGACTCAGTACAAAAGGAGGTGAGGAAATGTAACAAGGTTTGTAAGTTATTCCTGGGGGTGACTTCACATTTGAAATGGTGAAAATTGCCACAGACAAGACTTTTATGATTGCTTTAAAAAGCAGTACAATGAGTGGTTATGTTGGTGAGACCAGTGACAACCAACTGACTAATGCTCTGCAAATGGGCACTTCGTGGTTTGGGATCAAATTTCCAATGACAGCATCCCTCTCAGCATCCAAGAGGAACCCCAACAATCTAGACAAGTGAGAATGCCTTCAGAATGGCTTTAATGATAATGAGGACCCGAGTGACCAAGAGATGCATAAAGAGTTGGAATAGATTTGTTTTATGAAGTTTGAGACTGAAAAAAGGCAATATTTATAAATGAATCAATTATATTATATAACAGCTAGTAAGCATGTATGAATAACTAAGTTCATACAACTTCATCCATGTCACTATACATTTTACATGTTCTAGTAGACCAAAATATTGTAGGATGATTTGCCCATTGGCCAAATACTTTTCAACAGTATCATATGAATTTTTTACATGTATATTAACCTTAACAAATCTCAGTAAATATTCATTTGTGAAAACACACAACTATTAGGAAACCGAATTTCAATTTCACTTGCCAGATTTGCATTAAGCCTACCTCACATTTAGCCTCTTTCCTTATTATTAATCCAAGCTGCTATGGGTTGGATGTGGTTTGAGTCTGTCTCCCAAGGGGTCATGTGCTAGAGGTTTGGTTTCCAGTGTGGTAGTGTTGAGTGGCAGAATCTTCAAAAGGTGGAGTTTAGAGGAATGGAATTAGGTCATGGTGGCTCCACCTTCAAGAATGGATTAATGCTTTTTCTGAGGGGGTTGGGAATTGTAGGAATAAGTTGCATTCCCCCAAGAATGCTTTGTTATGAAGAGAGCAAGCTGGCCCCTCCTGAGCCTTTTGCTTCCTATTTCACCATGTGGTTTCTCTCTTTTGCCTGTGCTTCCACCATGATGCCTGTAGATGCCATGATTTGGATCTCTAACTAAACCTCTTCTCTTTATTAAGAATACCCAGGGTCAGTTATTTTGTTAGAGCAATGCAAACTAAAACAGGCTAAGAGGACAAAAACGTCTATCTATAGGTAATACATACAAAGCTCCTCTCTTTCAGGATATGTTACTTCACACCATCTTCCTGCAAGATGCCCAAATAATTATGCATGAAGGAAAAAGAACAAAAAGATGCTGGGATGTTTAATTTCATATGTTAGCTTGATTGGATCAGGGGTGCCCAGATATTTGGCTAAACATTATTTCTGGATTCATCTGTGAAGTTGTTTCCAAGTGAGATTAACTTCTGACTCAATGGATTCTGTAAAGCAGATTGCCTTCCCAAATATGAATAGGCATCATCCTATCTGTTGAGGGCCAACCTAGAACAAAAAGTACAAGAAGGGATAATTGACCACCCTCTCCTGTATTTCTGCTTGACCAAACTGGGACATCGATTTTCTCCTGTTCTCAGACTGAGACTCACACCATCAGTTCTGCTACCCTGGTTCTCAAACCTTCAGACTAAGCCTGAATTACACTACTGGCTTTCTTGGGGCTCCAACTTGTAGATGGCAGATTGTGAGACTTCTTAGCCAACACAATTACATGAGACAATCCCTCATAATAAATTCTTTATATAATACACACAGAGGTACGTATATAAACGCACACATATATACATATATCCAACATATAGGTATTGTATCCTATATGTATATCCTATTGGTTTCTTTGGAGAACTCCAATACAGATAGAGCTTGGGCTTGTCTTTTGGGTGTATGTACTCAAAATTGTTATGCCTCTTTCTGAGATTCCCCATTTAAGGTCACATTCTTACAGATATATCAAGAGCTAAAAGTTCCATGAAATAAAGTAGGAGACCCAACATGCCTCAGAGCAAGCCATGGGGTTTGCTCATCTGTAAAACAAATGGCTAGGTAGGCATGGTGGCACAAGCTGGTAATTCCAGCTGAGGAAGCTGCGGCAGGAGGATTTGGAAGTTCATGGCAAATCTCAGAAATGGAGTGAAGCCCTAAACAACTCCGTGATACCCTGTCTCAAAATAAAAACCCAAAAGGGCTTGAGATGTGGTTCAGTGGTAAAGCGCCCCTGGATTCAATCCCCAGTATAAAACAAACAAAATAAGCGACTGGATCCAAAAGAGAAAAAAGAAAAGGAGTATAACTTAGAGAGACAGGATCGTATTTAAATCCTAGCTGCTTATTGCGGGGCAAGAAGTTGAGTCCTAATTTCCTCACTCAAAAGCAGGAGAAAATAGTCCTATATTGCAGGGACTATATTGTGAAGATTAAATATAATGTATACTCTATATTGTGTAATATCTACTGGTACATTCTGAATGCTAAACAAATGGTAGTAATGGCTGTCTTGATAATTAGCATTATCTATGTGAAAGGACCTTTCTCTTACAACAAAGCTGCCCAAAGCTATCAGCTCAGTTGTACAAACCATATATTGCACAACTCCCTGGTGCTACACACACGGACCATGTCTAGTGGTGCCCTGGGAAAGCTCTAGAAAACCTTTGGTTATTACTTTTATTAAGAATAATAGAGTTAAGAAAGGACTTTTCTTGCTTAGAAAGTCCTTTGTCAGGCATCTAAACTGACAAAAGGACTTTTCTTGCTTAGAAAGAACTTTGTCAGGCCTCTAAACTTACAAAATAAGTGACAAGAATACCTCCTTTTTTTGTGTGTGGTGCTGGGGATTGAACCCATGGCCTTGTGCAACTGAGCTACATCACCAACCCAGAATACCTTCTTTTAAAAGAAAGATTCTGGGGCTGAGGGTGTAGCTCTGTGGTAGGGTGCTTCCCTAACATGTGTGAGGCCATAGGTTCCAATCCCAGTACCACAAACACAAGTGCACATGCACACACACATGCACATACACCTACATTAAAAAGCTCAGTAAAGAAAGGTGCTGGTCCTTCTGGGCAGGACTTGCTAAAGAAAAAAAAAAAAAAACAGAAACAATGCCTGTAATTCCAGGAACTTGGGAGGCTGAGGAACACTTGAGCTTAGGAGTTCAAGCCAGCCTAAGCAACATCATGAGAACCTGTCTCAAAAAAAAAAAAAAGAAAAGAAAAAAAAGTAAAACAAAACAAAATCTGAAGAGTCCTGCTTTTCGGAACCCAACCCACTTACCTTCAAGCAATTCAATCTCAATGTGAGTAGTAAAGACACTAGGGAGAAAGTTTTCCTGGGGTCCTGGGCATTTTCTGATCCCTAAGCTATGAGAGAGGATCCAAGAAATGGACCCAGAGTGCTTGGCATGGGTTTCCTTCAGGTGGGAAGTCTGGAGAAGTTCAGAGGAGAGGAGTTAGCCACTCCTGCTCCTGACAGCTAGTGGGGGGTGTGACACAGAGGAAGGCACCCTTGACCCATGCAGGGCTCTCAGGGCATCTGAGAGCATGTAGGGAACTCTATCCACAAAAGCAAGAGCCAGAATGAGTTCTGAGTGGTGGGTTTCAGGGGCCTGCATGCTAAGGAACAATGCATGCATGCCCAGCGCCCACCACCTGCCACCAGGTCTTAAAAGAATGTAACAAAGCATGAAGTGTCATCTGTGCTACTTTACAATGGTTCTTTCTAATAGTGTCAGTCAAATAGGCTGTTTCTGCCCTTTGCCTATCTTGCTCCCATACCACTTCCTGGAGGAACCAGGGTCTGGAGGAACAGCAGAACAGGAAAGGCTGGGGATGTAACTCAGTAGGGGAATGTGTGAAGCTCTGGGTTGATCCCCAGCACTGCAAACAAAACAAGGAGCTGAGGCGATGCACCCCTGTAACCACAGCTACTCAGGAGGCTAAAGTGGGAGAATCAGGAGTCCAGCCTCAACAACTTAGCAAGACCCTATCTCAAAAAAAAAAAAAAAAAAAAAGTGAGACATATAGGATTTTTGAGTCTGGCAAAGGAAGGGAGAATAAACTTTAAACTGGATGAGAGAGGGAAGGTTTGGTTGAGGTGGAGCCAGTGGGAAACTCTTGATTAATTCTCAAGAGAGGCTGGAAAAGTTGTGGGATCTGCCCTTCTGATCAACATGCAGAGGTTGGACCCAACAGAGCAGTAATAGGAAAAAATGAAGTCATGCCCAAATTTTGGTCCATGGTCCCAGCTCCCTGAATCCAGGGAATGGCCTTTGTAACTGGGTCTTCTAGACTCTGCTTCTCTGGGTTCTTTCCTTATGAGCTAGGATAAGACAACTTGCCCATGGTCATATGCTCTGCTCTAAGCATCTGCCTCTTGCATTGGCATGGGCTTCCTGTGTCTCCAGCTAATGTGAATGTCCCTGAAGTCAGGGACTGTGTTTCTTCTTATCTTGGACTCTTAGCACAAAACCTATTAAAAATTCATTGGCTGGGGGTGTGGCTCAGTGGTAGAGCATGAAGTCAACATGCATGAGGACCTGTGCTCAATCCCCAGTACCAAATCAAATAAAATTAAATAAAAATTTATTTTTGAAGAGGATGTGCCACTCCAGGCATCATAGTGTGTAGGGGATGAATGGGAGAGGGGTGCATAAGGTTCTATAATAGGGGAGGTTCGTGCCTGTCCTCTTCCATCCCATCTGAGGCAGCCATGGATTCTGCCGTCAGATTTCAGGAATGAAGGCAACTGTGCACTTGCACCATAATCTCCAAAACCACTCTTCTCTGATCTTGAAAATTTCAATTTGAAACTTAACAGAATGACAGTGAAAGCCATGATTTTCTGGCTTTTTTAGTCAAGGGGAGGATCTGGTTTACTACTCTTCTACTCTCCCTGAGCATAACTGTTGTTCCTGGTGATGGCCTGAGACCTGAGGCCCTGAAGATCCAGAAGTCTTGGTGATCTCAGAAAGTCCCACAACAGCCAGTATATACTACTGCACATAAAGTCTTTACATGGCTGCTCTCTATCAACCCAAAAAATTGATTAGCCTGAACATCCCATTCCCCCATCATGTCAGACAATAAATATCTCTCATATTTGGTGGTCAGGCTCAACTATGAGGGATGGAGACACGTAGAGAGAAGGATTCCTCCCTCCATTGCTCAAGTAAGCTTTTACGCCAAGTAAATCTCTCCAAGACAGACTTCAGATGAGTGATGCTCACCCTGAAACAAAGTAACAAACCTACCTGAAAATAGATGCCTTTCTCCATCTGCACTCACAGATGGATGTCTCAGGAACTCAAGAAGATGCTGCCCCCCTCCCCCGCACCCCAAACACCAGCTCCCCTACAGTTTCTTGGCAGTTCACAACCAGAGAACACTGGGGAGATTGAATTATTTTACTTCAAATATGTAGAAACATATGCTTCTCAGAAAACTATGCTCAAGTCAATCTTGGTGTCAGCATGTCTAATCATTGGGGGTTGTCCCAACCATGTGGTGAATATTGGTTTATCCTCGTGGACATTGAGAGATGCTAAATCCAGAGCCAATGTCCACCCAGAAGTTTCAAGTTGACTTGAGTAATGTTCTTATGACTACAAGAAAAAGAATGTGCATGGCGAGTTGATGTGTAGGAAATCCTTCAATGTTAAGTTGCAGGGTGGGGGATGGGAGGGAGAAGATTTCAGAAAAAAAATAAGCCAACAATTCCAGGGAGGGCATTTTGGAGAATTAGGAAATCCAGATCTTTTCTTTTATAAGCTCCAAATCTTTCTGGGATTCCATCTGGCTTTCATTTCTTACCCCTTGTCTTCTAACAGAGAATAAAAATGGTTTTAAAACTTAATGTGAGCCCTTTTAGAAAAAGAACAAACCAGAGGTCTTCTCTTCCCCTCTTCAGCCTGGTAGCAGAATTTTCTTTTGAGCTATTAAAAATGGCGTGGGCCACCTTTTCTCTAAAAACACATGAAGCTGATGCATAACTCTTTTTTCCAAATAATTAATCTTTCCAGTGGAATCTTTCAAAGCCCCACATTTCCTGTTATTTTATACAGCTGCAATTTGTAACTGGAGATCCTGCCCAGTGTTCCACAGGCAAAATGCCAAATCCACTACATTTCACCTACAGAGGTGCCCTGCACAAATAATCCTTAACCACAAGTTAAACAGTTAGGTCCTGTTCTAGCCGAAAGAAAAGCCCAAAGAACAAAAGACTTTTTAACATGCTTCTGTGTTCAAATTTTAGTTGATGCTCACAATATTGTGTTTTCCAGCGTCAACCTTTGGAAGTATCACCAGGATGCCACAATAAAAGTGTTTTCAAAAATGGGTTGGTTCTTGTGTTAAGCTAATATTTATGAGTCATAAAAATGACAGCCTCTTAGTTATCTGGAAGCCAAATGCCCTGGTGGTTGTTTCAGACCCGTCTCATTTGCTTCCTTGTCTTTGAACTGGAAGAGCAGGGGGAAGACTGGCTGGAGGGTTAGCTGGGGGAGCAAGACTTGGGGGGTTGGCTTGTGACCCACTTCCTTCTACCTCCTACTTTCCCTCCTGCATTTCCGGTCTTCCCTTCACCCAGTTACCTCTCCTTCAAGGTGCCCATGGACTAGAGTTCTCCCAAGATCACCAAGTTGAGAGTTTCTTCTATTTCAAACCCTCTCCACTCTTCTTCCCCGACCTCACATTTTTGTGTATGACCTGCCTCCTACTTTTCAAAAATTGATGCCATTGAATCAGACCCTCAACTTCCTGCTCCAGCCCCACCTTCCTGGCTCCATCCCCACTTCCTTTCCTCCCAGCCCCTGGCGGATGCTTCCTGCCCTGAGGTCAGGCCCTGTACCTGTGATCTGGATTCCAGCCCCTCCTGCTCCTTCCGGAGCCTACTGCTGTACAATGTCTCTCCTTCCCTGTATGTGCAATACTTCCCTGGCTCTGGAACCCTTCCTGGTCCATTTAAACTTGCTTAAGTCTCTCTTAAGACAGGACAAAAGCACCTCTCTCAAACCCCAGTCCCTTCTCGTTGTTACTCTTTCTTATTCTCTTACTAGGGAAACTTCTTGAATGGCTGTCAATATTCCTACCTTTCCATCAGCTCTTTTCACACCTCAGACTCATCACTTGAGACGGAGTCTTCCCCTCCCCTGGTCTTTCTGGGATCATTTTCTCCTGGATCCTTTTTCCCTGGACTTTGAGGAAACAAAGCTCTTCTAGTTTCTCCCCTAACTGTGCCTGTTCTTTCTTTATCTCCTTTGTAGGCCCATCTGCCCCTGCAGAGCCATGAAATGTTTGAGATTTAAACTTCTATTTCTCACTCTGTCTTCAATTCCCACTACCCATATCCACTGCTTCAATAATCCAACTCTTATACTCAGTTGTCTACTTGAAATCTCTAGTTGGGTTTCTCATAGGCACCATCTAAAACCCAACTTTCCCCCTAGCCCTTATTCTCTACCTCAGATTCCTGTCTGAGCAAATCATACCACTGCCCACTGAATTGCTAGGTCAGAAACTTAGGCATCATTGATACCTTTTCCTATTTCTCAAACTCGATCTATTCCTCCATCCTGGCAATTTTACCTCCTAAAATTTCTCATATGCATTCACTCTCTCCAACTTCATACCTACCTACCACCCAACCCTGGACTCTGCTTTCTTCTGGACTATTCTAACAGTGTCCCAAGTGGTCTCTCTACATCTGTTCTCAATCCTCTAGAAGTTGTTCTCCACCATGTTACCAGGTCAGGTAAACTGTCTTATGTGGAGTCCTTTAATGGTATACTAGGCCTGAACCCTGTGTGCCTCTTCAGAGTCCCTGGACTGTGCCCTTCTTCCTGTCTTGGTTGGTGTTCCGCCTGCACGTCTACTTCCATAGACATGACCATGGAGGGGACTGGATGACACATCTTGGAAGCACATGGGAAGCACCTTCTGCAGAGTGAAACACGAACAAGTAATGCAAGGTGGAGAAGACCAAGCGTATGGATCTACTTCTTCTTCTCTTCCTTCTTAGAATTGCTCTGAGATGTGATTTTGCTTGTAAACTTTCTGGAGAAGTCTCGTGTGCTGAACAAACATACCTGGTAACCAACCAGCTGCATTCTTTGCAACCACACCTCCTTGTCATGCAGTCAACAGAGTGATAACACTCACGCATTGCTTCACATCTTTCTTTGCTTCCTCTCCCTTTGTCCCCACCCTCACTGTCCCAGGCTTTCACTTCCCAAGAAAGCCTCACCACCTTGGTCTTAATTCAGATTACTTCCTAGAGATACCAGGCAAGGGCTGGGGATGTGGCTCAAGCAGTAGTGCGCTCGCCTGGTATGCGTGCGGCCCGGGTTCGATCCTCAGCACCACATACAAACAAAGATGTTGTGTCCGCCTAAAGCTAAAAAATAAATATTAAAAAAAATTCTCTCAAAAAAAAAAAAAAGAAATACCAGGTAAGACAAATGCATAGGAAAATATCTCTCCAAGGCTCTGCAGAAATTGATTTCCATCTACTTTGTCAGTCTCTCTCATCTTTTGACACCTTCCTGTCTATTTTCCAACTACAACAGAGAGTTCTTTGTTCATGCCAAGTTCTCACATGCTAGGAAGTTTATTTGGAAAATCTTTCCCCTCTACCACCCTGGCTTTCTCCTGGGATGTCAGTTTCCAGGTTATAGCCTTTAGAAATCTTTCTGGCCTTTCCCCTGCTCTCTCCTCTCCCAGTCACCTATGTTACCTTTGCTAGGGACCCTCAAGGATCTAACTCATGATAGGAATAGTGGCGCCTCCCACACTGACTATAAACTTCAGAGAGCAGAGACGACAGCCTGTGTTCACTGTCCCTGGCATCTTCCAGCACCTAGCATGGACCCTAACACTCAATAAACATACACCAAGAAGATGAACCCAGGGGATCCAAAGCTACTGTGTTATAGACAGAGAAGCTAAGATCAAAGGGGTGAAGAGATTCATTCAAGATCAGATAGCTAACTAGTGAATGGTAGAGCCTGGTGACTTCTATCTTTATTTTAATTTAAGCATCATCCTTCTCAATTCTGAAAAAAGACAGATAACAGACAGATCAATGAAACAGAATAGAGGCTCCAGAAATAGACCTAAATACCTGCTTCAACACATGAAAAGTGCTCAGCCTCATTCATAATAAAAGAAATGCAAATTAAAAATATGAAGTGGTATTTTTTTTAAAAAATCTTTCCAATTGGAAAAATTCAAAAAATTAGGTAATTTCTTCCCCTGAGGAGGGCACTTAACAGGGAAGTGCCAAATTTATGAGTGTGAATGCATGAGGGTTTGTGGAGTGTGTCTATTATCTCGTTGATTGGAGAAACTTTGGTAATGGCTATTTGATTGCAATAGATCACAAAAGCACATGCTCTTTGCATTCAACCAAGCAGTCCAACTTTTAGGTGTTTACCCAGTTACACATTGATCCAGGTGGTAAATAGTGCATATACTTAGTTATCATTTCTTTCTTTTTTTTTGGGGGGGGGGTACTAGGATTGAATCCAGGGGACACTTAATCACGGAGCCACGTGCCCAGCCCTTTTTAATATTTTATTTAGAGACAGAGTCTTGCTGATCAGGCCTTGCTAAGTTGCAGTCAGTTATTATTTCTAATAGTAAAATATTTAATAATGTACCACATTTAGAGACTGGTTAAACAAATTATGACATTTTCATACATTATAATATTGTGTTGCTTTTTTAAAAAAGAACAAGGCAATTCTATCCTTTTGAATTTTATAGTCCTATGTATGTACATATGGAATATTTATATTTCTATATATGTATATGGAATTTCCATGCTCCTATATGTGGAATATTCCATATTCCTATATATTGTATATTCTTATATTGATATGGAACCCTCTTCAAGATATATTGTTAAGAAAAAATAAACTAAGAAACAAGTCAAGCACAATGGTGCATCCCAATAATTTTAGTGACTCAGGAGGCTGAGGCAGAAGGATTATAAGTTTGAGGACAGCTGGGGCAACCTTGTCTCAAAATAAAATTTTAAAAATGTGTTGGGGATGTAGCTCAGTTGTAGAGAGCTGTTCAAGATGCATTAGGCCCTGGCTTCCATTCCCATAAGGAAAACAAAACAAAACAAACAAAGCAAAAAATACAAGTTGTACAATAGTTTTGTAATATGCCACCAGTTGGGTTAAAAATGAACAAGAACTACAAATAAAACCAGTTGGATTGTAAACTAAACCCAATGAAGGCAGTGCCCTCACAGAATTGGTCTCTCTTATGTTACACAGCAAATATTTTAATTAATGTTAATTAAAAGTCATTCCAATTAATATTTGTTGATTAATTTTGATAAGAAGAAATATCCTTGGGCTGGGGTTGTGGCTCAGAGGTAGAGCGCTCGCCTAGCATGCATGAGGCACTGGGTTCGATCCTCAGCACCACATAAAAATAAAATAAAGATATTGTGTCCACCTATAACTAAAAAATAATATTAAAAAAAAAGAAATATCCTAAGTGATAAGGGAAAGGGAGACAAAGGAAAAATAGACAAGTGATCATTGTTTATAGTTGTTAGGCAGTTGAGTAACATGTTACCCAAGGAGGAAATGCAATCTGACAGTCAACGTGATGATTTTAGGTCACCTGTAGGCTTTTTGTTATTCTTCATGACTTAGTTAGCCATCCCCATGGGAACTGAATTGCTGTGTGCTCTTGATTATATCAACTCCTTTCTACCTCAACTCGAAAAGAAAAGATACTCTAGAAAGCTCTGCCTGCCAGGAGCTTGCTTGGCTCAGGTCTCTGTTGTTTGTATGTCCTCACTACTGAGTTAACCACTTCAGGAAAATCAAATGCAAAGATGCTTATGTATTGGCAGAGAGCTTTGCTCATGCTCAAGAAACAGGTATAATTTGATATAAGCCCAGGTTTCATATTACTGCCTGCATGTTCTTTTGGAAGATGTATGAGTCTATGGCTTAGACCTGGGAAGTAATAACTGTGAAATCCTCCAGTTGCCAAAGTAAATATCTGCATGTTTTCCTGTCAAAATGCTTCGTGTGTGAGCTCGCTGTGCCTCAGTGAGGACATTATTGCTACAGAAGCACTTATGCTATTCCTTTCTTGATTTGCAGGCTCTTTTTTTTTTCCTCAACAGTATTCAAGTGTGTCAATACAAAGGATGTTTTCTAGTGTACTCAAGGCCTGATACGGGTAACATCAGAAAGCTGTTTTTTCCTTATCCTGAAATCATCACATTAAAGGTAGTGAGAGTCTCACCAAAGAGTCAGCTGTGGGCTCTTTGCAGGACTGGTCTTGACCTTTTGGCTTCATTTCAGGTAGATAGATAGATAGAGGAGAGAGAGAGATGTATGGATAGATAAAAGATAGATAGAAAGGGCAATGCCTCGGCTAAGCAGAGGTATGGAATAAAGACCACATTTTTCAGTCTCTCTTGCAGCTAGCTGTGTGATGGTTTGTAAGTGGTACTGCCAAGGGGTCTTTCAAGGTATTAAAGGAACTGAATCTTCTGGAAAGCTTCCTTTTCATCCTTTGGGCCTGTGTTAGCATGCTGGAGTAATACAGAGATGAAAAATATATGGTCCTAGCTGGGTGTGGTGGTACATGCCTATAGTCTAGGACATGAACCCAAGAGTTCAAGGTCAGACAGGGCAACATAGTAAGCGAAAGAAAGAAAGAAGGAAGGAAAGCAAGCAAGCAATGTGGTCCCCATCCTTGAGACACATTTACTGTACAGTCACACTTTAGAGGTATAGAACTGCCAGAATGCCTACGAGAAAGGAATGGGCCCTAAGTGAAGGATACTCAGAAGTCTTTGCAAAAATACACACCTAGGCTGGACTTTAAAGAAGGAATTGTAACAATACAAATTCAGATTTACTGGGGGGCAGAATTTGTCAGCTTTTCATGGCTGGGATCAAAACACCTGACAAGTGCAACTCAGAGGAGGAAAAGTTTATTTTGGGTCATGGTTTCAGAGGTTCAGTCCACGGTCAGCTGACTCCTTTGCTCTGAGCTCCAGGTGAGGCAGAGCACCATGGTGGAGGTGAGTGGAAGAAGAGCTCTGCTCACCTCATGCCAGCCAAGAAGCAGAGAGAAGGAGGGAGGAGCCAGGGGACAAGACACAATTCCCCAGGGCATGCCCCCAGTGATCCATCTCCTTCAGCCACATCCCCACCTGCCCACAGTTACCGCCACCACAGAAACCCAGAAAAATTAGGACAGACTGATCAAGTTACATGTCTCATACTCTAATCATTTTACCTCTGAATATTCCTGCATTAACCTAGAAGCTTTTAGGGGATACCTCATATCAAAACCATAACAGGGACTTACCGTGTTCCAGGCTATGTGAAATGCTTCACAGGCACTATCTCATCTATTCCATGTGATAATCCTGTGAGTTAGATAACTATTGCTATCCCACTTTACAGATGAAGAAAGTGAGGGGCACAGAGGTTAAATGACTTGCCTGAGATTAGAGAGCTAGGAAGTGGCTGAGCAAAGGTCTGAGCCTTGGAGAATCTGGCCTCCCTGAATCTTCAGGGCTGGGAGGGCTGGGATTGAGATAGAGAGATGGAAAGAAAACCACACAGCACCAAATGTGAGCATGCCATCATCAGCAATGGTCAGTGCTGCGACTCAATCCAAACCCGCTGTCGGGCAGAATGTAGGTCCATATTTCCAGAAGGGTGTTCACATATTTTATAGCACATCAACCTTTCAATATGCTGAGCATAGCAAAGAATTAAAGGATTTACATAGCTAGTTTTATTAATATACAAAAGTCCCGAGAAGATATTTGGTAAAGAAATGTGGTTAATATAATTTAATGGAATCCAGCACTTCTTAAACTGATCCGACACAGAATGTATTCTTTTTTACTTTCTGTTACAAGAATTGAACATAGATAAAAGTGGAGAATATAAGAACATTGATGCACTTATCTCTAGCTTCAACAACCACTAGTATTTCAGCTTATTTCTTTCATCACTTCCCAGTTTTTCCTCCCATTCTTTTCTTGCTGAAATGTTTTAAAGCAAATTCCAGACAGCATGTTATTGAACCCTTACATACGCTGCTATGCATTGTCAAAAAAGGGGGATATTCCTGGACACGGTGGTGCATGACTGTCATCCCAGTGGCTCAGAAGGCTGAGGCAGGAGGATTGCAAGTTCAAAGCCAGCCTCAGCAATGGCAAGGCACTAAGCAACTCAGTGAGACCCTGTCTCTAAATAAAATACAAAATAGGGCTGGGGATGTGGCTCAGTGGCTGAGTGCCCCAGAGTTCAATTCCTGATACCCCTCCAAAAAGGGGGGGATATTTTCTTATGTCATTACCACTGCTATTGTAATTAAAATATTTCCTTAGTATAATTTAATATCTATGTAAGTCTATGATTACATAAAAAGACAGAGTTCCTTATTTATTCGTTTGTTTTTTGGTGTTGAGGATTTAACCCAAGGGTGCTTTATTACTGAGATACGTCCCCAGTCCTTTTTATTTTGAGACAGGTTTTTGCTAAATTGCCGAGGCTGCTCACAAACTTGCAATCCTTTTGCCTCAGCCTTCCAAGTCACTGGAATTACAGGTGTGCACCACGGCAACCAGTTCAGAGACCCTTTTTAAAATAAATACCATGGGAACTCTGTCCTTGTTATATTGATTCAATTTCACAAGCAATCATGTATTAGAAAAACTCACAATAGTTGATAGTTCTTTCCTAGGGCACAGTTGAAAAGTTAAAATTCTTCTAATAATTCAATTTGAAATATATAGGACGTAGTTTGTATACCTTCAACCGCAAGATTTTTTTTTTGACTAGCGAAGAAACTGATAACTGAATCATACAACCGTTTTTTTCCCCCCTTTTCATTTGATTTTCCAAACAAAAACAAAGTAGAATCTTTTTAGCATTCCAGGAACACAGTCCGAGGAACACAGTTTGGGAAACTGATTTAGTTGAAAGAAAGCTTCATTGCACATTGGGTGCTGTTATGGTTTGGATATGAGGTGTCCCCCAGGAATAGTCATAGGAGCAGTGATTAGATGATGAGAGCTATAACCTTAGTCTGAATGGATTAACTGGGTAGTAACTACAGGCAGGTGGGGCGTGACTGGAGGAGGTAGGTCACTGGGGGTGGGCCCTGGAAGGGTTCCTCTTCCCTGAAGCCCTTTCCCCTCTCTTTTTGCTTCACGGCTGCCATATCCTGAGCTGCTTTTCTCTGCCACACTCTTCCATTGTGATGCTCTGCCTGATATCTCAGGCTCAGAGCCATGGAGTCAGACGATCACAGACTGAAATCTCTGAAACCATGAGCCCAAAATAAATTTGTCATCCTCTAAATAGTTTTTGTCAGGTATTTTGGTCACAGCAACAAAAAGCTGACTAACACAGAAATTGGTAAAAGGAAGTGGGGACATTGCTGTGACTAATCTGACCATATGGTTCAGAAGCCTTTGGAACTGGTTTGCATAAGGACATTGGAAAAGTTGGGAGATGCAGGCTGGAGAAGACTTAGAACATTTTAAATACTGCTTAATGGTGATCAGAAGACCAGAATGACAATAGAAATGCAGACAGCATTGCTCCTAAGGTTTCAGAGGAAAATGAGGATTCTATTTGGAATTGAACTAGAGGCCATTTGTATTATACTCTGGCAAGGAACTTGTCTACATTTTGCTATGTTCTGAGACTTTGTGTAAGGCTAAATTTAAAGGTGAAGCAAGGTAGAGGCAATTTCAAGGCAGCACAGCATTCAAGCAGGGGCATGGATTTTGCTGGCAGTTTTTAGCCAGGTGAACTGGTGAGCAGAAAATAGAGCTGAAGGATGTTAAAAATGCGCAGTTTGGCCAGAAAAGTGCACTTAAAATAGGGGCCAAGGAAGGTGTGGTAGTTAAAGAGATTATATCCAATAAAGAGATGCTAAGTACTTCGCACAGAGACAATAGGAAACATGCCTATAGGATATCTCAGGAATTTACCAGACAAGACCCATTGCAGGCTCAAGGGTATAGAAGTGAAATCTCCTCTAAGAGACAATGAGGACACCCTTCTCACACAGACAGCCCAGAAAGTTGTTTCCCCAGGATTTATTTCACTGTGTTCAGTCACCCAACCACTCAGAGGCCATTGCAGCCTTGGTTGAAGCATCTTGACACAGTTTAAGCTGGTGGGAAAACTTGGCATTGTATATGGTGCTGGTCTGGCAGGAATGCAGGGTGTTGGGAGTAAGGGGGTCTTGGAGGCTCCTGCTGAGATTTCAAAGGAAGGCCTGGGAGGCCAGGCAAAATGTGGCAGGGTCAGAATCCCTGTGGGCAGTCCCTGAAAGGGTGATATGTGAAGGTGTGAGGAGGAAAATGAAACTACAGTGGAGGGCCCCAGAACTGAGATAGCAGTACTGTGGCCTGTCTACCCAGTAAAGTGGCTGATTGTGAACAGAGACAGGCTCAGAGAGAGACCACGGGCACTGCAACTGGCAAAGCCAACGGGACAGGACTGTCCAAACCTTTTGCAGAGAGCATTTTGTCGCCATGTGCTCCAGATGCCAGAGACAGAGCTCCAGGACTTGTTTGCCCAGGTAGGTTTCAAGTCTTGTTTTGGTCCTATCCCTTCTTTATATGCCCCATTCCTTCCCTTTGGATTGTAATCTTTACTATGTATCATGATATATTGAATATATGTAATTTTTTTTCCAGAGGCTCATCACCAAGAGTTTGCCTTGAGTCTCCAGTGAAATCTTGGATTTTTGAATGATGCTGGAGGTGTTAAGACTGTGGGAACTCTTGGAGATAGATTAAATGCACCTTGTGTTGTGAGATGGACATGAGCTTTTGGGACCCAGGAATAGAATGTTATGAAGTATCCTGCAAAAGCTTCCATGTTTATTTTTCTTTTTAAATATTTCTCTTAATTATTGATGGACCTTTATTTTATTTATTTTTAGGTGGTGCTAAGGATTGAATTCAGTGTCTCACACATGCTAGGCAAGCGCTGTACCACTGAGCCACAACCCCAACCCCCAAAGCTTCCAGGTTAATGTGGTAACATTCAGAGGTGCAATGATTAGATTATCAGAGCTGTGACCTAGTTTGAATGGATTATGCAACTGTAGGCAGGTTGGGTGTGGCTGGATGGGGTGGGTCACTGGAAGTGTGTCCTGAAAGGATTCATCTTTCATGAAACATCTTCCCCTCTCTGTGTTTCCTACCAATACATGCTGAGCTACTTTCCTCTGCCACATTCTTCTACCATGATGTTCTGCCTCACCTCTGGCCCCAAGCAATGGAGTCTGTTGACCATGGACTGAAACCTCTGAAACTATCAGCCCCAAATAAACTTTTCCTACTACAAGTTGTTCTTGTTAGGTATTTTGGTCACAGTAATGAAAACCTGACTAACATAGGTGCTTTAGTATTTGATGTCTATAGCTCTGGGCTCTGATTATATGGATTTTTCTTTTTTAAAGTCATCATACCTTAAAAGTAAGGACTGAGTAATCAGTCCTAGTTGTGATTCCTGGGACATCTGTAAAATTCATGTGCGCGCGTGCACACACACACACACACACACACTACTGCAAATCTTAAAAACAGAGAAATATGGTTCTACAGTTAAAATCAGATCAAAACCATCTGAGGCAAGTGACTATGTTATTCTAGATCTATTTGAAGGAGATTAATCTAAAAGAAATACTTGCAGCATGGATCTATAAAAAAAAAAGTGACAAATATGGGCTGGGGATGTGGTTCAAGCAGTAGCGAGCTTGCCTGGCATGCGTGCGGCCCGGGTTCGATCCTCAGCACCACATACAAAGAAAGATGTTGTGACAGCCGAAAACTAAAAAATAAATATTAAAAAAAATTCTCTCTCTCTTTCTCTCTCTCTCTCTCTCTCTAAAAAAAAAGTGGCAAAATAATAAACCACATAGCACAAGAATAATTTGGTTTCCCAGTGTATGGAAGCAACTAAAATAAACACATCATACCAGCACAGTACCAACAGAGTCTTCTAAATTAAAGAACAGGAGAAATGATTTCATTAATTGATGCTTCAATGGCTAGCTAAATATTTATATACCCCACAAGCACTGTACTCAAAATTTACAATAGCAAAACAGCCTGCAGCAAACCAAAATATTGATTGAGTCATAAAAACTCAAGGTTATTAACCCAAATATCTTCTTGCTTTGTATAAAACTAATTGTGAGGCCAGGGAATGCAATTTCTAAGACAATTACCAGGAATAGGAACTTTAATGATTATGTCTTATAGTATTGCATAAATAAGTAGTAGCTGCCCAATCCAGGATACTGGATGAATTTCCTGCCAAGCCTCAGCTTGGCATTCCTCACTGTGAGCCTAGGTGACTCTTTACCTGAGGTTCAACCTGTGCACATTCCAAGTTTGAAATCTGTGTTCCTAAAGCAGTACAGATCCTTTGGAAAACATTGGTATCTGAGGATACACTGTCAGCTATAAAGTTGTGGGAAGGAAAACAAACATAAGTGTAAGCCATCAAATAATGAAAGTAACTCTAGTACCAGAGTCCTGTGTCACCATTGGCTGGTTTGACACTGACAGCAGAAACTCAAGCCAGCTTCCAGGTTCGAAAGGGAAGGGGTGAATTTTGTACTTACATGGTTTGTCTTCTGTCAGGACCCAGAAAACACTTCCCCACGTAACTCAGAAAGTGGTTTCATTAATTGCTGCTGAATAAGGTAGACAAGGAGGAGTTAGGGATTCCAAACAGACTTTCAGCCTAGAGTGGAAAGATCCAGGAAGACAAAGTCATCTGAAAAGGTAATGAAGGTAGGTGGCCTCTGGAGGGTATGGTGACAAGCAAATGTTGGTAGTACTAGCAGTCTGCAATAGGCAGCTCTGCACTGAACACAACAGACAGGAAAATGATAGCAATTCAAAATCTTGGAATTGGTGCCATTCAGAAATTCAGGAAAATAGTTGCGGGTTAACAGGATCAAGGGCTCATGCACAAGCCACAGAGAGGATTTACAGGCTTATAGAGACCCAGACCACCAGAACAAGACAGAAGTCCAATGTTTTAGCTGAGGCATAAACAAGCTGCTGTAACAAAGAGGCCCAATATAATATGAGTTAATAATGTAGTATTTTATATTATCTTTTCTCATGTACCACTGCAAAAACAGGAAGAACTCTTGTGGCTCTACGAGGTTCTCTGGGACCCCACAAACCCATCCTCTGTATATAGCTTGTATCTTTGTATCCAGGATTATGGCTCCAGCTGGCCCCAGCACTTGGCCACAGCTGGCTTACCAGCTCACACTGGAGTTTAGTCCCGTGGGACAGAGGTCATAGAGAGAGCAAGGAACTTTACACTGTGGTCTCAATGTTGGTGTCGCTTTCCCGCTTCACACGTTGAAATCTTAGCTCTCAAGATAATGGTGCCAGAAGGTGGGTCCTTTAGAAGGTGATTGGGGAATGGGGATGGGAACCTTGTGAATGTCACTAGTGTCTTTACACAAGAGGCTGGAAAGAGACACCTTGCCCCTGCCACTGCGTGAGGACACACTAGACACAGAATCATCTGTGGACACTTTTTAGTTTCCAGTACTGTATTGTTTATAAGCTACCCAGTTTATGGTATTTTGTTACAGTAGCTTGAATGGATTAAGATACTTTATTTTGATGAGGATGTAGCTGCTGGTAGGTCCTGTACTGCACATGTGTGTGGGGCCCTGGGATCAACACAAAGCACCAAAAAATAAAAATCACATAAAAGTAGAACTGTGTTAAGCTGCCCAGAAGAGTCCCTCCTTACCTCTTTCAGCTTCTAGTGGCTGCTGTATTCCTTGGTTTGTGGCCCCATGACTCCAGGCTCTGTGGTCATATTGCCTGCTCCTCTTCTGTCTGTGCTCTCTCTCTCTCTCCTTCTGATAAGATTGCATTTTAGGGCTCATCCAAATATTCAAGATAATTTCCCCATCTAGAGAACCTTAACTTAATCAGAAATCTTTTTATCCAATTAAGATAACATTTACAGGTTCTAGAGTTGGGATCTGAAATTTGGGAATGTCACTCTTCAGTCTACTGGGGGTATTCAGAAGTTCCCAAGAGGAAGGATAGAATGGTCTTTGCAACATCCAAGATAGAAACCTCTGCTCAACAGCGCCAGTCTCACCCCATGCTGGGTCCAAAGACAGTCTCCAGTGCTGCACTTGCCCTGTTGGGTTCTGGATTGGTATGGGGCCTGCCAGGGCTATGTCCTGACTGGGGCAGAACCAGGCAGGTGTGCCGCAGTTTGGCTGGGCACAAATCATGACAAGCCACTCGAGCAGGAACAAACTTTATTTCTGAACTCCACCAGCACACTCCACACACGCTCCCCGGGAACTCTCCCGAATGCCACGCGGCTCCTCCAGGAACCACCAACCGGAAATCCCTCCTCTGGCACTTCCCCAACCAATGAAAACTCTTCAGGAATCACCGCGAGAGCTCAACCGGAACTCAACTCAAGGGGAACTCCACCAGAACTCAAAAGTCATCATCTTAATGGCTCACTGGCGTCACCTCTCAACCACTACTTCTGGCAAAAATGCGTCATCCCGACTGTGGCCCTCAACCAGGTGACTCCGCCATAGGGAAAGGAGCATCACTAAGCAAAGGCAGTGGCAGCCAGGCAGTCTGTATACTGTGACCAGGATGAGCATGAGGTTCTTAGACAAATATGGGAGTACCGAGGCCTTGGCCTTGAGATAGATGATTTTTTTCTGAACCCAAGGGTACATCACTACTGAGCCACATCCCCAGCCCTTTTTGTATTTTATTTAGGGACAACTTTTTGCTGACACTGGCTTTGAACTCGCAATCCTCCTGTCTCAGCCTCCCAAGCCGCTGGGATAACAGACATGCACCACCACACTCAGCTTGGCCTTGAGATAGAAAAGCTGTCTCTCACCCCCATGTCACTTACCCTCTTTACTCCTAACAGCCCCCCCCCCAAATACCAAGAAGTCCTGATGCCTGTTAGTGAAATGATAAATCCCCTTTCATATCCTTCCCCAATTCTACTTCCTGGAATTAATCTCTCTTACCTTGTATCCTTCCTGATTTTTCTTCTGTTTATAATCACTCAGAGAGAGAGAGAGAGAAATAAGGGGCTTCTTTTTGCCTCAATAGGATTATGCTGTCTGTGTATTTTATTTATTCACTTAATTTCATAGTCACTGTTGCTTGTAGATAATAATAAATCCAGTGTTCACAACACTCCAGGCAAGGTGCTGAGCCCTTTGTACCTTGAGTTCATGTCATCGTCCCAACCACCTTATTTGGTAGGGGCTATTGTTTTCCCCACTTAAAGATGATGAAACAGTCACAGAGTACATAAATGACTTGCCCAAGGTCAAATGGTGGGTGCCAAAGCTAAGACTGGAACCCAGACCACTGCTACCTGGATCTCAATTTTTTTCTAGATTCCTTTATGATTACATGTTCACCATAGACATCCTTATAAGTCCTTGTCATCCAGCTCTCCCACTGGGGACCTGTTGAACCAAGTGAGTTCAAATTGTTAAATTAATTAATTAATGAAGTTTCAGTACTGCGGATTGAACTCAGGGATGCTTTGCCACGGAGCTACATCTTCAGTCCTATTTATTTATTTAAAATTTTGAGACAGGGTCTCACCCAGGCTGGCTTCAGACTTACAATCGTCCTGCCTCAGCCTCCCAAGCCGCAGGGATTGCAGGCATGAGCCACTGAACCTAATAAGTTCAATTTTTGTGTGGCCACCTCTTAGACTTCCTTGGAAACCAACATGGTCTCGAAGCTTCTGTGCTGCTGGCTGTTTTGTGGAGCCCTGGGCCTCAGTGCCCCAGCTGGCTTGTGCTGAGAAGAAGCCTTCACTTCCATTCCTGTGGATGCACCCATTCTGGTCTGGGACACTTGACTACTCTTCTGCCTCCAGATCTGTGTTCTAGCGAGTGTGGCCCCTGCTTAGATAAACTGGGAAAAAGACCTCAATTACTTTCCTTGGTGCAGCTGCTTCTGGTACCTTCTGCCTAAAAAGCTACAGTCCTGAGAGTGATGTCAGGGGCTTGGTTTTTTTTTTTTTTTTTTTTTTTTTTGGTGTTGTTAGGGATCAAACCCAGGGCCTGACACAAACTAGTCAAGCACTAGCCCACTGAGCTATATTCCCAGGACTCCTGATAGTGGTTTTAGACTCTTCCTTAGGCTTCTGGGTGGGTACTATTCCCTTTCGTTGCTATGGCAAATATAAAGTCTTGTGTGATCAGCAGCAGCCACATCAGTCTTTCCTCCTGGGTCATGTCCCAACTTTAATTGATCTAGAGCAGGTATGCAGGGCCTGCTACACATGAGACTTCTGCTCCCCTTCTGGGCAGTTACCATGAAAACTGATGCCATTGAGGGGCTACATCCCCTTCCTGTCTCATTCCTCAAGTGCTTGCCTTCTAAGGGGCTCTGCCCCACCACTGTTCCTCTTGCCTCCCTTCCTACCATGTGTGGTGCCTGTGCAGGTAAAAAATGGCGGATGATGTGACCCCAAGCCCAGTCTTCAGTCACCTCAGGGGACACAAGGACTCTGATGTGAGACATGACCAATGTCATACACAGAGGCTGGCTGAGAACTTAAAGCTAGTGGGGCCTGACCTTTGGAAGCTCAAGGCTCTGACCAGGGTAGGCCCAAATGAATGGCTCGGAGGTGCCAGAGTTAAGGCTTCTACTGGCTCATCTCTCCTTGGTGCAGCTGCTTCTGGGAAGCCCTGCTCGTGTGCCACACCCTTGCTGGAGCGGGCCTCTGTGGTCAGTCTGGTTGCAGTCTTGCTCTCTGACCTAGTTGCAACAGGAATTTCCTCAGGCCCCAACAACCTTAGGGCAGAAGATGGAAAGAAAGTGAAGGGGTTCTCACAACAGTGGCCACAGAGACTTCATTTCAGGATGGAGTCTAGGCAGAGGTTCTTAGTGGCTCCTCATGGGCCTGTGGGTCTTTTTACATGTTCCCTCTGTGAGCCTGGGCCCTGTGGCCTTGGCCTCCACATTCACTTGCATCCCTCGCTCTGCCTGGGGCTCTGCCCACGCTGTGGTCTCCCTAACTTGATGGAGATGCTGTGAACAGCAGGCAGCAGGGGGCGTGTCCCCAGTCCCTCGATTAGTGGAGCTGCCCACTCAGGCTGTCCTTTCTGCTTCTGCTTGCCCCTTTGGGGACTTGCAGGGCTGTGCATCTGGCTGAAGGCCCAGCCTGGACTCCTACTCCCACAAGCCAGCAGTAATCTGTCTTCTGGTGTCTCCCTGCCCCTCAGAGGCATGTGTACCCTTGGCTTAAACTCTCTCTCTCCAAACCCAGGAAACTCAAAGCATGGCCAGGATTGCCAAGAGTCCTTGTGGCTGATATTTTCATGATTCCCTGCACTTCCAGTTCCTGTGGTGCCTGCCTCTGTTTCAACCACACTGGGTCCAACCGAATGCAAAGCTCAGACTTTCACTTGGGCCCACGAAGAGGCCTCTCACCCCAAGCATTTGGAGAGCTCAGTCATCTTTTCTGGGAATCTCAGTGCTGTGGGCAAGGCCACTTTTGTTATCTGACTAGTTATCCTGACTTATCTTCCTTTCCCCCTTCCTCTCAGACCAAAATGAGTCTTGCTCCTTGTAGGAAAGCCATTTATTCTCCACCTTCGGTAGACAAAACTACTGGCGTCACTCTCCACCCCAAGGGTTTATCAAAGGGTTTGTCCTAAACAAATGCCAAATTCTCCCCAACAATAGTGGTGAGTGGGTATTCTTTGACCCAGCCCTGGGCTTCAGAGGGGGGAAAGCAAGGAAGCTCCTGTTCCCTCTGCCCAGGGCTGTAGCTCCCTGTTACAGTCCAGTTCTCTAGGCGGAGCCCAAAGACCAGCAGCACAGTGTCACCTGGGCACCTGGAAGGGAGGAAAATTCTCAAATCCACACCAGACTTTCTGTCCCAGTCTTAGGGACAAATCCCTCTAAGTGAGCCTAACATATGATCAAATTTGAGAACTGCTGTCCTTGGATTCCCTGTGAGTGTCTCTCTACCAAGATGAAACAGGTCCACTCTCTACCCATCACAGGACCAAGGTTTCTCCTGGGTGTTGTGGTTTGTCACTTTATACAAAATGCTGTGGTCAACCTCTGTTAGCTCATGCCCAGCTCTGTCTTGAGCCATGAACCAAACTTTTCTGTAAGTTGTCATGAGCAGCCCTTCCCAGTAGATAAGAGAAGCCCCTCCCAGTAGGACTATTGTTTTAAGAGGCCAAGAAAACTAAATGTGACATCTCAGGCTTTGGGTAGGAGAGGGATTTTGGAGAGGATGCATGGTTCTCCTGGCTGACTTGAAACACCATGTTGAGAGGGTTCCCTTGTTGCCAGAAAGGGGGTCCAGACTGCCTGAAGCCTCATGTGTCCAGTTTTGATCCACACGTGCTAAATTCAGACTTCTCTCACCACAACCTTTTAGAACACAGACAGGGCTGGAGTGGGAGGGAGGCTGATGTTATCACAAAGGTCCTTGAAAATATTTCTCAAAGTTAGACTTTATCCTAAGATTTATCTCCAGATTTTAACATGGGAGACAGGTCTGGCCTCTTTGAAGAACATGAATTGGGATTGGGATAGGGCTGGGCAGGGTCAGAAAGAATAAATGCTGGGACACCAGGTACAGGAGCAGGTGAGAGGAATTCAGCAGCCGCTTGAATGGGGTATTGCCAGTGAGAGGGGAAAAGAGTTGGATTTCTAGAGATATTTAATAGGGAGAAGGAAAAAGAATACATATGTAACACAGTGTGCTGGCTGTGACCTATGCACTTGACATTTAAAGCAAAATGGCAACATTATGAAGTCTGTACTATTATACTCCTTTATTTTTTTATTTTGGCACAGGGTCCCACTAAGTTGCCCAGGCTGGTCTCAAACTTGCAATCCTCCTGCCTCAGTCCCCAGAGTCACTGGGATTACAGGTGTGTATCACCATACTTGACTATAGTCTTCATGTTGCTAATGAGGAAAGTAAGGCACAGAGAAGTTAATAATGCGCTCATGTAGTTCCCAAGTGAGTGAAGGTATGAGAGAGGGAGGAGAAAAGGATGACAATTTGGTTTCTGGCATGAGCACTGGGTGGATTTTGGTGTCTTTTCTTTCGATAGAAATGTAGGAGAACCAGGTTTTTCTGGAAGGGAGATAATGAGTTCTCCCTGGACTTGTTGGGTTCTAGAAGACATCCATCCATCGCTCCTTAATGTTCTTGTTTTAAAAACCCAGTATGAAGCAACTTAAAACTTTTTATTTCAGAAAGGGCTATAATGATAAAATGTTCACGTGTTGGAAGGGTGGGGGTTCAGTGGATGTGGATGATTTTTAGGGCTTTAGGGTTGAGCCCAGCTTAGGGATTTTTTTTTTAATCCCTGCATCAAGAAAGATAAAGCTTTTGTCTTTACATGAGTGCCACTTGGTATATTTAATTGTCTTATTTTTTCATGTAAAACCCCTTCTTTGAAAAAGGATTCTTCACCCAAGAGACCAGAATGAATCAAGTAAATATGTGTTTAGACAGTTTCTAAAAATCTGTAGTTTAACCCAAGAGACCCGAAAGGCTCCCGTCTCCTAGGTAAACAGCAATTAAATGGTATATTAAAATGTATATTATGTACCTGATTGGTCCTCAGGGTAATTATGTATTTTAGGAATATTTTAAAACATGTGTCCTCCATCCCTCAGCACCGTTCCCATCCATCAAATAACTGTACGCTTAGAACATATGTTCTGCATAGTAAAGAGTCATTTTATAAACCCTCATTAAAGGGAACTAAACTAAAAGGCATCAGCTGCCACCCACTTTTCTAAAGTGTTTATGCCAACCAAATGTAGATACGGGGAAGCAGAACCAGAGAGGTAAATTGTCCACCACGTAAATTGTCTACCACGGCGCCTCCCTACCTTTCCAGATGGTACCAGGAAGAGAAGGCTTTGGAGCTCACTTGGACACCTTCCAAAGGTAGGCTAGAAGATGTTAGAAAAAGGAAAAAAGGAGAGGGGTTATAGCTCACTCACAGGTTATAGCCCCCAGGGAAAAATTCACACTTCCCTGAAAAGAATGGAAAGCAGGTGTTCTGGCAGCTGGCTGGCAGAGACGGAGAGGGCCAGGGTGCAGCGCTCTCTGGTATGTTGGGCAGCAGAGGTGCCATGAGTTGGGAACTCAAGGAGGTACCCCAGAAAAAGGAGCGGCAGGATCCCCTTGCAAGCCTCAGAGAGGATGGGTGGCTACTGCCTGGAAACTAGTGGGCGTTCCTGGGGTCCCTGTGTGGGTCACTGACACCTGCCATGGCTTCTGAGCTCTCTTGACTTCACTGCTGTTCTCAAGAAGGTAGCAATTTACAAAGCCTTTATTTCCCTGGTATTTCAGCCTCTCCTTAGTATTCAGAGAGTGCTGCTGGCATATTAACTCTTGCAGCTCTGAGGGGACAGGGATCCACTAAACATTCCTTTGCCCCAGCCTGAGCATCTCTCTCAGCCGTTGGCCATTAGCTAGAAGGAACTGAAACTGCTTCTAAACTGAATGGATTTGGTGGGAAAGGGAGGTTAGAAGCTTTCTGAGCCAGGGTAGCCAAGACTGCAATGTAACCATTTTGTCCCATTACCCCAGATGTGGAACACCTACAAAAACTTAAATTGAATAAGAAAATACCAGTTAGGATAGCTTTGAAATAATCATTATGCTTTTAGAGTTCTGTTCTTCTGAGAAGAGTAATAAGTAAATGATTAGAACACTTGAATATATATGTATTTTCATATATATATGAAAATACATACAAAGAATATTTAAGCTCTAGATTATGATTTCTAATCTTTTTTAATGCACCCATGTCAATTTCTTTGGAATAGTCACAGGATTAAAAACTTAGCACTGAATGAGTTAAAGGCCAGAAAAACTACCCAGGAGAAAGAGGTGCTTGGGAATTTATGCATTTATGCTCCCTCTTGGAAGCCTGTAGGGTGGGTAGGTGAGGAACTTAAATGATTTGAAAAAGACCACACCAGGCAAAGATAAAAAAGGATTGAAAAGGGGGGAAAGAGAGAGAGAGAGAGAGAGGTAAACAGGAAAGTGAATAATAGGGAGAAACAAAGAGGAAGTGAGAATTGGAGGGGAATTTTTGAAAAAGGGAGGAAGGGGAAAGTAAAACTTTTAGAGGAAAAGCCAAGGCATGAAAGTCTGGGCTTTCCTGGGATTGATCAATGGTGTGATCATTTCATCTGAGCAACTCTAGAGGCTGAGGCAGGAGAATTGCAAGTTCAAGACCAGCCTCAGCAATTTAGCAAAGCCTGAAGCAATTTAGCAAGAACCTGTCTCAAAATAAAAATTATAAAGGGCATTCCTGGGCTAGGTAAGGATCGTAGGTAGAGATATGGCTCAGTAGTTAAGCACTGCTGGGTTCAATCCCCAGTTTAAAAAAAAATGTGCTCACTTCAGTCAGGCATGTTGGGGCACACCTGTAATCCCAGCAATTTGGGAGGCTGAGGCAGGAGGATCACAAGTTCAAAGCCAGCCTCAGCTACTTAGTGAGAGGCCCGAAGCTACTTAGTGAGAACTTGCCTCAAAATAAAAAAAAGTAAAAAGGGCTAAAGATGTGCTTCAGCAGTTAAGCACCTCTGGGTTCAATCCCCAGTTTTAAAAAAAAAAAAGATGTGCTCACTTCAGACCATTTTTTTTCCTCCATATTCAAAGGAGAAGAATTCACTCTGCCAGAAAAGATGGTGCTCATGCTCCTTTTTAATTGTGGCATTAGAACAGCTCCAGCAGTGGCTATTATCTGGGAACTGGGGAATTCTTTTGATGTTAGTTTTGGATACAGTCCTAATCAGTTTTAAAGTGTGACACAGATACATTCTTCCAATGTTTAATGTCTAAAGTCATTGATGCTGCTGGACAAGGAAGGAAATGAGCTGTGTGATATGCCTGAGTGGGTCTTGGCACGGCCTTACAGACTTAAAAAAATAACTGTGACCTCAGAACCTGATCAGGTAAGGCTGCCAAGTGGCCTTGGACTTTATAGTGGATCACATATTTATTATCAGCAGTGTTTGGCTGTATTCGTTGGAGGGCCAGAGGCTGACCTCACTTCATCATCTAATAGTTATCATTTAATGAGCACATACTACATGAAAACATTTCCATGGATGCTTTGCACTTATCATTCCTGATTCTTCCAAAAACCTCGAAAGGTAGACTTAATCTGCATTATTTCACAAAGAGAGAATTCAGCATGAGCTTAGCCCCATAAGTGCCTTTACTCTTTAGTGCCACTGCAGAGCTACCTTAGAGTGGTATCCTTACTGAACTAAATTATGAGCTCATTCTTCGCAGGACACCAGTTCAACATCCATCCAGACAGTATTCCTCTCAGGAGATCAGCAGGTCAGTAAGGTGTGGGTAAATAGGAGAGCAAAAGAACAGTCAGGTTGAGGACCCTAAAAAGGCAGGCCCCTTCCCGAGGTGCACCTGGTCATCTGCCATCTGAACTGCCAGGTTCTTTACGGGGCCTGAGGGAATCCCAATGTCCAAGGGACTTATGGTTTTATTCAGGAAACAGTCATGAAACATCAGTCAGTTGATCAACAACTGTATATTGAGAATTTGTTCAGCGATATGCTGGATAAAACCTATGCTAGCCCAGTATAGAGCAGCAAGCAACCAGAACAGACCAAAGTTCTCACCCTTAGGAGCTTAGAGTCTAATGGGGAAGAGAGAAAATAACTAAAATATATAGCATGCCAGACAGCGACGGGGTAAAGAGAAATGGAGAGAGGGGAAGGCGGGCAGGAATTGAGGAGGTGTTTGCACCTTTACACAAGGTGGCCTGGGAAGGCCTTCGTGAGGCCGTGAAGGAACGAGGGTGTGATCTAAGGAAGAGACCCAGGCCCTGGAAACAGACAGTGCAGAGAACCTGGGACAGGAGTGCTAGGGTGCTGTGACAGCTGGAGCAAGGGAGCTGAGGACAGGAGAGCAGAGACCGGGCTCAGAGAGGGAGGGGGCGGGAGGTTGGGCTTTATAGGTCATTGTAAGGACTATGGCTTTCCCAGAATGAAATGAGAAGCCATCGAAAGGCTTTTTGTGTTTTTTTTTAATACAATTTTTTTTTTAGAGAGAGAGAGAGAGAATTTTAATATTTATTTTTTAGTTTTCGGCAGACACAACATCTTTTTTTGTATGTAGTGCTGAGGATCGAACCTGGGCCGCACGCATGCCAGGCAAGCATGCTACCACTTGAGCCACATCCCCAGTCCCTATCAAAAGGTTTTGAATCGAGGGGGAAAATGATCCTAAATTTTTTAATCAACTCACTCCAGCTACTGTGCTGGGAACAGACTTTATACAGTTTTATAAAAGAGTGAAGGCTGGTACAGAAAAGCCAGTTAGAAAATTCTAGAAGTATATTGGTCAGGGTTCTCCAGAGAAATGGAACTGTTGGGAGATAATAGCTAGCTAGCTT
Organism: Marmota monax; assembly: GCF_021218885.2. Lineage (NCBI taxonomy): Eukaryota > Metazoa > Chordata > Mammalia > Rodentia > Sciuridae > Marmota > Marmota monax. The sequence continues at coordinate 4,104,348 of NW_026692194.1, forward strand.
GCTACTGGGGGATGAGAAGTCCCGTGACCTGCATCTGCAAGTTGGAGACCCAGGAAAGCCAAGGGTATTGTTCTGGTCCAAGGCCAAATGCCCAAGAACACTGATGTAAACCGGGAGCACTGGTGTCTAGGGTCAGCAGGAGTTGGATGTCGCAGTTCAAACAGAAGATAATTCACCTTTCCTTCACTTTTTTGTTCTATTTATGTTCGAAATGGATTGGATAATGTCCGCCTATATTGCTGCAGGTGATCTCTCTGCTCGGTCCACAAAGGCAGATGCTAAACGCTTATGGAAACACCCTCATAGACATACCCAGAAATGTATTTCCAGATACCTGGGCATCTCTTGTCCCAGGCAGGTTGTCACAAAGAATTAACCATCACAGGAAATAATCCAGATTTCTGGTCCTCCTCCTCCTCCCATCTAACCCATCACTAAGAGTTAATTGTTCTACCTTATTCTCTCCTTGCCATTCTTTCTGCTACTGACTTGCAGAACCTCTTCATCTTTCGGTGGGAACATTGCCAGGCATCTGGAAAGAGTCTCCTTAGCCCTGCTGCTCATCTACCAAGTGATCCCCATCATCACTGCTAGTGGAATTGCCTTAAAATACAAGCTGAATATCATTCCTTTTCTGGGCGACTTGGTTGGGCCAGATGCTGGGGAGATCAAAATATGGTAATGAGGGGATTCCTGCCCTTGAGTCACTCACAGTCCAGTGGGAGAGATACCCAGGAACAATGAGGCAGAACCAGGTGACCTGTGCTACTCTGCTACTGCCTGAGGACAGGAAGCCCTTAGTAAGGCCAAGGACAGAGTAGGTAGTTATATGTTTGAATCTTAATGGATGAGAAACAATTTCTTGGTGGAAAAGGACATTTGAGGGCCAGGTGCAGTGGCACATGACTGTAATCCCAGTGGCTCAGGAGGCTAAGGCTGGAGGATTGTGAGTTCAAAGCTAGCTTCAGCAAAATCGAGGTGCTAAGCAATTCAACGAGACCCTGTCTAAATAAAATACAAAAAAATGTGGCTCAGTGGTCAAGTGCCCCTGAGTCCAATCCCTGGTACCAAAAAAAAAAGGACATTTGAAGTGAGAACAACAATCTGGGTCCATTCATCCAAGTCCAGGAAGAGGGTTGACCCCCCCTGTAGTAAACTAGAGGGGGCTAATCTCTCAGCAGTGGATTCACATTAGCCCAAGTCTCAGTTACTGATACTTTTAATTTTCTACTTGACATTAAAAAACAAAACAACAAACTATATTTTTTTTAAGAACAATTTCAAGTTCATGGTAAGAATAGTGGGTATAGAGATTTCCTAACTATCCCTGTCCTTACACATGCAAATTCTCCTCCTCCACTGACCCCATAGATATCCTGAACCATGGTGGTATTTTTGTTACAAATAGCCTACTTTGATACATCATTACCATGAAAATCAGTACTTACATTATGGTTTACTCTTGGTGTTATGCATTGGAGGATGTAAAAAGATGTATAATAATATGCATCCACCATTATTGTATTACACTGAGTATTTTCACTGCCTAAAAAAAAAAATCCTCTTTACTCCACCTGTTCATTTTCTCCCTTCTGCCTACCCTTTGGTCTCCTTTTTCAAAATGCCTTATAGTTGGCATCATATAGTATGTAGTTGTTTTTCAGATTGGCTTCTTTTATTTAGAAATATTCATTTAAGCTTGTGCCATGTCTTTTCATGGTTTGACAGCTCATTTCTTTTTGGTATTGAATAATATTCCTTTGTCTGGAAGTACCACAGTTTATTCATTCACCTATGAAAGGACATGCAGTTTGCTTCTGAGATTTGACAGTTGAGAATAAAGCTGATATAGATGACCATGTGCATGTGTTTGCGATGACATAAATTTTTCACTCCTTTGGGTAAATACCAAGTATTATGATTGCTGGAACCCATGATAAGAGTGTGTTTAGTTTTATAAGAAAATATTAAACTGTCTTTCAATATGGCTGTGCTATTTGCATTCACATCAGCAATGAATGAGAGGTCCCACTGCTCTATATCCTCATCAGCATTTGCTGTTGTTCAACGTGATTTGTGTGTGTGTGTGTGTGTTGGTGGTACTGGGGATTTAACCCAAGAGTGCTCTACTACTGAGCTACATTCCCAGCCTTTTTTAATTTTTATATTCTGAGACAGAGTCACACTAAACTACTAAGGCTGGCTTTGAACTTGCCATCCTCCTGCTTCAGCCTTCTGAAGAGCTTGGGTTATAGGCTCACACCACTGGGCCTGGCTCAACTTGAATTTTAAATAATTCTTATGTTTTACGATCAATTGCACAGTGTGGCGAATATAGCTAATAACTGAGTACATTTCAATATCACTAACAAGGTAAATTTCAAATATTCTTATCACAAAAATGTTAAACATTTGGGGTGATGGATATGTTGATTAGCTTGATTTTTTTTCCCCAGTGCTAGGGATTGAATCTGAGGCTTCATGCATGGTAAGAACCTGCTCTACCACTCAGCTAAGCCCCAACTTAGTTATATTGATTTAATCATTCCACAATGTATTTCAAAAAATCATAACACCACTTTGTATCCACAAATACACAACACTATAATTTAATATGTGATAAAAATGTTTGATAAAAATTTTTAATATTTAAAAAATAAGAAATGTTTATCCCTCACAAACTAACCATGGTCTTATGTTTGCTGGTCACTGGACCTCTCTTCTCTGTGCAAACCTGCCTGAGAAGCCATATGAAAACTAGCAGGTTGCTTGCAAGCAGAGTGGCTAAGCAAGAGGAATTACATGGTTACTCCCCCCACCCTTCCCCTACACACTGGGGCATTGAACCTGAGGCTCACATGTGCAAGTGCTCTACCACTGAGCTACATCTGAAGCCCTTTTTATTTTTTGAGACAGTGTCTAGCTAAGTTGCCCCAGCTGGACTCCTTATGCCTCAGTTGGGATTATAGGCATGTACCATTGCAACTGGCATTACATGGACACTCTTTTTTTTTTTTTTTTTAAATATTTATTTTTCAGTTTTCGGTGGACACAACATCTTTATTTTTATTTTTATGTGGTGCTGAGGATCGAACCCAGTGCCCCGCACATTCCAGGCGAGTGTGCTACTGCTTGAGCCACATCCCCAGCCCACATGGACACTCTTAATGGCAGGTGGCAGGTGTTAGTCTTGGTGGTCTGTGTCCAAGTTTGACTGAGGCTTGGTGCTAAAAAAAAAAATTACATTACTTTACTCCATTCTAAATTCCCATTGCTTCATTAATTCTCCCATGGGTCAGTATTTTCTATACAATGTACCATCTGACCTGAGGCCATTCCTGTTCTCTGAGGCAAAGATTCTTGGCCATTTTGGTACCATGAACCTCTCTGGCTATCTGATGAAGACTTGTAGAACCCCCTTTTTTTGGATCACCTTTTAGAATAATATTTCCAGTATTATGTATAAAGTTAAATTCATGAGATTACCCAAGAAAACAAAAAGAGACATTGCCATGTAAAGTGTGATATAGTAACATATTTGTTTCTTTGCTAAAACATTAATTAAAATGATCTAATGGGAGTTGGGGGTGTAGCTCAGTGGTAGAGTGCTTGCCTAGCATATGTGGGGCTCTGGGCTTAATCTCTAGTAACACACACACACACACACACACACAAGATTATAATAAGCTGAAAATTTTTTTATCATTTAGTAATATTGCAGTCATGATAATGTCACAGTCCAACACATTATCCACATTTGTGATGATGCTGGTATAAACAAGCCTACTAAGCCAACAGTCATATACAAGAATAGCATATGCAATTATATATAGTACATAATATTTAATAATGTTAATAAGTGACTGCTACTGGCTTGTATATTTACTATGCTATAGTTTTGTCATTAGAGTGTACTCCTTCTATTTACACACATTTTTAGCAGCCTGTATGTCTTGTGTTTGCTGCTTCAAGAGGGCACTTAGAGAGATTGACCTACACTATCTAGGTTGTACATTGTAATGTTTGCATATGACAACATTACCTAGATTTGTTTCTTACAAGTGCCCCCACAGTCAAGCAACGTATGGCTGTATTTCTATGTGTAAGGTAGAGCTGGGTATTTGTAACTAAGGGAGTAGGATAAAGGAAACTGAGAGTAGGCTGAACTGTCCCAGGCCAAAGCAGAAGCTGTACCAGGAACAGACAGTACTGAAGGGCACCGGTGGCTGCACACAATAATCAAAGTGAAAGAAGATTAGAAGCCATGATCAGAAAAGAGTCCAGAAGAGCTCCCTGCACAAACCCACCTTCCTCCAGCTGTCTCCTGGGAAATCCATCCTCTGATCCCCTCTGCTTAAAAGAGGATGGTACCAAGATCAGAGAAAAGAAATAATCTCCCAAGGCCAGATATTCTGGAGCTGAGACATGATGAACAGAAGGGCAGAGTGAGTAGAGTCCCAAGCAGGAGTTCAAAGTAGGAAGGACAGGGGACAAAGTTGAGAACAAGAGAGTGGGTTGTAGCTCAGTGGTAAAGCATGGGCCAAGCCCTGGGTTCAACTCCCAGCACCATGGGGGCTGGAAAAAAAAAAAGTAAAGAACAGGGTTGTACCCTAGAAAGTTTAGACGGCATGCCATATTGCAGAGTTTTGTCAACCACTGGGTAGGAGTTCCCTGACAGGCAGGATTAGACAGGGGTTAAATGGTTCCATATCAAGGATGATGTGGACAGCTGGGTTTCTGTGCAGCTCCAAGCCAGGACCAAGGAATTCAGATGCCAGGTGGCACTGATAGCCAGGTCTATCCCACATCACCAATTTTTTGTTATTCAAATGTATGAATAGCTCAGTGGAGGTTTCCTCCCCCTCTTCCCACTTATTCTCACCTACCTACAATTTTACACTTAGGAGCTTATCCACAGATAAAAGTGGGCTAGGAAAGTCTGTGAAACTCAAAATAGCTTATTTTACTACTACGCATGTAAGCTGTGGTTTAAAACATCTCCTCCCAGGAGATTAAAATGGCAATAATAGCAAGAAATAAGATCTCATAATTTTCTGTAAGTTTCAATTAACATTATCTAAAAAAAGCATCATACCTAATACGGTTAATTAACAAGAATTAGCAATTATAGAATAAAAGGATTGAAATACAACTACACATACACATGTAAATATAGACACATGCATGCATTTCAAATTTAGTGTTATACAGAGGTTATTTGAAATAGAAAGCTTTATTATTGCCACATATTCCTATGGGTAAAAAAATCAAAATTTTATATATTGAAATCCACAAATGTTCAAGAAGCCTAAATTTTAAAAAATTATCATTTTATCTATTGAAAGCTAAAACGTAAGTTATTTTAAATAATAGACAAACAGATGGATGGATTAGAGTGGAAACCAAAGTGGGGGACTTAGATAGCTATTTATACTACCTATTTAAGCCAAAAGAAAGAAAATATTCCACTTACTCATTGCTAATTGGGTAGTGTAGACAGTCAAAGTAGGGAATTTAGGCCAAAATAACCACATTGTAACCCAGCCTTTTAAATCTATTGGTCTTCATCAAACCAAAGTTACTAATTTCTCTCTCATATTATGCTGGGCAAATGGATTCAATTTCAAAACCAGGTCACCACGTCAACAGTTTTGAAATAAATTTTTATAATTTAATGGCTGATTTCTTCATAGTTCACCAAAACACCAGCTCTTGACCTATTTGTCTTTCATTTAGATACAATAAAAAGTTATAGGGATTTTTTGAACCTATTGTAGTCTTTTAAGTGAATTAAATGAGGGTTAAAAAAAATCTTTGATTATTCTGTCCACTATCCACTGTTCAGAGACATATCCTTATTGGAACATTATTCACTTGTTTTTCTTTTTTCTTTATTTAAAAAAAAAATTAAATAAAATTAGCTAGCTAGTTGTTATTGTATAAAAGCACAGACATTTAGAATTAAAGGGATTTAAAAAATAAAATAGTCAGTACCAATCAGGATTTTGGGGGTTGCAAGTGACCTAAAACAAACTTGAACCAGTTTAGGCTAAAAGGGGAAATCATTTGGAAGGACTTCAGAGTGTCTCATATAACTGCAGTCAAGGGATAGAAACCTGTGGGTCTCAGAAAGACCTGCTCCAAATGTTACCAGAATGAACTTTCTTTTTCTCTGCTTTACATTACATGTTAGTATCTTAGACTTACTTAGTAAAAACAGAGATGCTTAATAGTCCCAAGCCTCACTCTACAAAGACCAAACCAGAGATGCTAATTCTCTTTCTCTAATACCAGTTAGAAGGAAGGACTCTGATTGTCCCAACTTAGGTCAGATGCCCAGTCATGGACCAATCAGCTGTGAGCAGGAAGGCAGAGTCCTGTAAGAAAATGGGGTCCCAATACTTGAGTTGCTGGAGAGAAACAGTTCTCAGAAGAAGCAGAGAGGTGTTAGGAAGCCCCCTCCCTCCAAAAAAAAAATTGCTATCTAACTTATTCTATGGATATGGAAATTTAGGCTTAAAGAAGTTAAGAGACTTCCTCAGGCTACTGTTTGTATTTAAACTCAGCTCTGGTACCTAATCCAATGCCTTGCTCTCTCTCCTACACTGCTATCCATTCTGGAATCCTCATTTCAGGTCCTTTAGCCATAGGAAAGGCAGAGGGGAGGGGGGAGGAAGGGTGCTGTGCTTGAACCACTGCCCAGTCTTTAGCTGGAGTTCTGACTCAACCCGCCTTCCTGTTGTCTGGTTTTGCTTTTGGGGGGAATGTATATCTGAAGTGGGAATCCCCCTGTTGCACTCCTCCCTATCAGACCCAGGAGGCTCACCCAATGTAAAGTTGGATGATTATCACAGCAACACCTTATACTGAAAGAAGCCATAGGTGTGCCCCTGACTAGTCAAAGTGCTTTGTGTTCATTTGCTTATTTTACCAGTATAAGGGGGCTACTAGCACTATTATTGTTCCCATTTTGTAGATAAGAAACTGAGGTTGACAGACAGATTATGTCTAAAGTCATAGACTTGGGGAGGCAGGACTTGAACCCAGGCAATCTCACTACCAGCCCTTGCTATTAAATTCTGTGGATCTACTGCTTCCTCCTGGCCAAACACCTCCTGCCTTTGGCTGCAGGTTTGGGGCTACCTGAATGCGTTGCCTCATCTCTAATGCTATTGCAAACCTGCCTCTGATCAAGTCCCCTCCCGTGCACCCTGGGCTCTTGTTGGAGCTGCAGTGTCTTGCCCTGGGTCTACCGTACCACAGCTGCTGCTGTAGCTACCCCTGGTAGTGAATCTGCTCTACATGGATGGAGGCTTTGCTCCCCAAATTTAATGGGACAGTTGGGAGTGCTCTCAAGGAAGCCTTGTTCTTTCTGGTTGACAGTTTTTCCTTAAAAGAACCTGAATCAAGTTCCATGGAGACAAAAATGATTGTCATAAAACTCCCTGTACACATATGTAGAACCCCATAAACGTAGACCTGGGGCCCTCTGATACCAGGGAAGGCATTTCAACTCTCCCTACCTCAGGTGAGTTCCCGGGCCGTCATGCTTGGGGACAGCCTTCATCTCCTGTTCAGAGGGGTCTGTAGTGTAGGCTTTGGAGATAGACAAGGGTTTGGGTCCTGTTCTGTTGCTCACTAGCCCTGTGACCTTGAGCAACTAAGTTTGAGTTACTGCTCTGTGCTTTCGTTTTTCTCTACCTCAAAGTCTTGATGTGAACTTTAATGGGATACTATTTTTAAAAGCTTCATAATGGTGCCTAGCATCAAATAAATTTCAACAAAGATAACTAATTATTATCTTAGTCTTATCCCTGGCACCTGGGTTCCTCATCTTTGGGCTCCCAAATCTTTACAAGTATTTGAAGGGCTCAAGGGTGGCTTATGGGAACAGGATTGCTTATGACATAGAGCTTGCTCTTGATGCCCCTTTAATCTAGGCCCTGGCTAGAAAAGAGCAGCCCTGGTGACTCACAAACGCAGGTGGAATTGGTGGCAGGAAGGAAAGAGACCCTCCTCCTCAGTTGGTGCCCACAAAGACATACCAGCCAGTACCCTGTCCTCCCTTCTCCTCAAGCAGGTGACTCTTCCTCTCCTCTGCCTGTTGCTATTGCTGCTTGTCTTCCTGTCATGGCTGCACTGCTTCATGTCTATCTGCTACCACCTGCAGAGAAACGTGACTTGTGCTGTGCAGGCCCTTCCTAGCCTAATGGTCAGCCCTGGCAAAACAAAGTGGCTCCTGGAAATGTGTGCTGATTGCACAGCTCTCACTCTCGGCTCATCTCAGCCATTAGCATCCCTTCTCACATCTAAATAGTTAAGCTACAAAAGGCCCCGCTTTGGGTTAAAATTTCAACCATGCATTTACCTGCTTTTCTTCAGGTCCCAAGTCTAGGAACTCTTTCTGATGGTTGTGTTTATAAGGGGCTGTGCTTCTTAGTACCTTAGACCACATTCAGAGCCAAGTGGCCAGTCATTCCAGAGATGGGAACAATGCAAACAGATGATGAGAATCCAGCACTTCATGGTTGAATGAAAGATGCCAGCACCCTGACTTCAAACGTTGTATGATCAAAACGTTGCTTTAAAATAAAAGGAGGTTGTCTAATCTCTGTGCAGAGACCTCGTGTGAAAATATTTAACCCTCCCTGCTTTTCTTGCAAGTGTTTTTATTGTAAGCAAGTACCTAAGTACCAAAGACAGTACAGAGGTTTGTGACTTCTTCAGCTAAGATGGCTTGACCTAAATATCAGTATAAAATCCAGCAAGTGCTGGCACGTTTTGCTGAGATATAATGCCACAACATCTTGTTTTTTTTCCCCAGGAATCCTTGAGTCCTTAAGGAGACAGGACATATGGGCAGTAGTTAGAGATAATAATGATGATGATGATAATAATAATAATAATAATAATATAGATGCGGTTACCTGTAACAGAAAAAAATAGGGAAAAAAGGAATCGGAGGGAAAAAAATTATGAAAGATGGAAATTCAACTAGTACATAGGAAAGGGCAGGGCGAACCCAAAGAAAGCGCCAATCAGAGTGGAGAAAGAATTGCAGGACCAAAAATAAAGAAAGAAAAAGTGCAACGAGGAACACAATGGCCCATGTGGTGGGGAAGGAGAGGATGGAAGAAAGAGTCTTAGCCAGGGTCAAGCTGGAAGTTCAGGCAGAGTAAGGTAGGAGCCTGGGTGGGGGAAATCCCAGTTTATGAAAAGATGGGCCCTTGGAAATTCCAACGTGACTTTACAGATGCAGATCTGAAATAGAAAAGGACCCCAAGACACAGGCGGACTGTGTGTGTTTTAACCAACTGCTACTGATGTTCTGTCTCGACTAGAGGAAATACTCCCGGCCTCGAGCTGACGCCTTGAGTTTAGATTTCCACGGACCTCAATGATCTTCCACGTGGCCCGGGTCGTGCCGGGCGGCTGGCAGCCCTAGGCGGAGCCCTAGGGCGCGGTGGAGAGACGCGCGGGCACGCGCCGCGCGGGCCGCCCCTCTCGCTCCCTCGCATTGTCTGTCTGCCTGGGTGCCGCGGCCTCCCAGGCGCGCTCGGGTTATTGTTCTCCCTTCGCCGGCAAGGAGGAGGGTGGGACGCGGTGGCGGAAGCAGCCGGAGGATGCGGGAGGCGGCGACCGGCTGCCATCCGAGCCGGGCGCCTCGGTCCTTGGCGCCCCGCCCCTCCGCTGAAGGCGGTGCGCCCCGAGTGGCTCTAAGGCCACCCGAGGCTCGGGATCTGCAGGGCTGGTGCCCCTGCCCAGGCTGCCGATCCCTTTCTCTGGGGGGAGGGAATGGGCCGCGGGCGGGAATAGGAATGCGGACCCGTGTCCCGGTGCCGCGCTGTGGCTCCCGAGGGCCGCCCCGGCGCTTTCAGCTCGGAGGAGGGACGCTATGACGCACCCTCTCGGTATTAGAACACTTCACCTTCTATTTATAGGCACTCCTCAGACCGCAGACCCAGCTCGCCCTGGCGTTCCTTCCCTTCGTCGTGAACGAAAAATCCTACCTAGAATGGAAGATCCTCATGCACAGTGATAAGGAAGAATTCTATTTTGTGCACCCCGTTAATTTCCAAAGATTACTTGCATGTCTAGTGATCTCTCGTTGGCACAGGGAATCCCTCAATTTTCTAAAGCTTTTAAAACCTACACGACTTTACATGCCTCCTAAACATGTCAAGTAAATTCGTCTCTTTTGAGTTCACGAAATAATTCTCCAAGAATTTCTTAAAGCTGGATAAGATGTATACCCAATGAATTCAGAATATTTCCATCTAGCTTTCTGTCTGGTAGAATTTAGCAATTCTAAATGTAGAATTGATTCGGGAGAGGCAGCATATAAGGGGAAAGATCACACATTTCAAACAAAAGCAAAGTTTGCCTTAGGATTCTTTTAAATAAATTATGCTTGTTAGATACTGACGTTATGCTTTTAGATGCACACTATTGATTTAATTATAGGTGGTTAAAAATAATTTTTACCTAGTCACAACATTTGCGGTAATTAAAACAGGAAAATTTTAAAACTGTAATTTATTCCTCAAAATTTGGTTGTTTGTGCTGCATTCGACTTAAAGAGTAAGACTGGTGATCGTCTTTCATCTTGGTTTCTATTAGTTTCACTTTCCAAACGCCAGAAACTCCCAAGTCAACTGCTCTTTAGATTTAAGAAAAAGGATTTAATATACATCCCTAGATACAGGCTTGTTAAAGTCTAGCTAACCATGGCTTGGTTCCCATGCAGGTAAATCTATAACCACAAAATGCAAGAAGAATTATATATAACATGCCTTTCTTGCTAACACCAAGAGCCGGGGGCTGGGGGTGGGGAGGATGTTGTTGGAGGTGTCTGTAATAACATGGTTTTGCTGTGGAGAGCAGTGTGCCCTAACATCGTATTAGTACTTAAAGAAGACCGCAATAACAATTGTTACAGTACATTATAAATATCCATTTGATGCCAGGACTCCATTAAGGACAATTTGGCAATTGCCATCATGTTTTGAAATGTACATACCCTTGAACCCAGAAATTTTGCTCCTTAGAAGTTTGTGCTACAGATGCAATATACACATGTGAAGTTGTTGATTGTTGCAATGCCTGTGCTAGCAAAACGTTGGAAACAATATAAATGGCGTACAATTGTGGTATATCTTTATAATGAACTATTATGGAACCTTGAAGATTAAAGCAACTCTTTTGTACCAACAGGGAAGTAATTCCAAGTTACATTTTTACATGGAAAAAGGAAAGTGCAGAAACAGCTAGTGTATGCCTATAGTCTAAGTTACTAAGGAGCCTGAGGCAGGAGGATCTCGTGAGTCCCTGAGTTCCAGGCCAGCCTGGGCAATAGAGCCAAATCTCTGTCTGAAAAAAAGAAAAAAGAAATAAGTGCAGTAACAATACTATCATTTACATTGGAAAAATAAGTACACACACACACACACACACACACACACATATATATATATATTAACTTGTATATATATGTGTGTGTGTATGGGTGTGCGTGTGTATATACATGCATACGTATGAATGAAAATGGCAACAATATTTGCCTCCTAGGAAGTAGCTAGCCTGGTAGGGCTGGAGAGAAACATCCTGTTATCTACCTTTTTGTATATTTAAAATATGTTTCATAATCATGTATCATCTATTAAAGAAAAATTTTAAAATGCCTTTACATTTCTTTCTAAATTTACCCACAGACAGTAGTACTATCTCTTTAATTTATAGGTGAATTAATCTTTGATTTCTTTTGGTTGACTACCAGGGCCTGAGGGTACATTGTAGACACTCAATGTAGAAATTCTGTTGGGGTTACTGTTATGTCAATGAAGCTTATTGAAAAAACAAAGCCCAAACAAGCCAAGCTCTCTTAATCAGTGCTCCTTTAACTAGCCAGACCAAATCTACAAATCATCATAGAAATGCTTTGCCCAAAGGTTGCTAGAACTGTCTATCAGCATTTTAAAAGAAGGCTCTGTTTTTCATATTTTTTTCTTTCTTCTTGTGGCATGTTTTGAATGGGAATAATGGCAGACTGAAAGAAAGGACTACTGAATATCCATTATAAAGTAGTTATTTAAAGAAATTTATAACTCATCCCTTTTACATTGCACAAGACTGCAACTTAAAGTCCTGCTTATCAGAATTCATATTTTCTATAACAGCTTTCTGGACTATAAATCAAGCAGTGAGATTTCAAAATATTCCAGTGAGGTGATGTGTACAGAGTGCTTTTGCTTCTATCATAAAAGGGAAAAAACACAGGCATTGAGATAGGCAGAAAAGGAGTGGGCACTGTTGGAGTTATGCTAATTATGAGCCAAATGGTTTGTTTTCAGTTCCATTGTAGGTGTCTTAAGTTTGTATAAGTTTCTGCTGTTACCTAGTCAGCAAAGCAACAGGAATAAGTACAGGATTAATGTGGCTGGGTTGGCTTCCTTCAGAGGACTCAGCAAGGATGTCTTCTGATAGCAATGAGGAAGAAGAGGAGGAACAGAGAGATCTTTTAACCAGTCATAATATTTTGGATTCTCTTATATATGAGCTAATTTACACACACACACACAAAAACTTTTCCAGAGCTCAAAGTAGAAGTATTATTGGAATGAGAAGAGGCTTACAACAATCTCTTGGGTCCCAGCTTGTGTTGGGCTTGTGGTGTAAGGCTGTGCACTGCCTGTATCCCACTTTCTTAAGAACCATAAAGCTCCTGTGTAACGTGTCCCATCTTTGTGTAACAACAGAGTGAACCGCTTTCATAGTTTGTGCCCTCTCAATGCACAGCTCTACTATTATTTATAGAGAGCTTTTTAAAACATCAAGCCAGGATAACTTTGCTTTCTGCTTTACTTTCTACTTTAGCTCAGCTTCTCTTTAAGCCAAAATCATGTTTTTTTGGTGCCAGTGAGACCACACACACACACACACACACTGAGTATATGATGTCCATATGATATTAAATAAAAATATATTATGCACATATTATTAGAATAAAACTGTCTGAACCTGCTGAATGGATCTCATGTAGCATGGTACTCAGTTGGGATACAGGGAAGGAGCAATCACAATGTAACTGTCCTTGTGTTATTGCTGTAATTTGAAGAGGACCCTGTGAGATACTCAGTAGCTACTTCTCCCCTTTAACTGCAGGTTTGATTGGAGGAAGTAGTCCTGGAAGCTGGAAAAGCCTGCTATATACCTGCTGCTCAGGCTACAGGTGGACACTTTCAGAGCAGAAAGCTTCTCCAGCCACTGGCTATGCATGGTTAGATTGCTTTATGTATGTATATGTCTGTATATCGACATCTCAATGCATTCTACATTGCTACTGGTCTCAGTCCAGAAATAACCTTTCAGATAAATGTACTCCAGCAAGCTACTGAAGAGCAACAAGATTAAATTCTGTGGATAGTGAAGAAATCCAGTGTTTCCCAAGAAAGAACTTGTGTGTATGACCTGTCTGCAAAACCTCGGGCTGTAGAAGAATGAGGTTAGGCAAGTCTTATCTCTTGGAATTGGCCAAAGATATATAGGCCTATATAATATCATGCACATGAAAAAGTATATAAAATCAATGAACATAGTTTATAACATCACAAATTTATATTCGTATGTCTACTACCCACTTTAAGAAATAGAACACTACTAGCCCTAAATAAGCCACTGTGTGCTCATTTCTGAACACAAATTTGTCTCCTAGGCTCCACCCCAGAACTATCTTCCTGAATTTTTCTTTATAGTTTTAAGGCCAATGCATATATTGTCAAATAACATGGTGTTTAGTTTTGTCTACTTTTGAACTATACATAGATTGAAACTTTGGTGTCTTGCTTTTTAAAATATTTACTTGTTTGTTTGTTTGTTTATTTATTTTTGTGGCACTGAGGATTGAACCCAGAGATGCTCTACTACTGAGTGGACACCCTTCGTCCTTTTTATTGTTTATTTGGAGACAAGGTCTTGCCAAGTTGCCCAGGCTGATTCTCCTGCATCAGCATCCCAAGTAGCTGGGATTAAAGGTGTGTGCCGCTGCCTGATGGTAACCTGCTTTTTTCACTCAACTTTATTTTTTTGAGCTCATCTAATTGGTTCCTTTCTCTTCCCATTACAAGCCTCAAATGTAAGTCCTTAGATTCTCACATTTATCTTCTGACCTGCTCTATTGACAAAATCTTTTCTACAGAACTCATTGTTCAAACTGCCACCAAATATTCACTGTATAAAGCAAAACTGAATTAAAAATTATTTTCTAGAACCATATACAGTGGTATGAGAAGTGGTTACCATTTATTTTTAAGTTTATATATATATATCAGTTCACTTATGGATCACGTTCCCCCTACCACACACACACACACACACACACACACCCACACACACACACACACACACCACACGTCACCACCACCTCTCTCTTTCTTTCTTCTGTGAGGTGCTGGGAATGGTCTTGTGCATTCTAGACAACTGCTTTACCACTGAGCTATATCCCCAGCCTCACCAAAAATGTAATGTAGGGGTCTCTGGAATGTAGGATTATAGACAGTTTCTTTTTTTTTCCTTTGTGATATATTCTATATTTTTTCAGATTTACAACAGATTACATGAAGACTTGCAGTGAGGTACAGGTCTTCCCTGATTTTATTTTTTCACTTCCCAGAGGTTTCTGGAATGTGACCTGGTGGGGAGGTGGAAGTGTCAGGCATAGGAACTGGATTCAGAGTCCCTTTTCTCAGTGCCATATTCATTTCCAGAGCTCCTGGCTTTCTCACTCATCTCCAGTCCTGGGCTGGGCAGCCTCGCCCTTCATCCCTTCTTTCCAAACAGAACCAGTCTCCTAGGAGCATCTCTTGTGCAGTCATACAGGGGGCCTCGTGGTCAGAAAGGTACAGATTTTGTTTTATGCTCTGCCTGTGCTGACTTGAAAGTCTTAATTTCATTTTTACCTATGGTTTGTCAGTGGAGCGCACTAAGCCAGTGGAAAAACAGGCCAAGGGTTATGCATCAGATGTGCGCCTGCTGTCCCTTGCTGCCCCGTGAGCACAGAATTCCAGTAGAGAGCTCCTCGTTGTTCCAAGGGTGCTTCATCTTGGAGTAAGTGGGGCGCTGACAGCCTTGAGTGGCCACGCTCTCCATTCAAACCAGAACTTGTTTTAGACACAGGAAAAAAAAAAAGGCAATGGTGTTCTAAAAAATGTGAATGACTGAGGAATCCTATCATATTCTCTCTCTCTCTCTCTCTCTCTCTCTCTCTCTCTCTCTTGCAGTGCTAGGGATCAAACTCAGGGCCTCATGCATATAAGGCAAGTGCTCTACCACTGAGCCACGTTTCCAACCCCATAATATACCTTACACTGATATTTTACTGTATTAACCAAACACAAATTCTAGTCATGAAGACATAGAAAGAAAGGGAAATATAGGGCAACCCACAGTTTTTTTTTTTTCCTTTCAGGTCTTCCTTTCTCATCTATAAGTTGAAGGTAGTGGGTTGGGAGAATGCACATATATAAAGAAGTGAAATAAAACACCATAGAGTTAGTTATGCAGTATTTCCACTGTTCTGGCATGAATAAAATACACAGGCACACACAAACTATGCAATATAAACTGGATAATATCAGTAATTCCACATATAAGTTAATGCTCTTTAATGTTTGCATTTAGTGGTATAGCACAATATAAGACTAAAATTCAGGTTAATCATTTACAATTTCAATTTTTGTTTACTTAGAATGACAATAAAATATATTAAAGAACAAATGAAAAAACACAACATGGAAAGTTGAGAAAGAGACTGGAAGAAAACCTATGCATTCTAGTACTAAAAAGCATTTTTTTTTTTTGCCTGGGTTACATACATAAATTGTATCTCTGGCCAAGTCTCCAAATCTGTTATTCTCATTGCAGTGTATCTTATGGAAACACATCTCTTTTCTCTAAAATGATCATCTCTGCAGAGAATTCTTAAAGTTCATTTTGAAAACTGAAAGTCAACTCTTTCTTTCTTTAAAATCTCTGCTATGCAATATCTTTACTCCAAGGAAATGGACTGGGGTATAGGAAATGCAGAGAAAACTGCATTGGTTAATACCTCAAACACTACACCCTGTATTAAAACATTTTCTAAAAATCTAGCAACTATAAATCCCATGAAGGCCAGTGCTATCATTCTTCCCTCTTCTCTTACTATAGTGCTTTCCTTGTTTCTTGAAATCAGGACTTGTCCTTTACCTCAACAAATGTTTGTTCAAAATTGAAAAATATATTTTTTTCCTGATACAGGGAATGCAACCCAGTGCACACTATCACTGACTATATGCCCAGTCATTTTTATGTTATTTTGAGACAGGATCTTGTTGAGTTGCCCAGGCTGGCCTTGAACTTGTGATCCTCTTGCCTCAACCTTCTGAGTGACTGGGATTACAGGTATGTATATCTGCACCAGGATATTTAATCAAATTTTAAACACTTTTTATCACGTTATTTCAGTTCTCAAATGCCATCAAAAACTCCTGTTCTCTTATTCTATATATTGAAATTTGTACCAAACATTTAAGGTTCTGTAATCTGTACTCAATTTGCTTTTCCAAAGACATCGCCCAAATCTCTCTAGACCTCAGTAAGTAATTATTGATCAACGGTGGAACAACTGGTTACACAGCTCCTGGAAGTTTCAGAAACTACATTATTATACTTTGTCTCATGCCCCTGTGATGCTAGGAATGTAATCCAGAGCTTCAGCCCTGCTGTTGAGCTATATCACCAGTCCTGGAATACTAGAGATGAAGAAATCATTGGTCCTTTTGGGGTTGTTTTTATGAAATTGATGCTTCTTGTTTATTTGTTTGGGGTTTTTTGGTATTGAGCATTGAACCCAGGTGTGCTTCTCCACTGAGCCACATCCCCTGCCATTTTTAAAATATTTTATTTAGAGACAGGGCATCAGTAAGTTGCTGAGGCTGGCTTTGAACTCAAGACCCTCCTGCTTCAGCCTCCTGAGCTGTTGAGATTACAGGCGTGTGCCACCGTGCCTGGCTAAATTGATGCAGTTAATGCCCCAGATTGGAAGCTAGTGAAGAATGGTATAGACCCTTAATGGCAATCATAAGAAATGTGATTCTGAGAACAGCCATCTCTGTAGGATCACATCCAGGTTTCTGCAGAATTTAGGGACCAAAAGCTAGAAGGAGGGTTGCCTGGAACTACTGTTCAGTCTTCCAGGAAGGGGTGCAGGCAGCCAGGCCTCACTCACACTATATGCCTTTCTGCAGAGCTCTCTACCTGGGTTCAGTCCTGTACTTGCATATGGGAGTTTGAAGACCATGAAATCATAGCCATTACTAAGGGTCAGAATTTAGTATGCTAGTAATGAGCCATTAAAGAAAGCTCTGGGCAGACACAGGCTTTTAAAGCACTATAACCCAAGCAGGGGTTATTCTGAGTATACCTTTGTGGGAAATGATTGTTTTTTCAACATGTGGGCTGCAGGGCAACTCATAACCTAACAGGGCTGGGAGAAACTTGGAGAACCATCTGGTTCATTTACCCATCTTTAGCTGGAAAATCCCTGAATCTTTTCAGAAAACTACCCATCTATTCACAAACCTTTAAGTAACACCTTCCTGTGTTTATCAATCCTAACTTCAGGGAGCTGCTTCTGATATTCAACCTGAATCTCTACAGATAATTCTTTTCATTTCATCCTCTTAATCAACTTTAAAAGGCCTTTGTGTCCACCTCTTGCTTATTGATACAAAGCTGATATTACAATGAGGGTACTGCTTCACCCTTATGGTTATTATTAGTCCTGATGACAGACAAGAAGAGGTGTATAAAAAGATTCAAACAAACATATTTTTAGGTCAGTCTTGAAATAAATCCCTCTCCCCAGCATACCCAACCCCAGCCAGTGCTGGGGAGCAAAGCCAGGACCTAGTGCATGCCAGGTAAGTGCTCTACCACTGAGCTATACCCCACTCCCAAGCCCAAACATAGAGCTTTCCAAAATCCAGGAATTTCTAACTTGGAAATGGGGAAGTGGGAAGACGGGAGTAGCAAAGTGGCAAGATTGTGTTCCATATCTTGAGCTGTGACCCACTCATCAAGAACCTCATTCACAGAAGGATATGGTGGCCCTCGCCTGTTATCCCAGCATTGTGGGAGACGGAGGCAGGAGAATCATGAGTTCAAAGCCAGCCTCAGGACTTATCGATGCCCTAAGCAACTTAGTGAGACTCTGTCTCTAAATAAAATATAAAAAAAGGGCTGGGGATGTGGCTCAGTAGTTATGTGCTCCTGGGTTCAATCCCCAGTTCCAAAACAAAACAAACAAGAGAACATCACTCATCTTCCACTCAACATGGGAAGGAAACTTAAAATCTGTTATTATCTGTTAAACCTGTGAAGGGGGCACAAGGAGGTGTTGGCAGATGCCACAGCAACTGCATGAAAACCTGCCACAATTTCATGTGAGAACTAGAAGGAAATATTTGTCAGAGTGAGTTGTAACAGCACCTACCTTGTCCTTCCCTCAGTGTCCCTGCTAAGAGCAGAAATGAATAACACATAGAGACACAGCCAATGAAAGGCAACCCAAGTCCTGGGGTGTATGTGACCATTTCTTTTTTCATTCAAAACATTTTGAAAATTTATCCATGTTGCAAAATGTACACTTAGTGCATTACTTCCACACCTACATTATTCTATAGCACCCCTACATTTTACTTACCCAATGACTTGGTGACATTAAGGTTGTCCTGATTGTGCTGCTACCTCAAGTTCTAGCCGCAAAGAACACCATAGATTGTGTTTGCTTGTAGACCTGTGCGAGAATTTCTCAGGGTTGTGTATTTCCAGGAGTGGAACCGCAGGGTCATCAGCAAAACACCTTCTACCTTTCATTAAGTATTGCCAGATGATGCTCCAAAATGACTTTACCAGAACTTAACCCTCAATAGCAAAATCATGAGGCCTCCTTCCCATCCCTGGCAACATTGGTACTTTTCAACTTTCACATTTCTGCCTATTTAATAGATGTAAAGAGGTGTCTTGTTTTAATATGCATTCATCTGATTATAAGTGAGGTTGGGTATTTCTTCATCTACTTGTTAGTCTCTCAAGGTTCCCTTCTATAAATTTGCCTGTTCATATGCTTTGGCTAGTTTTCTATTGCATTTCCTGTTTTTTGTTTTCTGAGGGACTTGTAGGAATTCATCATATAATCTAGATTCTAGTCTTTTGTTGGTTTTAGCTTTTGGAAATATCTTACTCAACTTTCTCTTGTCTATTATATTCTTTATTGAGCAGAAAACTTTGATTTTGGTGTCTTTAAGTTCTTCATTCTTTTGGTTTTATAGTTTATGCTTTTAGAGACTTGTTTAAGAAGTTTCTGTATCCTAAGATTATAATGCTATTTTTCTATTTCAATTAGTTATAGTGTTTTACTTTTTACTTTCTTTTGGTCATGCTGGAGATGAAACCCAAGGCCTTGTGCATGCTAGGCAAGCACTGTACCAAAGAGCTATACCACCAAGCCTTTGGTATTTTTATTCAGCTAGAGCTCACCTTTGCATGTGGTATGAGATGTGGATGCAAAAAAACAAACTTTTTTTTTTTTATAGTGAACCAATTTCCCCAACATTATCTGTGAAACCAAATCTTTGTTAGATTAGCTTATTATTCCCAATCCTTCCTGTGCTATAGAGTGCCTTTGCTGTGGGATTTCACCAGAACTTCCACTATTGATGTTTGACTTGGCCATATATCTTGTCTGGACAATGGAACATTAGTCGATATGACAGGAGCAGAGACATTAAATGTGTTTGAATGACTTGGCTTCACCTTTTGAGCTTCTGTCATTGCCAGAATGAGACGTAGTGAAGACTTGAGCCTGACCTGCAGCCTGGAGCCAAACTCAAATAAACTTTGTGAGCCTAACTAAGCCTTGAAGAGCCCGGCTGAGATCAGCTGGATCTCAGTTCATATACAAATCCATGGGAGGTTGGTGGTGGGGAGAGACAAGTGGCTGCAGTAAGCCACTGACATTTGAGGATTGTTTGTTATATAATATTATTATTGTAGTAAGCAATAACTGTCTATCTCAAATGATTTCCACATGGATTTGTGGTGTCACTGTTACCGTATATCAGGTTCTTATAGGTAATTGGGTTGTTGCCAATTTCTCTATTTTTGTTCTACTGTTCTATGTGTCACTCAAACCTAAAGTATGTCTTAGTATCTGGAGCTCAAATCTCCCTTCTATGATTTTTTTTTCAAAAATGGCCAGATTATGATGGAATTTATTCTTCCATATACATTTTAGAGTAAGTATAAATTGTTGGGCATCGTGTTACACACCTGTAATCCCTGCAACTTGGGAGTCTAAAGAAGGAGGATTGCAAATTCAAGGCCAGCCTCAGCAACTTAGCGAGGACTTAAGCACCTTATTGAGATCCTGTCTCAAAATAAAAAATAAAAAGGGCTGGGGAAGTAGTTGAAGGTAAAGCACCCCTGGGTTCACTCCCCAGCAACACCCTGCCCCACCAAGAGAATAAAGAGAAATTCCTAATATCTTGCTACAAATTCGATTTGCATTGAGTTTATGATGAAATCAAGAACTAATTGATTTTTTTTTCCACTTAGGAGGGTTGAACCCAGGGATCTGAGCTATATCTCCAGTACTTTTAACTTTTGAGACAGGGTCTCACTAGGTTGCCAAGGCTGGCCTCAAACTAGTGATCCCCCTGCCTGGGTCTCCTAAATATATGGAATTAGAGGTGTGCACCACTATGCCCAACCCTTGTTATTTCTGATCATTTATTTTGGATATGTTGGATGTTTTCTATGGTTGATCATATTACTGCAAATAATTCCAGTTTTGTTTCCTTCTTTGTACTTCTTTTATTTACTTTCTTCCTTCTTTAAAATATATTATTCACTTAGCTAGGACTTTCAGTAGTCTCATGTTAAACAATAGTAACAACACTATCTTGATCTCACACTTAAATGGAATGTGCTAAAGTTAATCCATTAAGTAACATTCTTGCTGTACATTTTGTTCCTTTATAAAGTTAAGTAAATTTCCTTCTATTTCTACTTTTCAGAAAAAAAAATTATCATTAATAGGTGATATACTTTCTCAAATGCTTTTTCTCTTCGTATTTTCTAGATAAATTACATGGATAGATTTTCTAGTGTTAAGTCATACTTGTATTTCTAGAATAGCCTCTACTTGATTTATTATGTTTTTATGAGAGATGGCTAGATAGGTGGTACATTGGTCACCTTTCCATAACTGTAAATACCCGAGACAATCAACTTATAAGGAAGAAAAGTTTATTTTGACTCATATTTTTAGAAGTTTAAATCCATGCTCAGTTGATCCATTTTGGGGGGCCTCAGGTGAAGCAGTAAGCATGGTTGGAGTACATGGTAGAGCAAAGAAGTGTACATCATGGCCTTTGGGAAGCAAAAGAGAGAGTAGGGGTGGGGATCCCAATATCCCCTTCTAGGGCATATCTCAAATGACCTTATTTCCTTTCACTGGACCCTACCTTCTAAGGGTTCTACCACTTCCCAATTGTGCTACAGGCTGGGGACCAAGTCATCCATATATGGGCTTTTGGGGGTAGTCAAGGTCCAAAGTATAGCGGGTAGAAGGGAAATGGATTTCAAAGTTTCTCCAAGCTCAACATAGCAAGCATGTTGTATTTAGTTGGATAATATTTTATTTATAATTTTTGCAACCATGTTCACAAGCAAAGTAGGCTTATTCTTTTTTTCTTTACTTTTTCTTTTTTGGGTGCCACGGATTGAACTCAGGAGTGCTTAACCACTAAGCCACATCCCTAGCCTGTTTTTTTTTTTTGTTGTTGTTGTTTTGTTTTGTTTTTGAGACAGGGTCTTGCTAAGTTGCTTAGGGCCCTGCTAAATTGCTGAGATTGGCTTTGAACTTGTGATCCTCCTCTCTCAGCCTCTCAAATTCTGGGATTAGAGGCATGTGCCACTGTGCCTGGTTGGGCCTATCACTTTCTTGAACTTTTTTTTTCAGATTCAGAATTAAATTCTACTGTGTGTGTGTGTGTGTGTGTGTGTTCTGCTGTGCTTCCTCTTTTTCACAAATGGCTTTTTTTTTTCCTCATTTGTTTTGTAATTCAAATTGTGAGCTCATGTTTGCCCAGCATTTATATGTGGGAATTCTGTAAGGTTTGAGATTAATCCTTTATCTATGATAAAGAATTTGCTTTTGCTTCCTGGTTCATGTGGGTAGTATATATTCAAAACTGTTTGTATGGAACTTAAATAATCTAATTGAGGAGATCAGCTATAACCCTATAAGCTAAGTAATAGTAAAGAGGAAGAAATCTTTTAGCACATGTCACTTGTATTTTATTTTAGATTCTATAAACTTGTACATGTAACTCACATCACAATAGATTAGAAAGTACAGATAAGCAAAAGGAAAAGTAGATAAATATGCACCAAATCCATCTTTTTTTCCTGACAAACACACTTAAAGTTCCTAGACTTTTCCTCAGGTTCCTATTTAAATGTCTCATGTGTGTACTTTTGAGCCTCTCAACCAGATTGTAAGCTATTTGAGACAACATAGTACTTTCTAAAAAAATTAGGCACACAATCTAAGCATATCACTAGTCTCACTCCACTGTTCAAAAGAAAAAAAATATAGTAACAATAGAAATATAGCATTTGCATGTAGAAATTTAGATTTTGAAATGTAGATCACATGTAGGAAAAATTCTGCTTGTGTGAACTTTGAGATCATAAATTAGCTAAACTTTATATACACACACTGAATCATACATAAAATAAGCTACAGTTGTTCTTTTAGGCTTCTAACATTTTTATTTGACTTCACTGTACTTTTCAGTGTTATAGTTCCAAAGTATGCCCATGTCATTCGTGAAGGGCAGTTTTTCAGCTTCATCCTCTTTTTTTAGGGATTACCCACGTACTAGGCCTGTGTACAAGAAACATAGAGAGGGAAGTGATCACAAAAATGAAAATAGAAGAAACATGGAAGCAAGGAGATAGGCATGTGAGAGAATGAAAAAAATAGGAAGAAAGGAAGGAATAAATAGGGATTCTCAAATAAAATATGTATTGTATTTAAATATTTAAAATTTCAATACTAGTTCAAGTCCCCTGGGTTATATGTTTAGAAAGATGTCCAGGTACAAGCTAAAGAAATGGATGACTCAGTAATCTGAGAGTGGACCCAGAAACCTGGGTGGGCCTTACACATAATTTAAGAAATATTGGAATAGGAAGAGCATAGAATTAGAAAGTGACTCATGGTGGATTGGAGGCATGTAACAATTGACAAAGGGGCAATTTTTGCCACAAGATGCTAATCCTGGGTATTTGGGAATCCTCTGAAATATACTAGTGAATGTCTAGACTCAAAATCTTCTTCTGTTTTTATAGTACCCACCACAGTATGTAAAATAATACTTTCACCATCTACTTTCACTTGTCCACAAAACGACTTCTCAGAGGAAGAAATAAGAAAAGGGCTTTCTAACATGTTTCACAAGCACATTCTTAAATGTAATACAGTAATCTACATTAGAAAATGCAGCAGATTTTCCCCACATGAGGGATCTAGTTTGTTGAACTTATCACAGAACCCTGGCCAGGGGAACACTGTGTACCTTCTGTGGATCAGGATGTTTTAGCGGGAGGACACTGGTCTCTTTGCCCTGCAGAACTCCAAAGGAGTTTTAACACATTAAGGGACAACGTATACATAACCTGTGTGCTACAAGAAGTTTGTGATACAGCTCACTTTCCTAAGTGGATTTAGAATTACAGAAATCCTGGTGCAGGCTTAAATCAGAAGGGGGAGAGGTAAGAGATATCAGGTTTTGTGTCACAGCTAAGCCCAGGAGAAGGATCTGATCCTAAAGTGACATAATCAAGGCAAGCCCCCAAATGACTAGAGTAAAACCTTTGTTTTTACTTAATACATCTCTTTTGATTCCAGACCACTGTAGGTTTCAGTTATGTGGGAAAAAAAATTACCTCGCTCACCTCAAGACCCTATATTAATCCTCCATCTCTAGTAGACTTGTATATGGAAAGTGAATGTTGGGTATACTGAGTGGATGGGAATACAAATGCAATATCTGATTTGCCTTTCCTTAGTTTCTTGACAGAAAGTAATTATTTTAAGCCTCGGGAATGCACCTTGGAGCAAAGAAGATGAGCTCTAGCCAGTGCTTCTGAGGGCATCTCTATTCGGGTTTATTGGTGATTGCAGTTACTTCCAAGCACAAGTGCATGGAAAGGGTTAAGATATGTGAAATAATTATTGGAGAGTGGCCAAGATATTGAGAAACGCCATAGATCCTGGGAATCAGCAGTGAGGAGATCTAGGAGTGGGTGCGCCCGAGCCTTGCCATCAGGGTTCAAGGTGAGGAAGTGGGAGAAAGAGCGGTGAGGGCGGGTGGGTTGGGAGGAAACTAAGGTACACGCATGCACTGAAAAAGCAAAGCCGATACAGCTTCACTCGTGCCAGGTTAAGTGCCTTTTCCAGAAACTCAATAAAGACACGGTGTGTTTTCAGGAGCTGTTTCAACCTGTCCACACCCTACCCTGACTTTCCCAGAAAACAGGCGAGGGACAAATGCCATTGCTAAGCCTCCCGTCTCCTCTGGTTTGCAGGCTCCTCAGATCCCAGAACACATCCTCATTGACTTCACACAGAGTTGTCTCCAAAAGTGGGCACTGTGTAGACATGGGCCAACTTTGGATGTGATTCACTCCAAATCGGGTTATCCCCCGGGAGTGGGGTTTGGCCGCAGGGGCTCCCGGGCAGCGCCAGGCAGAGGCTGAGCAGCAGCAGCAGCAGCCAGCAAGCTGAGTGAGGAGCAACCCTCCGCTGCCGCCTCCTCCTGCCGGCGCGGAGTCGGCAGCACAGCCAGTCCCTATCGCTGTCACGCAGCCAGCAGCACGGCCCCCGCCCCCCCGGGCGGCCCCAGCCCTCACACTGTTATTTGCGTGACTGACCCGAGCGGGGTGGGAGGGAGGACCCGGCTGGGTAGAGAGGGAGGGCGTGGGCCCGCCGGCTCCTTCCCTCTGGCTCCCTGCGGCAACTTTCTCCTCCTCATTGGCCATCCGCTTACGTCCATCACCCCCACGCGGCGCTCGGATTGGCAGAAGGCGCACTTCTGGAGCGAGGAGGGCAGAGTGACTCCGCTGGTCTCCGGCGCCTTGTCTTTCCCTCCACCCCCCACTTCAACGTCCACCCACCTCTCCCCACCCCCCACTCCACTTCCCCCGCCCGGTTCGCGGCAGTGTCCTTAGAAGACTCATTGGGCCAGGGGCGAAGCCAGCCGCCTATCGAGCCGCACCATCATTGGTCGATACTCATGCCCGTCGGGACGGCAGGCCTCGCCATGGGGCGGCTCCGCTCCGCTCCCCGCCCCGCAACGCCTCGCCCTCCCAGTAGCCTCCTCCCCTCGCGGCTCTCCCTCGGCCCCCTTACCCCGCCCGTCCCCGCCGCATCTCCCCTGTCCAGCTGGGCGGGGACTGCTGTACGACTCTGTAAAGTCTGTGAGTCACTGCACAACCCATCAATCCAATTAAATGTCTTGAGCGAGCTGAGCAGGCGGTGCTGCCGCCCGCTGCCGCTCGCCCCGCCGCGGCAGCCCCTGCTCGCAGCGCCCCTCTGATCCATGGCTGTCTGTCTGTACTTGTTACGGTGTAACATCTTCCTTCTCCTCCTTCTCCTCCTTCTCCTCCTCCTCCTAGGGAGCCGCTGCAACTTCCCCTCAGCCAGCCTCCTCCTCTGCTTGGGGACTGCAAAGGCATGGGATAGACCCAAAGCCACTTCTCTCTGTCTCCCCACCAGCCCTTGCTCAGTTTTGCTCCTTTAAATTAAAGTCCGTTCCTCGCTCCTCATCGTTTTAGAGATTTATTTGTCAGACTATTATTTCCCCTGGTTTTTCTTTTTCCTCGGCGGGGGCAAGGGTCGTAGGGGCCGGTGGGTTTATGTTAGGGAGGGGCGCTCCCTCACCCCACCCCCTCGGTTTTTCCTCCTCCCTTTTCGACCGTGACTTGATTTCCCTGCTCCTTTCCGTTCCCACCCGTCGAACTCACCGTCCTGCACTCGAGTGACGCACCGACACCCCCCCCCCCCCCAGCCCACAGCCCAGACGTCCCCTCCCTCGCTGCCACCCCGACCCGTCTCGGAGCTGGACCGGGTGCAGACTTTGCAAAAGGGTGAGTACCATGTAGGTTTTCTTTGGTGGGGGTGGGGGATGTGAGATCCAAACGCGGTAGCCGGTCCGCTCTTGGGGAGGGCAGGGATCAGGTTGTGGGCTGGAGATTCCTGGTCCGGCGTGGATTTGAGGTGGCGACTCCCTCCCTCCCTTGCTCCCTCTTCCCCCGCCCCTCGACTCCTTATTCACCAGCCTTGCTGTATTTCTAGGTATTGCCAGACTTCCACCATCGGGGCATTATAACGCTTATACAATAATTGGTGATGGCATGCTTTCTGTCTTTTGGATGCCTAGTGAGCAGTAATAGCGATGTGATCCGATAGACTCTGTGACCTGCAAAAAGTGTAAAATGGCTAATGGGTACATTTTCCTGTAAATCAAAGTTAACTTTTGTTCAGTAAAGGCAAAGCAGAAGGTATTATTCATTTGAATGTGTGGTGATAGAGCAAGGAAAGACAGGTTGCCTAGTGGCATCGCTCAGTGTTATTTTTTAAAGATAATTTTATGGTTCCCTTTTGAAAAAATATCAATTCAGGATTAAAGGTTATGAAGTCTTTGAACCTGTTGGAGGAAAAAGCAAGGTAAGATGGAAATTCCGTTTAACACTTCGTCTTTAGCTCCTTTCTATTCTAGGGAGGCATCACAGTACAGAATTTTGTGTTTCCCAGTTACTGGACACAGTGGAGTGTGTTAAGGATATATGAGAAATATGGATTATGTTTCCTTTGATATTCATCTTTTGGTACTTGTATTACTCTTTAAACAATGTCATTCTACAGTTTTTTTTTTTTTTGTAAAATTTTAATTTGGTTTCTTGGTTATCAGTAGTTCAAAAGTACAAATATCTACCCTTATGTGCTTTATGACAACCTTGTCTTATGCATCTTTAATATTTAGTGTGAGATAAAAGTAAAAATTATGAGAATGGTTATTCTGAATTGGCTTCTGTGGTCACTGTTTAGAATTCTGCTATTTTAAATTGGTATTACTCTTTTTGAATCAAGTTCTGGGCTAGTTGTCCACAAGAGTCAAATTAGGCCAAACTAAACATGTTTTGAAATATTAAAGTACAGGAAAGGCTTCTTAGTAGTTAATTCTCTCCTTCTCTTTCAGACTAACCAGAATAAGTTGTTGCTAAATTTAATTTTAAAGAATAGACTGTTCCTGTACTGAAATCTGCCAAGTTGCTACAGAAAGATTCTTTTTAAAGAGCAGAAATGTGTTTATGATCAGTCCCAAGTAGTAAAGTTGAAAAGTGACTTACATGTAAATGCTGTCTTAAAGAAATGCTTGTCATAAACTCCAAACCTTTCAATGTGTTTCAGAAAGACTTATACAAAGCCTTTTTTGAATTGCTTAATAAATTTCAGCATGTGACCTTTTTCATGAGGGTACAACTGAACCTTTGAAAGGCCAGATAGCACAGGGGAGGTATACTGCCTGAATTTGAATTTTGCCATCCCTCACTGGCTCTGTGACCTTGGATAAATTTCTAAACTGCTCTGTGCTGGTTTTCTCCTATACATGGGAAGGGAGACTCCTTTTTAAAGGGTTGCTGTAAAGATTAATCAGAGTGGACAACACAGAGCACTGTGTTAGCTGCCTCATAATTATCACCATTCTCAGAGAGGGTGTCAAATGTAGTGGCTAAGAGTAGAGTCTCTGGAACCAGATTCTGTAGGTTCAAGCCCAGCATTTCTGTTTTGACCTTGGTCAAATTAACCATAGATTTCTCATCTGTAAAATGGGAATAATGGTAGCACCTGCTTCATAGGGTTATGGTGAGAGGTATGGATAAAATGAGTTAGTATGTACAGATTTTAGTAGCATTTGGGATATGTATCTTGACCAATTAAGCTTTTTAGCTTTTTTTTTTCCCCCCATCACTGGAAATTGAACCTAGGGGGTTCTATTGCTGAGCTACCTCCCCAACCCTACTTTTTCTTTTCTTTCTTTCTTTTTTTTTTTGAAACAGAGTCTTGCTAAGTTGCTGAGACTGGTCTTGAAATTTAGATACTCCTGCCTCAGACTCCCAAGTAGCTGGGATTATAAACATGTACCATTATGGTGGGCCCACATTCAGCTCTTTCATGTTGCTTGGTATTTCTTGAAATATGAATGACTATTTTGTTTACACGTATTTTTTTTTGCAAAGATAAAGAATCATTGCTGTTAATAAAATAAATATAATTTAATCAATATGTCTGATGTTTGAACTAGAGTTTATCAGAGCCTTTAAGAAGTTTGATTATTGAATGAGTTGAGTTGATCACTTGTTCATTTGAACTTGTATAATATAATTACTGCCTCTATTAAAATTATAATATAGATCACATACTTGCTGATATCTAGTTTTCTCTCCTACTAAACAGAAAGCTTTTTGAGGGTAACAGTAGTGTTTCAATCATGAGTTAATCTCTGTTGCCTAGCAAAGCTACTAGCACAAAAAGAAGCTTAATGAATACTTGTAGAATTAAACAATGTTATTCTCAAATCATTTATGAGTAGTTGAATGAACAGTACACATGATACTATGAAGAATACTGTTATTTGTATTGTTAAATTGAATTTTCACTTTCTCAATTATTATTTTTGTAACTAGAGAATAAGTGAGGGGATTCACAATATAATTTGTCTTTTACTAATAGTTTTTGGCTGGGCATGGTCATACACGCCTGAAATACCAATGACTCTGGAGGCAGCAGGATGACAAGTTGGAGGCCAGCCTCCACAATTTAGTGAGACCTGTCTCAAAGTAAAAAAATAAAAAGGGCTGGGGATGTAATTCCATGGTAGAGCTTCCCTGGATAATCCCCAGTGAGAGAAAAAATAAAGACAAATTTTCATTTTGAAGAATAAATTAAAAGTCACCTGAAAAGCCCGTCTGGTATTTTCCTTTGTTGCCTGATATGTCAATTTTTTATCATGACTCTCTTATTCCCAAACTTTGTCATTAAGTTGAATGTTATTGTTAATGTAAATTACACAAATTAGACTTTGAATGTCTGAAAATATGGTAGTTATTTTCTCTGCCTCAGAATTAATAATAAAGAGACTTTTCAACCTAACACTGTAAAATAAAATTTTATCATTTCCTTAAGGACCAGAGCCTTATTTTTCTTGCCATTCAAGAATAAAACTCTTTCTTTTTAAAAAATATTTATTTTTTAGTTGTAGGTTGACATGATACATTTATTTTACTTATTTATATGTGGTGCTGAGAATCGAACCCAGGGCCTCACACGTGCTAGGTGAGCGCTCTACCACTGAGCCACAATCCCAGCCCCAAACTCTTTATTTTGAATAGTCTTAATAGATAATTAGGTATTGGAATAGCTGCAATAAATAGTGTGATAGGATCATAAAGGAGGTGTATGTAATTAGTAAATAAAACACTTAAACTTTGCACTTTACCACATACTTTAATAGGCATTACATAATTGTGGAATATATACATTTTTAAATAAGCAAAAATGATGGGGCCTACCACCTGCTTCATTTATAGAATCATCCTGTTTTACTTGTCAATAAAATTCATTTTAATTACTGTGCCCTCCAAAGTTATAAAATACAAGAATTGAGAAAGGATCCTCAGCAAAAAAATCTGAATACTAATCTACTCAGAAGTGTTATAGTGTCTCATAACATTGTTAAAACTTTTCTAACATATGAAACATTTGTTAGTTACAATGCGTGTAACTTTGAGTACATAGACCTTTGTTTCTCCAAATCTTGTTATCCAGTTGAGTTGAATATATTGCATTTTCATTTTTTAAAACAATTGATTTTTAGAAAGCTTGCCCTTTTCTTTTTGTATGAATACTTTTAAAGCAGTTAATCAAAAAGCAAAATTTGAAATAATTTATAGGCATATAGAAAAAAACTTAAGGATCTGGTCAGCAAAATGGAAAGTCTCATCTCAAGTTTTTCCTTGACATATTTTTGCATGACATTGTTTCCACAGCTCAAATATCTTTCATTTAACTGCTTTTGTGAAGACATTTGGCTATTTATTAGGATTTTATAGACATTTACAATGTTTCCAACTTTATTGGGGTTGGGTGGAATCTCACTATGTTGCCCAGGCAGGCCTGAGCTCCTGGGCTCAAGTGATCCTCCTGCCTGGGTCTCCTGAGTAGCTGGCTAATGTTCCCAACTTTTAAAAATGCAGTATTTGTTGTGAAGAAGTCTTTGGAAAGAAAAGGAGTAGAAATAACCTTTAGGGTTTGTGATTTCTATGCTTATAGTGGGAAAATGGATAGTTATATCAGGTAGTGATGGAAAGGAGAGAAAAATAACACATGCATTGTCTAATGACGTGGGCTCATGGCCTTTCACATTGAGTGGCAGTACGGATTGGCATGTGACCTTGAGCGTTACACTTTACCTCATCTATTCTCCATGGTATTGCCCTGTCAGTGGGAAGAAAAAAGATAGTTAATCCTGCTCTCACTCACAGAGGAAGTTATAAGAGTAAATTGTGTTTTTAAAAATCATTTGGGAAGGACAAAATTCTCATAAACACAAAGTAAACTTTAGCATTTAGAAATAGATATTTGTTTATCATTATATAAAAATTGTGATCTCTCAGATATTTATCTACAGGGCATTCCTTTTGAGTTCAGACTTGAAGAGACTTCTTATTGATATGCCTAAGGTACCATTTAAAGAAGTAAGAAACTTTGCTTTAGTTGGATGGGGTTTTAAATGTTAATACTGAGTTTTGGGGTATCCCAATTTATAGCAGATGTTGATATTTTAAAAACTTACGTTAGGTGTCTGGGAAATAATACATTTTATTAAGTTAAAGTTTGCAAAATTTGTAAAAAAAAATAAAGTTTGTAAAATTTGTATTTGCATTGCAGGGGAAAATGTGTAGATTTACTGGATTCCATTAGAAGTATATTCAAAGAGAAAAATTAATTGCCTTCTTTACTTTTAAATTTCAAAAGGATTACTTGACTGTAGGACCCCCCCCTTTATACTCAATTTACTTTGTACCTTGAATACAGTGAAATATGCACATTTCAGAATAGTAGTTTTGAGGATTTAATTTATCCCAATTGTTGATGGACCTTTATTTTATTTATTTATGTGTGGTGCTGATGAGAATCAGACCCAGTGCTAGGCAAGTGCTCTACCACTAAGCCACAACTCAGCCCTAACCCAGTTAAATTTTTATTTAGAAAGGTGAGTGAAGACACATGCAGAAAGGCTGCATTTTAAGAAATCATTTTTTTCTTTTGTCCCTAAAAATGAGTGATGAGTCGTCTTTAAAAGTCTGAGGCTTGGGGTTAATACAGTATATAAATTTCTTTGAATTAAGCTTTACTTCTCTACAGTTGTTAGCAGAATTATGATTATGATGATGATCACTTTTCTAAGAGGAAATATAATTCTAGGGTACTCAGAGTAAGATGTATTAAACAAAGCATATAAAATATTATTTATTCTAATATTGACGATAGTAAATGGTGAGCCTCACATGTGAGATTTCTAAGCAGAGAATAATTTTTTTCGGGGGAGGGGTGGGGGTACATAGCATGCTAAGGATGCACTATTATCACTGAACTATACCCCCAGCCTCCAAAAAAGTAACTTTTAAAAGTATCATTCTTTTGTCCTTTTGTTCAACAGCCAACCCAACTGAGGCAGAACTATCTGATTTCTTCCCCACCTTTGAATCTAACATCCACATTGATGTTTTTAATGTTTTGCATTGAATATTGGCTTTAACACATTAAATAAAATGACCAAAATAGTTCACCCTCTTGACTTTGTTCTAACATTGTTTTTCATTTTTCTTAATATTTCCATATGAGTTTGTCTTTTCTTTTTATGTGACATCTCTCTGATTTTATTATTACTTCTTTTCAAGAGTCATTTGGATTCTTTTTCATTGATGATAGCAATTTTTTTAAGCTATGTTTGCCTCTGTATAAAGTATGAAGAAGGGGCTTTCATTTTATTCCAGTCCATTTTATGAGACTTCTGTAAAGAAAAATTTTCTTTGCTTTATGTCAAAAGAAGAGTTCTCTCCTTTTATCTGCACAAAATTTAAGGATCTGCTTCATAAACCTAAGACCAAGTTTTAGCCTGTGCAAGGTGGTGTCAAGGGAAAACTGTAATATGTTTATTAACGTCAGATTTTCTATTCTTCTATTGTATCCAAGGGGAAACCTACAGAATTTTTTCTGTCCAGGTTATCATGAAATGTCTCAGACATCCAAGCTGTTTTTGCTCTATGCCAGGTGCCCTGGTGTGCTTTGGAGACTGTTTGTGTGATGGCCATGGCCACCTGACCTCGTGGGGGTAGGGCTGGAGCAGGGGGTGGGGGAGGTGGGGGGGGGTACTGGCTAAGAACATTACAGCAGACAGGATGAGCAGCTCCTTTTGTTTTGTTTTGTTTTTAACTCTTTAAGCCAGACAGAACTTCAGACCATGTCCACTGTGAAGTTTTCCAGGGCTCTCCATTGTTGCTTGATTAATGGTTCCTTGTGAAGTAACCATCAGCTTTATTGTCTTCCATGGCTTCAACTCAAATGAAATGTATTCCTTTGGGTTAACTTTTGTGTTGATTTTAAGGGTTCTTTTTTACACAGAAAATCAGAGTGTGAAAGTGAAGTGTTTTTTTTTTTTTTTTTTTTTTTTTTTGCCATGTGGGGATTGAATCATGGCAGGCAAGTATACTACTGCTGAGCTACATACTCAATCCTGAATATATACTTTGTAAATCAAAAAGATTTGCATAAAAATCCTGTGAGTAACAAGTTTTTTAAGGACCAAATCCTTTTTTTTTTTTTTGCCCCTGATACCAGGGATTGAACCCAGAGGCACCTGACCACTGAACTACATCTCCAGCCCTTTTTACTTTGAGACAGAGGTCTTGCTAAGGACTTGCCTTAAGGCCTTGATAAATTGCTGAGGCTGGCTTTGAACTTGCAATCCTCCTGACTCAGCCTCCTGAGTCACTGGGACTACAGGCGTGCCCCAACAGATCCAGCCTAAAATCCTCTGATTTGGAGAGTGCCTAGTAGTTTTAAAAATACATACAGATATTAGTAGTAAAAAACCTTAAATTCCACTAAACAAGGGTTGGGAATGTAGCTCAGTGGTAGAGTGCCTATCGGCATTCCTAAGGTTGTGGGTTCCATCCCCAGTACTGAATAAAAAATAAATAAGTAATTTTTTTCCCCAGAAAAACTGAAGCCTCCTTTTGATTTAACAGTCCATTGCTAATTTTTATTTTAACAATTCAAATATAAAATTAGATAAACTGCATTTTGGAGTTGATTAAAATATTTTCTAGAAATTGCACTTTATACATCCTATGCCTTTGGGAAAAAGGTTGGTCTTTTTGTGCCCCTGAATCTATTTTTGGCTTCTGTTTATTCACTCATTCAGTGAATTCAACAGATATTTATGGAGCACTTGCTACTATGTGACAACTAAGTCTTCCTGGGCACATACAATATATCAGTGAGGAAAAGAAATGAATATTCCTACCCTTGTGGAAATTATTTCCAAACTATTTCTGTGTGTACAGAATTTGTTGTCTACTATTTGAAATAGTCTTAATTAAATATTATATAATAATGATCTGAAAAAATAAGGATTCTTTATATGGATTTTATGCTCTTTGACTTTTTATTTATTTATTTTTAAAGCAAATGAAGAGAAGCAGAGATTTTTTTAAAAATATATTTATTATATTTTTAGGTGTAGATGGACACAACACAATGCCTTTATTTTTATGTGGTGCTGAGGATCGAACCCGGGTCCCACTTGTGCTAGGCGAGTGCTCTACCACTGAGCACAATCCCAGCCCTCTTTGGCTTTTTATAAAAGGAACCTTAAGTCCTTAAAAACAATTCCACTTGAGTGGACATTTTTTAAATTTGAATTTGGGTTGAAATGTTAAATGTTAAACTGATGTTGTCTATAGTTTCTACCAGAAATCATTAACCTTGTTTACTTATGAACCTTGGAAAACCATATAGTGGATGAGGTCTGAAGTTTCTCTTAGGTTTTCTTTACATTTTTAATGTTGTTTTCTCCTGTTGCTTTGTTTTCTTTGTGACAGAGCCTGGAGGGGGGGAGTGCACCCTGAAAGTTTCACAGTGGAAATGTAGTTATCCCTTGTATATTGCACAATTAACAAGGAAACCTTAACTTTGCTTTGTCTAGTGCACCCAAAGAACTAATTTTTGTTTCAGTGATTATACGTGTGTAATTTCCTACATAAGTATAACCTTCAGTGTTCATTTCCAATTCAGATACTAAAGTGGATGGACCTAAGTTTATTTTTTTAAAATGCAGTGCAAATAGCATCAATACATTCTCATAAAATGATTTTCATTATTTTGTTTTATTCATAAATATTTAATACATGTCCCAAGTGCTTAAGAGTATCAGAAACTAATAATAAGACATGACATCTGCTCATAATTTTGCTCAAGGTCCAGTTGGAGACAAAAGATCCCCACATGGAAATTAAATCTCTCATATTGAGCAATATGGGATTTAACGTAATGGGGAGTCCAGCGTAGCCACTATGGTAAGCCAAGTGCTAGGTCAAGTGGATCTGCCTTCTAGAAGTTCTCGATGGACTTTAAAATTCTTTCTTTTTAAATTTGAGCAAAGCTGGTAGCAGAAGACATCTAAGAATAGAATAGTCTTTAGCTACTGTGGTTCAGCTGAGAAGGTGATGGAAAGATGGAGCAAACAACATGGCCATTATTACATTCACTACCCCGACTGGAAGCAGAGACTGCACTTTTGAGTAGATTATATAGACAACATAAGATACATTTTAGGTTCTTGAGGGAAAAATTTCATAGTCTGGAGAAGCCTCATCAATGAGGGCACTGTGGACAAAGGGAGTTCCCTGAAAAATGGAACAAACACTGGAAGAGGAGAAAAGAATTGGAGGTGGAGACTTAACAGTTACTGAAGTCACTTTCTTCCTCGGTTTTGCCTAGAGCAACCCTGCCTGCAAGATGGATATACTCTGGGCCTAATACAACAACTTTAGGAAGTCTGTATATATTACTGCTATATGTAGATATACTCTTTCTAAATTGTTTTACTTTGGAATTAGCCGAAATTCTTACTGTGGGTATATTTAAAATCTCAAACATAGTGTTGTATGACTATGGCTTTAGTTTTTATTTTTCTAAGTATTTGGAAATGTTAAGGATACATATGTTTATATTTACACCTACACTTAGATAGGATAATACAATGTATGTTTGTCTCTTAGATTTAAATTCAGGAGGAAAAATCAAAATCCTCATGTTTATTTTATTTTTTTAATGAAAGTATTTGGACTTTTATATGGAGACTGTTTTTCTGTTCTTTTAAATAACAACCTCTGTGAAGAGTTTCCTTTCCTGAAAACTCTCTCTGCTAGGACCATCATTCCAGTCCATTGATTCACAAAGTTACCCAGGATACTTCTGTGAATTATCTTGATTGCTATGATGGTTTCAAGGGTGTATACATATTGTCAAAACTTACCAAATTGTATAATTTAAATGTATGCACATTTTATACCAATAAAACTTTTATAAAATCCATATATGTTGTAAGGTCTATTTTCATGATAAAAACTCTATTGTAAGAATTATGTTTTTAAGGTTTATTGTTTATTTTTTATTTTGCTACTTAATTTTATCAAATCTTTATTCACCTACATTCTGTACCCCATACACATTTATACATTTCAAGTAAGAAAGATAAATAGAACTGAGGCAGCCCATGTGCTGGCTGAAATTTAGATATTGGACCTTAGAGAGCTTTTTTCCATATGTAAGACTCACTGGAGTATCTTTAAGTAATTTGCACAAATTTGAATTTGGAGACTTGGAGTTGTGTATTTATTCTTCATGGAATCCTTTCCTTATAGTTGAGCAGATTATGGCTCATTTTTAACATGGAGTAAAGAGCATGATTTTAGTAAGACTTTTTCTTTTTAAATGAGGACAGATGGCTTAATGCTTCTCCCTAAATATTGTTCCTTTTTTTTTTTTTGGCATTTTTATAAGCTAAATTTTGGGCTGCTGGGAACAGTGTCACATGCCTATAATCCTGGCTACATGGGAGACTAAAGCAGGAAGATTGAGAGTTCAAAGCCAGCTTGGGCAATTTAGCAGGACCCTGTCTCAAAACCAACCAACCAACAAACAAATCCCCTTCTTAAACAGTTTCAGCAAGTAAACTCTCCAAATAGATTTGTTTAGGGAAGAACTAAGTCTATTTCATTCTTCCTGCCACTATGATCACTGAGCACAGCACAGAAGGCTTAATTTAAGTTTGTGATGCTTTAATATTAATTGAATATTTCTTGTGTTATCCAGCATACATTTCAGGTAAATTTCTTTATTGTTGGAATTAATGACAATGTTAAGTTTAAAACACTGACAATTTTTAATAAATGGTAGTCAAGAAAAATGATCTGAGTTGTGTTTCTGGGGTTGGAACTATCAGAATGTTAATGAGCTATGACTCTGAAGCTCACCCTCTTTCTACCATACCAGCAGGACACCTTAGAGGTGGCTCTAGCTTCAGTACTTTAAAAAGTCCCCAGGTTATTCTAATGTACAACCATACTATATAGTGCTGTCTCCCTCACCACCCCCCCCACTTTTAAAATGTGAAGAAAACCTGAAAGAATAATTCAACAAACACCCATATGCCCTCTGCCTAGATTCAGTAATTATTAATGTTTTGCCATATTTGCTTTATGACTTGATCTTTCCCTCTTTCTCCATATGTATACTTTTTTTTTTTTCCTATATTAAGTGAAAGTAAGTTTCAGGCATCATGACTCTTTACCATTGAATATTTCAGTGTACATCTCCTGAGACTAAGGACATTCTTCTATATAATCACAATACCATTTTCATATCTAAGAAAATTAAAGATAACTTGGAATGCTTTTCAGAAGTTCGATTCCATTTATTAAAGCAGAAGAGTCTATGTTCTACTAAAAATTAAATGCATACAAAGTGAGAAGTTCCACAGAATATATAATTCTGAGAATTTTTGCTAAGATATGTGTTTGTGTTTGCAAGTAAGGCCACTGCTTCAAGAATTCTGATGAAGTCAGTGTGTTTTCTTATTGATGGTGAGGGAAGAGCCTTCTAGTTCTAATGTTATGTGATCATGTCACAGGGAGCTGCATTGATCAACACTACAGGATGGTTTAATGGGAAAACTGAGTTTCAAGCCAGACAATGTTGGGTCAAATACTTGCTTGGTCACTTGCTGCAGGGCACGTTGAGAAACTTAAATTCTTATATCAGTTAAGAGGCTTTCAGAAACCGCCTTCACATTCATTGGAATCTTCAGGAAATTTATTATATCACAACAAATTCAGAGATAAGGCAGGCTCCAGGCTTGGTCAGTTCTTAGCTCAGGTTCTTACTGTCTTTCTATCAATTCTGACTCCTTGTTTGTTCCAGATTCTGCTTTGGTTCCTTCTACAGCTGGTTCATATTCATACAGTGAGTATTGTGAGGAAGTCAGAAACCTCTACATAGAGATGGACCGTCTGTCTTTCTGTCTGTGCATCTCTGCCCATCTCCTCAGAGGAGCGTTCTGTCTGGCCTGGCATAGGCTAACCTAGGTCCTCCCTAGAGCTGGGTTCTCTTGGGGAGTGGGGAAAATGGATGTGAGTACACCAGTAACAAGTGCTGGTCCCTCCTCTCAGCCTGTTTTCTTTTCTAGAAGCTGGGCATGGTGGTGCATGCCTGTAATCCCAGTGACTCAGGAGACTGAGGCAGGAGGATTGTGAGTTCAAAGTTAGCCTCCGCAAAAGCAAGGTGCTGAGTAACTCAGAGAGACCCTGCCTCTAAATAAAATATAAAATAGGGCTTGGGGATGTGGCTTGGTAACCGAGTGCCCCTGAGTTCAATCTCTGGTACTACCCCCCCCCAAAAAAAAAAAAAAAAATCCTGTTTTCTTTGCTATAAAGTAGGAACAGTGATATCTATCTCTGTGATTATACTAATGTAAAATAGGTAACATGAAAAAATAAAGCTGATGTTTAATAAATGTTCTTATTCTTTCTTATCTCCTTTCCATCTTATAGAAAATTCCATCTTCCTTTGACACATCTGCCACACTCTATACTGTAACCACCTGTAAATGACTCTTCCTGAAAGGTCTCTTACTTGTCTTCTCCCCTTAGCATCTAGGGCACAGCATTTTATGTGAAGTTTGTTTGCAGATTGGTCTGATACCTTCCATTAACCTATCTTGGCCCATCTTATTTTTTCTGGTGTATTTCAGCTTGATAATATATTATTCCAAAGCAGGGAAGGGAAACTGTCAACAGTGTGTACATATTTATCGAATCAAGTGGGAGCAGAAATCTCTCCAATTTTACTATCCACAAAAACAGCAGACTTAATAGATTCCCCCTCTTTATTTAAAAATAAAGCACCACAACCCATGATAAAATCAGCAAAACAGAATGGTATTTGAAATATAAGTAAGTAGCTTATCTGTCAGGATCAACCAGGTCTTTGATATTTTAGGGAAGTCCAGGCTTATTAATATAGTTTAGCTGCACTGCTTTCTCCAGAACTTCCTTTCTAAAAACAATTGTGTCTAATATTCCGTGAGTCTTTTTTGAATTGTTTGGTCTTGAACCCCCTCACACTCACTGAAAGAGAGTCATCTTCCCAAGACATGTTTTCTAGAATGTGTGAACAAGGGAGGGTCTTTGTTCAGGCTTGCCCTTTTCAAAATAGGTAAAGTGGATTGTCAGATTTTGCCCCCTGTGGTATTTCTAACTACTCCTGGAACACCTGTGATATCCTTCAAAATTGTCACAACCCAATTACAAGGGACAATCTCCCCTGCCTTTTTTTTTTTTTCAAATTTTCTTCCAAAACAATAAGATCCCTCTTGAGGATCCTTCTGGATACCTTAAGTTTAGTTCCTGCCGCCCTCCATGGCCAGGGAGTAGAAGAGTGAAAAGCCTGGTGCCTCTCTTGGCTTGGAAGATGCCGAACCCTGGCTTGTCCCTCTTCAGTTACAGTTATTTTCACTTTGTCTTTAATTTTTAGATTTAGTATTGATGAAGTGTCTATGGATCTGTTAAGGTCTGTGAACACTGAAAATACTCAGATTTTGAATGATTCCAGCCATAATTCAAAGCTCTGTTGGCATGAATCGATTCACCAGAGGAATGTTTTTAAGTGTGTGTTGATGTTTCTTATGTGTCTCAAATGAAGGTTCTATATATGTTAAACTATAAAGCAGCACAATGAAAGAAAAACTCTGAAATAAATTGTGATTTTAATGAAAGAAGCCAAGAAGGGACATTTTGGCTATAATTTTACTTAAAAAGTCCTGGAGTTTTGAGAGGAAAAAAGTTTGAAATTTGTATTGCATGTCCTTGAAGTGCTATTAGTTACTTTTAAGAAGGATGAAATATGATTTTTAACTTGCAAAGCTTTGTTTCATTTGGGTAGCTTTTTAATTTTAGTGCCTTGCAAAAAAGTTTTGTGGGCAAGATTCCCTTTGCTATGTAACAAATGCTTTCACTGTTTAGCTAAGGCTTGCTACCAGTGGCTCAGAGGTTGAAATAAAAAGTGAAATGGCTGTTGTTTCCCCATTTAATAACCGGATTTTATTTTTATTTCCACTCCCCAGTGTTAAAAAAAGAAATGAGGGGGAAAAAAAAAGCAAGGATTGAGATCCAAAAGCTCAAAGTTAGATTTAATTTCCTAACTAGAATGAGGCTAGCTTTGCCGTGATGTGAAAGGCATATGTAGGAAACATTTGTTCATAGCCACACGGTTGACCGTATGATTGCTGGGCTTAGTACTTGGATCAGGTTGTATTCCTGTCTTTAGACAGTCAAGCAGGTAAGAACCAGTCAAGTCTAAGCAGTTGAAGTGACTTAACTTCTTTCTTCCTCCCTTTTGAAAAATATTTTGAGTGTGCTTCTTGCCCCACTTCTTAATCCACATGAGAGAATGTAACACAGGTCTAAATGACACTGGGTTGGACAGCAACAAAGAGTTAAAGAGTGTATTTTCTGCCTCTTATTATGGAAGACTTTAATGATAAGTAGTTGTCAGGGATTTGTCTTTGCTTTCCTCCTCCTCCTCCTCCTCCCCCTCCCCCTCCTCCTCCTCCTCCCCCCTCCCCCTCCCCCTCCTCCCCCCTCCTCCTCCCTTTTTCTTCTTAAAGAGGGATTGAATCCAGGGCCATGCACATGCTAGGCAAGCACTCTGCCACTGAGCTACCCGCCCCCCCCCCCAATCCTTTATTAGAATTTCATTTTGAGACAGGGTTGCCCAGATTTCCCTTGAACTTGTGATTCTCCTGTCTCAGCCTCCTGAGCAGCTGGGATTACAGGTCTGAATGACTACCTCAGGCTTTTTGTTTGTTGGATTGCCATGCTGGGGATGGAACCCAGAACCTTGCACATGCTAGGCAAGTACTCTGTGACTGAGCCACACCCTCAATCCAGCTTTGCTTTTTTCTTAATTTTGTCATTTCTCAATTCTACCTTTGAGCTTCTTGTGGGCAAGGTCTACTGCCATAAGTTGTGTGAAGTGAATTCTAAGGAAAAACTGCTTTTGTCCCAGGTCCTTCATTGTTTTCATTTTTCTTCAAGGAGTTCTCACTTTGGTTGAAAATCTTAGTGTGACTAATGAAAAACTGTTAACTAGCTAAGAAAAATATTTTTTTTACATTATCTTTAAAAAGTATTTGGAAAAAGAGTGGGGCATGGTGGCACACGCCTATAATTCCATCAGTTTAGGAGACTGAGACAGAAGAACAATGAGTTCAAAGCCAGCCTCAACAACTTAGCAAGGCCCTAAGCAAATCAAGGAGAACCCATCTCTAAATAAAATACAAAATAAGTGATGGAGATGTAACTTTGTGGTTAAGCACCCCTGAGTTCAATCCCCGATACCAAAAAAAAAAATAGTATTTGGAAAAAGGATTATATTTGGAGAATATTATTTGTTACTGTTTCTGCAAGATCCAAATAGCCTGGTGAAATTTTAGGGCTACAGTTCCATTTTGCCATATTAAGCATTTTGCCATTCAGTACGTGCATCCTCAGTGCGTGTTATGTTACTGGCACTTGAGTTTTGAGAATGCTTTTTTTGTTTTTAAATTAATTTGCAGCTGGCCAAAAACAAAGGCTAGTTTGAGGATATTATTGGAATTGTGCTATGTTTGAGAAACTTGATTGTCAGAAAATATGTCTGTAATTTGTTGAAGTGCCTAGATATAAACTTAGCTTTACTGGAGACCACATCACAGATCTGTGCCTCCTACCTTAGCATGAAGATAAAGGCAATTCTGTCTTCTTATCTCTGTTGTATTCCATTGCAACTAACTTCACATGTTGCCACTGAGTGGTAAGTACACTAGATTGACATGATTTTTTTGTATTTTATACTTTTTATAATTTATTATATCTTGTAGTGTTTATGCATAAAGAATGGTAAGATTAAAAAAATGAAGCCTTTTCTATGGGCTAATTTAGGATTACTAACAGCTATAAAGGCACTTGCAGGGCTGAGAATACAGCTCGTGGCAGAGTGTATACTTAGCATGCGTGCATGAGGCCCAGATAATAAAAGAAGAAGGCATTTGACCACTCTTTTTTTCTGTTTTGCTCATACAGGATGATGAATAAAGGATGGGCAAGAATTTGTACTGGGGTGTTCTAGGAGAGGTGTTTGTTACCACTGCATTTTGTGTAGTCTACATCATTTCATATGACCTTTGATGGCTGTTCTGGTGACCTGGGCTTCACATCCTTCTGAGAAACTGTAGATTTTATTATGGAATGCTTATACAAATAAGATTTTAAAAAATTATTTTTTAAGATGGGGCTCTTACTATGTTGCCCAGCCTGACCTGGAACTCTGGGGCTCAAGTGATCCTTTTGCCTTAGAGTCCTGAGTAGCTAAAACTATAGTACATGCTACTGTGCCCAGAAAATAAAATAAAATAAATAAATTTCCTATTTCTCAAAATAGAGGTCTTTTTTTTTTTTTTATTCTTCTGCTTCATTATACGTTAGTCATTTGTATACTTACAGGCGTTGTCTGTGTGAGAATTTCTCTCTTGAAAGCTTTTGAGTTGTTTTTCAGCCTAAGTTGTGTACCTTCCAGCGAGCACTATCCCTGCCTCTTACTTAGGAATACAAAATAAGATGCACGTTGAAATGCTTATCCTTTAACTCTGAGCAGGTATCAGTGCAAACCCAGTATGTATCATTATGTGATGAGAAATATATATTTTTTTTATGACTAGGAAAAAGTTTTTGGCAAAAAGAAGTTCTGTCCTGTTCAGTCAGCTACTGAAATGGAACTGAGTCTTCTTTTATTAGGTGGGTCTTTGAAGTTGGGATGATTTAATGCTCATAGTCACCTGTGAGTGTTAGTGCAGTGAGTCCCTGGAACCCTTTGTGCTCCCGAGGAGGCCATTTATGTAGCAAATGTGCAGTGAGTAAGCGTATTATGACTTTTCTAAATAGCATGCTGTAGAGCAGATGATATTTTGGTATACTGGAGTGCAGCAGCTTAGCCAGAAGGTGTCAAGTGGAGACTCAGGCACTTGGTCAATGCAGTTATAAATTTCTACTCTTCACGTGCCCTATTTTCTCTGTGTGAGTTTGTAATTGCTTTGTAGTAATCCTGTCAATTTGACAAACAGAAAAGTCAACAAAAATAAAATCTAAGTGGTCAATTCTAGAGTTTTTTTTTTTTTTTTCTTACAGATTTTTTTTTTCTTCTCTTGTACCTGGGATTGAATCCAGAGGTGCTCTACCACCAAGCTGCATCCCCAATCTCCAGCCCTTCAATTTTAGAATTTTAAGTAAGTTTTTATTAAAATATTAAGAATGAGGATTACTATCAATTTGGTTTCTCTTACCATTCCTCCAGCTG
This sequence comes from Marmota monax, assembly GCF_021218885.2. Taxonomy (NCBI): domain Eukaryota; kingdom Metazoa; phylum Chordata; class Mammalia; order Rodentia; family Sciuridae; genus Marmota; species Marmota monax. Next base: position 4,147,537 of record NW_026692194.1, read on the forward strand.
ATTGCCTCCTCTGGCAAGTTGACTGCTTTACTTCAGGCCAAATTTTATTCCTTTTAAAGACAAAGTTCATGAACTTTGTACCTGCTCAGGATGTGTGGAAGCTCTGCTCTATAATCATTACTTTGTTGATTCAATGAAAATTCGGTGCATTTGAAACCTCCCTGACCATGGATTCTTAATGCTCTTGTCACCATGTTGTCATTGTTGCTCTGTCCTTTACCACACAAAGCTGGTAACAGCCACTTGCAAATCTAAAACATGTCCATATTTTTCTACAAAGGTTTTTGGCATTCTTTCTTGGCATTCATATTAAGGAGGAGCCCAGGGATGGCCCTTCCGATTTCTTGAGGTGTTTAAGAATATGTGGCTAATACTACTTGCTGGAACCGACCTTGGAAAAATTGAACTGGTGCCATATTTTTTGTGCTACTATTGTGTCTGACTATAAAATGAAGGAAGTGCTAATAACACTTCCTACTTGTTTAGCACGTTTTCCTCCCCAGCTCTCAGAGGAGTTGGCCAATAGCAGGCTGGATCTCCAGCCTCTGTTTCTGTTCTTTTCTAATTCCTGTCTTATAATGTTGAATAAAACTTTCACTTGTTAGCTGCTTCTTTTTTCTTATGTTCTCCTAAAAATTAGAAGATGATATTTGTTTTTTCATTCCCATTTCTCAGATACTGAGAACAAGGCACGTCTCAGCTAAGTATTTGACCTGGGTTTATGCTGTAATCAGTCGCAGAGCCAAAGCAGACTGGGGATCCTTCCTTGGCTTCATTTTATTACTGAGTCAGTTTCTCTCCTTTTCAGCTACCCTTACAGGACCAAAGAAAACAATTTTCAGGTGCCAAAAATATTTCCTGCATCTCTTCTTCAGTGTTCCAATGTTAGGATTTACACTAGATTTATTGTCTGAAGTAAAGTTTCATTGCCAGTTATAAACATGATCTGCTCCCATATTATTCCTGATCTGACTGCTGTCCCAGAAGGTGATGGATAGTTGGAGGAAGATTATAATGAATGCAGCCCCTATTTTCTTTTTGCCCTTCTAAATTTGATTTAACAAGTTGCTTTCTGCCAGGAAATTTCATGAATGGTCAGATTTTAATAAGCCAAAATTTTTTCCTTTATAATAATAAATGTAACAAAATCTCTCCCCAAGGTGGATTTAGCTAGAGTAATACTTGTGTGAGTACTTTCTGAATTTATAGGTAGAAACAACTCCAATCACTCTTAAAATGTGTTGTTCTTATAAAATGTGATCACTACATCTGAATATAATTTATGTTTGGAATATGTTGTCCTCAGTTCTTTTCACTAGTGAATGTTGATAGAGAATGTAAGGAGCACTCTGTAAAAACTAGAAGAATTGACTGTTCTGCTTTCAAAACCCTTTTTCAAAATCAGACTGAGGATGAAATTTTTGAGAGTGACAGTCCCTTTCCCCCACTTCAAATTAACAAAAGTGAAAGTTGCATTTTGGTCAATTTTGTACATTCTTCTTAGTGAAACTGTAAGAATCGGAGTGAATGCACTTCACCTCTATTCCAAGCAGTTCTGTTGTTCTACTGCCCTCCGCCTGTGCTTGTACCCACACACCGCACAGAAAGAGTTCATTCTTGCTCACATGCAGCCACAGGAGGCTAGCTCCTATGGTCCTGGGCTCAGTGGAAATTGGCAGCCTTTCTCCTCTTGCAAACAACAGCCTAACATCACCTCAGGCAGTGGTGATAGTGGACCCACTTCAGAGATTCTCAATTGGCAGAACTGTGGAAGGCCTGGCTTTGATCATCTTCTGTCACACTTGAGTAAATGCAGTGCAGAGAAATTTGTTAATGTCGGAAATACTAGGGTGGCCCTTTAAGACTGTTTTTAAAGTACAGTACTTATCCCTGCATTTTCATATGTAATCTGAACAACAAACCTGTGTGATAAGCAAGAGAAATGAAGTCATTTCTATTTTAAAAATGTGCCAACCCAAGTCCAGGGAATTAAAAAGTCAGTAGTGGCAGTGGAGTGACTGAAATTTAGGCCTTCCAATCCCTGTCTTGTCTCTCTCTTCACTGTTAAATAACTTCTTTAGAATAGTAATTATTAATTGTTCTGTTCTGTTACTCCCTCTCCCATCTAAACTGTGTAGGATGATGATTTATGAGTTTTTTGTTTTTTTTTTTTTTCCATTCAAGACATCTGTGCCTTAAAATCAGATAGTCTTGCTGCATAGGGATCTCCTAGACAATGAGACACTCCACTTCCCTGCCTCTGAGAGTCTTTGGAAACATCTAGCATTAAATCTACACTTGCGAGCTTAATTGGGAAGATTTATTAACAAGATGATCCTGCTGCTCATTTGGCTTGTGAAAGCTACATAAAATTGAGAGGATGGATGATTGAATTATTGTTGTTAACTGGAGGAGACAAAACCAACATGAAAGGACTGTTTCATTTGTTAGAAATCAGAACTTTGTTGGGGGAGAGGGAAGAGAGTTGAAGAGCTACTAATTAAACTAAACTAGTTCGTTTTATAAAATAGTTGTCTTTCTCAAATGCCCACTTCTGGTTCATTTTCAGGCAGTTACAAAACGTGAAAAAAAAGAACAATTACCTTCTAGGTTTTATATAGCTGCATGTATGGTTTGGGAATACTTCAGGTTGCAGGTAATGCTTGGTTTTCTGTTTGTGACTCGTGAGTTAATTTTTCAAGGTGATATTAAGAATAGGCAGAAGGAGCTGGACATGTAGCTCAGTGATAGAGAGTATTTGCTTAGCATGTTTGAGGTCCTGGGTTTGGTCCCCAGTGCTGCTAAAACAAAACAAACAAACAAAAAACTATTAGGCAGCAAAGGTGTTTAGGTTCCTGTGGATTGACCACAGTAAATTACATGGACCTTAACTTCTTTGCTGAAAGCCCCAGACTCCCAACAAGCTTACCTAATTTTGAGGCATATATTTAGAGTATGGAAATTAATATTTATTTTAGTTTTCTTCGGACATGAAATATTTAAAAAATAAAATTCTATACATTAAAAAAGCAAATATAATTTTTTAAAATGAAACTTTTTAAAAATATTTTTTTAGTGTTGACGGAACTTTTATTTATATGCGGTGCTGAGAATTGAACCCAGAGCTTCACACATGTGAGGCAAACACTCAACCAGTGAACCACAACCCAGCCCCCAAAAGGAAACTTTTTGTTTTATTTTATTCTGTGCAGTGGCTGTAACCTTGAGCCCTAGGTCCTGTACTTGCCAGGGAAGCTCTACTACTGAGTGTACCCCTCTCCCCAAATAAACTGCTTTTAAGAAGTGCACTCTGGCACATAGTAGGCACTCTAAAAGGAATTTGAAATAAAAACATGATGATCATAAGTTAACTATATTAGCAATCTCAATATACTAGCATCTATATAATACTTGACTAAACTATACCTGAGAAATAAGTACATTTGGGTGGGGGAAAAATAATCTTTATTGAATAACTTGAAACAAAAGGATGTATGTTTTGCTTTAATTTTTTTTTTTTTTTTTTGTAGTTGTAATGCTGAGAATCGAACTCAGTGCCTCACATATGCCAGCCAGGCAAGTGCGCTACCGCTGAGCCACAGCCACAGCCCTGTTTTGCTTTTTAGTTCATTAAATGGAAGAAAAGTTTTGCCTTCACAAGATTGTACTGCCAGTGTTTTTAAAATTATAGCAGGCTGAGGGAATAGAGGTGAAGTGCATGAAACCTGCGGCAACAAAGAAAACAAGTCTCTGCCTTGTCACCGTCTTTCGCTTCTTTCGGTGACAAAGAAAAAGGAGCACGTAACAGCTGCCAGCCAAAGCCTCTCACTTCTGCTCTGCCGCGAAGGTCTCCAACTCTGGGGTTGCCGCGGGAGCAGAACCGAGTGGCCCGTGCAGCGCGCCGTGCAGGCTGCGCAGGGAGCTGCCTCTGAAGGGAGTGGCCGTGCAGTGAGCTGCTCGTGCAGCCAGCGCCTGCCGAGGAATGCAGTGCAGAAAGCAGCCCTTGCTCTTCCCCACCCCTGGCCTCGGGAGCCCACACTCACTGCTTACAGGAATGGCAGCCGCGGTTCTCTCCAACCAGTTAAAGTTAAAAAGAAAAAGAAAAGATTCCCCCAAGGGTCTCCCCTTATCATCTTACAGCAGTGGACTTTCTCAGCCTCCTGTGAGGTTGTTTGTAATTGTGAACAAATAGTCGTAAGGGCGGAGGTCAGAGGCTGGCTATTGAAGCCAGGGCGAGGGCAGAGAGAGACAGGTTGGGCTTTGATTGGCAAACTATCTTGCTATCCATTCCACAGTGGATGTAGTAAGAGCAGAAAACAAAGTTGGATTTTAATTTGAATTCTTCATGAAAGCACTAGCTTTTTATTTTAACATTTCAGAGTTGGTTGAAAAATACCTCTGGGGCAGGATGGTTACAAATAATCATAGCACCTTGATTTGTATGGAGCATTGTATTTCTAATTGCCCTAATGAGCATTATCCTGTTCAGCACCCACAGCCACAACTACCTTGTGAAGTATTTATTGTCTTTCCCATTTTAAAAATGATAAGCCAGAATTCTAAAGTTAGGGCTTGTCTAAGAGCACACAGTTTCTGTGCAGGGCAGCTGTCCTGCTCCAGTATTCCCTTCACTGTGCTAGGAACCAGCCCCTTGATAGCATCTAGCTTTCTGGTTGTCACTACTTCTCACAGAAAGCCACAGTCCAAAAACCACCGTAGTGACCATTTCATGTAGTTTACCATAAGAACAAACACATCATCAAAGGGCCACTTCTTGATTAACTTTGACTTTAATTATCAAACAAAGGAAGAGGAGCCTTGTTATTTCCTACCTTGAATCAGAATGGTAGTGCAAAATGAACAGTAGAGATTATTGAGTTTTAATATACATTTTTAAAAAACTGGAGTTAAAGCCCTTCATAAAGAAAGTGAAACTTCTGTTAGTTACAGAAACTAGGGCCCACTTCCTCAGACTAGACCAGTGTGTTCTTTCAAAGGACACCTCCTTCAAGAGGTCGTAGCTTCATCCCTAAAGCTAATTTGACATGAGCTTTTAACATATTTCTGAGAATCTATGCTGTGCAAAACCCTGTGCAGCCAGCTATGCAAGCATTTAGGATCCAGTGGGAGACTTAATCCAGGGGAGAATGTACCCAGGGTTGTGTTCAGCCATTTAAAAGACTCAGAATGTTACCATTTGACAAATTTGGCCCCAGTCCTCTGGAAACATTAATGAAGAAACCCTTTCTTATATGTCCTTATGTGGCCTCCCATTTGGACAAAAAAGTGATGATTTTGGCCACTTTGGAAGTTTTAGAATAATGCCACACAACCCTGAGAAACTTGTTATCACAGGTTTCTTTTTAGGCATTATCCCTAGATGTTTTAACTGAGAAAAGTATTTATTGCTCATGCCTGGTTATCAAAGCTTTGCTAATAACATTTAACTCCTTGGAGTAGATTTTCAAAGAGGTAATGGTGAGCAAACCACATGCATCATGGTCTTCCATGAGCACTGATCAGCTGAGAACCTGGAGGGCCTTTCTGGATGTACCCATGATCAGCTGGGCAGTCTCCAAATCAAGTTGAATTGAGAGAGAATGCAGAATGGATCACAATAATTATTAGTGTCATCATATGTAAGAGATCACCTTACCAACACACACTCACAGAATGCCATATAAACCTAACTTGCACCAAATTAAACTTGACTTTCTCAACAGTTGCTTCCAAAGCTGAGCAAACTGCATTGTGTAAATGGGTCATTCAGTGCAGTATTCTCCAAGGCATGCTCAGATACACAAAGGCAGCTGGGTTGTAAGTTTCAAAGACAAACTAGCCTCCAGTAAAGCAGGTATGGGAGGAGCTGTGTTGTAGTCTTAGAGGAAGAGAAGTTTCTCTTTAACTTAAAACACTGTATTCAATTTCCTAGTCTCTTGGCTTGGATTGTGCTACCTCTGTGAGTTCCAGTTTTTACTTTTTAGCCAACCCATCTTTTTATTCTCTTATATTTCTGCATCCAAGTCCTTGAACCACATGCAGTAGAACTTGATTATAATCAGATGGTCCTGCCCTTGCACAGTTCTCCTGGGCCTAAGAACTTGATGGGATGATTTGGGGTTAACTTAAAAAGAAAGACACTCCTTTGACAAAGGTCTGTGCAGTACCTTTTGGCCAAAGTGTATCTCACTGGCTTCAAATTAGGCTAGAGAGAAGGTCAAAATATTATAAATGGTGCATACATGAACTTTGCTATAGAGACTTTGAGGATCCTGCTTCTCTCTGCTTACCATGTTTACCCCCAAATATCCTTTGTTCCATTATAGTTGTGAAGATCAAAGTTGATCTTCAGCAACAATCTTTTTTTATATTTGTAGTTTTTTATGAATTAATTTTGTCTCTTACATGATCAGTGGAGGGTTCGTCTGTAGGTTTTAGGGCAAGAACCTATTTGTTGTCCCTTGGAATTGAAATTTTTAATTTATTAATTCTGTCCCAAGACTGTAAGAGAAGAACAGGCATTGTATATTTATTTGATTGAAAATGTCAGAAACTTGTGAAAGAAATTTGGGAGAGAACTTAGACATAAAGGATCTCAGAAGAAGTTGTCACCAAACTGTGGGAAGGGCAAGAATGCAGCTGACCCCAGTGTGGCCAGAACTCTCTTCATCTTTCATCTCTGCCTCCTTCTACATGCTTGATCATCTAACCCAGCAGCGCTTAACCACTGAGCCATATCCCCAACCCCTTTTTTTGTATTTTATTTAGAAACAGGATCTCACTGAGTTGCTCAGGGCCTTGCTAAGTTGCTAAGCTGGCTTTGAATCTATGATCCTCCTGCCTCAGCCTTCCAATCCACTGGATTACAAGCATGCTGTAGCTTGAAACATAGCCACCAGCAATTTATCATATAACGTCTGTCACTGAAATGTTCCCTGGACACCAAATTAACAAATCATAAGCAAGGAACTCATGATTAATATGATCGGTTGTCCCTCTCTGTGTTATTCAAAGGGAGGTGGGGTCATGTAGAAACATGGTGAAATGGGTAAAACTCTCCAGCATGTATATGCAATGCAACATGCTAGCCTCTTGTGCCTTTAAAAAGTTGGGCTGGAAACCCATAGTAAGAAATACATTTTGCATTGGGGTATACATATATACAAATTTAACTGGGAAAAAATTGTGAAGCAATATTCACTATGTTCCAGGCATTCTGATATTTTCTTTTGTATCGCATTGTAGTTCATCTTTAAATAATGCTAATTGTAACCTACCTCATTGATTTCATGACTCATTGATAGATAATATGTAAAGTTTGAAAAATGCTGTGTGAGACATTAAATGTAGCAGTTAAGCTCATGTTCAAAAGATATTTGGGCATGGATATTTATTGAGTCTTGTTGAAGAACTATCTTACATTCTAGTAAGATGCTAGGGTCTCAGAGGGTGACAAATATGTGATATGAGTGCCCTTTCCTGTTCCCATAGTGGATGTGCCAGCACTTCCTACTGAGGGGTATTCTGGAGCCAATTCCTCGACTCTTACAAAGTAAAACAAGTGCCATATGTTATCAGCCCCACTCCCCTCAGTTTTGGATTTACCTCTTGCTGAAAAACACTGAAATCTTGTGGATCTAGAAAATTTCCCAAAGTGCTTTCAGTTCTCTCTTAAAGTAAAACATCAACATGACATTCTTGAGAGCATTTTTATGGCAGCACAAAGTGCAACTTTGCTGATTATGGTAATGCTATGAAAGGATGGCTGATATCTTCACCTCTCCAGGACACTGTGGAAAAACTGAGGTCCCTGGGTTTTTTTTTCCTTCTGTCAAAAATTTGAATCTGTAGTCTTCCATCTCTAGAGTTACATTGAAAGATTCACACAGAAAATTGGTAAGGATAGTGCAGAATAACTTCTGAATGAGACATAACAACGCAGAGAGGTAGCATTCCTTACTGCTGACAGCCAGAAGCCCATCAGGATCCCAAATGACCAATGACCATGTAGTGCATCAAATCTAACTGTGAAATGCAGCACAATGCAACTTTTAGAAGATAATACTTAGGAAAGGGAAGGACTTCACAAACAAAACACAAAAAGTACTGGTCAAGGAGGAAAAGATTGATACATTTGACTACTATTAATGAACTTCAATTCACCAAAAGAAAGAAAAATACTAATTACACACATCACGGACAGCTCATATTACGAATATATAAAGAACTACTGGTGGGAACGTAAACTGGTACCACATGTGAGCAAAAAGGCTGGCAGTGTCTAGTAAACTGGGAAAAGATAACCCTACCATTCAGCAGCTTCACTCCTGGGTTTACACCCAGAAGCAGCAGTTCCTCAGACCTCTGATCTCACTTTACACTTGTTTTCCTTATATTTTTAATTATTTTGTGGTTCTGGAGATTGAACCCAGGGTCTTGCACATGCCAGGCAGGCACTGTACCACTGAGTTACATCCCCAGCCCCTATACATTCTTAAATATTATTGAGGACCTCAAAGAACTTACATTAATATGGATTATATCTATTGATTTCTACCACATTAATAATAGAAAAACAATTTTAAATATCATATATTTATTACATGTTAACATAAATTTTAAAAAATTTTTATTTTGTTTTGGAGTGCTGGGGATCAAACCCAGGGCCTTGAACATGCCAGGCAAGTGATCTGTCTTTAAGCTACACCTCTGGCACAAATAACTTATTATTTTTTTAATGAAAAAAATCACTAAACTTTACCAAAACATAAAAACCGTGGTGAAATAGTCATACTGTTGTAGTATTTTGCAAATGTCTTTACTGCCTATTCTTCATCTAAAAACAATACATCACAACTGCTAGAGCATCCTTTGATAGAAGACAGCTGGGTACTCATATCTGCTTTTTGTTTTAGAAGTTGTGATGTATTGTTTTGGCTGAAGAATATAAAGAAAATCTGACTTCACAGGTATGTAGTTGGAAAAAGGAGGAATATTTTAATAAATTCTTCAAATAATTGTGGATATTCTACTTTTATACTGTACTCTTGACAAATGGCAGTCTAAGAGGTTGGTGGCAATATGAAACCCAAATTCATCAAGGCACCTTTTTTTTCTTTTCTTTTTTTTTTGGTACTGGGATTTAACCCAGGGCACTCTTCCACTGAGCTACATTCCTGGCTCTTTTTTATTTCATATTGAGACAAGCTAAATTGTCTAGGCTGGCCTGGAACTTGCTATCCTCCTGCCTCAGCCTCCCAAGTCTCTGGGATTACAGGCATGTGACACCACACCTGGCATCAATGAACTTTTAATTTGTTACCTTATACATTGAATAGGTTTTTACTCATGAAAGATTAAGGAATATCATACAGTGATTACTTGGAACATATTGGTTTACTGAACCATGTGATCTTTACATGGTTCACATATTTCATTGTACAATATTAAAATATCACATTCTTTAATTTTACCACTGATTTCATCATAAAAGCATTATAAATATTGGGTTGTTGTCAAGCTAATAATGGCAGTACAAGTTTTCCAAAAATTCTAATTTTTCACTTGAAAGCCTGAATTTTATCACTGGGATGGGAACTGTGATAGGCTCACTGCCTGCCAGATCCTGGAGTCTGAATACCCATGGGTGGTCCCACAGTCCTGTCTTCAAGCAGAAGTGGCCCTGTGTGAGCTGTGTCTGCTCAATGGCAAACAAGCTCCCACAGCTTTTCCTCCGGGCACCGTGAGCCTCACCACTCAGAGCTCTGTGTGTGCGCCCCTCTCCTCACACAGTGCTGCAGACATGTGCCCAAGGGGAGAGGATCAGTAAAATAATGTTTCTCTTGCCTTGCCCAGGACATTTTGTAGGACACTGGTATGTTCTGTAGGTGTGGAGGAGAGGGTGTGATGACTGTCTGTCACTGTGTCACTGTAGGGCTCCTTCCTGCCTTTACTCTGGCAAAGGCACCAGCAGTTCTACCCATCCCCCATGTCAACAGTGAAAAAGGCAAAATACCTCCGAATTATTATGAAAATAGAGTTTTCATAATATTTGTGTGTCCTCTGAAAGGGTCTGGAGATCCCCAGGGATCCTGTGCAGCCCTCAGGACCCCACTTTGAGAACTGCCCTAGAGCATACCCAGCTCTTATACATGTGGATCATGGGGTGGGGGTGGGGAGCAGGGTATGTGAGCAAGAACTGCTCATGGCTGGAGGGGGGTTGTAGGATACTGGTAATGTTGTCTGTTTTGATCTGGGTGGGCATGTTTGTTCTAGAATTTGAAAATCTGTTCATTTATATTTTTGCACTTTTCTAAAAGTCTATTATCCTTTTAAGTTTTGTTTTGAAATCCCCCCCCCCCCCGCCCACGCTGTAAGACCTGTGCTCTAAGTTTTTAAGCTACATCATTAACTTTGGTTTGGTGATATGAAAACCACACTGAGAAGAGCAGAGCCAACCTTTGGTGTTTCCCTCTTTGTAGTGTACATAGGGTTTATTTGTTGAACCTTTTCTCCTTTGGGGCTGTGGTTCCTTCAGCTATATTACAATTGGGGTGCATTTTTTCCCCTTGTAGTTACTGACATGACTAATGATGAAACTTTTTTTTTTAATCTAAAACTTTATATGGTATTTAGTTATTTGAGACTCAGGAACCTTGCCATAGAAGCTGTACCCCTAACATCATTTTCTGGAAAGGGAACACAGTAAAGAGTGACTTGAGCAAGGACACAAAGTGGAGAGTAAAATTCTTAACTTCCTTTCATGACTTTCCTTTTATAGTAAGATTTCAGCATGACCATATTATCTTTGTACACTTTGTCTCATTGTATCTCTATCACACTGTGAGTTAAGCATAAAGGCACCAATATTTCCATTTTATAGATAAGAAGAGTGAGGCACAGGAAAGATCAGTGACTTATGTATAGCTGTTTCAGTAGCAAAGCCAGAACTAGTGTAGACTTCATTCTAGAATTCACCACCCCCCAACCTGGTTTAATTGTAAGTAATTCAAGATGGCCATCAAAATCTGGACCTTTTTATTCTTGAGTCATTGGCTATCTTTCTGGAAGCCATGTGTCCCTTCCTTGGGTTTATACTAGCATCAGCCTTATCCATTGTGCTTCCTTATATTCTGAGGCTTGGCATGAGAACATTTAGAGGACCACAGAGATGCATTCAATTTCAATTTTGTCTTTAGAGACTGAGTCCACTGAGGTGCACATAGGCTTCAACATGCACCCAGGTGCCATAAGCAGGGGGAGTGTTTATTCTCCATTTATCAGTTATCAAGATGACTGGAAAGTAGGGCTGCAGATGAAGGTGGCTAGCTTTCACATGGACCTGATCTCCCAATAGGCACATTTCCTCATTCCTTGGCACTGGTTCGCACACCAGGGTTGTGCATGCAGGAGTACAGGCACTAAGAGAAAAGATTCACTCCAGCATGGTTAATTGGTCAGGCAAAGAAATCACTGAGGCTCTGCAGTGTGTGTGGAATGGTGTCCTCCAGAGTTCATTGACTTAAATGGACACGTGGTCTTCACAAAGCAGCCCAGACTCTCTGGCAACAGAGTGAGGAAATTAGAAATAAGGGCTGCTTTTATTGTTTATCTTTTTTTCTTTTTTAAAGTATGATTTACCTTTGCTAAATGTTAGCATCCATCCCTGAATAAATGAGAACATTTTGGGATATTATGGGACCCATATTTCACAGCCAGAATCCAGATTCAGTGAATACTTTTCTCATTAAATCCTGAGGCATTATTTTAAGCATAAGGTCTCTTTAAAAAATTTTTTTTTTAGTTGTTGATGAACCTTTATTTATTTTTTATTTATTTATATGTGGTGCTGAGGATTGAACCCAGTGCCTCACATATGCTAGGCAAGTGCTCTATCACTGAGCCACAACCCCAGTCCCAGCATAAGGTCTTAATCCAAGTGTTTCACAAGTGAAGTATAACAGAAATCTAATAAATGAATCTGCTAATTGTGCTTTTCCTGATGCATTTCAAATAGGGCAGTCTCTAATTATAAGCAATCCTTCATACAAATGGCTGCTGCTCTTGCCCCAGTTTCCCCTTCTAACCAGGCCCAGATGCTGCAGCCACAGAAGACGCTGGCTCACATAGAATTGGAGGGTCAGAGTGGAGGAAGGAGGGGAGAAAATTACTGAAACGGTCCCTGGAAGCAGATCCCAAGAACACAGCTATCTGGTCCTACTGTGGTACTTTCTTGCCCTCTAGCCCACTACCATAGTTCTTTTTTTTTTTTTTTTAATCCTTGTCATATGCCACTAAATAGAGTAACTCATTGTGTGTGTGTGTGTGTGTAGGGGGGCGTATCATGGGTCTTCTTTAATGTTGGCAAAGAGGTTATATTGTAAAGCATAAGCTTTGGAGCCTGATCTTTGAACTTGAAATTGGGCGTTACCACTTCCCAGCTGTGTGACCTTTGGGCAGATTGCTTCACCTTTCCTGACAAGTCTGTTTTGTCTTCTGTGAATAGGAATAATTATACCTGCCTCCCAGGGTTTCCCTAAAGATTAAATTAAGACCTGTGTACATGTAGTGTTCATGACCCCATGCCTAAAATATAGTAAGCTCTCATCAAACAGTAGTTCTTATGGTCTGTGAAAACCAAGAAAAGGTTCACTGATGATCCATATGATATAAATTATTTTTATGACAATGTTTTTTTTTTTCCCCCAAATATCTAACTCTACTTCTTGGAGAAACTGATGGTAGGGTGGGGTGGGGGTGCGGGGCACAGTAGGAAACTTTCCTCATGGAAGGGCTAGGGAAAGGGCAGGCCAAGATGGGGAACTCAAGAGATTTTAAGCTTCATGTGGACCTGGGAAATGGGGAGAGAATTCTAAGGTGGGAGTGGGTGCATTCTGCCTGCACTGAACCACATACTTGTTTTTTGGACTCGGATTATTAACACTGTATCTGCCTTCTGGCTTGCACGTTCAATTACTGGAAGAGCTTAAATAACAAAATACCCCATGCTTTGGGTCCTGCCCAGCCAGTCAAATCTGAATCTCCAAGCGTGAGATGCCACCATACCTGTAGCACCTCAGGTAAAAAGTGTACAACCAGGGTTGGGAAGCTCATGAGTTATGTGTGTACTAAATATACTATTTAGGCCAACCTGGAACTCTACTCATTTTGACTTTTACACCAGTGGGAACTTTACACACACACACACACACACACACACCATCCCAAATGTATGTAGTTTTACCTTAACCAAAACTTTTTCCTTCATTGATTCAACAATTATGAGGAGTACAGAAGAGATGATACTGTCAGTGCTTTTGAGGTGGAGGGAGATTTATGCACAACTACAGAAATTTCCAAGGTAGCATGAATGCCAAGTAGAGATGCAAATTATGATGACAGTTAAGAGGAACAACATGGTATTTTGTTAGTGCTGGCAGGGAAGTTTCTGAAGGAAGGTATTATTTGAACAAAATCTTCAAGAACAGTTAGGATTAGGGACAGTGAGGATGAAGGGGGGAAGGGCATTTCAGAGGGAGGGAATATGTGAGGAAAAACTTGGAGATGACATTGTTCAGGGTTTATATGGAAAGTAATGAGTGGTTCTAGGTGATGGGAGCAGAGCATGTTAAGGGGATACATTCTAAATTTAAAGGGCAAAGAGTATACGAACCAGAGGGGGAGAGACCTGAGGTTCATGCCAAGGAATTTGGCAAGCTGATGCAGGAGGAGTTGAAGAGGAAAGTGATGTGGTGAGAACTGTTGTCTAGGAAGTTAATTCTGGTAGTAACTGAGAGAGGAGAAGAAGTTCGTGTGCTTCCATGGACATATGCCTTTCCTGAAGAAAAGAGGCTGTGCGAAGTCATGAGGGTCAGGTGGTGAGCCACAAACCGTGATAGTTGGGCCCACATGGAGAGAATGGGAATGGGAAGCAGGTGCTTGGTCAGAGGACAAGCTCATTCTTCATTGGATCCACCATTATCCAGTGTCTGCGAGTTATTCTGCAAGATCTATGTTAGCCCAATTCAAACCACAAGTTTGGGTTATTTCTAAGATGAAAAGGTGCAGAGAAAAAGCTGGACAATTTTTTTTGAAAACTACCCATTGAGCCTAGAAAATTGGAAAAATTGTTCAAGATGAGGTGTTTCCATTGCCACTTGCTCATAACTATGATTCTTCCTAGATTATTTCTAGAATAATCTAGGCAATCACCATTTCTCTGGAAACCATCTGAGCTCTTTCTTGAATCTCATTCTCCCTTTTTTAGGCATTCTTTATCTAATGGCTAGATAAAACCAACTTAGGAGTACAGAGTAATTCTTTATTTAGAAATAGGAAGAGTTTTGTTGTAAACCAATTCATGCAGCTGCAGAACTCTGATATCCAGAAATCAAGGAAGGAGTATGGGTGTGCATTTGCCCTATTAGCCCTGGACTCAGAGTCATGGGAGAGGAGAGTGATTTATGCCATTTCCATTTAATATAAATGTTAAGGATGAGAAGAAAGGCTAATGTTAGTGCTGCCTTAGAAATGAGATTAATTAGGTAGAACCATACATGGTTAATCAGGGAGATTAAGGGGAGGGAGGTGGCTTTCCCTTAGGAAGTTTCCTCTGCCTTAAAGAAAGTAAAAAGTCAACATGGATATAAAGACAATAAAAAAGACAATAGACAGCATTGAAACTTTTATTTTAAAAAACGCAATTGCAACCATTGAACTGCTTTTGAAAAACTTTGTCATTTGCTTATTCCATGTATGCATGTTTTTAAATAATATATAATGCATGATATAATACTGTATGCTAGAATATGCACTTAAAATATAACAATAATTTTCTTATATTTTTATATCATTTTATATTAGAAATTTATTTACTATTGTAAACATTCTATTTATAAATTACAGTTTATCAAGTCATTCTCTAATGTCAGATTATTATATTATTTCTTTTTTTAGGTCCTAGACAAACACTGCATGTTGTATCTTCCATATATGCCTTTATTTCTCCAAAATAGATTATTTCTCCAAAATAGATTCCTAGGAGTGAATTTATTGAGTCAAGCCTATAATATCTTTATAGTGAGTGTCACAGTTCCTTCTTTCACATTCTTTAACATTCTCATAATAATGAACCCAGAAATTATGGAGCTTTCTTATTTTACAGTTTTTTTAGTTTTTTTTTTTTAAATTTCAAATTCTCTTAAAGTTAGCATCTCACAAATACATCTTCATCTATAATTTAAGTTAAATAACTCAATTCATTAATTTATAGTTCTCTAAATAAGCTATAACCTTTATTATGTTTTTTAAAAACCCCACAAATTATATTCTTTTTTCTTCAGTATTTCCAAAAAAACAGCTTATATCACTATTTTGTTAAAACTATAAATCTCTATAAAATTCTAGGTTTTCTTTTCTTCATAAAGTGCTAAGTCAATTAAATCATATTTATATATTTAGTATGTTTCAGAATTTTTTTTTCATTTATAGCTTTTTAAAAAAAAATTACTGCACCATGGATAAAAAGGTGAAATTCATTGTGGTATATTCATATAGGTACATAGGAAAGTTTGGCAAGATTCATTCCACTGTTCCTCCCTTTTCCGTTCTTCCTCCCTCCTCCTCAATCCCCTTCCTCTACTCCACCGATTTCTATTTTCATGGAATACTGCCCCCCCCATCACATGTGCATGCACGCACACATTTGTTTTTTTCTTTCTTTGTTCGAGCTTCTGCATATGAGAGAAAACTTTCAACCCTTGACTTTCTGGGTCTAGCTTATTTCACTTAGCATGATGCTCTCCAGTTCCAGCCATTTCAGCAAATGTCATAATTTTATTCTTCTTTATGATTCAGTAAAACTCCATTGTGTATATATATTTTCCTTTAACCATTTGTTTGTTGATGGATATTGAAGTTGGTTCCATAGCTTACTTTGAAATTTTTGATGTTTGTACATACAGAAAGTTTGTGACTTCTATTAATTTTTAAAAGGAACTACCTAATTTTTATTTGAGCTGGTAAATATAGATCTAGAATATTAAAGCATATTTTTCTGTAAACTGCAAGTTATTTTGTATTCAGGTGAGTCTTTTTCTGAGGATTTATTTTCTGTGCATCTGATATACAGCTTTGTTAAGACTAAAATAAGCTCTGTGGCCTACAATAGCCTTCTAGCCAGTCAATCTCTGCCGTACTTCTCTTTCCCCTCCAGTTCATCCTATTCATTACTCCCAGATTAATTTTCCTAAAACACGGCCTACTGGAAAACCTTAATTGACTCCCCATTTCTAGATGAATTTAACATAATGCTAATTTAACCTTAGCATTTAAAAGCTATAACAGAACATGCCTCTGCAGGCTTATGAGAACCACTGGCAAAGACATCAGTGTACCAAGTGGCTCCTCACCTGTACCTACTAGTCAGACGCCTTGAGGGGAGGACCTGCTGAAATCCCACTCCCTTTTAAAGCTCCCCACTAGCCTGAAGTGCTTTGCTCTGGACCTGGAAGTGGTGGACCCAGCCTCACGTGCTGACAGACAGCACCATGCTCTCCAGCATGAATGCAGGCCTCTCTCTGCTTAGGCTTCTTCTGCCTGTAAAATGGGATCAAACAGTATCCTGTGAGAACAACTGCAATTATGCAAACAATAATAATTGGTACAGGGTAAGCCCTAAACACATGTTAGCTGCTACTCTTGTGTAGAAATAATAGTAGTAATAAAATCACATGCTTCATTTTCAGTCAGATGTGGGCTCAGGTCACAACTGTTTTTCTTCTCTCTAGATCTTATCCAAATTGCCTAATTCTTTGACCCTCATCTACAAACAGGGCTAATAATAGAGTTAACTTATTTAATATGAGATGTAAAATCGTTAGCACATTGCTACATAATAGACACAAAATCACAGCCAACATTTTAGTATGTGCCAGGCAGAGTTCTAAGCTCTTTATTCTTTAATTACATTTCCTGTCAAACCCAAGAGTTGGTACCACTAATATCATCATTTTATGAGGAAGAAACTAAGACACAGAGAAGTTCAGTGATTTTCTCAGGGTCCCACAGCTAAAAGCCATAGATTTCAGACTCAACCTACAGACTCCAGAGCTCACTCTTAACCTGCACTATGATGTAACTTCACATTATTATATTGAATTGCATTATTATCGACTTCCTTTATTTCCCCACATCTCTCCTGTCAACACTAGCTCCCTTAGGACTGTGGGTAATTATTTCTTTATGTCTCCTATAGCACCTAGCAAGTACTTCATATGTTGAAGACATTTAACAAATAAGTACTCAGTTGAGCATAACAAACATACCCATTTCTGACACCTGGTCACAGGTAAACTACTGCTGACTTTCCCTTCTAGGCAGGTGTCTTCTGGCAGGCAGTGTTCCACCCTCAATTTGGAGGGCTGTGATTTGCCCACTTAGCTACTTTCAGGAGCCTCTTCCCTCCGAGCTTTGAAAGCCTGTGTCCCCGGGAGGGCTAGAGAAGGAGGAGGCACAGGACTTGGGAGGAACTCTGAAGTACCAAGCATCTGGAAGCAGCCTGGTCAGCTATGACGGGAGGAAGAGCCCGGGCCGGGTAAGAGATGGCTCAGGGAAGGCAGGTTTAGCCTCCACCCTTCCTCTGTGACTGGGCTAGGAAGAAACCTTACCCCTGGACTCTACCACAGTTAACCCTGTGGACTGTGTCATTCCAGAGAGATGCTGCATTCTTTTCCCAAAGACATGGCCCTGTTTCACTTGCTATTTTCAAGGAGCCGTTTCTGAGCTGATTGTCTTCTGTGTCCTTGTGCATTCTACCTGCACCATGAAAGTGCCATCACATTCTCCTCCTGCTGCCACACTTGCTTCTGTGGATTTCATGATTATCCCTTAAAACAAAACAACAACAACAACAACAAATCTTTTTATTCTAGCTTTCTCCAAAGGAGAAATTTAGGTGTGCATCATTCTTTATTTTATTGCTTCTATTCTGAAAATTTGGAGATTTAATCACAATTGCTATCTTCCTGAGTAATCTGAAATTCTGTATTGCCACTGTGATTGTTTTTCTTTGACATTGACACTTTG
This sequence comes from Marmota monax, assembly GCF_021218885.2. Lineage (NCBI taxonomy): Eukaryota > Metazoa > Chordata > Mammalia > Rodentia > Sciuridae > Marmota > Marmota monax. Next base: position 4,165,621 of record NW_026692194.1, read on the forward strand.
ATTTATTTTTTAAAACACTTTTTTCTTATTTCATATTTTTCTTATTATTACACAATATATATTCATTGTATAAAACTATGTAAAATGAAGAAATAATATGTTAAAAATAAAAACTAGGCTGCATTTTGCTAGATACTTGCTTCGAACATTTTGATAAATGTGCTTCTTTTGTTTTTTCAGTGAACATACACACCTTTCATAAAATTAGGATCTAACTGTGCATACTACATCTTAATTTGCTTTTATTGTATGATTTACACACATTATTCTTTGACTTGCTTAGAAATAATGGAAATGAATGAAAAGGAGACTTTATATATTGCTGACAATCAACATTAGGCATTTATTATTAATACATTTCTTAGGACCTAGGTAGCCTTTTGTCCAGACTCCACTTAGGTGTCTATCTCAGTTTTTCAAAGAAGAGTAATTAAAAAGAGAGAAAGAGGGGGGGGGAGAGAGAGAGAGAGAGAGAGAGAGAACCTTAAAAAGGGAGTTTTGAGGTGTTTTGAGGTGGTTTCCTCTGTGGATGGCAGGCACTGGCCTTCACTCTGCCATTTGAGTCCTGCTAATGAAAACAAAGCTGGCTTTGGGCTGTGCACTACTCTATGTGGTACTTGATTCTATATGCCTTGGTTTTCCACATGCCTTGCCAAATTGGTTTCCTGACCATGACCTTGTAGTTCAGCATTTCCCCTTCCCTCCACCCGTTTCCTGCCTTCACTTTTGATCATTAGAACTTTTTTCTTTTTTTTCACATGAATCCCATGGTAGTAATGTGGTAGCCAGATCTGCAATCAGGAGACCCCACCCTTGGTCCCCTGAAATCCTTTTTGGAAAAGTACATTTTACAGTTCTATACTCAATCAATGTAATATGAAACCACCACACTTTTTCTTTCTATTTTTCATCCAGATTTTGGAACAGAGTAACATTTTTCCCTCATTAATCTTGGCATGAACTTTGCTCTGGAGTGTTTTCGACTCTTACCTGTGTGCATGTGACTGCTACATCTTGTCCAGCCCTGACCTCTCCCCTCTGCTACAGTTCTGTACTTCTGGGTACTTTTAGGAGGTCTTCATTTAAGTATAATGTTGTCTGCTTTAAACTCAACATGTCTTAAATGGACCTAATTATCTTGCATACAAACCTGCTTCAGCTGCCGCTTCTTAACCACTCCCCTGCCCCTTTCCTATAGAACCCAATACTTTGAGTCTCCTGGAGTACTATCAGAACTGGTAAGGGAAAACAGTAGTGACCAGATGCAAAGAGAGTATGCAGAACTTGACAGCTTTCCAATCACTTTGAAAATATAATGAAATAAAATGCCAATCACCCAGCTATTAAAATTATAAAATACCTTGGAAAAAATTTAGTAGTAATTTTGTAAGATGTGTATTACAAAATCACTTTCGCTGAAGAGCTAAATACATACAGAAGAATATATTTTCAGATGGGAAGGTGTCAGTATTCCCAAACGTGGTCTGTACATTTATGCGATTTCAACTAAAAGTACCAATGGCATTTTTTTTTGTGTGTGTTTTTTATTGAGAAGGGGTCTCATTATGCCCAGGCTGGTCTTGAACTTGTGAGCTCAAGTGAACCTGAGTAGCTGGCACTATAGACATGTGCCAATGTGCCCAGATTGGAATTTTTAATAGGATTTAATAAGCTGATTCCAGTAGCCCTCAAAGTTTGGAATAGTCCCGACAAGTAGGAAGGAAAGTATACTGAAATCTAAAACATTATGGTGGGTTAGGGATGTAGTTCAGTTGTAGAGCACTTACTAACATGCAGGAGACCCTTCACTCCACAGCACCGCCAAAAAAAAAAAAAAAAAGGGACAAACAGATCATTAGAACAAAACAGAATAGAATCCAGAAAAAGACTTTAGAACTAAATTTAATATATGATAAATATAGTATTTAAAATCAGGAGGAAGTGGATGGACTGTTTGGTAAATTAAGGGAGACACAGAAAACACTGGCAAGGCCTTCAGGTGCCCGCATGCATGGTGTATCTCTTGGAGCACAAAATCCCTATGACTGGAGAGCAGGAGCTAGGGGTGGTAGGGAGACAAGATAAAGGGGTGAGCAAGGGTAAGATTCATGTGTCCTAAAAAGTCTGGGCTTTTATTCAAGTACCTTTTTCATCCTCAGATTGGTAAGAACTATTCTCTCATATTTTCTTCCATGTTCTTTTATACTTTCTTTTATTACATTGAGATCTTTATCTGGAATTTATACCTGCTCATTTTATGAGGTATGGATGCAACTTTCATTTTTCCAAACTAAATAGCCTGTTGTCTCAACTCCTCTCCCACAGATTTTAAATGCTGTTTTAAATGTCATCATTTGTCAAATTCTGTTTCTGAGCCTGTTTATGGACTATCTTCTGTCCCATAAATCTGTCTAGTCCTGTGCCTAGGTTAAATGCACACCTTTCATTAGTCATAAGTAATTGAGTGACATGGTGTATATGTAGAAAGATTGTCCTGGCCAGGTAGGATTTTGTTCCAGTAAAACTGAAGCAAGAGATAGTCTCTGCCTGAGCTGAACTGAAACAGCTGGGGTGGGATGGGCAGAACTTGATGCTTTCTGAGATAGGGTGAATATAGGGAGAGGCCTGAAGATCAGGATGATGCCCAGCTTTCTGGCTTTGGAAACTGGTTGGATGATGGTTGATATTTTTCACTGAGAGAGGAAGTGGACCAGATTTGAAGACAGGGAAAAGAGGCTTTGTTCTGGTTTGGGCATGTTGAACTTAAAATTTACCTATGAAAGTTTTCAGAGAAATAGACTTAGGCAGTTTAATTTGTAGACCTGAATCTCATTAAAGATCTGGGTAGAGAAGCATCAGCATAGAGCCCACAGTTGACATCATGGAGTAAATGGAAGAATACAAGGAGAGTGTGTAAGTGAACAGGGAAGGATGGCAGCCTGAGGACTACCTGAGGGAGCAGAGCCTCCAAGAGACTGAGAAGGGGGAAAGGTGAGTGTAGTCAATTTAATTCATTTAGCTGCAAAGGCAAGAAAGACTGATACTTAAGGAATGCATGGAGTTGAATGGTTTTTTGAGGGCTTTGTTTTTGTGTTGTGTTACTGGAAAAGGCTTCAATATTCTTAGATTGATGGGAAGAGTCCAGAAGAGGAAAAGGAAATAATTGATAGATCCTGGTTCCCAGAGAGACTGAAAATAAGAGCCCCAGAGGGGTTGAGATGCAGAGAAGGAATACATGTGTAAGTCACTTTATCAGGTAGGGTTAGTTAAGAGAGATGGTTTCTGTTTTCTCTGTGAAGTAGGAGAGAGGGGGGATGTGGTAGAATGAGGGGACTGAGGAAAGTGCAGAGTTTGAAATAGCTCCATCTGTGGAGAATGGAGAGAGCAATTCACTGGCCTGGCATGATGTTTTTGGACATGTGGAATTTGAACTCCAGGATGCAACATCTGTGAAAGGTGAGAGTCAGGAGCTGAGGCTGGAGCTCAGGTTTGCATAGGGAGATTTGGAATTATTAGATTCCTTAAATTAATGAGTCAGTGGGAAATGAACAATAGGCAGAGCAAATGGAATCAGAGAGTTTCTAAACAAAGATCTTGAAAAGGAATAGTAGAAAAAATAGAAATATTTATTAAGTATTACATCACGGTGACCAAGAGGTCCAAATAGAAGGGTGTATTCATGAGTGGACTTAATGTGGAAGAGTAGTGGGTTTGACCCTGGCTGCCCATTTGAATCACTTGGGGAACTTGAAGCAGGTGACTGTGCCTCTGACAATCCAATAGCAATTAAGTTGGAACCTTTGGGTATGGCCCTGGCATCTGTATTTTTCTTTGTACAATGAACTTCAAATCTGTAAGTAGGGTGTAGACTAAGAGAGACAGAGATGGAGTGAGAAAAAGTAATTAGACCTGGCAAGCAGATCATCAGTGGCCTCAGGGAGTACAGTTTCAGTCAAGTGGTGAGACTAGGTTATTCCAATTTGTCGAATGGGGCTGGGAGAGGGAGGGGGCTCAATGAGGATACAGAGTTTAGTGGTGAAAGTAAGTGGAGAGAACTGATGCTGCGTGCCCCCCATCTTTCTTATAAAGTTACATGTTATTATCTGCTACAGACTGTGAGTGGAGTGTGGATCTGTTTGAGATTTTGTGGAGAGGGAGGAAAATGAAACAGTTGCTATGAGGAATACAAGGGACTGCAAAGCCACAGCAATGACCTTGATGAGCAGGAATTGCATTCTGTAATTATCTGGCCTCTGTTAACTCTGTTATTGGGATAAGGCACACAGTGCTAATGCATGTAGTGCAGTGATATCTAAGGCAGGGGACAGGTTTTGAAGTTAGCATGTAAGGAAAAACTGCATTTGGTCAAAATTGCTCTTATAAATCTCATAGGAAGGTGCACAGTGGGGAGGACCGACATTCCATCTCCACAGAGAGCCCATTTTCCCCAGCTGCAATGGAATCATCTTCTTCAATTGAGCACAAAATGAAATAGTTGACTTGCATACAACTAATGTTATATGAAAAATGTGACTCTCTGCATTCAAATCACACTCAAGTTAATTAAATACTCTCATTAAGGAGAAATACTTGTGTCTTTAAGAAGGGGCACTTAAGAACTGAAATTGACTGAGGGTAGAAAAGAATGTTTTTTGTCTCTGACTTCTAGGCATACAATGAATAAAAATGGGAATTGCCTATACTATCTAAATCATTATTTTTCAGCTTTCCTTTTTAAATTGGGCACATTGGATTTGATTAAATTAAATGCATACTTATGTAGCTCACACCACTGTATTTTTATTTCTTGCTTGTCCAAAATTATCTTTGAGAAAGTATGATATATTTGTTAAGAGCATGGGCCCTGGCTTAGACCATGTGGGTTTGAATCATAGTATGTGTGACTGTTCGTGTTACTTCATCTCTCTTTTCTTCCGATTTCCCATCTATAAAGTCAATTTGAAAACACTATCTACCTCATAGCCTTGTTATGAGGACCAAGTAAGTGCAAAGCACTCATTGATGTTAGAAGTGACTGTTATAGTAGTGGTGTGTGTTGATTTGTAAGTGTGATTTGACATTAGACTACAACTTACATCACAAGGTCAGACTTTTACTAGAGCTTGGGCTGTTGCCCAAAAAGATAATCTTGCCTTTCCAATGGAGCCCAGATGAAAGAGCTGCTGGCAAAAGTTTGGATTTTTACTACTAAAGGGGTCGGGGAGGGGTGCTTATTTATGACTTAAAAAAATTGAATCTGCCCAAAAGAGATCTCTCTCAAAACTCAGAACAAAAAAAAATACACCTATCAGACACAAAATTGTAGTCTTTGGACTAAGATAAACAATAAATGCATTGGGATATAGGAGATTCCTAATAAACGTAAGATCGATGGATTGTTCCTGCCAAAACCAATGGTGCCCTGTGTGTTCAAGACAGACTCTTTTAGGTGAAGTGATATAAGTTTGCCAGATTTAGGCTTCATGAGTTATGAGAGCAAAAGCGAGAAGACGGGGAGGGGAGAGAGAGAGGAATTTATTTAAAAAGAGCATCTCTATTGAAAAGGGGCAATGAAGAGAAGTCTAATGATGTGTTGATGAAATTAAAGGGTGGCTAAAGATGAAGTGATAAAATAGTAAAAAGAAAGCAGCTTCATTTTGATAGAGTGGGGAAAAACCCAGTAGATCTAAGATTAGAGCATTTTTAGTACTAGGCTTTTCATATCTGGTTTTTGCAGTGGTCCCTTTCAAATGTGTAGTAGTTACTGGCATAAACTTCTCATTACCACTCCTTTGAAGTATATCTGCCCTGTTTGCAATTTTTTTTTCAGAATAAAACCTGTAGCTGATAAACATGTCCACATTTAGAAATTGTCTATATGAAAAAATTATCACACTTTGACTCAGAAAATAATTAGACCAAGCCTCCGAGCTCTTTGAAATAATTGTACTATATAACCTATGTTTAGAAGTACCTCAGAGAATTAAAATTCATTATTCTCCATGTTTAAAAAGTCAGAACCACAGTGAGTTGAATGACAAAAAAGTCATAAAATTTAAATTTTAGTTGGCTGGTTTCATGGCTATTCCATAGCATTATAGTACTGAAATCATTTTTATCCTATAATCATATAATAACTAATATTTCTGGAGCATTTTTTGGCTGTAAATTGTCCTAAATGCTTTATATTTATTAACTTCTTTGTGAAGTTAATATTAATAAGTTAATATTAACTTCTCTGTGAAGTAGAGTTTATTGTTACCCCTACTCTTTAGATGAAGAAACCAAGGCACAGAGAGGGTAGGCCTTCACTAATATGTGGCAGAGCAGAATCTATATTCTTCTCTGCCTCCAGGCTTTCACCACTGGGCTAGAGTGCTTAGGCTTGAACACACATTCTGAGATGGAGTTTAATATGCTTGGATTTCCAGATTTCTTAATTTTTAAAGACAAGGGGAGAGTTTACAAAATTAACTTGAATTTATTGTACTAATTATGGTACCCTTGCAGAGATGATGCCTGTTTGAAAGGTAAAATTCCTGAGATTGTAAGTTCTTCTGAATCTTATGGGCGACTGAAACAAAACTTCCAGCTGCTCTGGTTGTACTGTTTACTAAAGAAGGCTAATAACATGGGTGACGTTAACTGTTCCTGGTAAGGATACTACTTCCACATTGCATGCCCAGCATTTTAAATTACTACTTTCTTTTTTTTTTTTGCTTGCAGTACTGGGGGCTGAACCCAGGAGTGCTCTACCACTAAACTACAACTCCAGCCCTTTAATTTTTTTTTCTTTTGTTTTGAGACAGGGTCTCACTAAGTTGCCCAGGCTGGCCTTGGACTTTTGATCCTCCTGCCTCAGCCTCCCAAGTGTTTGGGATTACAGGTGTGTGCTACTGTGCTTGATTTACTTCCTACTTTTTAAATTGATTATATGTCTGAGGATTTGGGAATAGGTAGTGAGTGAAGATATTCGGGTTTTCAGCAAAATAAAGAGATCTTTTGGTAGTTTAGGACAAAAGAATTCCATTACATTTTGGATGTGTTTTCAAGTGTCTTTCTGACTGGGCAGAATTGATGCAATGATCATTTGAACAACTCCTGGTGGCCTTGAACAGTTCTTTCAAAGTTCCTCAGATGCTTTTGCTTTTTGTATGAAATTCAGAAGAGCATCATGTATAAGATAAAACAAGTGATTTTCTTAGGATGCGTCACCTCCATAGCTGATCTAGTCTGTTTTTTTTCCTTAGGTCCAACCCCTCTAAATGAGAAGGGAGGATTTTATTCCCTGTTAGCTCAACTTGGTAAAAGTTTAGGCTTATACTGCCATAAAGAATAGATTAAAATTATCTTATGTCTTAACTGAATTCATATTATATTTTACTCTTTTAGAAATTGTCCTAATTCTTTGTATGTGCCTCCATGTGTGGTTTTTCTTATTATTTTGTCTAATCATAAAGATAATGTATGTTTGTGCAAGAGATACAAATCATAAAAGTATATCCCACCTCCACCAAGCCCTCCACTCAATCGCTGTCTTAAACAACAGTGAATAAAATCATATTACAGATGCTGTTTTGCTTTCTGTTATTTTCTGTCATAGAAATCTTTCCATGTTTTGAATAGCAGTATAGTATTCCAATGTGAAAGGATATATTATAATTTATTCAACAAACCATATTTTCAGGCATCTGTGTTGCTTTTCATTTAGACTCTTATAAGCAGTGTGCTGTTGGGAACATCACATATACTGACATCTTTGCACACTTTTCCATTTTCCTCCATAGGATAAGTCTGTTAGGAATGGGCTTGCTGATTCTAGCAAAATATATAATAAAACATTTTTATAAGTTGCTAGTGTGCTTCGGTGACTGTACTGGTATGAGCTCCTACTATCAGTGCATGAGAAGGTCTAGTTCATTATACCTAAATTTCTTCTTTCCTGATATTATTTACTCATTATTTTAATAATTATCAAATACCTACTACATGCCAGGTGCTATCTTTTCAATGATTCAAAAATGTTTTTTGCCTTCTTAGGATTTATTGTTTTGAAAGGCTAGGACCTTTCTAGGTTTTTGTTTTGTTTTGTTTTTGGTATGGTGGATTGAATCAAGGGGTGCTTTGCCACTAAGCTACATTCTCAGCCCCCTGCCCCAACCTTTTTAAAAAATGTTATTTTTTGAGACAGAGCCTTGCAAAGTTGCTGAGGGTCTCACTAAATTGCTGAGGCTCTCCTTGAACTTGCATCCTCCTACATTGACCTCCCAAGACTTCTTTCTGTTTGTTTGATCTTTAGTATTTTTGCTTGTTTCTTTTTAAATCTACATGTATTTTCTTCTCATTAATTTTAATTTTTATGTGTCTATTGACTAATAGTCATCTTTTGTGAATCACATATTCATATACTTGTTTTTCTGTATGTTTTTTTCCCTGATTTTATTACTATTTTTAGATTATTATGTAGTCAGATTCTATCTTTCTAGGCAGGCCTCCTCCACCCTAAAGATCATAAAATTTGTTTGCCCATTGGACTAGCCAAGGTTCTTGGTTGCAAAAACAGAAACTGTGGTCTACTTAAGCCAAAAATGGTATTGGGTGCTCCCAGCATTGCCAGGAAGGCTGGAAACAAGGAGTCGAAGGGGCTGGGACCTGTACCAGAGGGGACGGCAGGGCAGGGACAGGCTGGTAATGTGAGCCTCCTCTGCCCTTGAACCTGGCACTTCTCAAATAATATTTTCAAGAAGACAGTTTTTCCACCGTTCTTCATTGTTTTCAGGGTGTCTTCATTTTTAGGTGCATTATCCCCCTGTGGTTAGTAAAAACAGGCAGAAGTAATAGTCTGCTTTAGCTTCCCAGGCAGAAGGACACTTCCTAGCAGATGATTGTATAAAGCCTTGGTGGTGTTTGGTCTCATTGGCCTGTTTTGAGACTTGTGTGTCTGTGAACCAATCACTGTGGCAAGTGGGGTGGAATGCTTTGATTGGACAAACTAATGTCATATGTTTGTCCCTGTGATTGTGCTGGGAGTACAATCAGCTGGACTGAGAAAAAAAGGGAGAAGAACTTCTCAAAGAAAAGCAGGGTGTTATTGTAGAAGAAGGGAAATAGATGCAACAAAAGCATTAGCTATCATCTTTGATTATAGTACCTGACATGTTTTATATTTGACTGGATTCTATAATAAGTAGTGCAGAATGCCACTTACTAATTTATTGTTTTAGAAAATTAAAATGTAATTTTTATTAAATTATTCTTTCTCAATATACATCAATCACTAGGGAGATGAAATAGTAAAATCCCTATACAGAAAGTAAGTCTCGTCCTTCATTTTTAAATTAGTTATACTGCCTGAGAGAAAGCTGTTTGGAGGAGTTACTTCCTTTTTTGTTGACTACAAGGAACATGAATTCTTAAACGTGCAAGATTCATACAGGGTGAAGATGTATATTTTACTAAAAGCCCAATGTAGTGTTATAGGCATGTTTGGAGGTCTAGACTGTAGCATATACTAAGAAAGCCAAAAATATAAAACCGAGAAAAAAAAAAAAACACCCTCAATAACATGCCATAAAAAGTTACTGCTGTGTTATAGTCCTGCAGTCATTCAAAACAGTTTCCCTTTTTGAGTCACAACTTGCTCAGTGTATTTTCTCCTATGAATGTCAGTAATATGTCCTTTAACAAATAGAAACATATCAAGAAAACAATGTAGTATATGAAACAAATGTGGGTTTTTTAGAGTCAGACAAACCTGGGTTTCAATCTGATCTTTAAAATTTTACCTTAAGTGTGTGTGTGTGTCTCTCTCTCTCTCTCTCTCTTTTTTTTTTTTTTTGGTGCTGGGGATTGAACCCAGGGCCTTGTGCATGCAAGGCAAGCACTCTACCAACTGAGCTATATCCCCAGCCCCTTAAGTGTGTCTCTCTATGTGAAAAGTGATGTGATAACAATTACACAAATTTAAGGATTAAATTATGATGTTTGCATAATAACAGTATCTATTATTATTACAATTTAAAATTATTATTTGGGAGAAAGTAGCATTCTTTTGGAAAATCAGTTGTGCCAATTAGCATATGCGGAGACAATTGTGTGTCTGAAAGAAGCAGTGCACATTTTCAAACTGGAATTTATTTATTAAATTATTGTTGTGGTTCTGGGGATGAAACCCAGGGTCACACATGCCAGGCAATCCCTCTACTACTGAGCTACATCCTTAGCCCTGGGATTTTCTTTTTGATATCTGTAGATTGGGAGTAACTATGGTAAGCCTGTAAGGCTGATATACCCAAGATAGGCTATGATGTGCTAGCTTGGATCTTTCTACACTGTTCAGGGATCTATGAGATGTGGTATTTGTGTGCACTTTCAGGCAGAACAGCCATGACCCCAAATGCCTGGTCACTGCCCAGTAGTCTTGGCCCCTAGGAACTAAATGAATCCTCTTTAGAATAGTTGCCCATTCTAGCCCAGCAGGCTTTGAACTTGGGGCCACACTATAATTTGATTAACACTTTCACTTATTGATGGTCTCATTTTTTTTGGCCCTTTGCAATTGGATGACTTTTACAAAGGCTTTATCCTTCAGGCAAAGCATATATTTGTTGTCTAACTACAGAGTTTAGCATTGAATAATTTTATGACAGACCACATTTGGCATGCTTAGTTATTCAGGGAATTTTCAAAGAACCGTGGAGGGACTTTTTAGTCACACATCCTCTGTTCTTAGTCATCTATTCCTTTTATGGTAGTCATTAGCAAATATCTCTCAACCTCTTCTATAATGTTTAACAGTCAGTGTAAGCTCTCTGTAGTGTTGGCTGTTTTGAGCTCTGTGTACTTAATTATGAGACAGTCAGCATATACTTGTGAAAACATAAACTAAATGTTGGTATATTCTCCACATGGTTTCTTTTTACAGAACCACACTTGTTAATACCCACATTAAACTATTTAGGCCATTAATTAAAATATTTTTCTTTTCTATGCCATTTTTGGTATTATCTCTTCTCTCCTTCTCTTGTACCACTTACTTAAGTGTCATTGATTACATTCAGAATTAAGGAACAAGAGGACTGAAGGCCAGTGTGATTAGGAGGTTTGCTTTACTGCACAGGAAAACCAACATGTCTACGTTCTGGGACGTCAGAATCACCGTTTGCGATTAACTGCTTGACCTGGTGGCCTGGTCAAATTCCAGGGTTGCACCACTGCATTGTGCCTTCCCTAATACCTAGTAAACCCAGCTGTTTGGCTGACACCTATTCTCCTTAACTGCTAAATGCTGTTTTTAGGCTGTTTTTTTACTCTTATAAGAGTAGACCAGAAGAACTTCTTGTACCTTTTCTAAAAATTTGATAATTTTCACTCCAACTCCTTCTAACCTCTGCTTTCTTCCCCAACTCATAGACACATTTCCCTAAACATATTCATAGTGTGTCTTTTTCATACACCTAGAAGACCTTGGACTCACAGCTTTAAATCAACACTGAAGGTAATAATTAAGGTAAGAAAACAAGGATTTGGGTTGATGAGTCAGATAACTGGTAGGACCTTCCTCCGGATCTCTAGCACAGTATTGTATTACAAAGTGCTCTTCTAAATGTCTTGCAGGCCCATGACTCAGCATATCCTGAGTGAAACTTGTTGTCTCTCTCCAGCCCCTGGCTTCCCCCTCCAAATTCTCTGTCATGGAACTCTCTCCACCCTTTAATCAACTAACCTGGAAGCCAGCTCTCTTCTCCACACTCCATATCCAACCCCCCCAGCCCCTGGGAGGGGGCAGTAGACCCTGGGTCCCCTCATCTCCAGCAGATGCCCCAGCAGTAATAAGCAGGTGCACCATTCACCGTGGTGGGCTGTCCCACCATCCCTGCCAGGTGACCCCAACCAACTTCCGGCTTCATCTTCTTACACCACCAAGTGCATTTTATGTTCTGACCTCATCAAAAAAGTCTCGGTGCCCTCAACACACTTTGCCATTTCATTCCCTTCTCTTAATGAGCTCATTTTTGTGGTTGCCTTTCCTTGTTTGTACATGATGAAGTTTTATTCATCCTTTAAGCACAACCCAAATGTTATCTCTTCCTTGGCCTTGCTCTGCAGAATTAATGGTGTTTCCTTTTGTGACTTGAGAGCTTATGCTTCTAGCTGCTCTGCTGTAGTGAACCAGTAAATCTCTGCTGCTCTGGAATTAGACACCTGGGTTGAGATCCCAGCTGAATGCCCACTGAAAGACTTTGGGTAGTTGTGAAAATCTCCAAGCTCTCAGTTTCCATTTTCCATATTTTTGTAAAATGAACACAAGCCTCTACCTCATGAGGTTGTTATGAGGATTAAGTGGCAGAAAAAAGTACCCAGTGTTCAGGGTTATCTTAAAATGATGAACTACTGAATATTTGAAAGATAAACTTGTTGCTGTGCCTTTTGCTGCGCTGTGCTCACCTGTCTTCCTCCTTTTTGCACTGTGGAGAGCTTCCTGTGTAGCAGGCACTGTGCTAAGAATGGTCATAATAGTGTCTCCCTCAAGTACCCTCACAACAACCCTCGGAGGGAAATATATTCATGAGTATGACTATATGCTTTGTAAGTTAACCAAGGAGGAAACTAAGGCACTGAACAGAGATTCAGTGCCTTGTTTAGGTGAGAGGAGAAACCAGAATTTGATTCCAGGGAGTTCTGGCCAAAGAGCCCATACTCTCAACCACCACACAAGTTTACCTCACAGTGAGTACTTAATAAGTGTCTGCTGGAACAATAATAAATGAGATTCAGATAAACAGGCTTGTGGGGCCAAGTTCTGGGAGATGACCTATTGAAAGAGATATGGGTAAGAAGTAAAATAAATCATCAAGAGATAGACTAAATGAGTAAAAGAACATGATAATAGTAGTGATACCAGGGGCCATCAGTATTAGTGACTGGGGCTGGCTGGTCCTGGCAGATGTATAAAACTCTGTTTCTTGAGTTGGAATGCTTCTGGATTATAAAAAGTGGCTTTATTCCTCTAACTAGTTTGATTCAAACCCAAATTAAAATGTATTATGAGGAGGACTTCTTTTTCCACCACAAAAGAGTCAATGGTATTGTTTCTACCTTCCTACTGTAAATAATTAGAAAACTGGACAAAATGTGTGAAAGTTGTTTCCAACAATAGACAGCAGGCAGTGTGACTATGATCAATCTCTCAGAGAAGGGAGGTGGGTAAGTCCCTTGAGTCTGTGGCAGACATCAGGCTCTGCATGCCCACAGTCCAACTCCACATGGCCAGTGTGTGGGTGGCCCCAGATCACCCTCAGTTGGGTGATTTGCTGGGAGGACTCACAGGACTCAACATATAGTCATACTCGTGACTAAGGTTTGATAGTGGAAGAATACAAAGCAGAAAATCAACAAAAAGAGAAGGTAAATGAGGTAAAGTCAGGAGGAAACCAGGGACAAGCTTCCAGGAGTCCTCTCCTGAGTGCTGCACAGGATGCCCTTAATTTCCCTAGCAACAAGTTGTGACAACACATGTGAAATGTTGTCATACTAGGGAACCTTATTAAAGACACTGTGCCACCCTAGCAGGGACAGGCCTGCTAGGTTGGCTCTGTTCTGTGATTTCTAATCTTCTGTGAATATCTAATTTCTAATATCTGCTGTGAAGATAAAAATAAAAAGGTCCAGGATGTAGCTCAGCAGTAGAGTACCCCCAGGTTCCATCCTAAATACCAGGGGGCAGGGGACATAAGTGTGAAAATGGAAGATACATCAAAACTGGTAGTTCTAGAACTGAAAAATACAATGTCTGAAATGAAAACTCCACTGGATGGCATTCACAGCAGATTAGAAATCACAGAAAAAAAGGTCAGTGATCTTGAAAACATAACCATAGAAGCCATCTCATGTGAAACATGGAGAAAAATAACTGCAAAAGAAATGAACCTCTAGATGCTCAGTGACCTGTGAGACATTGCTAAGTTGTCTAGTATGCATGTAATTGAAGTTCTAAGGGTGGAGGGGGAAAAAAATTGAACAAAACAAAGGCCCAAATGTCCAAATTTAATGAGGACATTTGAATGAAACCAACAAAGAAAACCACAGCAAAGCATAGCATAACCAAATTGCCAGAACCCAGTGACAGTGACAGAATTCTTAAACCAGTGAAAAGAAAACACTTACATGTAAAGAATTAAAAATGAGAATATCACGTACTCCCCATCAGAATCCATAAAGCAGCAGACAATGGAGTGGCATCTTAAATGCTGAAGGGGAAAAAAAGCGAATATAAAATTATATACCAGGTGAAAATAATTTCAAAAACAAAACAAAGACCTTTTCAAACTAACAAAAGCTGAGAAAATTCATAGCCAGCAGACCTGTACACTGAGAAATGTAATGGCAAACTTTTCAAGCTGAAGGGAAAGATCCCAGATGGAAACTTCATGTATAGAAATAAATAAAGAGCACTAGATAATGGTTAGTATGTAGGAAAATACAAAAGACTTTGTTGTCCTTTAAAAAAAAATTGTTTAAAAATATCTTTTAAATAATAAGTTAAATAAATAAATGACTATTTAAAGCAACATAATAGCATTCATTACATTGTGAAGTTTATAACTTTTGCACAAATAAAATTTTTGACACTAATATCAAAAATGGTTCTTACAATATCTGCAAAGTGGTCTAATATCATTTGAAGGTACAATTGATTGAATTTTAAATGCAAGCCAGGCACAGTAGCACACACCTGAATCCCACATTGGGACGCTGAGGCAGGAGGATCACAAGTTCAAGGCCAACCTCAGCAATTTAATGAATCCCTAAGCAACTTAATGAGACCCTGTCTCAAAATAAAAAATAAAAAGGGTTGGGATGTGGCTCAGTGGTAAAGTGCCCATGGTTTCAATCCCCACCGAAAAAAAAGGAATCAATAACAAATAATATCTGAATAATACCTAGGAAATTCTCCAACCAACTATTTGGAAATTAACTTCACATTTTGAAACAGATCATGATATAAAGAAGAAATCACCAGGGAAAGTAGAACATTTTTTTGAATTGAATAAAAAAGGCTGGGAGACACAACTCAGTGGTAGAGCACTGCCTAGCATGCTTTGAGGCTCTGGGTTAGAGCTCTGAGCTGGGGAAAAAGGACAAAAAACAAACAAACAAAAAAAAGAAAATGAAACCACATCATATCGAAATTTGTAGGGTGCAGTCAAAGCAATGCTTGAGGGAAATTTATAGTTTTAAATGTGTATGTCAAAGAAGAAACCAATGGTTTAAGCCCGACCTGGAGAAACTAGAAAACAAAAACCAAAACAAACAAAAAAACACAGCCAATTAAATCCAAAGTGAGGAAAATAGAGATCTAGAAAGTAGAAAAGAGGTAAACAATACAAAACAATAAAAACAAAAACCAACTATGAAACCAAAAATTGCAAAGAACCATAAAATCGATTAAATGAGTCTGATTCCCTTTTATATTCTTGAAACACAATGTAGTATACTGTTAAAATGAATTTTTGAGAATCTGAGATCCATGACCTTGTTTTAAGATTTGGGTATTGAGCTATAATAAAAGTTTTTCTTTGGTACTGGAGATTGAATCCAGGAGTGTTTTACCACTGAGCTAATCCCCAGACCCTTTTTGCTGTTGTTTTTTGAGACAGGGTCTCACTAAATTGCCCAGGTTAGCCTTGAACTTGTGATTCTCCTGCCTTAGCCTCCCAAGTAACTGAGTGCTACCTCACCTGGCATAAAGCACACTTACTTTAGCAAGTGTGTTACAAGTTAAGTTATGATAAATAGTGTTTATTTTTGTCTAAACATTTCACAAAGTTCCTCCTGGAAGATAGCTATACTAACGGAGAAATTGTATTTGGAAAAACCCATACAATTTCTTTGTCTTCAGTTTTGAGCAAAACATTATGTAAAGCAGGTGACGAAAATTTAAGATCAAGAACAATAATATATGTCCTAGGAAAATACAGTTAAAGATATTGAAAAACATGTATTGTTTAATTTGTATTTTCTGTTTAGAAGAAATGTGTTTTCATAATATTCAGACACCATAATCTATAAAACAAATACCCATGAAAAGAAATTAAACTATTCAGAGATCAAACCATCAATATGCCACATGATGATATGCAATTTTAATAGCTGATCTCTTCAGTTATCAAACCCATTGATAAATAATCTGTGCCACTAGTTGTAGTGTTATTCACAGTGACAGAACCTGTAATAAAGATGAAGTGAGGTAAGTATGTATAAGGAGTGGTTTTGTTCTTAATGAAAGCAACCTCAAATATTCAACTTTATTTGTCTTGTATGATAATAAACTACTTAATTGTTCTGTTCAGCAAATACTGAATACAATCTTGAGAAAAAACTAAAATCAATTAAATTCATCTTAATTATTAGGATATTGAGTAAATACACTTTTCTCAGCTTTTCACTCTGATTATTTAGTTCATGGATGATACAGATTTTCTGTTTGCTTATAAAATCTTAGAATCAAACAATATAATCTGGCCCCCATCCCCCGTTCCTTTAGCTTTCATCTTTTGAAACACTTCACTGATTATGAGCTTTCCAGATACAGGAAGAAATGTTTCAAAGCAAACCAGTTAGTTTAGCCACATTCTAGTAGTGCTTTTAAAAATTTATTTATTTATTTGTTTGTTTGTTTGTTTGTTGTTTTGAGTGGCTGTAGATGGACAACATGCCTTTATTATTTGTTTATTTTTATGTGGTGCTAAGGATAGAACCTGTGCTAGGCAGGTGCTCTGCCTCTGAGCTACAGCCCCAGCCCCTTTTTTACTAAAAGATTTCTTCATACAGGAGATGGGAATGGGGGTGGAGGAAGGACATTCAATAATAAAGCAGCTCAGACTGGGATTTTTGGACTATAGGTGGAATTCAATTTCAGTTCTAATTTTTATTTTAATCTAGTCACCTCGAAGTTTGCTTGTCAAAAGGAGTTCCTATCTGTTTTTTTTTTTTATTATCTTCTTTCTGAAGTCTGATCTGAATTTTCACCTCAGGCAAAAGATTCAGAGTTAGTTCATGGATAGGACAAACTCAAGAGAAACTTTATGAGAATTCATTTTCTGAGAGAATCTTGACAAGGTGATTACATAGGGTTCAATGCTCAGAAACAGGAGACTTTTGATTGACCTGGGCAAGAACCAGTTTCAAGAGTAGGAGTATCATT
Source organism: Marmota monax (assembly GCF_021218885.2). NCBI lineage: Eukaryota > Metazoa > Chordata > Mammalia > Rodentia > Sciuridae > Marmota > Marmota monax. The sequence goes on from NW_026692194.1 coordinate 4,182,827, forward strand.
CTTTCTGCCTGTTACAGCTTCAGCAACCAGGAATTCTCCAAGTGCTGTGAATCCCAGGGATTAAGTGTGACAGGGTGATCATTAACCACATCATTGCTAGGAATAGTTTGCAGTCTCCTTTCCAAATGACATCCTCCCTACACATTTTTGGAGTGCCTTGTATTTGACAACTATACATGGGTGATATTTTTATAGTTCAAAATAAGTCAAAATGTATTATAATTCTATTTTCTGTAATTTTCTCCCTTTTTACCATCTACTATAAGGGTTTGTTTTTGTTTGGGGCTTTATTGACAAAGTAGAGGGAAATAAACAGCAGGTAAAGTTGAATTGTAAGATTTATTGTTGCAGAAGACAGGATCTAAAACCATCATAAATTATCAGAGAGATATAAAATGAATGGTAACCCTCCACACTCACTTTGATTTTCTGTTTGATTTGTTAATATCAGTGTTTCCCTTTTCTCAGTTCAAGTTCTCAATCTATGTGCTTCTTCTTCCTCTTTACTATTCCTGGAGGTCTCCTTCTGGCCAAGGAAGTTCTTGAATCTTTCTTCTCAAAACTGTATCTTCCCACCTGGCACAGTGGCACATGCCTGTAATCCCGGTGGCTCGAGAGGCTGAGACAGGAGGATCGTGTGTTCAAAACCAGCCTCAGCAAAAAGTGAGGTGCTAAGCAACTCAGTGAGACCCTGTCTCTAAATAAAATACAAAATAAGACAGTGGTTGAGTGCCCCTGAGTTCAGTCCCCGGTACCAAAACAAAAACAGAAAAAAAAAAAAAAAAACCCTGTATCTTCTCTATGTTTAAAGGAGGTGAGGGGTTCCTAGAACCTCACTTTTCTTACCAAGATTTATTTGGCAGATAGCGTTTTTAAAAAATGAATATTGTGAAATCTGTAAATTTCCCAGTAAAGAGCTGGGCTGTAAATAAATATATGTTGACTTGAATGAATGCCCATGCTTAGACTTAATGCAGAATTGAGAAATATCAGATTATTGGAGTCCTCAAAAAGGGACCAGTTGATCCCTCAGATGAAGGACAAAGATAACATGGACCCAGAGGTTTAGTAATTATGCAAAGACTGACGAAAGTGAGCTCTTAGATACCAAATCACATTGCTTGAGGAGTGTGAGTTCTGTTCATTTAACAAAATGTATCCAATACCTGGAGAGAGAGCCTGTGCTGGTGCTGGGATTCAGGGATTAATAGGTACAAGTTGTCTAGGTCTTCCTGACACTGGCCTTCCAGGTTCCCAGAGAAAGCTTTTCCTTACCCAGAGGCAGCCATTCCTCATCTGCCTCCCACTTTCCCTTGTTTGGATTCTCAAACCAGATCCAGAAGCTTTCTTTGTTACATTCTGTTACAGCATTACCTTGGAGTTCATACCACAGTATAGTTACTAATATGTTCGTTTCCCACATTATAGAGGCTATTTTCTGTTGCCCTGATACTTCACAGAATGATCAGAACGTGGTTGCTGTCAAGATATATTGCTTCACTGAATAAGTTAAAAAAAAAAAAAATACCAGAGCTTCACAGCCCTTTCCATGTGACCACATAGAAAGTGGTGAAGAGGTGAGTTCTTGCAGAGGCGCTGGCTTGAGGGGTTCCATTGTCTTGGGCTCTCCATGGCTGCCATGCAGACTGAAAGATCAGCATCCCAGCGCACCTGTCCCTTTGGGACACTTTGCACATTCCACAGAAGCTCTATGGAGGTTTTTGGGTCTGGAGATTGTCACTAGAGGAACTAGGGAAAGAGCAGAAGCCGTGAGCAAGGGCGGGGCTGGAGAGCTGAAGGGCAGTCATTTGAGAATATAGACTGAAAAAGAATCTAGGCATTTTAGCCAGTTGTCTGAAGGAGAAGCAGCTTTAAAAAATTCCTGCACGTGAGCTTTGGAAAGATGGGACTTTCACCTTTGAAAAGGGTGGTAGTTTCTGTAAAAGTTCCTCCTTTTTATTTTCTTCCCATCCTGGCCTGTCAAAGCACCAAGTGCAAAAAGTAGTTGGTTTTACAACTCTGAATATATTAAAAGTCCTTCAATTGTATACTTAAATGGATGGGTAACACAGTTTGTGAATTCTTGCTCCATAATGCTGCTAAAAACTTTGTCCTCACTGTATTTAAGTTTTTTTTTTTTAATATTTTTTTAGTTGTTGGCAGACCTTTACTTTATTTATTTATATGCGGGGCTGAAAATCGAAGCCAGTGCCTCACACATGCCAGGCAAGTGCACTACTGCTCAGCCCCAGCCCCAGCCCCAGCCCCTATGTTTTAAGTAAATGAATCATGAAGAAGAAAAAGAAGAAGAAAACACCAATTAACCAAAAGCAAAAGCGGTTTTCCTCTATGTTCAAGAAAGAGTGTATACCTAAGGTGTCTGGAGTTACCAAGTTATGAATAAATTACTTATTTAAACAGTTTCAAATCTTGAATATTTAGAAATTTGATATTGATACTTCTTATGAATTTTATAACATTTTATAAATCTGCCAGAATTGCATCCTAAGATATTATTTTACTTTGATAGAAAAGGAATAATAAATATGAAGATATAAATAATATAGATTATTACTTTGATATGAAATCATTAGTCCCAAATGATTGAAATAAAATTAATTATTTGGGTACTTTCAAAGACTGATCTGCTAGTGTCCAAATTATCGCTATAAACAAAGCTACCTCCATACTCTGGGTAATGTATTCTTTTTATTTTCACATAAACATTACCTAAAAATTTCAAATATGTGTAAAAACTGCAAAATCATGAAACAAAATGCATTTGTGCCTTTTAATATTTATATTTTATTACATGTTATCTGGTGCTACATAATGATTTACCTTAAAACTTAGCATCTCAAAACAACAAGCACTTATTATCTTGATTTCTGTTAACTCAGGAATCTAAGCCCTCTACCACAGGGTATTCTAGTATCAGGCCTGGCTGCATTCCCACCTGAAGGTTCGGACAAGGGAGGTCTACTTGTGAGCTTTCTGCCATGGTTGGCATCAGGATTCAGTTCCTCATGGGCTGTCGGAATGAGGTCCTCGGTCGCTCAAATGTTGTTGGGTGGGGTGACATGTGGACTTCTGCCTAGAGTAGCCAGCTACCATCAGAGCAAACTAGACACACCAAGAGAAGGCAAGCAAGAAGGAAGCCACAGTCTTTTTGTAAACCTAATCTTGAAAGCAACATCCCATGACCTTTGTCTCGTGTGTTTGTTACAAGTGAGTCACTAGGTGAGTCTACACTCAAGGGAAGGGAATTTCACATTTCACAAGGGCATGAATACCAGCAAGCAAGAATAAATGGGGTTCATCTTGGAGGCGGCCTACCACAACATTTCTCTCAGGAAGTTCTACATAGCAATGTATTTTAACTTAGATTTCATTTTTTTACTAAGAATTTTATAGCATCTCTTGAAAATATTAGTGATGCTCAAAGATGCAATAGATAAAGGATTGGAGAACAGTACCCTAGAACTATTACCATATTACCCTCTGTCTTGTTACTCCAGAGCCCCTGGAGCATTTCCTTTGTGGGGGGGTGGTGGCTCAGCACCCATTAAGATAGCCATCTGAACTGAGCACAGTGGTGACACCTTTAAACCCAGCTACTTGGGAGGCTGAGACAGGAGGATCTCTTGAATCCATGAGTTTAATGCCGGCCTGTGCAACATAGTGAAACCCGGTCTCAAAAACAAACAACAAAATGCAGCCATTAGAAAATGGGGAAAAATGGGGGCTGGAGGTGGTAAGGATGAACAACCAGGAAGTGTCAGCTGTCATATCTCATTTGTATGAACATATTCATACAGCCATACAAGAGGCTAGGTAATATAGTCTTTGAGCAGTTAAGAACTCAACAAAAAATGATTATATTGTGAAATAAAGGGAGTATAAATATTAAGGGGAAAGCCAGAAGCCTTTGCCAAGCAGCATTAAAGTGGATGTCACATGCACACACTAATGCATTTTACTCAGAGGGGAGCAAAATCATGTCCTCACTCAGAGCCTCTTACTCTTAATTTAGACAGAACTCTTATTAACTTGGTTATGGAGTTTCCCAAACCACTGCAGATTAAGAGGAAGTGTAGTGAGAGGCAGGCCATTTGACAGCTGCAAGAATTGAGAGCAGAATGTCCAGTAACAAATAAGGGAGTATGAAAGGCTGAGGGCAGAGCTAAGCTGGCAGTGCAGAGGAATTTGATATAGGGGCAAACAGTCCTGTGAACTCCAGTAGCCCCAAGGCATTGCCCATTTAAAAACAGTACTGCATAGAAAAATGCTTAGATTTAGTAATGATCTGGAGTCTTCCTCAGTGATTAGAAAACATTACAGCACTCTAAAAGAGGTAAGCTTCATCAATTATCTGAAATGCTTATCTATGTAGAACATTCTATAAAAATGTTTCTGTCAAATAAAGGAGAGGCCCCTCTACTCACAATGCTCTTCACCTTTATCTAATTAGCACCATGTTATTTGTACAGGAGAATGCTTTCCAAGTTCCATTTCTGAAATCTAGGACTATGTATTGTCTCAGAGCATGTGGTACTAGTAATTTCTTTGTTTTTAAAGGGAGTGTTTATACTCATCAGTCCCCAAATATTTCAAATTGTAAACACAGAACAATTACCCTCCTCACTATGTGCACCTCGCCATCCTAAAAAGAGCATAGAACTTTCTGACTGTGCAGAAAATGTTATTGAAGACATATGATTGTCAAAGATTTCTCTAGTTCTCATGTTTTTTAAGCTCACTGGCATCCTTGCCAGTCTTGCAAATGTTAACCTTGAGTGTTCTTTGCCATTTCTCCATCTGGCAAAACTTCACTCATTTAAGACCCAGACTCATTAATGAAATAGATTGTATTATATGTTGTTAATGGCAGGGAAAATTGATAAATTAGACCATCAAAATTAAAAAGTGAAAGTGGGTTAAAAAGTGTTAAGAGGATAGAAAGATAAGCTGTAGACTCAGGAAAAATGTTTGCAAATCAGATATCTGAGATACATAAGGACTCATATCTAGGATACCGAAAGAACTCTCAAAACCCAACAATAGAGCTGGGAGTGCAACTCAGTGATAGAACACTTGCCTAACATGAGCTAGCCTTGTGTTCAATCCCCAGAATTGCCAAAATGAAATCTCAAAAACAAAACAATAACAACAACAAAAATCCAATTAAAAAAATGATAAAAGATGAAGTATACTGGCACATAACTGTAATCCCGGCTACTTGGGAGGCTGAAGCAGGCGGATCACAAGTTTAAGGCCAGCCTTAGCAACTTAGGAGACCCTATTTAAAAAAAAAAGAAAAAGAAAAAGAAGGAGGAGGAGGAAGTAAAAGGCATAAAAAGACATTTCACCAAAGAGGATACACACATGCAAAAGGATATTCATCCTCACTAGGGAAATGTAAACTAAAACCACAAAATACACACACACCTATCAGAATGGCTCAATTAACAAATAATGAAAAGTGCCAGGCACAATGGCACGTGCCTGTAATCCCAGAGATTAGGGAGGCTGAGGTGGGAAGATCACAAATTTGAGATCAGCCTGGTCAATTTAGTGAGACCTTGTCTCAAAAATAAAAAGGACTGGGCTTTAGCTTAGTGGTAGAGCAGCCCTGGTTCAATCCTCAGTACTGCAAAAAAATAAAAAGATAATAATAATGAAAATGCCAAATGCTGACATGAATGTGGTTTAGTAATGATCCGGAGCCTTCCTCGGTGATTAGAAAACATTAGGACACTCTGAAAGAGGAACTGGATCACAGACCCTTTGCTGGGGGAGCGTGAAACAGCACAGGCATTCTGGAAAGCAACCTGGCAGTTTCTTTAAAAGCTGAACCTGCCACTGCCACATGACCCAGCAGTTGCACACCTGGACATTTATTCCAGAGAAATTAAAGCTTAAAGTCATAGAAAAATCTGCATACAAATGTTAACAGCAACTTTATTCCGAATAACTCCAAACTGGAAACAACCCAGAGACCTTCAGGGAGTGAATGGTTAAACAAGCCATGTCCATTCAGCATTACTCTGCAGGGAGAAGGACGGGCTAATGGTACCTGCCACCTCCTGAATGGATAATGCTGAGTGAAACAAGCCAGGCCCACAAGGTCACATGGTCTATCATGCCATGTACATAACAGTTTTGAAATGACAGAATCGAAGAAATGGAGAACAAATTAGTGATTTCCAGGGGCTGAGGTGGGACAGCAAGCATGAGGCAGGGAAGGGGGCACAGTTGGAGGAAAGCAACACGAGGGATTTGTGGGCCGAGGGCAGAGTTGTTAATCTTGACTGTGTCAATGTTGATGTCTTGCGCAGTTTTTTGAGATGTTACCATTGGGGGAAACTAGGTAAAGGGGATTTGGTGTCTCAGAATCTGCAAGTGAAAATACAATGATCTTAAAATTGAAAGCTTAAGAACTCTTGAGAACTCCACTGGACTGGGAACTCCATAAGGGAAGGGCTATCTGTATTTCCTCAGCAGCTAGTATATGCTTGAATTGGGGAAAATGCTTGAAAAATGTGTGTGAGCTGCTTTGGGGGAGAGAGGCTGAAGACCTGAATGGAGCTGTATTAAGGGCCATAGCTGATAGTGTCTCTCAGAATGAAAGGCATCTCTGGACTGATCCATTCATTTAAAAATTGTCCATTGAGCATCCACTTTATGGTAGGCATGGTTCTAAGTTCCAGTGTCTTTGTTCAGGCTGCTATAACAAAATACCATAGACTGGGTGGCTTAAACAACATTTACTTCTCACAGATCTGTAGGATGAAGTCTGACATCAGTGCCAAAATGGCTGGTTTCTTGGTCAAGGTTGTGTCCTCTCATAGCCTTCTTTAGTTTGTGCACACACAGAGAACTCTTGAGTCTTTCTGTTTGTAAAAGCACAAATGCCACCTCAGGACCTCAACTTAACCTAATCACTTCCCAGAGGCCCCATCTCTCAATACCATCACACTGGGGGTCAGGACTTCAATGTATGAATTTTCAGGGGACATAAATATTCAGTCCATAGCCGATAGAAATCTAGCAGTGAACAAACCCAGGGCAAGAACATTCCTGCTTTCACAAAGCTTAGTTTGTGGCAAAACACAATGGACAATAACACATAAATTATACAGTATACTAGGTGATAATTGCTTTGGAAATAAAGTTGTACAAAGGAGTTGAGGATATGGAAAGGACTGCAAGACAGGGTTTGAAGACATAGAGATTACCATTTGAGCAAAATCTTGAAGGAATTGAGGGAGATGACCGTGCAGCTACGTGGAGGCAGAAGGAGCAGTCGGAGGGCTTCTGGTAGAAACGTATCTAGCATGTTCACAGAGGCAGAGTTGAAGGCAGGGTTAATGGAAAGAGAATGGGTGAGGGAGAGTAGTTCTGGGATGAGAACTGAGGGACATTAAGTGTGGAGATGTGGAGCCTTCTGGCTTTTACTGTGAGTGAAATGGGGTGTCACTGAAGGCCTTGGAGTAGAAGAGTTGCATGACCTGACCTCCATGTTATAAAGGGCCTCTCTGGCTGCTGAGTTGAGGTAGAGGGCTCGCCTCGCACTTGCAAGGCCCTGGATTCGATCCTTAGCACCACATAAAAAGAGGAGACTAGAGGAACAAGGGAAAAGCAAGGAAGACTGTGTGCCCAAGCTCCTGGGGCAAGAGGTGGTAGTGACTTGGACCAGGGTAGGTAGCACTGGAGTTGTGACAAGTGACCCGTTTGTGTTTAGGTTTTTGAGAAAGAGCCAGCAGGATTTCCTGCCAGATTGGATGTGAGGAATTCATGAGAGCTTGGAACAGAGGACTTGGACAATGGTGTTGTCATTAACTGAGCTGGAATAAACTTCAGGGAAGCAGCTTTGGGACAAAGTTGAGGGGCACACGTCCAGTTGAAGACGTCCGCGTGGGGATGTTGGGTAGCTGGTTGGAGATGCAAGTCTGGAGTTCAGAGGAGGTAGAACACAGGCTGCAGATACATGTTTGGAAGTTGTCAGCATCTATATGGTATTTAAAGCCTGGAAACTAGATGAGATTTCCAAGGGAGAAGAGTAGTGAAGAAGTCCAGGGGCCATTTAGAGTTTTAGAGGCAAGGTACAGGGAGCAGAGCCCGCTGAGAGAGGCTGAGAGCCATGGCCAGTGAGAGCAGAAGAAAACCAGGAGGGCAAGTTCCTGGGAGCCAGGTGGACAGAGTGTCTCCTGGAGGAGGAGGGAGTGATCCCTGATGTGGGTCGGGTAAGGTAAGGTCTGATAACTGGCTGGGTAGAAGCAATTGGTGACTCTCACCACCACGAAGCATTTCAGCCATAGGGCTGAGGTTGTGGCTCAGCGGTAGAGGGCTCACCTCGCACTTGCAAGGCCCTGGATTCGATCCTCAGCACCACATAAAAATAAATAAATAAAATAAAGGTATTGTGTCCAACTACTAAAAAATAAATTTAAAAAAAACACCACTAATCAGATTTAAAAAAAAAAAAATTAGCCATAAAGCCAACTTATGGTCATTACAAGGACAATATTCAGTTGCAAAGATTTGTTTTAAAAAGGCATTTTTCAATTCCTTAGAAAGTTAAATATAGAATTACAGTATGATCCAGCAATTCCACTTCTAGGTATATACCCCAAAGAATCAAAAGCAGGAACTCAGACAAATGCTTGTGTGCCAGTGTTCACATCAGCTTATTCACAGTAGCCAAAAGGTAGAAATAACCCAAATGTCCATCAAGAAATGACTAAGTAAACAAAATGTATTGTATACCTACAATGAAATGTTAGTTGGCCTTTATAAAAAGGAAATTTTGATTTATGGTACAGTATGTGTGAACCTGGAACCCCTACAACATAAAATAAACCAGACCCACAAGAACAAATATCCTAGGACTCCACTCATTTGAGGTACCTAGAATAGCCAAACTCAGGGACAAAAAGTAGAACAGAAGTTACAGGGCAGGAGGGACTAGAGAGTTATTGTTTAATCAATATAGAGTTTCTGTTTGGGGTGATGAAAAAGTTCTGGAAGTGGGTAACGCAATATGAGTTGTGCAACGTTCTGAAGGAACTTCATGCCACTGAATTGCACACTGGGAAAAAAAGGTTAAATAGTAAATATAAATACCACAATTTTGAAAAAGCATAGGGCTGGGAATGTAGCTCAGTGGTAGAGCACAGGCTTAGTGGGCATTAGGGCCCTCAGTTCAATCCCCAGTACAAGAAAGAGGGGAGAGAGCAAGAGAGCGAGAGAGAGAAGCGTAGGATGCCAGAAAGGCTGTCTAAAGGGAAATTGATAGCACAAATATATGTGTGTATGTGTGTGTGTCTATCTATCTATCTTAGAATTGAAATCAATGAGTGAGCAAAAGAAAAGTCATCTTTCACTTGTTTCTGACCTAAGTTTGCTTTATGCTTTAGGCATCGTCTGTGATGTGGCTTTACTGACGGAGCCTTTAGTACCGTGTCTGTTATATGCCTTTCTGAATGGCTCAAGCCTTCATTGCAGTTAAAGAAAACAGTATCCCCTTATACAGGACCTTATTAGCAGAAGGCCAGGAGAAAAGCCAATGGCTATAGAGCGATGGAGCTAATTACAATTTTTAGAAAAGAGCATCTTTTTAAAATTATATATACTTAAAATATTATGTATCGATATGTCCCTTACTCAGGGGAAACTGTTCTCTCATATAACGCCTTTCAAAAATAATGTTCTTTAAATGCACATGTAAATGATTTTCCTGCTAAAACCAGCATTTCTGACAATTGCACAGAGCTGATATGGAGAAAACCTTGAGCACTGGAAGGTTTTGTGGTGCAGCATATTTAATAACCGTGACAACTCAAGAATTTTAAGCAGACTCGCCTCCTTGTCTGGGATCTGTCGGCAGCATTGTGTCTCGGCTGGCAAGCCCCTCAACGCACTGTTTCAGCCAAAACCGTGCTAATGATGGTCTACCAAAAAATTTACAGGATATTTTTAAAGTCTCTATAGTCTCAGCATTAAAAACAACAGCAACAACAACAATTAAAAAAAAAAAACTTTCCCCCATTCTTTTTAAAAGCTGCCACTCTAAAATATGTAGCAAATTAAGAAAAAGAAGGAAAAAAAAAAACAAAAAAAACACCCAAACCCAAAAAACCAAAACAGTCTAAAATTGCTTTACAGTCTTGATGAAACAAAGACTGGTGTGTTGGCGTGGCTGCAGGGAGCTCCGCGCTGCTTTTGTATGATTTCAGAGGTGAATTTAGATGGCTGGAAGATAGATGGGTGCCAGATGCAGTTTGACATAGATTCAGGCAGCTGCTCCTGGGCTAGGTTTCATTAGCTGGTAAGTGCGCCAGCAGAAGCAGCAGCGCCAGGCCCCAAATGACAGTGAGAACAGTGGAACAATACAATATTCACTAAGTGATTTTAATCTCAGAGATTGAATGTCACCCAATCAGTTTCCAGGTTTTAAAAAAAACCAACTTGTAGGAAGCCATGAGAGAACCCAAGTCTTTGTCCATTGGGAGAAAAAAGTTTTACTTTCTTTGTTTCTTGTTTTTGTTCATTAGTTTTAAAACAACAATAACAACAAAATGCTTTCACCCCCATCTTGGTAGCATTCAATTAAAACATCATGTCAACCTCCCTAACACACACACTGCCATAAAACAAATGTATTCCTTATTGCAACCAGGAAAATATTCCTCTCAATAGATGAAACCGATGTTTGTTTATCTTAGGTGAAAGTCTCACAGGAGCTTCCTGAGCCTCTTCCAGCTTTAAAGTCCCCTCTCCCCAACCACTGTCACCTCCATTCCCCAAAGAAAAGCAGAAGTCTCCACAAAGAAAGTAAACTTATTTGTTTGGGGGGACCATATGATCTGCATACATAGCTAGTGGTTAAAAATATGTACCCAACCACATAATTCTAAACTTACAAAAAAAAAAAATGTTCCAGTAAAGGATTTTTGTTCTAACTACTTGTGGGGTCATAAATAATTATGAAACTGATTCTAAACTTGCTGGATTTTAACTCATAAGTTTTCTCAACTGACAAAGGGAACTTTTACTTAGTATATTATTTAAACTGCTGGATTTATCTTTGCTTCTCTGAAAAGAGTGCAGAGATCTAATCCATCCATGGCACAATCATTTCAGGTGGGATAATTTTTTCATTCAAAGTAACACAAAATAAGTAATTGGTTGGACATGTACATTTTGAGAACTGTACATCTACGCTATCTCTGTTTTTTTTAAGAGAATTTTTTTTTAAAGAGAGAGTGAGAGAGGGAGAGAGAGAGAGAGAGAATTTTAATATCTATTTTTCAGTTATCGGTGGACACAACATCTTTGTTTTGTATGTGGTACTGAGGATTGAACCCGGGCCGCACACATGCCAGGCGAGCGCGCTACCCCTTGAGCCACATCCCCAGCCCCTGTTTTTTTTATTTAGTCTTAGGAAGCTAATGGAGCACCTCTCACAGCTCTACAAGCATCAGAGAGTATTTTCATTCCCTCCAAATGTGTGTGCGCTCAGCTTTCTTCACAACAGGAGTTGTATCTGCTCTCAGAGAAGAATAGCTTCCATTGTGTTTTAATATTTTTTAGTATCTTGTTTAGTAATGTTGTACTATTCTTTTTTTCCCCCTAATCCACAGAATGGCTCAAGATTTGGAGATAAACTCCAATTGAGTTAGAGACTGTTCAAAAGCAAGTTGTAATGTTGGTTAATAGCTATATGACACCCTTCTGAGTTTGAATATGCTCTGGACTTGAAAATATTCTCTGAAAGTTTAATTTCCTTGGAGCAATGCTCCCCAGTGAATTTATATTTGAATTAAAGGGAATCATATCTTAGGTGATGTGGTTTGACTTCCTCTAAATCTTTGGGAGTTGTTTCGTGGATATCAAAGCTTTCCCTCCATTCCTCTCCCCCTGCACCAACAGTCATACCATTTGGACCTGAATATTGAGACTTGTTTTCCTTTCCCTGTCATACATTCATAGGGCTGCGCCTGTAGACCTCTGGATAGGGGTGAATGTGGGCCTATGGAGAAACGTTGGGTTGAGCATGCTCGGTAGGTCGTTGTGTTGTGGTGGCTAAGTAGACTCAGATGTCATTTCTGCCCCCTCCCTGCCCGACCTCCAGCCCCACAGTGCTGGGGATTAAACCCAGGGCCTGGTGCTTCAAAGGCAAGTGCTCCACCTTGGAGCCACACTGCAGCCTCAGAGGGCATTTCTCTTGAACAGTCCTATCTAACCTATCTTTCTTTCTTTCTTTCTTTCTTTCTTTCTTTCTTTCTTTCTTTCTTTCTTTCTTTCTTTCTCTCTCTCTCTCTCTCTCTCTCTCTCTCTCTCTCTCTTTCTTTCTTCTTTTTAGTGATACATGACAGTAGGATGTATTTTGACATATTACACAATATCTAACCTTTCTCTAGGTCTGAATTTACATACCTCCTCCATCCATTTGACTTCCTTTTCACTTCCATTTCAGAGAAGCTGGGGCGAGACATCTAGTCTGGTGCTGGCACAGGGCTCATTCTGTAGTCCCATGTCCTATGTCTTTCTTTGACCTTATGCAAATATTCCCAGGAAAGTTTTTCATTTAATTTTGTGAGAAAAATTTTTATGTGTAGAAAAACATGGAGATCGTCAAACAAGTGCTATATGAATTGATCCAAGGTCTGTTGTTACTGTTAATTACCAACTAACACAAAGCCATTTCGGTTAGCGATTTCTTGCCATTTTAATTCCCCTCCTCACCCCATGGTGAAACCGTAAACTCAAGCCACAGTCTGTCAACACTTAGGACAATTTCTGTTAATCTCTATATTCTATTTTTTTTTCCATTTCTTTCTTTTTAAAATTTGTTTGTTTTTTGCTTTTGTTTTTGTTTTGTGGAGCTGGAGATCAAAGCCAGGGTCTCAGGAATACTAGGCAAGTGCTCTACCACTAAACTACATCCCTAGTCTTCCCATTCTGTTTTAAGGGAACCTTGATTTTATTTGGGGTAGCTCTGTGCTAAGCTAAAATATCTAATGGAAATATCGATGTCTTGGCACCCTTATGGCTAAGTGTCTGTTTTTTGTTCTGCTCTGGTCTGTGAGATGTGGGTAGAGGTCTGGGGGTATGATATCCTTTTTTGAATGAAAAGACAAAAGTCTCACAAAAACAATACATTTAACTTTATTCTTGCCTAGAATGTAGATGAAATACCTGATGGGCAGCAGCCTTCTTGTGACTCTTGAGGACAAGGAGGATGGTACAGCCAGGTACCTTTGAGCTATCTGGTTGTAGACTTCTTAACCCTAGACTTTAGTTTTGCATTAAAAAAAAGAACAACAACAACTTTGGTCATTTAAGCCAATGTCAGTAGTTCTTTACTCACAAATGGAAATCCTGATATACCATTCAAGCCCTATAATCCATCAGCTTGGGCCAAGGAGGTGTTTGTGTCTGTGTCTGTGATTAGCACCAGTAGTTTTCAGAGAAACCTGAGATTTGAGATCTGTGGTTTGACTTCACATTGGTATTATAGGTACCACGTAAAGAAAGACTCATGCAACTACTCCAAGTGAGGCTTAAAGCTCTCTACATTTTGTGTGTGTACGTTCTCTGTTTCTTCGAGTTCACTTGCTGAGATTACTGGCATTTTTTTAAGCTAGAAAAAGAAAGTATTATGGCCCAATTATTGCAATGAAAGGAGGAGGAGGTGTGCAGGTTGTCCCTGTTGCTTGGATTTTAAAGCCATTGAAGAAAGTGGCTGATCTTTCCTAGTCTTATTATGTTTTCCCATAGGAATGTAATTAAAGAAAGGGGACAAAGAGGAGGGAATCACAGATAATAATTAATAGTCCAGAGGTTTAACATGTTCTCAGTTATTTGTGAGAACATCTTTTCTTTAGCTTTGCGTAGGGCCTCACACAAAAAGTAGGGTTGGCTTTATACTGAATTACAGCGACAGAGGCACATTTTGAATGCTAGTCAGATGATGAGAATTTACTCAATAATAACTGTCTTTTTCCTGCACTGCAGCTTGACCTAATGCCTTAAGTGAATGGAGTTGTCTAATCTCCAGTGTTGTGGGACGTGGGTCACACAGATCCTTCCTCAGATGCGTGTCTGTTGGCAGTCCTGACGAGGCCTGCCTGCTGGGGATGTCAGAGAGTTCTGCCTCCAATACCAGTGACACCAGCACAGTGTGCAACTTAGTGAGCACCATATCATTAAGTCGTTATTAACAAGAGTAGCTCCTGTTTATTGTTTTCAGAGGCTGTATTAACTTCTGTACATATCTCATTTAATTCCCACCGTAGCACCAGGTTGTAGGTCCAAATTTTATCCCCTTTTCATAAGTGAGGACGCTCAGGCCTAAGCAAGCTGCCCAAAGCCAAATAGTCAACACTTGGTCAAACTAGAACCTGAAACGTGTCCATTCCAGAAAATACTTAACTCCAGTGTCAGTGTTCCTAGGCATATAGAACTTAGCTTTTTAAGTGATATGTTTTTTTGGTTTTTTTGTTTTTTCAGCACTGGGGATTGAACCCAGGGGTGCTTTACCAATGAGCTACATCCTCAGTCCTTTTAGTTTTATTTTGACACAGTGTCTGGCTAAGTCACCCAGGCTGGCCTTGAACTTGTGATCTTCCTCTCTCAGCTTCCCAAGTAGCTGGAATTTATTACAGGCATGGGGCACCACACCCAGCAAGTTACATGTTAAATAGTCAAAATATTCTGTATTTTGTCCTTTGGTTTCTCTGCAAAAGAACCAAAAGGTAATGGCATAAAAGTGGCCAAACCCACAGTGAAGACTTTTTCTGTTAATGTAGACAAGACGACAGTCTCTGACTAAGGGTGCCTTTATGTAATCCTTTTATACTGCAGTTGCACATTGAGCACTGTCCCTCAGGTGGCAGGGTGGGTTGGAGGAGGCTCATGCAGCACACAGTGGGGGCAGGAGAGCATGCAGGCAGTTAGGCAGAGCCGGTCTCCTGTCCCATGGCCCCTCCCAGAGCCGCCCAGGGTGGCCTCCGGTGAATCATGGCACTTCAGGCTCGGAATGTGTCATCGGCATCCGTGGGCTGAAGCAGCACAGAAGCATAGTAGTATAGTCCTGTAGAAATATAAATAAAAGTAAAATGAACCACCGGAATACCTACAGGCTTTCATAGAGCAACCAAATGCTGGTGAAATCTGCACATTTGGGGCTTTTTGTCTTTAAAGCTAATACTTCTAGCTAAGCCTGTCTTAGCATTTTCTATTTAAGTATCTCAGATTCAGTCATAAAATTTCACTCCAAGCTAAAGCTGTTTATAGAAACATAACTGGTATGTAGGCATATTAAAAAGAAAAAGACTATAGTTAAAAATATATATACTTTTCTGACTCATGATGCTTGATAGACAGAAAGACAGACAGACGATCACACTTGAAGTTCCTGTCTGAGTTTGTTTGTGGAACTGTGCTTTGGCAAATAGTCTTCTTTCGAAGTAATAGTTGTAGTAATGTAAATTCAAAACTGAAAACTGGATCTTGAATCCAGTTTAGTTCTGGGTTCTGGTCTAGGATTTGCTGCATGGTGGCATCTTGAGAAAGTTTCTCTGAGCCTCAGATCCTCAATTATAAAAAAAGAATAGTAGCTGGATCTTGGGGGTCTCAGGGTGGGGGGCAAATACATTGTGCTTTGTAATCTGCACATGCTACACAATTTTAAAAGGTAATTATCGAATCCTAAAGGTATTGTACTGTTTTCCCATACTCCGCAGTCACAGAGGAACTGATCTTTCACCAGCCTTCATCCATGAAGGTGACAATATTAATTTTGGTCTCCCAAACAACTCAGATTTATTGAGCTCTTGTGATGTGTAAGGGCTTCCTACACATCAGCAGAACTTAAGTGTAGATTTACAACAGCCAGGGTTTATAACATAGTGATTATTTGTATAGCATTCTGCACACATGAATTTATCTTATAGATGCCTAAAATGTATCTCTTCAAGCACCCAAATTTGTCTAACATAAGCTTGTTCAATAAAAAATCATTCTTAACCAGGCATTGGTGCTGCCCACCTATAGTCCCAGCTACTCAAGAGGCTGAAGTAGGAGGATTTTGAGTTTGAGGCCAACTGGGACAACTTACTGAGACCCTGTAAAATGAAAAGGGCTGAGAAGGTAGCGCAGTGGTAGAGCACTTGCCTAGCATGTGGGAGGCTCTAGGTGTTCTCCCTAGTAACACAAAACAACAACAAAAAACAGATTTCTATCCTTGTTGTTGTCAATGTTCCTAGTACATTTTTTTTTCCTCACAGACAGCATTGTGTATAATGCTACCTTTTCTTCATGATTCAGGATTATTTAGATTGTTAATTAAATAATTATTAATTAAATAATTATTAAAATAGAGTCCTTCAGGGTGGGACTAGAGAGGGGCGTGGTACTATTTGCTCCTGCTTTAAATGGTTCCAAATCAGTAAATTATTTTTCAAGTTCTTATAGCAACATTTTTAAATACCACCTTCTAGTTGTGGATTTTGTTGTTGTTATTGTTTTTTTGGTTGCTTATTTTTTTGGTACAAAGGATTGAACCTAGAGGAATGCTTTACCACTGAGCTACACCCTCAGTACTTTTTATTTTTTTATTTTAAGATAGGGTCTCACTAATTTGCTGAGGCTGGCCTCAAACTTGTGACCCTCTTGCCTCAGCCTCCTGAGTCACTGGGATTACAGGTGTGCACCACCACACTTGGCTTCCTGTTGTTGCTGGGGTTTTGTTTTATTGTTGTTTGTTTATTTATTAGTTTTTTGAGTTTTTTGTTTTATTGCTGTTTTATGTGCTGTCATTCTATGCTTGCTTCTTTCATTCTCCCTTGTCTGTCTTTGGTTTGGTGAAAAAGTCAACTGTATTGAAATTTCTTTAAATTAAGAGTAAATAGAGCTGTGTGCAGTGGTGCACACTGTAATCGTGGCTTCTCGGGAGGCTGAGGCAGGAGGATTGCAAGTTCAAGACCAGCCTGGGCTAGCAAGACCCTGTCTCTAAAAAATAAAAAGGGTTGGTGATGTGACTCAGTGGTTGCGCACACCTGGGTTCACTCCTCAGTATTGCTGGGGGAAGAAGGTAGGCACTCAGGGAATACATGTCAATGTGTGAGGTTGGGTATAGGAAACTGGTGATATCTTTTGCTTCTCAAAAGCTTATCCTTGGGCTGGGGATGTGGCTCAAGCGGTAGCGTGCTCGCCTGGCATGCATGCGGCCCGGGTTCGATCCTCAGCACCACATACAAACAAAGATGTTGTGTCCGCCAAATAAATAAATAAATAAATATTAAAAAAAAAAAAAAAGCTTATCCTTGCTAGCTTTGTAAGTTCTGAGTAACTGAGGCTCTCTGGACCAACTCTTTGGTACACACCACTATTTATAGTCTATCTCAGTTTCCTCTCATAATCGCTGGTGATACTGACACAGCTCGTTACCAGTTGTGAAGTGCTTCCCCACACCTTGCCCACCTTTATCCTCACATGATCATGAGAGGTAGGTGGACATGTGCTATTTTTATGTCTTATAGATAAGAAAACCTAGGCATAGTTGGAGATTATTCAGTAGACCTTAAACAGGGCTTGCAATTGAATCTCCTTGGGAGGTTTGCTCACCCAGGACCTGGCCTGTGCCTGTGTGTCCTAACTCCATGGGTCTGGCAGGACCCATATTGGTATACATTGGAAACACTCCCAAACAATTCTAATGTAAGTAGCTTTCCCAGATCTTATTGACTATCCTCTCCTCACCCACTTCTGCTCCCACTGGGAACAACTAGATTAAGGTTTTTACAAGTGGTTTCCTAAGATGCTTTTACCTTCAGGTTCCAGAAAAGCCAAAAAAAAAAAAAAAAAAAAAAACAGTGGCTTTAACCATTTTCAGTAGTTCCATGATCCACTGATTTGGTGATCAAAGTAATGCCCCCCCACCCCCGCCATATTACTTTGCTTGGTAAAGGGATTTAAAAATGTGATTAAAGTTAGAGTTCTTGAGACAGGGAGATGGTTTACCTAGATTACTTGCTAGGCTCCATGTAATTACAAGGGTCCTCATAAGAGGGAGGCAAGAGAATCAAAAGCAGAGGAAATGGGACAACAGAAGCAGTGGTTGGAATAATGTGCTTTGAAGATGCAGGAAAGGGCATGGGCCAAGGAATGCAGGCACCCCCTAGAAGCTGGAAAAGATAAGGACATTCTCCTTTGAAGCTTCAGAAGGAATGCAGCCCTGTCTGCACCTTGATTTTAGACTTCTGACCTCCAGAACTGTAAGAGAATAAGTTTGTGTCATAGATCACCAGATGCTGAACCGAGAATACACAGTTAAGCATTAAGGTATTTCAGTTATCACTTTGTATCTGACTGAAGATAAAAGCCAAAGTCATTGCATGGGCATGTAAGGCCCCCTGCAGCCTGCCCCCTCGCCTCCTGTGCTTCCTCTCCTTCCACACTCTCACCAGCTCTTGTCCACGTGGACATTGACTAGACCACAGGTGGGCCTCTTCCCTCTGCCTTGAAAGTTCTTCTGCCAGGTAGCTTGGCTCTTCTCCTCCCCTCCTACAGGTCCTTACTCAAAGGTCATCTTCTTAGTGCGGGTGCTTTAACCACCCCCACCCCACACATAAACACACAAAATTCCCATTCTCTTTTCTTGCTTTATATTTCCTGCAGCACTTAATTTCTAATATACCATATAATTTACTCATTTATTCTGCTGCCCTCTCAACTCCTCCCCCCAGCTGAATGTAAAAACATGGATTTTAGTTTTGTGTTTTATTTGCAGCCATATTCCCACCTCCTAGAACTTAGACCCAGTGAGTATTCAATGAATATTTGTTGAACAAATATGTTCTTTATACGCAGCCCTAATCAGTTCTGTAAGGCAAATTCTTAGAAATGAAATGACCACATTACAGAATATGGACATTTAAAAAGGTTCTTGATACACACGACCAAAATCCTGTCCTTCCCAAGGTTGAATCAATTACTACTCCATCAGTAGCTATGAGACAACCCTGTCCACTGTACCCGCATCAGTTTTTAAAACAACTCTAGACAGCGAGGTATATGGGAAGTCTATTTCTTTTAAATCTGCTTTGATTAAGTAAATTTGTGTTTGCTTGTTCATGCATGTCCTCTTTTGGTGACCATTACCTGTGTCCATTGCCCATATTTCTAATTTGGTTTCAGAGTTTTCTAATTCAGTATTGTTTTTCTAATTGATTCATAGGCCCTCTTTAAGTTGTAAGGATTACTAAGTCTTTGCTATCTGTGTTGCAAATATTTTCCTAGTTTTGCATTTAAATTTTTTTCTTATGGTGTTTTTGCTACATGTTCTTTTTTTTTTCCCCCTAATGTAGTCAGTTTTATCCTTTATGGGTCTTTTGCTGTGTACCTGGAAAGGTTTTGTCTACCTCTAAGATCAATTATTCATCTGTGATTTCTTTTAGTTCTCTTAGGTTTAGGTTTATATTTTTAAATGTTATTCTTTAGTATTTCATCATATTGTGCCCAAAGCAGGAATCAAATGTCCAGTTTTCCTCCCTAAATAGTAACCATTGCACACACTTTCTTTTCCTGTTAGCAGCAGCACATCTTGAGTGCATATAAAACTTGTGTACTAGGTCTATTTAAAGAATTTTTATTTTTCTAGTTCCAGAACCTAATTTTTGAAAATTAATTAATTTATATATTAATTAATTTATTTATTTTGCAGTGATAGGGATTGAACCCAGGCCTTGCTCATGCCAGGCAAGTGCTCTACCACAGAGCTACATTCTCAGCCCTTTTTATTTTGAGACAGTCTCACTAAGTTTCTGAGGCTGGCTTGAACTTGTGATCCTCCTGCCTCAGACTTGGCTGGAATTACAGATGTGTACCTCTATGCCCAGCTCCAACCCTTCATATTACACTTTTTAAGTATGTCTTATTGTTTTCTTTTGAATTTTATATTTCCTCACCTGTTGGTTATTCTAATAATTCTTAGGATAGTTCTGTCAAGTTTAGAAAGAGATGTGGAATTAACTTCCTAAAATAAAAATCTGGTCATTCCTATCTCCCATGGAAAATCTTTTAATAACTCCTCACAGCCTACAAAATATAAAGGCCATTCTCCTTAATGTGCCTCCACAGCCTTCTAGGCCCTGCTCCAGCCAAACTCTCTAGTCTTCTGTACTGCTACTCCCTGCCGGGAATTTACACTCCAGATCTGCACCCATGTCATATGCCCTTCCCACCCCCTGTCTTGGCTCCTATTGCTCCATCTGCCTTTAGTGACCTTGATTAATGAGGTAGGCTGACTATTTTGCCCTACAATCAAATGGTCACCATCTGCCAGCCTCCTTCCACACTGGCCAGGCTGTGTGGTATGCATGTGTCTATCACCTTGTAACCCATGGCATCACATCCATGGGTTAGTCTTCCCTGAGACTCAGTAGGAATATTTCCTGTTCTGTTTTTATTTGTTTGTTTGTTTGTGGGGGTACCAGAGATTGAACTCAGGGGCATTCAACCACCAAGCCACATCCCCAGCCCTATTTTGTATTTTATTTAGAGATAGAGTCTCACTGAGTTGCTTAATGCCTCACTTTTGCTGAGGCTGGCTTTGAACTCATGATCCTCCAGAGCCACTGGGATTACAAGGGTGCATCATTGCACACAGCTGTTTGTTTTGTGGTGCTGGGAATTGGACACAGGGCCTCACACATGCTATCACTGAGCCACACACCCAGCCCCCCTTCACTTTGTATTTCTAGTACTTATCATATTCCCTGCCACACAATGGGTGGTATGGATGTATTAGAGAATATTCAAGACTGGAAATTGGGAAATAGATTATTGCAGTAACGGAAGTGAAAGATAATTGATGAGGGCAATAGTACAGAAATGGAGCAGACATGGAAAATACTGAAGAAAAAGGACAGAACTTCGTGTCTGGATGAACATGAGGGTATAGAGTAGAATTAGATTTCCAATTTAGACACCAAGGGATATTGGTGCCCTAACTTCACATAAGCATTCAAGAGGAGGGACAGATTTAAGAAGGATACAACCAGGACCATTTTGGATGATCTGTGAGTTGGAGATACCTTTATGATAACCAGGGAAAATGTCTAGTAGGCAATGAGATAGAACTAGGCTAATCATATGATTTTATTGTTCAAACCAGGATTCTTTTGAGATTGAGACAGTATGTCATTAATAATTATGGCAGGACAGCAAGCATAAACCAGGAATGACCCCAGTGCATACTGGGATGTGGGGTCTTCCTACACGAAAAGGTCAGATTGAAAGCTCAGGAAGAAAGGTCTGGAATATAGTTAATGAATTGTGAGTCATTAGCATATAGGTGCCCTGAGAGTGAGTGAGGTTGCCTAGGAGGGTTTTACAGGATGAGAAGAGAAAAGGGAGCAGAGACAAAACCATAGTGAGTACCAACATTTACAGAGTGAATATCAACTGGGAAATTTTTTTTTAAAAACACTACTGTCCCCAAATTTTCCTGAAGATTCTGACATGCTGGGTTGGGGGTGTGGCTAATTGGTAGAGTAGGAGAGCACGTGCCTAGCATGTGTGAGGCCCTGAGTTCTGTCTCCAGTACTGTAAAAAAAGAAAGGAAAAAATCTAAAGTAAAGATTTATAAGGAGGGCAGAGGAAGAAAAACTGGTAAAAAGAATCCAACTGGCCAGAGAGACAAGAGTCGGGAGACTGTAGTTCAACCTGAAAGAAAAAACTGGAGGTGGACAGTAATGTCCAGTGTGAGTGACAGATGTGTCTTCTGGCCATGGTATTTAGAGGTCACTGTTGCCCTTTCCTGGGGTGCCCAGTGCCATTGTCCTGCAGTAGGCAGAGGAAGCTGGGGAAATATAAAGCTGGGAAGGTAAAGGCAAGTGTGGAAGCAGGGAGGATGGGTCTTGTTCTAAAGGAAGACAGAGCCTGTTAAGTCTGTAATTTATTGACTGCAGGAAGGAGCCAGTAGGGAGGGCAGGGCTGAGTGTCCCAGGGAGGAGGGAAGAAATACCAGTCTGCAGTCACTCTGAAGCTATTTTGCTGGGAGCCCCTCCCTTGTCAGGAGCACCTGTGCTATGCTGTAGTTGCCACCAGTCGGTTCCAGTCCAAGCCACTTTGACTTTGAAAATCACCATCCAAAAAGTCTTTCTGTTTGGTTGATTTGGGATCAACCCTTTTCTCCCTTTTTTTCCCTAAAGACTCAAGGTGGGAGACTTTGAAGAGATCATCAGTTTGTCTTCTAGTGCATTGATTTGCTGAAATGTCTCTGGCAAAATGCTGAGGGTGCATTTGTCTAGATTTATGGGTTGACATGATGCATCTTTGTTGATAGATTTAGAAGTATCTCTACAGGTGAACACATGGCCTTCAAAATGTATGTGTGTGTTTACATAGCACTATAGACAGAAAAGTGAGTTTTTAAACCAAAAAATGTTCTTGAGAAGCTAAATTAAAAAAAAAAAAGTTACAATAAAAACTTCAGTTTTCTGATCTGCTATCTCTAAGAAGTTAGTTTGTAAGATTAACCTCCTCACAGGGAAGAAGGCAAGGACACAGCAGAAGGATAAGAAATGTTTCATTGCTCTGCAGAGGCCCCAACATGCTCTGAAAAGTAAAGATTTCAGGCTCAGTGTGCATGGAACAAAAGGCCGTTGTGAACTGTGTACAAGAGTTGGTGAGAGTTTGTATTCTGCCCCTTTTTTCTGTGGGAGTTATTTCCTGTTGTTGACTAGAGTTCTTTATTTAGAACCACCTAGCTTCAGAATGCCTGCTAGCTCACAGAAAAGCGTGTACTTAAAACATAGGCTCAGTTCAAGACAATCTCTTTGAAAAAAAAAAATCACACTGTTCATGCACTGAGACAACATGATGTTCCCAAAGGTCACCATCCCTGATACCAAGAGATGCAGTAAGAAAGAACCAAATTGTGCTTGGTGTAGCCGTCAGTGGTCAACCGAGCACCCACCAGAGTGAAAGAAACTTCATGGAGAAAGTTTGCTTCCACTTGTTTAAAAAAACGACAATAACAATAAGATTTTACGTTTTAGTGCTAAATGAGTTCTTCGGCATTTTAAGGAAGTAACCAAAAGTCTTCCATATTTTGTAAGGAAGCTTTTATCCTTTCTAGCATGATAGAAGTTAGCCTAGCAGGTGAGAAATATGCCCAAAACACAGGCTTTAAGCTAATTATGCCTTTATTCTTGGCCTATCCAAAGGACTTCCTATTAAGAACTTTAGGTTACTCCAGCATTGACATTGGATTTTATAGTCTTTCAAGAGAGAGAGGGAAGAAGATAATATATCAAAATAAATGAGAGGAGTAAATTGTTTTTTACTGAGATCACAGGGAATAAATGAATGTTTGAGATAAAGGGATTGTCCAGTATTTATTAATATACACCTGAAATTGTAGGGGAAAAATTTTTCTGAAGTTATTTCATGGGACCCATAAAGAAGAAAGCAAAGAAAATGTGTTTCTTTGTCCTAATAAATTCTGAAAAAAAAATTGAAATTATTAGTTACAGTGTATTTAGTTTTAATGCTTTCTAAAAAAAAAAAAAATAAACTCTCTAGAGAAATTGCTATGTATCTCTCCCTGATTCCATTACCTTCCTCTCTTTACCCAAGATTGCCACTTTCTAGAACTTTGTTATCTCTAATATATTTTCGTTATTGCCCACATATGTACATCTAAGTAATACATAGCAATGTTTTGCATGTTTTAAGATATATAGGTGTATTTTACAACTTGCTTTACTTTATTCAACATCTTGATTTTGAGATAACTTCAGTTCTTTTTAACCACTGTAGTTTTCAAGCATATCAATTCACTGTTCATCTCAGATGAACCTTAATGTTGCTTCAGGGACTTTGCTGTTACAAGCAGTGCTGCCAGACATTCTTCCTCTCTGTCTCCAGGGGCATGAAAACAGGGAGTTTCTCTAGACTTTGGATTCCAGGTCTCTGGAGTTGGCCCTTCTCATCCCAAATTCCTCAAGAGAATCAAGCCTCAATGCCATAAGGGATTCACTGTAGGCAATGAACCAACTTTCTGTCATATAAGTCTAAAATGATTCAAATGCTGGGCTGTAGCTGGAGACCGATAGTATCTCCATAGAGGGATTGTGAGGAATCTCTTTTCTAGTTCCTGGGTTCCTTTGGGAGACATGAGATTAGCCATGATGGGTATTTACACCAGAGACATCAGCAGAGGCCACAAACAAGAGTCACCTTCCCCATCCCCCTAACCTGTTGTTAAACATTTGCCAGCACACCACTGTTTTTAACTTCATAGCATTCTTGGGAGAACTGAGGAAATAGTTCTCCAAATCATTTTCCATAGGGCTTATTTTCTATGGAACCCCAGTTGAGAATGACTGCAGGAGTGTGGGCAGGGTGTGTGCATCTCCCGCTTTACTAAATCTCCAGAGTGTCCACCAAGGATCCATCTACAGTTTCAGTTATCAGACTTCAGTTTTTGTCAGTTTATTGCTATAAAATATCTCTTTATAATTGTCCTTTTTCTTATTAGTGATGAGGTTGAGTATCTTTTACTTGTTTATTAGGCATTTGTGTTTCCTCTTTTACCCAATTTTTTATTTGGTTTATGTGTCTTCTCATAAAAACTCAGAAGAGTCCTTTATTAATTTTATTATTTTTTTGTTGATTCTGTGAATCACACGTATCATTTGACAATCTTTAAGTTGTCTTTAACTTGTTAATAGTAAATTTTGTTTAATAGATGCTTAATTTTTAATGTAAACATTGATTTTTTTTCTTTATAGTTTGTGCATTAGGTGTCTTTTTTCTTAATAGAGTTACTACAGAGAACAGAATTTCACTCAAATGATTCAACTAAAGAGGCTTTAGCCAGGCACCGTGGCACATGCCTGTAAGGAGGCTGAGGCGGGAAGATCACAAGTTCAAAGCCAGCCTCAGCAAGGGTGAGGCACTAAGCAACTCAGTGAGACCATGTTTTTAAATAAAACACAAAATAGGGCTTTAATTACTAGAGCTCAGTGGTTGAGTGCCCTTGAGTTCAATCCCTGGTACCAACCAACCAACCAACCAATCAACAATAAATAGAGACTTTGAGGCTGGAACACCAGTGACCCTAGGAAGCTATTACAGCCTTTCCTCCTGAAGGGGACAGGGGAGGAAATGGTGTTGCTAGGGTAAGCCCTACAGAAGCCCAGTGGGAGCTGGCATCCTGGAGGAGGATGTGGTTGAGGAGGCATAGGTACTACCAGTCAGAGGTCCAAAGCAGGAAGGAAAAGGCTGCCTCTCTCCCTTCTAACCCACTGATCTCCTTCTGGTGCCTTATTTAGGAGAATCTGATTGCAAACCATTTGGCAAAAGAGCTCGAATGAGATAGTGCCTAGAGGTCTGTATGTCAAGGCTCCAAGCAAAGCAGAAGCCAAGTAGAGAATGAATCTCAGGAGATGAAAAAGAATCAGCACACGTTATTTGTCCCAAAGCCACAAACATATTTTCCTGTATTTTCTCCTAAAATGTTTGAAATTTTGTTTTACATATTTAGATTCTAGTCCACCCGAAATATATTCTTAGGTCAATATTAGGCACTTAGTTTTATTTTTCCTACAAGTAACTCTGAGCTATTTATTGAATAGTCCATTCATTATTTCCCCATCAACCTCTTGTTATATAGTTCCATATGTATATGGGTCTGTTTCTGTACTCTGAATTCTGTTCTACTGACCTATTTTCTATACCTATGCCAAGACCACTCTGCTTTAATTACTAGAGCTTTATAATAAGCTTTGCTGTCTGATAGGACACATTCCCCATCTTGTTCTTTAAACTGATTATAGCTATCTTGGCCTTTTCTATTATAGATGAATTTTAGGATTAGTTTACCAACTTCCATGAAAAGAATTTGGTTTAAACACACACACACACACACACACACACATTTTTTAATGATATTGGAGATCAAATTCAGGACCGCATGAAGGTTAGGCAAGCACTCTACCACTGAGCTACATTCTTGGCCCCCAAAATTGGAACTTAAATTGGAATTACATTTAATTTATTGGGGGAGGACTGGTATTTTATAGAGGATTAAATATTCTTGTCCATGAAATGCCATGGTTCTCCATTAATTCTGCTCTTTTCATCTGATGAACTTTGGAAAGGTGTTTATTTTCTCACTTTTCATTTCTGACTGTGATGTAAAAATAGTAATCTGAAATATTTATCCTCATGGGTATTAATTTTTGTCATTAGAACTAAAAGCATGATGTCCAACAATTTTAAAGTGGTAGCAAATTATAATAGGTTGGAAATGAATACCTGATTAATTAAAAATTTTCTCCACCCTTTTGTAATTTGGGCTTTGGTTTCTTAAGGAAGTTAAGCCGAAATGCAAATACTATTGCAATCACCAATAGTCCCACAGAAGCTATTTTTTTCTGCCTCCTCAAATCTGGATTGTGCAGTAGTCTGGGTAATAAGGCCAAATGAATCGCTAGAGTCAGAGAATCTGGCATTTTTTAGGTGAGGTTTCTTTGCCTTGGATGCGACTTTCAGATGTGTGATTCCTTTCCTACGTTCCATCTCTACCGACAACTAAATACGTGCATTATTTGAGCAAATTCAGGATCACAGCGTGTACATGTGTTTGTAACAGAACAGAGCAGCAGTGGGCGTCAATGCTATAGATGATATTTTTGAGTTATTTGCTACCATCCACTCTCCTTTCTAAATTTGGTTTTACAGATTCAACTTCTGTTTTTAAAAAGGGAAGTTGCATATAGATCATTCACACTATTATTTTCTCCTTAAAGCCAGTTTCTTTGGTAATTGCCCATTTAAGGAGTTTCATATCACCCAAACAAGATTTCTCTAAGAAAACAGTTTTGAAACAAATATTACTAAGCAAGGTTAAATCTTTTTTTTTTTTTTGTTACTATTTAAAGCATGTTTTAAAAAAACAATTGAGTGGTTACACAAGTGACCTTAATATGTTACTGGTATCTATTAACTGCTTGTTTAGTTTTTTTCTAGTTGACTTCACTCTTTACATTACTGAAATTCTAAATATAAAAATGTATAAATTTTAAATTTAAAAAGATATTTTTAAAATTTTAAACAAGGAACTACTATTATTGGACAGTTGGTAATTTTGAAAGTCTTATTTATTCTGGCAATAGATTCTCAACAGACAATTCTACATAGGTGATTAAAAAAAATGTCTATACTGTTTTGGCAAGTGATTAAAAAAACTAAAACTAAAAAAAAAAACTAGAAAACTAAAAAAAAAGAATTCAAAGTGGCAAAGAGCTGATTCATTTTTTTTGTTGTATGTTGTGTTTACATTTAAATCATATCCTCTCTTCTCTTCTAATGATACCTCATAGACTCAACGTAAAGGCATTTCCTGGCATCCATACACATTCATGCCTTGAATTTTTTTAACTTCTCAAAGTAGAATTTTTACAGCTAGGGTTTCAAAAACTGGTTTGAATATATTATTTGCATTACAAAAATCATCATACTTCTTTCAGAGTTCCTCTTTACTCTTAGGTGACTTAAAGACAGGTAATCCTAGATCATTATAACAATGGACATAGGAATATGTATTACAAAAAACAGAATTTAGGTCATATAGGTTTGCTTGATTTTGAAACAAAAGAGACATCTGACATTAGAGTAATGCTTTTGAAAAAACCATTTTTCCTATAATTTAAACAAGTTTTCCTCAAAATTAATATTGATTGATAATATTCATAACTTATTTAATTACTGACATATTTTTGTATGAAGGCTTGAAGGTAACAGTGATAAATGACCATCTGAACCATTCAGATAATCACTTAAAAATTTAGATAAGCAAGTTCTTTTCTGTTTGTTTGTTTTATCTCAAGATTGATGTCCTAAGCCTATAGTTTGGTTTTCTCCATCCTCTGCTTGGCTTTTTTACCCGTAAATATCAAATGCTATATTTAATTTATTTATTTACTTTGGAATGATGGATAGCACTTCTTTTTTAAATTTTTTTATTTGTTTTAATTAGTTTTATATGACAGTAGAATGCATTAATGCACTTTGATATATCATGCTCATTTTTCTGAGTGTACATGTTGCAGAATCATATTGGTCATGCAATCATGTATATACATACAGTAATAATATCTGTTTCATTCTACTCTCTTTCCTATCCCCACATTCCCTCCTCTCCCCTCCCATCACTTCCCTCTACCTAATCTAAAGTAATGCTATTCTTCCCTAGTGCCTCCCTATCCTCCCGCCATTGTGAATTAGCATCCACATATTAGAGAAAACATTTGGCCTTTGGTTTTGTGGGATTGGCTTATTTCGCTTAGCATGATATTCTCCAACTTCAACCATTTACTGGCAAATGCCATAATTTCACTCTTCTTTAAAGCTGAGTAATATTCCATTGAGTATATATACCTCATTTTCTTTATCCATTCATCTATTGAGGGACACCTAGGTTGGTTCCATAGTCTAGCTATTGTGAATTGAGCTGCTATAAACATTAATGTGACTGCATCACTATAGTATGTTGATTTTAAGTCCTTTGGGTATAAACCAAGGAATGGAATAGCTGGGTCAAATCATGGTTCCTGAGGAATCTCCATACTGCTTTCCACAGTGGTCGAACCAATATGGGATTCTATCCCACCAGCAATAGAATCAATAAATGGGATGGACTCAAACTAAAAAGTTTCTTCTCAGCAAAAGAAACAATCTGTGGGGTGAATAGATAGCCTACATCTTGGGAGCAAATCTTTACCCCTCACACATCAGAGAGAGCACTAATCTATAGAGCATATAAAGAACTGAAAAAGCTAAGCACCAAAACCACAAATAACCCAATCAATAAATGGGCCAACGACCTGAACAAGACACTTCTCAGAAGATAATATACAATCAAACAACAAATATATGAAAAAATGTTCATCATTGCTAGCAGAGAAATGCAAATCAAAACTACTCTAAAGTTTCATCTCAAATGCTGTATTTTAAAGTATTAATTGAGATTTAATTCTTAGAATAAGTAGGAAGAGAAATATCTTCATAAAGAAGTTCAGAATGGTGGAATTATGGCAATGATTTGGTATTTATCTGTAGGGTTGTTCTCCAAATAGTGAGGCTGTATAGATTAACTTTTGTTTTAAGGTGCTAGGGCTTGAACCCAGAGCCTCAGGGCATGCCCAGAAAGCTCTCTATTGCTGCACTACACCTTTAGCCCTGGATTACCTTTGTGAGTGCCCATTAGTCATTTTAATTAGGTTAAACTCAAATCACATATTTTAGAAATGCTAAAAAGTAGTTATAATTAAAATACCATATTACTTACTAGTGATCTCTTTAATTAAGCAAGTTCTAAAAGGCTTGTGTGCAGTTATTTATATGTATATGCACACAAAACTTAGTGGAAAGGTAGTGAAAGGGAGATTTTAGCTGGAAAGATTAACCCCTTGAGTTATGAAGCTGGTATAAGCTCATCAGCATTCCTTAATTTCTTTTTTTTTTTTTTAAAGAGAGAGAGAGAGAGAGAGAGAGAGAGAGAGAGAGTTGTTTAATATTTATTTTTTAGTTTTTGGCGGACACAACATGTTTGTTTTTTATACGTGGTGCTGAGGATCGAACCTGGGCCGCACGCATAGCCAGGCAAGCGCGCTACCGCTTGAGCCACATCCCCAGCCCCAGCATTCCTTAATTTCTTCATCATTCAGTGCTTCCTGAGTGAATATTTTGGACTGCTTACTGTGCCAGGTACTGTTCCAGAGGCTAGAGATAGAGTGACAAGCAAGAACCACAGTTCTCTGAACCATGTTGGAAATGAGTGCAGAGCTAAAGAGTATGATGAACTTACTTTCTTTTTTGTTGTGGTGGTTGTGGGTTGTTCATTCTGTGGGTTAAAATATGGGTTAAAACAAGACCAAGAACAGGTGGGGTTGGGGGTTTTTGTGTAAGAAATAGAATTGTTGTTATCCTCTGACCCCCATCTAGAATGGAGCAAAGTGTGGTCCAGTTGCTGGCCCCGCACTGCTCTCCTGTTGGTCCTGTGCACTGTCTGTAAACCACATTTTACTCTTCCTAAGGGATTCCTACTCCTCTGCTGACACTCAGCACTCCTGGCTTCCACAGAAAAGCTCAGTGGATGTTAAATTATGCAGCTTCTGGACCTTCTTTGTCCCTGAGAGTCAGCTTGATAAAGTGAAGAGCTCTGTTGGCAGGTCCTTCTCCTGGTGAGACATGGGCAACAGGATTCGCCCTGCCTGTGGCCCAGGGAGGTGCTAAGCAAACAAGTCATCCAGGTGAGGGGTTCCTCTAGGTTGTCCTCCTGCTGCACAAAGGCCGGGGGGCAGTATTTCAGACTTCATAGCCAGGTGACTTGAACCATAATGGGTAACAAATCAAGGAGAATATGGCTTGAATCTATCTTCTGGACATGAAAAAAAAAAAAAAAAAAAAAACATAGCCTACTGAGGAAAGCATATTATCATTATTTATATTTCTCCTTCTTTCATTTAGAAATGTGTGAATGTAAATTTGTTTTTATATTCTTTAAAGAATCTAAATATGTTATAAAACATTTTATTTCATTTGAGCCAGAATACTCCTCTGTAGTCAGAAGTTACTCTTAGAAAGGGCTCTAGAAATATTTGAGTCTACCCCCCTTTTTCCAGGTGCAGGAGCAGGCGCAGTGGTGCTGAGGGTCTGATTCGGCCTCCCCACAGGCTATGGATAAGGAATTAGACCTGACTTGGCTCAGCAGCCCTGTGCTCACCAATCCTGTGCTTGTTTCAGCAGAACCATGCTAATCTGAAATCTATGGCATAGTAGATGAAGAAACTAAAAAGTCACAGATTAATCATAGTTTGGTAATTGATTTGTACATGATCTTTGCACTCCTAGTCCAGAATTTTTAATCTCACCAGGCTGTTTGTCAAAGACAGGAAAAGTCTGGAGGCTGCACAGTTCTAATATTCATTGGCATTTTCTGTGGAAACTAGAAACGCTGAGCATCTTGAAAAGACTATGAACACTCAAGACCTGCAGATCGTTCATAGGCCTTTGTCTACAATGGAGACTAGCAGGTAGTGCTGTTGAGGACTGGGGACCAGGGCACGTGTTCCTGAGAAAGTCTTAGTGGAGCAGCATCCTAACAGGAAGGGAATGTTGGAGTTATAGAGCCAACAAGAATGTCCTTTGCAAATGGAATAGGAAGGAGCTAATGCCTCAGAAGTCATCATGTCTAGAAATGGCTAGAAGAAACTGATTAAAAATGCTAGAAAAAAGCCTGGTGCAGTGGTGAATGCCTGTAATCCCAGCTACTCAGGAGGCTGAGGCAGGAGGATCTCAACTTAGTGGTGGACCCTGTTGCAAAAGAAAGGGCCAGGTATAGATCATTGCTATAGCATTTGCCTAGCATGTGTAGGGCCCTAGGTTCAATTTTCAATACCAAGAATTAAAAAAAAAAAAAAAGAAAGAAAGAAAGAAAAGAAAAAAGCTAGGAAAAATTAAAATGTTTTTAAAAGCATTTCAATATTGTCTTTAAAATTGTGTTCCAAGTTAATATTTAAATATTGTCAGGACTGGGGTTGTAGCTCAGTGGTTAAGCACTTGCCTCGCATGCATGAGGCACTGGGTTCAATCCTCAGCACCACATAAAAATAAATAAATAAAGATTATGTCCATCTACAACTAAAAAAAATTTAAAAAATAAATAAATATGGTCAACTTTTTAAAAGAGGAAAACGCAGATTTCTAACAGAAAGAAACTCCTTTAAAACATAAGAAGTGGTTGTTACCCAGCAGATAAGGATGATGTGGAAAGCTTTGCAAAAGGAGCCCTTCATTGGGATTGTAGTTTTGCTGCTGTGAACTGTGATTTTAGGAAGAAGCAAGAAAAAATTCTAACAAAAGTAGTTGGAAGAAGATACAGACAAATTTGCACACTGTAATCCCAGCTACTGGGGAGGCTGAGGCAGGAGAATCACAAGTTCAAGGCCAGCCTCAGCCACTTAGTCAGGCCCTAAGCAACTTAACAAGACACTGTCTTGGGATAGAGTTGTGGCTCAGTGATAGAGCACTTGCCTAAAAAATAAGAAAGGGCTGGGGATGTGACTCTGTGGTAAAGCGCCCCAGGTCCAATCCCCAATGCCAAAAAAATAAAAGTAAAATTTAAAAAAGACTTAACTTGTTCCTTTGGTGCAATAAAGTTTACATTTCTAGTACATAAACCTGTCTTTGCCGTCTTTATGAGAGTGTTAGTTTTCCAATCATCCTATCCTATAAAATCTTCTTGGTATTGTTTAAGTGATCTGATTCCAGAATATAAAATTTATTTCAAGATTTCAGTTATTAGTGAATGGGAAGTCTACAATTTGCATCTCTGTATTTTCCATGAAAAGATTATTTAGCCCAGCTGGTTCTATGTGGTTTGTTTAATAACTGAAACATATATCCTTTTTTCTTTTTGGTCATAAAACCAAGACTAATTTTTACAATGTATATGAATGGATGATTACAGCTAGTATTTCAGGTGGAATCTGAAACGTAGCATTTAATAAAGGCAAAAGAAAAATAAGGGCTGGGGTTGTGGCTCAGCGATGGAGGGCTCGCCTAGCACATGTGGGGCACTGGGTTTGATCCTCAGCACCAGATTAAAAAAAAAAAAGTAAAGATATTGTGTCCACCTGTAACTAAAAAATAAATATTTAAAAAAAATAAAAAAGTTTGAAACCTGTTTAAAAATCTGTTTCTTGGGCTAGAGGTGTAGTTTGGTGGTAGAGCACTTGCCTGGCATGTGGCCAAACCCTGGGTTCAATCCCCAGCACTGTTTCTCAGTTTATACATCTGGCTTGTCCCTTGTTTCTTTGGTGCATACTAATTAAGCACTGAAAGTGGCCTTCAGTTAGTACAGTAGTGTGCTAGTCTACAAGATATAGGGGCACAGAAACTTTCAAAAGAGAAGCAGTGAAGTGTAAAGTAGTAACCCAGAAGTATAAAGTGATGCCAAAAACAATCTCTCTGAAATAGGCATTTAAAAAATTTACCATCGCAATTATATGCTTATAAAAGGAATATTTCTTTTCTAATTATGTTTCTGATAGTTAAATGTGAATGACTGCTCTAATTTCTTGTAACTATTCTAAAGTTATATGAAATTGAGAGGGACAGCTGGGCATTGTGGCTCATGCCTGTAATCCCAGTGACTGGGGGAGGCTGAAGCAGGAGGATCTCAAGTTCAAAGCCAGCCTCTGTAATTTAGTGAGACTCTATCTCAAGATTAAAACAATATATAAAAGGGCTGGGGATGTAGCTCAGTGGTAAAGTACTCTGGGTTCAATCCCCAGTACAAAAAAAAAAAAGAAAAAAGAAAGGAAGAAATTGATTGAAAGAAGCTCTAAATTGTGGATGAAGTCCTGGGAGTAGGATTATTTTAAATGTCCCAAAATCATAAAGAGTGGGGGAAAAAAAAAACCTTTCATGTCACTAAGCTTTTCTTGTTCATTTCCTGGGAATACATATTAAAAAAGAAAAAAAAAATCATGCCACTAAGTACTGTGAAAGCGTAGGGAGGACCTTCTTTATCCTCAAAGACTTGAATTTCCAGGGCTGGGCAGGATTGCTATGCTGGCCTGTATGTGACTCAGCCTGGGGGAGAGGAGGAGGGGACAAGGTTAACCACCTGGTATTGGACCACACTGGCAGCTGTTGAAGCTGCCACTATGCTTTGACTTGTTCCAAGATGCCAGATTCTAAAAGTGGGGAAGTGGGAGTTGTATATAACATATGTATTGATAAGATACTACAAAATTCAAAAGCATCAAAGAGGCAGAAACCATTTCACTCCAAAACCCAGTGAACTCAAACCTTTATTGAGCACACATTCAACATAGACTTTAGCAAACTGTGTGTCCACTCTGGGGACTCAAAAGTTGTCACTTGATTTTTTTTTTCCTTTTGTTTAGGAACAGTGTATTTGGGAAGTCATTTACTAGAAAATATCCAAGTATCACATAAATTCTGCAGGTCTTTCTGCTAACTTCAATGCATGAATAAAGTTTAAGTTCATTTTAAATTCAACAGAGCTAATGTCTCTGGCCTCCTACAATGATATCACAGGAAGAGATTATTGCAGCTTCTATTTCAATGGCTTTTCCTTAAAGTGAGCACTGAAACTATAAGTGAGTGGGTGGTTAGGAAACTGTTAGTAGTTAGTGTCATCTCTAAGATGTAGAACTCTGGAAGTGAAAATATCTTGGCTCCCTAGCAGAATGTTTGAATGTTATGCCACCCAGGCACAAACTGAGCAAGACCTACAGAGAGCCCAGAGCTCTACTTCTATGATATTTGATTTTGAATGTCATTAAAATAAAACTTTCAAAGACATCCACAAATAGTTTGGGGCACTGGTTGTACTTAGTGAAACATCTGTGTAAGATTTTGAGTATACTGAGAGTCCAGAAAAACCTTTTCTATTCTTCTTAGAGATAAAACTGGACACATTGTCTCCTACATTTCAACCCAAGTTCAATTTCAATAAGATTATCAATTTGATTGATAACAAATCATTACAGAACAGTTTGAATAGGTCTAAATTTGTGCTAATGTTAACGGCTTATAATCACCTTGATGTTAGGTTTTAAAGCTTTATTATCCTTAAATGCAACTAGTATAGTGGACCATTAAACAGCAAAGTGATCTCAGAAGATATTGATTGGGGTAGCAGCCAAAATCTTAAAATGTCTAAATTACTTTTATAACAATTTTATCACTGAATATGCATGTTATTTTAAAAATAATCATTAATTTCCCAATTGAGTTGTTTCCCTGGCCTCTTTTCCTTGTGTTCTTAAATTTGAACCATTTAGGCATATACATGCGTCTCCAAACTATTACTGTATAAATTTCCCTGCTAAATATTAGTAGTTCAGAGCCTAAGATTTCTTAAGGGGAGGGAAAAAGCAATCCACAGGAAACTTGTGAGCAGAGGACGGCACCTCTGCTCACAAGTTGGGACGACCCAACTCCAAGCTTGGCTTTCCTCGGGCTAGCTGTCGGATCTACACCGTGGCTCTGCCTACGGTTAACTCGCTTCTGTTCAGCTTCTAAAGTACTGTTGAGTTGGTGACACTTTTCGAGTGTCGGACTGAAGCAACCGCGCGCAAAGGGCTTTTTCTGTCCCCAGCTCCATCTCTACGGGCTACTCGTGCGTCCTGAGACTAGGGCGTCGGGTGAGTGTCGGGGCGGACCGGTGGACGCCTGCCTCGGGAACCCCGCGGGAAGCGTAGATGTAGTGCCTCGGGACAGATCTTCGCCCCCAGTACCCTGCTGGGACCCTGCCCGCCCTGCTGGCCGGCCCCAAGTTGCCGAATAGCTCGGATGCTTGTCATATTTGCGGTCGCGCGACTCAGCGGGCTGTGCGCGCGCTACACTCGCCGCCGCCTTTGTCACTAGCGGCTTCGTCATTCGCCTGTGTTCCAGAGTGTGGAGGGTTATTGGTGGTAGCCGCGGCCCTCCGGCCAGAGTGTCTCCTTTTCTCTTTCCTCCTCTTTAAATCTTCCCCTAAGAGAAAAAGGGCGCGCCGGGAGGAGAGCGAGCTGTGGGCGGCGCTGCCGTCCGAGGCCTCGCGCTCCGCCTGCCCCTTCCTGCTGCTCGGGCTGCTGCGGCCGGGCTCCGCATTTATCGCGCCTCCCGGGACCGCCAGGGGAGGGTGGGGCGGGGCGAGGGCCGGGGGCGGGGCCGGGCGGCGGCGGGGCGGGGCCTGCGGAGCCCGGGGCCCGGAGCTCGCGGGAGGCTCGCTGGCCGCACGTCACTCCTGCACGGCGAGTGCTGGAGCACGAGCTGCCGCTTGCTCGGCCGGGCGCCCCCTCCGCCCGCCTCCCGCTTCCTCCTCGCTGCCTGCTGCCGCTGCCTCCACCATTGTATAATGCTCCGGGAGCTCAGGCAGAGGACGCCGGAGTCTTAGCTTCGGTCTCGCCTCCTGCCCGTTTCCCGGCGCCACCCTCGGGCCCCCGCGGTGGGGCACTCCGCATGGAGAGGGAATAGCTTGAGGAGTGGGCGGAAACCCCTCCTGATGCGTTAGTTCCCAGGTGGAGCTGCATGTGGTAAGTTCTCCCGGCGCCGGGTTGGAGGGGATCCTCGGGTGCGCTGGGCTCTCGGGTGGGTGGGGGGCGGTGTTGGGAGTCCGCCAGGGCCGGGAGTGGGGGAGGAGGGGGCCGGGCGCCTCCGCGAGAGGGACCCGGGACTGAAGCAGGTACGAGCTGGAGCGCTCCCTCCCTCTACCGCCCGGCCCCGCACCCTCGGACCCCCGGGGCTAGGGCCGCGACCCCCGCGTCCGCGAGCAGATCTGCGGGGGGAAGGGCAGGGGCCGGGCAGTCACCGGCCGGGGTCAGGAGGGGGTCGGGAGCTGATGAGAGCCGAGCGGTGGGGAGGAGGGAGCCTGGAGCTGTCGCCTTTTACAGCTGGGATGTGTGTGCGTGTTGTGACGGTTGTGTTGTTGTGAACGTGCGAGACTTTTTTTTTAAGGCTCAGATTGCTGGCGCGGAGGCTGCTTCACTTTGGAGTTCCGTGGCCGGGTTTGCAACCAACTTGATATAGTGTGTTTTTGTGAGTTTCCCAGTGTTTTTATATTAAAACATCCTTCCCACCCTCTCTTCGTCCTTGTCCAGATGAATTGATTTTGGATCCGAATGTATAGCAAACTTATCGTCTGGTTGGTTTTTAAATTAGAAATTTACAAGTCATCTTCGTGGTAACCGCCTATGACGGAGAGGGAGGGGGGCTGAGGGGAGCCAGCTGTCCCAAGCCCTAGACTTTGTACCATTAAGAGAGGGGTGCCGTCAGAGGGCTATTGCATCGAGAGAAAATCCTGAATTGTTCTTATTTTCCTCCTTGGCCATAAATTCTCCTACTTTCAGCAGAGCTGGTGGTAATCGATTCAGATGAGTGCTGAGTTTTTAAGTTTCACAAAAAGATCCGATGTAGTTTTCTTAGACAAACTTTTTGCTTGCAAGCTGGGTGGTTTCAGGAGGTAGAAAGTAAGTTTTTACAGGCACAGAATGGGGAAGGACAGTCAATAGGGTGAGACATCTAGCCTCCGACTTCAGCGGTTTTTATTTGAATCAAATTGGGCAGCCCCAGTCAGCCTTAAGGAACTGAGTGAATGTTTTCAAGCCTTATTCATGAGATATGCTTTTTGATTTCCCAATAGGTGTTAAGAAATGTTTATAATGTTTGTAAAGAGCCTAGAAGTTGTAGTCACCAGTAGGATTACTGAGGCCCTAAGTGTTCTAAGTTGCTTTTTGTAATAGGGCTTTTGGGTCCACTCAAGCCTGGGAGGGCCATCCACCTGAGAGCCCTCAGTTGTTTTGCTGATGGGCATAGTTGCTCAGCTCACCAGAAGGCTTGTCTCACCCTAGCAGCTCCCATTCCTCCCCCTTTTTATAGCAGTCTATTCTGATTTGAGTGTGCTGGGCGGATGAAAATACCCATCCTCAGATCCCAGCTTCTGGCATAAGTAAGAATAGCTTGTCCCTGGGTCCCTCCTTTCCTGTTCATTTTATCAATTTCAATTTAAAAAGAGATATAGAGACAAATGTTTAGATTTCCTTTAGCTTCACTGACTTAGAGGTTTTACGTGTTAATGTAAAATTGTGTTGTTCACCAAGTTACTAATCCTTTTAAATAATTTTACTTCTTTCCCCTCCTCCTAATTAAAATATATATAACCATTTTGCTCTGAAGTGAGAAAACTTACAAAACGGATTGGATGCTCCCTACCCCTGCCCTTAATATGGGGTGCTTGCTATTCCTTCACTTGAGCAGGTAGGGGAGAGGGCTCACATTTTATAATGCCAACCAAATATACCACAGGAGGTGTCCTAGGGAACAGTTTTATTGTCAGGCCAGTGTCAGCCTTTTAGGTAACAGCTGCTCAGGGTTGTTTCCATTAAAGAACCAAGAGAAGGATATTATCTCAGATTTAGAAAATCTTTACACTCCTATCTGCTGTATTGTACCTCATTAAAACTTTTTAAATTTAATTGAAGAGCTGAAATATAAATTTGTCAGTTGTTACACACTAAATTATTAATAATAAGCATAGTAAAATAGCATAGATTTCAATTTTTAAAAATTCATTCCAATTTACGTGGTGACTGATAGCCATTATTTAAAGCAGTCCACAGTCAGTAAATGTTACACCCTACAAGCTATCCCTCAAAATATTTTATCCTTTAGTTAGCAAAGAAAGGTAAAAGTTGCAACAAATGTTTAGATGTTTCTTTTGCTGTGGCTTGTTTCTTGTTAAAGAACACTGATAAAAGTATGAACTTTATATTTCATTTATATCAGCAGAATCAAGACCACTTTGTTGGTATTACATGCAAATAAAAATGGATGCAGTATTTAGGAGGGTGAACTTTTAATTCTCTTGCAGAATTTTTAAAACTGTGTGGCTACAGAAGTTTCATATTTGCTCTCTGTCATATTAAGTAGAAAATAGCTCTAGCTGCAGTAGTTTCTTGGTGAGAGAGAGAGAGAGAGAGAGAAAAAAAAAAAAAAAAGAGAGAGAAAGGTGTCTGTGTCTCTGATTACTGAGTCCAAAGATCAGGTGTATGCTGAAGGCACCAGAGGGCAAGCTCCAGTTTAAGTGAAAAATGGCCTCACCGTCAGCCCTCATAGGTCTTTCCATTAATTAATTCTGACTAGCAGAACATGAAAATCTAAAAATGCTTTTGGCCACTGTGTATGTGCAAATAATATATTTTCTACCTACTCACTAAACAATTAATAGAAACCTACAGGCTGACTTGTGTTTAAGAAGTATGTTTAAGTATAACTTGTTGTTGTTGTTTTTGTTGTTTATTTGTTTGTTTTTGCAGTGCTGGGAATTGAACCCAGGGCCTCAAGAATGTTAGGCAAATCCTATACCACAGAACTATGTCCCCGGCCCCTTAATTTAGTGTTAATATTTTTGAAGGAAACAATGAGTAACCAAAGTGGGCATGCCTTATTTTTTTTCCCCTCTTCTCTAATTGTTGTATTAAATGGCCAGTGTGTTTGGTATTAAAGGCAAACTTCTGCCCTGTGTGCAGATGCTGGGAAACCCTTATGAACAGAACTGTCCCCTGGAGCGTCCATCACTCATTGTGTGGAGCTGTGTCTTTCTCCATTAGCACTGCGTGGCAGTTCATTCTTTGTATAAATCTGTGAATGGCATATGTCAGCCCAATAAGAGGACATTCCTATTCTGGGCAATAAATAGATGCTTTGTTTGATTGTCCCCCCCACCCCCGAAGATCATGAGACAAACAAAAACATACTTGACTGTCTAAAAATTTTCTTGGCAATACATACAAATTAAAATTTCAAAATAAAGACAGCACAATGTCTTTTAAAATGCATGATGTCTAATAGGACAGCACAGATACAAACTTGTAATTTCAACAAGTACCACATGCAGACAGTGCAAGCTCCCTTTTGAAAATTTGGCTGTCTTTGTGGTCTGAGGGGTCCTAAAACTGGAAAGACTCACTCTCCTCTCAGGATCCTCTTTCATCTGAACTTAATTGGAAATACCTGCCAGGATTCACTGAAGCAAGTGCCGCAGTTGGATTGATCTATGGTAGAAGCCCAGGATCACTTAAGCTCTATTCTGCCCCCATTGCAGTTTTCAGTACTGAATGAAGTCTCCTGGCCTCCTCTTCCACTTGCATGCTGTCTGGTGGACCTGGCCCTGCCTCCCAAGAGAGACAGCAGAACTAGGGTTGAGTGTGCCTGGCCTGGCTATGGAGAGTGGACTGAGCTGTGCGGATGCGTGGGGGTGGGGGGCTAAAGGGAGGGGGCGGAGGACAGATCAGCTGCCGCTGTGCAACTGCTACAGCAGGTCTGACTAGTTTGAGGTGCCCAAAGGCAGCTTTGTTTCTGTAGTAACTCTGGTAGCAGCAAACTTAAGTTCTTAAAACTAACTCACGTCTGCGTTACTATCTTTTGGTCACTTTGCAAAAACCTGTAGCTTTGAGGGTTACTAGTTAATTATAAGATTTTTTTTTTTTGATTTAAAAACTTTCATAGGTGGTTAACTCAAAGGAAGAATCTAGACTAAGCATTTTTATTTTTCTAAGGAGTTTCACATAAAATAGTGAAGGTGATGAGATTCTGGCTCTAGCACTATATGTGTGTGTGTGTATGTATGTGTGTGTGTGTTATATACACACACACATACATACACACACATATATATATATACACATATACATTACATATAATTTTTTTAAAGTATTTTTTAGTTGTTGATGGACCTTTATTTTATTTATTTGTATGTGGTGCTTAGAATCGAACCCAGTGCCTCACTCGTGCTAAGCAAGTGCTCTACCACTGAGCCACAACCACAGCCATACATATAATATTTATATAAAACAATATATAGATAATACACACACATACGCACACTCCTGGTTATAGTGGATTGTGTGAACTCACTGAACAAAAGGAAAAAGCACACTTGACTGTGCTATGGTCAAATTCAATAATCAAAAGTCCCTGCTGCAGATCAACCTTTAGCCCTTTGCTCTCCTCTTCTCTGGCTGACTGCTTATCATTTCAGGCCATGCCGCTGCTCCTGGGGCTTGGAGCAGGCCTGCTGGAGTACCCCACCCTTGTGTTGAGAAGCATTGCCCAAGTTAGACCCAGGGAATCTGAAAGTCCCAAGGTCATCTCTGCACCAGAACAGGTTTGCATACAATTCTAGCCACTGGAATGAGATAGTGAGGCAGCAACTGTTTCAAACTGATCTTCAGTGAGTACTTGTCCCATTCCCTGGTAGATGATACAGATTTGCTTTTCAGATTTCTTCCCTTTGTTGAGGGGAGCGCCTCCATGTCTGTGTCTTTTTGTATCTTGCATGGTATCATGGAAGAGCCACCTGCCAGAGGACTTTAGGCACTGTGGTCTGCAGCCTAAGGATTTCTGCTTAGCCTCTCTAGTTGTCAGGAATCTGGTAATGGTCTATCTGAATAGACCAGATCTTTAAAACACTGATTTTAAAAAATAGTTTTACCATATCAAAAATATAAAATTAGATTGATTTCACCTGGTAGTGATTCTTAGCTGACAGTAGTTGGTTTACAAAATCAAAACATGATTATTCAGGTAGCCCCTGCTTCTGCTAAAGCTTCCAAAGAGGAAGGACAAATAGAATGTTAGGGGAGGCTAGCTGGGGAGGTTAGAGGAAGGCTTTCCTTAAAGGTCCTTTGAAGAAATTAAAGTTAAAGTATTAAGAACTATTTTCCTTAGAAATAAATATTTATTACATTTAGTGTGTTACTCTGATTATTTTGATTGTATATAGCTAAATGACTTTGCTTAAAGTTCAGTGAGTCATTCATTATCAATACACAGAAGTGCTTGGAAAGAAATACATTTTATCTCAGAAGAGCCCAGAAGTAGTTATTAAAAAAAAAAAAAAAAAATTACAAAGTATCATTTACTGCACTGAAGTTTAGTTTTATTCTTCATTGCCTTTTTCTACTATGTGAATTTTTCAAGTATATGATATAAAATTTAAATTGTCTTTAATAAAACCTCATCAGCCTACCTAATTCTTAAAGGCAACTAAAATAAACATTCCAAAGATGTAGGTTACCTACATGGAACAGGTATTTGCATAATAGAAATTATTTCCTTCCTTTTACATATCTCTGGAGCATATTTCTATGATACTGTACTTTAAATTTTTGTACTCGTATGTCATGTTGTAGAAATGTGATATCTTTCTTTTAAGGAACCCAGATTTAAGCCATACAATACAGTGGTTCACCTTACTCAGTAGGTAAAGAAGAAACCATTTCTCTGGTTTTCTTCTGTAGACCACACGTGGGAGTTAAAAGGTGAAATCTATGCTGTATATGTGAAGAATATTTTAAAAGATATTTCATAGTAATAAGCTATCCAAATCAGAAAGCATGATTAGTTTTTAATCTTTAACTTTTAAGCAAAAAGTGCTTCCTGGAGTTACATGCATGGTTTTTCTTCAGTGGCAAAACCTGGATTTAACTAAGATGCAATTTTTTCCCCCACAGAATTGTTCTAAAACTTACATTTACCTGTTGTAGTATTGACTGTTTTATATATTTGGTGACCCTCTTTAAGAAACAAAAAATGTCACTTTTGGCAAAGCCTTTGGTGTCTACCCTATGCCTTCTTTATTTTCCCCTGACATTGTTATATTAAGGGTCTCTTGTGTGAGGAGAAAAACAAGGTGTCTTTGGGGAAAAGATGCTACAGGAGAGTTGAAACCAGAATCCCATCCATGCAATTATAAATACAGGAGAAAAAAATATTTTCATTATGCATGGGAATGGGTGGGGGTTGGTGGGTGATCCTGGCTCTCTCTTTATGGGCAGACAGTCCTGGGGGGGGGGGGGACGGGGGGGTCAAATCTGAGGATTCTTTCCCTTAATGAGACTCTCATTCAGAATTGTAAAGATGTAGGTACTCCTGACACCAAATTACCATGAAGTAGCTTATTAATGTAAATAATTGTAGTTCACAGTTACCAATTTTCAAATGGAAAAACTGATAACTAGTTCATCTGTTGTGATACATACACATCGTATAACCTGAACTTGTAATTTGAATAGAAAAAATTCTATCAAGTAGTTACACAGGCAATTGCTTCATTATCTCCTTTAAGTTAACTGCATTGCATTTTACAGTCAAATAGCTCCTCCCCAATGTCCTTTATGAAGGGTTTTCCCAAATAACTGCCTGAAGCAGAATCTGCTCAGTGTGGAGGTAACTTACTGTTATTAAGAAGCAATAGGATTATTGAAGACTTCTATACTAGTAAAATTCTTGGTGCTGAACTTATGAGATTCCGTGTGTGGTTAAGAGTCCACATTAGAACCCCACTGGACAGTTGAACTGTTGGCTTCTTTAAGTCCACACCCCGTGACTTGCGTTTGTGTTTGTTTTTGTGTGTTTGTTCTCACTTCAGGAATCCTCCAGGGATCTTAACCATGGCTTTAGAAACATCGTTGTTACTTATATTCAGGCATCAACCTTTCCTGTACAGTGTTTCCAGAGCTTGAACCATAGCATAATATAATTTAGTTGGGCTTGGCAAGGCTCCCAGCTTGCTTAACATCGCCCTGTGGATACCTGAATTTGGGACTGGTTCTTGAAATGTGTAGACTTTGAGAGCTCTGTAGACAGAAATTGCAGTGGAGAAGCTGACTTCAGGGGTGCCTTGTTGCTCTGCTGCGCCCCCGTGTGGCTGGATGTGATGCTGCCTTTCAGAGTTTACCGGTGTTCCTGCTTGTACTGGGCTTGCTTGTTTACATAGAGCATTAGCAGCTTTCTTCTGTGCAAAAACACCTCGCAAGTTAATATAATAGTTCTCACTGAGGGTGTAAATAATTTTTTGTACTTATTTGATTTTTTTTATTTGTAGAATTTTAAAAGTATGTATTGATGTGTTGTGCTTTTTAACTTTTTATTATGGAAAATTCCAAACATACTCAAAAGTAAAAGAAAGAGTCCAATACACCACCTCATACTTGTCACCTGCTTCAACAGTTATCCACTTTTTGTTGATCTTGTTTCATCTTCGTGGCCAGTTGTTTTTGAGTATTTTAAAGCCAATTTC
Source organism: Marmota monax (assembly GCF_021218885.2). NCBI lineage: Eukaryota > Metazoa > Chordata > Mammalia > Rodentia > Sciuridae > Marmota > Marmota monax. The sequence goes on from NW_026692194.1 coordinate 4,226,508, forward strand.
AGGCATCAGATCATGTTGAATATGTTTTTATTTAACTAAATTCAGACACTGCATAATTCCACTCAATTTTTCATTTGAATTAAGTGTGCCCTGCTTTTAGCCACACTCCTTAGGTAAAATAAAGGAATTCTTAGCACTTCCATTGTCCTTGGAAGGTGATGGGTGTCCTTGGCCTCATTAGAAACGGGATTGAAATCTAAAATTCCAGCGAGATGAAAAGCATTAAGACAGGATATTAGAAACATTTTATTTCTACTTGACATTTAGGTTCTAAAAAGCCTATTTTTCTTTCCAAATGTTTACCAACATGGACATAATTTATTCTAAAGAATGTTTCTTGAAATATTCCCTTCCAGAATTTGACAGTTTACTAAATGCAATTAGAGTTAGTTAATATTTTAAGACTTCTTTTTTCCAAGAGGAAAGATTATATTTGACAAAGTATCAGCATTAGAAATTGTCCTCAATTTAATGGAGACATATAAATAGAGGGAACACTAGAATTTGTTAAAATGTGGACATTAGAAAACAACCCCACATGATGAGACTTGTTTCTTACGTTTACTTGAGATTGGCCTCCTGGCCGAACTCAGCTTTTCTGTGGGCTTCAGGCCACTGCAGGAAGGCTAGGAGGCTTGTGCTGGTGTCCCTGATTCCAGGCAGGCTGGTGGGAGCTGCGGCTGCAGTGGGAGGCGCCATCATCTGCCGTGTCAGGTTACAGTCTCCCTGAGCTGGGGTAACTGGCTTGATCTAGTGACTGGCTTTATAATTACATTGCTGATTTGTTAGGGGAGGCTTTGTCTTACTTACCAATTAGCATGGATGTTACTGCAGGGACCTCCGAAATCCTGGAAGGGCTTTGGTTTAAGGAAAAAAAAAAAAAGTTTCCTGATCCAGGCAGCTCTTAGGGTTTCTGTCACCAGCCCCGCCCCATCTGTATAAATAAGCCGAGGTGCTCTCCCCACTGGAATTTTGTCTCTGTGGCTGTCACTTTGGGGTCTGGAGTCTAGCTTGAGGGTGGGGAATACCATCCCCCACACCTGTCACCCCCCCCCTTCATTGGGGGGTGACAGTCACCACTGCCCAGCTGCAGTGCCAGGATACTGGGAGGCCCTGCTGGGGCCTTCTGTTTCTTCTCTTGGGCTTCCATCTCTGATCCCGCCAGCATCCCCAACCACCGTGTCCTTTTCAAAGTGGTCTTTTTGTTCTGGCCGGGATTGCTGTTACTTGGAGCAGGGAGGGTGTTAAAAGCTTAGCCGTCATCAGGTTCCTTAGCCCTTAGTTTTTCAAGGTGGAGTATTGTAAGTGTGAAAACTTGCCTCAGCGAATGAGGCTGCCCCTGTCCAAGTGTCTAGGAGGCTCCGGCTTCTCCCTCCTGCCCCGAGACACAGTAGGACAGTGGACTATGGGGAGGCTCCAGGTTGCTGGTGGGAGGTGGCCTTCTGTCAGGGACGCCTCCAAAGCAGGATCCCAAGCTCATCTGAAGGCAAGCAGGAAAGTGAGGAGAAAGGAGAGGCTATTCTGTGTGTCAGAAGTTGTCCCCAGGCAATGCCCAGCCTACCCACCACCGACCTTTCTTTGGCTCAGAAGTCTGTCACAGACACAGTTTTGCCAGGGCCATTCCTTTCTTCCACTACCCCAAAAGAAACTGGAAGGATGTGTCTCCACTTAGAGGGCCTGGGCTCTGGGGGCACAGGATGTCACGAGGAAGCAGCTGCTCTGGCCTTGCGAGGTGCTTGTCACTCCTCTTTGGTTGTTTTCCTCAGAAGAAGCAGATCCGTGTGGACGTTGGGGTAGAGGCCTCGTTTTTATGGGTTTTATGGTTTTATCTTCAGCATTGGTGGCTGCCAGGCTCTTCAGCAACTGATCGTCACCCCAGGAGTCATATTGGACCGTGTGCTAAGGAGGTTAGGGGAATGACATGAAATATGACCAGCTCCCCAGAAGCCACATGCACCACTAGAAACCCTAGATGCCGTAGATTAGTTTTGCCTTGTAACTGACTTTTGAAATAACGTGCAGCTTCCTATACTCCTGAAAAGGGAAAATGCTGAATTTATAGCTGCTCTTAGTTACTAGTCCAAAAGGAATTGGATCAAGTTCTTGAAAATGCACATAAGGGACCAACCTACTAGGCCTGGTACAAACCATCCCAACCTGGGTGTTAGCAAGCACCCCTCTTCCAGGTGAGGGTGGTGTTGAGCTCAGAGCCTTCTCTCCGTGAAGGACCAGGGGCCTCCACTCTCTCTGACTCCATTTTGGTCAGGCATCAGTCACACCTTCTCCAGTCATTGCTCCACTTCAGAAATTGGGACTCAGCTGTCAGTTTTTAGCCCCCTCTTAAAGATCTTAGATAGCATTCATTCTCTTCTCTGGATACCAAGTAAAAAAGTCTATTAGCTAAGGAGGCTTTTCTTTCTGTGTGGAGCGGTGACTGAGTTATCTGATCGCTGAGTTTGGGCAATGAATCGAGTGAACATATAATACAGACCTTTGCATCATTCTTGACTGGCACAGTCAGAAGCAAATCCTCCTGGGGGGCTGAGGAGGACCCCCACAGTATAGCCTTTCCCTAGGGTCTTCACCTAGGCCACTAGGAAGCCCTGGGGCCACAGACTCAGTGAGCCTGCCTATGAAAGCAGTATGTTTTGGTGGTGAGGTTGGGATGACAGGAGTGGTGGTTTGAAAATGTAGATTTCATATTCATTCCTTAAAAATCATAACATTTTATTTTATTTTGACAGTTTAATAACCCTAAAGGGACAGTGATTAAAAAAAAAAAAAAAAGTTTAAGTCAGCTGTGGTACTGCATGCTTGTAATCCCAGCTACTCAGGAGGCTGAGTGAGGAGGATCTCAAGTTCTAGATCAGCCTCAGCAACCTGGTGAGACCCTGTCTCAAATTTTAAAGAAGGGCTGAAGATTTAGCTCAGTTGTGGAGTAACAACCCTCAGTGCCACTAATTAAAATAATGATGATGATGCCGGTTGTGGTGGTGCACACTTGTGCCCAGGCTTGAGGACCACAGGTTCAAATCCAGCCTCAGCAATTTATCGAGGCTGTAGGCAACCTAGTGAGACCCTGTCTCAAAATAAAAAATAAAAAAGGCTGGGGATGTGGCTCAGTGGTTAAAAAGTGTCCTTGGGTTCAATCCCTATTACCAAAAAATTAATAAATAAAAATTTTAAGAAACACAGGTTTTTAAATAATTGAAAAAAAATGGTTTAAATATAACTTTTTTTGATTCATTTTATGTTTGCATATTTTTTCTGAATGTCTTAAAAGGTAATATTTCACAAATTTTATTTTTAGGTACTAGCCTTGTCGGGTAATGCACAAATGTAATTCCAGCTACTCAGGAGGCTAAGTAAGAAGGATTGCCAGTTGGAGGCCAAGTTGGGCAACTTAGCAAGATCCTGTCTCAAAATAAAAAGAGCTGGGGGGCTGGAGTTGAAGCTCAGTCGTAGAGCGCTTGCCTAGCACTTGTGAGGCACTGCGTTTGATCCTCAGCACTACATAAAAATTAATAAAGTATTATGTTCATCTACAACTGAATATATTAAAAAAAAAAAAAGATGGGGATGTAACTCAATGATAGAGCACCCTAGATTCAATTTCCATTGTCACAAAAATAAATAATTAAACAATTAAGCATAAACATAGGTACTGTTCCAGCTCCTTTTTTGGACCTTGGGCCTCACTGCATTCACTTTAAGATCATAACAAGTGTCATCTAGACCTCATAGCCAGTAGGATCTGATATTTCATTCTGAGAGGCCCAAACTTTGTCATTCAGGTTAAACTTAAAACATCTTAATTGTGCATGTAGTATTTTTTAAAATATCAGTTGTCAGGCCAGGCACAGTGGTACATTCCTGTGGTTCCAACTACTCAGGGGGCTACAGGATCATTTGGGCCCAGGAGTTTGAGAACAGCCTGGGCAACATAGCAAGGCCCTGTCTCTTAAAAAAAAAAAAAAAAAAAATTGTGTACGCATGTGTGAGCCGTCAGTTGCTGTCACAAAGAGGCTGTTCATTCCTTTTTGCCCTCTTGCTTAGTCACAAATAGGGAAGACCTCTGGAATCAAGATTAACTGAGAAAAGATGTTCTCAGACTTAAATGTAAGTGGCCTGATGGGGAAAAGAGGAAACAGTGGTTCTCAGAATTCTCCCGTCACCTGGAAACTTGTTGGGAAGGCAGATCCCTGGGCCAGGAGTCTGGGTTTCACGGGCCTCCGGGAGAGGCTGGGGAGGCTGATGCATGCCCAAGTTTGAAAATGGAAGCTCCAATGAGGGGCTCTCACAGGAAGGCTTCCCAGCTTCAGCTTTCCTGCCCACCCTGTGTGCCTCAGACCCCTCCTTGTGACCAGGTCCCCTGTAAAGCTGAGCCGCTCTCCCCTTTCTCCCGCCCTCTAGTCCTTGCAGTTAAGGACACATACCTGGCTTTGGATCTACACCATCTTCTCTGCTGTCCCTTGTGTCTTTTCTCATTCTTTCCACTTACTGTTCATTTATTCAGCCACCAAGGGGGCATCTTTTGTGTTTCAGGGACTGTCTGTGCCTTCATGGGGCTCACTGTGGAGGTAGGAGACAAACATGAAGAGATAAGCTCACTTTAAATACAAACTTCAAACAGGGGGCCACAAAGCCTGTTTCCAGAGGTCTCCCTTGTTGGCTCCAGTCCATGGTAATTGCTAATTCCCTCCTGGGGGAGCCACTCAGAATCTGGAATTGCAGAAGGAAGAACAGCCAGGTCAAACAGTCTCCTGGTCCTCTGGCCCTTTGTCTGCTCCGGGAAACTCCTAGTGACATTTGTTACTTTTTAGCTTGTGCCCCAGCAGACTGTAGCTTTTGAGGATAGGGTCTTTCCTAATGAAAGGCTGCTCCATTGAAGGTCAGGCCTGGTGTACAGAGAGTTCTATTCAGAACTAATCTTCCTGGGAAAGTTTTCATTTATTTTGCTACTAGTGAGTTTTGTTCCTTATCTTTTAAATTTAGTTTGCTGCAGTGTATGCTAAAGTTTGTTTTTAAAAATACAGATGGGGCGGGGGGGTGGGGGGGTGTGTAGCCCAGTGGCAGAGAGAGCACTTAAGCGTAGCATGTGCGAGGTCCAGGGTTCCTTTCCCAGCACCACAAAAAATCTGTAAAAATACAGAAAAGTTAAGAATTTGTTTCTAACAAGTTCACTGGGGAGGGAGGGTGTTCCATCTCCAACCTTGTAGTAAGAGTCAGTGAAAATTCAATAGAAAAGTGGCTGGGCTTAGTTTTGAGTCCCCTTTGGGTAGCAGAAGAGGGAGGGAGCACTTGCCTGATTTCTTCATATGGTGGGATCTCTGACCCACCCCAAAGCTCTAGGTCTTTGGGGGCTTTGTCTGAAAAACTGGGTAGAAGACGAGGGGTTTGGACTTTGGTCTTCACAAGCAGAAGGAGAGGAGATAGAGTGGGCGACAGATCCCTGGGGTGGCCCGGAAGCAAGCAAGTCACCAGCCCGTCCTCCGGGTGAACTCCAGGCCCATGAACTGCACAGCCAGCCGAGGGGGGGAGCCCCCTTCCGCAGCGCAGCGTTCCCTGGAAGCCCTTAATGAGCTCCTGCTACTGCTGCATCTGCAAGCTGCTGCCTAGTGAGGCCTTTTGAAAGGTCACGTGCCTCTCCAACTGCGCTTAAAGAACTATTGCTATTTTCTCAGAAAGCCTGAAGAGAAAGAGGCTTCTGAGGAGCTGGCGACCCTGGCCATGGCCAGCCCGAGCCAGGCCCAGAGAGGCCAGGAGGGGCCCACGCGTCTGGCTTCCTGCCCTCTGGTTCTTGAGGGCATGTCTTGTCTTTTCTTCTTTAAATTGTGCCCTGCTTAAGGAGGTGGTGGTTAACACAGAGTCCTGAGAAGGGGAGTTCTCGCCGCCCTTCCCCTTCAGGAGTTGGAGGCCTCTCCTGACCAGGCTAATTGGAATGTTGCTGTGGCGTCTGAAGCAAACTTAGGGACAGCTTTCTTTTTAAATAAAAATGTGGAATAGATTTTGATCATGTTGCACTTTTATTCCTTTCTTAAGGATTTAGAATTAGGATTAAAAATCAGGATGGTGTGCATTTTGCAATTTTAGTGGGTGTGTGAAGCCAGCCCTGCCTCTCCACACAGCAGAGAAATGAAGACAGACCTGCTCAGAGACACACTCTTATCAGGGGTCCTCATTTACACATTCCAAGAGCACCCGGGCTTCAATTTGTGTATCTGTTCCTGCTCACCAAGTGTTGCTCACCAGGGCCCTCCACCCTCCTGGTTCAGGCAGTATCACAGATGGCTTCTCAGGCTTTTCCTAAATCATGAGGATCCTCACAGGGCTCTGATCAGCTGGATCTTCCCTACTGGAAACCAACGGGAATCTCTCTGAGAGTGCCACCTCAGATCTTTAAGGATCAAGTGGCCTGTTTGTTTCTTAAATATTCGAGTGCAGTAGGTTCAGTAATTATTTCTAGGAAAATGTATTATTGAAAAAGTACTGTTGCTTATTATGGTAAAAAGTCTTTAAATAGTTCTACATTGATGGGTAAAGAAAAGTTTATACCCGCCTTTCCTCCAAAACTGATAGAAATTCAAAGTGGCATTCTGTTTACTAATTTGTTTTTAGTTTTATTTTGGTTTACATTTGAGGACAGTGCTTCTCCAGACTTTTCTGTAGTGATGGACCATCTTGCTTTTTCCTCTCAATCCTTCATGGACTTTAGTAAAACAAAATAAAAATAACTACTTGAAAAGTGAAGTAAAAACAGAAAGATGTAAAAGGTAAAAGCTCCTGTTTTAAAATTAGATGTGCAAACATACAATTACTTTGTTAAGTTTACTGTAAAAGTTTATAAATAAAACTATATCTCTACTTACCTCATTGCAAACTGATGACAGTGCGTATGGGTCCCCTCTGTGGGCCACACTTTGACAAACACTGTTTTATTTACTTTTTTTTTTTTATTTTTAATATTTTTATTTTTTAGTTATCGGCGGACACAACATCTTTGTTTGTATGTGGTGCTGAGGATCGAACCCGGGCAGCACGCATGCCAGGCGAGCGCACTACTGCTTGAGCCACATCCCCAGCCCCATGACAAACACTGTTTTAGATGGTGCATGTGTGTATTTGTGTACTTACATATATATTTAAGTGTACTGGCCTGATAACATTATAATGTAACATGGATCCGATAGTAACTTTATGTGTGAATTAAATGCACCCAGAAGCTCTTTGGCAAAAGTGAGGTGTTGTTGTTGTTGTTTTTAAACAAGTGTTTAAATGTTCAAATTGTAAGGGTATACAAATACACAAATAGTATAATTGTGAATACAACTATGTGTTTCAAAACTCAGATGTCTGGTAACACTTTTTTTTTTTTTTTTAATTTTTGCATCCTGGGGATCGAATCCAGGGCCCCATATATGCTAGGCAAGCACTCTACCACTAAGCTATATCCCCAACCTGGTAACAGTTCTGATATATAAAGTAGAAACTGTTGTGCAAAGTGAGATGAAACCACCTCCACTCTGATTCACCCTCAAAATTTAAATGAGCACAGATACTTTAGATAGGAAATGGCTTATGCAAAGCAGATACACAAATGAGACTTTTAGCACTGAATGATAGGAACTCTGTCATATGAAGTGTTAGATAAGCCAGTTCTTACTATTGTACCTTCCTTGTCTCAGAGAACAGTTAATTACAGGATGGATCTTTGGTCTTTTTGGTCCTAGTGATTGACAGCCATTTTGTTAATGCTTACAGAATGAGGGGAAATCTTTTGTACAAGTATCTTCACATTCTTTGTAAGCATTAACAGATCTCAAGCTGATACTGATGTTGATAGGTTGCAGTTGTCATTATCTCCTGGTGACTGGGGCATTGGAAGTCAGTCGCCACACTTGGGATTGTGTGCCAGGCATTGTCTTCTGTATGTGTGCCTCAGGGGACAGCATGGCCATCTTTTAAGCAAGTATTGGAAAGAAGTTTTGTGAAGTGTCAGTATCCCATTAGCCTTATTCCTTTAGGATGAGACTTGGAATTCAAGACGCTGATGAGTTGTAGGAGGAGAAGGCCTCTTGGAGACCAGCCTTTGCTCTCATGGGGCTCCACGCAGGGCCTGGCAGAGTGCCTGAGACAGCGTAGAGGTGGAGTGAGCTAGAACTAGGCAACTTCAGCCAGTTGTGAAGCAGTTCAGTAAAAGGTAAGTAACGAATAGAAGAAAAACTAGGTACCTACAAAATAGTTGCCTGGATATGACGCTCACAGATGTCATGTTCAGAAAGGATTCACAGGGTCCAGGTGTGAGTGCCATGCACCAAGAGAAGGAACACGCCAGGGTCTGGCTTAGTTAGACCAGGCATCCAGGTCCAGACAACAGAGGGATGACTTCCTTGATTGAATGGTTGGAAGTGAGATCTGAGGCACAGGCTGCTGGATTTGAGATGGTTCTCTGATGGTGGAGGCTGTGAAAAGAGGTAATGACAGCGTGACCACAGAGTTGGAAGGGTCACTGTGTAGAAGGCAACAACCAACTGAAGACCAGGACTCAGAAAGGAGTTTTAAAATTCAACCCATTATCAAATTGCAAGGCCTAACACGGGGACCTTGTTCATTTGAAGTACATATGTATCTGTAGAATCACAGTAGGTATTTCCTTATGAAATGTCTCAAGTATCCAAACAACAGTACCTATAATCAGAGCAGATTATTTTAAAATTAATGCAGTTGCATTCAGACATGACCTTGTGCAGTGAAACTGAGCCAAGGAGAAACTTGGATTCTCCACTTGATTCTAGAGTGAAAAGCAGCGGCCACTCCATCTCTGTGGTCATTTAACACAGGCCAAGTGTTTCACCACATGTCACCCAACAGGCAGGAAGGCTCTGATGCATAATGAGGAAGGAAAAGGCATTTTGAAAGCACACACAGTTCTACCAAAATTGTACACCTTCCTCCTTGTCTAACTTTTTTTTTTTTTTTTAATCATTCAAGATGCATTGAAGCTGTAATTTATGACACCTATATCTGTTTAGGTCATAGCGTTGTAAGTGTTTTCTTGAGCTTTAAAAATAAATCCATTTGGGGAAGGGAAATTGAACCTGCATGATAATGTTAGGCATGCGAACGCAAGCACATGAGCTGAGAAAGTCAAAATCACAGTTTCCATGGTAACTTTTAACTTGTCTGTGTCGTACACATTTCTCAAGAAATACATTCGCCAGACTACCTAGTGATAAAAACCGCTCTGCAGGCATATGAGGGTAGATTTCCCAGTTTTCTCTCTTTCTGAAAGGTCTTCCCCCAATTAATCCATCTGCTCTTCTAAATCACCCAGGCAAGAAACTAAAGTCCAAGTTCTGACGTCTAAGTCAGCACCTTTTTTTTTTTTTTTTAATTTTTTTTTTTATGGTGGAGATCAGCCTTTGTGTGATTCATGCCATTTCCTGCCTTTCTCCTTTGCAGATATATGTTGGGTAAAGGAGGAAAACGGAAGTTTGATGAGCATGAAGATGGGCTGGAAGGCAAAATCGTGTCTCCCTCCGACGGTCCATCCAAGGTGTCTTACACCTTACAGCGCCAGACTATCTTCAACATTTCCCTTATGAAACTCTATAACCACAGGCCCCTGACAGAGCCCAGCTTGCAAAAGACCGTTTTAATTAACAACATGTTGAGGCGGATCCAGGAGGAACTCAAGCAGGAAGGCAGCCTGAGGCCCGGCTTCACCCCCTCCTCCCAGCCCAGCGACTCCCTGAGCGACAGCTACCGAGAGGCCCCGCCCGCCTTCAGCCACCTCGCACCCCCTCCCACCCTTCCCTGCGACCTCGGAAGCACTACACCCCTGGAGGCCTGCCTCACCCCGGCCTCCCTGCTGGAGGACGACGATGACACTTTTTGCACTTCGCAGGCTGTGCAGCCCACAGCTCCTACCAGACTCTCCCCTCCAGCCCTCCCGCAGGAGAAGGACAGCTTCTCCTCTGCCTTGGACGAGATCGAGGAGCTCTGTCCCACATCTACCTCCACAGAGGCCACCGTGGCAGCGACTGACAGCTTGAAAGGGACCTCCAGTGAGTCCAGCATCCAGAAATCCGAGGGGCCCCAAGAGGGCCGCACGGATGACTCAAAACTGATGGACTCTCTGCCTGGGAATTTTGAAATAACAACTTCCACGGGTTTCCTGACAGACTTGACCCTGGACGACATCCTGTTTGCTGACATTGACACGTCCATGTATGATTTTGACCCCTGCACATCTGCGTCGGGGGCAGCCTCAAAAATGGCCCCTGTGTCGGCCGATGACCTCCTCAAGACTCTGGCTCCTTATAGCAGTCAGCCCGTCACCCCGAGTCAGCCTTTCAAAATGGACCTCACAGAACTGGACCACATCATGGAGGTGCTCGTTGGGTCCTAAGACCCGGGGACTCCGCCACCTGACCCCACTGCCACGCCCGCCCAGACACTGCGAGCGTCTCCCCACAACCCTGACAATTCTCCGCACTGTGCATGCACCCTTGCCTGCCTTTTTCAGAGAAAAAAAGAAAATTTTACAAAAGGATCACACTAGTTTTTGCTTTGAGCAGAGTTGGAGTGCCTTCATCCAAGTATGACCACTTTTAATATGCTTTTTTTGAGTGGTTCCTCAGAGACCTACTACCCTGGTATAGGAAAGAGTCCATTTGAAGACAATGTTGCTAATGTTGAATGGCAAACAAACAGTTCGAGTGAAGCACAAGGATTAAGTTGGAAAAGCTGTAAATTGCATGTGCATATTTGTCTATTTTTTCTATAAGTTTTAATGCAAGAGGTAAAAAAGAAAAAATATATATATATATATTATTTAGATAATCTCAGTACCTTTCCTGGCATTTTCGCCCTGTATAGGTTGACCCGGCAAATCAGCCTTTTTAGAGGCATTAAGTACTCCTCGTAAGTGTTGCATTTACATGGCTGTTTAGAAAACTGCTGCCCAAATTTATTTTATATTTTTGTACAGATTCTGCAGTTTATGATATTGTTTTTCTAAAAACAAATGCTGTTTATACATATGAGATAGCTATTTTGATAGGATTTGCTCACATAGTTCCTGCAAACTTCAGATGTACAAGTTGCACTTGTACTTTTATAGAGTTGTAATGTTTTATATGTGTATGGTGCAAGAGAAAATTGGATCAAATCAATCTGCAGTTGATGTCCCCAAATGCAAACAGACACACACACACACAGGGCCAGGTGATATCACACCCAAATTTCACAAGCACCATCCCTCTGGCACAAACACCCGCCAGTACTGTGACTTCCAAAGCCAGAGCCGCATCTGCTCATCAAACTTGCATTAAGCAATTGGTGGGAGGTGGCCATGGAACTCGGGGTTGGAGTGATGGTTCTCCTTAGCTTCCTCTGTGGGGGGACGGCTATCATCTTACTTAAGAGTGTATTTATGCCAAGTTTGCGCTTTTAATTGTTTTTATTTTTATTTTTTTAATGAAAACCCAAATCTTTCCCTTTTTGGCGTAATTTTTATGATGAACCAGAAATTTTACATACAAACAAAATTTTATGAAAAGCAACCAACCTCTTCATGGAGCTGAGCCCTATTGCAATGCTCAGGGCTCATAAAGAAGAAATTCTTTCCAGAAGGCATCCATCATGTTGCTAAATTGTCTTTTCCAGCATCCCTTCCCTAGAGCTTTTGTTCCCTCTGTTGCTAAGAGCTGGAAATGGCATCCTCATGATCACCACAGTGAGCTCGGCTCGCTCGCCTCGCCTCTGCTGGCCGGGATGCACTCTTCCTCCAACATCCGCCACTCTTGAAGCTGGAGTTCCTCACCTCGCATCACGGCATCTGGTCTCGTTGCTTTCTTAAATCAACTGCTAATTTAACCACACTTTACAAGGCTGTTTCACCCAAATACACAGACAGGAATTTCTATGCATGTTTCCCCCTCCTCCCCTACGCCCCCCACCCCCAGGAGACCCTTAAGAAGTAGCTTTTTATTCCTAGTGGTGTACATTTAATTTTAAAACATTTGCAATGTATCATGCTTGTTGCCGAGATTGTTTGTGGCCTTTCTGTTTCAGTTTTCTCTTTCTTCCAATGGTACTTTAGCTGTTGAGTGCAGGTTACAACCTATATTGTTATGCAGGTGGCTTCTTTAGGAATAACTTTTATATTTATTTAAAAATTTTTAAATTATGGGATTTTGTTTTGTTGTTATTGTTGTTGTCGTCTGTTGTTGGTCATTTGTCAATATGCAGTCACCAATTCTGCTCACTTCTTGCCATGGATAAAATTGGGTCTCTCTGGCCAATTAAAAAAGTCAACTTGAGAAAATGGCACTTTAAACAAGCCATAGATAGTTTTATTTTTATAATGCACATGGCAAAGCAAATACGTTTGTGATGAAGGACCTGCTCATCTAAGCAAGAGATTCGGGTATGATACGATTAAATCTTTTCTGCATTCTAATTTTCTTTTTTTTCCCCACTCGAATGTGTCTTTAAAGGCTAATTATCAACTCAGTAGAGCAATGAGAAACTGATCAAATTGCAACTCGTTCTCCTACAAGCAACCTCCACGCAAACACCTCTTACTGCTGCACATGTGTCATTTCCTTTGATATAGGACCAGGGACCATATAATTAAGGTTAGAGTTGTTATCGATGCTTCCAGTGTCGCCGAGCTTCCCTTTATTGTAAGGAGACGGGCCTGCCCAGGCTGCATGCATTGTACAACTGGAGGACCCTGCAAACTGGCCACGTGCTGCACACATCTACATACATACACGCACACAATAGTGTTGATTATTCTGAACAATAACAGGGTAAAGCAGTTGATTTGCCATTGTTAAAAACTGATTTACAGTAACTTAGAACAACTGTACTTTCGTTGGATTACCAAACCGTGTGTTTAAACAAATCCCATATGTTGGGCAACAGTTCAAATAAGCACAGAGAAGCGCTGCCCAAACTTGGTTCTCTGACTCTGGTGTATTTGTAAGGCTGGGCTTCAAAATCAAAACAAAAACCCCCAGCGACAGCAGGCAAGTGCTTTTTAACTCTGAAACCCTTGCCATAAACTCTTGATGCTCACGGTCTGACAGAGATGTTCATGGGAAACCAATGGCCCATTTTCAGAAAGAGTGAAGCCTTCAAGAGTTTAAAGTGTCTTTGTGTCCTATTTTTACCAAGCCATGTCCCAACAGAGAGGAGTAGGAGCTGGAGTGGGATCTCCACATCTCAGTTCCAGTGCAGGATGTGCTTCCAAATGCCTCTTGGCAGCAGTTCCTTCCCCTTTAAGAATGGCATCCAGAGCCAGGCAGGCAACTTGAGGTACCTTTAATGAGAAAGATGGGCTGGGTGGGGCTGGGGCTGGGAGAGGACAATTATTGACAGTGATGTGCAATGAAGTGACAAGATGAGAGCAGAATCATAAGAGCTTTGAATTTGAAGTGATTTTTTTCCCATAAGTTATTTATTCCTTTTTATTTCTGTGTAAATATATTTATTTTACTGTGGAGCTCTAACAACATCTGGATGGTAATGTGCAGAATGTATGGTAGGAATGTATTCTCTTGTAGGAATGTAAATCTGTATTAAAAGGGGGTCCAAGCCAGACCCCCATGGGTCTTCTCATCAGACACACAGTCCACATCCACTTTTACTGTCTCTTCTAATATGGGTCTATTTGAAATATGCAAAAGGTATGGATGAGGAATGTTTTAATACCTCCAAATTTTTAAGAAAATCAAGCATCAAAGGGTTGATATTTTTAAAAGTTTTCTTAGTAGCACTTTCTCTTGATGACAGAAAGGGGCAACCACACGGGCACCCACATTCATACCAAAGGGTGAGAAATGGCCAGAGCCTCCTACCACCCCTGAGTGTCTTTATCAATTGAACTTTTTATCGCCATAGCCCCTTGGAGTGCCCCCAACCACCCTGAGGTCAATCAAGGAAAATTTCTTAACTAAATAAGCTCCAAAGAGCCAAAGTATCAACTTACGGATCATTTTTAAAGCTTAAATTTATTAACCACCTTTGCGGTAAACAAATGAATTATGAATACTGCAGGGGCAGCCTTCTTAAGTGACAGATGTAAAAAAAAAAAAAAAAGACTCTGTGCAGCGATTGTTATTCTACTCTCTCTGAATTGTCTTAATTTCAAAACTTTGCTGTTACAAATTGGACCTTTATACCGTTTTCTGAAAAGATTGAAAAGAGCATATTTAACCTGTCCTGACTGTAAATGGTTAACTCCTGTAATTGCCCCACACATGGTGGGGGCAGCAAGGTGTTCCTGTCCTGCTTTGTGTACAATTGTTCTCAATGCTTCCAAGAATGAGTCTAAATGGTTCTTGAAAATTAGCCAGGATCAAATGCTATTGCAGACAAAGCCAATAAAAAAATTTTGGACTTCTTTTGGGGATAATAAGTTTGGAAGAGAAGTGCAGTCCACATGTACAAACAACCAAGATTTTGAAAAAGATGTACATAGTGACATGTTTGGTGCATGGGTTTTGAGGAAGGCTTTTTTTTTTTTTTTTTTGTCAAAAAGGAGGTGTGACCTTTCCCCACAGACCTGAGAGCTGTGCCTTTTCTATGCAATATTACAGACGTCACATCGGAACCCAGAGGGCTGTGTTCAATGTAGGTTCGGGCTGTAATCTAAACAATTGGACAGATTAAATGTACATGGAAATGAGCAGTCTTACTTTTGTAGTTTTATATATACAATAAACAGTTAAAAGATGGGAGATTCGTGTTTGCAGTTCTTTTGATGATTTTTGTGGGGTGGGGGTGGAGGGATTGCTGGGAATGGGTTTCCCATGTGCTAGGCAAGCCCTCTACCCATTTGCCTAGCACAGGACCATTCGTTCCCCTTAACCCAGGGTCTTGTCCACAGAGATTCTGCCAGGATTGGTGCTCTCTGTCCTCCTGAGCCACTTTGGTCTCCAGAACCACCACCTTTCCTGGTTCTCTCCAGACATCGTTTTTTCCAGGGTTTAGCCCATGACCAGCTCTCCAAGCCTGTACCCTGCCCACTGCCGGCTTTCCCGAGGCTATCTCACCCACTCTGGAGTCTCAAAACTAGTTGCCAGTTCCTGCCTCGCTCCTGAGCTCTGGACATCAATGTCAAATGCTAGAATTTTTCATCTCACAATGTGTCTTAAAATCGGCCTCTTTTCCCCGGAGGCCAAGCCTGCAGTCCTCACCCTGTTCCCTGGCTCCACATGTGAGGCATGGGGCCCAATCCTAGCCTCTTGGTCCCTCTGCTGCCTTCTTGCCAGTCCTCCTCTGCCCCCCACCGATGCACCTGCTTCCTAACTGGTCTCCTCCAGGCTTGCCTCTCTAGCATCTCTGACGCTGAAGGTGACATGCCAGAACACCAGCGGTGATTGCTGCCCATTCTCCTGGAGCTCCCGATGATAGCAGCCTCCCAATGATAACCCTCCCGCCAGCTTCCAGGGGCTGCCTGGGCCACCTTGGACGGAGTCATGGGATCCAGCTTACCTTGTCCAGGCCATTCTGGGCTACTAGATCAGCTGGATAGGAGAGAGCTGGAAATTAAATGTAAAATAATGGAGAGGTGGAGTGGGGGTGAGTCATGGGTGAATTGTGTCCTCCAAAGAAGATAGATCCAGTACCTCCAAATGTGACTTTAATTTGACAATAGGATCTTTGCAGAAATAAATGATTTAGCATGAGGTTGTTAGTGTGGACCCTAATCTAATACGAGTGTCCTTGGGAAACAGACACATAGGGAGAAGGCCTTCTGAGGATACAGGAAGAGGTTATAGAGTGTGTCTGCAAGTCAAGGCACACAAAGATGACCAGCAAACCCCCGAGAACTAGGAAAAAGGCATGGGACAAATTCTCCCTACAGCCCCCAAGGAGCCCACCCTGCTAACACCTTGCTCTTGGACTAATAGCTTCCAGAAAAGGGAGTTTCGTTGTTTTTTTTTTTTAAGAGAGAGAGAGAATTTTTAATATTTATTTTTTAGTTTTCGGCGAACACAACATCTTTGTATGCGGTGCTGAGGATCGAACCTGGGCTGCCCGCATGCCAGGCGAGCGCGCTACCGCTTGAGCCACATCCCCAGCCCAGAAAAGTGAGTTTCTATTGTGGACATCACCCAGTTTGGGGTTCTGTTTATGGTACCAGGGATTGAACCCAGGGGTGTTTTACCACTGAGGTAGATCCCCAGTCCTTTTTTATTTTGAGACAGGGTCTCACTGAGAACTTTCGATCCTCCTGCCTCAGCCTCCCAATTCACGGGGATTACAGGCATGCACCACTGCGCCTGGCTCGGGTCCTTTGTTATGGCAGCCCTTGCAAACTAATACAGGGGCAGAAGAGCAGAGTGAGTCCTTTTGAGATGCCCAGTGGAGACACGAGGCAATTGAAATCCAGGGTTCATTGCTCAGTTGTGTGGTATGTATCTGTAATTAAGAGCATTTGCTATTCATTAATGATATAACTATGGGAAGTCATTCAACCTCTGTACTTTCGGGGACAAGAAAAAGTCATATCTCCTAAAGTGCTTTGAAAATGTTGACCGTACAATAAAAATGCAAGTTATGAATGTTACCTCTCTCCTCTCTTGCCTACAACTGTGCCTGGCACGTAGCCGGCACAAATGTTTTGTTGAATTAAAGGAGGGAGAGAAATCCTGTGATTCGCTCTTCCTTATGGAATGAGAGAAGCACAGTGCTCAGCAGCATCACTGTCTGTCGAAGGGTCTTCTCCCCGCCTCCCTTGCGTGGGCCCCACTCCCAGCACACAGCTGCACCGTGCCTGTGACCTTGTCTTCTCCTTCTGCCTGTAGAATGCCCATCATTTAAAAGTCAAACTCAAATGCCTGTCCATGAAGTCACCTCTGCAACCCTGCAGTCAAAACCTGCCTCTCTCCTGGGCTCCTCCAGGGCTCTGGGCCCCTGCACATGCACTTGCTGCTCCTGTGGTGCCTTAAGGTTAGCATTGCACCATGGGTTTCCTCAGCTGCCCTCCGAGATTCTTGAAGATCAGCGACCCTATGGTTTTCATCTTTGCCAGGGGTCAGCACACTACAGCCAGTCGTCCAGGTCCTGCCCACTGCCTGTTATTGTTAAAAAAGTGACCCTAGGCCTGGCCCCATGGCTCACGCCTGAAATCCCAACGGCTTGGGAGGCTGACGCAGGAGGATCGCAAGTTCAAAGCCAGCCTCAGCAAAAGCAAGGTGCTTAGCAATTCAGTGAAATCCTGTCTCTGAATAAAACACAATAAAAGGGCTGGGGATGTGGTTCAGTGTTCAAGTGCCCCGGAGTTCAATCCCTGGTTCCAAAAAAAAAAAAAAAGGTGATTCTAGAACATGGTCATGCTCCCTTATCTGTAACTAGCCTATGGCCATTGTCACACCATGATGGCAGAGTTGCAGTTGAGACCACCCTGTGGCCCTCATAGCCAAAAGATTTGCATTTCGGTCCTTTACAGAAAGCATTTACCAAACCCTAATATTTGCAGCACACAGAACAGTGCCTGACGAATGATGGGACAGGGTCACACACCTCTGGAGAAAGGAATACAGCGCCTGGTGTGGGGAGGGGTCCAAGGTCACTGAGTACTGGAGGTGGGGGGTTCGAGGGCCTGAGGGGGCAGAGCAGTCAGGAGAGCCACACAAGAGTAGACATCTTCAGAGAGGTCAGGACTGATGAGAAGAGAAGCCTTAGATATGGATGCCCTGCTCAAAGAGCCAATTTCAATACATGTGAAAACTGAGCCCCAGAGAGGGAAGCGATCATGGTCTAAAGAAAAACAGTTTATAGCATTGAGGTTCCAGTTTTGGCTTTGCAACCACGACCACGTGAGTTTGAATCCTGGCTCCATCATTGACAACCTGTAATGTCGGGCACATTCCTGAACCTCTGTACCTTGCTTTTGTATTTATAAAATGAACTGAATAATTGAGCTTATCTCGTGGAATGCTGAGGATTAAATGAGTTGATGAATTTAAACCACTTAGAGTAGTTCTAGTACATTAAAAAAAAATAAAATTATAAGAAGTCCACAAATGTTGGCTGTAGCTAACATCAGTGGCCAAAATCTATGTCATTCTCAGGGTTGTGTGGGGCGGACCCTAAGCAAAATCTGGGGTGACTTCAATGCTGAAAGCATGTTTGATAGGGGACACTGTGACTCCCAGATACCATGTTTGTTCATGGGGTCAGCTATTTTCTTTCAGAAAACACTGCTGCCATCTGTGAGTCCGCACTCCCTACTGCCTCCTCCATCTTTCAAGATTCTTTTGTTCCTCTCAGAAAGTAATCTTGGACTGAATCAGAAATAAGAGTCCCCAGGGTCACCATTTACTGAGTGCTCACATGTGCCTGACACTGCTAAGTGCTGGTGTGCATGATTTTGTGAACCCTCCTACCCCCAACTCCCCCGAGGTTCTTCTTACCACCCCTGCTTTACAGAGAGGTTAAGCAGCTTCCCAAAGATCGGAGAGCCAGCAAGTGGCAGAGCTGGTATCATGGCCTGGGTCTCTCTCTTATAACCCCTTCAGGACACCATTGTCTTCTGCTTGAGGCTGAGCAGGGTGAGAGGGCAGGAGACTATGTTCTAATGTGAGGAACCCTGCATAGTCATCCCACCTCTCCTCTTCATGGGACTCCGTGGATCCCTGGTAGCACACTAGCAGCATTGTCCTGAGGAACAAGAGAAGAAAGGTGTCCAGGTGGGGCCAGCCGTGAAACAGGAATTGAGATCTTTTTTCAGGACTGAGTACCCAAGGTTCTCTTGTCCTGGCTCTGTGTGACCTTGGGCCAGTCTCTTCCCCTCTTGGGGTCTCAGGGGCAAAAAGAAGGAGGCAGGACATACGTGATCCTCCCTGGCTGGCCTTTAGAATCA
The DNA here is from genome assembly GCF_021218885.2 of Marmota monax. NCBI lineage: Eukaryota > Metazoa > Chordata > Mammalia > Rodentia > Sciuridae > Marmota > Marmota monax. Next base: position 4,245,394 of record NW_026692194.1, read on the forward strand.
CAGGAAGTGGGGCTCACTAGCATCTCTGGGCATGGGGTGCCAGCCTCAAAGATTTTGTAAAAGCTCTTGGGAGGAGAACTGCTGGACTAAGGTGCCAGCCCTTGAGGCATCTGGGATGGTGTGGCCTTGTGCACGACAGGGGAAGCACACAGGCTGGCTTTGTCCCTGGAGCTGGGAACCCCCTCTGCAGAAGGCTGTCCCCCCACCCCCCACCCCGCAGGGCGGCCAAGCTGCCAGCTGCTAGCAAGGCCTATTGTTCAACAGTGACAAGAAATGGCTGCGGGAGCACAGGCCGGAGAAAGGCTGGAGGCAGGGGGAGGGGTGGGCGGGCTGGAAATCGGCTCCCAGCCCCGGCTCCCCTGGGGGCCGGCCTGTGCGCCTGAGAGGAGTCGGAGACAAACCCCCCTCCAGCGGTCTGTCCCCTCCCTCCTTAGGGTCTCCTGGACTGGGCGAGTTTGTGGGCGGAAGTGTGTGGCGCTGTGTTTGTGTCTTAGTGGAGGAGTCAGGCTGCCTGTGGAGAAGGATTGATGGTCACTCATGTCCCAGCGGAGTGACCGAAGGCAGTGCCAGGTGGCTGAGTGCTTTGAAACCGATTTCCAAGTCCACAGGGCCCATGCTCTTGCTGCGGCTAGAGAGGGCCCAGTGACGGTGACGACCCTTGACGTGGGGATTTGGCTTGATGTAGGAAGCATTTCTTGAACACTCAGGGTTCTGGTTCTGGTTTTCAGTTCTTGTGATGATCCTGGATGGTGGCTGAGCAGCCTGGGTGAGCTGGGGTGCAGAGGGGCGTAGGCCCCACTGGTAAGGGACTAGAAGGATGCATGCAGTTCGACCCTGGGTCCCTGTCCTTTGTCACACTCCAGTGATTTAACCCTTGTGGCTTAAAGAAGCTGACTGGGGGCTTGGTGCTGCGGAGAGCAGGATCTCAGCTGGCCTCCAGCAGACCAGACGTTCCTTCGCTCAGAGCTCTGTCATAGGGACTCCATGGGAACTGATCTCCCCTTTCTGTCCCTGGGAACCCCTCTCCCTGAATCCCAAACACACACAGCCATAACTCAGAGGGCAGGAGAGTCTCAGCTCTGGGGCAACCACTGCCCTCCCCATGGAACCCTCCCAGAGGAAGTTTGGCACTGGCTGGGTAACCCAGCTTTGAGACAAATCCGGGTCCCTCTTCACCACATTGCTGTCCCTAAGCCTTGCTGGTGCAGAACAACCCCGCCCCATCCCTTGGTCTCTCAGTCAGTCCCTCCCTGCCTCCCTCCTGTATTACTGCTGAAAAGTGAGCTCTGCTGTCCCTGGGCAGCTGGGTCAGCCTAGGGATGTCTGATGCCAGCGACCTCTGAGCCCTCTTGAGCTCAGAGTTTTTAGGGTCTGGTGTGCTGAGTTCTAGCTCCTGGGCTTCCAGGCAGGCCTGCGGGGTGCTGGGCAACTCCAGGACTTGGTTAATTGAAGTCAAGGGATCTGAGTCACCCACCCTTCAGGCCCCTGGGGGGTACGGGGTTTAAGGGGGACCTGAGGCTGCCCCCTGAGTACCTGGCTCCCCGCCCCCCAGAGCTGCCCAGCCCCCTGCTATGGGGTCTTTTGAGGTAGTGGTTTCTCTGTTTCCAGGTGGGCCTGAGCACTCTGAGCATGCGCAGTTAGCTTGCAGGTGTGGTGCGAGAGTGGGACTGTATGGCTCTGCTTTGCACCTCGCTGATACGCTGCCCAGCTGCCCAGGGCCCAGGCTACATTGTGGGTCATTGTGGAGATGCCACCAAGCAGAAAGCTTAGACATATCCCTCACTGGTTTGCAGCTGGCTCAGAGAGTGATGAGAGGCCAGGAATACTTTCTGGTCCCCAGTTCCTAATTGTCTGCATCCCAGGTCTGCCTGGCTCTTCAAAATGGCCCTGGGGAATAACAGGCCAATCAAGAGATCTTTGGAAGAGAGAAGGGCTCACCACCACCTAGAGCAGTCATTGCTGGTCATAAGAAGCCAGAGGACAGAAAAGGACCCATGTGATGGGTCTTGCTGGTGGCAACAAGAAGATGGGCTGGGCCACCACACAGTAGGGAGCCCTTGTGATGTGTGAGCTCCTTGTGGTGCTGGGGATTGAACCCAGGGCCTTGTGCTTGCAAGGCAAGCACCCTACCAACTGAGCTATATCCCCAGCCCAGCGTGGGTTCTTCCATTGAATGAAGCTTACAGGCTCATCCTCCAGTGCTCCCACCCCACACCAAAATCCTCAGAGTCACTCTTGACTATCCCCTTTTCTGTTCACATCCATTCTCAACAGACCCCCAACCTCCCTGCTACCAGCAGACTCCCCCCCACACACAGGATTATCACAACAGCCTCTACCTGGTCTACTGGCCCCCACCCTTGTTTGGATACTGCATACTCAACAGAGCACCCAGAGTGATCCTTTGGAAATAAACGAGGGTGCTGGGTGTGGTGGTGCTCACCTGTAATCCCAGCCATGGTGGAGGCTGAGGCCACAAGTTCAAGGCCAGCCTTAGCAATTTAGTGAAGCCCTAAGCAACTTAGAGAGACCCTGTCTCAAAAAATAAAAAAGGGCTGGGGTTGTAGCTCAGTGAACCCAAGTACCCCTGGGTTCAATTCCCAGTACTAGAAAAAGAAGAAGGAAGGAAGGAAGGAAGGAAGGAAGGAAGGAAGGAAGGAAGGAAGGAAGGAAAGGAGGGAGGGAGGGAGGGAGGGAGGGAAGGGAAGGAGGACGGACAAAGACACAAAGAGATATAAATAAAAAAATAAATGAGTTCTGTGCTTCTCTATAGGAGCACCTGGGGATCCTGAGAACATGCAGATTCTCACTCACTTAGTTGGGGGGGCCTGGGACTTTATTTCTAGCAAGTTCCCAAGTCATACTGATCCATGGAAACCACTGAGAAGCCAAAAGCTAACATTATGTTTCTCCTGTGCTCCAAGGATCCTTCTGTGTTCCTGCCTGCCTGCCTTCCTCTGTCCTTCGCTCTCTTTCTTTCTTCTTTCTTTTCTTCTCTTTCTTTTTTCCAGTGCTGGAGATCAAACCCAGGGCCTGGTACATGCTGGACAAGCCTCACCATTCTCCACTGAGCCACACCCCAGTCCTGGCCTGGTTTGTTTGGACTAAAACCCACAGTTCTCGTGATGGATTTTGTAGCCACCCCACACCTCCCCGCAGTCCCACTCACTTGGTTCCAGCTCCAACTGTCTCCAGTTCCTCGAGCGAACCTAGCAGAGTCCTCCTCTGGGCTTCATGCAGCCTGTTCCCTCTGCCTGGCTCACTCCTCCCTCCTGCCTGCTCTGCCCACCACCCAGTGCCTCTGGCTCACAGGCCCCTGTCCTGCTTGCCTTTTCTTCATAGCACTTGCTGTTTTCTCATAGCACACCTCAGGGTTGATTTGATCATTTCCTCTCCCTCATGGAATTGTACAGTCTGGGAGGACTGGGGGGAGGGGGGAGGGGGGAGGGTAGAGGAGTGTACAGTGTCTGCCTGCTGGGACTCCAGGCCAGAGCAAATCCCCCACAGAAGGACAGAGGACAGGGCTGAGGGGCAGGACAATCATGGTAGATGCTTCTTTTTTTTTTTTTTTTTAATATTTTATTTTTTAGTTGTAGTTGGACACAATACCTTTATTTTATTTATTTCTTTTTATGTGGTGCTGAGGATCGAACCCAGGGCTTCCCACATGCTAGGCAAGCGCTCTGCCGCTGAGCCCCAACCCCAGTCCTGGTAGATGTTTCTTGACCTCTTTTTACGTCTGCCCTGGGCTAAGTGTTGTCCGTGGATTATCTCATTTAATCTTCACTACAGCAAGGCAGGCCCTGTAATTGCCACCCATTGGAGGTTGGCCTCCTGCTTTGCTTGCTACCCCGTACCTCACGAGAGTCTCCCTCTCTCCCTGGGCCAGTGACCTGACTTCCTTATCCAATCCTATCCTGTCCCAGAGCCAACATTTGGCAACCTACAAGAAGGAGAAGCTTCTAACCCTGTATCCCTTCAGACCAAAGGAGCAAGCCCTGTCCCTGGGTCATGGAATAATCCAGCCCCTGCAACCAGGGACACTGTGAAGATTGAGAGGGCTCACCTGGAGGGAGAAAGCCTGAAGACACCATCCCAGGTGAGAGAATTAATGGGCATAATGACAGCGGGCTGGTCTTGTGAAAGATGTCCCCTTTACCACCCCACCCCACACGGCGTCCACCCCCTGCCTCCAGAGCTACTCCTCCATGTCTCCCGGTCTCCATGATGTGGCCTGTTGGCAACTAGTGTGGAGGGAGAGGGGCTGCCAGGCCCTGACCTGAAAGAAAGGGGAGTGGACACCAATGTTTTAAACATTATTAAAATTTTTTTTTTACAATAGATTTTATTTATCCAGAGCATTCTTAGGTTTACAAAAAAATCTCAAAAAAAAAAAATGTACAGAGTGGAGCTGGTAATGTAGCTCAGTGGTAGAGTGCATTCTATCTCACACACACACACACACACATATGCACACAAGGGTTCCCGTGTATGTGTCCTCTCCCTCCCCCCTCAGGGTTCCCCTATTACTAATATTTTGCATCCGTGTGTTACAATTTGTGACTGTTGATGAGCCAATAGTGATATATAATTATTAACCAAAGTTCACTGTTCGTACCAGAACTCACTGTTGGTGTGGTACATTCTGTGCATTTTAACAAATTTAATGACATGTGACCACCATTATTATATCATATGGAATAGTGTTACTACCCTGAAAATTCCCTGTTCCACCTGTTCATTCCTCACCTCTCCACCAGAATCCTGGCAACTATGGACGTTTTTACTATCTCCATGGTTTTGCCTTTTACAGAATGTCATATACAGTAGTTGAAAGCATATAGAGCATGAGGCCTTTTCAGACTTAGCAATACTTGTTTAAGGTTCCTCTATGTTTTTTAATAGTTTGATAGCTTTTGAGTCCTGAATAATATATATATATATATATATATATATATATATATATATATATATATATTTTTTTTTTTTTTTTCCTTTTTCTTTTTTGGTACTGGGCACTGAACACAGCACTTAACCACTGAGACATATCCCCAGCCCCTTTTATTTTATTTTTTTGAGACAGTCTTGCTAAGTTGCTTAGGGCCTCGCTAAATTGCTGAGGTTGGCTTTAAACTGGTGATTCTCCTGCCTCAGCCTCCCCAGTCACTATGATTACAGGTGTGTGCCATGGTGCCCCCCTAATTTGCAATATCTCAATGTAATATTTTGTTGATTATGTTGAGCAGAATTTTATATATTTGCTGATCATCTATATGCCTTTGGTGAGGTGTTTTTTCAAATCTTTGCCCATTTTTAAAACTGGATTGTCAGTTTTCTTTCTTTTTAATATTTCTTTAGTTGTAGTTGGACACAATACCTTTATTTTATTTTTGTATTTATATGTGATGCTGAGGATCGAACCCAGCACTGCACACATGCTAGGTGAGCGCTCTACTGCTGATCTACAACTGCAGCGCCATCAATTTTCTTATTGAAGTGTTCTTTGTGTATTTTCAAAACCAGTCTTTTTGCAAGTATGTATTTTGTAAAGATTCCTCCCCATTCTGTGGCTTGTATTTTCATTCTCTTAACAATTTTATTTTTCAGAGCAGAATTTTTTAAAAAATTTTATTGATGTCCATCTTAGTTTTTCTTAGTTTCTCACTTTTGGTGTTCTATCAAAAAAGTCATTCCCACATCCAAGATTGCCTAGATTTTCTCCTATGTCAACTTCTATGAGAAGATGTTGTTTGCATTTACATTTGTAAATTCTGCATTTTACATTTGTAAATTTGTAGTTCTGCATTTTACACTTAGGTTTATGATACATTTCAAGTTAATTTTTTGTTCTTCTTTTTGGCATTTTTCGTATTTGTTTTCTTTTATGGTACTAGGGATTGCATGCTGAGTACATGCTATAATGCTGAGCTATACTCCCAAAGCCTAGATTCATTTAAAATTTTTTTTCATTAAATACAGCTTTATTAAATTCATTTTTATATGAATCCATATCATATAATTTGTTTCAGCAGCATTTGATGAAAAGACTATTCCTTTTTATTGAACTGCTTTTTGCTGTTTTATCAAACACTTGTTAAACTGTATTTGTGTGTGTCCATTTCTGGGCTATCTATTGCTCAAAATCAAAAATTACAGGGCTGGGGATGTGGTTCCATGGTAGAGCACTTGCCTGACATACCTGAGGTCCTAGATTCAATCCTCAGTACGACAAAAAGAAAAAAAAAAATACAGCAAATTTTGTTTAAAGATCTTAATTGGTTTTATTTGCAAATCTTAAATCAGGCAACATTTTATTCCATGAAATAAATAAGCATTCCAATGAGATGAGTAGAAGAGATTGGATTTATAAGGCTGGGCACCGTGGCGCGAGGCTGAGGCAGAAGGATAGCTATTTCAAAGCCAGCCTCAGCAACAGCAAGGCACTAAGCAACTCAGTGAGACTCTGTGTCTAAAATACAGAATAGTGCTGGGGATGTGACTCAGTGGTCGAGTGCCCCTGAGTTCAATCCCTGGTATCCAAAAGAAAAAAAAAAGAGAGAGAGAGATAGAGAGAGAGAGAGAGAGATTGGTTTTATAGACAGAGAAGGGTTGAAGAAAGGAGAAATAAATAATTTAAAAAGCAGACTGGTCATTTCAAAGTTACTTTTACTTTTCCTTGTAAGTTAGAGACTGAGATACAAAACAATAAAAAATAGCTGATTAGTTAAGTTCAGGTTACAAAAAAAAAGCAAAATGAACTTCATTATCATGCTGATTAAAACTGTCCTGGGAAACTTGGCTATCACCTCTCTCACTGCTTTTCTCAGAAGATAAGAACTTAGTTTGGGGGGCTGGGATTTTAGCTCAGTGGTAGCGTGCGTGCGTGCCTGCCATGTACAGGCACAGGGTTCGATCCTCAGTACCACATAAAAATATATAAATAAAATAAAAGTATTGTGTCCATCTGCAACTAAAAAAATATTTTTTATAAGTTATAAGGCAGTAAATTCTTATTTTTATTTTTATTTTTTTTTAAAAAAGGAACTTGGCTCTGGTGGAACTCTAATGTGAGTGATTCCATTTTGACTTTTAGTCTGATCTATTAGAGCCTAGTGCAGGACCTTAGTCCAAACCAACAGCCTCCTCAAATTTTTATTTAACAGTGTTCTGGTCTACTTATCTATCCGTGTATCTGTTTTTCAATACCATGCTGCCTTGATCACCGTAACTTTATACAGTGAAATGGGGAGAGGCAGTCCAACCAACTTTGTTTTTCTCAATTTCAACATGTCTTTAGCTATCCTGGGTCTTTGCTTCTCCACATAAACTTTAGAATCAGTTTGCTAATATCTTACACAATAGCATGCTGGGATTTTGATTGTGATGATTGTCTTGAATCTCTAGATTGAGTTTAAAAGAATTGATGTCAGAGCAATAGTGAGTCTTCCTAACCATGAATATGGACTATCTCTGTTTACTTAGATCTTTGCTTTCATTCTTCCGTGATTTGCAGTTTTCCTCAAATTAGATTTTGCATGTGTTTTGTTAAATTTATTTCTTATTTTGGGGTGCTAATGTAAATAGTTGTGTCTTTAATTTCTAGTTCCAAAAACATTCAAAACTTCAACATTCTAAACATGAATCAGGTTACCTCCTGGTTCCCCTACCTCATTTTCCCCACTAACCTTCAAGTGTCATCTCCCTCCCTTGCCAGACCTCCCCTCCAACCTCAGCTTTCCCGTGTTCTCCCTCCCACAGAGCCATCATCGCACAAGCCTTTCTGACCTGGGACCACCTCTCCAAGCTCCATCCTGCCACAGAAACTTTGCACCTGCTACCCCTCGTTTTCTGTTATTGTGAACCCTCTCCTACTTCTATTTTTATAAACCAAAGACAGTTAAATATCAGTGATAATATAAGGTTCTTCTCCTCAATATGTCTCACTCCTTGTAATCCTCCAAGTCTCAGCTTATGTGCCAACTTCTCAGAGTGAACTTTTCTGGCCCCCTCATCCCCATCTAGGCACATCACTGTTTTATATTCTCCAGCCTTTATCACCATCAGAAGTCATCTCATGTATTCATATGTTTCCTGGTCTCTTACCTTCTTTCCCTCTTCTGGCATTCAGGAGTACTTCTGAACAGTAGAGACCTTGTCTTAGTGAGCAAGTCCCCTAGAGACCAGATAGGCTGTGGACCCTATTTGGTCCACCCTAAGGGAGGGGAAGTACGCACACCCACCTCAAAATCATCTTATGCCATATTATCAGCTAGATCTCTGGTTGGGGAGGGAGCCTGATTCACCTGACTTAGAACCACAGGGAAACATGACATTTCTGCCCCTAAGGGTTGAGGACCAAATTAATAATCTTCACAATCATGTGGTTGGAAGCAGAGGGAACGGGGTGAGAAGCAGCTCTGCTCTGGCAGCACCCATTTGTTTCTCCAGCTACCACTTTGTTCAGTCTATCCCACACTCAGCAACAGAATGGCTTTCCTTACATCACCAGCTCTCTCCTGCCCCATTGACAGCTCCCGGAGTCCCCGCAAAGGATGGCCTTCTTCCCTCTCTCCCTGACCAAATCCTGCCCATCTGGAGCTCAGATTTAGCTAGAGACATTCTCCGAGTCCACCTACAATACAAGTTCCTGGGCTTCTCCTATTGGGTGCCCAGATTAATTTGCTCAACTCACAGGGTTTCTTTGAGGACTACTGAACCCTGTTTCAGAGCTTAGGTTTGGCAGGATGGGGATGGAGTGCAGAGACTGAGTGCCGCTTTGGCTGGTGTGTATGACTTGTAGGAAGGGGAAGGAGAGGAGCCTGAGGGGCCTCCCACCTGGAAAGGTCCTTTGGGGGCAACATCTCCTCCATGATAGGGGCCACAACCCCCAGAGTACATAAGCTCAGGGAGGTCAGGTGTAATGCCCTCGAGGGGGGATCCACGTAGCAGTTCCCCCTCCCCTGCCTCCCCTCCCTTCTCCGAAGTGTGGAGCCAGCCGGTTTGACTCAAGTGGCAGGAAAAATGCCCCCCTTCCCCAAGCTGCTGCACATCTGTGCCCAGACAAAGCCAGCTATTAATCCAAGCCTTTGTGTGAGTGTTTGGGTGTTGAATTCCACTTGGATCTGCCGCTTTTGGAAGGGGAGATTGGAGGGGATTTAGCAAGGACAAAAGGAACCCACTGAGTGGAATGGTGGGGCGGGGAAGCAGGGAAGCTAAGAAACCCAAGTGCATTCACTCCCAGCCTGGTCAGGCCTTCTGGGAGCCAGCTTCAGCCAGAGCTGAGCGGCACCCGGATTCCCAGGGTCTGAGTCACAAAAAGGGGGCACTTCCCAGAAAATAAAAAAACCACCAGTTCCACTGGCCTGACAGGGGTCTACCTTTTACTCCAGCTGCTGCTCAGGGGGGCAGAGGCCCTGCTAGGACCTAGGCACTGCTCCTTTCAGACTTGGAAGCTCATTGCTCAGACAAGTCAAAGGGTGGGAGTCAGGAAGAGAGAGAAGAAGCCCCCAACCCCAGGGACCATGTCTAGACCAGGGAGCGGGTGCCAAAGCCACAAGGAGTCCCCAGCTGAGATAACAGCACTAAGGTGAGGACCTGAACAAGAACGGAGGGCCAGGATGGAGTTGTCCAGGTCTCGGTCTCTGGTGGAAGCTCAGTATTCAGGGAATACCATCTACGCAAGTCCTAACTGACCCAAGCATCAAACACGCAGAGTAACCCATGATGGGGTTACACTGTGTATGTGTTGTGTAAGTGTGCTCACGTGTGCAAATGTGAGCGTGTATTATAAGGGAAGGCAGTTCTGTGGAGAAGACCTGCATCCTGGGAAAGTGTTACTTGATTAGATTATTTAGCAGAAGCTCTGGTCTTGTTGCCAGACTGCTGGGCGGGCAGCCTGGGGTGGGAACTGAAACACCCTAATCTGCCCCTGCCCCTCCTACTTTGTTAATTTCATTTAAAACATGAGACTTCCCATCTGCAGGGATTGACTCCAACTCATGGAGTTGTCAAGTCACACCAAGAAGTACACATGATTTTAACTCTAGGTGGGTGTGGAAATACACACTCAAAGCTTCTCCCACCTTACCTGAGACACGTGGAGATATCATTCAATCATTGATTAAATAGTTAGCTGAATGATAACATTGTAAGACCAAATTCTGGGTTAGTTGCTGCTGGGTAGCAAATATAAAATGTGGTCCCTGGTGCCTGCTTGCACGGTGATAAAGAAGATTCTGGGCTTATTTAACTATTTTCTACTTGGTGTTAGCACACTGGGATGTGTTATTCTCTATCTTATTAACTGTAGAAATGAAGAGTCTTTCATTCACTCACCCTTCGCTCATTCAGGAACAGCGAAGGCAAGTCTGGCCCAATGCTCTCTCAACTCCCTCTTGGACTTTGGGGAAGGGAGTTTGGGAATTAAGATGGGGGTGGGTGGGACATAACCTGTTGCTGTCAAGGCACTCTTTTTGAGGCCTGGCAGCCCTACTCTGGAAGGTGGGGGGAGAGTAAGTGGGACCAGTCTCTTTGACTTCGAGATGGGGCTTTTTAGAAGACATAAAGCCACTTCTGTTCACCATTTTGCCAGAGCACATCAGCACTTTTTTGGGGGGGTCCCGGGATTGAACTCAGGAGCACTCAACCACTGAGCCACATCCACAGCCTTATTTTGTATTTTATTTAAAGGCAGAGTCTCACTGAGTTGCTTAGTGCCTTGCTGTTGCTGAGGCTGGCTTTGAACTCAGGATCCTCCTGCCTCAGCCTCCCTAGCCGCAGAGATTACAGACATGCGCACTGAGTGCCATCTGCACATTTGCTGAGGAGTCCTGAGTGGCTGGGTGGAAGGCCCAGCCCTGCACTGCCTGGGCAGTTTTGTCCTAGTGGAGACTTTGCTCTGTACTCAGGAGCTGGGCCAACTCTGGGCATAGCTTCTCCTCTGTGCTGACAGGGGCGGGGTGGGGGGTGGTGATCTTTGAGTGGAGGTGGTTTGTATTCCCCAAGGCAAGGTCACATCACTGTAAGGAAGGGCAGGTGAAAATGAACAGTGGCAAATTTCGAAGATGCGTTCTGAGGCTGGGGACAGCTCCCGCCCATCCCGGAGTGGACTGCAGCAAATGGAATTACTATGAGGAGGGAGGGTCAAGAGAGGGCAAGGGGACATTACAGGAGGTGTGACAGGGCAGGTGGGGGAAGGGGCTAGGGTCAGAAGCCCTAATCAAGTGGCCTCCCAGGCAATTGGTCCAGGCACAGAATCCCCCAAGGCTCTGCTCTGCTGGGAGCAGGTGGGCTTGAGGAGGATCAGAATCATCACCATCCAGAGGCTCCCTGTGTGCATCTGCCCACCCTGGGTGCAGGGAGAGTCTGGCTTCCCAAATAAAAGCAACCAGAGTAGCATTTATTGAGTGTCCTGTACAGGGCAATGTACTAAGTTTTTTTTTTTTTTTTGTTGTTGTTGTTGTTTTTAACATTGCATTATCTCAGTAAAGCTCAGAGCAACCCAAGAGGTCATTTCTACTATTATGCTCACTTATAGCTGCTGCATGGAAGATTAGAGAGGCAGAAACGTATCCAACATCACGTTGCTAAATAGAGCTGGAGTCAGGACCTTAAATGGAGGATCCCTCAGACCCCCAGAATACTTTTTTACTTCCCCAGCTCTATCTCCTCCACCCTTCACAACCAGCAATGTGGAAAAGAACTGGAAGAGGAGAAAAAGTCCAGTTTGAGCTTCTGTTATTGCAACTTGGTTGAATGTGGGATGGCTGGTCAGGAAATTATCTGGGGATTTCATTGCTTCAAGATGTAAACCAGCTACTTCCAGAGGAAAACAGATTAGCCATCTTTGGAGAGTAAATATTTTATTTTTACTTTTTAAATTTCATTTATTGTGGTGCTGGGATTGAACCCAGGGCCATGTGCATGCTAGGCAAGCATTCCACTACTGAGATGCATCCCTGTCCCAAAGCAAATTTAAAAAAAAAAAAAAATATATATATATATATATATATATATATATATATATATATATATATATATATATAGAAACAAACTGGAAAATCCAGAGAAACAAAAATAAAAATATAAAATACCCTTGCACGATTCAGGGATACTGACAGCTAAAACCTTGACATTTATTTTTGCAAGCTCCTTCCTAAGTACATGGGCACATATACGTTTCAAACTCTTTTGTTTTTTAAGGCACTAATATTATTATTATTATTTGGAAACTGCTTTATTTCACTGATTAATTTATCTGAACATCTTCCCAAGTCAGGACTTATTTATCCTCTAGGTCATATTCACTGGCTCTATGGCATTCTATTCTATGACTGTACCTTAATTCATTAAGTTAAATTAAATGTTAGATATTTAGGAATTTTCATTTTTTTTGGTTCCCTGTTATGATTAACCATTAGTTAAATCTCAGTACATTCCCATCTAGAATCTTAATGTAAAACTGATGGTCAAAAGGTGTGTGGTGTGTGCCCAATTGCCTTCACAAAAGATTATAGCCTTTTATTCCTAGAAGGGTTTGAAACCCAACCTTCTCCCTGCCCCCAACAAACACACACACACACACACACACACACACACACCCTTGTTATGCCTGGTAATATTCTTTCATTAGGGGAAAAAAAAAAGGTTGACAATTTGATACATGAAATGCTATCTCATTATTGTTTTATTTAGCATTTCTTTAATTATTAATCAGGGTCAACAGGTTTTCATGTGTCTATTAGCCATTTTTTATTTTGACTTGGTGAATGCCTCTGTCCATTTTTCTATGGGAGGATCTTTTTTTAACACAGCTGTGTTATTTTAGGTGAGTGGTTCTCAGCCCTAGCATATTAGTCACCTGAAAGACTTTTAAAAACGGGGATAGAAGGAAGGAGAGAGAGAGAGAGAGAGAGAGAGAGAGAGAGAGAGAGAGAGAGAGAGAGAGAGAAAGGGAGGAAAGAAGAGAGCTTCAATCCAAGGTAAATATTCGAGGGCCTAGACATCAGTAGTTTTGGTGTTCTATGCTTCTAATTTGAGCCACTGTTATAAATTAGATTTCTCCCACTGCCTGGCTCCAAATGCTTTCATTGCAGAATCTATTCTCATTTCATTGATACCCAGTTTTCTCTGGTGAAAAATGGTGGCAGGACTGCAAAGCAACACAGCAACCCCTCTTTCTTTTTTTTTAAACCATACGATTTATTTTTATTTTTTTTTAGTTATACATGACAGCAGAATGTATTTTGACATATAATACATACATGGAATGTACATACATCAATCATATTGTCTGTTCTATTCTGCTGCCCTTCCTATCCCTCCTACTCCTCCCCTCCTCTCCCATCCTTTCTCTCTGCAACCCCTCTTTCAAACTGTAAATCCCACAGAGTAGGAGGAGTTTCAGGAAAGAGGGTGAGGTGCCCTGTGATGGTCAGGCTTTCTACCAGGTGGGTGGGAAAAACCTGAAAAGAGCTTGCTCAGGCCTTGAGACTTCCCTGCAGACCTGTGGGCCATAGGTGGAGAAGGAAGCTGGGACTGTCTGGAGCTCCAGCTTCCCTTTTACACCCTCTGCAGATGCACAGTAATCTTGCCCTTTCTCAGCTTCCAGATTGAGGATTAGCATCTTGTCCAAGGGAAGTTCATCTCTTTCCAGATGCCAGCATAAGAGAGAAAAGAGGAGTTTGGGTCCAAGGAATGGAATCCTTCAGGACAGAGCTGCCCTCAGGCTCTGAGACTAGAACCCTCTTCTAGTGTTCTGGAGGGGTTGATGACATTCTCAGACTTATTTGAATTCACTTCCGTTAAAATCCAAAGAATCGCTGGGTTTGGTGGCACATGCCTGTAATCCCAGTGGCTCACGGAAGGCTGAGGCACAAGCATTTCTGGGTTCGAAGCCAGCCTCAGCAAAAGCGAGGTGCTGAACAACTCAGTGAGACTCTGTCTCTAAATAAAATACAAAATAGGGCTGGGGATGTGGCTCAGTGGTCGGGTGCCCCTGAGTTCAATCTCTGGTATGCCTCCCCCACCAAAAAAAATCCAAAGAATCTGTTTCCCTTCCTCTCCACTGTGGCTCCACCTTTATGCACACCTGGGAGACAAGATGGGATGTAAAAGGTCTTTCAGGCAATTAAGTAAGGAAGGTCCCTGGAAACCTCAGGCTGACTCAGGGGCAGGGGTCCTCACCGGTACCCAACCTTCCCCACACCCAGGCTGTGTCCAACCTCCCAGCCTCATTTCCCACCTGCCTCTGTGAGCCCTAGGCTCCTGCACCAGTTCCCTGTAGCCCCTGTGCTTTCCTGCCCAGACTCAACTTTGAATATTCCTTGAATTAGTTTGCTGTACTGAAGATTGAATCCAGAGCTTGCATATGCCAGGGAAGTGCTCTGCCTCCAAGTTAGATCCCCAGCCCTATTTTATTTCACTTATTTCATTTTACTTTAAAGACAGGGTCACACTAAGTTGCTCAGGCTGGCCCTCCAACTTGCTGTCCTCCTGCCTCAGCCTCCTAAGTAACTGGGGGTATAGGCATGTGCCATCATGCCTGTCTGTAAATTTGATTTTTATTGGGCACTTGTGCCAGGGAACATACCCTATCTTCATTAGTTTATTAATTGCTCATAGAGCCCTTTTATTATCCCATTTCATAGATGAGGAAAGCGAGACTAGCTCAGTAGAACTTGCCCCAAATCAAGGGCAATAGAGGGCAGAACCAGGGCTTTGACCCCAAGGTGTTCTACTGCTCAGGTTTTATATCACAGGCACTGACCTTCTCATGTGACCCCAGGGAGCTTAAATTCCAGCAGATGTTCTGGCTCCCTCCCCTCCACTCTCACTACCTTTTGCTCTCTATTCAGCATTTAGTCTAACCTGCCTCAAAATGGAATTTTCCATGATTTCCTCCAGGGCAGACATCTGTCTTCCTATCTTTTATTTTAATTTTTTATTTTTTGGTACCAGGGATTGAACCAGGGGTACTTAACCACTGAGCCACATCCCCAGCCCTTTTAGATTTTATTTAGAGACAGGGTCTTACTGAGTTGCTTAAGGCCTCACCAAGTTTCTGAGGCTGGCTTTGAACTTGAGATTCTCCTGCCTTAGCCTCTCAAGTTGCTGGGATTAAGGTGTGCGCCACCACATCTGGCTATGGCTTGTTTTTTTTTTGAGGCTGGGTCTGGCAGCTGGGTCTAGGCAGGCCCCAAACTCCTCTGCTCAAGTGATCCTACAGGTCCAGCCTCCTGGGCCACCCCACCTGGCTCATCTTTTTTAAAAAATATGTTATTTTTCTAAGATGAATGATATATATTTCGCATAAAGCAGGAATCCTACAACATTTATTTTTATTTTTATTTGTGTATTAAAGAATGAACCCAGGGGGTCTACCATTGAGCTACATCTCCAGCCCTTTTTATTTTATTTTGAGACAGGGTCTGGCTAAATTGACCAGGCTGGCCTTGAACTTGTGATCCTCCTGCCTCAACCCCCTGGGCTGTGGGGATTACAGGCATTCGCCACCGCACCCAGCCACAATACTACTTTCTTATAAGTACTGCCTGCTCACTGGTTGCGCCAATGGAGCTCCTACAGTACTGTATTCTATTCTGCTTTTTGCTTTATGTCATATACAATCCCCCATATCGGAAATTCTTTGAGGATGGAATTTTTACTTTATTCTTTTGTGGTACTGGAGAATGAACCTGGGCCCTTGCAGGTTAGGCAAGTACTCTACTACTGAGCAGTACTCCCAAACCTGAAAAAAGGGATTTTTCATCTTTGTGTGTGGTGTTGGGGATCAAATATGGGACTCAAACTCAGGCAAGCACTCTATCAGTAAGCTATCTCCAGCTCCCTAAAATGGCTTTTTTTTTTTTTTTTTTGGTCCTGGGGATTGAACCCAGGGGTGCTTAACCCCTTAGCCACATCCCAGCCCTTTTTATTTTTATTTTTTATTTAGAGAAAAGGTCTTGCGAAGGTGGTTAGGGCCTCCCTAAGTTGCTAAGGCTGGCTTTGAACTTGCGATCTTCCTGCCTCAGCCTCCTGAGTTGCTGGTGTGAGCTACTGTGCCTGGCCTCAGAATGGCACTTTTGATGGCAGCAGATTGTTCTCTCCTGTGATTGTGTCAGTCTCTAAGCAACATTCATAACTGTTAACAGTTCCTTTAAGGTCTCTCTGATTGTTCCCACAGGAGAAACTCCTGGAGTGGAATCTTTGGGACGGAAGAGGGAGGGGTCTTTTCAAGGCTTTGATGCAGCACAATTGGACATGGACAAACGCTTACTCTCTCAAATCCTCTTCTATCCTCACTGTGGGTGTCCTCAAGACCAGCCAGAAAAGCCCCATCCGTAGGGCCCCCTCTTCCCACTACTCCTTTAAAGATTCAAGTCACCTCCCCATGTCTGACCTGGAGTCCACTATCAGAATTATCCCCTTGAGTTAAGAGCAGGGTGGTTAGTTGGGTGAGAGGGCAGGATGGTTAGTTGGGTGAGAGGGCCTGTGCCTGTAATCCCAGCAACTCAGGAGGCTGAGGCAGGAGGATCCTGAGTTCAAAGTCAGCCTCAGCAATTTATCGATACCCTCAGCAATGCAGTGAGACCCTGTCTCTTAATAAAATAAAATGAAAAAGCGTTGGGGATGTGGCTCAGTGGTTAAACACCCCTGGATTCAATCCTGGTACCTAAATAAATAAATAAATAGATAAATAAGAGTGGGATGGTTTAAAGTTTGTTGGCTGCAAAATGGACTTCCACCAGGGAACATTCTAAGACAATAGTTCTTAACTAACAATGGCCAGGAGATTAACCTCTGTCACTAGGTTACCAGTAGAGACTTGGCCTCAGGGTATGAGGCACATTACAGAGGTATACATATGTTAAGTTTTATTGCAAACATTATGTAAAAATATTAAATATTCTGGGGAAAAAGATACAAAGTCATGGCCACATCTTTTAAATTTTTTTTTCATATTTTCTAGGTAAGGGAAGTAGTTCTTTTCCTATGAAATGAGAATAATCTTTAGCGAACTCCAGATCAATATCTTCAGATGTTTCCAGCACCTTCTGGGACAGATTCTTATTCAGCCTATGAAGGACACCCTTAGGGCAATGGCCCAGTCTCTCTGCAGGATCTGTGAGTTTATCAGGTGCTGTGAGCCCCCCAGAGGCCAGCACACGCAGTCAGAGGAGTTCTCCAGCTCCATTGCAAACAACTTTGGGCTTAATACAAACAGAGGTTCAGTGGATCAATCCTTTGAGGAAATTTGGCCAAGTTCCACATCAGTCCCGGCCGTCTTCCAAGAAAGACCATTTTTATTAAGGAACCCCAGGATTACCTTAGCAACAATTCTCCCTGTTTCACCAATCAGCAATCAGCAGGACACCCTGCTATTTGAGGGAACCAAGACAGGGTCCCTGTCTTCAGGGAGCGCAGTCTACCCTCCCGAACAATTTGGAGTTCCCGAGCAGAGGGTCTCCAACGTCAGTGCCCTTGGGAAGCGCCTGGGGGGCCTGGGGCACTCGGCTGGTCTAGGAGATTCTGATCCAAGAGTTCTGCGGGGCTGGAGAGTTTGCACCCGGGGCGGGGGTGAGGATGCATAGGGCACCTGCTGGTCCTGGGACCGCACTCTGAGCAGCGCTAGCCGGGGAGGTCAGAGCAAGTGACAGCCGGGGACCGCGACCCAGGGGAGACTGCCAGGGCTGGAATCAGAGGTGGGGAGCCGAGGGAGCTCCGGGCGCAGGAGGCGGTCGGCACAGAGGCGGTCGGGGCGCGGCCGCCAGGCCCTGGGAGCTGGACAGAGAAGGCTCGCAGGCCCAGATCTCAAGCGTCCGCAAGGGCCGGCGACACTGCGACTCCGTACGGTTCCGCCGCACGGGTCCGGAAGGTGAGGCCTCCTGCAGGCCCCGGCGCTCGGATCCAGCCTCCCCGGCAGGTCCGGATTGCACCGCGGGGATTCGCCCAGAGCGACCCGCTAAGAGGGCGCCCGGGCACCGAGGCCCCAGTGGACCCTGCCGCGGGCGGGGCGGGCCAGAGCTTCCTCTCGCCACCCAGGGCGCCAGTGGCACCCCGGAGTTTCCCTGGCGGCCAGCCCCGCCTGGCGACACCCCCTCCCCCCGGTTTCTCAGTTTGTCTGGGCCTGGGGACAGAGGGAGAGTTAGGAGACTGTCGCACAAGGGCAAAGTGGTTTGAGGAGGGGAGGGCCCTCTGAAGCCTGTCACCTCAACTTCTTCGCTCTGTCTAGGCTGATAAGGTTCCTGCCTCTCAGTCACCTCCTCTCCCCCAGTTTCCTGTCATCAGAGCACTGGGCTCCCCCGCAGTCCACAGAAGATAAAAGGCTTCAAACGTATACCCCACCCCCACCCTGGTCCCCAGGCACATTCAGAGCGCTGGCCACCTCTAGAGCCTGGTTCTACCCCCAGCGCAGGTCCTCTCAGCTGGTACTTTCAAAAGCTCGCTTCACCTTCCTGGCCTCAGTTTCTCCTTCTATAAAGCAACCAGGTTAGATGGTGATGGTCTCTGAGGCTCCTTCCAGCTCCAAAGGACTTTAACTGGCCACTTTAAACACCTCCATGTAAGCGTCAGAGGGTAGAGCTGGTCTGGATCAGAGAGGAGAGACGGGCTGCAGGCTGTGAAGTGGGGCAGAGGAAGGGAAGCTGGAGGCAGAAGAGGGGGCATTGAGGAGACCTTTGCCAGCCACTCCCCACCCCAGTCCTGGCCTCCAAGAGCATGCTAGGGGAGTCCCAAAGGCCTATACCAAGGAAGGCCTCCAAGGGAATCCCCTCACTATCTGGGTGTGTGAGTTTGCAGAAATATGTTTGCCAGAGGATGAGGGAACAGGAAGGAACGTGCAGCTCAACTGGAAAATCCAGCTGGGCAGGAGACAGGACTTCAAGTTCTGAGCAGAAAGTTCATTAGCTTTTAGTTTAGGGTATACACATGCTTCCAAGACTATGTGCAAATGACATTTTTTTTTTCACTTAAATTCACTTTCCTATAAATTTAGTCAACATGTTCAAAGATGCTGGTTCTTTAATTTACAAGATTGACAGCAGTTTTCAACACATTAACCCAAAGGCTTTCATGTCCTTCCCAGCCCATCCCAACCCCCTTCCACAGAAAGAGAAGCTTCCACAAAACACCCAAATGGAGCTGGGTGTAGTGACACACATCTGTAATTCCAGTGACTCGGGAAGCTGAGGCAGGAGGATCCCAAGTCCAAGGCCAGCCTCAGCAACTTAGAGAGATCCTGTCTCAAAATTTTTAAAGAAGAAAAGAAAAGAACTGGGGATGTAGCTCAGTGGTAAAGTGCCCCTGGATCCAATCCCCAGTGCCAAAAGAAAAAAGAAAAAAAAATACAAATGATTCAAGGAAGTATGTATATAAAACATTTTCTGTATATGACATACTTCTCTGAACCTTTAAGTAGCTTCTCTGAACCTATAAGTAACTTAAAGATACATGTATGGGGATGTGTTTATTTACCCATTCACAGAATCCAGGAGGTAAAGTTTAAATAACTTTTAGGAAGAACAGGATAAAATTGGGTCCTGAATGCAATAGGAGTCTTTGATAGCTGCTCCCAAGTTCAACAATTTGAAGTCTGACTGCAATTGTCCTCCAAAAATCTGGAGTAAGGCAATCTTTGAGTTTAACCTGATGCCTTCACTGTGCTGTGATTGGGGGACACTGAGCAAGGCACTTACTTGTGGGCCAATCAGCAGGGCCTGGGGGCTGACCCATGCATGTTTCACCCACCCTGCAGTTTCCACACCAGCAGGGTTTTGGGAAGTGGAGGTGGGCAGACAGACCCAAGGATGACCTGGAGAAGAAAGACCAGATAGGTGCAATGGACACAGAGTGTTTGAGAAAGTCCGCCTGAGGCCCTGTTTCTAAGTACAAAGCCCCTTACCTCCCAGGACTGATGTAGTGCATACAATTGTTAGACTGAGATCCACCAGTCAGGCATGCTGGAGATCCAGAACCAGAGGAAGAAGCCCAGCTTCTTGGAAGGACTAAAATTTGACCTCTTCAGCAGAAATGTTTAAAGCTATAGTTCCTAGTGGTGCAGGTTGTGCACCACTGTAGCTTCCGGAGTGCCTGTGAAGGTGCTCCTTGGAGTTGTCATGCTCAGTGTGTGTGGTCTTGGGGGTATGTCATTATTCAAACAACCAGGACCAAACACATATACACACATTTTTTTTTTTTTTTTTTTGCGCAGTTTCTTCCCTTTTGGCAATCTTTAGAAACAACTTGGTGAGGTACTGGCTAACACCTGACCTCTTAGAATTGCCCACTGGTATGGCTCCTACAGAGCTCAATCTCAAATGGCCTGAATCCTGGAGGATCCTTCTTCCCCTGAGAGGCCACTCCTGCAGAACTGTAAACACTCACATGGCCAATGATGGTGGACAAGAGGCCCAAGCAGGGCATTAGGTGGGGGTGGGGGAGCTGCCTTGTCAATTTCTCTCCACCTATACAAGGCTCTCACTGGGGCCCCTGAGACTGGTGCAGAAGAGAGAATGAAAGTATTAACTTTGAGATCTGGGCTTCATCTCCACCTCTGGGACCAAAAGCTACCTCTTGTGGGTTGCAGGCTCTGGAAGCCTGGCTATTCCCTGGTACCCAGGAGCTGTCCTTCATTTCTACCTTCTTTTGACCCCTCCCTCGTCACTGTGCTTAGAGTGACCTCTTGCCCTCTGAATTCCCAACTTTCCTCTGGCTCTTGGTTCTCACAGCAGGAGATATATAACCATGGGGTCACCTTGGGCAAGTTGCCAGACTTCAGTGTTATCACCTGTAGCACAAAATAGTAGTAACAGGAGATATCAGGGGTGTCTTGCAGCTCAAATGAGATATCAGGTCCTCTTCCTACGGCCACAGGCATCTACAGCTGGCTTCGCTAGGTTTAAATTCATCTGCCATGGGTTTTTGGGTAAATTACTTAACCTCTTTGTGCCTCAGTTTTACCATCTGTAAAGTGAGATGAGAATAATGGTACCTACTTCATAGGACTGCTGGGAATTAGACGGGAAGCATCATGAATGATACCTGGCACTTACCATGTGCTACTGTGGTTACTATAGAGCCTAACATTGTGCTATGCATGTAGGGAGCCCTCAAGGAATGGTAAAAAGAGCTGGGCATGATGGCAAACACCTGTAATCCCAGTAGCTTGGGAGGCTGAGGCAGGAGGATTGAGAGTTCAAAACCAGCCTCAGCAAAAGTGAGGCACTAAGCACTAACTTAGTGAGACCCTGTTTCTAAATAAAATACAAAATAGGGTTGGAAATGTGGCTCAGTGGTCAAGTGCCTCTGAGTTTAATCCCTGATACCTCCACCCCACCCCCGCAAAATGATAAAAAGAAATGAAGACACAACCTGCCTCCTCCCCTGGACCTTGAATCCTCCAGTAGCCTGAGCTCCTGGGTGAGGCAGGGCAGAGCGATGTTTGACACAACTTTGTTGATTGCTGTATCTCAAGAGCTGGCAGGTGCTATCTCTGTGCTTTCCTTACCCTTCCTTGGGGGTGAGGGTGGTTTCCAAACTCCCTTGGAAAATGGATGACAGCTACAGACCTTCTTCCCATAAAGGTACTCAGAAACAAATAGTCATAGTACATTGCACACAGTTTCAGAGGGTTCCTGGCCCCCCATCTGCCACCCCCAGAACCAGGGTGAGAAGCCCCACTTCTAGATGATGTCTGTTGCATGTCTCATTTGTGGGTTTTACCCCAACAAAACAAAAGCTAGTCCTCCTCCTTCCCTCATGGATTGGTGGTGCCAGGTTGCCCTCGCCCTCCCCCCACCAGGCCCTCTGGCTGAGTGCCTACTCCAAGCCACAGCCCTTGGCAAGGCATTGAATGCAGCACCTGTTCAGCATTTGAGACAAAAAAAAAAAAAAAAAAAAGGTGAGGAACCAGATCCAACTTAAAAAAAAAAATCAGACAAAAGGAAACATCCTCCAAGCCAAGTGCCATAATTCACAGGACTCTTATTTGCTGAACAGAACTGAATGGTATTTATGGCCGAGAGGCCTTGGACTCACCCTCAATCAAGGGATCCAGGAGTTGCCCAAACTCCAAGGGAGGAGAGGGCTGGGTGGCCCGGGGGTTGGCAGATCAGACAGCTGGCAGGGAAGACTTTGTTGGTCACAAGATGTGGGTTTTATTCCCCCCCTAAATGTTAAATATAGTTTCTGTCCCTGTTTCTGGGAAGATGATAACCTTGAATGATATCTATTTGCTTGGGGTCAGTTATGCGTTTGCCATTGGACTAATTGCTCTGGGGCCCATCCATTCATTCATTCACTCATTTGTTCCAGGTTTATCTGGTGCCTTCTGTGTATGAAAAGCTATTCCAGGCTCTGGAGGTACAGCACGGAACACAGCAACAAAGGTCTCTGTCCTAATAAAGTTCACAGTCCCGGCAAGAGGACAAAACACACAAAATAAACATCTCATGTTGGAGGGTGATATGTGCTCAGAAGAAAAACACAGCAGTCAGTGTTCCAGAGAGGCCTGGGGCACTGTCTCAGCTAGTGGGTAGGAAAGGCTTCTTTAGGAGAGCCCAGAGGGAGGGAGGGAGCCATGCAAGGTTCTGAGGAAGGTCCAGTCAAGAAGGAGGGCCCTCTACCAGGTGGCCAGCCCGGTTGTTGGGATAGTCAGCAAGAATGATGACCAGCTGAGACAGTTCCTACTGCAGGGGCTCTTTGGATGACAAAGCTTCAGAATGTCCCCTTACTTACAGGCTATACTGTTGGAGGAAATATAGGGGACAGAAGGACAAGCTAAATGACACCAGGAATAGACAATCAAATAAATCCAGAATGTGGGACATTCTATCATTCTATAAGACAACTGGCCTTATCTCTTAAAAAAAAAAAAGCAATGTAATGAAGAAAATAGGAGGGGAGATCATTCTAGATTAAAAGAAACATACAAGCCATGCATAGTAGAGGCCAAGGCAGGAGGATTGCAAGTTCAAGGCTGGCCTCAGGAACTTAGTAAGGCCCTAAAAAACTTAAAATAATACATAAAAAAGGCTGAAGATGTGTCTCAGTGGTTAAGCACCCCTGGGTTCAATGAAAGAAAGAAAGGAAGGAAGGAAGGAAGGAAGAAAGAAAGGAAGGAAGGAAGGAAGGAAGGAAGAAACTAACTACTGGAATATGTCCTCTTTGAGTAGCCCCTGGTTTGAACAAGCAGCAATAAAAGACATTTTTGGCACACTTCAGGGAACTCCAACATATGTCAACAATGTCAATTTCTAAATGACATTCAGAAATTATTAACTTTCTTAACTGTGAGGATGGGATTGAGGTCAGGTGAGTGAATATCCCCTTGTTTTGGATATGATGTTGGTGTGTATGGTGACATGTGATAATGTCCATGATTTATACTGAAAATTTCAGCAAAGTAAATAAGTAAATAAAATCTAGCATATGTGAGGCTAGAGATGACTCAAGGGAGAAGAATGAGATGCTCCAAGAGGCATGGCAGCCTTCCTGGACTTGGCGAGACACTAAGTGCTTGGCAAACCCCGGTGGTGTGCACTTTCTGTGTGGTCCCAAAGGAATGTGACCCAGCACCTGGCACATAGTAGGTGCCTAATAAAAGTTGGATGAATGGATGGATGGATTGTCTTTATTGGAATTCACTTCCCAGGATGGTTTCTAGCCCAATTCCCTTTCTTATATGTTTGTATCCAACCTGCCTTTAAGTCTTTGATAAGGCTGCTAAAAACATAGCTCCATCATGCACAGGACAGTTAAAAATGAAGGCAAATTGTCAAGGGTCACCTTGACATAAATGAAAGTGCTGGGGACAGCCCTCTGAGGTCTCCCTGAGTGATTCCAGGTAACACTGCTGTCTCCCCAGCATGCACCTCTGCAATACCTCCTGGCAGGGCCACCTTGTGTAGCTTAATGACTTCAGTAGCCTCATCGGTCGGGTTGAGGGTAGATTCATAATGGCTTGATCACAGTCAGCTGGCCTGTTGGTTGGTGCCTCCTCCTCCTTTCATTCAATCAGGTGCTGAATCTTTAAATACCTTTATGCCCTGAAACTCTCCCAAATCAGGCAAGATACATTGTAAGTGCTCAATAAGAACTTGACATCCTGAATAATAATAATAATACCCTAGTATTTGTCAAGTTCTTGCTGTTTCCAAAAGTCAGGTAAATGTTTAACAGGAGTGCTGTGGTCTGAATGTTGGTGTTCCCCCTCAAATTCACACGTAGAAACCTAATCCCCAGGTGGTGGTGTTAGAAGTGGAGGCATCTGGGGGGTGATGAGGTCATGAGAGGCCTGAGGGAGCTTTGCCCATCACTGCATGTGAGGACACAGCAAGAAGCCAGCATCTGTGCAGCAGAGAGTGAGCCTTCTCAAGACGCTGGTGCCTCCACCTTGAGCTTCTTCATCCCCAGAACCATGAGCAACACATTTCTGTTGTTTAAAAATTACCCAGTCTGAGGTATTTTGTTTTAGCAGCTCAAATGGACTAAGACAAGGAGTTATCCCTTTAACTTTCCTAAGGAGAATATTTTTGGCATTTCTTTATTTATTTGGTACTGAGGATTGAACCCAGGGGGGGCTTTACCACTGAGTCACCTCCCCAGCCCTTTTTTTTTTTTAAGAATTTTTTTTAATATTTATTTTTTAGTTTTCGGCGGACACAACATCTTTGTTTGTATGTGGTGCTGAGGATCGAACCCGGGCCGCACGCATGCCAGGCGAGCGCGCTACCGCTTGAGCCACATCCCCAGCCCTCCCCAGCCCTTTTTATTGCTTTATTTTGAGACAGTCTCGCTAAATTGCTTAGGGCCTTGCTAAATTACTGAGGCTGGCTTTGAACTTGTGATCCTCCTGCCTCAGCCTCCCCAGCTGCTGGGAGTAGGTGCCAATTTTGGCATTTGTTATTCTCCTTTCTATCCCCATTTTACATACTGGTCTGCAGTCTCACACTAGGAAGCGACAGTGCCAGGGTTCAAACTCTGCTGCCTCATTCCTCCTCTTCTGGGAGCAACACTCGAGCCACACCTTCTGTGGCCCTGAAAAGACTCAGGATTCTTTTGGTCCTGGGGCTGGTGCACACTTGAGGACAGGGACCTAGAAAAGCCTTGAGCCACCAGGGCCTGAGTGCTGCCTCAGACAGGAAACCCGACTCCATTTGGGTTCTTTGTTCTCTACCAGGCCCCATGTTGAAATGATTTTCTAAAATAATAGCTTGTGTCCTTTCTTTCACAATCCTTCAGAAGCACACAACTAGACAATGAAAACTCGGGCAGACTGGCAAGTGTCATCTTTATGGAAGTATCTCGGAGAATGCTTTCCTCTCAATCCTTTTGGTACTAGGGATTGAACCCAGAGGGGCTCTAACCATTGAGAAACACCTGACAGGGTCTCTCTCAGTTGCCGAGACTGGCCTCAAACTTGCAATCCTCCTGCCTCAACCTCCTGAGTTGCTGGGATCACAGGCATGCACCACTGTGCCTGGCTAGAGGTCACCTGTGGAGGTGATACCATAGTGGTAGTCAATCCCCTTTCTCATCAGTCATTAGAGACCTGTAGCAGGTCCCCCCAACATCTGCCTTAGAACCTGTCACCTTTTCTTGTCTTTGCTCCTCTCAGTGCTGGGTTGCACCCTGTCCCTTTCCCTGTCAGTGGAGGCTGGTATTTGATAAATACCGGCTGTCACCAGTGGGCTCTGCCCAGATTTTCCACCCCTGAATGCGTCCTTTCAACAGGTGTCTGGTGACACAGGGCCCATGAGGGTCTGTCTGCTTCACAGATGTTAGGTTCTAGCCACAAAACCAAAAAATCCTGGGGTGGGAAAGAAGGGTCCAGATTTCACTGAAAACGAAGCTTTCCAGGGCTGCTGACTAAGGGGTTTTCTTTCCAAACATCTGAAACAGCAAACAGATTGTAAATTAAGAGGGCGGAACAAGATAATAGCTGAAGGAAGCAGTGCCTGTTTTCTGGGCTGGGCTGTGCAGCCAGGGTGTTGGTAGCTCAGAGAGGTGAGAAGACCGGGCTCACCTGGAACAGGGGCACCAAGATGAATGTTAGGTTAATGGGGAAAAGGTTCAGACCTCTTTGAGCCAAGGGAGAACATTTTTTTTTTTTTTCGTACTGGAGATTGAACCCAGGGGCACTTAACCACTGAACCACATTCCCTGCCCTGTTTTGTATTTTATTTAGAGACAGGGTCTCACTGAGTTGCTTGGTGCCTTGCTGTTGCAGAGGCTGGCTTTGAACTCTCAATCCTCCTGCCTCAGCCTCCCAAGCAGCTGGGATTATAGGCATGTGCTACCGTGTACAGCAAGAGCATTTTATTCTGACAGGGTGTTGAATGCTGGTCTGGGCCATTCTCTTGAGTCGATGAATTAATGATTTCCACCAGGTCAAAGTTTAGGATGTTAAGGCAACTCAGCAGAAATGAAGCCAATTGTAACGCCGCTCAGTATCCCATTGATGCTTCCTGTGACAAGCATGAAGTGAGGAGGTGGACAGTCCTTGGAACACTTCTTTCCTTGACCAAGTAAAAATACTGACTTGAGGGAAATGTCTCCTTTCAGCTGAGGGACCCCTGTTAGCCATGGCTTGAATTGATAATGAAAGGAGAGCCCTGGTGTGGCTTTCTTTGGCAGTAATCCTGCTGGATTTGGTGTCCTGTGGCCAGTACAGGGGCCTGGCCCCAGAGCCACAGTTGGGAGCAGCCTTCTTCCCCTGCCTGCGCCTCTGCCAGCCCAAGACACAACTCTTGCTTTGAATAACAGAAAAAGAAGCGTAAGATGAAGAGGCTGTGGAAAGTTGATGGGTGGCTGGTCAGGTTTCAACAGAGCAGGCCTCGAGGTGCCCAGGATAAACTAGTGTCAACTAGGTTAATGACTTTGTGGTAATGTCTAATGTCATCATAGGGTATTGATTTAACATTGGAGCAGCCATCTTATATGTTAACCATGACCTTAGGAGATAAGGTTCACTTTTCTATACTTCCTCTTACCTGAACTCCCCTCACCCACATTAGTGACCTACCCCATGGTACCATAACCCTCAGCCAATCCCAGAAGGACATGACCCTTTGACTCTGGAAAGCCCCAGGGTGCCATCGACCTAAGCCAACCCATGCTACTCCCACCCGCCTCGCTCTGACACAAGCACCCGAGCCTGTCCCACAGCACCACAGCTACACCTCCAAACCCTGGCCCCACAAAAGCTTGACACCCAAACATCTTGGGGCCTCTCTCTCCTAGAGAGGGATGGACTTTATTTATCAGCTTTGACATCAAACGCTCGCGTGGATCTCTGCCTGGTCTCCGTCCTTCATTTCTCGCTCGCCGTCTCTCACTCCCTCATTTTCCGTTCATTTTGGTGCTTATTATCAAACCAGGCATCGGGCTTCACAGTGTGCCTGCTCCCTTCTTTGAGGGTCACTGAATGTCCCCAGGCCCTGATCCGGATTCCATCATGGGACCAGGCCCTCCATTCTGCAGAACACCCTCTACCAGACATTTCAGGTTGGACCAGGAAGTGACCGTTGATCGTCTGGCACTCTCAGGGTTACTGTGTGTGGTCAGGGGCACTCCAGCCACAGCTTTCACAGCTCAGGCTGAACCCCACTGTCAACAGGGTCTGTAGGTGGTCTTTTATTTGGGTTCTGGGTTTTGAGGAAAAACCACCGAGGATGATTGGGAGTTGTTCCTGGTGAGACCTCTCGGCCTTGGGTTAATCTCTACGGCTTCTGCCCCTATGTAGTCCCAGCCCGGCACCCAAGTGCCTCTACAGTCCCTGCTCCTGACACTTATCCAGCGGTGGTGACGACTCCCTGAATGTAACCATTCTCTTGACCTCTAAACTCACTTCCTCCGTCTCACCATGGGCAGCTCCTCGTCCATTCCCTCCCATGGTCCCCTAGGCTGCCTCCTGGCTAACCTAGGGTCTCTTTCTCTCACCCTGGACCTAAAGCCCCCCAGACTCATCTGCTTGTGCAATCAGATCTGGCCTCAATATCCTTGGGATAATGACGCTAAATGGCCGCTTAACAGTACTCTAGATCCCAATACTATCAGGAATCTTTTCAACTACTGTGAACATTTGGGAAAATGGAAAACGATCCCCCATCCTCATGCCTTTTCTTTCCTTCATTCCAAATCATCCCTCAGCTCTTCCTGTTCTCCGGCCCAGGTCCTGCTGGCTCTTAAACCCTCTCTTCTCAACTTCAGGACCCTCCTGAAACCCCAGACTTCGACCCCGCTGACGAACCCCCTCCCTACTGTTCTCCACCTTCTGCTCCGACTACTCTGGGTCCTCCCTCACCCCCTTTCAGTCCACCTGCGACTTGTTCTCACTCTCCCACGGCCCCCTCTACCCAGCCTGCACCTCTGCTCCCCTTTTGTGAAGTAGCAGGGTTTGTGAGGAAGCTGTCCAGATACACGTCCCTTTCTCCCTAGTGACCTCTCCCAAATTAAAAGGAGGCTAGGGTCCTTCACCTCCAATCCTTCAGGGCACATTAAGGAATTCCAGTACCTAACCAAATAATAGGATTTAACTTTCCATGATCCTATCCAACAACCCTTACCTGAGGAAGCAGGTGAGTTTGGGAGCAGGGTTAGGGAACAGCAGTCTTCCCCAGCTGTATCAGGACTTACATTGAAATTTAAATGGAAGAAGCCTCATACTGTACTAAACCAAAAAGTAAATTGTATGGTACTTTACTAATTACCAGCAGGTCATTTTTTCTAGGATTCTTATCTTTTTTTTTCCCTTAAATTCTATATTTTTTGAGCTCATAAGTTTGGTCCTATGCACCTAGGTTAATGTTTTTCTGATCAGTCCTATTTTTATTCAACTATGGAGTTTTTAAACATCTGTAACATTGCAATGGAGATTCACCTGCTGAAAGATACAAGGCCTTTACTTTTGTATGTATGCACACTGTGTGTTGTGTTGTCTATCTATATGTGTGTGTCCATATGTCAAGTACATGATATCAAAATTGACAGATTGAAAATGAGCACTCATAAATTTAAAAAAGTGGATCCAAAAACTTTTAATTCATGTGATTTAAAATGGTTCAATTTAAATTGGGTAAACAGACGAAAGTAAAGATTTCTTTAAAATTAAACTTACAAGTCTCTGTATGTGGTCAAAGAACTAGTAAAATGTTGATATCTATAAAAATGTCTAATATCCATTGTTTCTAGGACTTTTCTTCAACATGGAAGAAATGGCTAATACTGTTCAATACACTTGTCTGATATCTTGGAAAAAAAAACTCATCAATGTGTTTGTTAGACATATGATTAATTCACAAGGTTAAAATGCTAACTGTTAAATATACCATCAAGTACTCTTAACTCCTTGAATTCCATTGTGTAACATGATTGATGTTTTCATAAATTGGTAAATGAAAATAAAAGGATTTAAAGTTGCTTTGTCATCACTAAAAAAAGGTTAATAAAAATTTAAAGTCCCAACAGGTATAATTCTATATACTTGAACATTGTGTTTTCATGAAATGATACAGATGTGATTCGATATACAAAGATTTATAGAAGATTTCTATATACAAAGGCCCCAAAGTTTCAACTGTTCTAATTAAGAGTACTGTAAATAACATAAAGTATTTCATTTTAATAAAAAGAAATACTTTATCTAAATTTAGAAATTTATAAAGATTGTTTCAGAATATGAACAGAAAAGGGGGTTAACAAATGGGAAAAAATTAGAAGGTTCTAGGTATGGAAACAATATTTAATAGGAAAAGAAAGTATTTCTGGATAAGAAAGTATGTGATAAAGTAAATAAGAGGGCTTAAATAAGTGATAAAGAAGGTCCATGTAAGTTGGTTATATATGTATATGAAACAATCAGTCAAAGCTATTTAAAGTTTTTTCCCCTAGGGTCAAATGTTGAGTACTAACATAAACCAAAGTTTAATCTGTGTTAAAAGGACAAGGATTTCTTAAAACATTAATTTACCTATAACATTGTGTTTATTAAGTCTTGTTTTTTTGAGCAAGTAATCTTGAAGGAATTAAAGGACTATACAACTGCGGTTTAAAAACATCTGTTATTTTGGAATATTGTAATATGTTTTTACTCTTGTTAATTTTATTTTGTACTTTCCTTATGAACTGTCTAAATGCTGCCTGTTAATGTTTTACAGAGGTATTACTTCAAGAACACACAACCTGGGTTAATTTAAGATAATAAGCCATCACCTACAGGACAGATAGTATAATATAGACCCCAATTAATAAAAAGGGTAAATGACTGTAAGGTTACAGACATTAAAGTTAAAGCCCAGTACTCTTAATTTAAGACTGGTGAGATTGATTTGCTAGTTGTTTAAGATCAAGACTTAAAAATTAAAGTTAAATTAAAAGGGCCAAGAAAACCAATATTTGGCTTTGCCCTCCAAGTCAGTCTGAATCCAAGGAACAGGGAATTCCTCTAAGAGCTTTACTACTCTGGACCACATAACCTGCTGATTGGGGAGATCAATGAGGCCACTGGAGAACAGAAAGCCAATCAGTGCACTTGTGATAAAGAGGAGGGTCATTGGAGAAGGGAGACATCCCTGATGCTTCCAAGGGAAGCCACATGGTCAGCAAGACCTGGACCCACCCTAGCACAAATGGCATTAGCAGAGTTAAACATCTCCTCTCAAGTTCCCCAAGAGTGACTTCTAAATGGAAACTCAGTCAGCAGATAGAAACAAAAGTCAGTCTGACAAGAGCTCTCCTCTGTTGGAGGTTGCCAGCTAAGTAACCCCCTGCTTCATCTTAAACACCTAGCAAAAACGGTTAAAACCAAAACACAGCCATTCCTGAGCATTTAAAAACATAATAATAGTTAAATGTAACTTAGGATATACATTTGTGTTAGTCCCCCAAAATATGTAAGACTGGTGGTTATAAAAGAGATTCTTAGGCAAGAATGCCTGATAAGGATCAAGAGAAACTGCCAAAGCCAGAAGTTTTTAGTCAGTTTCAGGCCTACAGATACTCCTAACCTATATAGGTAGGCTTGATGTTGGCTAGTATGATTATCCAGCCCTAACTAACAGAAATAAAGGGTTTTCTCCTAGACACAGAGGTCATACCAGTAGAAAGGTTTTATAAGGTCAGATGACATTAAGTAGCTTAACTAGATCTTATGGGGATGGACACCTGTAATATTAAAAATTTCATATTATGTTTACATTCTTGATAACTCTGGCTATGTTAAAGATGTCTCTTCCCAAATAAAGGCCTTGTCCTCTCCAACCTTGTTATGGGGACAACTTCTCAGCCCTTACACCTCCTGGTGAGAGATCATTGGCTTCTCTCATTTAATAGCAAGTCTTCTAGGCCCAAACAGCTCATTGGTAAGTCCCTGCTCATATGAGCCCTTGACACAAATTTCCCTATTAGCCACACCTGGGGTTACAGCAGGCCTAGCCACAGGTAGCCACAGGCCTCCCTATTTTCATCAGCTCTCCAATCAGCTGATAGGGAATATCCAACAAGTAGCTGAGTCTGTACTAACCCTCCAGCATCTACTGGACTCCTCAGCTTCTGTGCTCCTACAAAACCACCGTGGGTGGACTGGACCTATAAACAGAAGATGGATCACGGCTGGCATTGCCATGGGTGCAGATAGTATAGCCACCTCTATGTACTATTATCAGGAGTTATCATTTCAATTTCTAGGGGACTTACAGCAACTTGCTCAAGCCATACTAACCACACAATCCCAGCTTGATTCTTTAGCTGTTGTGGTTTTGCAGAATCTAAGGGGCCTCGATTTTCTTATGGCTGAAAAAAGGCGGACTTTGTCTACACCTACAGGAGGAATGCTATCTTTATGTCAATCAATCTGGTATAGTCAAAGATGAGATAAAACAACTTGAACATCAGAAAGAACAGCTCTCCTCTGTTGGAGGATGTGGAGGATGGCAGCTAAGTAACCCCCTTCTTCAGTGGGCACTTCCTTTCCTGACCCCTCTCCTTGTCATAGCCTTTTGCTAATGCTTGCCCCCTGCGTCATTAGATTGAATCTGGTTCAAGACCAGATTCAAAAAATCTCTAACCAAACCATGAACTGGCTTTGGTTACAGGACTGCCAATCCCTCACCAAAATTGGACCATCTGGAGCCAGCATCATCACCACTTCCTGACCCTCACCATTACCTCAGTGACATCCAGTGCCCCTAACAAGGGTCCAGATGCTGCCCCTTCCCAGCAGGAAGAAGCTATAGAAGATTGATCTATATCCCTGTCCCTTAAGGGGCCCAATAACAAACAAAGGGAGGAATATAGGGTGTTGATTTAACATTGAAGCAGCCATCTTGAATGTTAACTGCCACCTTATGAGAGAAGGTTTGCTTTCCTGTACTTCCTCTTTCCTGAACTCCCCCCACCCTCATTAGTGACCTACCCCATGGTACCATAACCCTAAGCCAATCCCAGAAGGACTCGACCTCTTGACTCTGGAAAGCCCCAGGGTACCATCGACCTAAGCCAACCCATGCTATTCCCACCCACATCGATCTGACGCCAGCACCCCAGGCTATCCCACAGCACCACAGCTACACCTCCAAGCCTCTGCCCCATAAAAGCTTGACACCTGAACATCTCGGGGCCTCTCTTTCCTACAGAGAGATGGCCTTTATTTATCGGCCTTGACAAATAAACCCTCTTGTGGATCTCTACCTGGTCTCTGTCCTTCATTTCTTGCTCGCCCATCTCTTGCTTTCTCACTTTCCTTTCAGTCTCAAGATTTGTTTGAGGACCCAAAAATGTGGTCACCCAAGTCCCTCTGAGACCTGCTTGGGACCAAGAGACACCCTGACTTCCTGTAACCATCCACCGGGCATCTCTGACGGATGGTGAGTGTGTGTTCTAGGTTTGGGAGTCTCTCCTATAGGCCTGTATACTTTTCCACCGGGGCCACCTGGTGGTGTGGATTCCAGAACCCCAGGAGTGGCTAAGATCACAAGATCACCCTGTATCTAGTACTTACCTGATATCTGGACAATGTAGGGCATAAGGCAAAAATAAAGCATTTGGAAAAATGGACACTCATGGAGTTGGGGGGCTGCTTTAGAGCTCAGGGAATTGAGTCTGAGATTGATAGTTTTTTTTGTGTGTGGGGGGAGTGGGATTTGGACAGGACTTGAGGAAGGGTTTACAGTATCTGCAGGCAAAGGCAAAGCACAGACCCTATTTCCCTGAGGATTTCATGCATAAACAGGTTAAGGAAGCATCAAGGTGAAAGTCTGCCTGTGTGACGGGCACTGTGCAGGGACCAGGAGGGGCCAGACACAATCCTGCTTCCAAGAAGCTCACAGTCTGAGGGAGAAAGCAGCAAAATGGAGATTAGGAAGTGAGGTGACAAAGTGATATGGGAGCATCTGCAGAGAGGCTGCTACCCTGAGGTCAAGCATCAGGCTCTGTGGTCCATCTAGACCTGGGGGCAAGGTTCTCCTGCTTTCTGGCTCTGTAACCTTGGGAAAGTTCTAGAACATTCCTAGTCTTAGTTTCCTCACTAGTGCCGCAGTCTGGCTGGGCACAAATCACGAGCCACTGAAGCAGAAACAAACTTTATTTCTGAACTCTACCAGCACACTTCACACACGCTCCCAGGAAATCTGCCGACCGCCACACGGCTCCTCCAGGAACCAGCAACCGGAAATATCTCCTCCGGAAATCCCTCCTCCTGCACTTCGCCAACCAATGGGAACTCTCTGGGAATCCCTGGGAATCCCCACGAGAACTCCAAAGTAGCGGCCCAGGCACATAGTAATGCCTCGCCTGTCAACCAATACTGTTGGCAAAATGCCAGGGGCCATTCTGACTCGGCTGTGGCTCTCAGCATCTCTCCCTTTCTGTTTAATTAATCAACAAGCAATGTGGCTTAGGGACCGTGCCTGTTAGGTTGTCCAATACAACATATGGTCCTTACTCGTCATCGGATGAGCTGACCTCTAGGCATCAGCCTCCTGTCTTAGGTTGGTACCACTGCAATTGGATCATACCAGTCACTGACTACAGGTCCAGCATACAGCCATACTTGTGGATAGGCCTTTGCACCAGTGGGGGGGTGAGGTTCTTTGCCTCACCTCTGTTGGCCCCCAAATTTTAGATCATCACTAGCAGAAGGGAGGAGGATACAGAAATGCCACGAACCAAGCCAATTGACGGCTCCTTTGGAAAAATTGTACCACCGGTGACACCATCAGCAAAGATACGCCAGCACTATCACAATTCGCTGCACCAACAGATAGTTCACAATGCATACAAGTGATACATAGTCCAGGTAAGTTCTGCAAGCAGTTAAAAGCAGAGGAATCCATCAATATGTCCATTTCCTCCCAAAGTAAATCCACTCCTTGATTGAGCATTACTTGTTGAGTTATTATTCACTGATGCATCAGTTTATACAGTTTGTTGTGATAACTATCGAAGTTTGGCTTTATCTTTGTCTTCACCGGAACTGGGATGAAGACAGGAATTCTGGCAATGATGCTAAAAAAAAAATTATGTAACATTCTAACAGGTACTAAGAAAACAATTTACATTATCCTGAACAGAATTATTAAATATAATGAAAAGGAAAGGTGAAGGTAAACAAACAGATCTGTTAACCTCCTTATTTGTTCACATATTAAAACAATCCTCAACAGCTGTTTACCCAATTTAAATTAAACCATTAAAATCACGTGAATAAAAAAAATTCGGATCCATTTTTTCATGAGCTCTCCTCATATATGATATATGGACATATGCACATACAGACATACAACACAAAACACAAGTGTGCACACAAACATACAACACATAAGACAATAGTAAAGGCCTTGTAGCTTTACACAGGTGAAATCTCCATTGCAATGTTTAAAAACTCCACAGTCAAAAAATAAAACTGATCAGAAAAACATTAACCTAAGTCTGTATGAGCTCAAAAATTAAAATAGAACTTTATGATGTGGGAAAAGGCAATAATAAAATAGATATTGAAAAAAGCATCTTGGTTAATCACTGTCACAGATGTAAGAATAGCCAAGCTGGAGCTCTGGACATCAGCTGTTATGGATTTGAGTCAAATCATCTTCTTTTTGGTCTGCAGAAATCACTTTGGTTAGTCTCTCTGGAATCCAAATCGGCTGTTGTTCTCCCTGTGGAAACACACAAACAGAACCCTGACTCCAGACAATCACTGGGTTAGGACCTTTCCATTGTCCTGTTAGAATATCCTTCCAAAGTACCTTAGGCTTATGTACATTTTTTGGACACATATGCCTTTCTGCAGCACTAAGCCCTGATGAATCCAAATTTAAAAAGTTTAGAGTAAAAAGTGTTATTTTAAGTTTATTTTTGGGGGATATATACCCCTTTCCAATTCCCTCTTTTTGTTTTAATAAGTACATTTTAATAGTTTGATGAGCTCTTTCAACTATGCCTTGTCCCTGAGGATTGTATGGAATCCCTGTTATGTGAGTAATGCCAAATGATAAGCAAAATTGTTTAAAGGAGGTAGACGCATAACCAGGACCATTATCTGTTTTTAACTGTTTTGGAACGCCCACAGTGGCAAAATTTTGTAAGCAATTAGCTATAATATCTTTAGTTTTTTCTCTGGCATGAAGGGAGCCCATCAAAAATCCAGAAGAAGTATCAGCTGTAACATGCAAATATTTTAATTTTCCAAATTTTGGCAAGTGTGTGACGTCCATCTGCCAAATATGGTTAGGTATCAATCCTCTAGGATTGACTCCAAGATTAACTTGTGGTAAAAAGGTCACACAATTTTGACATTGTTTTATTATTTGTCTAGCTTGTTCCTTAGTTATTTTAAAACGCTTTTGTAAAGTATTAGCATTGACATGGAACCTTTTATGAAAATTTGTTTCTTCTTCTAATGTAGATAAAATATGTATGTCATGTATAGTTTTATCTGCTAAATCGTTGCCCAAACTAAGGGCTCCAGGCAATCCTGTATGTGCTCTGATATGTCCTATAAAGAATGGATCTTTTTGTCCCAGATTAGACTTTGTATAGTGGAAAACAAAGAGAAAACAGTAGAGGAAGGAGAAATTCTACCAGCATCTTCAAGGGATACTATAGCATTAACTATATACTGACTATCAGAAAATAAATTTAATACAGAATCTTTAAACATCACAAAAGCTTGTAATACTGCATTAAGCTCTACCTTTTGAGCTGATTGTTTGGGTACTAAAAATGTAAAAGTTTGATCAGGGGTAACTACTGCTGCTGTACCATTATTTGACCCATCAGTGAATATATTTGGAGCATTCATAATAGGTGTTTTTCTTGTCATTTTTGGAAAAAACTACAGGATGCGAAGACCAAAAAGACAACAAAGGATTAGATGGTAAGTGATTATCAAATGAAACATTAGATTTACACATGATTATTGCCCAAGTATTTAACTCATTAGCTAATTCATCAATTTGATCCATAGTATATGGAGTAATAATTTTATTGAGAGAAATTCCAAACACTCTCTTTGCTGCTTTTATTCCTTTGAGTATTAATTGTCCTACAGCCTCAGGATACCTAGTAAGAACAGTGTTAGGAGAATAAGATAAATGTATCCACAATAATAGATCTTCTTGCCAAAATATTCCTGTAGGAATATTTTTTTGTTGGTATTACAATAAATAATAAAGGCAAACTTATATCAATTCTATCCAAATGCATATTTTCCATATATGTTTCAATGATTTTTAATGCCTTTCTTGCTTCAGGCGTTAACATTCGGGGTGAATTTGGATCTGATGGACCTTTTAGGATATCAAATAAAGGTCCCAACTCTCCTGTTGGTATGCCTAGATAAGGCCTTATCCAATTTATGTCTCCTAATAACTTTTGAAAGTTGTTAAGTGATTTGAGTTGATCTACTCGTATTTGAATTTTTGATGGCGGACCATGGTTGAGGATAATAGAACTCCTAAATAATTAATTGGAAAATTTAATTGTACTTTATCTATTGCTATCTCTATATTATAATTTTTTAATAAATTTGTAAGTGTGGCATAACATTCTAGCAACGTGTTTTTATCTTTGTGTGCTAATAGTACATCATCCATATAGTGAAATATTTGTAGTTCAGGATTTTGATTTCTAAGTAGCTGGATTGCTTTGTTAACATAAATTTGACACATAGTTGGGCTGTTAGCCATCCCTTGAGGGAGTACTTTCCATTCATATCTCTGACCAGGACCTTCATGATTCAGTGTAGGGATAGTAAATGTAAAACGTGGACTATCCTCAGGATGAACTGGAATTGAAAAAATACAACCTTTAATATCTATAGCTAAAATGTATCAGGTTTTTGGCAAAGCAGACAATTGAGGAATCCCTGATTGAGCAGGTCCCATAATAACCAACTCATTATCTTGCTCTTAAATCTTGCAATAATCTCCATTTACCAGATTTTTAAATATTTTTTTAATTGTCAGTGGTCCTTTATTTTATTTATTCATATGTGGTGCTGAGAATCGAACCCAGTGCTTCACGCATGCTAGGCAAGCACTCTACCACTGAGCCACGACCCCAGCCCCTCAGATTTCTTTTTAATGACAAAAATGGGAGTATTATAGGGAGATATGGAAGGTTGTATATGTCCCTCCGCTAATTGTTGTTTGACCAGGTCATGGGCTGCTTGTATCTTTTCTTTAGTCAGGGGCCACTGAGGAACCCATACTGGTCTTTCTGATTTCCAAGTAATTTTTATTGCCTCAGTGACCCCTTCTGAAAACACAATCCATATCTATTTATTCCTTGATCTATTTGAATTCGTGCTGCTATACCTTGTTCTTGTTCTCCTAATCTTTTTTCTTTCCTGAAACCTTGTCTAGCCCTAATAGTGGGCACATTTGGATTGATGTTATTTGTTAATGTCAAACCTAATTGATCTAGGATATCTCGTCCCCATAAATTTATAGGAAGATGATCCAATACATATGGCTGTATAGTTTCTTCACATCCTTCAGGATCCTTCCAATCTAATACCATTGCACTTCTATGGGGATTAGTTGCACTCGTAGGCCTTGAAGCGTTTGAGTGGCTTGTTGTAATGGCCAATGTTTTGGCCATTCTTGATGAGATATGATGCTAAGGTCTGCATCTGTATCCAGTAGACCATTAAATTCATGTCCTTGAATATTTAGTTTTAGCATTGGGCGAGAATCTAAATTTAAAGA
Source organism: Marmota monax (assembly GCF_021218885.2). Lineage (NCBI taxonomy): Eukaryota > Metazoa > Chordata > Mammalia > Rodentia > Sciuridae > Marmota > Marmota monax. The sequence continues at coordinate 4,283,598 of NW_026692194.1, forward strand.
CAGCATAGCCCAATCTACACCTGTGGAGCCTAATCCCCTGGAACCTCTTTCTATACTACTACTAGAAAATTTATCATGTAGGCTGGGTATTATTAATAACTGTGCTATTCTATCTCCCAGTGAAATTACTGATATATCCTTTGGAGAACTAGCTATAATTTTTATTTCACCTTCATAATCAGGATCAATTACCCCAGGACTTATCATAAGTCCTTTTAGAGTAGAAGAACTGCGTCCCAACAATAAGCCTACTGTTCCTTGGGGAAGAGGTCCTTTTACTCCTGTGGGAATGATTTGAAGTCCCATCTCTGGAGTTAGTACTGCTCTGGCGGAGGCGCAGATGTCCAACCCTGCACTCCCTCTGGTTCGTCTGATGAGAGATCTGGTGGATAATGTGTCCTGGGCACTACCCTGATGGTGTTGCTGGGTTCCTCCATGGTGTTTCTGGGTTCCTCCAGTGCCCCGTATATTTGTGGTCATGGGCCCCAGAGCATTGGGCCCCCCTGTCCGTTTTTTGGCAATGGAGCCCGATGCCTTTCTCCATGATATCGTGGGTAAACACCTGGTCCTTGTCCGTTTTTTGATAATGGAGTACCCTCTATGGTGATTTGAGAACGGCATTCATTAGCCCAATGTCTCCCTCTATGGCATTGTGGGCAAATACCCGGTATTCTATTCCTTTGATACCTAGTTTTGTTAAACCCTCCTCCTATGGGGCAATTCCATTTAAAATGTCCTGTTTGTTCACAATTACAGCATGTTTTTGGCCTGGCATCTAAAGCCTATTGTACTGCAGCTGCCAAGACTTGCCCTTGTTTATTAATGTCTCTACATAATTTAATATATGTGTTTAAATCTCCATGTTTCCATGGTCTAATGACCTCTCTGCACCAACGATTTACTTGGTCATAAGCCAGTTGTTTAATTAATGGCATTGTTTGTTCTGTATCCCCAAAAACTCTGGTAGCTGTTTGAATAAGCCTATCTACAAATTCAGCGTAAGGTTCATTAGCTCCCTGTATTACCTTAGATAATTGACCTTGTAAATCTCCATGTCCTTGTAAAGTCTTCCATGCCCTAACTGCATCTGCAGCAATTTGTGCATATATAGCAGGATCATATTCAACTTGTTGCTGTTGACCCTCATAAGGTCCTTTTCCTAACAACATATCTAGATGTTTTTGAGGGTAACCGGCTGCTGCATTTCGCCTAGCAGTCTCCATGCAAAATTCCTTATTGGCAACCTTCCATAACAAATATTGTCGTCCATTTAGCACAGATTTACACATGCTAGCCCAATCTGCTAGCATCATATCCAAGTTGGTAATGGATTCGACCATGCTTACAGTGAAGGGTGCTTGGGGACCATAGGTTGTTAGCCTCCTTTAACTGCTTCACTGTTTTGAAATCTAAAGCACGCTGCCCTCCTGCCTGCTCAAGTACAGGGCATGCTAATCTTTGAGGTCCTGTCTCAGGATCCCATCTATCAACTACGGGGGTTGAGGACCACTCATCTGTCTCTATAGGTGGAGCTGTTGGTTGAATTACGCCCTCTGGTGATAGAATGGTGTTAGTAGCAGCCTCCTGTTGTAGCTTTTTCCCTAATAGTCCCTTTTCCTTTAAATTTTCTTCCTCTGTCTGACTAGCTCGAGAGACCGTCTCTTTTGCTTGATCTAAAATGTCTTTCTCCATGGTCTGAACCTCTAACAATTTACTTAACACTCTTTCGGTTTGTTTTTTACTAATTTCTAATCTACTATAAAGATAACACAACCCAATAAGATAACACAAAACAAAACCGAAACAGAATGAAACAAAAACGGAACAAAAAATCATTGTATCAATTTTCCTATTTTCTTGACATGTGCATTTGTGGTCTATTTCTATCTCTTCCTCAGGGGCGAACAACTTCAAATCTTGAGCCAACCATTTTTCCCAGTTTGCCTGAGAAAGTTCTAGGGATAGGCAGCTTGAAACAAAACAAATCAAAACAAGAACACATTGTTTTTTGAAATGGTCACCCATTCTCTCGCCTTCCCTTAGGGGCAAGCAATTTCACTTACCCCCGAGCTTCAGGCGGTCCCCGCACTGGCTGCCAAATGCCACAGTCTGGCTGGGCACAAATCACGAGCCACTGAAGCAGGAACAAACTTTATTTCTGAACTCTACCAGCACACTCCACACACGCTCCCGGGAAATCTGCTGACCGCCACGCGGCTCCAGGAACCAGCAACTGGAAATATCTCCTCTGGAAATCCCTCCTCCTGCACTTCCCCAACCAATGGGAACTCTCCAGGAATCCCCGGGAATCCCCATGAGAACTCCAAAGTAGCGGCTGAGGCAGATAGTAATGCCTCGCCTGTCAACAAATACTGTTGGCAAAATGCCAGGGGCCATTCCGACTCGGCTGTGGCTCTCAGCAACTAGGAAGACGGGGATAAGTACAGTGCAGGTGCCTCTTAGGATAATTATCGGGACTGAGAATATGAGGTGTCTAGTATCTGGCATTCGGTAACTCTCTTCCTGTAAGCTAGTTTGGGCAGAGAAGCTTGTAAAGCACTCTGGGAGCTGTAGGGTCCCCTCTGTCCAGTGGGAGTGATTCAGATCATAAAGACTCCTGGAGGAAATGACAACGGCAGGAAGGTGAGGATGGGTTTTTCTGGGAGAGGGACTAGATTGAGCCAGTCCTCACAGGGTTTCTGGTAACCAGCAATGAGCCTACAATGCAGGGAGGAGGCTGACCTCATACCTCGCAGCAGACCAAGAAGTAAGACTTTGTCTGGAGCATAAAGGGGGCCATGAGGACTTTTACCAAGAAAAGAACATTCTGTTGACGTAGCGGATGATTCTACTGAGAGGGAGAAGGGGAAGGAAGGACATGGGGAGGCTGTTCAGTAGTTAAGAGATGAATGGGCCTGAATAGAGGAAAGGAATATTTAGGAGGGATTCACAGGATTAGGGGTGGGGAAGGGGAGTGGGAAAGAGTGAATGTGGGGTGTGGGCCAGGAAGAATGGGCCTACCAATGCCTGGGTGCAGCAGGGGTGCAGATGGGGTTTGGAGGATGTACTCAACCTTGGGATTCTCCTGGACGTCTAGGAGTGACTGGTCAGGAGCCAGCGAAGAAAGGCTGCTCACAGGAGAGGCGAGGATGTGGGTCTCCATCATGAACCTTTGTTAACTGTTTAGTTCGAGGATTCTGTAGAGGAAACACCGCGTCAAAGCTGAGAGCAGCCCCCTTTCTCAGGTGGACACAAGATGGAGATGTGAGATCTTGTCCTTCTCACTCCTTGGCCCTTTTGATCTTTCATGACTCACGTCACTGACAGGAGAGAGACAGTGAGGTGAGAGAGGATCATGAGTTCCCATCAATTGACAAATCCAGAGACTGAGGGCCAAAGGACATCCGTGGACAATGTCATTCAGAGAGATTAAGTAGGGCGACCACCATTTTATACACTAAATTCTGGTTTTAAAAGCTGAATAAAAAAGGAGCAGGATATTTTTTTTCTCTCCACATTTTTACTGATGCATTATAGTTGTTCATATGATTGGATTTGTTGTTGCATATTTGTACAATATAATTTGACTCATATCCCTCCCTGGCAGTTCCCCCCTCTCGCCTCTCTCCACCCCGATTCCTTTCCTCTATTCCTCTGATCTCCCTTAGCTTTTCATGATATCCCTGCCCTTTCCTTTTTCCTCTCTAGTTTCCACATGTGAGAGAAAACATAATGACCCTTGACCTTTTGAGTGTATCTTATTTTAATATAATGGTCCCAGGTCCCATCCATTTTCCTGCAAATGACACAATTTCATTTTTCTTGATGGCCGAGTAAAATTCCATTGTGTATATATTCCACATTTTCTTTATCCATTCATCTGTTGATGGACACCTAGGCTGGCTCTGTAGTTTGGCTATTACGAATTGTGCTACTATAGACATGCGTAGGCACAAATCACCATAGTATGATGACTTTACCTCTTTAGGATCAATACCGAGGAGTGGTAGAACTGGTTCATGTAGTTGTTTCATGCCTAGTCTTTTTTGAAATTTTTTAATTTTTTTAGTTGTCGATGGACCTTTATTTTATTTATTTGTATGTGGTGCTGAGAATCGAACCCAGTACGACACTCATGCTAGGCAAGCACGCTACCACTGAGCCACAACCCCAGCCTCTATGCCTAGTCTTTTTATTTTTGGTACCAGGGATTGAACCAGGGGCACTTAACCACTGAGCCACATTCCTGGCCATTTTTGTGTTTTATTTCGAGACAGTCTTGCTAAGTTACTTAGGGCCTTGCTAAGTTGCTGAGACCAGCTTTAGACTTGAGATCCTCCTGCCTTAGCCTCCTGAGCTTCTGGGATACAGGCATGCACCACCATGCCCAGCCCATGCCTGCCTTTTGAGGAACCTCCATATTCTGATTTCCATAGTGGTTGTGCTAAGTTACAAATAGCATAAAAGTGATACTTTTTCTTTGCATCCTCTTCAGCATTTATTATTGTTTGTCTTCTTTTTTTTTTTTTTTTTGATACCGGGGATTGAACTCAGGGGCACTCGACCACTAAGCCACATCTCCAGACCTGTATTGTATTTTAGACAGAGTCTGAGTTGCTTAGTGCCTCACTATTGCTGAAGCTGCCTTTGAACTCACGATCCTCCGACCTCAGCCTCCCAAGTTGCTGGAATTACAGGTGTGCGCCATATTGTTTGTATTCTTGATGGCTACCATTCTCACTGCTATGAGGTGAAATCCCAGTGTAGTTTTGATTTGTATTTCCTTAATTGCTAATGATGTTGAACATTTTTTCATATATTTGTTGGCCATTTGTATTTCTTTTGAGAAGTATCTAACTCATTTCCCATTTATTGAATTATTTGTTTTTTCAGTGTTAAATTTATGAGTTCTTTATATATTCTAGATATTAATACTGTCAGAAGAGTAGCTTGCAAAGATTTTCTCCAATTCCATAGGTTCTCTCTTCATGTTCTTGTTTCCTTTGCTATGGAAAAGTTTTTAAATTCGATACCATCCTATTTATTAACTCTTGGCATTATTTCCTGAGCTTTAGGAGTACTATTGAGAAAGTCATTGCCTGTGCCTATATGTTGGGGTGTTAATCCTATGTTTTCTTCTAAGAGTTGCATAGTTTCTGGCCTTTGATCCACTTTGAGTTGATTTTTGTGCAATGTGAAAAATAAGGGTCAGTTTCACTCTTCTACATATGGATATCCAGTTTTCCCAGCACAATTTGTTATAGAAGCTATTGTTTCTCCATTGTTTTTGGCACCTTTGTCAAGGATCATATGACTACAGATGTGTGGTTTGTCTCTGTCTTCTATTCTGTTCAGTTAGTCTGTGTCTGTTTTCATGCCAATTTTTTTTTTTTTTAGAATTTTAATATTTACTTTTAGTTTTTTGGCGGACAAACATCTTTGTTTGTATGTGGTGCTGAGGATCGAACCCGGGCCGCACGCATACTAGGCGAGTGTGCTACCGCTTGAGCCACTTCCCCAGCCCCTCATGCCAATTTTTTAAATTGGTTCTTCTTAGTTATACATGGCAGTAAAATCCATTTTTATAAAATTATACAAGCATATCTTATTCTAATTAGGACCCCATTCTTGTGGGTGGGCATGATGGTGGGATTCACTTAGGTATTTTCATATGTGTACATAAGAAAGTTATGTTAGATTTATTCTACTGTCTTTCCTATTCCTATCCCTCCTCCCATCCTTTCATTTCCATTCATCCATTTCATCATTTTATCTTCTACTTGTCTCATTACCCTTATAATCTTTTTGATCATGAGGTCATGGAAAATTTTAAGCTACATGTATTTTTTGAGATCATCTGCGGAAATGCTCAGGATAGCCCATGAGATGTCACAGATAGAGTATGACAGGCAGCATTTTCCTGTTCTTGTGATCTGTTGGAAAGATGAAGAAATGTAGGTGTCATCTTGTTGAGAAGCCATAGGGCTCAGAGTCCTCTGGGCACACTGGGCAGGCAGATTTTTACTGGCCCACATTTGTTGGTGATTTGGATCATGGAAGGTATTTATCAATCTGCAAATTACAAAGCTAAGCAGGAATCTGTACACTAGATAGTATAGTGAAGGGTTAATCACTATAACTCCCAGCAACTTGGGAGGCTGATGCAGGAGAATTGCAAGTTTGAGGCTAGTCTCTGAAACTTAGTGGGAGTCTCTTTCCAAAATAAAAGGGCAGGAATGTATCTCAGTAGTAAAGTGCCCCTGGGTTCAATCCTCAGTGCCAATAAAACAAAACAAAACAAAATACCCCAAACCAAAGCTCAATGACAAGTAGATGGCAGAGAAAATGTGGCTTGTTAGCAATTAGGGGGAAAAATCTGCCTATATGAGGTAAAGAGCCAACATTATTGTTATAAATAGTAATGGAATTTTAGGCACAATAAAAGAAGTGTCTGAGACAAAATAAATATGAATCCCATGCCAGTGGTGAGATGATACCTAGTCAAGTATGGGAAGCATCTTTTATTTATTTATTTTTTTTGGTACTAGGGATTGAACCCAGGGATGCTCTACCACTAAGCTATCCCCACTCTTTTTCTTTTTTTGGCCGGGGAACATGGGAGGAGGGGTGATTTTACCAGGGATTGAACTCAGGGGGACTCACCACTAAACCACATCCCCAGACCTGTTTTGTGTTTTATTTTATTTAGAGAAAGGGCCTCACTGAGTTGCTTAGCACCTCACCATTGCTGAGGCCAACTTTGAATTCGCAATCCTCCTACCTCGGCTTCCTTGGCAGCTGGGATCATAGGTATACGCCACTGCGCCTGGCCCCAGTCTTTTTTGAGAGACAGGGTCTTGCTAAGTTATTGAGAGTTTTGCTAAGTTGTTGAGGCTGGCCTTGAACTTGGAATTCTTCTGCCTTAGCCTCCCAAGTTGCTGGGATTACAGGCATGCAACACCATGCCTGGCTGGGGAGCACATTTTAAGAGCAATTTGGCAATAGGGACAGTGTCCAGAGAAGAATGATGTGTATGGGGAAAGGCCTGGTGGAAGGGAGAACAGGAGAGTGATCTTCAGATATTCATGGAAAAGGGTTTATAGGCTTATCCCAAGCAGCTTGAGAGGCAATAACTGGAACTAAGAAGAGGTTACCGGGAACTAGGTTTCCATGCAAAGTCCTAGTGATGAGTGCTGCCAATGAAGCATGGGTATGGGTAGTGCCTTGCAAAGTCCTGAGCCCGCAGGAGTCCCGATAAATGTTTAGGCAAAGGCTGAACTCATCAGAGGGGAGGCATAGGAGGGTGTAAACAAAAAGGCCAAGAGTGAGAAAACTGGGATTGGGTCCTGCCTCTTTATAGGTGAGATTGTTGTGTAAGTTGATTTCTTTATTTAGGCTTCAATTTCTTCAGGTATGAGTTCTGAATCATCTTTGGCTCTTTTGGTTGCAATGGAATACTTTAATCAAATGGAATTTTCTATTACCTCTCCCCTACCCCCAGCCACCCATATTAGCTCGTTGTGTTACTATAGGACACCCCTTTGCTGAGGGTGCCTAGGCTGTGGAGCTCCTGGAGTGGTTTGAAAAGCCCTGGACCAGTTGATTCTCCAGCCCCCTGAAGTTTCTTCCCAGCTTAGTTTGTGTGTGTACTGGAGATTGAACTCTGGGCACTGTGCACATTCAACATGTGTCCTACCACTGAGCTACACCCTCAGTCCCTGCCTTAGCTTTTGAGTATTTGAAACTTGGAAAAGGGATTTATCCAAGATCTTTTACCTGGTTAGTGGGAGAACCATATTTAACACACAACTCCTATCTAATTCAGTGCTCCTTCTACCTTATCTGCCTACTTCTACCCATGATTTACCTTACTCTAAGGTCCCAGTAAATCCTGGACTGCCTTTGATAGATTATTTTCCTCCTTGGAAAAAGCACCAGGAAGGCAAAAGATCTATTCTGAGGCAATGATCCTGGAATTCACTTCTCTATAAATCACTTTCAATGAAATACTATTTATATGGGTTGAAAAGTGAAAGGTGCAGCCCAGACTTCTGCTTGGTCTATATTATCTGTTCTCTTCTTCCTTACTACCAGAATCCATCTGCTTTAAGAGAGCCAAAACCTAGAGAAAAGATCCAGAATAAAGGTATTTATTAGGTTCTTGTGGCTACTAAGTTCTGGTCAATAGATTCTGATTGGAAATACTGTGTCTCCCTTAGGGAAAGTTTCCTTAACAGGAGAGAGAATCCCTTCTTCACCCTTTCTTCCATGACCAGATCCTGAACAATCATGTCGGACCACAAGGTAGAAACCATATGTTGAGGACGGGATACACAAGATGTTAAGTGCTCCAGTCTCTGACCCTATGAAGTCCCCAAGGCAGATTTCCTCCAGTGTTTTACAGGATGGAAACTTCTACCACTTCAGCCCACCATTACTATTTTCATCAGCTCTGTCATCGATTACAAGGCAGCATTATTTCATACATCACTAAGAAACCACTGCCATTTAAACAGACACTCCTTCCAACTGTATGACACATTCCAATTTCAGAGAAATTAAAATGTGACAAAAGGATGAGAATTATTACATGCAAAGCAGTATTTTGGCTTTGTGTTTCAGCCAAGCCTAATCTTGATTCAAAAACATGACAAGTTCTAAATAAGAAACATCATAATCATGAAGAAGAAAGCAGTTTCTCTGTAAGAAATGACTCATAAATCAGGAGTGATGTGGCTCAATTTAGGAAAGTCTTCTTCTATGCTTCCCAATCTGTTTTGGATTAACCTGGGAAATTATATATGGCTATTTGGATTTGCCAGTAAATGGGATGAGACCCTCTGTATGAGTTGGTTTTAATGCACCTGGGACATGAAGTTGATTGCTAAACTAATGTGTGATTTGGCCTACTGGGGCTTCTACTCCTAGGCTTCTTTTCTTCCCCAATTCCGCAGGGTCTTTGTGGTTGACTTTGAGGCAGGGAGTAGCTGCTGCCAGAAGTAGCTGATGACCAAGTAAGTGGGCAGATGACAGGCTCTCCCTTTGAGAGATGCCAGAAGTGCTTGAGACCCTTCCAGAGCCAACTGCTGAGTGCTATTGGAAAAATTTCAAACAGGGAGAACAGTTTTGGGCCTCAGTACTAAAGCACTGCCTTTAACCTAAGACAATCCAGTATTGATGTACCTGTTGTGACAAAGGCAGCAATGACCAGTATGACAAACAAAAGGAAGCCTGATTTATTTAGTATGCATATTCATCTTATAAACACTTCTGTCAGTCACTGATTGTTTTAAAGTAAGTTACTGTATTATCACTTAAATGATCCCTTCTCCTGTGACTACTCAAATCTATCAGGCTCTAGGAGTCTTCACAGGGTTTGCTGCTGTTATGCTGTGGCTACCATGTCTATACATGTGATAAGTGTCTTATGTCTTTTATTTAATATATCGACCCCATGAGGTAGGTAGTATCATTCTCATGTTTAGAATTAATATAATTCAGGCTCAGAAGTTGATTAACTTTCTTACAATATTGCAGCTAGTAAGTGGGTTCATTACAATTTAGTTGTCAGAGACTATAGAAGCAGCTCTTTAAGCTTCAATTACTGACACATGTAAAATTCTGCTGAGGAATATTTTATCTTCTTCCATTCGAAAGTTTCTTCAGGCATTGGAAATATGACTTCTGAAGAAAAGCCTTCTATGAAAAGGATTGGTAGGAGGAAGTAGGGGAAATGGCTGAAAGTAGAATCTTATCATTTCAGGCAATAACCTGGTAACCAGGAAATCTCTGACAATGATTGAGATGCAAGAGTTCTGCTGTAACATTTTCAGTGTGAGTAAGGTGGGCTACTCTTGGCTGCCTGTAGCTTATGATAGATCACGTGACTTTTTTGCTGATTTAACATCTAATAATCTAAAATTAACTTCTAAAAATCTGCTCACCTTAATTTCATTGTACATTTTCTTGGAAAAGAAAAAAATTTCCTATAAATTCTTATTTAATTTTGCAAATATTGTGATGACATGTTATAATGATGGGAATTTTTTCCAGAATCCCATGTTGTATATATAAAAATAGCTAAGTTACTAAAAGTACTGATCCAATTCTTATAAGCCAGATTCTAATTCTTATTTCAACAAAGCGGAAGTCCACCAAATGATTTTCTTTGGATTGAAATACATTAATATTGGATAAAATCTCATATTCAAACACGTTAAATGTTTCCTTATATAAAAGTTACACAGACACCAGGCTAAAATTTCTTTTAAATTATTTTATTTTTGTGTAAGCTAAAAGGAAATTTACACACTGAAATCTCAAAAGACCTTGGGCATGCACATTAACCTTGTTAGAGGTTCTTCTACATGTCTCTTTTTTTTTTTCCATAGGAATTTCCCCAAACATTTAAAACCCATAGTTTTACTGTATATACAGCCTAAACCATAGCAATCTATGATTATGTCATTTTACACTGTGCAAAATCCTCAAAAACTAGTGGTACGATAGAACCAAAAAAAAAAAAAATCAGTAACAAGTAAATTTCATTGTAAGACATTCATATAATTTGGTCCTTCTCCAAATCAAACTGATTTAAAACAGACACAATCTTTTTAAACCCCTCCAATCAAGTTCTGACAATGATCTATACCCTACAACAAAAGAGCTTTCGATGAAGTACCTTGCAAAAGGTCAAACAGCAATATGCCAGATTGAAAAGATTAAAAAAGAGCCCAAAATTGATAACAAAAGCCAGATCTGAAACAAACCCATCACACAGTAATAAAAAAATTAAATAGGGACTTTGGAGCTTATTTATGACAGCAAAAGTGATTCAACATATGATATGAAAAATGAAGAGGACATTCAATGCAATCTGAAAAGACTGAAGGGGATTTCAGACAGTGGAGCTTTGAGTTTTTAATTTTTTTATTTCAAAAGTTTTGTAAGAAGGACACCACCAGTGTATTTCACAAAGACATAAATGTATACACCCCAGCAACACAAAAAGAATAAATCTTCAAAAATGTTCACCCCCGATTATTTACATGTTTTCTAATATAAATTTAGGACTTCAGTATGTAAATAAATATACATTACTATGTATACCTTTCTAGTGCGGCTTACCAACAAATCAGCTGAACTTGAATTTTCTTTAATTAAAGCAGGTATGCTTTTGATGGTAGGGAAGGGAGGAGAGAAAGCATTTGAAACTGTCCAGTTCACATCAGTTATCAGTCTACTTGATCCTGGGAGCTGGTGGAAGGTGTTAATGTGGCTGGGAACATCAACACCTTGGCATGCATGAATGTCAAGTCAGGAAGGCTGGCAATCACCTTGATAGCTTCTTCACTCAAGTGCTCTTCTCTTTTCGGTTTCCTATCAACAAATGAGAAAGAAAGTATGTTAATGGGACTTTGCAATAGGTCAAATGAGAGGAAATCCATTCTTATGGTTTGGATATGAGGTGTCTCCCAAAAGCTCACACGTGAAAAACAGTGCAAGAAGGTTTAGAGGAGAAATGACTGGATTGTAAGAGTCTTAACCCAATCAGCGATTTAATCCCCTGATAGGGATTAACTGAGTGTAAACTGAAGTGGTACGGTGTGGCTGGAGGTGGTGGGAATCAGGGGCATGGCTTTGGGCAATATGTTTGCATCTGGTGAGTGGAAGTCTCTCTGTTGCCTGATTATCATGTGAGCTGCTTCCCTTTGCCACACTCTTCTACCATGATGTCCTGCCTCACGTTGAACCCCTAGGAATTCAGCCAGCCACTTAGGGACTGAGACTTCTGAAACCGTGAGCCCCTAAATAAATCCTTCCTTCTCTATCATTGTTCTGGTGGGGTGTTTCAGTTGCAGCAGCGAAAAAACTGACTAAAACATCTCCTTTCTAGGTAAGCAGCCCTTGTAACACCTCATAGAGCCCTCACTACACCCCCCGAGAGCTCTAACTAAACTTTCAGGTATTCGACCATCTTTTCTTCTGCTAGATCCTGAAGGTTGTACTTCTGCGTTCTATGCTTCCTGTGCCAGATGCCAACTCTTTCATGAACAGAAACACATGGCCTGTTTTTGTATGTTTATTAAAGCAAGGCATGTGCTTATGGATATTCACATGTACATGTGTACAGCTCACAGCTTAAAGCTAAAAGCATCTACCCAGCCATAATTTTAACATGCTACTCTACTGAAATATTAGTTACAAAGCCCTAAAAACATTTGGCCTGACTGGATTCCAAACTGCCCCCTGTGAAACTTCCAAAATTACCTTCACATAAAATGTGTGTGGCACAAGGCTTGTCATTTTAATCTCAGGCTTTCTTTATCCCCAGTGGGAAATTCCAGGAAAGAGAGCCTTCAGCCAGCTGAGATACAAGCAGCATGAAGACTGGCTGCAGGAAGGAACCCAGGGGAGGCCATTTCTAATCTTATGGGTCTTGTAGATGAAGTCTATTTTACTATACCACTCCAACTCCCACGAGAAGTGACCAATTTGGCACCTAGAACAGATGTGAAGAACTCCTGGAAGTCAGGTTGTCCTAGTGTACGTAGCCCAAATCGAGCACATGATTGAATCCAAACTGCATTTTTTCCTAGGATGTCCAATATATTGAAGGAATAGTTATAGTCATATAGATTATTAATTTTAGACCAAAGATGATTTTAAATGGATTCTAGAAAACCCAATTTTCTTTTCTGGAAAAGGACAATTAGTACTCTATTAGATATGACACAAGTTGTTCCTTTCACCTAAATATTTTGTATTTGGACAGTGAGCAGGAAGTTAGTGGTGAAATTTAAAAAAAGATTAGATGCAGGACTTCACTTAATACCTAGACTTTTCTGTTGTTACTAATTCTGAAAAGGCTGAAATAAGATTTTATAGAATGAATGAAAAATCTAACAGACTTTTTAAAAGAATATTTACTTTTTAGTTGTAGTTGGACACAACCTTTATTTTGTTTATCTTTATGTGGTGCTGAGGATCGAACCCAGGGCCTCGAACCTGCTAGGCGAGCTCCCTACGGTTGATCCACAACCCCAGCCCCTAATAACAGACTTTTAGTTCAATAGCTTGAGGCATATCAGTAGAATAACCACTGAACTAATTTCTAGGGTTTTTTAGAAGAACAGAATAGCAATCTAACATTGTTTCTGATTAAAATATACATTTTTCCATTGCACTTAAATGGTGGCATAACTATTCAAAGGATTTTTGAAGAAGTGGATATTTGCATCATTCCAACGTTCACATTTCCAGTCTCAATGTGAAAAACAATCTAGAATGGAAAAGATCAACCTTTCACCAATGAACATTATCATCATTAACAATGCAGTCAGCCAAATGTCAGGTATCTTTTGTGACATAACACCTATAATGTACTCCATACATCATGTCTGCCCTTTAGATGTAATTTCCAATTCATAGGAAATTGGGAGAATAGAAAATTTAATAAATACTACTTTAAGGAAGCAAATGGACAACTCCAAAGCTTAGAACATTCTGTAGGTCCACTGGACTAGTCTTTTTAACAAGCTAATATTAACAAAAAAACAAAAGGGGAGATATGCTAGGTTATAAGGGACATAAGAGACATAATGTCTAGATATAATTATCCTGAACTGAATATTGGTTTGTATAAAGCAGGATATTTTTGGAAAAATATGAATACAGTCTGGGTATTTCGTGAAATAAAAACTCACTGAAATTGGCAAATATATATCACTGATTATAAAGATTGATTCCATGATTCCATTCAGGATGGATTATAAAATCTCATTTTGGGAGCTGGGAATATAGCTCACTCTTACCTAGCATGCATAAAGCCCTGAGTTTGACCCCCATATCACTACACAAAATATAATTTTTGGTTTAAAAAAGACATGCATGCATATTTGCATGAAAAGACTTGAAAGAATAACTTCCTAGAATATCCCTTACTGCTTCTGTATTAAAAAAGGCTATTTAAAACATAACAAATTGCACCCAATTGAACTTCTCCATTTGTGGAGTGCAGCTGGGGTGTGGGAAAGGAGAGCACAGAAATTTTTTAACAAAGTTTTAGTAAAGATTACTTTTCAGGTTTGTATCAATTGTTTTATTTCAGAGGCAATATGAAGTTGTATTTTAAAATTTTAAAAAGCTCACATAATTTATAGTTTGAGCATTTGTTTTAATCACTGTACACTTATATGAGCTAGTCTTCTTAGAATATAAGAAAAAAGAAATGCTTGAGGGAGACTTGAAAAACAAAAGTTACATGCCATAACCTATGTCTTTTCTAACTAAGATCTGCCCTTTTTGTCAATAGAATACAATTAAGATTCCAGAAATAAACACCTATAACAATAAAAAAAAATTTTTTTTAAACAAGCATGCCAAGATCTTTCAATGGGGGAAAGAGTAGTCTTTTCAAAATAAATGTGTTAGGACAAGAGAATAGCCATATGCAAAAACAAAACAAAACAAAAAAAACTGTGGTCCCCCCACCTCATGCCATAGAGAGAAATTAATTCAGTTGATCAAGGACTTAAGAGATGGAATTATAAAACTCCAAAAAAACCTAGATGTAAATCTTCCTGACCTTGAATTAGGCAATGGTTTCTTAGACCTAAAGCATAAATAAAAGAAATATTATACATAAAAATTCAATTTCATCACAATTTAGAAACATCTGTGCTTCAGAGGATACTATAAAAAAGTGAAGACAACCTACAGAATGGGAGACACTGTTTGCAATGTATATATTTGATAAAAGTCTAGCACTTGCAACAAAGAACTGTTAAAAATTATAAAAAATAGGCAAATATTTCTTAGGAAATTCAAATGAAATGATAATGGAGGACTAAGTGGCTCAAGTCTGAAATTCCACCTAGCTTCTAAGAATGAGGCAGGAGGCTAGGTGGCCTTGAACTTGCTTTAGCAACTTCGTGAGACCCTGTCTCAAAATTTAAAAAATGAAAAGGATGGCTGGGGATGTGGCTCAGTGATACAGTGTTCCTGGATTAAATCCCCAGTACCATAAATAAAACAACAATGGGATACCACTTCACACTGTCTGGGGTAGCTATATCCAAAATAACAAGTACTGGTGAGAATGAAGAAATTGAAATGCTCATATACTATTGTTGAGAATATAAAACAGTGCCATCAACTTTGGAAAACTTTGGCAGTTCCTCAAAGGATTAATTATAAAATTACCATACGAGGGAGCAAATCCACTTGCAAGAGAATCTAAAACATTCGTCCTTGTATACAAATGTTCATAGCAGCATTACTCCTAACATTCAACAAGTGAAAATGATGCTCACTCTGGCAGCACATATACTAAAAATAGCAAAATAACCTATTAATAAACAAAATATGTTTTTCCATACCAGAGAATATTATACAGCCATGTAGTCATAAAAAGGAATTAAATATTGACATAAGCCACAACATGGATGAATTTAAAACTGCAAAGAAGCCAGACATATAAGGCCATGTTATAGGATTCAATTTATAGGAAACAGAGTAGGCAAATCCACAGATAGAAAGCAGAGTAGAGATTGCTAAGGAATAGAGGGAGAAAGGTATAGGAAGTGTCTGCTAATGGGTACAGGGCATTTTGGGGGGAGAGGATATGATAAAAATGTTCTAGAATTAGATAGTTGTACAACATTGTGAATATATGAAATCCTACTGAATTATATATCTTAAAGGTAGATTTTGTGGTATATGAATTACATCAATAAAAAGACAAAAAGTATCCCTTTTATAACTAGTCCTTTGGTTTGTAGAAACATCAATAAGACTAACCAGCTGGTCACCCATTGATGTAAGTTAAATGATTTTATCTATTTTAGGAAGGAAAAGAAGATGCAACTATTTTAAAGCTAAGAACTTGCATTCTTAGTGAGAAGTTACATTCACAACCTATGTACTGAAAAGAGAGGAACATGTGTGTGTTTAGTTATTCAAAGATACTTAGAGGGCGGGGGTTGTGGCTCAGTGGTACAGTGTTTGCCTAGCATGTGTGAGGCACTGGGTTTGATTCTCAGCACCATATATAAATAAATGAATAAAATAAAGGTCCATCAACATCTAAAAATAATTTTAAAAAAAAGATACTTGGAGAAGAGTAGGATGCTATTTGTTCCATGTCAAATTTCCTTTACCTCAATCACTGTTTCTTTCCTTCTCTCCTCTCTCTTTTGTGGTATTGGATACTGAACCCAGGGGCACTCTACCACGGAGCTATATCTCCAGTCCTCCTCCTTTTTTGAGACAGGGTCTTGCTAAGTTACCTAAGTTGGCCTTGAACTTTCTTTCCTCCTGCCTCAGTTTCCCAAGTAGCTGGGATTATGGGCATGCTATGTCTGGTTTAAGCACTGTTTGTTTAACCCTTTCTTATCTGACAGGTCCTCACAAAGCTTATTCACTCTATCTTCTGTTTTGTCAATATGTGAGACAATTTTGGTGAGCTTTACTTTCTATATTTTATTCAAAACAAAAAGAAAAATGAAATGAAACCTAAAAACAACCAAAATATTGAAAATTAAAATTTCTGAAATTATATATGCCACCTGCCTGTTTTTTGCACAATTAAAAATCACTCATGGAGATATGTTATAGTATAAGACCTTAAATTCTAATACTAAGAATTGATATTTGCATTTCTCAGGTGCAAATGGCATGTACTTATTTATTTTTAAACAATATACATTCCTTGAAACAAAATACAAAGTTGGCTACTTGTTATTTTGTTTTAAATACAAAGCTGGACAAGAACTAGAAAGTAATGCAATCCAGCTGTACTACTACCTCCAGGATGTACACTGTAGTTTTAGTGCTTTCTTCTAGTTCAGAATACCCTTACATAAAAGGAGAATAACTTCTTAAAAACGATAGGTGTCAGAAATGTTCCCTAGTGTAGTTTGCAGGATAAGTTTTAAAAATTAGGAGAGCAAGCCAGCAAAGTGGTTTAGAGCTCCTCCTAATGGTACAAAAAATGAATTTTCAACATCGGGATTTCCAAAACTATTGCAGTTTAGTTAGTGAGACTGCAGGGGGAAAAATGTGAGCAAACAGTAGGGTTGTCCCAGAAATAGCAGGGAAAAGGCCAGACAACAAAGGCAGTAGGCTTCTGTTGTTTTTAAAGTCAAATGTACATTTCCTTTTATATTACACAGAAAACAAAATCGATCAGAAATCTGTGTGACAAGTTTCAACTTGAAGAAATGGTTTGTTTAGAAAGAGAAAAAAAGAAGCCTAAAGTCCACAGGAACTGCAATTTACAAGTATTTTCATTTAAAAGGCGGCTTTGGCAGTGCCAGGGGGCATACTACAATGACAAGGGGCAATAAGAACAATAGAGAGACTCTGTGGACTTTAAAAATAGAACCTATATGGGCGTGATTGTGGCTCAGTGGTAGAAGTCTTGCCTAGTATGCATGAGGCACTGGATTCCATCCCCAGCACCACATTAAAAAAACTAAACAAAATAAAGGTATTGTGTCCATCTACAACTAAAAATATTTAAAAAAAAGGACTTATGTTACAAACCTGTTCTAGGGAAAAGTTAAGGGTACTCATAAAATAACAACAGTTTTTAAAATTATATGTAGTAATACCTGTTGAATGAATGGATATAAACACACAATAAAGTTTAAAAGGCAATGGTCATTCAAGCTTGCATTTTAAGACAGCATTTCATACATCAAAAAGGGAAATAATCAATTTTCTATAAAAGAACTGACTTTAACGGGTAACTCTGAATTTAACACGATGGCACTAAAACGTCTCTCAAAGTGGGCAAATAGCAGGTAACTATTCCTTTTTAAAATGCAGATAAATTATGGATTTGGGAAGCAGAGCTGGCCTGCCAACCAACCAGTATTGCTCTTAGGCTAGTGATTTCCTGGCTCATAATTACATTTCTATTAGGAACTGGTTTGTTCTTGTGGTTAATATGTCAAAGCAATGCATTATTCCAACATTTAATTATATAAAACTAAGGGTTTTCTAAATTCTCAACATAAGGCCCAAGTGATAATTCTTGGTTTTGGTTCCAACTCTGGGATATAGCTTTTCTAAAGGCTATGCCCTTAAAGAGGGTCCAAAGAAGCTTGGTAAAGGAAGGTTTCATGTCCCAAATCATAGATGCAGATCAGCAAGCTTTTGGAAAATACAAGTGGCTATTCTCTGTCTTAGCCTGGAAGAAAAAAGATCAGTCTAGGTGATCCTAAGATGGTGTTCCCAGTAATTATGAATTATAAATGTTTCTACAATGGCTTCAGTGAGAAAGATTCTCTACAAAGTGGGGTGGGGGAGAGAAATAAAATCATATCTGTTAGTCCTTTCTTATGAAATAACTCTTCTCTAATAAAGTTAATAATTAAGCATAATTTGATACTATGTTCTGGATTCAGACATCTATTGGCTTTTATAAAGTGAATTTTAAGACAATATATTGAAAGACTGCCAACTTACGTGCTTTTCCCTTTGGACTGTTTTAACTCAGAATTCAAAATGAGGGTTTAATTAACCCTAACTTTTTACCTGGTAGATGTGCTTGTCTTCTCTACTGTGGACATGAGTCTTGCAAATGCATCAGTCACTTTGAGGCTTGAGGTGGAGATTTCCAGCTTAGAAGTTGTTAATTCATACAACTCTGGATCCACACCTTATAGTATAAAATGACAGTCAGTGATGGCAAGCTGCAGAGGTTACTTAATTAGTCACAATCCAAGATGCAAGAGTAGTATTCTGTAAACATCTGAGCCTTTTACAAGCACAATATAGCTTTAAAACACTGTAATCCTGTGCTTATTTTTTAAATTAGAAATTTTACTTTTTGGAGAATTTGTAAAATACAACCCCCACTCCTGTTACTTTGTACTGGGGTTTGAACCCAGGGATGCTCTAACACTGAGCCATCGTCAGCCCTTTATAAGAGAGGGTCTCATTAAGTTTCAGAAACTAGCCTTAAATGTGCAATTCTCCTGCTTCAGCTGGGATTATAGATGTGCACCATTGCATCAGCAAAAGTCTCTGTTTTATAAACAGAAAGCAAATGATTTATTATATAATGCGTCAGTCCCAATTTTCAAATTGGCTTATTAACTTAATTTTAAAACCCTCTTTTCTCTCAACCTCCTAACAAGTTAGTTTTTTTTTTTCATTATTTTCTTCCACAGCAAAAGATTTTGAAGTTAATATAAACTTTCAAACATGATAATTGATTTGGTTAGTTCAGACTATCTGCTGGGCATGGTGGTGCATGACAATGATCCCAGTGCTTGGGAGGCTGAGGCAGGAAGATCACCAAGTTCAAAGCCAGCCTTAACAACATAGCAAGACCCTGTCTTAAAATGAAAAATAAAAAAAGGTTGGAGATGTCACTCAGTGGTTAAGCACCCCTGGGTTCAATCCCTGATTTAAAAAAAAAAATGTATATATACATATATACATACATATATATACATACATATATATATATATATATATATATATATATATATATATATATATACACACACACACATACATACATATATATATATATACACATACATATATATATGTAAGGACAAGAACTATTATTATTCAAAGCATCAAATTACTAAATGTATACCACACTATTCTTTCTTTAGGTTAAAAGGTGGGAAGAATAAAATATTTTCAGAAAAAGCAAATAAAAACAAAACTTTTTAAAATGAAAAAGTTCTCCAGGGTTTATTGTATTTCTGTATTCTCATTTTTGTCTGGTAGCCAATAGTTCAAAAATCTATAGTAAGTCAAAAGGAATATGAATTAAAGAGGTTTAGATTTACTGTAAAAATCTACCTAAAACCTTCCCCCATCTACATTCACTAAAATTAACAATTTATGATTTTTTTTTATATTTCCTATGTAATAGATTTATATTATTAAATAATTACTACTGAAAAGTTAACTATTTTATACCCAAGGTAAACTTTCTCCCTATTATCAGCAAATTACATGAACAGAAACTTCAGGAGTTTCAGGGTATAACAGAAAAACAGATAGTAAAAAGAAATGTTTTATAGCTTAAATTTTCATTTTTCCTTCTTTATTTTTTAATTTAGGCTGCCTTGAACTGCTGGGCTAAAGTGATCCTCCTATCTCAGTCTTGTGAGTAGCTGGGCTACAGGTACATACTATTGTGTCTAATTTTTACTTATTTCTTTAAACAGGCCTCCAAGATCAGACAAAATTATAATGCATATATTTGTAAGTTCCCTCCTTTCAGGATATTTCAAGGTTAAGGAAAAAGAATCAGGAATTGGCTTCTATTAACTGATTCTGTAGATGACCACCAAATTTAAACAGATCTCAGATGTTTACAGAAATTAAGCAAAAGCAGCTTCCACAGTTACCAAATCCAACAAGGGAGGAAGGCTATAGAAAATGTAGGTTGACTCTCCCAAGTTCTTAATATTTCATTAAGGTACATTTCAAAGTATGTCTAAAAAGGACATTTATTTTTTGTAGTAAGTATATGGATTGCAGTTACAATGTAAAACCTGGAAATTATCTGTAAAGGGACAAGATGAACACAGTGCACTTCCCTCCTCTGCTGGTAAAGGTTACATTTCAATCAACCACAAAATTTAAGCTGATATCTAAGTATAATACAGAATAAAAAAGTGCATTCTGACTGGCAACAGAAAAGTGCCACTAAAATTTAGTTGGTTTTATAAAATACTGGATACTTGGCTGTCAAATAATAAAGTGGCAGATGAAAATTTAAAAAAATGACAAATCATCCCTTTTTCCAGCCCCAAACACCTTTTCCCCAAATAACCCCCCCAAAACCCCCCCCCCCCAAATCCACAACCACCAATGTTTTTTAAAAGAAACAAGACAACTTCCTATTGTACACTAGTAATTGGAGAGTAATTTTTTTAATGCAAGTTTTTTTAAACACAACCTTAATGAGGCATAGTTTATTTACATAAAGCTAGCCAACCAAATTCTACGCCAACCTCCTAAGAATCACACACAAAATAATTAATTGCAAGCTAAGACAAAATGACTTTCCCAGAAACAAGTCAGAAAAAGTGCAAGCAAATGGTGACGTGGAATACTAAAGTGTTGGTACCTGTAGCTTGATGTAAGTTTTAACAAAACCCAATAGCAATAAAAAGAAGCCAAAGCAAATTTATTATAACCAATTTATACAGCAGCTAGAGCATATTAATGAAAATAGTGAACAGAAATATTTAAAAGCTTCCAAAGTAATGACGATTGCATTTGACCACGTTGATTTCACTTCTACTATAGCACTAAGCTTCTGAAACGGCTTACTCTTCTTGCAGCTGTGAACACTGAGGCTGATTATTAGGCCATTTCTATACTTCTTTATATGGCCAGTTTATTTGTGCTTCTATGAATTTTTTTAAATGAGTTTGAAATGTAAGCAAAAATTAAAACTAAATCAGGATTTTAGGCATCCAAAAGCAAAGTGACCTCATTTAAACTGTAATACTTGGTGACAAAACAAACTTGAGAACAAATTTAACATGGGACCCTGATGATTACTTCTTGGGAACATAGTAATAAGGAAAGTGATATACAAGTTTTTGGTTGCTCCCCCCTCCATTAAGTATTATAAAATATTAGGCAACTTTAGCTTATCCAGGTCATTCCATAGATCAGATATATTTAGAATTAATTTAAGTAAACAGTAAAATATCAGTTTTAAGTAAAAACCAGACACAGATTGGTTTTTTTGGTATGCTTGCAAAATTAACAACAAAAATGATATCCAGGAACTTAGATTTGAGGAATCCTGTCATTCTGTACCAGAGGGCCTCGGAACTTCCCAGTAACAGGATCAGATTACCCTATCAGATTTTTAAAAAAGGGGATCCTGGTTCCAGGTTCACCTTTAGTTGACTGTCATAACCTCCATATCCCATCATGTTCCTAAACTGTTGGAAGTAGGTTGGGTGGGTTATCTGATGGAACAAAACAAAACCAGCAAAATCTCAGGAACCAGGCTGGCTGTGAAATTGTTCACTAGTGGTCACAGAAAGGGATCCTCACTATGCATTTTAAGTATTGGCATCTATATAGCACCCCAGTGGCTGCCTGTTGATCAATGTGGCATGAGTACCAGATCACAATTAGGAATGACAGGGATTCACTAAAATCATACTAAACAAATATAAACATAAAAATGCCATTAAAATTTTAATCCTTTATTCAGTTATAAATGACAAACTACATTAGTTCTTTGGTCAATGAACTGAACTTTTGCAGGGCTAAATATTAACAGGCACTCCAGTAAGTTTTAATTTCTTACTTTTAGTATCTCATAGCAATTTTTTCTACTATTAAATTTGTTAACATTTTTTCTTTCTCCATGGAAAACTAACAGTATACTTTTGATTTAAGAGCTACATAAAAACAATAATAGTTCTATGTAGGACTGTGTGCTAACTCCAGCATTCTGGAACCTAAATATATATTTAGCAGCACTAGTAAACTAAAATGCTAGAATTTCAAAGTTATGTTATCAGAGGTACTACAATGTAAAGTTTCTATGTGTACTAAAAATATTCTTATATCTCAAGTCTATTTTTTCAAGTGGCTTTATAGAATATGCTTTAAAAAATAAGCATATAAAAACCTCACATTATCTACTTATGGGGGGAAAAAATCTTGCCTTTAACTCTCTAAGGACATTAGGACTATATTATTGCTAGAAACTACCTCTATTACACTCTAAAAAAGTTTTTCCTAAAAATATCTCATACAAGTCACTTGTAGTCAGATAACAGAAAATAACAACAGATAGATGAAAGAAAAGTATTAAAAAGACATTATGGAGAATGCAGTCTACTTGTTTCCTTGTTTATAGGAAAGTCAAGTGTTGTGGTCATGCTTTTAGTAAATTAACTAGAATTGTGGTTTTAACACTCTGCTGACCTGGGATTGTGGTGCTGCTGCTAGAGCTACTGTCATCCACGGGCCCAAAGAAATCAAGGTTCAGAAGAGTGGAACCTCCACTAGCTTGAAATTCAGTGACCGTGTTGGTAGGCAGCCACACAGAAGGTAAGCCAAGGGAGGAGGGGTTATGTGTAAAAAGGGGTAAGACACACACTTGAACATGCAGGTTATAATTAGTAGTCATTACACATTTTAAAAAATCAACATTAAAACAACGTGTACAGTATTAGTTTTTCATTACTAAGGACATTTCTAAAGTAACAATTTAATTCAATGTACATTTTCTCATGTACAATGTAAAGAACGTAACACTTAGTAAGGTTTTAGTTAGGAGTTCAGTTCTTTCAATCAAAACTGGAAGCCATACCAGAAAGATCGAGGGGAAAGCATACCCGTTAAAGGGAAACAATACTTTAATCTCAACCCAACATTAAATCACTCACTATACATGCCCAAATCAATCTTTCACGTTAGTAATACTGGTTTCTAATTAATGGTGTTTTAAAAAAATGACAAAGTTGTCAGTTTCAGGACACGCACCATACATTAACTTAGTTTAAAATAAAATCATAAGGAATGTCATAACTGCCCTACCCTGATGTGCAACCTCAAGCTGTACTGTTCCCCTTTAACTCTGAAACAGTAATCAGAAATAGTATACATTTTTAAAGAAGTTGTTAATAAAAAGCATGATGATTTGACTAAAGACACCAGACAACAGCAAAAGGTGCATCCAGGCTTTCCTTCAGCACTGTTATTCAATTGGATGCTTTCCAGATATCCTAGGACCTAGCTATAAGGCAAAACTGATGGTGTTTTAGACAATGGCAATGACAACTGCCATTGAGATGATAATGACAGATATTCTGGACAAAGGCTCAAACTTAAGCAGCACAAGGAGTAGGAACAATTATATCTCAGGGTCCACTGAAAACCTGTGGTGTGAACACTAGAAACTAGTATTGTGTGTTATTTTAAAGACCCCACATTACTAGAATAAGTTACTCCATTTTCAGATTTTTCTTTTAAAGCTATAAGCAAAACCAACATTTTTCTGGAACTACCTACTAGCATTTGGAGATAAATTTTAGAAAAGGATCATGAAAATCATTCATTTTACATTTGCATATAAGTGCTCTATAAAATATTAAATCTGAAAACTACTTTGAGTCAATAAATATGGATCCGCACATTGTTTTTGGTTAAATAATTGTGCTTTGAAGCAGCCTCTAGCCGTTAAGACTTTGCATTCAAGAAAATTCTGTAAATTAAAACTACAGAAAAAAATTTGAAATAAATCAGTCCTAGCTAAAATATCATTTAAGCTATCTAGATATCTGTAAAAAATAAGCTTATTTTTGACCTAAGATAAAGAAGCTAAAATTGTACCTTGCTACTACCATAAATACTATTAATAATAGTAACAGCTGGTTTCTTGAGCAATTACTATTTAGAAAGAAAGCCTGAATTTCCAAAGATAAGTTATGTTCAAACAAAAAGGGAAATCAGCAGAGAGAAGTTTGTCTGAACTTTGTAGCTTTCTTAACTCTAGCTCTGGTGCTAGAGGCTCTACGGAGAGACGTACCATCTAAAGGGTTAGTAAGGCCACTGCTACTCCAGTCAAACTGGACGGGTGGTAGAGACTCCTAGAGTTGAAAACCAAAAAATCAAAATTAATCAGTACAGGTTGTAGCAACGTACAGAATCCTTAATAAACAAAGCAAAATAAAAAACTATTACAATAAGACTACTAGGCAACAAAGTACCTAAAGACAAAAATTGGGATAATTTACAATTTCAGAAGGTTACCTACAAATATAACACAAACTGAAATTGCAAAATTTATAAACAGTACAGCTTACTGACATTGAAAAAAAAAAAAAACAACTTCACCTCAGAAATGGGATTATCTTTACATTTTCAAACAAATTTATGAATTGATTCTGTCAAACTATTAGCTTGATCAATAAGAAAATATTTTAAAAACTCATGGACTTTTTTCACTAAGAAGTGATTAAATTTATTTTAAATGACTGGTCATTTAAACTTTCTTAACAGATAAAATATAGCATATTAGAGAAAGTACCATACTGAAAATGAGATTTGGGTTGTTCAACATTAAGTAACCAGTAAGTAACTAGTTGTATGACCTTTGTATAATTCAGTTAATTTAGTGATCTCCCTGTAAATGAGAAGGTTCAAAGTCCAAGGTCTCTTAAGTTTATGATTTTCCAAAAAAGAAATTATGAGCCAATAGATGGGACTTACATTTAAAAAAAAAAACTTCTCTGACTTATCAATTACTTATCTGATAACAGAATTTAATTTTTAAAATAAAGCACTAAAAAGAATTTTCAGAGCTTATTTGACTATTCTAGGTTTCAAAATTTCATAACTGCCAAATATAAAGGTAAAATAAGCAAATGTTTATATAAAATGGAAGGTAGTTTAAAAACATTTTAAAAATGAGTATTCATTTCATTTTAAGAATATTCTTAAAAGGAAAAAAAATTTTTGGTTTTTCTAGTTTTGGAATGCTGTGGGCGACTTTTAGGAATAACCTGTGTTTTTGTGGTTTTTTTAGAATTTTAATATCAACATGTCATCTTTTCCTTTAAAAAAAATATTCCTGGGTAGGTAACGACACTGTGGACAGAAGCCTAAATTCTGGAAATTTGAAATTTTGGAAAGTCTAATCCCATGATATTATAATTGTGTTGATATAACTGGGATACTACTGATAGGCAAAATTAAAAAGTGTTTAATTTCCAAAAATTTGGTCCAGCTTGGACATTGAGGAAGAGAATAAAAACCAAGTAAAACATTGATATTAGAGGTTCTATGGATAAAAGACAGTTGGGGAGAGTGGAATGTGACTATTAAGGGAGTTCTTTGTGGTAATGAAAGAGTTTTGTATGTTTATTACAGTGGTAGTTACCTAATTCTACATGTAATACAGAACTACATACACATATTATACCAATATCATATTCCTGGTTTTTATTCTTACCTTAATTATGTAAGATGTATCTTGGGGAATAGGGGATTTCTCTGTGTTATCTTTGCAACATTCTATGAATTTATAATTATTTCAAATAAGTTTTTAAAATGCTGGTAAAAGTTTAGTTTAAAATCTATCTGGCAAGATTAATAAACATTTAGAAAAGACCTTTTTTGAGCTCATCCCAGAAAACAAAACTAAGCAGTCCAGCAGATTCAACTTATTCCACTTTTGGATCAATAAGACCTTTTACTTATATTCAATGAATGGGTGGACAAAACTAGATTTGTGCAATAACAAAATTTCTGGATGAATGAAGGAAACTCTGTAATATGTTCTATTTAAATAATGTCAAGGAGGTGGGTACTAAGAAATATCTCAGTGGTTTGTCGGAATATTACCTTTCCATACAGGTATATGGCATTTTGAGGACACAACCAAAATTATAAGAATGGATATGAACATAAATCAACATTTAGCAGGAATGAAGATGAAAAACAATAGGTAAGCAAAAATTGGCTACTGACATTTACAGGTAAGGAAACTCAAAGAGAAAGCACTGGGATGAAGCATTTTAAAACAACTTGAAATAATGTGATATAAATGATTACCGCAGAGACAAAAGCACTTCGAAAACAAGATCATAACAAAAAGAACAAATATGCAGAATGGAAACAGATTTGGATTTTAGTCCTAGTGGTACCACTAATGTATGATTTGGGGCAAGTCACTCAGTTTTTCCAAATATTTTCTTTCTGAAAAAATGGATTATGGTATTAAGTATTTTTTTCTTCTAGTTTTAAAATTCTGATTCACAACTAAAAAAGTCACATCAAGCAGCCCATGAGAAGTTGCTAGTGGGGACTAATTTTATTACTGCTTCTCAGAAATATTGCTCTATTGCGGTGAATAACGTGTGGTTTAAGTATTTATTGAGGGGGCAAGCAGTAATGGCACCACGAATAACGTGACCTTTAAATTCAGTGGGTAGAGCCGGGTGTGGTGGTATTTGCCTGTAATCACAGTAGCTTGGGGAGGATGAGGCAGGAGGATCGTGAGTTCAAAGCCAGCCTTAGCAACTCAGTGAGACCCTGCCTCAATAAAATGTGAACAAGGGCTGGGAGGGTAGCTCAGTGTTAAGCACCCCTGGGTTCAATCCCTTGCACTCCCCCCACCAAAAAAAGAAAAAAAAGACAGTGAATAAAAACAAAAGGTATTACACATGAGCTGTCTTTTCAGGTAAAAGTATCTCAGAAAAATACCATTAACAATTATTAATAAGCATTTTAATTCCTTAAGAAGAGATACAATGGTTACAAGAAATCTAAGCCAGCCTGAAAATAAAAAAGTCCAACACAACCAAACTCAATGGGTACCAAACTGGGACAGAACGAGAAGATCCAAAAGCACTGTCACAATGGGAATTATACAACATTGCTGGTTGGAGGGGTGGGAAAGAAAAAATTAGGTACTGAAGAGATTTTTCTTGACACATTTTAGTAAGCTTCTAGTACTATGGGACAGAGCTATTTCATTTGGAAAATATGACTACTGGGAAGATATTAACAGTATTACTGCATGACCAAAAATAAAAACTAAATTATATGGCATGCCAAAGACTAGTGGAAATATCATTTTATATAAGGAGCATCTTTACAATGCACTTCAGATGTTAACTATTTTAACCTGAATCAGAGATGGAGCCAAGCAAGGGTCATACAATTCAGTGGTGGAGGTCAGACATCTTACAGAATTCTAAATTAACACATGTTCTCTATTATATCATGTGGAATATGCTTTTAATCAAGTCAAAATTAAACTATATAAAAGATGACAAGCTGTGAGGTATGCATAAAATGAATGTGTAAGATCAAATCAACAAGGGGCAAAAATGACAGGCAACAGCTAACTCCAATAAAATATGCAATAGCTTATGGGGCTGAACATGTGGAAGTGGTTGGCTGAAGAGAGGAAGAAGGCAAGCAAAACTTAGCAATAAATGTTTCAGTAAGAAAGCTTTATTTTCAGTAAATGTCCCAAGTAGTTACTTTCCTAATTCTATAGAAACAAGAATGTTGACAGAGTAGAAGTGGAAATGTACTATGGGAGAGGTAATTTTGGAATATTCACAGATAGGCAAGGTTGTGATAGCAGTTGATAGCCAGAAGGCAATATCAAGGCAATGAAAAGAAAGTTAACTAAGATTCTACCTACTGAGATATTTTGCTGAAGCCACCTTGTCTGCTTGCCCAACCATCAGTAAAGCCAAGCACTGTACACATCAGATTACCTTGCCCACTAATTTTGTGCCAGTAATTCAATGGCTTCAAATTGATGTTTAAACCATGCCCAAGAATAACCACCGCGGTATGCAGCAGTAACATTAGATGTTTCTTGAAACACAAATGAGATGTGGACCTATGCATCATTTTCTAATGTTCTTAAAAATACTGATTCTACAGGAGTGCTTTTCTCCCCTGCCCCTGCAAAAGGGTCTTGGGGCCAGGTAAATTTGAGAAATGAGTTAGAATTAAATAGGATTATTTACTACATGACTCCTCAGAATCTTTACTGTGTGTGTTGCTAGTTTTCAAGGG
Organism: Marmota monax; assembly: GCF_021218885.2. Lineage (NCBI taxonomy): Eukaryota > Metazoa > Chordata > Mammalia > Rodentia > Sciuridae > Marmota > Marmota monax. Next base: position 4,312,158 of record NW_026692194.1, read on the forward strand.
TGGATTTGGAGGTATAAGAATTATTTCCCAATTATTTTACCCTGGAACCTTATTTTAGTAGACCATTGCTGGGGATTTGTGTTCAATGGAATACACATTTTGGGCAAAGCCATCCAAAAGTACATTTTTGTGTTAGATACTATTGAAGATGGTATTTAAGCTTAAGAAATGACACACATGGCAAGAACATGGTTTAGAAATGTTAGTGTTCACTAACAAAACAATGTTTAACCAGCACTGAGTCAGTTTCTAATTTGATGTGGGAAGAGTAAGCAAGCCAAAAAGGCCTATTTTCTCCAGCTACAAAGTGAGAGGGCAGACTTTAATATAAGCATACTGAACTGAAATAAAGCTTGTGCTTAAATGTGCCAAAGAAGTAAAGCGTAAGAAAGGTAAGACAGCTTTTGTTGCTTTCTAAATTTTTAAAGGATTTCAGGAAAAACATACCATAGAACTGAAGAGTTGGTATAAATGCATTGTTTCCCATTTTTTTATTATTTTGGCACTTACCAGATTTGAGTTGGTAATTATGATCATATAATATTCAAACTGCAATATACTTTTGAGATCCCTTCTTCAAACTCTTCATTTTATAAGTCAAGAGACTAAGGCATGTGCTGGTTTAAAAACTTATCCACAATTACCCTGTTTTCATATTATGCCTTTCTGTTTTTGAAAAGTAGAGATAATTTGCTCATTGTATTTCAAGGAATGTTAATTAACAATCAATACCATGTCCATCATCAAAACAAAGTAATATAGTAAGGAAAAAGTACATGTGGACATATGTCAATATATGCAAAACACATCTGTATAAATATGGATATTTTTACCTGGAATTGATCAGATGTACATGTGTTCATCTCTGGTGTCAAGGTGGTTGTCTGACCAATGGAAGCAATTTTTTCTGCGGCAGAGAGGGGTTTCAATGGTTCCTTGGTGGGCTCTAACATGCCCTGAAAAAGGTATATTAGACATTAATGGGTGGGTGGGGGAAAAATCAACCCATAAACTTGTATTTCACCGAATTATCATCACCACCCTGTTTTTTCAGTCCAAAAATTGGTTTATAACCTTTCACTGTATAATTACCACATGATATAATTAATTTGACTTCCTGTTTAAAAGATAAACAGAACAGCAATTTATTCATATGAATGCACATTTGTCTCCTCGTGCACTGTGAGCTGGGAGCCTAGAATTCTCAGTGCACCACAGTCTGTATATTTCCAAAGCTCACTCGTGTGGTTTGTTTCAAGAGTTGCAGTACTAATGGTAAACATAAGAGTGGCATCAAGGATGGCATTAAAATGAAACCAATGATAGAAGCCAGAATCTTTCAATACAGAAGATTACAATTTGTAGTTTATACTTTGCAACACTGTAGTAAATTTCTCAAGTGTAATATTTCAACTATAATACATAAATCAATATATATTAATCTTTTTTTTTTCCAGACCAGAAAAATGTTTGCTAAACTGTTATGATGAAATGGTGTACATCCAATTCACAATAGCCAAACTATGAAACCAGCTTAGGTGTCTTGTCAGTGGATGAATGGATAAAATAAAATATGGTATATATACACAATGGGGTTTTATTCAACCATAAAGAAGAATTAAATTGTCATTGTAGGAAAATGGATAGAACTTGAGAACATTAGGTTAAGCACAATAAGCCAAACTCAAAGTCAAGGATTGTATGTCTTCTCTCATATGTAGAAGCTAAAGAGGAAAAGGTGTATAGGTGTGTGTGTGTGTGTGTTGGGCAGGAATCTCATGAAAACTGAAAGGCGATCAATAAAGGAAAGGGACGGGGGGGGGATAAGGAGAAATACCAGGGAATGATATTGATCAAATTATATCATTATATCATGTGCATGTATGAATATATAATAGTGAATCCCACCATTATGTGTATTGATTTAGACATTCAATTTTAAAATATATTCATGAGTATGCTGTGCATCCTAATCTTGCACCAAAGACAGTTTAGTAATATCAGTACTCTTCTTCTTCTTCTTCTTTTTTTTTTTTTTTTTTTTTTAATATTTATTTTTTAGTTTTCGGCGGACACAACATCTTTGTATGTGGTGCTGAGGATCGAACCCGGGCCACACGCATGCCAGGCGAGTGCCCTACCGCTTGAGCCACATCCCCAGCCCTCTTCTTCTTCTTCTTTTTTTTTTTTTTAAGAAAAAGCTTCACATAATAATGGTCACATCCTCCTTTTTTGAAGAAAAAAAATTGGCATAAAATTGTGCACTGAAATAAGCTGAAAACAAATGAAGCTTACTTGGAAATTACTAAAGATATTTTGATTTCAGAAAATCTTGTAGCATTATAATAGAAACTATTTTATAATCATAACTTTATAATCAAGTGTTTTTGAAGCCAGATCTTATATTTTATTTTTTTTTTAATTTTTTTAGTTGTTGATGGACATTTATTTTATTTTTTTATTTTTATGTAGTGCTGAGAATCGAACCCAGTGCCTCACACATGCTAAGCAAGCACTCTGCCACTGAGCCACAACCCCAGCCCCAGATCTTATATTTTAAATCAGACATTTTTTTTTTTTTTTAATATTTATTTTTTAGTTCTCGGCGGACACAACATCTTTGTTTGTATGTGGTGCTGAGGATCGAACCCGGGCCGCATGCATGCCAGGCGAGCGCGCTACCGCTTGAGCCACATCCCCAGCCCCTAAATCAGACATTTTAAAGAGCATATTTATTACTGTCACACAAAAGCATACATGCAACTTGGGATGAGGGTGTGGGAAGAATCTAACACGTCTTTTTTTTCGGAGGGTACTGGGGATTGAACCTATAGGTGCTTAACCACTGAGCTACATCCTGAGCCCTTTTTAAAATACTTTTATTAGAGACAGGGTCTTGCTGAGTTGCTAAGGGCCTTGATAAGTTGCTGAGACTGGATTTGAACTTGTGATCCTCCTGCCTCAGCTTCCCTAGCCACTGGAATTACAGGTGTGCACCACCACACCTGGCAATCCAACCCTTTATGATGATTAAGAATGAAGTTGTAGGAAAGGGCCACTTTTGTATGCTTGGAGAAGTGACAGCTGATTCTATTTTGTGATGTCTACATCCTTTAGTGTCAACTTAGTGTTTGATCTTGGACTCCTATGAGGTATTTGGTTTTATTTTGTGTATGTGGTGTTGGTGTTAGAACTGTGGACATTGTGTATGCTAAGCAAACATTCTACCACTGAGCTTCACCTCCTCCACTAAGGCACTTGAGTTAGTATTTAGTTTCTTAGACTGGCATGGTAGAGACACTGCCATTTCAGAGGGTAAACCATCTTACATGTTCCAATGGATTCTGAAGAAAGACATTCTGGATGAGTATAAAAACTGGGGGCTACTGACCTAAAAAGAGTGAAGCTTTACATATTTAGAAATAATATTTGATAAGTTCCTGACTATTATCAATTAAAAGTTAAATTCCAGACAAAAGCCATCCTTAACTGAGGGGGAAAAAAAAAATCAAAGTTGACAAGTCGGTAATGCTAGAATCTGTAAATTTCTAAAAACATGCTTTCAGAAAAACCTCACTCCCTGTAAAACAGGGACTAAGCTAATGAAAGCAACTCACAGATTCAATTCTTTATAACAGTATACATGAAAGGTCTTACTCTAGTGGCTAGAAAAATGAAAATAATTTCAAGGTCTAACTCAATACCCTATATATTATATAGGCTCTCTAAAGTGCTCTGATGCAAGAATATACATATGCCAAACAATTACCAGTGTCACCCAAGGCTTCTATTTTAAACCCATCACTTAAATGGTCCTCAAACTGTAGTCTCCAAAATCAGCAGTTTGTGTGTCACATGGGAAATTGTCAGATGTGTAAAATCTCAAGTCCCATACTTTAAAACTCTTAAGAAAGAAACAGGAGGTGGTACCCAACAATCTATGTTTTAACAAGTCTCTCAAATGATTCTGATATACATTAAAGTTTGAGAAACAGTGAATTAAATGATGATTACAGCTGGGCGTGGCGGTGCACACTTGCAATTTCTGCAGCTGGGGAGGCTGAGGCAGGAGGATCACGAGTTCAAAGCCAGGTTCAGCAAAAAGCAAGGCACTAAGCAACTCAGTGAGACCTTGTCTCTAAATAAAATATAAAATAGGGCTGGGGATGTGGCTCAGTGGTCAAGTGCCCTTGAGTTCAATCCCCAGCATCCCCCACCACCAAAATAATGATTTCAGGTACTATTCCTCCAAATGCAATTCAAAGATTATTGACCTATGCATGTGAAATGTACCATGAGGAAAAATTCACATATAATTAAAATTTGATATTAGAATATGTTTCAAAATGAATGCCAAAGATGGAGAGAAGATACATTTATATGCACTAAACAAACTTTGGGATTAAGAAAATTATCAATAATAAAGGTGATAAGGTAGAAAAAATAAAACATAAATGTTAGCTCTAACTCCTCTCAAACCTCAAAGAACTGGCTAATGTGGTGAGGCTACACATGAGCAAGAGGTTACTACCTTCAGCATAATGTATAGAAGCTCCTACAAATGAAATTCCTAGTTCCTGCTCAGATATGACAATCTAACAGCAACCACCTCTGGAGTGTGATTCTTTTAGTGGGGGGGAAATCCAAATAACCAAAAAGTTAAATATTCTAGAGTGTCCGACCTACAGTAAAAAAGAATGTAGGGATAATGCAGGTAACTTTAAAGTATAAGATAACTATTTACAAAGGGGCAGAAATTGGCAAGAAAGCTCAAGCACAGAAAAAAACAAATCTCACAAAACAGAAAAAACCTGAAATGTTTTAATTCAATAACAATTAGTGTTTATTCATGGAAAAAGTTATAGGTTCTAAAAAGGTCAAGTTCCATAGCAAATTCACTTTCACAAGTGCATGTGGGTGGTAAAATTTAAATTACTATCAAGTGTTATTTTTCTATTCTTAAACACAGTATCTTTTTCCTTATTTTACAAGTTATTGGCTCCCATAAATTGAAAATTTTTAGAATGGTAGGATATTTTTATTCACCATAAACACAAACATCAAACTTTAAAATGTGACTGAGGTTATATAAGGAACCAAATGAAAATGCCTTAGTTTTCTGAGACTACTTGGCATATCTGAAAAAACAAAAATTAATACATTTAAAACAATGGAGAAACTAAGGAACAATTATGGGTCCTAGTTCATTATTGTTTACTATAATTTGGTATTTCCAAGCTTTTATGTACATCCATTGCCTCAATTTTGCATTATTTAAAATTAATAACAATTTGGATTAAAAAAAACACCTTTGAGTTTTCAGATGCTTCAGTTTCTTTTAAAATCAAGTTTAGAAGAGAGTTCTTCACAGGTGCATTTTAAAGTTATAAGCACTAATATTACTAAAAATAATTTTCAATTTTAAAACAGTGTAGGAAAATTATATTCAACTCATTCTACTGTCTTTTCTATTCCTATCCCGCCTCCCTTCCCTTCATTCCCCTTTGTCTAATCCAATCAACTTCTATACTATGCTCATATGAACATGACCAGTATAACTCCACATCATGTTCAACCACAAGAATGGGATCAAAATTGTAATGGGTTATACCCATTACATACCCCATGTATGTATAATATGTCAAAATACACCCTGCTGTCATGTATATCTAAAACAAAATTTAAAAAGTATATAATTAATAAAATATTGAAAAATGTCCTGAGACAGACTAAAGAGGCTTACGATATCAAAAAGGGCATTTGTGTGTGTGTATCACTAAGATTTCGACCCTAATTGTCAACATACACTTGTCATTCTATGTAAGATGATTTTACAGAATAAATGCAGTAATGACAAATACATGCACAGACACTTCTGTACTTACCAATCCTGCTGCATACATGGGCACTATAACAGGCTGCTTCTTATTGCCGGTGAAGAGCTATAAACATGTGTTAGAGATAAAGAACATATTTAGTCTCCAAAATATGCTTACAATGCTTTATTACATACATTGTGAATGGATGAATTAATTGTTAAATTGCCCATATGGAGTTGTTTTTTTTTTTTTCCAATTCTAGATCCAATTCTCTTAGATCCAATTCTCTCTTTTTATAGTTAAGGGAAAACACTAAAAATGACTTTTTTAAAAAATGGGAAATATTGCTTGGAGAAACATTTAGGTAGATTGATGTTTAAAAGTTGGCATACTTAAAACAAACATTTACTTTTCTGAGGAATAGGCTTGTTACGGTTTATCAGAGTATAAAATTTAAAAAGCATTTGAAAGAATTTTTCAAAGTACTAACAAACTCACAATGTTTCGTGTGTCTATTCCTAAGGAGCACAAAAGCTTCTTGTTGCTATGGGAGCCGCCCCACTGATATCTCAAGCCATGTGCATCATGGATATCCTGTAGTTCGGTCCACACATCCAGCAGTTCTCTGCAAAGACCATAATAAAGCCACCAACAACAGGTTTCATTATGAATGAAACAGTTTTCACTACGAACTTCACTTTTAATATGACCATGACACATTACACATTCCAATTATCTTATGTCTAACATCGGTGTACAATGGTTATGTGAATGAAATCAAGAGCCATACTTATTAGAAAAGTAATTCATATGAAACAATATGCCAGTAATGAGTAGAAATGTAGCCTTTTATTATAAAAGAAAATTAAAGGAAATCACTTAGCATTTCACTACCTTAATATAGCTATTTAATATTTGTGTTTTCTCCTTGAATCTTGATCTACAGAGTTGCAATTATAGCATATCTATACTTTTGTATTTTTTACATTTTAAACATTTCCTTGTTTACAAATGTAAAACAGTTCCTCCTTAACTGTGGTTTCACTTTGAGGTTTCAGCTACCCATGGTCAACCATGGTCTGAAATTATTAAAGGGGAAATTCTAGAAATAAAGAATTCATAAATTTTATATTAGGTGCTGTTCTGAGCATTTATGTCACTTCATTTCATCATATAGTTACTGTATCATCTCACATCATTACAGAAGGTGAATTCGATACAATATTTTGATAAATAAATCTGCATAGATTTTATTATAATACATTGTTACAGTTGTTCTATTTTATTATTATTTTAAATCTCTTTTCATACCTAACTTATAAATAAACCTTTATAAAAGGTATGAATGTATAGGGAAAAATGTAGTACTATTTGAAGTTTCAGGCATCCATGGAGTTTTGGAACATATCCCCTGTGGTAAGGATGGACTTTCCCAATGGTTGTGTAATGTTCTATTAGGTTGATGCACCATCATTTATTCAGCTACAACCCTACAGTTCTTAAGTTTTTTTTGGTGGTTATGGGGATTGAATCCGGGGCGCTCTATACCCCAGCCCTTTCATTTATTTTTTTACTTTGAGACAGGGTCTTGCTAAGTTGCCAAGGCTGTCCTACTTGCAATCCTCCTGCCTCAACCTCCTGAGTTATTGTAATCAAAGTGTGTACCACCATGCCAGGCTCATATTCTTACTGTTCAGCTCTTAGAAAGGTCATGACTCTCTCCCTGTATCTTATGGTGTATGTGTTATTGTAAGTTATACTATTTCCTTAGAATGAATCACTTGGAGAGAAAAGACTGAATCCAAGAATATGAATTATCTGTATAAATAGCACATTAAAAATACATACAACTAAATATTTTTAAAACAGCTCAATATAAATCTTGTTTTTTCCCCACTTTTCTCAGAAATTATCCCCAAACAAAAAACCAAGCAGCAAAACACAATTTCAATCTTCAACAAAATTGAGAGATACCTAAATTCTATATTATAGATATTGAGGTCACAGAGGGATGAAGAAGCAATAACTGACTTAGCCAAGTAAAAGGAGTGACCTGCAGGAAGGGAAGATACTTAAAGAGGCAGAGAATGATAAAATGCAAAAGTACAGCCCAGAAATAAAAATAACTTTAAAATTAAAATGAGAAAAATCAATCTAGACCCTTTAAGATCCAATAATTAACAGGAATTCCCAAAAGAGAAAACAGGTAACGGAAGGAAGGCAATTGTTGAGGTAATAATATAAAAGAAATGCTCAATACTCAATAACAGAAGCCTTTAGATTGAATGATCCTACCTCATGAATGAAAACCAATTCTTATCAAGACACTTTGTTGTGAAATTTCAGAAGGTCAGCAGCAAAAAGAAGATTTTAAACTATAAATTCAATGTGAAAGTAGAATAAAATAAAATTTTGTCTCCCATGTATTTTTCCCCCTCAGGAGGTTATTAGAAAATATGCTCCACCAAAATGGGATATGAGCAAAAGGAAGTCTCAAGAGAACACATGAGTAAGAGACCTAGACAGAAATCATTTTAGATATGAGGAAGACAACAGGGAGGAGGAAGAGCTCTTTGTGCTTCAGGAAAAAAAAAAAAAAGAAAGGAAGGAAGAACAACCTGATAGTATAATTTTAATTGTAAGCAAACCTAACAGGCTGCTGGAGGGTAGGGAAAGACTCAGTAAATGAGAAAGACAGGCAATTACAGCTGGAATATTCCTTATGAGAAAGGCTGGGACCATAAATGTTTCAGATTTTATAGATTTGCCTAGACTGTATCAATTGTGTACCCGTAATCTGAAATGTTCCAAAATTGGAAACTTTTTCCTTTTTTTGAGATGGGAACCAGCTGGCCCTGAATGTGTTTAAATCCTATATTACAAATGCTGAGGGCTCAAGTGATCCTCCTGCTTTAGCTTCCTAAGTAGTAGGGACTAGCATGAGCCACTTTTGTGTCCAGACAGAATTTTAGAGTATTTCAGACTTTCAGATTAAGGATGCTCAAAGTCCAAGAGAAAGTTGGATGAAGAAAACAGGGGCTTAGCAGTGAACAAAATTTACTTGATCATCATAATAATTATAATATTGAAAATACCAAATTAGAAAAATAACCAAGAACATAAGTGTATCAGGAAGATGAAGGCAGAATAGCAGAGATAAGATCTAAAGGCTTATTTATTGTACTAGGAAATCAAAATATAATACATGCCATTGACTGATTAAAGTACTGACTTAGAAACATCGAAAGAAATAGTTCAAAATAGAGAAGCCAGGCTCAGTGGCACACACCTGTAACCCCAGTGGTTAGGGGGGCTGCGGCAGGAGGGACACAAGTTTGAGGTAAGCCCTAGCAATTTAGCAAGACCCTAAGCAACTTAGGCCCTATCTTGAAATAAAAAATAAAAAGGGCTGAGGATGTGGCTCAGTGGTTAAGTGCCCCTGGGTTCAATCCCTGGTACCAAAACGAAAAGAAAAAAGCAGGGAATTTGTTCATTATGTCTTTTTTAGAGCTGGGGCACGGTTTGCTAGGGATTGAACCCAGGGCCTCACACCTGCTAGGCAAGTACTCTACTGCTGAGTTACATCCCTAGCCCTTCATTGTCAGTCTTTTAGCAGAACACGACTAAATTTCAACACAGTAACCTTTTAGATACTTGATGCTATCAGAAAACTTTATATAAATTAGAACCCACAAAACCACATGGTATCTAAAAACTGTCTGCTACTTACCCGCTTTCAGCTAAGGCCTCTCTTGTTTTTATTGGTAAGGTACTTGTTTCCAGCAAGTGCTTCAGGGAAGTAACTTCCTCTTCAGCATCAGGGACAAATATGGAAGGAAAACATGCTTCGAAAATTCGTTCCAGGCGGTTTAGTAAAGCTGTCTGTATCAAAATACCCCCGAAAGTTTATTTACACTTCTCCAATTGTAATAATGTCTTAGTACTATCATTAAAACACAAACGCACACACCTTGTCCCTTACTGTAAATGAGTGAGGGAAATCCACCACTCAGGTACAAAAAACACTAAGTGGAAAGCACATAGTTACTCATAGAGCAATCATTCTAAAGGACTACCTGAAGTAATCATGATGATGATACAGTAGGTGACAAATGTAGCTACACACCAAACACCATATAACTGGGTTCTTTACATTTGTTATATTATTTAATTCATTACAAGAGTCTATATAAAGAAGGTATTATTACTCTACTGTTCAGTGAAAAGTAATATCAAAGTTTGAATAATGTACCCAAAGCCAAACCAAAAACAAACAAAGAAAACCCAGATAGCATTCATATTCTTTCCACCACCACTAATGTACTCCAGACTTAGGGACAATGAGATTGTATGCTTGTGAAAGTATTATGCTATTATAGCTGATCAGGACCTTTTTTTTAGACATAAACACTTGAACTATAAAATCCTTTTTGAAATATTTCTGCTGTTAATAAGTACAAACCAAAGTAGAAAACAAAGTCTCAATTTTAACTGATTAGAAATTTAAAAACAGTTTATCATTTTGATGACCTGCACTATCTTCTAGAAATTCTATTTCTCTACTCCTTTGTTGCATGTGTATGTACATTTTAAAACTATCTTGCAAGTAAAGCTTGACTATTCCATATTTTCACCTAAAACAGAAAAAGTTCTTTGACGTATTCTTATTAGTTCAGATTTATTAGATTTACATTAACTTTTTATTTTTTTTTTTTTGGGGGGGGGAGTGGGGGAGAACACCAGGTTTATTGCACATGTGTAACCTATATAAACGTTTTTTCCTATTTTCGTAACTGTACCACAGATATAAGCAAGATATTTTCAAACTCAGCCCAATTCACTATTTAATCATCAAAGAGGAATACAAAATGTTAATGAATTAAAACCTGCTGGAAGATTAAATGTACTATTGAGTTGATGCCAAATATATATTTTAAAAAAATGCCACATCATGGTAGTTCCCCCTGCCAAATCATTAAAAAAATAATAATAATGCTTGATTTTTGTTGTCTAGTATAGTCAGAAGCCTGAAAAAATTTCATAAACACATTTTCCAAACCCAAGTTTCTCTTTTGGAAGCTGAACCAGAACAAAAAAATTTAACACTGAATAATTAGTCTCAAGGCACTCTCCTGCTAACTCTACAAAAGTTACTCTGACACCTTCATTATATTCATTGTGTGATGGGAAAAGGTTCTCACTCTCAATCATGAACCCTAAAGTAAAGGGTAGACTCAAGATCCCAAGGCTTGTGAAACTTGAGTGCGTCAAGGGGACCCAGCACTTACTTGCTTCAACAGAGGGAATGGACAGACATTACTTTTAAAAGGATCAGATAACTTCCTAATTGGAAACCTGATAAGCACTGGCTCCTCCTGGACATGAAAGGTAAATAAAAAACTAACATATGGCCAAATTTTATTTCTCTGTAAATTAAATCTTTCTTGTATCTTCTCTGTTATCTTTTTAAAGGGCAGAGTAGGAAGCTTACCACCTGGAGAAAGAAATGACCCTAAAACATACTAAATCAGCTGGGCATTATTACATATAAAGCGTAACTATGAAGAAATTCTCAAATGAGTGGAAAGTACTTGAGAAAAAGAAACACATTAATCACCTTAATTTACTTCTTCTACAACCTTTTCCCACAAAAGATATAAATTACATGAACATTTTTAAAGATCGTTTCATATATCTTTAGGGTTAGATCTAAAATTTGACTGCTTCAGATCTTTTGTTGAATGAGATAGAGTCAGAGCTGGCAATCTTTTCAATATAAAGTCAAAGAATAAACATTTTGGGTTTTGCAGTCCATTCATAAACAAATGTGGGTATGTTCCAGTGAAACTTTATTTGCAAAAACAGGCAGGACAGATTTGTCCCCTGGGCCATACTTTGCCAACCCCTGAAGTAAAGCAATAAGTAAATATCAAATAACCAGAATCCACTAACAGCATCACCAAGAAAGCAGTTAACAGAATTAACAAAGGTTTTGATAAATTTAAATTTGTTCTGGCATTTTTACTTTAAAAAGTATATCAACTTCCAACTCTCCATGAGATCAATTTAATGGTAAGGGCATCCTATAAAAATAATTTTTTACTACTATCTTGTTCATGGCAACAAATGATGCCAAATTTAATTTATTACTAGTTAATTCCAGTAAGTAAATGCATGATATAATTACAACACTTTGATAGAAGGCTACAGACCCAGGGGCTTATGATTCACTTATAACCTGGAGATATCTAGGTCTACCAGTGTGTGTTGAGGTGGCAACTTTGATCATTTCTACTCCCCTTATACAGATGATACTTTAATGGCAGCCTACTCAGGAATAAAACAGAGTTAAAACTAGGCTCAAGGTGCTGGAATGTAGCTCTGTGGTACAGCGTTTGCCTAGTATGTGTGATTACCCGGAGTTCAGTCCTCAACACACACACATACACAGAAAACCAACCAACCAAACACACACTAGACTCAAAGCTCACTAAGAAAGTTTCTCTAATGAAACTCAGTCAATTAATTTCTACCATATTAGGATATAATAAAAAATTAAATCCAAATACTTTGTTTCCTTCCCAAGATCTTCCTGTTGAGTATATATGGATGGGGGAGAAAACACCTAGTTTTCAAGTATCTGTTCTTCAAAGAGCCTCTTATTTAAAGAGAATCTGTAACTGCTTCTCTTGCAGATTTTAAACTTTGGATATTGGTGATTGGCATTTGTGAGTTAAGTCTCAATTATATTATGAAACACAAAGTGTACAAAGCATACAGTAGATGCATTTAAGAGTAATTTGCTTCCCCCAAAGCACAATAAATTTAAAAGTTCAAAAATATAATGGAACATAGTCCCAATAACTTGGTAAGTAGAACAGGTTACAAGAATACAACACATATGATACTCAGAAAAAGAGAAACTAATCTACCATAAAAAACAGAGTCGTTTGTGTCTTTCAAGACAGATTTTCCAAGAAACTGTAAACAAACACTAATTAAGAAAATAAAAAACAAACAAAAAATTGTTAGTTTGAGCAAAATATTGAGTATCTCTTAGCAAACTAGTCAATAAAGTAAAATATTATACTTGGATTTGTTCTAACATTTATGAATAAAAAGGAATTTTGTTTATATTACTTCTGTTTCTCTACACAGAAGTTTACTCCTGGTTTTGATTCAATGGTAGCACTGTTCATTCTTTTGGTGGTGGTGCTGGGGGTTAAACTCAGGGCCTTGTGCATGTAAGGCAAGCACTCTACCAACTGAACTATAGTTATAACTCAGCCCTCATTTTTTTTTAAGTTTGTAGCTGAATTACTCAGAAAAAGGTTACATTGAATAGTGTCATTTATTAATATATTCCAGTATATAAAGAATGTATTAGATGTAAAATTCCAAAAAAATATATCTTATTATTTAGAATTAGTGATCAAGTCTGACTAGCTGATCTCTGCTTTCCTTACGCAGATAAGGCAGCAAATATAAAGCAAACAAAATCAGTATAACCCATTTCAGGAAAGTGAGAAACTAAATTCAACAAAAGATCAAAAGATGTTCTTTGGGGGCTGGGGATGTGGCTCAAGAGGTAGCGAGCTCGCCTGGCATGCTTGCGGCCCAGGTTCGATCCTCAGCACCACATACAAACAAAGATGTTGTGTCCGCCGAAAATTAAAAAATAAATATTTAAAAAATTCTCTCTCTCTCTCTTAAAAAAAAAAAAAAAGATCAGTGTGCGGGTGACCACATCCACTGACCATTTCTTTAAAAAAAAAAAAAAAAAAAAGATGTTCTTTGAATATACTCAAACTGTAAAAGCCTTATTTGGTGCACTATAGTTTTGGTTTAATGTTTACATAGTGTTTCCCATGAGCCAGGCATTATTCTAAATTCCTTAAAAATACCAGCTCATTGAAGTTTCATAAGAACCATACGAGGAAAGTAACAATATTATTTCCATTTTTTGGATGAGAAAAATGGAGCAGGGAGAAGTTAAATTAACTTGCTTCTGGTCACGTGCAGATTAAATGGGGAAGTTGAATCCTAAATCAGGAGGCATAGTCTCAGAGTAGGTGCTCTTAAACCACTATAATATGTTGTTATCAAAGCAGTTCTAGGTTTAATTTCTGAAAATTACAGGAGTGTTGAGGGAATGAACTATGTTTTATTCTTGAGTTTCTAGTATTGAGGTTTCTGCCTACTGTTAGTATAGGAATCCTAACTAAATCAAAGTGCTTTGGGATGGGGGGAAAGCACTTTTGTTTAGGATTGTTAAGGGCATCATAGTTCTATTTATGAAAGTATATCTTATTATAAGCCATCTAAATCATCATTTTATTTTATTGAGTACCGGGGATTGAACTCAGGGGCACTCCACCACTGAGCCACATCCCCAGACCTATTTTGTATTTTATTTAGAAACAAAGGTCTCAGTGAACTCGCCATCCTCCTGCCTCAGCCTCCTGAGCTGCTGGGATTACAGGCATGCACCACTGTCCCCAGCTCTAAATCATTCTTGTATGTAGGTAGAACATATTTATATAATTATAATGTATTGATAACAATAGTCTAATGCTTTCTATGTGATTTACTATGCTTAACGCTGGACATATAACACTTGAGGAATCTTCTAAAAGAAACACCTCAGATAAGTATTACTGTCTCTACGTTACAGATAAACAAACTGAAAACTCAGGGAACTTTAATTAATCAGAGTTTTAGTACTGGTACTGTGCATAGCAAGAATTTGACCCAAAGTCTGACTCCAAGGCCTACATTCCTTTCACCAAATCATGCTTTTACTTAAATTTTGTGATCTTTCAAACATTTCCAGCCATTAGACAATGGATCCCTTGTTAAGTACTGTGATGATGATCGTATTTAAAAAAGCAAACCATTTCATCTAACAGTTGTAAACATTTACCAAAGAGTCAGTGTTGCATTCTAAATGAATATGAAGGTAATAAGTGCACACACACTTAGCAGTCTAAATATTTACCTGAGGCCACAGTATTAACTAAATGGCACACTAAGTACAAAAATATTCACACAAATTACCTGCATTTTAAATACCTTTAACTCCAAAGTATAAAAAAGAGAAAACGTCATTGTTTCTCCCTTAACTCCATGGAATAAGGAAACTGGTGATGGGTTAGCTGAATACCAGTTTATATAAATCATGTCATTCCACGTACACATGTACCAAATTCTAAGTCTGACAAACAGGAGCACATCTGGCTATTAAACACTTTAAGAAATGGGACTCTGATAAATGTAGGGTTGAAAAATCAAATACTCTTCAAGGCAGGTGCCAGACTTCCCTTTTATTTTTCCTTAGTATTCAATGCTATGAAACCAATTAGTTCAGGAAGTCTGCTATTGCGCAAAAGTGCACTTAGGTTCATATGCATTCCTATCTGTCAAAACCATTCTGAAAATGAGAACTAGCCCAAAGCAGGAGCTTTTTCTCTCAAAATAGCTTGAAAGGTGAGTATGTTGCCAAGAGCCAGAACTAGAGGTACTGCTCCACAAATTTTGATTTGTCTCTCTCTCTCTTTCCATGGTTAACCAACAATATAGTTAGCAACACTATTTCCTGCACCTTTGAGAACCATTTCTCAAGAAGTTTGTTTCTGAGGTTATTCAGTAACAGTTAACATACACTGAGCACTATGTACAAAGTGCTGTGCTAAGCATCTTTACAGGCATAATTTCATTTATCCTCATAACAAAAGTTTTAAAGTCAGTACAATAATATTCTTGTATGCCCCCCCCCCCCATTCAGGCTGGGCATTGAACACAAGAACTCATAAATGCTAGGCAAGCACTCTATTATTGAGCTCACCCATTGCTGATAGTATTATTCTATAAATCTTGAGGCTCAGGGAAGTTGCTCATGTAAGTTACTCCAAATCCCTGGAACTAACACCATGACTACAGAACCTTCTTTTAATTACTATGCCATATACCTAGGGTCCATGACACTTTTAGGGGCCCACAAAAATGTTTTAGTATTTAATATTAATAATAATCATATTTACTTAAAGTCATAAAATATAATTTAAAAAATCTTTTATGGAGAAGAAGTTTATGAAAGTCATAATGCAACCCTTGGCTATACCACAGCTCCAAAGGTTCACACGCTACCTCAGCCACTCGAGTAGCTGGGATTACAGATGTGTGCCACAGCACCCAATCACCCAATGGCATAATTAATCAAAGGGTGCAAAACATTATACATAAATTCACTTTTACTCATTCCCAGTTCTGTCATCTTTCTATGTCTGGGGATAGAGAAGAAAGTCCTATGGTATATAAGCAGTCATTTCTTCTATTGGTGCAAATAAGCTGTATTATCTAATGCATACTCAAATGGTATGTTTTAGTCACAAACAGGTTACAGGTTTTCCAAAATCCTGAAGCAATATATGGACATATGGTATTCCCTCTTGGGATGATAATTTTATTCATCAACTTGACTCACCCATGGGGTGTCCAGACGTTTGATCAAATATATGAGTGTGTTTCTGGATGTGATCAACATTTGGATTTAGACTGGAAGACTAAATAAAGCAGACTGTCCTCTCTAACATGAGTGGCCCTTGTCCTATCAATCAAAGACCTGAATAGAACAAAAACACTGAGTAAGAGGGAACTAGTCCTACCTGACTTTCTGAATAGTGACATCAATCTTTTCCTGCCTTTGGACTTAAGTGAAAAATTGGTTCTTCTCTTTTTTGGGGGTGAGTAGGTGTGGGTACTGGGGATTTAACCCAGGGGTACTTTACCATTGAACCACATTCCTAGCCTTTTTATTTCTGACGCAGAGTTTGCTTAGTTGCTTAAAGCCTAGCTAAGTAGCCGAGCCTGGTCTCAAAACTTGCGATCCACCTGACTCAGCCTCCTGAGTCACTGAGATTACAGGTGTGCATCTCCATACCATTGGCTCTACTAGTTCTCAGGCCTTCACATCAGAATGGAACTGTATCAGCTCTCGAGTCTCCAGCTTCCTGACTCTATTTTGGGACTTCACACTCTCCAATCAATTAATTTATTCCTTCCTTCTTTCCCTCCCTCTCCCTCCCTTGCTCCCTTCCTCCTTCCTTCCACTAATCCCCCCCTCCCCCCGCAATCCCATTTATTGGTTCTCTTTCTCTGGAGAACCAAATACATCTCGATTTTATAAATGACTACATTGAGGTATAAAATGATAAATTATATCACAAATCTAATTCACCTTTCCAGAGGGGTACATAAAAACCAGCACCTTAGGAGTCTATCTAGATTCTGCTTCTTAGGCAACTCAAGTGCCTATCTCCTTTAAAGTACATATTTAAGATAACTGTTAAAATTCCTTCATATTTCCAGTTAGTTTTCCTTTCTTGCTTAGGAACAGAAGTTGATTAATGCCAATAGTTTCAATATTGATAGCATTAGGTCTTGCACTTAAGTGGACCTTTAGAAGAAACATAAAATCCACTGAGTAATTTAATCTTCCATTTAAGAGGATACCTTATGTCTTACCACTATTAAAAATTAAGTAAGATATCAAGTACAATCTACACCTGTATACTCACCAATTCCTAATTTCAAGCTATCTAAAAAGAGGGACTAATTTACCAAGTTCAAAAAAGATGATCTGCTCTTTTTGCACAATTTCTGGATAAATCTAATAAGGGTATTTCTATCTATTTTAGAACTAAAGACCAGAATGTCAAATTTTCTGAGGGAAAAATAGCAAAAGGAAATGCTGTCCAAATAAGGAAAGCAAAGATCCTTAAAGGCCAAAATCTTAAAGTCTTAGTTTCTTTGTTGCTTGCTTTTATTTCAATCATAAGTCCAAATGTTCACCCACAGAAGAGAAAACTGGCACACAATCTTAGGTAAATGATTAAACAACAAGTTGAAAATGCAGAATTGGTTATATTCCATTGGAGAATGTGGACTTTCTGGTTGGAAAAAAAAAAAAAAAAAAAAACACCCAGAAATTTAACCTCAAAATAGCACAAACCAAAGAATTAGTGATTTTCTTCTTTTCCTTTTTTGTGACATTCTTAGTTTTTACATCTTTCAAATCTTCCTTTTCCCAGTAGTATTACAAATTAGATGGCTAATAACAAAAAATGATTTATAGCCTCTCTTTCTAGAGGAATTTTTAATATAAAGATTATTTAACAATTACCTAAATTCTCAAGTAACATTCAAAGTGATATTTTAAAAACTTATAAAAGTTCAGAGTGCAATGTAATGCTTATGACATTATCTCTTTCACCCATACAGCTAAGAAAAAGGCATCTTGGCTATTTTAATCAAAATTCCTTTCTAAAACATTAAAAGGCTAAAAAAATAGAAAATGTTTAAATAACATTATAATTATCTTTTGAGGGAAAACAAAAGATAAGGAGGATTTGCTGTGCTTGTTATTTTTGTTTTGTTTTAAATCTTAGCCCAAAAATTAAGAATAGGGCTGGGGTTGTGGCTCATGGTAGAGCACTTGCCTAGCATGTGAGAGGCACTGGGTTCGATTCTCAGCACCACATACAAATATATGAATAAAATAAAAATACATTGATGTTTAAAAAAAAAAAAGGAAAGAAAAGTTTTGACCTCTTTGTGATTTGTAAAATGGAGATTTTTTTTTTTTTTTTTTTGCAGTGCTGGGATTGGATCTAGGGCCTCGAGCATGCTATGCAAGTGCTCTGCTACTGAGCTACACCTCTAGTCTACTACTTGTCTTTTTCCAGTTCCCCCACTCTACTACTTGTCATTCATAAGAATGTTAAAAGAGAATGAAATATATCAGATTCTGAGTTCTCAGAAAAAAATTATTCACTAAAAGGATAATATCTTTTTTCTCAGTAATGAGGTATGCTGGACCAGTGGCTGACAATTAATTTGACTGAGAACATTTTTTGAGTTTGAAAAATTTCTTGATTGAATTTTCCCCACCTAAGTAACAAATAATTGCAATAAGCCTGAGAAAGATATATTTATTGAAACTTTATTTATGGTAGTGTAAGTTCATAGTAGACTTTAAAAAAAAAGGTGCTAAAAAATATGGACCTGGATGTTACATACCAAATATAGTGAAAAGTGGGAAAAAACCTGAAATGACACCTATATTTGTTTGATTTTACAAAACAAAGAACTGCCTTCCACCTCTGTTTAACTGAATTAATTGAGCTCTGAATTCTAAAATACTCTAAAAGACCCTCACAACGTTCCGCTAAGCACAATTTGGACAAAATCACTTGACAGCATTCTCTTTGGGCCACTAATTGTATGTAGGTAAGATTTAAGAGGAATAAATCATTTCAATTTTGCCATTAAAAGACCTAATGTTTACTGTCATTAATATGTGAGGATTTCTATTCTGTCCTGGACACTGCAACAACTAAAAGAAGCATTTAGAGAAAACTGTTAGTAAACCCAATCCCTTCCAAGGACTAGATTAATGTACCATAAATAAAGTTTCAATAATTATATCTGGTCTTGTCAAATGGTAAGACATACCATTTGAGTATGCATTTGATGTTCTGGTCTTCAGTTCTAAGGTTTAAAAACTAAGATAATTACAATGTTATTTAAACATCAGAATCTGAAAGCCAAGAAGAAAGTACAGGCTACGATTCTCCTTTACAACAGCAGGATAAGAATCAAGGTCACTGTTTAATCTTTATCCACTACTGACTCAGTAACTTAGCAGGGTATACCTATTTCCATACCTCAACTTTCTTCCCAAACTTCCTCCAGTTCCTTCCAGAGTTTTTCCTCCCCAACATCCATCTCCAAATTCTGTCATTCTGTATAACCCATTCAGCAAAAAACAAAAGTCTAGGGCTAAGGTTGTAGCTCAGTGGTAGAGTACTTGCCTAGCATGTGTGAGGCACTGGGTTTGATCCTCAGCACCACATAAAAATAAACACAATAGATACTGTGTCCATGTATAACTAAAAAATATTAAATAAATAAAATAAAGATACTATGTTCACCTACAACTAAAAATTAAAAAAAAAAAAAAAACAAGAAAAGAAAAGAAAAAAAAAAGTCTAAGGCCTGAGTCAAACAAATCTTGGAAAGTCTTAATGCATCTTGCCAAATATATGTAGCTTTTGTTTAATTTTTACCAAATATAATCATGCTACAAAATCTTCATTTTCTATTTTTTCACTTATTATCCAAAACCATAAAGCTTTTAAGAAGCTGAGTCAAGATTCAAACTCAGCTCTATCAGATTCCATGAAGCCCATTTCATGCTTTATTATCTCTTATATCCAGTTATCAAATTATAAATAAGTAACTTCAATCAACTTGTGTGATGCCAAAATTTCCTATTTGAAGGGATCATAATTTAAAAAATTCACTATCTGATGATGTTAAAAGTTCTAGGGCTATAAATTAAAGATCGTTCAATACCAATGTCATCCTATATGCTAGTAAGATGAAACTAAATAGTTTGCAAAGGGTTAGGTCAAAACCCAACAGTCTTCATTTTGCATTATAATTAGTTCACTTCCTGTTTAAAATTCCAAGGTTCTGCTTCAATAATAAATTACCTAACAGGAATAATACACATTAGTCAAACCATGTAATAACTGAACTAGCAAAGTAGACAATTCAGGCACCCAAAGCCAACTGAAAAATGATTAGCTGTGTACATCAACTGGTAATACCATAATTTCCCTAATATCTTTTTGTTAATTGGTTCTTTTTAGTTATACTTAATGTGTCAAAGGTATCAAAACAATGATGTATAACCATTTCAATTTACACACTTTGGAAATACTTCCAGTTGAAAATTGGTTTCTCAGCAAAAGATAACCAGAGAAATAAAGTTGTAGATTGCGAATTTACCCATAGTATCTTTCAAAAAAATCAAATGGGCACATTTCTGTAACTGTTATTCACATCTTAACATTTTTTTAATTTTTGCAGTACTCGAGATGGAACCCAGAGGGGTTCTACCACTGAGCTACATCCCCCAAGCCTTTTAATTTTTTATTTTGAGGCAGGTCTCCCTAAGTTGTTGAGGCTGCCCTTGACCTGGTGATCCTCTTGCTTTAGCCTCCCTGAGTCCCTAGGATTATGGTTATGCCACTACACCTGGAAAAACTGGCAAATTTCTATAACTCTTAAGAAAACTCACTGGGATAAATATCAAGTTTTAGTACTGGACTATTTATAATTTCTCAAAGGGTTGTAAAAATGTAACTAATCTACAAAGCAGGCAAGCATTACATATCATAAAGAGACTCCTTTAACAGGTACTCAATTGAAATAATATTTTTTAAAAAGCTGAATTGGAAGTCTTCACAGCAATTAATATGTCATAAAAAATAGAGAATATTAGTAAATACCTGAATGGAAGTGGCTGATTCCTGTAAATGGCCACTAGCAACTGCTCCTTTGGGAGTTGCTAAAGGGATACTGTACATCTTGGGGGTTCCTGGAATATCAACATTTTCATCTGTCCTATGTGACTGCCAGACTTCCTTTCGATGATGAGCTTCAGTGGCTTGCTGATCTCCAAAAGCAGCCCAGGAACAACCATCTTTTTGTTCATCCCCAAAAGCATTCCAATCTACAACTTGGCTAGGACCAGCTGAACTGAAGTCCGCAAAGTCATCAGAGTCTTGAAAAGCACTGCAGTCATCTTGAATATTTGGCACTGAATCAAAATCTCCAAACTCACTGTCTTGCCCATTTTTCAGTTCTGAAACAGGTTCAGTGCCTGTTCCACTAGACTTTCTTGCCAATTGACATTCCTCTGATAAACTATCAGAAGTCTGTTTCAGGTCTGAATCAGTAAATATCATTTCCTCCGGGTAAGAAGCAGTATTTGTATCCCCAAATTCTCCAAAGTCATCACTTGGTTCACTAAAATGTGGAAAGTGCTCTGAGGACTCTTCAAAAGTGACATCACTCATTGAATCTTGAGTACCAGTGACGAAAGGTGGAGTGGTGCCACTGGCTGTGCCAAAGTCACCAAAATCATCCTCATTAGTATCATTGCAAGTCACAAAATCATTACTACTATTACCATTTTTTACACTTACAGAATCATCCAAAACATTTTCTTCTGTAGGACCAATGTTTGGGATTTGGGAATTAGTAAACTTTCTACTTTCTTCTTTGGAAGAACCAAGTTCTTCATCAGCATCAAAAGTTTTAATAGAATCCATGCATAGGTCAGCACATTTTGAAGTAACTAAATG
Organism: Marmota monax; assembly: GCF_021218885.2. NCBI lineage: Eukaryota > Metazoa > Chordata > Mammalia > Rodentia > Sciuridae > Marmota > Marmota monax. Next base: position 4,334,191 of record NW_026692194.1, read on the forward strand.
TAGTTTTTCCTCAGTTTTACATTGTTCTTTCCTAATGGCTTCTGAATTATCAGTCGAATCTACCAAATTCCAAGCCTTTGATTGATTATTTGAATTTAAAAATTCATCCTGTTGCAGCATTGGAAGGCCTTGTTTTTCAACACCAAAACTTCTGTTAGGTGCTATGCTTATTTCTGAAACACAAACCTGATCCTCTCCATCAGTGTCTCCTTTTTCATCAAAACTTTTAACCAAAGACACTTCTTTTACAGAATTCAGTTCATTGACTCTGTTAATTTTGTTGTTTTCCTGAATGGTTAGCGCATCTCTCTCATTTAAAACTGCACATCTTATTTCTTCTAGTTGTATCCTTTCCTTTTGGGAAAATGTGGCAAAATCTGCAAATTCCTCAGCAGGACTAGGTGCAAAGTCTAAATTATACTCAGTGCTATGAGTGCTCAGAGGCTTTTGTCCCTTTGAATCAGCTACATTGTCTAGATCATCTGTTCCCTGAGGATTTACAGTTTCCAACCCTGCAAACCCATTTGTTAGAATCTCCAGACAAGGAGGCTTTTCACCATTGCAGCTCTCTAACTGCTTGTTTTGATGAACAATGTTCATATCAGTTCTAAAATCTCCGGGAGTGAAACTTTCAGGTGTTCCAACATTCTGTCTCTGCTCTATTACTTTGTTTAAATCTCCTGGACTTTCCATGCCATCAGTAGAAGTATCTAAAGTTTTAGATGAAATAATTTCTTTGCTGGTGGTACAAAGTAAAACATCAGACTGACCTTTCATGGGAGTACAAAGTTCAGCAGTGATGTCCTTATCATTACCATTTTTAATGGACTTAAAGCTTGTAAGGCTATCTACATTTTCTGAGAAATCATGAATTGGCATAAAATGGTTTGAAGATACAAACTCTTCCTTAGGACGAGTATAATCTGGTGTATCAAAATCGACAAACCCTATGCCAGAAGGGCTGACTTCTGAAAATCCACCAAATTCCCCAAATTCATCATCATCATCATCCTCTGCTCCATTGTCTAGTGGTGGTGGGGATGAAGAGTACATTCGAATGATGTCTGGCTCCATTGTTTAGTTGCTTTCTAAGGATTAATTTATACCTGTTTAAAAAAAAAAGTTTTTGAGGGAAGAATTACATATAATAAAGTCTTTCAAAATTCTCTCAAAGCTACCTTAAAGCAATGCAAATTTACACTGCTCTACTTTGTATCTTTTTTTAAAAAAAATATTTTTTAGTTGTAGATGGACACAATACCTTTAATTTTATTAACTTATTTTTACATAGCGCTGACGATCAAACCCAGTGCCTCCCATGTGCTAGGCAAGTGCTCTGCCACTGAGCTACAATCCTAGCCCTCTATTTTGTATCTTTTAAACTATATTTCTCTAAGTGAGATTACACAGTTACAACATAGTGACAAAATATATTTCTTTTCTCTTTTAGCATGTTACCAATGTCTTTGGGAGTACATTAAAGAAATATGGGACTCCAAAAAAATTTGAATAGACATCTTTAAAAGTAACACCTACAAAGTTTTCTCTCAGGCACTTGCTTATTCTGTTAAATTCTCTTTCAAATTCACTGGGTACTCAGTGTTTGCCTTATGGATTTGTATGAATTCTCTATATATTAAGACATGAAAATCCTCAAATTGCTACAAATAATTCCTTCACTTTGCTTTTCAATGTTTATTTCTGAACCCAGGTTAACTTTTTAATACCTGAATTTTGAAGTTAGTTTAAGGCTCACAAGAACTTGCAAAAATAGTCAAGCTCTTGTATATTCTACCAGCTTCTCTCAATGCTAATAAACTATCATCATCAGATGCTCCTTGACTTATTATAGGTATACATCTCCAAAAACCCATCATAAGTTGAAATTATCATAAAGCAAAAATGCATTTAATACACCCAACCTACTGAACATCACAGCTTAGCAACACATTGCACTGTAGAGCAACACATATGGCTTGCTGTTGCTCATGAGAAAGTATCCTATTGCATATTGCTAGACCAGGAAAAGATCAAAATTCAAAATTCCAATTATACCTTCTACTAAATTCATACTGCTTTCACATCATCATAAAGTTGAAAAATTGTAAGTCAAACCATCATAAACTGAGGACTGTCTGTACCTGGTCAAACCAGGAAACAGACACCAGTACAATTCTATTAGCTTAGCTACAGGCCTTGTTTGGACTTCACCTGTTTTTTTCTTTTTTTGGTCCATGTGTAGTTTTATGAAATGTTATCATGTGTATCAATTAGTTATCACTACAACTGGGATAAGTTCAATGAACACAAAGAAACTCCCTCATGTTGCCCCTTAATAGTCACATCTATCTTTGGGGGTGGTGATCTCATGAACATCCAAGGGAAATCAGTAGGGCAGAAGAAAGGAACCATGGAAGAAAGAAGGGAAGGATTGAAAGGGGCAATATCTGGGAAATGACACTGGCTAAAAACACTGTCATATTGTGTGCATGTACAAATATGTAATAATGAATCCCACCATTACTGGTTGAAATTATAATGAACCAATAAAAAATATGGGAAAAAGTTATACCTTTGCTTAGATTTTAATCCTTGACAATCACTGATCTATTCTCTTTCATTATAATTTTGCTATATCAAGAGTGTTAGGTAAATGAAATTATGTAATATGCAAACCTTTGAAGCTGGCTTTTTTCATTCAGCCTAATGCCCTTGAGGGCCATACATGTTGCTGCACGTATTAATAGTTCATTCTTTTTATTGCTAAGTAGTCATCCATTATATAGCTGTACCACAGGTTGTCTATCCATTCACTTTATAGAGGACATCTGAGTTGTTTCAATATTTTTATAGTGCAAATAAGGCTTCTATGAACATACATACAAATTACTGTGTGAACATAAGTTTTCATTTCTCCAAAACATATATCTAGGAGTGTGAATGCTGGGTCAGATGTTATATTCAATTTCATAAAACTGCCAACCTGTTTTCCCAAGTTGATTTAATGAAGTCAAGTCAACTGATCTTTTTATTTGTGATTTTCTTCATTGTTTTACTAGTATGTAAGTGCAAGAATTCATAAATATTGACTTTTATTTGCCTGTATGTTTTAAAATTTACTTTTTTTAGTACATTAGAACTTATTTTGGTGTAGGATGTAAGCAAGGATCTGATTTTTTCCCCTAAATAATCAAGCAATAATCATAACCCCATTTGTTGAGTAATACTCCCCATACTCATTAATTTATGATGTCTCCTTTTTCATATACTTAATTCTTAAATGCAATCTGTCAGGGCTATTCTGTTCCTCTATACTAAGGATACAAGTCAGACGACATTAGAAGCAATGGAAGGACAATCAACCAAAATCCTAGAATAAAACTATCCCATAAATAATAAACTGATACTTCTTGAAACTCACAGTTGCTAAGTTAGATATATAAGGAAAATATCTGCTATAAAATATAACCAATTTTGCAAGCTAGAGAAAATTACTTTTTCCCAGTTCTTAAGTTTCCCCAGTTTTAGAGCCATGGTACTTAAAAATCACATAATGTAATTCATGAGATGAGGAAAATAAGGCCTATTGGTGGTAACTTTCCTAAAGTTCATATATCTGCTTAGTGGAGAATGGCTTTGGAATTTTGAAGAGGACCTTTGAGATCAGTGATGGGTCCAGTCACTGAGTTATTCTGAATGAAATATGCAAGCCAGAAAAAAGTAAAAGACAAAATTGTAATATTCCTACTTTAAATTATCTTCCTTATAAAATTAGCACCATAAATAAATAACTGCTTTAGCTCTGAGATACTGTTCTGCTGCTGATTTGAAAAGAATAAAACAATAAAAGGTACAGATAAGTACTATTTTCTTCTCTTGTCTAACATTTTGATAACTTTTCTCATACTCAATGTCCAAGGTAATTTGATCTTTAACAGTTTCTCCCTAATTAGGAAGTTCCTATTATTTAAACATATGCTGCCAATGTCAATGGGAGTATAGGAAAAGGGACTCCTGCACATACATACTGCTGTTGGGACCGTGAATAGTTTAAAAGCTTACAGAAGGCAATATGACTATACTATGCAAACTCTGAAAATCGAAAACCAAACTTATTATGCAGCCATTAACTGCATGATTCCTTTTTCTAAAATTTAAAAGCATTAATAATGATAAGGACATGTCAAAAGGACACAAAAGCCAAACTGGGGGAGGGGGGGGGTCCTTCTAGTAAAATCAGGGACAATTTAGTATTAAAATAAAGTCAAATAAATTATAACATACTGAATAAAATAACAATCTGAGTTCTCCCAAATATAAGCATATCAATGAATAAATCAAATGTTAGATGAAGAACAAGATAGTTGAATAGTTAATTCCCTACAATATAATTAATTACAAAGGGAAAAAGTATAACTTTACAGCAGTGAAGCCTGATACTCCCAGTGATCAAGGTGAATACTGAACTCATGTAGCACCTGATGAGATGTGATGAGAATAATACAGGACCATATCTGGAATATTCTTATCAAAAATATATAAACTGAATTAATGAGGAAACAAATCTAAAATGGGAGGCACTTTACAAACAAGTTGGCCTGTAATCTTTAAAAGTATAAGGTTATGAAAGTCAAGGAAAGAAAGACTGAAGAACTGTTTCAGATTGAAGATTAAAGAGACAACAGTAAATGCAATATTTGATTCTCAACTAGATCCCTTTCTATAAAAGGTCACTGTGATGATTGTGAAATTTGAAGTCCAAGGATTAGATAGAAGCAATGTTAATTTCTTGATTTTGATGAATTTGTGGTTATGTAAGAGAACACCTTAGGTCATAGGGAACATACACTAAAATATTTGGGAGTGATAGGGGCTTTAGTCTGGAGATCTACTCTCAAACTGTTCCAGAAAAAAATGTTGTTTGTATTGAACTTGCAAAAAAGTTTGTGACTGATTCAGAATAAAAAAATTAAAAGTATATTTAAAAACATTCAGGGAGAGTTGTGTACCTGCATTAGGTATGTACACTTTAAAATAAATGTACTTTAAGATAAATGTATTATTTACTTATGGAAATAATACTTAATTTTTTTAAAAAAATGTGGCTATATAGATAACATAATATCTGCCACTTTTAAGTGTATACTTCAGTGACATTAAGTACCTTTCATGTTGTACAACCATCACCACCATCTGTCTCTAGAAATGTATCATTTTATCTTCAAAAATATCAAAATGTCTTCTGTACTCATTAAACAATTACTCCCCAGGCTTATTTCACTTTACATAAAATCTTCAAAGTTCATCTGTTTTGTAGCATATCTCAGATCTTCACTCCTTTTTATGGGTGAATAATACTCTATTATATGTATTACCCTAACGTGTTTATTCATCAAAGGATACTCAGGTTGCTTCTACTTTATGGCTATTGTGAATAATGCTACCATGAACATTGGTGTACAATATCTTATTTTAAAACTTTTTTATTTTGAAATAACATTACAAAAAAGAGCATAAAGTCCTGTGTAACCCTTAAACCAGTTCCCAGAAATGGTATTCTATTATATAGCTACTATTATGGTTTACTATTATGGTTTAGATATGAGGTGTCCCCTCAAAAAACACATGTGTAAGACAATGCAAGAATGTTCAGAGGTGAAACAATTAGATTATGAGAACTATAACATAATCAGTAGATTAAATCCACTGATACGGATTAATTGTAGGCAGGTACGGTGCAGTTCCAGGAGGATCACCAGGGAAGTACCTTTGGGGTTTAAATTTTGTTCCTGGTGAGTGGAACATGTGCTCTCGCTTTCTCTGCATGCCCTTCTGCCGCAATGTTCTGCCTCACTTTGTTCCCACAGCAATGAAGTTGGCTATTTGTGGATTGAAACTGTGAGCGTTAAATAAACTTTTCCTTCTCTATGCAGTTTTTGTCAGGTCTTTTGGTGACAAGAAAAAAATTAACAACAACAACAACAACAACAAAAGCACAGTAGCAAAACCAGAAACTAACAGAGTTGGTATATTAATATTAACATTACTGTTAATATATCTAATTTTTATCTTTTTAAAAAAAGAACTTGCATTTATTTGTGTTTAGATTAGTTCTGTTCAACTTCATTCCCTACAGATTGCAAAACTAATCACCATTGTCAAGACACAGAACTGCCCCTACCTGTTCTCCGTCCTTGTCAACTGGCAATCACCAATCTGTTCTCTAGCTCCACAGTTTTGTCACTTCAAGAGAGCTATGTAATCTGTGAGGTTGACTTTTTTCACCCAGCACAATGCTCTTTTTAAAAAAAAAAAAAAAAAAATATATATATATATATATATATATATATTTATTTAGTTTTTAGTTTTACGTGGATATAATATTTTTATGTGGTGCTGAGGATCGAACCTAGTGCCTCACAGGTACGAGTACTCTACCACTTGAGCCACAATCCCAGACCCAAGTAGCACAATATTCTTGAGGTCTATCTTGGTTGTTGCATGTATCAATTGGTCAGTCCTTTTTACTGCTGAGTATTGTTTTGCTATCCAGATGTACTAGTTCATCCAACCATTTACCCATTGAAGGACACTGGGATTGTTACCAGTATTTTACTAAAAATACTATATATAATACAAATGCTAATAACATTCATGTTCAGGTTTTTGTATAAACATAAGTTGTCATTTTGCTGAGATAAATGATGATTGTGACTGCGGGGCACTAATGGTAAGTGCATGTTTAGTTTTATAAAAAGCTGCCAAACTATTTTCCAGTGTGTGTGTACCATCTTACATTCCTACAATACCTTATTTTTAAAGAACCATGTGTGATGTTTCTTTTTAGCAGAATCTGTTCATGGTAAAACTATAGCTTTTTCCAAAACACTGCTTCGTTTGAAAAATGGAATAATTTATTGGTTCAAGGCTTATTTCAAAATCAGTTGCTAATGCAAATATGAAATCTGAATCAGAAAACTTGTAACCAAGGCAACAACACAGGGAGTAGTTTCTCCTCCTCATGTACCTTGGCAAGGTACTCTATTTCCCCTTCTAGGTGACACAGGCTCTATTAGCCTTCCAGACTACAGACATTTGTATTTTTTAATACTGAGTCATCTACTGATAAGAAGAACTTGGGGTGCTGTGTACTCCTCTTCAGCAGGTCTTGGCTCTGGCCCAACTCACCTTCAGAAACCTAAGAGAATGTCAGTCTTTATAAGCTTCAGTCAACTACACAGTATGGTGGAGGCTCGAGGCTTTCCAGAAAATTCCTCTGTGTCCAGGCCAACTCTACTTAAAAGAAGCTTTATGTTAATTGAAGTATTACTTGTATAATGAATTTACAAATTAAGTTTGACTTAGATAATCTACTTTTTTAAACACAGAAAAGATGGGTTTTAAATAGCTACTTCTATTTAACAGGGGGAAAAAAAAAAGGATGGATGAGCTAGTTTAATACTGTGTCTGGCACAAAGCAAACTCAATAACTGTTTCTTCATCCTTTCTAATGGACTACTTAATCCACACAAGATGTCCCAATTAGTTATTCAATTTCTTTATAACCTGAACAAACAGGTGTGTATGTATGTATGTTTAAGGGTTATGGTTCAACTTGTTATTTTTATGTCTGTTTATTGCAAGACCTATTAGAGGGGAGTAAACAAGGCTATTGCCTTGGCAGTAGGGAACATTCAAGCCACAGAAAACACAAATAGTTCATACAAGGGTCTTATAATTACATAGTGAACTAAAAGGAGTTAGAGAAGGGAGACAGAATCAGGGAGGCTTGCTGTACATTGGAGATTTATCCATGGGACATCATATCCTTATAAAATGACTAGGAGACAATACAGGTGAATAACTATTTAAAAATGCAGGCCAAAGCAGACCTTCAGGTTGATAAACAGTGATTATCAAAGGGTTTGGGATCTGAGAATTCTGGTGTAGAAGGTCTAATATAGGGTCAGAACAGCAATAATCAGCAACAGACTTGAGTCCTAAACCAGATTAGTAGCCAGGGTGGTAGAGCACACAGTGGGTGAAGGGCATCAGTATTAATCTTCAATCAGAAAGAAGATGCACATAAGGACTGCTGGCTTCAAAAATGAAATAATCATGGAAAAGAAGAGACAGTGAGTCTGTTGGCTGAGAGCTCTGGATTCAAGAGATAAAGGAGGCTTAGGAAGGCAGAGGAAAGAAAGAAAGAGTCAAATATTATTTGACACTATTTGATGATTTAAAAATAGTTTTCTCAAGAACAAAAGTGGAGCACAAACTGCCAGATATTAAGTCTTGGTTTAAAGCCCCGTAGACACATGATAACAAAAATGTCACTGCTGTGAGGTAGGGAAAGGATGGACTTTTCAACAAGTGACCCTAGATTAGCTGCTTATCCACACATGGGGGGAAGTCTTTGATTCTACCTAACATAAAAATAAATACCTTTGACTCTATCTTACGTAAAAATAAACCTAGATAGATCAAAGACCCAAACAATAAAGGTAAAGAAATCAACCTTTCAGGAGATAAGATTATTTTCACCACCCTAGGGAAAGCAAAAATGCTTTAAACAAGATATAGAAAGCACTAACTGAAAAAAAAAAAAAAAAAGACTGATAAATTGGACTATATTAAAATTTCATCAAAAGAACATCATTAATAGAGTAAAATGGCAAAAAAACACTGTCTGGCTATTTGCAATACATGTAATTGTCAACTAACTCATATCCAGAATATACAAAGAATTTCTATAAAACAATGAAAAACAATCCAATAGAAAAATGGCCAAAATATCTGAACAGGTATTTCACAAAAGAGGATATCCAAAATGGCTGATAAGCATATGCAAAGTCAACAGGGGAATGCACATTAAGATCACAAGACACCACTACACACACACTAGAATGGCTAAAATTAAAACAAAGTTATTCTAACGATAGCCACTTTGGCAAGGTGCAACTAGAATTCTCATACTTTATTGATAAACTGTTCTATGCATTTTGGAAACTATTTGACAATATCTACTAAAAGAACATGTGGCATATTTTGTGCATTCAATAATTCAGTAATCATCACATTTTAACTCTAAGTCTATGCCTCAAACAAATGTAAGCCATTAAAAAATGTAAGCCAAGGGGTTGGGGGTTATAGCTCAGTGGCAGGGCACTTGCCTAGCATGTGTGAGGCACTGGGTTTGATCCTTTGCACCACTTAAACACATGCTGTCCATCTACAACTAAGAAAAAAAAAATTAAGTCAATACTTGTTTAATTTTAAAAGACCATTGAAGAAAATCCTTTAAGAAAAATATTTATAACTAAAGATACACTAAAGAGTAATTTTTATAAAAAATCCCTAGAAAATAAGCAACTTACATGCGTACTATAATTTCATAGGCTTGAGTGGGCCTAAAGACAAAACAAATCTGAAGCCCAAGATTGAATGACCAAGACCATAATCTCTAAGGCCAATAAGAGTTTGTTAACGTGGGAAGAGGAATAGATATATGCAACTTAGAAGTTCTTTTTTTAAAATACCTTTATTTTATTTATTTATTTTTATGTGGTGCTGAGGATTGAACCCAGGACCTTGCACATTCAAGATGAGCGCTCTACCGCTGACCCACAACCCTAGACCCAACTTAAAAGTTCTTATAAGTGTCTTGAAGTAAACTGGCTATACAGTCAGAGGAAAGACCACAAGAATAAAGGCTTATAAGAAGGGTGGAGAAGATTTTTGTATGTAGGAAATACATAGGGTATTATTTGCACATTCCTCAAAGAGAATTAGCCCTTGCCCTTTCTACCCTCTTATCCACATACAGTATTATCTACTGTAAAGGTCTTTGGAGTCTCATATGGTGGTGGTGGTATGGCCTCTAAGAGGCCCTCTAAAAATCTCCCAGAATCAAACACAGAGATAAGCTAAAAGCTTACAACCAGTACTGCTTACTCCAAATTTATTTGTATAGGGACTGAGGTGGGACTGGGGAACAAAATTAAGAAGAATGGTGATTAAGAAATGGGAAAAGAAAGACAACTTTATTTGAAGTTATATGACTGACTCTGTTAGTACAAACTATTAGGTAATGGATCACACACACAAACAAATCACTACATTTTTGCCAGAGGATGCCTGAGATTTATAATTAGTCACTTGTTAAATCATCTGAGTAAGTTTAAAAAAGAAAAAGAGGAAGAAGAAAGAGAAAGAAGCTGGGTGTGGTAGCTCACCCCTGTAATACCAGTGACTCAGGAGGCTGAGGCAGGAAGATCCAAAGTTTGAGGCCATCCTGGGAAACTTACTAAAATCCTATCTCAAAAACTATAAAACGGTTGGGGATGTAGCTTGGTGGTAGAGGCCCCTGGGGTTCAACCCCCAGCATCAATGAAAGAAAATCTATATTTTAGAAAAATTAATTAAAATGTCATATAAGCAATAACATTGATTTGTATTACAAATGTTGCAATAGCTCAAATTCTTCAAAATCTTTTCTGTAACATCCTTATGGGAATTTGAAGATAATGTCAAAATGTACTATCAATGAATCTTCCCACCCAGCCCACATTCCTGCTTTGCTTAAGAATCATTAAAACATAACAAAACCACCACATAAGAACCCTCCCTCTGAGCCACATAAAGACAGGGATCTAGTTCACTTTTTAGTTTTTAATATAGATTAAGAAGACCATGATGTCACTGTCACAAAGGTTTTCATGGCTTCTTGACTATTAGCTCTATAGGGGCTAACAAATACACAGAGAGCCCCTGAAAGTAAATGCTCTTAAAGAACTGAGAAAGGTTTTTATTGTTGTTAGTTTTTAGGACTACCATCCTCTTTTCAATACAGGCTGCAAACTTTGAAGCTACTTAATGTAACTTCCACAATTTCAAAGCTGATTTTCTTTTTCTTGGTGGTAATGAGGATTGAACTCAGAGGTACTCTAACAGTTAGTTATATCCCCAGCCTTTTATATCACTTATTTTTAATTTTGAGGCAGGATCTCACTAAGTTGCTTGGGTTGGCCTTGAACTTGCAATATTCTTGCCTCTGCCTCTGGAGTGGCTGGGATTATGGACTGCCACCATGCCCAGCTCATAGCTGAATGTATATTTTTTTAATGTCATAATTAACTTGCCAACGTAAAAGAAAAAGATATCACAGACATCGTCTGTATGTCTGTGTCATCAACAACATAATACATAGTATTATTTAAGGTGTTTGTTAAACAAGTTATCTTTGATGTATTTTCAATCCCCTGCTTATACACAATATCAAGTTATTTACTGAGTGCTTGTTAGGTTCCAATATCATGTGAAAAGCAAATATGAATTATCTAATCTAGTCCTTGTACTCCTCCTCGTCTTTTTTTGGTGTGTGTGTGTGTGTGTGTGCCGAGGATTGAACTCAGGGGTACTCAACCATGGAGCTACATCCTCAGTCCTTTTTATATATTATTTTAGAGACAGGGACTCACTGAGTTTTAGGGCCTTGCTAAATTGCTGAGGCTGGCTTTGAATTCACCATCCTCCTGCCTCATAAAAGTAAAAGCTTAAAGGTAAGTAATCTTTCAAAGGTAGTGTAACTAGTAAGTGGTCTGTTAATCATGAGCTAATCAAATATTTTATAAGTGACTTAAAATACTGCAGAAATGACTAAAAGAAAATATTAAAATTGTAAGAATTGCCCCCAAAATATTTTGGAATTGTTCAGAAAAGGGTTTTTGAAGCTTCCACAGTAATTTGGAAGGAGAAAGAAGATTTTTACAAGATGAAGGAAGTATAATCAACAAAAATGTCAAGAAGCAAGTATCTTGTGTAATGCACATAGTATCAAATATGAGCAAATAATAAAAATAAGCAGGAAAATATCTTTACACCTAAGTTGATCACCCAAAGAAAGCCAGACTGCTTACACTGGGAAACTGTTTTTACCTTCAACCTGTCATATACACTGACCTTATTTGAGAATTTACTAGCTCTTTTCCCTGAAAGCTACTTGAAACTGATTAGGTAAATTGGCTAACTATTGATAAAAGGACACCAAAACTAGCAGCATTGAGAATGTATATGCATCAGCCTTTGCAAAATAATTTTTTCCCTAGTATGCTCTGCTCCAATTGTATAGCAGCAGAATAAATTAACCACTCTAAATTCTCCACACTCATATCCCTGAAACTTTACAATGCAAATAAAATTTAAAATGCAAGAACTACTTAGATTTCAGGCCTCTTCACTAAAATTTTGCTTACATCCACAATCTTGATCAGATAATCCCTGGACCCCCTGCTTTTCTTCTCACTTGCTGCTCAGGGGCTATATGAATTTCTCTATCACCACTGATGCTTTCTTCTCAGCTCATAAATGTTCAAGACTCTTCTATTCTCAAAACAAAAGCCCTCCTTTCTGTGTACTTTCTAGTTCTCACTACAGACCTTCTTAAAAGGGACCTATCTGTTCACTATCTCTACTTCCTAACCTCCCACTCAATCCTCAACATTGCACACTCTGGCTTTCATCCTAGCACTCCACTGAAACTGCTCCCACAAGTTACTTGAGCTCAAAAGACAGTGTTAGTGGGCAGAGGCCTCTGTTGAGTTTCCTCTGCATCCTCAGGGCCTGGCTCACAGCAGGGACTGAATACATTATTATAGTTCTTGCTGGGGCATTAATTCCACTGACTGCTCTTGAATAAGCCCCCACCCTAAATAGATTTCAATAACCCTACCTCTGGTCTTTCAGTGCTCGACCAAAATTAAGTTAGGAAATATATAATTTCCATCAAAAATAAGTAAGTGTGTTCTGAGGGGGAGTGGTGTAAAAAGTGATGTGTGTGAAAGAAAAAAAATGCAATCCTTTGTGCTGCAATACTTTACGTATAAGCTATGAAAAACATTGCTTAAAGGACAAAAATTTGTTAGTGTGTTAACAGACGTGCTAACATGAATATTTGCTTTGGTTTGGGATAATTTCTCTGCATAAGAAGAGGTGTCAGCTAGTGTCACAAGAGTGTGGTCCTACTCTAGAAGTCCAACTGATTTTCCCATGCCTTCTTTTTCTGTCTTCCCAGCAACTTTCCTTAGCACTTCATGAAAAATTTCCCACAGAAGGTTCTGCAGTCAGCTGACATGAATAGCTGACATGCTCTGAACGATATTTCTTGCTGTACAGTTTAAATTAGCATTCTAGATAAGCATGATGAGTTAAACTTCAAGAGCTCAGGATATTCTGAGAAATAAAAATAAACAAACCAACTCCCAAATTCAAATCACAAACCACTTTGTGGACTTTCAAAACTAAAGTCATCAGTCTAGTCTGTAACTAGAAGATGCACACCTTGGCAAGTCCTTGGCAGTACCCTTTATTTGACAGTGCTGCTCTTCATGCAATTATAAGTACCTACCATGAGAGCAACTTTCTCAGAAGCAACTACTAAAAGGTTATAAAACTGCAATCGAATGCAATTACAACTACCTGAGTTAACAGGCAATATCCTAGATACTATGACTCACAAACAAGGCCTTAAAATATGACCTAGGGAACAGCAGATTTATGTTACAAATTAAGTTTTTGCCAGATACTGTTAATTTTACTTTAATTTGTTCTCCGACCACCCATAAATTAAGAAAAAAAGGTGACCTAGAGGCATATGAAGAGACAGAAGGAAACCAGAAAACAAACCATGCTTAAATAGAATCTTACATGATCCACAAAACAAACAAACAAACCCCATAACAACATTCTTGAAGGGGATTATCATAAAACAAAACTTTGCCAAAACAATGCTCATGACTGTCTGTAGATAATGTCATGAGTGGGTCAACCTGTACTGACAACCACATGAAAACTATAGAAGGAATTGAACCCAGGGCACTTAAAACCACAGAGCCACATCCCCAGCTCTTTTCATTTTTTATTTTGAGAAAGGGTCTCACTCAGTTGCTTAGGGCATCACTTAGTTTCTGAGGCTGGCCTCGAACTTGCAATCTCTTGCCTCAGCTTCCTGAGTTGCTGGGATTATATGCATGGTTGAACTTTTAATGGTGTCTTTTGCTTGGCTTAAAGTTTTACTTTTTCTTGAAAGGTAATTAAAAGGAAAAAATAGATAACATTCATTATTTGCAACATACCAAATACCTTTGATTAGAAATAATTTTAGAATTCAATTGTCATAGAAAGCATTATTTTTCACACATTATCCTCTTTGTGATACACAGGAGAAACACATCTTCCATTATGATCTAATGTACATTAAAAAAAAAAAAAAAGTTTCACCAAACAGTATTCACTGTTATTTTTAGTTCTATTTCATTTTTTCTTCAAAACTGATCATGATCCCCCTAAATTGATATTATAAACCAGAAATAGTTCTTAGTCCAAAGTTTATAAGTAATCTCTTTCCTTCTGATCCAAGTATTCCAAATCTAATTATTGCTACTATTTCGTCTAGCACACAAATAGAGGAGAATATGGCTTCGTGTGTCTCTCTCTCTCTCTCTCTTGGTGGTACTGGGGTTTCTTTTTAAAACAAAGAAGTCCTCCTTCCTCTGGTACTTAACAAGAAAAAAAATGCATTCTTAAATTACACTACTTTAATGAACAAACCAATCTGATGAAATTTAAGTGCTCTTTTTCTCTTTGCGTAAAAGTAGTAATTCACTATTTCTTTTCCTTCAAATTCATACTACCCTCAATCTAGAAGCAAGATGCTTAAAGGATGGAGCTTTTTAAAAAACACGTCACACAAAATATGAACATTTTGGCAAATTCTAATGATTTCGTTGTTTAGGTCTGCTAATATTAAAAAAAATTTTTTGTGTGCCATATCTACAATGTAAAAGATGCTACTGGTGGGAGTATATATTGGTTTATACATCCTACAGCAATTTAGTAATACATCAACATTTTTAATGTGCATTCTTAAACTAAGCAATTTCATCTGCAATGATGTGTCTCATTCATAAAAGTTGTGCAAAGATATTTCATGCAAGTATGAAAAACACATTTATTTTAGTGTGGTTTAATTTTTTTTAAAAAGCATCTAAAACAATGTATCAATAAGTGAGTAAAAAAAGGTACAGCAATTAAAAAAAAGATAAAACTATTCTACTAATGGGAAAAAATCTTAAAAAGTACTTTTAAGAGAAAGCACCTTTTTGAAAGACATTTCTCTTTTGATTTTCCTACTATTTAATCCTTTCTTGTACATGGATCTATTTCTTCTGTTCACCCTATAACTATTAAATATGCTGGAGGCCTTATCCTGGCAAAATTCTTATCCTAGCAAAATCTTCTATACTCTTTGTTTTTGTATGTTCATAATACCCACACCTCTATCTGACAGCTACCTGACCTCCAGATCCGCCTACCCAAATGTCTTTTTAAAAAATATTTACCTGGATGTCCTAGGGATATCTTATAGTCTCCATTTGCAAACTAAAATCAACTTCTACTCAAAAAAACAAAAACAAAAATAAAAAACAACCAAAAACCATTTATTAGGCCTTCAAAACCCAGGAATAAAGTTTTCTGTAAAGTCTGAGAAGTGAGATCACTTATAATGAAGCAACAGGGTCAATGAGACTGAATAATCTGTTCTTATACAGTGGGGCTCTAATACTAAAACCAGTGTTCTTTTCATTATGTTATTAGGTTGCCTGACTTAACTAATCCTTCTTTTATTATATTAAATGAGTCACGTTTGTTTCCATGTTTTTCTCCCGTCTTAGGCTACTAAATAATGGTTCCCAACCTTAGCTTGCTTGCTTTTTTTTTTTTTTTTTTTAATTAGAATGGATGAACTGTAACATCTGAATTTTTACAAAATTTCAAATGTGGTACCAATGGTTAGCCACAGTTGAGTGTCACTGTAGTAAGTTCTAAGGGATGATAAAAATATTTCTCAAACTGAAATGCTGAAATCATTGTGCTGTACACATTTATGTGAGAATATCATTAAGAAATTTAACGTTATCAAGATTTCAAAACTAAGGAGTTCCCAATATTAAATTTTCAATATTTTTCTTAAAAATGAAACTTAGAAAATTTATTTACAGGATTAAATTTAATTATTGTAACAATCCTTGAAATACAATATTTCAGACATCCATAGTTTGGGGGCATTTCATTTCAGAAATGTTTAATTACTACTTCTACTAACCATGCTTATGACATAATATATTCCTTTTTGAAGCTTCACTTCTAATTATGAATATAATTTAAATGCATAGGATTCTTAGAAAAATAAAACCACATTTAAAAAATTAATATTTCCTCTGCGAATGAACCTTAAGATATGAATACATGAACTGTAGCAACAACAAATACTTTTCTCCGTTTCCAGAAACCAAACTCATTGGTAATCTGATTGAAATCTGAGCTTTTTATTTCCATGTAACTTGCACTGTGCTTCAAGTAAACTTCTGAAACCTAATAAGAGACAGCTATCATCTGCTGTTCCATTATGATATGGGAAAATGAACCTGAATATGGAAAAAAGTACAAGGAATGGTGACTTAACTAGAAGTAAAAAGTAATAAATATTCAAATAATCATTAAAGAGTTGAGTATGATACTTGAAAAACTTGGTAATATATTTTTTCCAAGGAACAAAGATACTATTAAAAATAGTAAAAAGTATGTTGGGCACTGTGGCACATGCCTGTAATCCTGGCTACTTGGGAAACTGAGGCAGAAGAATAGCAGGTTTGAGGCCAGCCCAGGCAACTTAGCAAGATCCTGTCTCAAAATTTAAAAAAATAAACACATTAACAGGCTGGGGTGTAGCTCAGTGGTAGAACATCCCTGGGTTCAATCTCCAGAACCACAAAATAAATAAAGTCATTAATAAAATAAAAAAGTAAAATAAAAAGTTATGAGTTAAATTATCTCTTAAGTTCATTAGTAAAATCTGTTAGCAATACAGGGTCTTCATATTTATTGCTAAGTTTCTTATTAAGTATTTCATCTTTTTATCTGCTGATACAAATGGGAGCCTGCACTTTCATCATAACTAACAAATACTGTTTACATAAATGAAAGATCTTGGAAGTTATATAGTATACTATCACATCATAAGCAAAGTGGAATAAAGTAACCTTTTCCTTTCCAATTCTCATGTCTCTGCTTTTCCTTACTAATTGTGTTGGCGATACTAATACCAGGTTTCATATTAATAGTAATGAGAGACATCTACTGTTCTGTCTTTGTGAAGATACTGACTTCTGGGTTGATGTAAATTTTGTTCTATTTGAGAATTATCCTGTAATTCTCATTTAAGTTGCTTTGTTAGAAAAAAATCAGGTACTAAGAAAAAAATTAGACTTGGTTTTTAAAATGCCTTTTCAGTATTTATGGAGATAATTACATAATTTTTCCTTAGGTCTATTAATGTAGCAAAAACACCAGTACCTATTTGTAACTGCCCTCAGCCTGTTAGTTATGAAGCCCAGCTAATTTTCTGCTGCAAGAAAAAGGTAAATGTTTCCAAATTATCAAATAAGCATTATATAAGATTACTTGATTATACAAATCAAGTAGCATGTTAGTTAACTTACTTAATCTTACTCCTTACTTTCACTTTCATACAAATAGTCTTCAAAATAAACTTAAAATTCTCATTAGTATTAAACACACTCAAATTAGTAGTACAGTCTGCTCTTCATATCCATAATTTCCACATCTATAAATTCAAACTGCAGATTGAAAATACTTGGTAATAAAATGTGTCTGTACTGAACATGTACAGACTTTTCTTGTTATTATTTCCTAAACAATATAGTATATCAATTATTTGAATAGCATTTATACTTTGATACGTATTACAAGTAATCTAGGGATGATTCAGAACATTTGGGAGGAGTGCGTAATCTATACACAAATACTACACCATTTTATATGAGGGACGTTGAGTATCCATAGATTTTCATATGGGTGTGTACCCTGGAATTAATTCTCCATGGATACTGAAGGACAAGTATATAAATTTTTCTAGGTTTCATCTAGTCTATCTTCTTACACAACATACCCCCAAAACTTCAAACAATTTCATCTACCTAAAGTTTATAATTACTACCAGACTTTATCTCTACAGTCTAGCCAAGCTATTGGCTACTAGACTTCCCTCCACTTGAATTCCTCAAAGACCTCAAACTGAATTTAATAAGAACAAAGCTCAGGAGTCTGAGGATGTAGCTCTGTGATAGACAACCATACAAGAGACCCTGGCTGTGCAAACCACCCCCCCCACCCCCCCAAAAAAAAGAGCAAAAGAAACAGAGCTCAAACTCTCCTTCCTTATTATATCTTTGGCCTCTTCCAGGATCCTCTGACTCAATACCCCCCATCCCACCATCACCCAGTTACCAAGCCAGAAATTTAAAGGGGAATTTACCTCATAAATTCCCCAATTCTGGAATATTTGTAGCTCTTTTCAGCTAAGTGGCTGAGACTGGCCTTGAACTTGCAACCTCCGTCAGCCTCCCACTTTGCTGGGATTACAGACCTGCACCACCATGCCCGGCTAAAAGTCAAATCTTGTCTTGTCAATTCTGCTTCTGATAAAGATTTTTAATTTCTCTTTCTTCTTTTTTTTTTTTTTTGGCAGTACTGAGGACTGAATCCAGTTTTGCTCTATCACTGAGTTATACCCTTTTTATCCTTTAGTTTGAGACAGGGTCTTGCTAAGTTGCCCAGACTAGCCTCAAACTTGTGATCTTGTTGCCTCAGCCTCCCAAACTGCTGGAATTATAAACATGCACTGCTGCACCCAGCTTGTTCTATCACTTCTTTATCATCTTTACTACTATTACCTTGATTCAAGTCCCTATAATCCTAAAGCTCTACCACTGTAACCAACTCCTAATTGATCTTTCTGCCTCTCTTTTTGTATTTCTATGATTTATTTTCAATATAGCTGTCAGAGATATTCTTTTATTGGGGGGGGGGGGGCTCTAGGCATGGAATCCGGGGCCTCATCTATACTAGCTAGACACATACTCTCCCACTGAGCTACACTTCTAGCCCCAGCAGATCCTTTTAAAGCATGATTTATCTCATGTCTTTACTCAAAAATCCTGCAATAACTTCCCATCTCACATAGTAAAAAGACAAAGTCACTAAAATTTCTAAACAGAGTCTCCCACACTGAGCCCCCACTCTTCTTGGCTCTATTCTAGCCACACTGGACTTTCCTGTCACAGGTCTTTGAATATTCTAGGTATACATCTGCCTCTACCACTCTTCCCCTTATTCTCTTCACTTCCTTCAGGTCTTAAGCCCTCTCTAATACTACTCTATATAAAAAAGCAAACCATAACAATCCTCACCTAATCCCCCTCAATTAACTCTTTTTCTACATGATATTTAACATTACCTGCCATCTTATTGCTCTTATATTTGTCCCAAACACAAATATGCATGTATGAGTGTGCACTTGCACGTGCACACAAAGAAAATGAAACTTTAAGAGGTCAGATTTTTATTCTTTTTTTTTTTTTCATTTCAGTATCCCTAGCACCTAGAACAGGGCCTGACATATAACATGTGCTCAATAAATATCTGTTGTAGGAACGAAGGGAAGAAAATATAATGGTGTTAGCAGATACTTAGTTGAAATGTTTTATGGCTTACTTTAAGTATTTACATAAATAAACTTTCAGTATTATAAATCTGATTTACTATGTAATAGTCCTCTGGGAATTATTCACTAATATAGTACTGTAAATTAAGCTTTGAGCATGTGAACAACCTTAATTTATTAGCAATTTATTTCTGAAAGCCCTTCTTTTAATTTAGTTATTTGGAATAGGAGTGACAAGGATAGGATGGAGTCTTAAATTTGCTTTCTTCATCTTTTCTTCTGCACCAATAAGCAATGAATGATTCCCCATCTCCAGTTTTCCTCCCCACTGAATAGTTCCTGAACTTTTCTATTTCCCAGGGAAGAGGTCTAATTCATATACCTAGGAGCCCCCACCCTAGGGTAAGGCCAGAAATAGAACTTGGAGTGTGATACAAGGCTGTTAGAATTGGCAGCACTTAGAGGAAAGCCCCGGCAAGTGAAGTCAATGCTGAGGAATCCAGAAAAGCTAACAATTCTTAATTCAAATGTTTGTTAAGTTAGAAATAACACCAACTCCCTCCCTATTCCCTTTCTAAAATATACAATGCTGACAGACTGCTATTTTATGTTTTAATTACAAAGGATTTCAAGCATATAGTGAAACTCAGGGAGAAAACAAATGATCAAGTACCCACCAAGCAGCTGTGTTAAATCTTAATCTCTTACCAAATCTGCTTCAGATTGAAGATAGTAAAGATACGTTTGAAAATTCCTGAACCCCTCCGAGACCTTTTAACCCTCTCCAGTTCTCCAAAAGTAACTTTTATCATGACAAAGTTTATCATTTCCATGAGATTTTAGACTTTTGTTACATACTCCTCAATTTACAGTAAATATATGGTTCATATCCTGGTCCTGTGTCACTTACCAATCGTTTGTCATTAGGCAAGTTCCTTACTATCTCTATGTCTTCGAGTCTTCTCTGAAAAATGGGGATAGCATTATCTACTACCTTATATAATTGTTGTGAGGATTAAACAAATTAATCCTCACAAGTATTTTTTAAAGTATCTTGCTGGGCTGGGGGTATAGCATAGTGGCTAAGCACTTGCCATCGTGCTCTGGGTTCACACCCCTGGACTATGAAGAAAAACAATTACAAAAAAAGAAGGAAAGAAAGAAAAGTACCTTGCTCATAGGAAGCAGTGTACATCAGTGTTAGTAATTATCACACAAAGCTGCAGAAGAATCTGTCATTGTGTGTAACTATACACACAAACATATACTGCTTGAGGACAGACTAACTACCAAATGACATACATAAAACCCATACTGTCAGATAGTTTCAAAAGTAGATTAAAACCAAAAGTACTAAGTTCATTCTGGAAAGGTTCACTAGCCTACATAAGGAGGAATTGAAAGTGCTAAGAAAAAAGAGCAAAATAACTTTAAAAAATTATAAATGGTAGACAACATTAAATCAGAATATAAATATTTGATCTGAATTCATAATGATTTAAAAATATCTAAATAGCCTCTTTTTATGAGATTTGGGTAGAGGGTTGGGAAAGAAGGGGCAACTCCTCAACAAGATGCTATTCAAAGAATTTTTTTTGCCTGCTGAGTTAAAAAAAAAAAATCTACACGAAGTAAAACATTATCTGGCACTCAAATTTCACTGCTCTTCTCATATAGCTCTTTACTAACTGTAAGCAAAACTAATTTAAATTTAAAATGATGTTTTATAATAGGATTGACCTAGATAACATGATTTTTCATAATGACAATTAGATTCTACAAAATTTATTAATGCAATTATGGACACATTATCTTTGTTTTGACAAGGAATTATTTTTAGTATAGTCTCTAAGTCAAAAGATCAGAATACATCACAACTCAAGTGCCCTATATATTATCTGACTTCCAATGAATTTCTTTCAAGAGCTTTTTGATGACTTAAAAATACATCTGTGCTTTGTAGACCAACTGACACACCTAATTTGATACATACACAGAGGAACAACTAGAGCTAATGAGCATCTAGTAGATGCCATTTGCTGGGCTAGAAGTTTTTATTCACGATCCATCTTTTAATTCATGTGAAATATCTCTATGGACAAAATTTAGAAGGCTACTAAACAAATGTACTTCTTCAAAGTGCTAAAAATGACTACTACAAAAACCAACACTTAATCTCGAGCCACATTAAAAGGAGGTAAACTATGCTAATGACACCAACAGAACAAAACTGAAACATTTGTTTCCCCTATAGTTCAGCATATATTTCTAATTCCAAGAGGTTAAACTGAAAGTAACAAATGTAACGTCAAGGAAAAACTCTACCCCACCCCTCCCAACAAAATCCCTCTGAGGGAATTTGTGCGGAAGAGAAGATTTATGCCTTAGAAAAAGTTTATAAGTACAGTTATACTTTACTTCTCCTCAAGTGAGAACTTTGAAACGGAACAACTGCTTCTGTTTCACGCTCTCCCTACCCCCAACTCCAGTAAAAATTTTTACATGTATGAGTCAGTTCTTCCCTCAGCCCCAGTAAAAAACTCAGTGGGAAATCAAGCTATATAACTTGAATAAACCACCCCCACCATCATCACCCACAACAACAACAACAAACTATTCTCACTACTTTCCTAATGGAAGAACCACCCCACCGCTGCTCACCCTCTGTCCCCCGCCCCAAGCAAGACGCAACGCCTGCAAAGCCGGGCGCTTGAAGAATAATGGTCCAACTTTTCGAACGCAATCTGGATAGAAGACGCAGATTACTTCTCGAGTAGTGCAAGAAGAAAGCAGAAAAGGTCCTCTCTGAAAAGAAGGCTTAAGCTTTAGGGCTCTCTCTCTGCCTGCTGGAGGATTCGAAATCGGCGTGTTTTAGAGACTCTCGGAAGCAGCACACTTCGGTCGCGGCCGGCCACAGGCCTCCGCGAAGCCGGCGTGTTTACACCTGTCACGAGGGAGGGGGAGGGAGAAGGAGGAAGCCCGAGCGAAGCCCCAAACTTCTCAAACAGCTCTCGGGAGGGAGCGGCCGGCGCGGAGCTGCAGGCAGGTGGAAACCAAGGGGCAGGGCGAGACAGCGGCGGCCAGGGAGGGAACGGCTCACACACCCCCGGCTCGTGCCCGGGGTGGCAAGGAGGGTGCGGTGCGCTTCGGGCGCCGCCAGCGGCGTCCCCGCACCAGCCGCGGAAGGGAGCAGAGCCGGAGCCCGAAACCCGCAGGCCCTCAGAGCCGGCTCCGTCCCCACAGCCCCGGCTCCGCGGCGAGCAGGTGCTTCGGTCCAGGGCGAGGGGCCGGCCGCTGGGCCGGGCCGGGCCCCCTCATCCTATCCCTCGGTGCGGCCGGGGAATCCTCGCGGCAGCGCTTACCTGGCTCGTCCGGGGCGGCCGCGATGGGCATGGCTCAGGGGCCCGGGGAGGAACTGGCTCCCCGGGGAAGGACTGGCTATTCGGAGCTGGTGAGAGCGGAAGG
This sequence comes from Marmota monax, assembly GCF_021218885.2. Lineage (NCBI taxonomy): Eukaryota > Metazoa > Chordata > Mammalia > Rodentia > Sciuridae > Marmota > Marmota monax. The sequence goes on from NW_026692194.1 coordinate 4,357,238, forward strand.
CAGGCTGCTCCCAGCCCTGTCAGTGCAGCAGCGCCATGGACGCCCACCCGGAGTTTCAGCGCTGCCGCGGGACCCCCATCCCACTACCCTCCGCCCTCTTCCGCCGCCGCCGCCGCCGCCGCCTCCACCTCCTCCTCCGCGGAGACCCCCCGCCCACTCCACACACTCTCCCATCATGCAGCGGGGGAACCGCTGCCGCTGACACGTCACTTCCGGGCGCAGGTGGCTAGGTCGGGGCCAGGCGCTAGTGGGTGCTGGGGGTGGGGGAAGATACTCTGGGGGAATTAGTGTCACAGAAAGCTTACCCTTGCGCAGGCGCCGATGCGCTGACCGCCGGCCGCCATTTTGGGTGCGGGCAAATTGCCCTTTCCTTTACTTCCTTTGCGAGTCGTCCAAGTGTGGGGGATAGACATCCTCCGCCCTCCGCCGCCCGCTGGGGCGGCGCTGCAGGCGAGGGACCGGCGTTCCTCTCAGCCGGTTAACGTCAATGTTCAGCTCACGAGAGTTAAGTCTCTCGCTCTCCAAATAAAATTGCAAAGGTTTGGAAATACAGAACCAGATCTTCTCCACCAGAAACCTTCTAGACAGCATTTATCCGCTTGCCCCTTTCGCTTCCGAAAGCGACTTTTTTGTTCAGTCTAAATTATTTCCTCTTTTTTATGTTAGACAACAGAAGAGGAAGCTGTTATTTAATAAATAATAAAGAAGTGATTGTTATAAATCAAGTTTAAGATGAGAAACCAGCCGCCGAACTAACAGATCGTCTTCGACAAAATAATAATAATCCGGAATTTTGCTAACAGGTATAGATGATGGTCGTTTTTCATAGATCCTTCAAATCAATTTATGCATTTAAACGCATTTCTGTAGCAGAGGTCAAAACCGATTCCTGAGCAGTTGATCCTTTGCGTTATTGTAACCTTTCCCCCTCCGTTAGCATGATATCTCTTCGAACACCTGCCACTGTAAAAATCAGACTATAGGGCTCTCGGATTATTATTGTACAGGGTTCTACCCCACAAATTACAAGCCCTGTCGGGTCCTCGTTCTGCCCACATTTGCAAAACCTCTGCATCAGTAATTTGAATAATTTAAAATAGTTCCCAAACAGCAAAGCTCACAGCTACGCAGAGAAACAAGGATGGGAAACACCCTTCAGTCACAGAGAAGTGTCCACCCCTTTGAGTAGAGGAATTATACAAATCAGGGGAAAGATAAGGACAATAGCAGTTCATCAAGGTTTATCCCGCCTCTGCAATGTTATAGACAAATTAACTTGGCGCGCTGAAACAGACCCACATTTGTCTCTTTACAACTCCATTGCTCTAAGATATACAGAGACTGCATCACTTTAAATTGGAGTACCAATTGCTTTGTGGTTACGCTGGATTTTTTGTTATTGCTCAGTCACCAAAGTGAGAAAAATCTATATGGCTTGTCAAATTTATTCCTATTGTATTTCGCCCCCTGCTGGTTTAGCTCGTGTGCAAGCTTGGAAAAAAAAAAAAGTTTATAAATGTTTATCTACCGGGAAGGAAAGAAACAAAAATGTGTGTGTGTGTGTGTGTGTGTGTGTGTAGAAACTGGAAATGAACTTATTTTAGACAAACACATACTTGTTTTCATTTGATGACGCTAATAAATACACTGGAATAAGAAATACATTGGATAGACAAGATCCTACAGCGACTATTTGCTAAGAAATGTTTCAATAGTGAACTTTAAATAATTTAGTGAATTTTAAAAGTTTAATGAATTTAAGTATCAGAACGTTAATTGCCTGATGTAGTGGCACACACTTGTAATCCCAGCTATTCGGGAAGCTAAGGTAGGAGGATCTCAAGTTTGAGGCCAGTTTGGGTAACTTAGAAAGACCCAGTCTCAAAAATAAAAAAGGGTTGTGGATGTAGCTCAGTGGGAAACTGCTCTTGGGTAATTCCCAGTAACCCTCTCCACACCACATACACACACACAAAGGGGGGGGGGACCTAGAAAAATTAAAAAGAAAACTCTGCTGCTAGGAAAATATCTTCCTGATTTCATATGTAACATGTGATTATAAAATGATGATTTTTATCAGGTAAATGTAGAAACCAATTCTAGCCTCTTAAAAGCAACAATTAAAAAGATCAACTTCCAACTTTGTCTGTGGATTTGAGTAGCTATTTGGCCAACTGACTTATGAGTACAATCAACCAAACTGTAACTGATACTCTTAAATGAAATTCTGAAGGTAGCATTTTAATACTTACAAAATTGTACTTAAAAAAGGAAAGTCTGTGACTGTTTTTAAGATGATCAACCTGTGGGAAATATGCTTATTAAAATTCATTGCATTTGAAGGCAATGATAGTATTGTTTTTGTTTACTTAAGAATGACCTTAATTGTATTATCTGAGATTTGTTATCAAGAAAGGAAATAAAATGGCCAATTATCATTTCTTGTATTTATTTCTAGTTTTTCTCCTGCGTACACTTTTTACAAGGCTATAATCACAAAATAATTAGGTTTTGTATTCCTTTTTTCACCTAATGGTATGTTGTAAGTATTTCTTCCTATTAACATCTTATATAAGTTCAATTTTAGTTGTCTACACAATAATTGATGGAGTAGAAATACCATGATATATCTAGTTCCCTATAAATGAATATTCCACTATTGCAATCAATACTTTGATGAATATTTTGTGTATGTGGCTTTCTCCAATTTTCAGAATTTTTCTTAATATAAAAATTACTGAACCAACCCAGCAGCTCCAGGGGCTGAGGCAAGAGAATCACGAGTTCAAAGCCAGTTCAGCAAAAGCGAGGTGCTAAGCTACTAAAGTGAGACCCCGTCTCTAAAGAAAATACAAAAAATAGGGCTAAGGATGTGGCTCAGTAGTTGAATGTCCCTGAGTTCAATCCCGAGTACCATAAATAAATAAATAAACAAGCAAACAAATAAATAAATAAATAACTGAACCAAAAGGCTATGAATGTATTATCTTCATATTATTTTCCAAAAAAAATCTATGTTAAGTTACATTGCCACCAGTACCAGGGGTGTGCTGATTTTAACATCTCCTCACCATAATGGATATAATTAAAAGGAAAAAAAATCGACTACACTTAAAATAAAACAAATGTAATTCAGTATATTATTTAAGAAATCAACAAATAAGCAAGCATGAAACCCCAGCAATGTAATGTTATGGAATAGGTCTATGAAGAGTCTCTATTATCATGATTTTCTAAAAGTTACCTAACTTTTGCTCAGTTTTCTTGTGTGTCAAATGAGAGAATGGAACTTGATCACAGGTTCTCACAGGTTTTTAGCACATGTATCTCTTTAAGAATATAGTGAAAGCTTTGGCCTGTTCTGTAGAAAACATCCCCACAGACATTCAAATGTCTTATATCTCCTACAGTCATTCATGGAATAAGGTCTGTGAACCATACCTTAAGAAAACTACACCAAATGATCCCCAGAGTCCTTGTTGTTTCTGAATAATTACCTATGATATTATTTTATAATTCAGTTAAAAAAATTGGATAAATAAGTGCTTTTTTTTAAAAAAATTTATCTTTAGTTGAGGATGGACATAGTATCTTATTTTTATGTGGTGCTGAGGACTGAACCTAGTGCCTCACACGTACAAGGCAAGTGTTCTACCTCTGAGCTACAATCCCAGCCATAAATAAGTACTTTTTAATGGATAAAATAAATTGTGATATATTCATAAATAGATAACTATTCAGTATTTAAATAAACCAGTATGGTTAGGTTGTAAAAATAATGAAAAGTGAACAAAGGTTAAAAATGAATAAAATATAATTTTTAAAGATAAGTCAGTATGTCATTGTTTATAGATATACTTTTTTATAGTAAAGTATAAAAATATAGATGAGATGCATACACACCAAATTTATTGGGATATGGTTTGGTCATGCAGTTCATTTATAACTGTATGATGCTTCTTATCTTAAAAAAAAAGAATTGAAGAAATATGTGAACCACATATGTGATTTATAATTTTCTGGTAATTGCATTTTTAAAGAAGAAAGGGAGGGGCTGGGGTTATGGCTCAGTGGTAGAGCATTTGTCTCACATGTGTGAGGCACTGGGTTTGATTCTCAGCACTGCATATAAATAAATGAATAAAATAAAAGTCCATCAACAACTCAAAATTATCCTTGGGGCTGGGGTTGTGGCTCAGCGGTAGAATGCTCACCTAGCACATTCAAGGCCTTGGGTTCGATCCTCAGCACCACATAAAAATAAATAAATAAAGATTAAAAAAAAAAAAGCTAGTTTCCCTTAAAAGAAAGAAAGAAAGAAATTTTCCAAAAAAAAAAAAAAAAAATGGAAAGGAAACAAGCGAAACTAATTTTTATAATATATTTTAGTTAACCAAATATGTCTAAAATATTTAACATGCAATAAATATCATTATATTGTCAATGAGGCAATTTGTATTATTTACAATATACCTAAAGTGTCCTTTTTTAACATGCAATAAATACCTTTAAATTATTAATGAGATAATTTACATTATTTTTGTACCAGGACTTCAAAATCCTATATATCATAATCTTAGCATATCTCACACATTTTGAGTGCTGGACAACCACATGTGGAGAGTGGCTACCATATTGCGTGTTATTTTTTAAAGTAGCATGTTAATAAGTGAATGAAACTGAGAATTTCTGTGACATATTACCAAGAGCATTAATTAAACTTGGGAACAGGGAAACTTGGCAAGTTTGCAGCCAAAGCCTAAAACTTATTTGACTATCTGAAAATGTTAAATTCCATATTAATGTAAAGTGCAAATACAACAATAGCCTACTCTTTAAATTTAGTATGTGAGGAGGAATTTTTAAATCAATTTGCAGAAATACTAAACAGATAATTCCCAAATTAGTAAATACCTCTATAAACAAATACCTTCTCTCATATGGTCCTCTCTACTTAGATTAGAACAATCTTGGAGAATGACTGATATTAGACTGGTCTATTTACTTGGACTGGAGGTGGTTGCGAAGTAAAACTTGCAGCTCCTAGTAGAAAAAGGTGGTAGCAGACAAGTTCTAGCACAAAAAGGAAGATTAAGGTGTCAGATGTAAAAGCAATAAATGTAGTAAAAATTGGAGTAATATCAAATTTAGATAACTGACTTATTATGAATAGCAGAATATACAGAAAACCTGACCAGAAGAAATGAAATTATTGGCGAAACTGTTATGTCTGAAACTTTTGTATCTCTACTAATGTAACCAAGAATTTCCTGTAATTATAATATTTCATCTCATCTTCCTAGACATGATTTTTACAAGATTGATAGCATAAATAGAAATTTAAATTCAAAGTCTAAGTTTTGTTGGTGTGATAATAAAATGTAAGAAAATATTCTCTTTTCTCCTACCTCCAAATAGAGTAGTAGGGGGATCAGATGAGTTCATGATCCATCTTCTCGCTCAAGCCTCGCACTGGTCTAGGAAGCATTGCCCCTGGAGGTGGCAGGGTCTTGAATACTGCTTTTCAAGAGGCGCTGAAGGCTACCCTCATCACCTCGTCCACTACTGTTCACCAAGCAGAAGATGAGCCAGTCACTTCTATGATAATTATTTCAATGTGTTACTAAGGCCAACTAAAGAGGAGCCAAATTTAGGTATTAACCTCATGTCCCCTATGTTTAGGAAATATTTGGGGTTCTTTGTTTAAATAGTACATCTTGATGCCAATTCCTACCCTCAGTAGCCTATCCTTCAGATTTTACCCTTGGAATGGTCTATAGAATTTGATGGATCTTTATATATAGAATTTGAGCCTTTGGAAAATTTGCTGAACTAGAGCTTTACCTTTGTGAAAGACCTGCATCTATATTTAACTTTTGTTTGGTAGCAGGATCCAGAGAAATACAACAGAAACAAGTTTTCATGCAACTTACAGTTACTGGAGGGCAGAGTTCTGTCTTACTTCAATGTTCCCAACTTCAAGAACATGGTCCATCACATGGTTGATATTTGTCCAATAAATGAAATTATCTTAAATCAGTGGAGTATTTTCAGAAAAATATTTAAATGTAGTTGTTAATATCTTTCTTGAGAGTTTTCTATTTATCATGTTTACGTTTTATGGCTTTATAGTTGTTATGGTTTAGCATGTGTCCCCAAAAAGCTCATGTGTGCAATAATGCAAGAGGGTTTAAAGGTGAAATGATTGGATTACGAGAGCCTTAACTCAATCAGTGAATTAACCCCCTGACAGGTATTAACTGAATTGTAAGGGTAGGCTGGTAGGGTATAGCTGGAGGAGGTGCACTGGGGTCATGCTTTGGGGGCATATATTTGGTGGCTGAACTTAGTCACTTTCTGCTTCTGTGTTGGAGTGTCCTGCATTGCTTCCCTCTGCCACACTCTTCTGCCTTGATTTTCATCTTCACCTAGAGCCTAGGGGAATAGGTTCAGCCTTCTACAGACTGAGACCTCTGGAACCGTGAGCCCCAAAATAAACTTTTCCTCTGGTAATGGTTCTTGGTAGGTCTTTTGGTCTTGATAATGAAAAAGCCGACCAAAACAATAGTTTCTAGATATAATGTCAATTTATGATCCTATACTTGATTATTTTTGTAATTTATCTTTGAAATTTAATTAACATTTAATTGAACTCCTTGATGCCTTCAGCACTGTACTGAGGGACTAAAATAAAGAAGCTGGCTTTGATTCTTGCCCATAAATACAAATTTACAGTCAAGGAAGACAAGACCAATATAACTAAAACAATCACTACCTTGAAACCTGATTCTATCACAATACCTTTATTTTATTTATTTATATTTATGTGGTGCTGAAGATTGAATCCAGTGCCTCATACATACTAGGCAAGTGCTTTACCACTGAGCTACAACCCCAGCCCCCTGATTCTATCAAATGGAGAACAATCAAAGGATGAGCTGTGTAGGACTGACAAGAAGAGTACCTGGAGTTCAGAGAAGAGGGAGATCTCTTGGGGTAGCTGGGAAATGCTTCACTTCAGATATCTTGGGACAAACATGCCCAAAGCCCTCTCATAGCACCCATCCTCTCTCATTAGGGGTATTCAGGGTAAGCTTCTTTTGACCTTATGCTATTCTAGTGAACTATGGCTTATCCAAGGCACAGTTCTCATGCTGTAACTCCTGGAGTATCTCAGGCTTCCTTAGGGCTTAGAATCTTGTTCCTTACTTGAAGAACTTAAGGACAGACTTCCCATGGTTATTTTCTTCAATATTTTTGGCATATTCCATGATCCCATCCCAACTGTGAAGCTAATCTCATGGCTGTCTTTCCTCTTGAGTTTTCACTGATGAAGCCTTATGAAGAATATCAGTGGAACTTCTGTGAGCCCCTTGGAAACTCCAACCAGATAAATACTGATGACCTGGAAGCTTTACCCTCCTGGAGCTGATACTCCTTCAAGACTGTCCGCCACACTCCTCTGCTACAGGCAGGCCTGGGATGCCTGCATTCTGGCAACTGCTCCCTGCTGTCAGAAAGAGAAGCAGGTCGGTATATGAATAGAGAATTAGCTTTAAAGTGGGATAGATCCCAGATCTGAACCTCTGCAACAGCATTGAACCTTGCTAAGTTCTTCCCTCAATTGCAAAAATCAAGATAGTGCCCCTACCCGACAGAGCTGCTATTCAGATGAGATGAATATATAAAATATTCCAACATAGAGTCTGGTATTAGTCCTTTAGCAGACGACACTACTATCATGAATTAACTCTTCCCCCAGAACAGTGATTTCCAACTAGGGGTGTTTTTTAACACAACCATCCCACTCCCTGTCCCTGACCTATGACATTTAAGAATGTCTGGAGATATTTTTGGTTGTCATAATTGAGGTGGAGGTGCAACTGATATCTAGTAAGTAGAGGCTAGGGATGCCTCTAAATACCTTACAATGCAGAGGACAGCTTTCAACGACAAGGAATTACCCAAGCCCCAAATGCCAGTAGTGCCAAGTTTGAGAAGCCTTGCTCCAGATCATCCTGATTTCTGCTGATTCTGTCTACTGAGGTTGCCAATCCTGGACCCCTGAACACTGGCTTTTCAGAGACTGTCTGTAAAACTCCTGCAGCCATTTTGGGCCTCTATTAGTGTCAGAGACAATACTTCCAATGCTGGGGACTCTAGACCAGACCTTAAATTCTTTGGCTCTGTAGGTCCCATGAAATAAATGTTCCTGTCAGAAAGAGAAGCAGGTTGGTATATGAATAGAGAATTAGCTTTAAAGTGGGATAGATCCAGGTCTGAACCTCTGCAACAGCATAGAACCTTGCTAAGTTCTTCCCTCAACTGCAAAAATCAAGATAGTGCCCCTAGGAAATAGGGCCAAACTTTGCCCAGATTTGGGCAGAAGAGACCTGTGCAGAGCTTACACTGGGAGTTTCCTTCTCTCTGGGGTAGAAGGGTTTGGTCCTCAGATTGGGCAGGCACTTCGCATCCCTTCATTAATACCAAAAAAGTCTCTCCTCTTAGGTGAGGATTCAGCCTAAAGCTGGCTATGCTTCTCTCTGTACCTTTAGACCTGTTGTAATCCTATCTTAGATTATTTCACCTCACTTGAACTGATATGCTATGAATTATTTTTGCTCTTCCCCCAGCCACAAACTAAAAGACAAAGACAATTGCACACTCCGAGTCTCCTGATGTGATGCAAAAGGAAGTATACAAATCACAGACGAAGAATGCCGATCACAGAAATAGACAGTATTCTTGCCAAATGTAATCTATTTAACGTGGATCTACATGTATTAGTCATTTGGTCACTGAGAAAAAATTACTGAAGAAAAACGAGATTTATTTTGGTTGAGGGTTTCAGAAGTTTCAGTCCATGACTGGCCAGCTCCATCACTCTGGGCCTAAGACAAAACAGAACATCATGGCAGAGGGGCATGGGCAAGGAAAGCTGCTCAGTTCACAGCAGCCAGGAAGTGGAGAGGGGAATGGGCAGTGAAGGGATGTACCCTTTCCAGGAACACCCCTCGTGACCTACTTCCTCCAGGTTGGCCCTGCCCCTTCCAGTTTCCACTAACTCCCAACAATGCCATCAAATATGAATCCCTCAATCAATTAATCCATTATGAGGGCAGAGCCCCCATCATTCCATTACTTAGAAAAATCCCCACTTCTGAATATTGCTGTGTTGGGGACCAAGCCTTCAACTCACGAGTCTTTGGAGGTCACTTTAGGTCCACAGCACAATGCTACATAAGCCTTTAAATCTAGCTTCTAGTTTACAGGAAATACTGGAAAAACAAGTTAAACAATACTCTAAGAGAATGCAGTACATAAATAATTCTATAAGACAAATAACTCTGTCTCTTCCAAAGGGATATTCTAGATTAAAAGAGACTTAAAAGAAATAATCAAATGCAATGCATGGTTTTTGATAGGATCCTCATTTGAATAAATCATTAAAAATATTTTGGCAGTAAAATGGAAATATGAATATGACATTAAATGCTCTCAGATTTATAATTAATTTTTTGAATATAATATTAATGAAATTATGGATATGTACAAAAAATTCTTATTTTTTAGACATGCCTGAAAATATCATGTCCATCATTTATTTTTAATTAGTTTAGGAAAAAAGCCCAATATTACTATTCCATTTTCCTGGTACTTTGAATATTTTCATAATGAGAAATAAAAGAAAAGACTATTAGAAAAATACCTGAGTGTAGAGATGAGGTATGGCTTTATTTATTTCCAAATTACTGCATTGCCCAGGCAATCATTGTCAAATACACATTTCCCACCCTGAAGCAACTCTTGTAGAGAATGATCTTGAAAAGGGTTTTAAAGATGTAGAAAGGAGAAAACAAACAAGGCCTGCAACTTCAGAATCAATTGTAATTAGTTTAAACCCCGTAATGTGCACAAATACAGTAGAATTACAACTCTGTTCAACAAGGAGCAGTTCTAATGCAGTGTTAGCAAGAGAACAGCAGGACTTATATTATCATAAATAGTGCACCACTCAAATCCTCTCTCTGACTTTCCAGTACTGTTCCCTCTAGTTGGAATATTCTTCTTTCTGCTTCTGACAGATGATGATCTGAACCCCTTTCCTCTGTTTGAAAAAATAAAATCTCCAACTTAGGAGTTTAGGTGGGAGGCAAGGCCTGACTCCTAGTATAAAAGCTGAAAATGCCAGTTAAGAAAATTAAAGATAGCTTCAGTCTTTTTTTTTTCCCCCCCATACTGGGCATTGAGCCCAGGGGTATTTACCACTGAGCTACATTCCCAGCCACTTTTTTTTTTCCATTTTGAGACAGGGTCTTGCCAAGTTGTTTGGCTGGCCTTGAACATGCAAATCCTCCTGCCTCAGCCTCCTGAGTCAGTGGGAATACTGGTGTATACCACCATGCCCAGCTAGCTTCAATTTTTTTTTGTTTTGTTATTATTTATGTTGCAAGATGGAGCTTCTTATCTCTCTCTTTTATGAGTGTGTGCTCTCCGGTGGCGAGGTTTAACTAATAAAGTGAGTAGAAGTGATGCTATATTACTTCAGGAATTATCATTAAGAGAGATGAAACGTCTGTCTTCATTACTTGGAATTTTCTTTCTTGAAAGGGAGGCACTATGCAAAAGCATGGTGCTGTGGAAACCCAATCTGTATGCAGAAGCCCCATGAAGAATAACCTACCTGCTCTGCCTGAGTTCCCAGCCAACAGCTAGCCATGTCAGTGAGCCATCTTGGACATCTCAGGCACATGAGCCTTCAGCTGCTTTGAGACCCAGCTGATGCTACTTGGAGCAGAAGAACTGTCCAGATGAGACCAGTCAATCTACAGAATGTTGAGATTATACTAATGGTTATTGATAGTTTAAGCCATGGAAGTGGCTTGTTATGCAGCAATAGATAATAAAAACTGACAGATACCTGCTTTTTCTAGCTTTCCTGCGTTAGTCAGTTTTTTGTTGCGGACAAAGTACTGACAAAAACAACTTAGAAAAATAGTTTATTTGGGCTCACAGTTTTAGAGGTCTCAGCCCATGGTCAACTGGCCCCATTGCTCTGGACCTGCAGCAAGGCGGAACATCATGGTGGAAAGGTGTGGCAGAGGAAAGCTGTTTACCTCCTGGTGGTGGGGAAGAGGGGTGAGGGAGAAGGAGCTTCAGGGAAGGTGAACCCTTCCAGTGACCCACTTCCTTTAGCCACACCTTATTTGCCTATAGTTACCACCCACTCAGTTCATTTACATTAGATAGACAGCTTAGGTTTTGGCTATCATAATCTGATGATTTCACCTCTGAATATTCCTGCATTATTAATACAGGAGTTTTTTGGGGACACCTTATATCCAAACCATAATGCTTCCTTTTAATCTAGGTGTAGGTATGTTACCTCTGCTGGGCCAAGCCAAATGTCTCTGCCCCAGACTTTGATTTAGGAGCTATGACACAAAGAAGCAAGAACCATAGAGAATTTTTCTCTGATAGTACTATTTGTATTTGCAGCAAGACTGAACTCCTGAGGCAGCTGGGGCTGGTGGTAGTTTAATGTCCAGGGCTGGTGGGTACTGACTGACCATATCAGCTTCAGCAGCATCCCCACAAGACCAGATCTCTGGCATGATTTGGGGAGATGTTTCTGGCTGTGTGCTTTCAGAGCCTGATTTTTGAGTTATCCAGGAAATTTAGTGAACTATCTAACGTCATTTTAATACACTTCTTTTCTACTTAATCAGCCTCTGTTGATTTCTGTTGCTTACGACTAAGAACTCTGGCACATACTTCTCTTGAATTAGCTGCCTCCTATTTTTTCCTTAAGATAAAATCCAGAGCTCAAGAATCATTCCTTCTCAAAGCCTTCAGTAACTTTCTACCCTCAAATGTGTTGCTCCTCTTCTAAGCCCATGTGTGATCTTGTGCATATCTATACCATTGGTCTTATATATACTGCAATTTCCTTTGCTTTTCTCGCTCTTTTTCTTTCTTTCATTCATTCATTTTGTTTTTTTGTTTTGTAGTACCAGTGATGGAATCTAAGCCCTCACACATGATAGGCAAGTGCTCTAACCACTGAGCTACAACCAGAGCCCTATACATTGCAACTTTTAATTTCTAAACTCGGTTCCTCACTAACCTGATAACTTTAAAGGAAAAAAAAAACTATATTTTTTATCTCTGTATCTCTAGTGTCAAATATAGTGCTCATCTAACATTTGCTAGAGGAATAAGTAATTGAATGAACAAAATTGATGGTATGAAATTTATTATAACAGTAATGCAAATGGGCATCATTTCAAAGTTTTCATAATCATTTACATTCTTGTCATAATAGAACATCAGTAAGGTTCAACTGAAAATAAAAATAGAGACAAATTTAAAACATCGCTTTTATAAAATACCGCAGTAAATTCTTTGGAAATTACCACTATCCATAATATTAATGGATTCCTTTTCAGACTAACAACAGTTCCCCTTTTAGGCACTGCCAGAAAATCTTTCATTGTTATTCCTACAATTACTTTTATTCTTTTTGATGTAAAAATGTTGAAAGTGCTAGCTTAAAAAATCCATTTAGATGATAGTCACTAGAGAACACTAATTATTTGGGTAGAAGAATTGTGTAAGAAAAATCACTTTAGAAGTAAAAAGATAAAATACTGGAGAATGATATTGGCCAAATTATATAGTTCTGTTATGTGCATGTGCAAATATGTAACAACAAATCCCACCATTATGTACACCTATAATGCACCAATAAAAAATATGGGGAAAAAGAAGTAAAAAGATAACACATACACATTATGATGCTTTTAAGCTTTATGATTTAGTGAAGTCCTGGCAAGCACATTCTCATTTGGGAAGAGCGTGGTATTAAAGATGAGTGAAAATATTTGTATGATCAAACATACAGCTGGTAAATCTGTATTCATTTACTACTTCAGGATCTCCAGGATCTCCAGGCATGTGATGTTAACAGTTGGGTTGTTCAGAGTTCCGCGTGGGATGGTGACATGTACCAAACCCTGAGAATAATTACGACAAGGGGCTATTTATTGTCTTTTGGCTGTGAGCATATTTTTTAACCACTTGACAAATATTATCTGCTATGCCAATTCTTGATCTCAGATGCTTTGGGAGCATAAAGATGAATAAGATACTACGTGTTCTCCAGGAGTTTGGGGTTACTATTAGGTACATGCAATTTTTTTATCTGTGTTTTGTCCACTATACTCTAATAAAACAATTATTAAAACATAATTGTCTCTACCACATGAATCTGTATGAGACCTAGGTGAAATTCTATAAGTGAAACTCTGGACACAAAGGTTAGGACATAGTAAGTATCAGCAGATGTTACTGCTGCTGGTGCTGCTGGTGCTGCTGTGGTTATTTCATGGCATTGTACCCCCTATCAGATGGGAAATAGACCCAATTAGCTGCATAGAGTTTTAGACACACAAGTCATGCTAAGAGAAAATGGCATATCTCTGAATACCGGAGTCCTCAGGATTCCGAGCATCAGGTGGATCAGTGTTCTAGGTATCACAGGACCCTTCCTCCCTGTGGTCCATAAAGCAGTTCCTATGGTACAGCGAGGCAGGGTTGAATCTTGGGTGTGTTACTGCAGCTCAGTCTTACCGGTTCCACCACAGATCAGCAATCCAGATCTGTAGTCATGCAGACTCTAAATCTTTCAGCCAAGTAAGGCAACCACTTTCTGGTGGAACATTCCTCAAATCCCTTTGTGAGAGGAGGTCTGTGGATTGCTGCTCTATGCATCACCTCCGGGCATGATGGTCACTTTTCCTTCTTTTGGTTTATTTATTTTTGCCAGTCCAGCCTCCTCCAAATTCAACCTTGAAATTGCTTCCAGAGTAATTATCTAATATTACAAATCTAATTGTGTCATTTATTACCAAAAATACTTCACTGGTTTCTTCCAGCCTGTCTGTGTGATAAAAACAGAATTCTTTTGCTTAGTAAACAAGATCTTTCATAATTTGCCATCAGCTTCCTCTTGTGTTGCTGCTTCATATGCATTCAATTGCTTAGATTTCCCTAAACAATTGTCAAGCATGCATTTCCCTACTTGATCCCCTCTGTCTAGAACACCCTTCCCTTTCTACTGGCTAATGACTACAAGTACTGTACGATTTGCTCAGATATCACCTACTTTGACTCACTGGTCTGAGATTGTCCTTTTTCTTTGCCTGGAACACACTGGTACCCAACATGTTGCCATAATAGGTAAGGTTCTTGAGAGCAAATAAAGGTAGGAAATACAGTATATTGATCTTAAGATGATCAAAATTAAGCACATATGTTACTAAGGGCCAGGGAATCGTTTATGACACTCAATTTTTAACAAGATACCTGAGTATCTAGAAGAAACCCATTCATTAGGTCTGGAGAGGGAGTTAAGATTCTGCATTTCTAGAAAGCACTCAGGAGATGCCAACAGTGCTGGTTTGAGGTGCACACTGAAGAGCAAGAGGTTACACTATATAAAGGTCACAGTCCTAGGTGGTGAAAATTGTAATTCCAACATATAGTCACTCTGGACAAGAGGCTTCTGGCTTAGCTGGGGAGTTGGATACACACATTGAAAGGCAAACAAAGGTCAGATAATACTATAAAATTCTACTCCTCTTTCTAAGATGCAGAGGATTATTATCTCTGATTTTGCAGTCTCTTTCATTTTAGGTTAACATAGCTGATGTTACCAAACCATATATACCTAGAAATGTTCAAGACTACATACATTCATAAACAATGAAGACATTCATTTAAATGTTTCAGAGTTCATTATACAGTATGAGGAAGTTCAGAAAATATTTGTCAATAGCTCTCAGGAACAATTCCAATACTTGTGCACAAGAAGTAAGTCCAAAAATAATCACTGCTGCTCTATAACAGCAAAATAGTGAATGTGATCTAACTGTTCACCTATAGCAGGGTGGATAAAATGAAATGTGGTGTTTAACACTTAACATGAATGAATCTTCATGGATTAATCCAGATAAATCTCACAAAAAAAAGTTAACTGAAAAAGAAAGCAAGTAGCCAGGCACAGTAGCACGAGTCCATAGTCCCAGCTACTCAGGATACTGAAGCAGGAGCATCACTTCAGTCCTGGAGTTAGAAGGCACCCTGGGCAACATAGCAAGACTCTATCTCAAAAAAACAAATGAAAGCAAGTGGCTAAAGGGTACACATAGCATAAAATTGCCTGTGTAAATTTAAACATAAAACAAAATGGAAGCTATTTTACAAATAAAAGCATGCACAGGAAATATTACATGATAAATATCAAGGTAATAGTGGTTGCTAGAAAGAAGGTAGGGCTTGAGAAGTTGGGCTTATCTCCGGGATGCAAGATAAGGGGAAGAGCAGAGGCTTAGTAGGTAAGGGTCCCCTGTCCGTTAATGCTGAGTATGGGTGGAGGAGGGCTCTGCTATCCCAAGACTACACTCCAGACTGGGCATTTGCCAAAGATGGATAACTTGATATTTCCCCAAAAGGTGCTTTGGGCCAGTGTTTCAGGATTCCTGATGTTCTTCCTCCCCTGTGGTCTGCAAAGTAGTTCCTAGTCTGGGATGAAGAGGGTTGAATCTTGAGCTATACTCAGGTGTGAAAGAGAAACTATAATCTTCACATACTCAGGAACAGGGGTGGGTGGTCCCCAGCCCCTGGCTGGTGAGCCCTCTCCTTCTTTTTGGCAGTAAAATTATTAGGAACAGCAAAGGCTTGCTTTTAAATTCCAAAGTTGACATCTTTTTTATCTTTGCAAAACGTATTTGTAATTTTCATATTATATAATTAAAAATAAAAATTAAGTTCTTACAAAGCCCAAAGTCAAGAAATATTTCATGTCAGATAATACATTATAATAGAACACAAAACAGACAAAGGTAAGTGTCTTACCTCAACTTTGTGACTCCTGTCCTGAGCAATTGCCAATGTTAGTACCTCATATATATGTATGTGCATGTTCATGGACTTTTTAAAAAGCATTTTTTTAGTTGTAGACGGACACAATACCTTTATTTATTTATTTATTATGTGGTGCTGAGGATCGAACCCAGTGCCTTACACATGCCAGGCAAGCACTCTACCACTGAGCCACAACCCCAGCCCCTAGTATTTTTTCCTATACAAATGCACATAAACATTTTTAACAATAAAAGGAGAATAAAGCTGTCTTTTTTCTATTGGAAATATGTTGAGTACCTTTTCCCACAAAATTATATAAAAATTTATTCTAGACTCTATAGTGTTGTATTTCATTCAATACAAACACCCAATCAATTAACCAGTCCCCTTTTGGGGTATATTTATGTGTCAATTTTAGATAATACAAAGAGTACTGCAACATTTCTCATAGTGAAACTTTGAGGACTTGTGCTGCTGCTACTTCCTAGAATTGGAACTGCAAGATCAAAGTGTATGTTCCTTTTGGATGATCTGCACTCCAACTTCTTAAAATTAGGTGCAACAAAAATGTCTTATGAGTGTCAAACTATGTAATTGACATACTATGGATCAAAGCAGGAAAACATGAAGTTAATTGTCAAAAGAGTCATAGTAGATCTTATTATAATAAAGATATAAACATGCTACAGAATATTTCACTCAGAAAAAAAGGGTCGGCTGCAATTGACATGTGGAAAACAATAGAAATAAACAAAGCATTATTATCTTGTTTGTGAGAAAGGAAACTTGGCTTACAATCGTGAAAGTAAACTGGTCTTTTGCTATGGTGGAAAACTAAACATTGATCTGTTACAGCTTGATGACAGCCCAACTAACCCCATACTAAACTACCTTCTGGGAATGATCTCGTTTCTCAGAAAAGTTTGTCCACAGAAAGTGCTGAGCACAAGACGCCCAAATCTGGACCACTTGATACTTTGTTCCTCTAAAGTAATTGGCACTCTAGTCAATCTTTCATAAGTGTGGTCAGCATAAGTCAGTTTACTGAGATCTGGTCTCCACTAAGTGTCCATGAAAAGGCATAAGGATGTAAAACCCCTCTCTGAAGAAAAATATGGAGTCAAGTTATCACAAAAACTTACTGCAAATGTTAAATGTAGCAGTAATATTTCAGAAGCACTTTCTTTGAAATCAAGGCTAAGACAAAGATGCTTGCTATCACCTGGAGGTCCTAGCCAGCATGGTATGGTACGAAAAAAAATTATACAGATTAGGAGCCAGGAACAGCAGTGTGTGCTTATAATCCCAGTCACATGGGAGGCTAAAGCAGGAGGCTCCAGAGTTCAAGACCCACAGGACTCCTCCTCACACACACTGACAAAGGGAACATAGTCAGAAACTGAGGATGTAGGTCACTGGTGGTGCTGATGTAGCATGTGTAATGCCCTATATTTGAACCCCGGCACTGCAAAAACAGCAACGAATGTCAGACAATATGAATGGTCATATAGAAAACCCCAGATACTCTGCAGATAACTTGCTGGAGCTCAGCAAATTTTCTGTATAAGATTAACATGTAAAAATCTTTGCATTACCATAAAAAGCACAGTGAGAAAATCATAATTTAAATATGTATGACATTTACAATGGCAACAAAAATATAAAAATTTGTTAGGATTCAATGCTCAAGAGCCTATGGAGAAAAATCATAGATCTTTATTGGAATGCATTAAAGCCACCCTAAATAAAGAGACATACTGTATTCACAAAAAGGAAAACTCAATATGGTAGAGATTTCAATATGATAAAGATTTTTTCCATGAATAAATTTATAAGTTTTGTGAATTTCCAATAAAAACCCAAATAGTTTCTTTCTTTCATAGTTTTTATTATTATTATTTGTATCAGGGATTGAACTCAGGGGCACATAACCACTGACCCACATCCTTAGCCTTTTTAATTTTTTCTTTTGAAAACAGGCTTTCACTAAGTTGCTCAGGGCTTTGCTAAGTTGCTGAGGCTGACTTTGGATTTGGGATCCTCCTGCCTCAGCTTCCCGAGCTGCTGGGATTACAGGCATGTGCCATGACAATTGGCTCTTTCTTTTTTTGGAGTAAAATTTTTTTTTTTAAATTTTTTTTATTGGTTGTTCAAAACATTATAAAGCTCTTGACATATCATATTTCATACATTAGATTCAAGTTGGTTATGAACTCCCAATTTTAAGCAGGTTTAAAAATTTATCTGGAAGAGCAAAGTGAGCCAAGAAAAAGTACAAATTTGAAGAACAAGGTGGGGAATCTAATTAAACCCTAATATAAAGCTATAATTTTTAAGACAATATGTATTAATTAGCTCAGGGACATGCAAGTAAACCAGCAGAATGGATTAATGCACCCAGAAACAGTCACACAAATAGTAAAACTTCACATATAATGCAGCTATCATTGCAGATCAGTGGTGAAAGAACAGACAATGGGATAAATGGTGCTGGCAAAATTAGTTATTTGAATTTTTCATTCAGACATAAAATTAGAATCACATTTCATAATAGATGAGAAATAGATTCCAGATAGATTAAAAATCTGTCTGTTAAAAACAAAAATTTTTAACTTTTGGGAAATATAGAATATTTTTATAATTTTATAAGAAAGTATTACTTAAATAAAATACAGAAAGCACAAACCTCAAAAGATTGATAAAATTGACTATATTAAAATTTAAAGATTAATACTTCAATAACTTAAAAGACACCATATTTTAAAAGTGCTAAGATGTACCTAAAACCAAAAGGAGAAATTTGCAATGCATATGACAAAGTATTAATATCCAGAATATATGAAGAATTCCTACAGACAAATAAGAAAAAAAGTAAACATCTCACTATGGAATGAATAAAAAATATTAACAAGTAATTGAAAGAAAATTGAAATGGCCATAGACATGAAAGGATTTCTAACTTTGCTGATGGGGAAAAAAATTGAACCATAATAAGATACAATTTTAAGGTCTCTCAGCTCAGTACATATGCACACACACCCCAAACCTATAAGGACTGAATGTTAATAAGAATGTGAAGTAACAGGAATTCTCATTTTCCTGTTGGTGGGAATGTAAGTTAGTAAGTAGTCCCCTTTTTTCCAAGGCAGAGACATCCCAAGACCTCCAATAGATGTCTGAAACCAAGGAAAGTATTGGGCTCTCTATGTGCTATGTTTTGTTCTTACGTAGATCTTAGCAACTTCAGCAGATTTCTTTTTTCTTATTAAGTCTGGAACTCTTACCTTTTCACTTGAAAGGAAGCCATTTATG
This sequence comes from Marmota monax, assembly GCF_021218885.2. Lineage (NCBI taxonomy): Eukaryota > Metazoa > Chordata > Mammalia > Rodentia > Sciuridae > Marmota > Marmota monax. The sequence goes on from NW_026692194.1 coordinate 4,376,477, forward strand.
GCTTCTCTCTGGCATCTCCAAATTGTCAGTGACAATACTCTTGTGCTTTGGGCCGTTATTAAATAAAATAAAGGTTACTGGAACAGAAACCCTATGATGTCATGATAGTCAAACTGATAACCGAGATACTACTTATTAGTGCATGGGTAACATATACAGCATGGATACACTGGATAAAGGTGATTCATGACCTGGACAGAGCTGGATTGCAAAAGATTTCATCATACTAGTTAGAGTGACATGCAGTTTCAATTTATGAATTGTTTATTTCTGAAAATTTCCATTTAATATTTTCAGATAGTGGTTGACTGTAACTAAAACCACAAAAGTAAACTGAAGATGAAGTATGTGTGAGGGAATTATGGTACACCCATCCTAGAAAGCAATTTGCCAATATCCAATAAAGCAACTAGCACAACTGCAGCTCAAATTTAGATGTACATTCCAGAGAAAACCTTCCAAGTGGGCATAATAAGACAAGAACATGAATGTTACTGGTAGCATCATTTGTAGAGACAAAAAATTTGGAAACACAAAGGGGAATGAATGGAAAGGAGGGGGGATGGGAATAGGAAAGACAGTAGAATGAATTGGATATAACTTTCCTATGTTCATATATGAATACACCACCAGTCAAACTCCACATCATGTACAGCCACAAGAACGGGATCCTAAAAAGAATAAGTTATACTCCATGTATGTATAATATGTAAAAATACACCCTACTGTCATGTGTACCTAAAAAGAACAAATAAAAATGTTGCAAAAGTAAAAAGAAAAAATTGGAAACAACTTGTATCACTGACCAGAATAGACTGGTTATAAAGTTATATAGTATTTAGAACAACTAAAATAAATGATAGAGCTACCTGTATAAATGGGTATATATATCTGAGATGCAATGTTGAAGAAGTTGCCAAAGGACACATATAATATTATACCATATATATAATGTCTGAAAGTCTACAATATCATCTATCACTTAGAAATACTTACATATATAATAAAAGCATGATGATACACTTGGAAATGAAGCACATCAAATTCAGGATGATGATTTTCATTAGCTGTGGATCCAAGAGGGTGCAGTAATCATGAGAAGGTCAGACAAAAACCTTCTGCTGTGTTTATACAGTTTTACAACCTTAGACTTCATGGGGAGTGGGTTCATTATACCATTCTTCATGCATTTTAGAAATTTTTATCAAGAACAAAATACGAAGGTTTGTTTTGGCAGGAGCATAGAAACGGAGATAGCTTTTGGGAGAGGTAAATTTGGGAGTGGTGGTGGGGTCAGATCTGGACTGTGTAGTCACCCATGCAGCCACTGTGGAGTGTAGGCAGTAGCATGGAGACCTGCATGGAGGCTGGTGATGAGTTAGGTGGATGTTACACAGTTCAAGGGCATACAATAGTGAGCAGATTAAGCAGGAATGCAGAAGAAGGGACAGAGTCGATATTAAAGCATCATGATGCTTCCATGGGCCCTTACTTTACTCCACAGCCTCCTTTGTCAAGTGGCCTGGAGAGCTTCCATTATGGGAGGTGCTGGTAAGAGGTCAGAGGTGGAAGGGAGAAGCCTGGGTATCTCTCCCACACTGTTTCTCTGCTTTGAGTGGACTCTCCAACAGGGACATTGCTTCCTCTATGCCCATCTCCCATGATAGCCCCTTTCTAGATGGAGCCAGCTCTCCCCAGGTAGCTCTGCTTCTAGGTCCTGGTAATAATGGGTCCCTGCAGCCTAGGGGAGGAGATGGCTTCCAGCTATCAGAACACAGAGTAACTGGTCCTCTGTGTTAAATCTCCCCTATGGATCTCTGCCTGGACACTGATTGGCCCAGATACTTCTTGGATATTTCGCATTGTTTTTTATGGGAAATGGAGGTATAATGACCAATGAGCAGGACTGTAGCTTCAGTTGGCAGAGCAGGAGCTACTGGCAGCTTGAGGCAACAGAAGCTCTGACTAGTGTACTTTTCATCCACAAATTGTAGTAACTGCATTTTCCTCCAGGAAGATCAATAAGATCCCCAGCCCAGGTAGGCACACCCAATGATCAGAAGTGACCCCTCCATTAAACCAGCTTTCTTGTTTGAGGAGACACCCTGATTCTTCTCTGGGAACATACAGCACATCAGCATGGAATCGAACTGTGGAACTGAATCTTTTTAAAAGCCTTCTCGTTTAATTATTGGTCTGCATTATGTTTTAAAATCATTTTTGTGGTTATAAATTAAAATAATCTATTATAAACAGTTTAGACAAAGACAATATTTAAATTTGAAATGATAACAATAGAAAAAAAAGTAACAACCCAGAAATCTATTTCCTCTTAGGAAGGGAATCAGTTTATATTAGGTGGAATCTGGGAAACAAGTATCTTGTAGCTGAAGTATTTTGTTTACTCAGTATTGTGTAGTAAATGTTCTGCTGTTTGCTGATAAGGAAGTTAATTCTAGTTTACCTAATGAAGTAAACTAGAATCTTTTGTTAGCTGTACTGGAATGGTGGTGAAGGTCTCAAAATAGAATAAATTTGTCTGTGCTCTGATATCCAGCATGGGTCAGATTTCTCTGTTGTCATTAGTTACAAAGGGATGGGATGCTTTTGTTGTCAAATGGCTTTTCTATAGAGCCTTACACATGTGAAATACAAACTTATAACACCCGTATGGACATAAAGATGTGTGCAAAGGCTTAGTTGTGGAAGGCAATACCACAAATGTGGCCAATAGCGATGCTGTATTGGGGATTGAATTCAGGGTCTTAGGCTTCTTAGCAAGCCCAAGATAATTTGGCTTCACAAATTATCTGTTATCCATCAGGGTAATCTCTGGTTTGGAAGGCCACACATATCAGCTTCATTATCTTCTTTCTGCAGTGATTTAAAAGTAAATAAATTAAAGTTCTTCTGACAGTTTATAGTCCTAAAACTCAGTAAGCAGTTTTGTTGTTTCTATAGTATGCCAAAAATATTCTGAACTGAGACACTGGCTCTAGAAAGTGGTGATCATGTCACAACCCCACAATGACAAATCATCCACAAAGTAGTTCCTCTCCATCTGGCATCTGCTCTTTCTGTCTTGCTCAAAATCTGCCTCCTTCCACCCACTCTGCCCCTCCCCCAGGCTGGCCCTGGTTCTCTTCCTCCTTGATTTCCACATCTAGACCAGCTCAGTGTGTATTCTCAACCTTACCCATCAAGACCTGGGCCTTGGGCCTCTGCAATGCCGCACAATCTGTTGTTCCCTAAGTAAACCCTTGGGGAAGGGTTTGATCTTAAGGCACCTACGTAGTTTCTGTTGTACCTATTTTTCAAAATTGCCTTATTACTGCTGAGTGCAGTGGTGCACATCTGTAATCTCAGCAACTCAGGAGGCTGAGGCAAGAGGATCGCAAGTTCAAAGCCAACCTGGGCAACTTAGCCAGAATCTGTTTCTAAATAAATAAAAAAAGGCTGAGGATAGGGGTAGCTCAACAGTAGAGCACCCCCAGTTTCAATCCCTGGTGCCACATATATACAAAAAATATGTTATGAACATTTCCTCCTACCCACTCATACAGCGCTTTTCCTTTTTTTTATGACTACATAGTATTCCCTAACATGGTTGACTATAACTTTTATTTTCAAGCCAGTTTCCATGCTGATTAACTATAAGGAATCTCTATGGTGTTATGTTCTAACAAACAATGCTATGATTTCCTTATTGCATAATTTGTTTTGGGAGTGGGGTAGAAGTGGAAGGAAAGGAGAATAATATGTTTGGAGCAGGTCACAGGGTAGGCAAGCCTGGTTCAGGCTGTGAAGGTCATTTGGGTTAGTCAGAGAGTACTTTCAGAGTGAAACTGAATTCCTGGAGATGGACTGGGAGCAAAGACAACCAGTTTTAGGTGACCACTGGTTGTTAGGCAACCAGTAATATCTATCAGTTATTGAGGTGGGGTAAATGGGGCCCAGTATTTTCCTTAATGCTGTACTGGGGATTGAATTCAGGGTCTTGGGCTTCCTACCACTGAAGTACACCTTCAGCCCTGAGGTCCAAGGTTAGCACATCTCTTCCTGATCTAATGCTGTAACTACTGACTCTTCTCTGCCTTCATTTGGAAAGGCAGCCTGAGACCGCCTCGTGGAGGATCTTTAGTTTCATACCACGTTCACAGCAATGGGGGGCTGCTAGTAGATATGTTCGAGTTCAGACTTCATTTCTCACCTCAAAAGTTGGCTTTGAAGCTACTCAAGGGTTCTTGGGAGATAAACAGCACAATTAAAGAAAAACAAAACTGTCCTTGGGGGGAAAAAAAAACATAATGTATCACCTTCTGGTTGTGTTAAACCTAATTGTTTACCTTTATCTTACAAGAGTACCAATCCCCGCCCCATTCATTTAACTCCATATCCTTTGTACTCTTTAACTGTTCACAATCATATCCCCCTAGCATTTCCATCTGCTGATCAGCTGTGCTGATCTCTTCCCCTCCTGTTTTCCATGACAGATTCATAATGCACACTTATAGCATCCAGCAGAACTTCTAAAGGTAAATGTGACTTGTCCCCAAGCCTGACTTTTTCTAAATCGTTTAACTTTATGGCTATTTTATTTTTTATTTATTTATTTTTAAAATATACATTTATTTTTAGTTGTAGTTGAACACAATATCTTTATTTGATTTATTTATTTTATATGGTGCTAAGGATTGAACCCAGGGCCTTGCACATGTTAGGTAAATGCTTTACCACTGAGCCACAACACCAGTCCCTGGCTATTTTATTTTTTAAAGAAAAGCTTTTTTTTTTTTTTAAACAGAATCACCCCTTCAGTTATTATTTATTTAGAGGTGGTTGTTTCCTACAAGGGATGTTCTGCAAACAATAAAGTAATTTCAACAATCATAGCAAAATGTAATATGATGTGCATATATTAGAACTACACAGCTAATTTCAACCTAACACCAGCCCCCAAATAATAGAATGCTGCAAATTCTTAATTTTTGTAGAGTACATTTGAGTCTCTTAATATAATGAATTCTAACTTCTCTGCAGGGATGACCATGGAGGAAGGATTTCATTCCTGTTTGTTCCTTCTATTGCTGCACACCTAAGGTCAAAGCATGGCTCCAAACTTTTTCTAATCTCCACTCTGTTCTTGGGTTCCCCTTTCAGCAACGTGCCACAGGGCTTCTGGGGCTTCCCAGGCTGCATTCTTCAATCTCTGTTCTCAGGATCAATTGAGGGTAACTCTCCTCACTGCTTCCCATCTGCTGCCATTTGCGGAAAACTTGAACCCACGGAGAAACACTTTGGTACCTGGAAGGAGACGCCATCAACGCTGGTGCCTTCTCTCTGGCATCAGTACCTTCCCTTGCCAACATTTTCCTTCCCCTTTCTGGAGAACCATATCATTCCTTACGAGTGCTTTCAGCCTTTGTTACCCGAGAAATGATGTTCTCAGTCTCTCCACAACATCCCAGGAGGAAGAAACTGGCATTTCATTCACAATTGGGCACAGTGTGATATGAGAAGGCAGTGGGGGTGTGAGTAAATGCGTCTTCCAACAAAAGCCAGCTGCTGCTATCACTGGAATGGGTAGAAAGTCGACTTTGTTTGGATCAATCAATATAGGATTACCAGAAAGTCAACGTGTCCAAGAGTGACTTAGGGTATTGTGATGGATGGGGAAATGCAGATCGATTTGTTTTATTCATGGTGTGTATGAATGGGTACTCATGTGTGTGATTTCTTTCCTTTATAAAGGAGCTAGTTTCTGAAATTGAGAGGGCTAGGCTCCAAGGGGATAATTAGGATTTTAACAGCTTGCTGTGAGTGGAAAATTTCATTTCTCTAAGTATTGAAAAGTGCATGCTAATAGTTATCCCAGCCATTAGTCACTCTGCCAGAGATTTCTATCAGACTTAGACATTCAGATAGATGTTCCAACAAGCACTGCAATCAGCAGAGACCTGTAAAGGCTTTTGGAGCCAATCAATGTAGACCCAATGCATTATCTAGGCACTTTTGTTTTTCAGATTCATAAGTCATTTTTGTTGTCAGAGCCGAGCCATTTCTCTTGAGTTTCTGTTGAATTCTTCAAGGTGATTTGTCCAAACCCCTCTCAATTTTCTTGAAGAAGCTCTGATCCACCCCATCCTTGCCAGATGACCTCCACACCTAATTTACCAAGTCAAAACCTCAGCTCACCTCACTACTGTCTCAATTCTGTCTGGATCATCATCCACCCTTTGCTTTTTCATTCATTCTTTCTCCTATTTCCAGAGAAATCATACCCTATTTTTATTTCCAAAATTCACCTTATCTTGTTGATAAGGTTCATGATTTTACCAATAATTTTCCACCTCTTCCTACACCTACCATTATCTCCCTTTTTCTGGCATCTCTGGGTGGTTGTTCTCTAGCTCCTTGAAATCCACCTTAATGTTCCAACTGCAAAAGCCTGTGCCATGTGTGACCCTGCTCTTCTGTCAGATTGTAACGTGTCTTTCTCTTTTTTTCTACAAGCGTATTAGTGCACAGTGTAGGTTACAATCATTTGTTCTAATTTCCTTACCTGCTTTATACTACTCAACTCCCTGAAACCTGGAACCATCACACTGTTTATTAAAAGTGACTTCTTAAAAGTTACCAATGAACTACTTAAACACCAGAGCTAAACACCTCATCCTGCTGATCTTTGTAACACTCAATGCCCCAGACTGTGAGCCATGCTTAGAAAAGAGGGAGAGTGAGATTAAGGAGGAGGAGGTTGGTAAATGGATTCCAGCAGGGAAGTTTCTGTAAGCAGCCATCAAAGAAGTAAAGTTGAATTAAATACACCAGGGCCTTGGGCTTTGTTGCGTTTTATGACAGGTAGAGGGGACCGATTGGACTCCCAGGCTGTGCTGTCAAAACCAGATCAGTGTATCCTGTACATTCAGATGGGTTTGGGTGCAGTACTACCTGTGCAGATAAACAGCCATGTGGATTTTGTTTGGGGGAAAGGCATTAAACAGATATCCCAGAGCCCACAGAGGTAGCCCCTTACTTTATAGATATAGGTATGTTGATAAAGTTCAACCCAACTTTTTCTAGTCTTCAGAACCCAATTATTCTAGATCCAAGATTATGTCCAGGAATGGAAGACTGCATTGGATACTCTCTTTCTTCAGACTTCTTTTTATTTATTTATTTGACTGGGGATTGAACCCAGAGGCACTTAACCACTGAGCCACATCCCCAGGTCTTTTTATTTTTTATTTTGAGACAGGATCTTACTAAGTTGTTTAGAGCTTTGCTAAGTTGCTGAGGCTGGCTTTGAGCTTTCAATCCTTCTGCTTCAGCCTTCTGAGCAGCTGTTTGCGTGTGTGTGTGTGTATGTGTGTGTGTGTGTGTGTGTGTGTGTGTGTTTGTATGGTGCTGAGATCAAAACCAGGGCCTGAGCATGCTAGCCAAGTATTATACTACTGAGTTACACCCTGGGCCTTTATATCTTATATTTGGGATAAATTGCCCAGGCTGGCAATTTGTGACCCTCTTGCCTGAGTTTCCTGAGCAGCTGGGATTACAGACATGTGTCACCAAGCCTGATTTGAATAAGGTTTGTAGATTAGACAATACTATTTTTCAGTATCAGTTTCTTTTTTAACAATTTTATTTTTCTATAAGAGAATGTTCTTGTTTTTAGAAAATGCACACTGAAATATTTAGAGGTGAAGAGCCACGGTTTCTGCAATTTATTCACAAATCTCTCCCAAAAATTGTGTATCTAGAGAGAATTAAAAAAAAAAAGGCAAGTGTGGTAAAGTATTAACACCTAAGGAATTTAGAAAGAATATATGGGATTTTTGGGGGGGACTGGTTTTGCAACTTGTTAGTCTGAAATTATTTCATAACACAGTTCAAAAACATCTCATTCATCTCATAATAATAACACTAATATTTACTGAAGTCAATGGATACTTACCAAGATTCTAAAGAGATTTCACTTTTGGGCATGAAAATAACAACAATGGCTAACATTTTCAAAGCACTTTGTATGTATACTATCTTTTAATCTTCACATATGTTATGTTGATGTGTGTGAAGGAAACTCTTATCTTCAAATTATAGCTGAGGAAGCAGGTTTAGAGAGGTTGAAAAAACTTGGCCAAAGTCATACTGTTAGCAATGGAAGAACCATAATTGAAACAGAGCCTGTCTGATTCCAGGGCTCATGTACTTAACCTCTGTGTCACATATATAATGACTGAATATTACTTAGATAAATCAGCCACCTAACTGGGAAGTTCAGTTCTCTGGAAAGTTTTTCAATGCTATCACATCATACAGATATCCCCAGATGACTCTAGCTGAGACTCTATGCATAGATTCTAAAAAAAGTTTTAAACCAGGGTAGGGAAGAGACTAATACTTCTTACTTTTTCTGTCCTTTCTAGATACAAGGGAAGACTATACTGCCCGGCTTTTACAGTTGGACAAGGCCATGTGACTAGTTCTAGTCCATAAAATATGAGCTTAAGTGATGGGAATCACATCCAAGGTATAGCACTCAAGGGCAGGGTCACCCCTCCAAGCTTTCTCTTCCTCTTCTAAAGTGACTATGAAGTCCATAGGTTTAAATGGCAGAGCCACAAGATGGAACTAACCTGCATTCTGGGAATCATTGTGTGGAGGAGAGATGCAAGGAGAGGGTTGCAATGCACCCCACACCTGTGGGATTGGTATAGATGAAAAGTAAACTGACTTTTAATATAGGGTAGAAAGCTATGTAATTTTCTTTAAATCATAATAAAACTGAACTCTGAGTCCCCATATGGCAGGACTGGAGGAAAATTCAATCTCAGTCACTATTAGGAATTCCTCCATTCAGAGTTAAACAAAGTCCTGAGGATCTTATCCAGAGCCAAATATTTAGAGGGGCCCCTGCAGTTCAGGGCATGCTGGTTACTGTGGATATAATCATTTTTCGAGCCCACATGGCTAGGGAAATGGCTCCCAGGCCCAGATAGAGGCTGGGCCACTTTTGGGCATGAAAATTACAACAATGACTAACATTTTTGCAACATTACTAAGGTGTCAGAAACTAGTGCTTTACACAAATAGTTTGGCGTGAGTCAACTACTCTTTGATCTAGAACATTCTTTTCTCAGATAACTAACAGTTTTCCCTCATCTCCTTCAGATATGTTCCTTCTCAGTAAGGCCTCTTCTGATGGCCGGTAACTGTTTTTTGTCCCCCACAACTTCCCTTTTCTCTGTTCCAGTTTTGTCCTTATTGCACTTTCTATCTTCTAACACATGATGCTGTGTCATTTATTTAATAATAGGCATTTACGGGTCAGCATTTTTCATAGCAAGAGGATTCCATGGTTTCTGTCTGCCTGTTCCCACTAGAATGTAAGATCTGTAAGGGTAGGGTTTTTTTTTTTTTTTTTTTTGCACTTCTGTCTCTCAACTACTTGAACAGTACCTTGCAATATACAGTTCAATAAATATTGATGGAATAAATAAATAATCATCATTTTATAGATGAGGAAACTGACACAATAAAGGGAAGTAATTACCATGTCACTGAGCCAGCAAGTGACAGAGCTTGGAGTCAAATCCAAGTCATTTAATTTCTTTTCACCATTATTGTGCCACCTGAGTATCCACAACACTCAGATCTGAGCTCCCTAGGCATATTCCCCAGTCTCTCTTCCCAGAGCCCTTGCCATATATCTGGGGCACTGGGAAAGCCCAGAATGTGGATCCCAATTCTCAGTGAGCCCATGAATCTTCTTCTCCCTTCAGCTTAATCTCTCTTCTTTCCCTACACAAACCTCATTTCCAGAATTCCTAATATTATATCTTCATTGAAATTAATCTTTAATTTAGATGAGGAAAACAGTTTATCTTTTAGAAACATTAACTTTCCACTCCTCCTGAGGTCAAGAAACAGAAGGGCTGGACACTCTCTTGGAATGAGGAAGTGGTGTGTCCAGAACACAAAATACAAGTAGCTCTTGAGTGTCTGAATGTGTGTGTGGGCGACACTGTTTTTGTACCCCAACCAGCTGCAAGATCCTGTCCTTCTCTTATTTTAATTCTGCTTCCAAAATCCAGCTATGTTACCAGTAGCTGCCAAAGCCCCCCTGAATGGAACAGGCCTGCCCAAACCCACCTCTCCAGAGGGCAGGTGTGAAAGGAACATCTTTTTTAAAATTATGGATTATTTCCTCCAGTGCTTCCTGAATCCATCCAGCTGCAGCACTGAATTTGAGACTCCCCCACACTGGCTGAGAAAGTGTAATTTTCCCCTTGAGCTCCCCCACTTCCACCCCCTGGTTTAGAAAAGTATGGGAACATGTGTGGTGATGTTTTGAAACAAAAGAACATTGAACCTGTTGCAAAAAATAAGTGGAGAGGCAAAGAAAGACCTTCCCTGGCTGAGTTAGCGCCTGGTAGTGTGATTCCATAGACAGTGCTTGCACTGTGAGTCCCTCATTTCTCTGCTCTGACACAAAGCTGTGTCTTCAAATTATAACCTCCTGCTGGGTGTGGTGGTACACGCCTATAATCCCAGGTAGTAAGGAGGCAGAGGCAGGAGAATCACAAGTTGAAAATCAGCCTCAGTAATTTAGTGAGGCTCTAAGCAACTCAGTGAGTCCCTATATTAAAATGAAAAATAAAAAGAGCTGGGGATGTAGCTCAGTGATCAAGCACCCCTGGATTCAATCCCCAGTACCAGAAAAAGAAAAAGTATAGTATCCTTTTTGGGATCCAATGCTTTGATGATGGTCACAAACAGTATACTAACACCAAAAAGACACTATTTCCCCGTTTTTCTTCCCCCTCTCACCTCCTCTCTAGAAAATCAACCTTTGTAAATACCATGGGGCTGCAGAGGCAGGGCCATGTCTTCTTTGCAACCTGCTAAAAAGACCCTGGTGAGTGTCTGAAAAGACACCTGTGCCATTGGACCAGGTGCAGGGGGCTGTGTTTCCCATCTTTCCAGTGACTTCCTATCTCTTTATGATTGACAAGTACTTTTAGATACTGGAGATTGGCTTTAAAAAGACAAACCCTGTTGTGATCTCTTCACAGCTGGACCCTTCACATTCCATCTCTGAGTGAGTGGCAGCTAGGACAGTTGTGAGCAAAGGGGAACAAGCTGAATGTTCCATTCAGCACCTGAGGGCAGAAAGACAAGGCAAGGGACTGCAGAAACTGTGATGGGCCAGAGCTCCGCAATGACCCAGGACTGAGCAGCTATGCAGAGCCCTGAAAACCAGAGTGGGCAGCTCAGAGGACTCTTTTGTTGTCCTCCTTTTTCCTCTCATGTAATTTGGGAAGATTGGGGGTAAATTCCCTGCCCAAATTGCCTTGGGCAAACCTCAGAGTTCTCTTCTGGGGAATGCAATAGATAGCTCTGAAATGCTGTGGTTTGAGGCTGATTGAAGCAGGAGAAGCCAAGTCTTCTGAAGCCATGCTATTTAGTAGGGCTCCCTGGGTGGCCACGCTGCTTTCTGGATCAGTGCTTCTCAGCCTCAAGGGTGCCTCAGGCTCTCCTGCAGGGCTTGCTAAAGCACAGATTGCAATGCCCACCCCAGAGCTGTCTTTTAACTCCGTTAAGTTCCCAGATGATGCTATTGCTTCTAGTGTGGGGTTCACATGCTGAGAAACACAGGTTGAGTCATCCCTGGCCAGTGGATGTAGCTCACCTGGGCAGAGAACAGCCAATCAGGGTGGCAGTCTTTGGGATACCTGGCTTTCTGTCCTCCTGTAGGGGTCAGTCTGGTCAGCCCAACCAGGATAATTACAGAATTAACACTTGCTAAGGTCCACCCATTTCCTGAAGGGACCTGGGTCTGGGGGTTCCCAGCCTTGGCTGGTGAGGGTTTTACTACTGGAAAGAGAGCAGCTCCACTTAGGGCTGGCCTCCCAAAGAAACAATAAGCATGTCCCATTCACTTCGGTGAATCCCCAGTCCTGGTCTCTGGCTTAGTGTCAGGGTCCAACCAATGTTCCACAAGTGAACAAACCAGGAGCCTGAATATTTGTGCAAGAGATAGTGAAATAGAAGGGCAGAAAATGATGGAATGAGTTTAAAGCTTTGTCAGTCTAACAGACACACTGACCATTAGTTCTGAAAGCAAGAGTACCTTCTGAAGCTTGGTAAAACTACCTAGGACCTCAAAGGGCTAAAGCATTGGGAGGGGCAGAGGCTGTAGGAGCAAAAGTCAGCCAGCAGGGGGCGCCTCCACCACCTTCACACCTTAGCTCTTTAGGAAGGCACCCCTGGTCTCTCTCTTTGTGTGTATATATATGTGTGTGTATATATATATATATATATATATAAATTAAACTGCCTCAATCATTTTGAATCAAGATTAGAGTGAATATTCAATACACAAAAAATTCCCAAGCTAAACAAAAATTTTCTGTTTGTGAGGTACTCAGATAGTCTACCAAGTCCAGGATAGACTGCTCTGGCAGATAATAGCTCCCCACCAGGAAGCTGTGGGCAAATAGACCTGCCCACTGAGGAAGAGGAAGACATTCCAGGAACAAAAAAGGTACAACAGAGGCTCTGAGAAAAGATGAAGCTGATTGGAAGGAGGATGTCTCTCCCTACTCCATCCTTAAACTGTGAAGTCATATTTGGACAGAGTACTGAGGAGGAAGGAGCTGAGGACACTCACCCCACAGTTAGACCATCTGTCCTGGCATACTCAGTTTTCCACTACCAAGAGATTTCCATGCAGCCTCTAAATATTTAGAAGATGTGAAAGTACCACATGGATCCCACTATCAGTAGCAGGTATTGGTTGGATCTCTAAGGGTAGCCCTGGGCTTATGCTGCTTCATTCTCATACTCTCTTAAAATTTCTTTGGTAACCATGGGGCACAATCAGGATGCAAGATAAGCTATGGATGTAAGGCAGACAACTTCAATTTAAGCAGCTGGGGATCAACCTGAAATGGACCATTAGCAATGTATCCTGTTGCCTGTCCTGGTAACTGGACACAGAATTGAAATCTTAGCATCATCATTTGGCATTTTTCACCAAATAGTTCTTCAAGCTTTCTTTTTCTTTTTTTTTTTTAATCACCATTTCTCCTAAACTGGATCTCTGTCTGTATTGTCATTTTGCTTTGAAGTGTCATCATTCACAAAGTCATCAAAATAAGAAACTTTCTAGTCATTTTTCTGAAGCTGGGTGATTATAATATTCTTCAGTGAAACTACCTAGGACCTTCAAGGGCTAAAGCATTGGGAGGGGCAGAGGCTGTAGGAGCAAAAATCAACCAGCAGAGGGAGCCTCCACCTTCACACCTTAGTTCTTTAGGAAGGCACCCCTGGTCTCTGTATTTAAAAAACAAATAAACAACCCACTTGAATCAAAGTGTGAAATATGCTATATCAAGAAATATGTAATGTTTTGAACAACCAACAATAAAAAATTAAAAAAAAATAAATAAAAAACAAACAAATAAATAAATAAATAATGACACTGCCTCAATCATTTTGAATTAAGCTGAGAGTGAATATTCAATACATAAAAATATTACTACCCACATTCAACTAGTCAATAAATCTTGCTTAATTAATCCTGCTTAATTAATTAATTAATCTTAATTAATCTCTATCGTTTCTCCTCTAAAGGATCTAATCAGGACTCATGTAGATGGCGACCAGCCTCTGTGTTCTCTAAATTCATCCTCATTCCATATCTCATCATGGAGCCTGCTGCTTAAAAGTCATTGATGGCTTCCTAGTCCTGTTAGAGGAGAAGACTACAATATTTCCAGGGCTGAGGCAGGGTATGAATGAGTGAATGAATGAAAACAATCAAATGGGGAAGAGATATTAGGGTAAGAGAGGGTATTATTATTATTATTATTATTATTAATCTCATTTATTTGGTAGCCCATGTGCTGTGATCCTGTAAGCCCTACCATGCCCTATAATTTAATTCCAATCAGCACAGGAGAATAAAAATTGTATTTAAAATATTTATTTCACTATTAACTTTGAAAACTTTGTATCATCAAGTACATATCTCATTTTCTTCCCCACTCTCCACAGAGGTTTCAAAAGCCCTTGCACTGTTTCCCTAAGATTTATACTAATAAGAAATGAGGTACCACATGGTCTGCCCCGCTTGGCTTAGCACAGAAGTCCTTTCTGTAGTCAGTCAGGTGGGTACCTCCAGTGATCTCTTCTAGCTCTACCCAGTCTCTAGAATGTGAAAAGAATGTGGATTCAGAAGTGGGGAAATGTTTCCTCTTTGGATGCAATCCTTGTTTTATACTCACCTTAGAAAGGAGTCTTTTTCTGAATGCTTGCTTGCCTAATTTGCTTTTTTTTCTTGTTGGGCCTCATGCATGCTCTGCAAATGCTCTACCTCCAACCCACACTCCCACTCCCTTATTTAACTTTTTGTAAAACTTTAGTTACTGTATTTTGTCCTTGATATCTGGACATATATCTTGGGTGGGGTGGTAGGCCTTTGCTGCTGTACTTGACAGGATTTGACAAGTAGCCACTTGTGGTGACCTTGATGCCCATGACTTAAGTGTCTCAGAGATGAGGTGGGGAGGAACTGGTTGTGTTTATGCACCCAGGCAACTGTCATGTTTACTGTCTCTGGTCAGCTTCCAAACCAGCAGCACCGCACCCGTTAATACGGGCTCCATGGCTGGTTGCTGATGGGTTGGCTTACCAGTTGTGAGCAGTTGTTTTAGCTTGAGCAATTGGTGGTTTCATCTGAGGAGTAGCTTTACAATCATACATCAGAGTTTCGCCTGACAAAAGTCCCTAATGCTCAATGAAGCTGTAAAACTGAAATGTGTGGCGTGTACTAATCAGACCATCTGCTCTTCTTCTTGAGACACTGTTTGCTCAATACACTTACAGTTCTTGAGCTCCTCTGTGTTTGACATAGATCTAGGCTTCAGGAACCCAAGATAAGATATGGTGAGCCAGGAGTGATGTATATGTGAGGGGGTAAATGAGATATAGGGTCATCAGGCTGGGAAGCTAGAAGGCAGGAATAAAGTCTTTCAGGGGACAGAGGATATAGGGGGTGGCTGGGGAAGATTTGCTGGATAGTTGATATTTGAGCTGGGTGTAAAAGGCAAGGAAAGACATTTTAAGAAAGCATGTGCCAGGTACTGTGCTTGGTGTTTACCTGCGTTGACTCATTGCATCCTCACAATAGCCCTGTGAGAAAGGAACTATTATTACCCCTGTTTCATAGGTGAGGAGGCAAAGGCTTATGGTGGTTAAGTTGCTTCCCTATGGTCATGCAACTATTAAGTAAGGAAGTGGGTCTTGAGACATTGCCAGGTACATCATAAACACTCAGTGAACACATAGGTATTTTATAATGATAATCATTGCATCCAGGGTTGCTGCCTTTTAGAACCTGCACCCTTAACTTCTGTGTTACTGTGATTGTGATAGCATATGTTTGGACTCTCTGGAATCACGAGAGGAGTGAATCTTTTTTGGTGGCATTCGTACAATCCTAAGTTAAAAGGAAGAGCCTTATAGAAATTCTGAAGAACCAGGAGTGATCCTTTTCTGCACTTCTCTTCTATCAGGACACTCCCTCTTGCTTTTTACTCACTTTTGTAAAATCTGTTTCTTAGTAAAGGAGACTTAGAATTTGAAAAACAGGGGAAGAAAACATGGAGATCATTTAATTCAGTTTCTTGGTTTTACAGATGCTAAAATGGCAGCTAAATTAATCAAGATTCTTTCTGCTACAGATAACACAATCCAATTTAAACTATCTCAAGTGAAAAACAGAGATATATTAGCTTGGGGAGCCGGTAGACCTAGCCTCTTAGATTAAAATATGTTACTAGATGTTATTTATGCCTTCTCTTTAATCGCAAATTGTCTCTGCTTCAGAATGTGATGGCCTCAGTTGTTCCTGGTGTAGTTGGAATTCCTTTACACAATTGGAAGAAGACTGGCCCCAGGAAACCCTAGACTTATATCATTCTATGTTAGTGATTTCAGACTAAAGAGAAAACTTCTCTCTCCTTATTTCAGTATATATAAATCCCAGGGAAAGTCTCTGATTGGCCAAGCTTGGGTCACATGTCTACTTTTTGAGCCAATCACCATGCCAAGAGAATATGTTATAATGATTCATCCACCTGGACTGAAGCCATACTGTATTAGGATGCAGTGAGAGTGGTGAGTATTATGGAGGACAGCCTCACCAGAATCATGTGTATCTTTAAAGAGAAAGAATTGGTTGTCCTTACCAAAAAGAAGGACTCTGAGGTAGTAAGCTTCTAAGATTGTCCCCAGTGATCACTGCCTTGTGATATGCTGGTCTTCATGTAATCTTCCCTTGAAGATTCTCCCCTAATTGTGGACTAGACCTAGTTAACTCACTTCTAATGAGTGAAATATGGGAAATGTCAATGGCACGTGTCCCTTCTGAAGTTATTTCATTAAAGTCTGTAATCTCTTTAGCACTATTCTAATGAAGCCAGCTCCCATGTTGTAAATTGCTCTATGGAAATGCCCAAATGACAGAAACTAAGATTTTCTTCTAGCCAACAGGCAGCAAGAAACTGAGACCCTCAATCCAGTATTCCATGAGGAGGTGAGTTCTGCCAATGACCACTGAGGGAGTTTGAAAGCAGATCTTTCTCCAACCAAGCTTAGAGATGAAGGCAACCCTGGCTGACATGTTGATTGCAGCCTTGTGAGAGACCCTAAACCAGATGACCCAGCTAAGCCACACCCACATTCCTAACCCAGAGATACTATCAGAGAATAAATGTGTATTGCTTCAGGTTGTTAAACTCTGAGGTAATTTGTTATACGGCAACAGAAAACCAATACAGGGAGAGACATTGGGCAGACAGGAAAAAAAAAAAAGATAGAAAAAGAACTTACAATGATACAAAATGCCGTAATTGTTTTGGTTTCTGAATATCCTAAAGCTTTCTTTCTCAGACTTATCCTTCCAGTACCATGTTCCTCCCTGCATAGATTGTCTTTTTTTCCTTCTTACTTTTTATTTTTTCCCATTCTCTATGATTTCATAAGAACCACCAGAAGAGGGAGATGTACAGAGAAGGTAATAGGTTAAAGAAGTAGGTTGGACATAATGGCACATTCCTTTAATCCCAGCAACTCAAGAGGCTGAGACAGGAGGATCACAAGTTCAAGGACCAGCCTCAGCAATTTTGCCCTTAGCAACTTAGTGAGGCCTTAAGCAACTTAGTGAAGCCTGTTTCAAGATAAAAAGACAGGGGATGTGGCTCAGTGATGAAGTACTCCTGGGTTTAATCCCCAGAAAAAAAGAACAAGAAGGAGAAGGAGGAGAAGAAAGTAATAATGTGGGCCTACTGTGTGTCCAGCACTTTGAAGGTCAGGTTCCATGCTTGATCTCATTTAATTATTCCCCTCAACTCTATACATGGAGTTTTATTTGTCTTCTTCTATAGATAGGAACACTGAAGCCTGGAGAGCTAACACAGGGGGCTCAGGATTACTCACCTTGGAAGTGTCAGAGTTGGATCACAAGCAAAGCACATTCATTCCACGGCAGCATGCTGTTTGTCTCCTGCAGGAAGGTAATTGTTTTTATCCAGTGATGGCCTGCTGGTGATACAGGGCTAATTCCAACATCAGGCCTTCATTCAGAGAGGGCTGACCTATTTGTAGAACGTTCACTAGATTACTCTGTGCTTTTCTTTCTGTGCCAAGAGGTAAATTTCTAACCAGACCTACTATCAGTTGAACAAGTCCCCTGGGAAGGAATCCCTTTTTCACTCTCCAAGTCCCGCTGTTCAGGAGCCTGTGACAATCCTTGTTTATTGAGGAGGGCAGCCCATCCTAGTGAAGAGGCCAGGAAGGAACTTCAGAGCCCAGACAGAGTGCCCTGGGCCTCCACATCAAGAAGTAGGAAACCCCAGTGTTGCCTTCTGCAACATCAACCAAGACATGCAATTGAGGGGAGAAGCCTAGTTTGCAGATATAACTCTGATTCTTTCATCAAGACGGCTGAACAAGAGAGCAAGCAGAATTCTCATCCACAAGAACAAGAACAAGAGAAACCACAACAGAGACTAGAGATGAAGAAAGTAATTTCCCTGAAATGTTATCCTGTGTCATGTGGCTCGTAGAAGTGTTGAAACCAGCTTTAGAACATGGTGTTGGAGACAGCCAGAGATCTAAGGCTTTACAGACTACATTTTTTTAAAGGTCAACTGCTTTTTCCCCTCCAGGTCCTTTCTAATAGGGACCTCAAGATGGATAATTACTGCTTATGATATTAAGAATGTGGCATGAAAGGTGGGGTGGTGAGACTAATTTCTCATCTAAGACCTGCCTCTCTTCTTGCTTTGTCCTCATCTAGGGACCCAATGCTGCTTTGCTCAGGTTTTCAGACCCTGGCTCTCAGTCCTGATGATCTTGCTGTTGTATTTCAATATAAATCCAATTTATAGAGCTAGGAGTGATATTTTATCAGAGACCACTATCGTGGCCATGTCTCCCAGATTATTTTTCCTCCCAATTATATTTTCAATATTCTTTCTTAATTGTCACATTCTTTTCCACACCACAAACATGTGATGTATTTGTGTATACAATTTTGAGCATTTACCCTGTGTGTACTGGTAGCCCAATTAAAAAAAAAAAATCAGGGGAAGGAAATGAATATGTGACATTTGAAGGCAACCATTTTGCTTTCCCGTTTCTGAGACAAGTCACCTGTTTTTAAATTTCTATTCTCACTCTAATGGTTTCTCCTAGGTTTTGCTTCAATCTCTACTGCCCCTGAATCCTAATGTCTTGTCTCCATAACTTGGAGTGTTCTGCCTCCAACCAGACTCCCCAAGGTTTTTTGTCTGCTGAGACTATGTATGAGCTACAGAGGCCACAACTTCCCCACGTTATAGCTCGGCCTCAGAATGGATCAGTGCTTCTTGCTCAGGATGGAATGTGATCTTAGAAGGCTTACTCCACTCCAGGAGTGGTTTATAATAATACCTGACCCTTACTAAGGACTTGGTACAATCATCCCTAGTGTCTGCAGAGGATTACTTCTGGAACTCTCTCCTTTCTATAAAACATTGTGGTATTTGCATGTAACTTATGCGCATCCTCTTCCATACTGCAAATCATCTCTAAATTATTTATGATACTTAATATAATGTAAATGCTATGTAAATGGTTGTTCTACTGTTTTGTTTAGGGAATAATGATAAGAAAAGTTTGTACATGTTTAATACAGATGCAATTTTTTTTCCTCAAAGATTTTTGATCCATGGTTGTTTGAATCCATGGAGGGCCACCTGTATATGCTAGGCATGCACTAAACTCTGTATGGGCATCATCTTATTTTTTTTTCTTTTAGTACTGAGGATTGAATACCAGGGGCACTCAACCACTGAGCTATCCCCAGCCCTTTTTTATTTTGAGACAGGGTTTCACTAAGTTGCCTAGGCTGGCCTTGAACTTGAGGCCTCTTGACTCAGCCTACTGAATGGCTGGGACTAAAGCATGCACCACCAAGCTCAGCATATAAGCATCATCTTGATTAATCTCACAATAATTTTTTCTCTCTTGTCATCACTGCCTTGCAGATGAGGACACTGAGGAAGAGAGTCTAAGTATGAAGCGCAGAGTTGTAAATCTAGAGGTGGTGCTGGATTTTTGAACCCATTTAACCTGGCTCCAGAACCTGTGCTCTTAATCATGAGACAATTGGCTGCTCCAGAATTTAGTCCTTTTCCTTTGAGTCACAGTTAATTGGGTCAAATATGGCAATATTATAAGATAAAATAGGTGGCCAATAAATTCTATCCAAGTATCATTTGTTGAACATCTACTGGGAGCAAGGCACTTTATACATTCATAAACCTGGCATGTGGGTTTAGTGTGGAGATGAAGCGTGTTAATCATTCACCAAACAAGGAGGCAGGGAATCCTGTTTTTTGAGAGCATAGCAGATTTGACCTGAGGCAAGATTGTGATGTCTCTATGTCTCATTGTCTGGTCCTCTTGAATCCTGCCTCTGTTCCTCCTTTAGCTTGGGAAGTTTCCCCTCCTCCACCCAGGCCCTCATCTCCCTCCTTCTGTGCTCAGCACTGGACTCAGAAATAGGTTACCTTCACTCAGAGAATCTTTGAAAATAAGCTTTGCCTTCAGATTATCCAGATGTGCATACATCAACATTTATTTAGTTGCCTAACTCTAGAGAAGCCATGAGAGGACATGGTACCCCCAACCTCACTGAGCTTATACTTTGGTTGAGGAAGGTGGACAAGAGTTCTTATCACAGGGTGAAAATGAAGTAAGAATACTAGAGGGGAATAACTGAGTAAGTCTCCAAGGTGACTAATAAAAGGCATTTTTTTTTTCAGTAGTGATGGAAATATTATAATTTTTTTTTTTTTTTTTGGTATCAAGGATTGAACCCAAGGGTGCTCAACCATTGAGCTACATTCCCATCCTTTAAAATTTTTTTTTTTAAATTTAGAGACAGGGTCTCACTAGGTGCTTATTCTTTTTTTTTTTTAATTTTTTATTGTTGGCTGTTCAAAACATTACATAGTTCTTGATATATCATATTTCACACTTTGATTCAAGTGGGTTATGAGCTCCCATTTTTACCCCATATACAGATTGCAGAATCACATCAGTTACACATCCATTGATTTACATATTGCCATACTAGTGTCTGTTGTATTCTGCTGCCTTTCCTATCCTCTACTATCCCCCCTCCCCTCCCCTCCCCTCCCCTCCCCTCTTTTCTCTCTGCTCCCTCTACTGACATTCGTTTGTCCCCCTTATATTATTTTTCCCCTTCCCCTCACTTCCTCTTGTATGTACTTTTGTATAACTCTGAGGGTCTCCTTCCATTTCCATGCATTTTCCCTTCTCTCTCCCTTTCCCTCCCACCTCTCATCCCTGTTTAATGTTAATCTTCTTCTCATGCTCTTCGACCCTACTCTGTTCTTAGTTACTCTCCTTATATCAAAGAAGACATTTGGCATTTGTTTTTTAGGGATTGGCTAGCTTCACTTAGCATAATCTGCTCTAATGCCATCCATTTCCCTGTAAATTCTATGATTTTGTCATTTTTTAATGCAGAGTAATACTCCATTGTGTATAAATGCCACATTTTTTTTATCCATTCGTCTATTGAAGGGCATCTAGGTTGGTTCCACAGTCTAGCTATTGTGAATTGTGCTGCTATGAACATCGATGTAGCAGTGTCTCTGTAGCATGCTCTTTTTAGGTCTTTAGGGAATAGACCGAGAAGGGGAATAGCTGGGTCAAATGGTGGCTCCATTCCCAGCTTTCCAAGAAATCTCCATACTGCTTTCCAAATTGGC
The DNA here is from genome assembly GCF_021218885.2 of Marmota monax. Lineage (NCBI taxonomy): Eukaryota > Metazoa > Chordata > Mammalia > Rodentia > Sciuridae > Marmota > Marmota monax. The sequence goes on from NW_026692194.1 coordinate 4,397,830, forward strand.
TGTCTCCCCTGCCAGGTAAGTATTAGGTGCTTATTCTTGCTATCTTCCTGCTTCAGCTTCCCAAGACGTTGGGATTATAGGCATGTACCATTGTACCTGGCTCAATATTATAAATCTTGAGTGGAGTATTGGTTGCACAGGTAATACATTTGTCAAAGCTTATTAAATTGTGCTAACAAAGACCTGAACATTTCTCTGTGCATACATCTTACCTAAAAAGAAACATTTTATTTGTCTAGTAAATTTAAAAAGGCACAGTTCTATAAGGACACCAGTAAGTACAGAGAGAGGTGTGCCCAAGTGCATATAGGTAAATCATCTATCCATGAGCCATTCATTTAGCATGAATGACCCAATTCAACATTGAGAACTTGATCAGGATTGGCAACAGTTCTAGGACCCATCGGTGAAGAAGACAAAGACCTCTGTCTCCAAGAGCTTACATACTAGCAGGACAGTTGAAGTGCGAGTGGAAACTTTTGCTATTGCAGCAGGAGCAACTGTAAGCTTTGGCCTTAGAAGGGCCAGTAATCCATGGAAAGGTGAGGCTGGTTTAAAAGGCTTGGAAAGCTGGAAGCAAAACTTCTTGACATGCTTCAGAGATGAGAACTGCTTTCAGGTGGAGCCCTGAAAGCAGAGAACCTTTGAGTCTTCCAGCCCTAACCCCAGCATCTCCCTGAGGCTTGGGAGGGCAGCGTCTATACCACCGACTGCGTGGGTGCTTCAGCAAGTACCCCGCCAGAGGTGCTGGCTCTTTTTAAGCACATCTGCCAACAGGTGTGGGCTGTGGCCAAAGCTAGTGAACCAGAAGGTTGGAAACTCAGTTTCTGAGAGCTGGGAGGGGTGGGGAGGTGTCAGTTATTTTAGAAACCAAACCTAAGTACTTAGAAACACAGCAGAAGGGCTTGGCAGAGTCCTGGGAAGTTGGATGGTGTTGCTGTGAATCATAGGGACGCCAGGTGAGAAGAGGCCATCTGAGAGGGGATGGAGGTTCTTAAGTCTTTAATTTTTTTTTTTTTTAAGAATCCAGGAAGACTTGATCGTACAGCAAAATTTAACACATTATACGTATAATAAAGGACAATGAAGCAACATATAGTCATGTTTAGAAAAGGATCTAAGTTACATACAGTCTCTGAATTTTCAAAGATAGCATAATTTATGCATTAAATCTTATTTACAGGTGTTGCCCCTGCCATTAACAATGATAGGATATTGGAGAGGTAGGCTGGGGCTGCAAAATGTGAGACTTGTTGCAATTTCTCATCTCTCTTCCCAATTTTTGCTCTTTCTACAACCCTGTTTTTAATCCTTTGATGTTTACATTGATATTGTTTGCTTTCTGTTCCATAAGTTGAGAACACAAACATCACTTCCATGTGAATTTAAGAATTTCAACTGGAGGCTGAATAAGATCCCGGAATTACATTTAGGAAGAGTTTTCTTAAACTTCAAAACATGAAAAAAATTTAGCAATGTTAAGAAAATAACCAAAATCCCCCAGTGAAGTTCAGGAATAAATAAGCATTTGAGTTCTTTTGTAGCAGACTGGAACCTTACTTTAGAGACTGTCTCATCTAGTGGTTTACCCAGTCCAGCATGGTGACCTGTAGGAAGAAGAAAACAGGAGAGGAAAAGACAGTCAAGAGAGATCAAGTGCCAGATGGGTGGCATACACCTGTGATCCCAGCAGCTTGGGAGGCTGAGGCAGGAGGATCGAGAGTTCAAAGCCAGCCTCAGCAAAAGTGAGGCACTAAGCAACTCAGTGAGACCATGTCTCTAAATAAAATACAAAATAGGGCTGGAGATGAGGCTCAGTGGTCCAGTGTCCCTGAGTTCAATCCCCAGTAGCCCCCCTCAAAAAAAAAAAAAAAGAAAAAGAAAAAAAAAGAGAGAGATCATGCACTTTGGGAATTTAGAAAGCTAGTGCATTTTTGCAGGAATTGGCCATTTTTTTTTTTCTATAAAGTTCCAGAAAGTAAATAGTTTAGGTTTTGCTGGCCCATGGTCTGTTAAAAATGCTCAAGTCTAACATGAGAGCACGGAAACAGCCAGAGGCAGTGAGAGAGCAAGTGGGTGGGGCAGTGTCTCAATAAAATTTTATTTACCAAACCAGCCACTGGGCTGGATTTGCCCCCTGGCTGTTTGTCAATCCCAATATTATTGGTTAAATGATGGCCAGAGACAAATGAAAAAAAATAGGATTAGGGGAAATAGGGAGAAAAAATGGAGTCCAGGGCCACTGTACCTTCACTAGTCCTCCCTTTCTGCTTCCTTCTGCATATGTGCATACATTATATTTTTCAGTCTCTCTCACAGTTAGGTGGGACTATGCAACTAAGTCTGGATAGTGCAATGTGGGCAGAAATGAGGCGTGCCTGGCCTCTCACACACATCCTTGCAGATCTCTGTGTGCTCACTTGGCCTACCTTTGTGGACTGAGCACAGAGGATATCCAGGATCACCCTGAAGCCCTGGAAATGGCAAATCCGGGTTCCCAGATAACTATGTTGAGCAGAGCTTCCCTTCCAGCATTAGTAGACTTTGATGTGAACTAGACGCTAACTTTTTCTTTTGTGACGTCACTGAGAACTGGAGACTTGTTTGTTACAGCAGCCAGCTTCACTGTGACCGTATAAAAATTCAAGTATCAAGTTGCTTGGTGCCATGGGATCCTGAAAGCCAAGGAATTGGGAGCATTTATTTTTTTTTTAAATTTTCATTTATTTATTTTTTATTGTATATATTTAGGGGGTACAAAATGATGTTTTGATAGACATATTTATAATGAAATGATTACTATAATCCAGCAAACTAGTGTGGCCATCACTTCACAGAGTAATTGTGTGTGTGAGTGTGTATATGTGGTAACAGCACCTAAAATCTATTAGCAAATTTCCATGGTATGATATGATATGATATTAGTGACTTCAGTCTTCATGCTGTATATTAGATCTCCAGATGTTATAGTTTAGATATGAGGTGTCCTCCAAAAGCTCATATGTGTGACAATGCAAGAAGGTTCAGAGGAGAAATGATTGGGTTGTGAGAGTCTTAACCCAACCAGTGAATTAATCCCCTGATAGGAATTAACTGAGTGGTGACTAGAGGCAAGTGGGGTGTGGCTGAAGGAAGTGGTTAATTGGGGGCATGGCTATGGGGTCTGGAGCTGGAGTCTCTGCTTCTCCTTTTTTTTTTTTTAATTTTTTAGTTGTAGATGGACACAATACTTTATTATTTATTTATTTTTATTATTTGAGGATTGAACCCAGTGCTTCACACATGCTAGGCAAGCACTCTACCATTGAGCTACAGCCCCAGCCCCTCTCTCTGCTTCTTGATCACCGTGATGTGAGCTGCTTTCCTCTGCCATCCTCTCCAGCCATGATGTTCAGCCTCACCTCCAGACCCGAGGAATGGAGCTGGCCTTCTCTGGACTAAGACCTCTGAAACCATGAGCCCGCAAATAAACTTTTCCTCCCCTACAGTTGTGCTGGTCAGATCCTTTAGTCACAGCAGCAAAAGACACCAGACTTATCCATGCTACATAATTGTCACGTTGTACCCTTGGCCCTGACATCCCCATTTCCTTCCCTAACAATCTACTTTCTATTTCTATGTATTCAACTTTTTAAAGATTCCCATGGGTAAGATCAGGAAGTATTCTTCTGTCTGTGTCCGGTGTATTTCACTCAGCGTAATGTCCTCGGGGTCCATCCACGTTGTTGCAAACAGCAGCAGGTATTTCTGAACATGGGTGAAGGTTGGGTTGAAATCGACAGACGTGTTTGTGTCAGTCAGCTTTTTGTTGCTGTGACAATACTTGAGGAGGAAAATAAAGACTGAGAGGAGGAAAGATTTACTTTGGCTCATGGTTTCAGTCCATAGTTGGCTGGCTCCATTGTTCTGGGTCTGAGGTGAGGGAGATCATCATGGTGGAAGGGTGTGGCAGAGGAAAGAAAGCTGCTCAGCTCAGGGCAGCCAGGAGCTGGGGATGGAGGGGGTGGACAGGGACAAGAAATACATTTCCAGGGCATATCCCCAGTGAACTACTTCCTGCAACTAGGCCCCAGCTCCTATAGGTCCATCACCCCCCAATAATCCATTCAAATTATTAATCAAATTAATAAAAAATCCATTTGATGGATTAATCCATTGAGAGGTTGGAGCCCTCACAATCCAATCATTTCCCAAAAGACCCACTTCTGAATATTGCTGCATTTGGACCTTGAGTCTCTGGGGAACATCTCATATCCGAACCATGACATGTTGGATTTGAAGTTAAAAAATCAGTCAGACCCTGAGATGCTACCCTAACTGTAGCTAGGGGAGTCCTTGAAAAGGATTTTTTCAAATGTCTCATTTAAAATTGGTTCATTTCGGGAGGCTGAGGCAGGAGAATTGCAAGTTCAAAGCCAGCCTCAGCAACTTAGCCAGGACCTAAGCAAATCAACAAGACCCTCTCTCTAAATAAAAGATATAAAAAGGGCTGGGATGTGGTTTAGTGGTTAAGTTCCCCTGGATTCAATCCTTAGTAGCACAGTGGGGGGAAAATTGGTCCACTTCATTTTCACAAAAGCATTAGGACTGTTTAGTCATATTAGATATGGAAAATGACAAACCCCAAAATAGTGTGGCCTGGGAAAAGGGAGTGAAAAGGAAACCCACATTGATAGCATTGATCCTTTCCCAATACATTCTTTCCCGGTGACAAAACAAGTCCTGGGGAGAAGGTGTCCATCAAACTTAGAATGAGAGTCTCTGGGAAGAGACTTAAGCATTGATCTCTCCCACAATAAATCCTTTCCAGATGCTGGCTGCTGACCCCGACTCTCCATCTTGTGCAGTAAAAACAAATCCCAGATACTGACCGCTGACCCCAGACCCTCCATTGCCCAGTAAAAAAAAAAACAAAAGTAAATTCCTGAGTGCCCAAACTGGCATGCTCATTATTTAAGTCACCTCTCCGGTTAACCTCCATAAGCCCAGACTCCCCCTTTGGCTGGTGGCTTACTTTCTACCAGGTAAGTGGGTCCATCAGAGGTTTGATTCCATTTCTGAATAAAGGCTTTGGCTGATCCGCAAAGTTTGCATCCAGCCCAGTCCTTTTGTGCTAACAAGTTATGAAAACAGAGACTAAATTAGGTTAAGTAAAATTGGGGAATTTATGATGCAAAGATAGAGGCCTTCTCCAAGTCTTGAAGATAAGCATGTAGCTCAGCCTGAGAGCCGGCTGGGCTGGGCTGGGCTTGCCACCCAGTGACACCAACTCTTTCAGCACTGCCTGTCTCAGCCAGTGCCTCTGTTCTTTTGTAATCCAGCTTTTTCTACCAAAAAAAAATGGCTACTATGGTTTTAATATGGTTTGTGTCACTCCAAATATCCATTGTGATTAAACATTTGGTCCCAGGATAGTGCTGTTGGGAGGTCCTTTGGGAGGTGGGACCTAGTGGAAGGTCCTTAGGTCTTTGGAGTTATGCCCTCAGAAGGGAGAGAGATAGGGAGGGTCAGTATAAAAGCCTGAGTTTGACTCCGCTAAGTCCTCTCTGCTTTTTGGTTTGAGGTGTAATCTCCTGCTTCTGCATGCATTCCTGCCATTACCATCACCATGAGGTGATGCAGCCAACAACGGAGCCAGTTTTAGTACTATGCCTTTGAACTTCCAAAACTGAAAGCTAAAGAAACTTCTTTCTACTTCATAAGTATCCTGTCTCAGGGATTTTGCTGTAGTAACGTAAACTGACTAATATAATGGTCATGCCCAGCAAACAAAGTTTTTCATTTCTTCTGTTCATAACACCAGACTGAACCTCACTTAGTCTCCCGGTGCTCATTCTGAAATCGGAGGAGAATAAGCCTGATTAGCCTTGCATGAGGCTCATATCTGCTCCTGGTCCAACTGGCTGCAGCCAAGGAGTCATGATCATAGCATAGGAACATGGCTGCAGAGACACCTCTTGGGACAAGGGGGGGCTCATAAAATGGTCATTTTGAGAGGGGGTAGGCAGACATTGTTTCCTCATTTCATACAAGTAACACCCTTTGAAGGTAGATGTTATTTTCTCTCTCTTTTGCATAACGAACATGTGGTGGCACAGAGAGCTTAGTGGGTTCCTGAAAGTCACTCAAACTTTATCAGCTGGGGTTGTACAGCATCTACCCTGCCTCTTCATCCAGTTGCTCCATCCCTCGTGACAGGCATCCTTATTTCCAGAATAATCAGCAATTGCATTTGGTATCTAATAAAAGTTTAGCCATCACTAACAAGGCCGGGCTTTCCCTACCACCCCTCCAAAGATTTTTCATGATTTGCCATGGCAAGAAGGACTGGTTTGAGGAAAAAAGAGTCAGGAGATCCGTGGGTTTTTAGCACTAGTAAGGTAGTTTGAGGACTAGAACTATTTGAAAGTTCCTATTATAATTTACCTTCCTGGACTGGAGCCTGAAAAATACCTCAGTGGTATGCTGGAGAAACCAGTTGAATTGAATGTGCAACATTAGACAGAAAAGTTCTACAGGACAGGGAATCTTTTTGCTCAGAACTGACCTAGCACAGCACACGATACCCAGAAGTTACTCTATAAATATTTGTTGAAAGATTGAATTAATTCATATGAATTCAATTTCCTGCAGTAAAAGGAAGGACGGAGAAGAAAAAGAAAGACAATAAGATTCCTACACAGCACCTCTTAAAATATAGCCTTCATACAGTTTCATAAAAAGATTTGAGCTGGGGATGCAGAATTAGTGATAGGGCAATGGCTTGGCATGTATGAGGCTCTGGGTTCACTCCCTAACACCACAAACTGAACCAAACCAAACCAAAACAATACACATGGCTGCTGGTATGGCTCAGTAGTTGCAAACTTGCCCTCCCCAAATAATTTTATTTTTTAAAAATTTGTTCTAATTAGTTACACATGACAGTAGAGTACATTTTGACAAATCATACATAAATGGAGTATAACTTCTCATTCTTCTGGTTTTATATAATGTCGAATTAAACCAGTCGTGTAGTCATATATGCCATAGGGTAATAATGTCCAATTCATTCTGCTATCCTTCCTACCTGCAAACTCTCTCCCCTCCCTTCACTACTCTCTGTCTAATCCAAAGTACCTCTATTCTTCTCTAGCCCACCTCCCTTATTGTGAATTAGCATCTGCCAATCAGAGAAAACATTTGGCCTTTGGTTCTTTGGGATTGGGGTATTTCATTTAGCATGATATCCTCCAGCTCCATCCACTTACCAGCAAGAGCCATAATTCCATTCTCTAGGGCTGAGTAATATTCCATTGTGTATATATATCACATTTCTTTATCCATTCATCTAGATTGGTTCCATAGCTCAGCTACTGTGAATTGAGCTGTTATAAATATTGACATGGCTGCATTACTGTAATATGCAGATTTTAAGTCCTTTGGGTATATGCCAAGGAGTAGGATAACTGGATCAAATGGTGGTTCCATTCCAAGTTTTTGAGGAATCCCCATAATGCTTTCCATGGTGGTTGCACCAATTTGCAGTCCCACCCCCTACATAATTTTATTGTACATACAATTTTGTTTCCTTCCTTGCTTCATTCTTTTTTTGATTTCTGCCCCCACCCCACCCCCCCTTTATAATATTCTGGGAACATCATTGTAGTGGCAGCCTAGGATTCCGTCTTATGATCACACTAATTTATTGAAGCTACTCTCTTCTTTTAGGTGGTTTCTAGTTTTTTCCCTGTTCTAAACGGGGCCATGATGAATTCCTTGGCATCTCAATCCTTGAGCATATCAGACTATTTTCATAGAGGAAGTTCCTAGAAATGGAATTGCTGGCTCAAATGGCATATGCATTTTTAATGCTTTTGATGCATTTTGCCAAATGGCCGGTCAGCAAGGCTGCACCAATGAACACTTCTATCTGCACTGCTGGAGAATTCTTATTTCCAAAGGTGTGATTTTTTTTTAAATTCTCTTCTCCTATATCAAATGCTTTTAGGAAAGCTCATCAGTTCTTCATGTCCAGGTGAGACTCCTGCCTGCCACCTTAATGCTTCAGGAGGTGGCGTGCTGGTAGGTACATGGGAAGCCTGTCAGGAAGGTTTTGATCTAGAATAGCCTTTTAGAACCATGAGCTGCCCTTTGCAGTTCAGACAAGGAGCAGGAGAAAGGAAGTCTCCGTGTCTGCACTTTCTAAAGCTCTCAATGTGTTGTTTGACAAGCAGAATGACTTTTTAACAATGTTTATCCCAGAACTGGGCCCTTTTGAGGTTGGGGTCACATGATAGAATGGCTGTAGAAGAACTTATACCAAGTGAGATTCAGGGTGAGTCTGATGACCACAGAAGGTTATTGCTTGGATTCTCCCTGTTTGGGGATGAGAGGGTCCTATCTTACTTGGGCCAAATCTCTGGATGACTGACTCTCTATCAATAACTGAAAAAAACCAATGAATTGAGAACCAAAATTTATTGTGCCTGATGGCAAGAGGCTGCATCTTAAAGCACATTCACAATGCCCCAAATCCAGGCTACTAATTTTATAGATGAGGCCACAGAAACTGTTAATAACAGATATGCATTATCCTAGGTCCCACAAATGGTAAGTAGCAGTTTTAAAATTGGAAATCAGTTTATCATTAGGTCTTTCCACTGCCCTGTAATGAATATTCTCTTCCTTTCTATTGGTGCCTATACAGTCTTCAACAGAACCATATCATAGAAGTAAATGACACACATCAGGTCCATTTATGAAATGCTTCTTGCCCGCGTGACTGGTGCAGATGATGGCGATGCCACCTGCCTGGATGGACCTTTGGGTGAGCATAATGAACTTTTCCCAGCTGGAGAAGGACATGAAGTAGCACAGGGGATATGACTGCATCTAAAGTGAAGTGGGTGGAGAAGCCAGTGGGGCGGGGAGGTGGAGAGAAAGTTTCTAGTAGTAGAGCTGGACCATTCTTAGCACTTTTCCCCCTCAAGACCCAAGTTACACTTGGCCTTGGTGCCTATTACCTTTGTCACTCCCACATCATTATTGGAAAGTGAAACGCTCATCTTCTGGGATTGGGTGGCAAAGAGAGGCCCAGAAACTGGAAGATCTGGCTGTGAGGACAAATGTCACATGATTCAAAGAGCCACAGATGCCTAGTAGAAATTATGTAGACTGGCAGAATCCACATAATTCTGTTCTTCTTAGCCTCAGTGACATGTAGATGCACAGGTGTGGCTCTGCAGTGGGCACTGCTATTTGGCCTCCTGCCCACCATGGGGACAAATACATGTGTTGCCTTTCTCCAACATGGACTGCTCTGGGCTCTATTCAGGGTTTGAGTAGGAGCCTTGTTGGACTTAGGGAAACTTGGAGACCAGCACCCCACATCCTCCTCATTATTCCACCCCATACCCTTTCAGGATCCATAGTCCTATTTGCCAACCTAACTTAGAAGGTATCTTAGGAAAAATTTCCCTTCCCCATTTCATACAGATGAACAACCTGTATTCATAACGTGGAGAATCTCAGGTCCCACAAATAAGCAATCCCTTCAAGCCGGTGCCTTTTTGCAGTGTGGGCAGTGAGTATACCTGGCAAAATGGACACTTGGCACCTGCCTTAGGATAGTTATGGCATTCTTAGATACCACAAATAAGACTATCTCTATTCTCTTTCAATGGCTGGAAACATCTCTATGGAGCAGAACTGTCTAGATGCTTCTAGACTTTTGTATTTGCATAAGCTTCCATGTTTGCCTGCAAGTGCTTCATCTCAGTTCTTCTCTTTTGTAGGGCATCTAACTAAACGGAATAGGGCTCTTCTCTGTCTGGATCTGTTTTCCTTACTCTTGAAGTAATATTCAATTTCTTAGGGGGTCATCTTCACTATTCTGTAAATTAGGATAGTATTTGGAAAACAAGGGATATATTTGGAACACCCAACTCCTTTCCCATAGCACCACTTCAGTGATCTTGGACCCTCTCCTCTAACCCTAGTTTCTCATGCTGTTTCCTTCTCCTCCTAGTTTTTCCCCTCAAAGAGTCTTGGCCTAGGAAGTGGGAGATTTGGATTCCATCTGGACATCTACTTTTAGCAAGCTGTGATTTTAAGCAGTTGGCTTCATCTCCCTGGGCCTCATCTTTCTCATCCGTAAAATGGCAATAGTAAGTCACCTCTAGGATGAACTCTATGCTTCCTGCCAGTTCTCTCCTCCACTTTCTTTAGACCTGGCTCATGTCCTAGTCCCTCAGGGCCAATATGTTGCTCTTCCAGATACTTTCCGTGCATTCTTCACAGGTGCCTTCCAGAGACAGGGCTTCTTCTCTGGAGTGTCACCATACTGGTGGGAACAACATTTTTTTGCATAAGGTGGGAGGTGATATGTTGGAGCATGATTTTGTGGTGTCCACCACCCATGTAATCAGCTGCCCAAAACTTGCTGGCCTATTAAGTAATCTGCTGCATCCAAACATCTCCCTTGTACACATTTAGCATGTAAGTAGAAGCTTTCCTTCCTTTAGGCCATGAGGTGGGTGAGGTGGTGTGTACTTTGAACCTATTGCAGTGTGAACACTGAACAACTTTCAATTTTACATTCATGATGGAGCAGCAGATAATGTCTCACATACTCAGTTTTCATAAAAGCTTGTGACAGGACACGACTTTCCACCCTCATAACCTAAAAAAGGCTCTTGTGCTTTGTTCATTGCTCAACTAGGGAGTTACTTGTAGAAAAGAGAAAATCCAGCCTGTTTCCCCTCTGGAGCCTTGGATAGGTTTTAATAGGTTCTAGAATGAATTTTTTAAAAAGTGTGCTCTTTGGATAAAGATGAAAGTCATTATAGTGAGTTAAGGAGAACTTGAAATGAGGCAAATACAAATACCATCCCATAATCTTGCATTTGCAAATGACTTCAAATCTACCAGAAAGGAGGATGTGACTGAGACAAGCTCAATCAGAGCAAGAGCCTGTCCAGTGAGGAAAACCTGAAATAAACTAACATAAAACAAAGTAAAGCAAAAAACCCCAAAAGTTCAAACCACCACCACAACAAAACAAAAATGGGATAATTAGCAAGACTCTTGGGTCTCCCCAGAATTACAGATGAATCAGCTCATTAAGGCCTAAGTGGTTGTTTTCCATCTGGTTCTATCTGCTGGATGCACTCGGGTGGCTTATTGGGATAAGGATTCCCTGTCACTGCTATTTTCTCGGCCACTAATTAATCCCTTCTAACCATCACTAGGAGGTGGGTCAGGCACATGAGTCTCCCCTGTAGAATCAGCCAAGGCAATAATCAGAGTCCCAACTCACCACTCATTGCCCCAAGGGAGCCCAGAGAGATCAGTGCCACCTTGGGCCACTCATCCCAAGCCCTGACCAGGGTCCCAACAAGTAGTAACAAAGTCATAGCACATGTGTCACCTAAGCTTTCTTGTTTTTCCTCATCTGCAACAGGAGAGCCTATGAACTGAAAAGTACAGGTCCAGAATATAAGATGTGAGAGAGCTGGGGATGTAGCTCAGTGGGAGAGTGCTTGCCTCACATATGCAAGGCCCTGAGTTCAATGCCAGCACAAGGTGGTGGGGTGGAAGAATACAAAATATCAGATAAAATCCCAAGGGATGCTTACTGAGCTCTCCTGTGTACCAAGCACTGTGCTAAGTACCTTGAGAACTTCTTACCCTTAAAATAATCTAAAGAAGATTTGTGTGTGTGTGTGTGTGTGTGTGTGTGTGTGTGTGTGGTGCTGGGATTAAATCCAGGGATTTGTGCATACAAGGCATGCACTCAACCAACTGAGTTATGTCTCCAGCCCCTAAAGAAGATTTTGCAACTCCCTATCACAGATGAGAAAATGAGGCTCAAACTGGTCAAAACTAATCCAAGGAGGCTACATGACCCTTTGCACTCAAGAGACACTGATTCCTCTCAAAAAATGTTGCCAGATACAGAGGAAGAACCCCAAACAGAGTGCTTTAGTACATTGTTTCTTTCAGCTTCTATGCCCCAGTAGGCTGCCAGCCTCTCTTACCCACCCTTGACATAATTGTCTCAGGGCTTTCCAAGGATAAGCAGAGAATACCTGTGGGAAGGAGAATAAAAGACTTTGTGGGTTGAAGAACCCAAAGGCGGAGTAGCTCTCTCAAAAACTCTTCCCTCCTTTCCCCAAGCAGCAGCCAGCACCCAATCAGATGTGTAGTCACTCTCCATCTGCTGTTTAATCCATGGGAGAGGTTGTCAAATGGCAGCTTGCTGGCCAGATCCAGGTTCTAGGCCCATGTTGGTTTACAGAGTTGGAAGTCTTTTCACTTACTTGCAACATTTAGTATATTGGTTTTTATTTTTTTACAAATGCAAAAACTGGCAATAAATGCCTTATATTCTTTCATGGTGATAAGGTCTAGATCTAGGTGGCAGCTGCTTACCTGGCCCATTTCACTCATTGATATTTCCTATTGGCCCCTTGTAGGCTTTGAGTTTGAGACCTTTGGTTTATTCTAGCAGTAAATCCTCTCCCCACATGCTTCCTGTTCAATTATGGTAAAATAATAAAACATCAAACTTGAAGATAAATAAGAAAGATTTATAAATTTCTCAGGAGTATTTATATTTTTCTCTAGTCTGAAAAAAATGAGTACTTTGTTCAAATAGAATTATGTTTATTTGTAGTTTCCAATAGGAAACAATTTTCTATTCTCTATCTATTATTTTAAATTTTTGTCTTATTTTTTTATAAACCAGAAATTTGCTATATTTGGTTCTTTAGGGATTCCTGGGCTTTCTGTGCTTTCTCTGTTATAGTTTACTCTGAGGATCTGGATGTATGAGATTCAGAGGAAAGACACTCTATAGGGAACACAAATTTCCCAGGCAACAGCAGTGTGGGGGTTATACTAGGGAAGCATAATGGTCATAAACAGCATTTCTTTGGCAAGGAACTCTAGAACTTTGGATAATTTTGAGGATTTATAAAGGATGTATCAAGCATTGATCATTTGTGGTAGCCAGTCTCCAAGGTGACCCTCAGTGATCCCTGAATCCTGGTATTCACTTTTGTGTGTTTCCCTCTCACATTGGATAGGGCTGACCTAGGTAGATGATGGGACATCCTGGAAGTGTGTCTTTTGAGGCTAGATCAAAAAGACATTACAGTTTCTGCTTGGCTTACTCTTGGGTCAGTCTCTATGAGGGAACCCAGCTGCCATATTGTGAAGTCACTGAAGCAACACTATGGAGAAGTCCATGGGGCCAAATAACCATGTGAAGGAGCCACATTGGCAGTGGACCATTTATTCCCAGCTAAACCTCAGATGGCTGCAATCTTGGGCAACAATTTCACTGTAACATCATAGAGACTCCAAGTTAGTCCCACCAGCTAAGCTGCCCTCAAATTCCTGACCTACAGAAATGGAGTGGAATAATAAATATTTCTTATTATTTGAAGCATCTAAATTTTTGGAATTGGCTACCATTCATTCCTTCATCCATTCACCAAAAATATTTATTGATTTTTTTTATGTTTCTAGCACCATGCTGGGTGCTCAGGATGCAGTAGTAAACAAAACTAGTACGGTACCTGATGGAAATTATTATCTCTTGGCAGAGATGGACCTTAAGCAATGCAATACACAAACAAGAGAACATTGAGAAGGAAGGGACAATGTCTTTAGAATAAATTTTTTGGGGAAGTTGAAGAGGAGAAACTAAACCCGAGTCTTGAGAATAGAAAGCATAAGAGGTACCTAGCATTTTTCTTCTTACCTGAGCTGATATTGTCACTTTTTGCTGCCCTGAGTACTTTTGGAAATGAGGCAGGGTGTTAAAGAAATTAGCCAATCAATCAGATGATAGAGAAATCTTACTTTTCTTGGGGTCAGACTCTCTCTGGTGGAGAAAATGACTTTTGCTAGATGAATGCTTAAAAAACTACAATAGCCCCACTCAGTGTCACATGTCTACAATCCCAACTGAGGCAGGAAAAGCTGGAGTCCAAAGCCAGCCTCAGAACAGTGAGGCGCTGAGCAAGTCAGTGAGACCCTGTCTCTAAATAAAATACAAAATAGGGCTGGGGGTGTGGCTCAGTGGTCAAGTGCCCCTGAGTTCAATTCCCAGTACCCAAACAACAACAATAATCCTGGGAGGTCTTGCACAGGCCTAAGAGCTATGGATAGGAGGGGAATTGGAAGATGGGTAGAAGCTGCATAGAGAAGGTGTTGGGAGGGGCTAAAGACTACAGAGGGACTTGGGGGGAGAAAAAAAATTTTATTTCCTTATTTTTGGAGGAGTGAGTGATAAATGTTTTTCTTTCCAAATGGTCAGTAAAATTTCTTTCTGCCTAATTCTTTCTGGAGTAGGTTAGCTTTTTAGCAAAGCACTCCATTTTTCTTTAAGTTTGGCTTCAGGTAAACCTAAGGTTGTTCACAGGAGACCAGCCACTTATGGTTTAGACAAACACATAAAAGTAAAGAGGGCTAGTCATAAAAATAAATAAATGCTTCTGATCATTCCTGCAATTCCCAATGGACAACTATGCTCTGGATGCTCTGTGGTGGCCTCAGTATGCTGACAACTGTGCAGAGGTTGCTGATGACAGAGACGCAGGTAGGTGCTGCAGCAGCTGCCAATAAGACTGCTAGCACCTAGCACCTTACCTGGCACTTAGGAATGTTCATGAGGTGCTGGCTGGAGGCACACCTGGGTGCTGATTACTGCCTATGCTGCTTCTGCCTTATCCTTCAGTGCTCTGGGAAGTGGGTTTCACAGAGGGGCAATGGCTGAGGGCCATCCCTTGTAAAATTCAGATGTGACTCTGTTGATTCTGAAATTGCAGTTGCTTTTTCCTTTTTTAGCTTGCCCTTCTTTCTGATACCAATTGCCCTAAGGACTTATAATTTTCCAGAAGCATCTGATGTCTGTTTAAAAAGATCTCCACTAGCCTTTAGAAAGTACCTACACTTCCCCCAAAATTGAGGGCAAATTTGGCTTATGTTTAAATAGGAACTTCTGCTGCTCCAATATCATCAGAGGGTCTAGACTAAAACATAAGCTCAGCAGCCCTCATGATCAGCATCTGCACTGTCCAATAGGATCACCACTAACCACCTGTGGCCATTTAAAATTTAAATTAATTTAAATGAAATAAAATGGAAAATTCAGATCCTTCATCGCACTAGCCACATTTTAAGGGACCAATAGCCACAGTGAAGATTATAGAAACTTTTCCATTAACACAGAACGTTTTATTGGACAAGGCTGTGTCTAGAACAAGGGCTTATGGAGCTATCAAGGAACTGGTTATAATATATTAACAAGAAAATTATTCACTCAGAATAAACTGGAAGTCTATGTTGCCCATGGGTTAAGTACAAAAGTCAGCA
The DNA here is from genome assembly GCF_021218885.2 of Marmota monax. NCBI lineage: Eukaryota > Metazoa > Chordata > Mammalia > Rodentia > Sciuridae > Marmota > Marmota monax. Next base: position 4,413,196 of record NW_026692194.1, read on the forward strand.
TATATATGGTAAATATAAGGCAAAGTCAGTGTATATATAAAGGAAAAATAGCTTAATGTCCATATTCCATTGAGACATTTCTTAGAAAGGGGTCATTTTAGGGCCAGTGTGGTGGGGCATGCTTGTAATCTCAGGGGCTCCGGAGACTGAGGCAGGAGGATCATAAGTTCAAAGCCTGGCTTTAGTAAAATCGAGGCACTTAGCAATTCAGTGAGACCCTGTTCTCTAAATAAAATACAAAAAAGGGCTGGGGATATAGCTCAGCGGTCGAGTGCCCCTGAATTCAGTCCCCTGTACCCACCTCCTCCAAAAAGAAAGGGTCATTTTGGAGACTAGATTTCACTCTAGTACTGCGTTTTTCATCCAGCATTGAAACAGATCTTTTTTTTTTTTTTTTCTTTTTTGGTTTAAGCACCAGATGAAGGATTTGGTTTGTAGTTAGAGGTAATGCATACAAAATACTAATGATTCCTTAAAACCCTTCCATAACACCACAGGGAGTCAGAGGAATAAATTGTGTGACACCCAGGTCACAAAAGCAATCAAAGGCACATTTGAATCATGTCCCCATTCTTAGATTATAAGATCTTGCCATGGGATGGCAGGTGGAATTGCCCACAGCATTCAAGTGGTTCTTTTTTTAAAAAATATTTTTATTTAGTTGTAGATGGACATAATGACTTTATTTTACTTATTTATTTTTATATGGTGTTGAGGATTAAACCCAGGGCCTCACATGCGTTAGGGGAGTGTTCTACCACTGAGCCACATCCCCAACTAGGATTCAAGTGTTCTTTATCTATGTACAGCATATTTTGTTTTGTTTTGTGGTTTGATGCCAAATGTGTGCAGCTGAAATTTGAATATGTTAAATGCATTTACTGTATGATTCCTCACAGTCTCTCAAGTGGCCTTTTCTTTGCTCAGGGCTTACTTAAAAGAAAGGTCTTCTCTTCAGCTAGACCTATGTATTTTGTAATTAACCCCCCCCCCCACACACACACACACACAGAGGAGAGAGAGAGAGAGAGAGAGAGAGAGAGAGAGAGAGAGAGAGAGAGAGATCCTCCTAAACTCTTTCTTGGAGAGGCCAGAAATTCAACTCTACACTGAGCTTTAGGGAATACACTTTGGCCCCACAGATCAAACCTGAAGTTTGTAGGTCCTGGTGAGTTTTGTGACCACAAAAACACAAAGGACATTAAAGCCCCTGGAAGCCCAGCCGAGCTCCTTCAGACCCAGACACCTTCCAAGATCACCCCAGCAAACAGCAAGCTGTGACATACCAAGACTCCTGTCGCAAGTGATGTTCTACCCAGTCTGGCTCTAAGTATTTATGGACATTTATCTTTACATACACTTTATATGCACTCATTCTGTCTTTCCAGTTAAGTAAAATTCTCCAAGGGCAGATGGTATATGTCTTTTATCATTTTTTTTTAAAATCCACAGTGTCTAATATGGTGCCTTCTTATAGAAGTGTGCCTTTCATATCCAGCTTAATTAACATCAGTTGTAAATTATTCTCTTATAAGAGGAATTGTGAACATGAATTAATTATATAGACATACTTTAAAAGCCCAAACTATATAAAAGGCTGGTATTTGCCCCTTCAACTTAGGAGACTGAATTTTTTACAATCATTTACATCACTTTGAAGTTATTGAGGATTCCAAGGAGAGCCCCAAGTCAGGAATTTATATCATTTACAAATGCAAAGAGAATGCTAGGTGTCCTAAACAAATCTGTGAGGTAACCCTATATCTAACTTTACTAAGTCATATGAGAACAGGCCTATATCCAATCTCCTTAAATAAAAGGCTGATTTTGTGCTCCATAGAGTGTATGACTTTCTTTTTAACTTGATGACTTTTAAAAAACGTGTGATAAATGAAAGTTAATTAGAATCTTAACAGACCACACTATTCCATGAAGATTCTCATCTTTAAAAAATTGTGTTTTTTTTCCAAGCGGTTCTTCATCATTTTGTGCATATCTTCCTTGTTCACTTTCTATTATAACATTAAATGTCATTTTATGCTGAGAAAAAGGTCATTAATTGCATTAAAAGAAACCCCTGCTTTCTAATATTGGAAAAACTGTAATAATCCAGAGTTTAAACAATTCCCAAAGTTTATTTTACAAACACCATTCTAAATATTGCCTAATTTGGAGTAGGTATTTTACATAAAACTCCAATGAACTTATATGAAAAACATATTCTGATGAATTAGAAGTCTTGAGGATTAGCACTTTTTATACCATGTTCTTTATAATACTGGAGGAGGATTATTATAGATATCGGTGTCAATATTATTTTATCTTATTTTTCATTTTGGGGGGAGAGTACTGGGAATTGAACTCAGGGGCACTCAACCACTGAGCCCCATTCCCAGACCTATTCTGTATTTTATTTACCAATAAATAAAATACTGAGTTGCTTAGCACCTCGTTAAGTCGCTAAGACTGGCTTTGAGCTCTCGATCCTTCTGCCTCAGCCTCCCGAGCCGCTGGGATTATAGGTGTGCATCACCGCGCCTAGCTGTCATGATTATTTTAAGCTCTGGCTTTATCAGCTATAAGAAACATTTTATTGCTGTACAAATTGTCGTTGCCTCTGGCTTTCCAGACATGTCATGGTGCCACTGCAATCCTTGAACCCACAGGAGGTTCAGTGAGGCTGGAGGTGTAAAGCATACTCCACAAAACCAGGGGACATAGGCATGGGGTTCCCAGTTCCCTGTCCTCACCACAGACTGACCCTCCACTTCCTTTTCTTCCCAGAATCACTGTTTAAGTAAGTTTCTATTATTGGCATGTGTCATTTTAGAGTTAATGACAGCTGGGCATGCCTGTAGTCCCAGCTACGGGGGAGGCTGAGGCAGGAGGATCACTGAAATTCAAGATCGCAAGATGGGCCTGGGAAACATAGTGAGATTCCCCAACTCAGAAACAAAAACAGAAAAAGAATTAATGACAGAGTACTGACAGAAAGGGAGGTGCTGGGTTATTAGCCATGTGTTATCATTCTGACTCATAGAAGCTTGGAAGGCTCCAAAACTCCACATTATTTCCACAGTCTGTGGCTGGCTTGTCTTTTCCCAGGGTCTATTATTGAGGGACCATCTGTGTTGCCCTATCAGGCTCCTTACCCTCTGTTTGCTCACCTCCTCACCCTCTTCTCTGGAGAGATGGAAGGGTGTATCAAAGCGAGAGAAAGCGTCCCCTGCTCTCTAGGTTGGTATTGTTTCGGCACCTTAGATACACCCATTTTAATTAATTATGAAGTATATGTTTCACAAGATAGTTCTGTCTCATGCAGGAGGCCCTCTCTTTTTTTAAGGAAAAATTGTGAAATTAACATGGTGATCAGGACACCAGGGGCGAGAGGCAACCTTGCAGCATTGTATGCATACTCAGTTGCATTAAAAAAAAAGATTAATAAAAGGAAGACCTTAAATTCATTTCCAAAGTGCCATGAACACTCACCTGGGCCACCGCCACTTGCACTGTGCCTCTTTATAAACTATAAATCACCATGTGGATCTGCTTCATGGGAGAATTGGGCTGCATCCTGGAGATTCTCCAGTGAACAACCAACAGAAATGCTTACTGAGAAGGAAGATAGACCTCCCCCAGAATCTGAGTCTTTCTAGGAGCATTCACTATTAAAAATGGTGTCAGAGCCCTGCCTAGGTCCTAAACCAAACAGGAGGATTTTACAAGAGTTGTTTAAGATAAACTTATTTGGCTACAGTGTATCTTAGAGTTAGAGGCAGGAGCCAGGGAGAGAGAAAGTTAAGTCAGGGACAAGGACACACATTTGTACTGCTTAATGACAGTTGCAGGGCAGGATGCCCCTGTGTTGAAAAACAGTTTTCACAAAACAACATCCACAGATTGGAATCTCAAGGCCCAGGCACCCCCACAGTTTGATTCAGCAACTGTTCAGAGTTTCTACTGTCAGAGGTGCTTTTATGAAATGCAGGACCATCTATATCCAGGAGGCTTCTTAAAACATAAACTCCTGGGCCCTACTCCAGGCCTACTGAAACAGAATCTCCCAGGGGTCAGTCGGTCTGTCTGTCTGTCTCCCTCCCTCTCTATGTTTTAATTTCGTACTGGGGATTGAACCCAGGGTCACTTTAACACTGAACTATATCCCCAGACCTTTTATTTTTTGAGACAGGGCCTACACTAAATCGCTGAGGCTGGCCTTGAACTTGCTATCCTCCTGCCTCAGCCCCCGATGTCACTGGGATTATAGGCATGTGTCACCACGCCAGACTTGAACTTCTGACTTGTAAGCAGGTTTTTCTAGGTGATTCTTAAGCACACTGAAATTTAAAACCACCAGAGTCCTTTGTATTTTTACTCATTGATGGATCTGAGAGCCTAGAACAGCCATCCACACAGCTCAATAAATACCTGTTGAATGAATGGAGGCCCTCAGGGTTTGTGGCACTCAGAGGCTCTAATTACGGATCTCTTCCAGACCATCTAATTCAAAATGCTATCATAAAACAACTATAATGTCATATCCTCCAAAATACCTTCTTAGCTGGGTTATGGGGGAAGGGGGAGCTCTCCTATCTCTTCTGAACAGTCTTAGCAAATTGTCTTCACCTTAACAGGCCTCTCCTTGCCTGCACTGAACTACAAAAGCTGTGTCATAGAAAGCAGCAAACCAGCCTCCATAGCTCTGCCACCTTTAAAGAAAGGAAAAAAGAAAAATAAAAGGGGGGGGGAGAGGTACTAATAAAACTAATTAAGACAAATCAGAACCTAGATTCAGCATGACTTTGTCATCTATTGATAACTGAATAACTGAAGCTGGGCAAACTTCTATAAATCATCCTCTATGTTTGTAGATTGCATAGCCAAAGGATCAAATTTCTTCTATAATCATTCAAACCACAGGAAAGAGAAGGCAAATACAATCCTGCTATTTTATATATATACTGTGCTAAGACTATATTTAATGATGTATTATATTAACAACTTTCTGTATCCTTCAATAGGTGAAAAGATAAAGAAATGGTGGCACATCTACCCAAGGGAATACTACACAGCAATATAAAGGAAAAACTATTGACACATATTACATCAATGCATATGCACTTACGTATTATTGCAAATGCATTATGTAAATTAAAAGCCAACCTCAAGAAGTTACAGATATGTGACTATTTTTTATAACATTCAGGAAAATTAAAAACTATAGGGTGGGAGAATAATTCCTTAGTTGCCTGATCAAAGTTAGAAGGTGGGAGATTAATTAACTACAAAGGGATAGCACAAAGGAATTGGGGGAACGATGCAATGATTCTGTTTCCTGATAAAATGGGAGTTCCGGTCTCAATGTGTTAAAATACCTAGAACTATCCACCAACATAAGTAAATTTACTGCATGTAAATTGTTTTTAGAAAGTACATGTATGAAGACATGAATTGATGTGAACATACTTTGTATACAACCAGAGATATGAAAAATTGTGCTGTATGTGTAATAAGAATTGTAATGCATTCTGCTGTCATTTATTTTTTAAAAATCAATTAAAAATTTTTAAAAAAGTATAAGAAAGAACTCACTGCTGGGTGCATTGGCACATGCGTATAATTCCAGAGTGTCAGGAGATAGAGACAGGAGATTGCAAGTTTGAGGCCAGCCTCAGCAATCTAGTCAGGCCCTAAACTACTTAGCAAGACCCTATCTTAGGAGAGAGAGAGAGAGAGAGAGAGAGAGAGAGAGAAGCTAAGTAGCAGAGTACTCCTAGGTTCAATCTCTAGTACTGCAAAACATAAATAAATAAAAAAATAAGCACCCACTTAATCCACAATATAAGCTCATTCAGGCTCTGGGGGCCCCCTGAGTCACTTTCTCTTCCTTAATCAATGTGAGAAACACAAGACAAAGTGGTTTGGAGTGTGTGTGTGTGTGTGTGTGTGTGTGAAAGAGAGGGGTGCTGCACCTCAGGGTCTAAGCTAAGTGCTAAGTACGATTTAACTGGGACCAAATGTAGCATGTAATAAACTGGAAAACATTTTGTAGAAAACTCCTTTATTATAGTGCAAATAACTTTCAGCAGTGACATAATGTAACAATACATATAGCAACATTTTACACCACGCAGTAAATAAGAAAGTGTTTCTTTGAAAATATGTCATCACAGGAACATTTTTCCTACCTTAATGCTGGAAAATGCCAAGGCTGCTTCTCTCAAGGCAACAGGGCTCATGCCCTCTTTTTGGATATTTTCTTTTAAAGACAAATGGAAAGACTTGCCATTTAGCAAATAAATCATCAATCCTAAGAGTGATCTCTTAGGAGGGTCTGAACTGAGGCTGGTAAGATTTGAAATGGGGTTTCAAAATTTATAAAAATAATTTAAAAACAATTCTGGGACCACCCAGAGAGCAGAAATCACTTCCATTAGGTTTTAAGTAGATATACATTTTCACTTTAATTTTGCTGCAGAAACAGATTGTCTAAAGCCTGCCTTTTATTTCCCCAGAGCCTGATTGTTATTCCTTGGTTTGGGTTATTGCAAAACTAGGGCTCTGGTCAGAAATATCTCCTTACATACGCAAATACTTTCCTGTGAAGCTTTAAATTGCACTTTCAATCCTGAAATTCCCACCTTAGACCTCACAGGCAGAGGAGAGGGTGTGAACATGTTCCAGTTTCCAGCTAACCATTAGGATGGCGGGATTAGCCCTGTACTCATTTAGCTATACCTAAATCAAGTCATCACATCACTGAGATTAATCCCAGTAGATTTATCCAAGAAGTTCCCATTGACCTCATAGGAAAAGGAAGGGTTAACACGCATTTTCACACTAAGCTGCCTAAGGGCTTGGTTGCTAATGAGTTAGCTGATAGGCAGAGAGAACACAGCCACTTCTAATCAGTTATACTCCCTGCTCCTCTGGTTTCTGCTGAATTATGCAGTGGGTAGGAAAAGTTGACCACTCAAAAGCATCCTCCCCTGGGATTGTCCAGCATAAGTTGGATCAAAATCCCTACAAAAATATTTCAGGGTGCCCTCTAAGTCTCTCTATAGATACTCCTTAAAAATGGCTTTATAAGCCATGAGAAGTTAATCAAAGGCCTGAAAATACCTGGAGCCACCCGAACAGCTCTCCTGGCTGAATATGGCTAAGTCAGCTGGTACATAAAGCTTTTTAATGTGCAGCCAGTGTTGTTGGATAAAATATCTTCTATAACACCATAGAACTGTGCTAAACAGTTTCAAAGTTGAGAAAAATCCAAATATATCACCTATAAAAATTCACGATTTTAGTTTGCTTTGTTTATCTTAGACTTTGGTACTGAAACACTGTCTACCTTTTCAGCACGTGAAAAATGACATAGCCACTTCCGTGCCTCTGCATGTCGTGTAAAAAAAAACAAACTCAAAAGCCAAGCAGGACAAGGACGTGTCATAACAAGACGCAGTATGCTGTACAAACAAAACCTAAATTATATATAAATATACCCCCACCCCAGCACCCCTTTCTTCCCCCACTACCTGGCCAAAGCAATGCCAAGGGTCCTTCTCTCCAGAGCCAATGCACCTTGTGAGGTTCAGCATCCAACCATCCCTGGCCCTGTGGTGGCATTTGCAGTCTGCAGCCTCCTGCTGGAGCTGCTCCCAGGCTTGATCAGTTTTGCAAGCGCAGGGCAACTCCTAAGGCTTCACTGGAAGCACTCACAGTATTGGCTGGACTCAAAGACCTGGAGTCCTGGGAGTTAACCTTTCAGATAAATTAACTGGATTCTTTCCTAATCTGGATTCCATCTTATCCTACTATCTCCTCCAAGTCACTAGCTCCTCCCAGCCACAGAGCCAACACAGTAGGAAGCATCTTCTACTCTGAAGCTCCAAAGGCATTGCTTTGGGATACTGGTGAGGGTCATATAAGAAAAGTTATATAATGAGCTAACAGCTTAAGTTGACATAAATTATTTCCAAGTAGGTCATTCGGGGCCATTTGTCTGCTTTACACTACACTCCAAAATCATTTTCATATACTTTTAAAAGTTTATGTAATAATCATTCAAAAATTATCTATGCAATCCCCCTCTCTTGTATCTTCAATGAATTTAATAACAACTTAATGAGCTATTATGTAAAGCTAGGGAGAAGTATTTAATTAGTCTTAAGGAAGCCAATAGTGTGCTAATTCAGTTAGGAGAAAAAGCAATATAAATAGAATTTTACATAATCGACAACATGAATAGCAATTTTATCAAAATGTTGCAAATTTTTTTCCCAAAAGCACTTATGACAATTTATATTAAGAGATCCTATGTTCAGGAGTATGGAGGATACAACCCAACTCTTTAAGATATAAATTCACCTGTTTTATGATTGTAATACGTAATTTCCCCTCTCAGACCCAAGATATTTGTACATTCGAAAGTTCATAATTCGCTGTTCTTGAGACATTGCTCATTCTGTAATACATACATTGAATATAAATAAATAACTACAAGAAAGCTTCAAAAATCTGAACTGACATTATGCTGTGCAAAAAAAGGAAGAAAGAAAAAATAATAAATCTTGAGCAACCTACATTCTATGTAAATACCCTGACTAAAATGTTGGTTGTGCTACACAATTCTACTTCAGTGCAGAAAAGTGTTGATTTCGGTGTACCGTTGTTGTTTTTGATGTCTTTAGCACTTTGTTTCTAAACATCACCTTGCTTTGAAATGACAAATAATTTGCTATCCAATCACAAATCATCACAAATCCATTTTAGTTTTGTCTGAATAAATCCAGCATACATGTATTACTTCGTTTTGGGAATAATGGCTCGGTGTCTTTGTCCGACAGCTTTCTTCCTATGGGCAAACCATAGTTGAAGTTGTCATTTTGGGTTTAAACTGCACAGAAAGAAGAGACAGTGAAGCTTGCCTTTTGTTTTCTTTGTAAGTCTCCAGATCTTGCTGGGACATTTATTCCAGACCGACAGTCATATGGTTGTGGCACCTGATCCTATTTGAAATAGAAGTGGTTTAAATGCTGTCAGCCAAGTTTGGTGATCTGGAGGTCCCCATTTATCTTTATGGTGTCAATCGCAGATAACGTTTGAATGCGATGGTAAAAATCAAAGAGTTGATGTCCATCCACAAACACTCTGAAACGTGGGTGCTCACAAAGAATTTCCACCTGGAAGAAACAAAGTAATAATCTGAATTCACAATTTCAACAAAGCCTGCAAGGGAAGACAAACAAACATAACTTTATTTTAGAGGAAAAAAATGGCAACATCTTCAGTGATTCTCAAATATCAGAATGCACTGGAAAGAACCATAGAGGGGGTTAGTTAGAACAAATTGCAGGCCTTCACTCTCCAAATTCCCAATTCAGAAGGACTAGGGTGAGGCCTAAAAATTGACATTTCTACCAAGTTCCAAGGTAACAGTGATAAGGCTGAAACAGGGAACATACTTTGAGAACCACTACTCTACACTATTCAATATCCTTTAAAGGTTTTAAATTGCTCAGGCTTCGACATTTGTCTCTGCACCCCAGAAGTCAGTAACTAGCATAGATTAAGTTACATGGCATTTAATATCTCCATTACTATCCCCCAAACCCACTTTTAGAGGAGCCCCTCACAAGGCCAAACTGGTACCCATTACTATCATGTAATAATAGTCTAGACACTCAAACATGGTAACACTAAAGCAGAGAGAAGGTTATATAGTAATTACCTACAATGTGTAATTAACAAAGCTTTGTAAGCCAAACAGAAATACAAATTCCACATGGTAAAAAAAAGCTTTGTCTTCTCCTTTTTCTTAACATAAGTAATTCGCCATAAGTTTAATTATTGGTTCTGTGCTATGATGTATTTATTAAAAGCTCTGGTATTCACCATTGCAAGGGGAGACTCCATATGTGATATTAGTCACATTTAATTCATATTATTATTAAACTTGTATTACCAAGAAGGGTCTATTTCACTTTAATTTTGTTGTTGGGGAGCATTATATCCCTACTAGAAGTTCTGGTTGATCATACTCATGAGTGTGAAGATTCATCATTAGGAAACTTATAACAATCAAGAGGAGCCTAAGAGGACAAAACCATCCTACAGAAGAGGGTGGAGTGCCTTCCCCAGTCTAGGATTAGAAAGGCAATGATTTTAATTCTATCACAGATATGAAAGTCCTGGCTTCTTACTTCCCACCCAGTCTATAAAGCCTTTGAAAATTTCTAGATGAAGAGCAACATGTTAAAGGTTGATCAGGCAAATGGGAGTTTTTAATGAAGCTGCCATTATTGGGATGTGTGTGAACAAGATCTGATGAAGGAACTTCATCACTGCACGAAGTCTTTTTCTCCACATTACTGACATGCATCTCTTATTTGGCATTGTCCTTTCTAGAGGAAGGTACTGCTAATGCTGCTTGATTAGGTGGCAAGTTTGGGTTGTGTTTCCTGCCCACTAGATAGTGGGGAGCAAATCTATATTCTTCCAGGCCCAAGGGAAGAAATCTGTCAGCCACACAGCCTGTGACCATGAAATAGACAGAGGCTTGATTAATGCAGAGGGGGAAACAAGGACACGGACATGGCTTCATTAGCAAAGGAAACAAGAGAACATAAATGATAACCACCAAATTCTTTAAAATGTCTTAATGAATAAGGTTTCAAACTACTTAAAGGCTAAGGGAAAAAATGAGGAAAATTCTGGATACTTATTAATATGTATTAATCAGATATTTTGGGGCAGATATTTATTATATGCCTAACACTATGTTGGGTACTATATACAAAAGTATTTGCTAAATTAATACTTACCATAGTAGCTAAGTGTAGTAGTAGGTTTTTTCCCTTAACAATCTGAGTATGTAAATATGGGTGTAATAACTAAATATATGGGCTGAATAGAGAGATCCAAGTGCTACTCTGGGAGCATTAATTTCTATCAGCAAACAGAGCTCTTTTGATTCCTTTTCTTTTCCTTTTTTCATTTTATATATATATATATATATATATATATATATATATATATATATTTATATTTATTTATTTATTTTTAACCATTGGGTGACAAATTTCCTGGACATGCAGAAATTCTGGCTACTTCAATATTCTTGGCACACATGAGATTAGAACACCACCACCCTGCCAGTGGTTGTAGCTGAGGCGCTTGAGATACTTACCCTGAATGGCTGGTCTGGGATGAATGGAAAGTAAGGGATGGCTGATTGTTCTTCACCCCTTTCTCCAGATATACAAGAATTTCTAAGTAGCTGTCGGTCTGTGAACACAGCTTTGAGTTCAATTGCCACGTCAGCAGGAGGATCTTCAGAGTCACCACAGGTCAAGCTGATAGCAAAGCTGAAAACAAAGTGGTTTCATTTATTTGGGGCTGGATATTATAAAATGATCCAAGTTCTCCTCCTCTGGGTTTGTCTGTTTTTAATGGGCAACTACTCTTTTCATAAGAGATTAGACTATGGTGAAGAAGGACTACACTCAAACCAATTAATTTTGTTACCTAAAGTAGACTCTGGAGAAAACTTTGGTGGATGACTGAAATTACAAAAATCAAATACTAAATACCCTAAGCCACTCACACATCAGTGTATTAATCCATCAAAATTCTCAAAAACAGTCCCAGCAGTTGACTAGGGGAAATAATATCTTGTCAAGTTTGGTTCTTATTTATACTAATAGTTCTTGCTCCAAGCACCATGTTTCAAAACCATAAAAAAGGAGGAAAAATCCTTTGGCCTTTCTAAGGGTCAAAGAGAAAATGTGGGTCTATATTTATCATCTCTGATATAAATAGCTGTCTGGAGAAATGATGGCTGGGATTCATACACATTCTTTTCATGGGAACATGGTACTTTCTTGGCACTCCCAACTAGCAACACTGTCCACAAGGAGAGGAAGAAGAGGAAACTAAACCACAACAGGAGTGGGCAGGGCCCTGCCACTGCCTGATAGTTCTGCTGGTGAAGAGGACTCTGTCTTGACTTACCTTTCTGGGTTGAGATCTACAATGCCCATCACTAACACCTTCTTTCCTGGTCTCATGCCACCTTTAATGTGCCCACAAAATGGAACTATCTGCAAAGGAGGAGAGGAGAAACAGGAACTTTACAGGCTGTTAGAGAAGAGCCAAGCCCTCAGATCCTGAGAACCTGACCTAATAGAAAATGCAAGGAAAATGCAATTAAGAAAGGAAGGGGGTACAGGCAGAGACACGGAAAATAGAACAAAACCATTTACCAGTCGTGGGAAGTACACGTCTGCTTGAACCGGAGAGCCCAAGGAGTTGTTTAAATGCCCATCATCTAGTTTCTAAAAATAGAAGCATACAGATTGGCTTTCCACAGACCCTTTTTTTCTTAGAAGATGGGGGTGGGGGCACCTACAGAAATCTAGCAGAATCCAGCAGTCCTCCATAGACACACAAGCAGTGTCTGCAGATGATGCCTCTTTATAGCCCATTAATAACCGCATAAACCCTCAGAACAAAACCCATCCTTTCTGTCCGGTAGCTAAGACTCCAAACATCCCCAGACCCCTTCAAATCCAGATCAAATTCAAGGTCGGGGCCCACCAGGGAGCCAGAACCTGGTGCAGGGGAAGGGCAGGCCCTCTCCAACCACAAACGTTTTTGGAACCGCTGTCTGGCAGGCCTGTCCTCGGGGACGTGGCTGAAGTGGAGTGGCAGTGCTCAACTTGTCTCTGGAGCCCGGGGAGAGGACCCATTTTCAAGGGGGAATCCCGGGGACGTCTGGAGCCGGTCGCGGGGCGCGCGCCCCGACACACTCACCCTCGCGCACACTCACACGTGCAAAAGTGCACACACCTGGTCGGCGGTTGTACAGACACCGAACCGGCTGTCGGGCACCTCAACCCTGCAATCTCCCCCAAACCCTCCCCCAGTCCAGCGCCCTCTGTCCGGGAAAGCTCCTTCTGGCCGGAGTGCACGGCCGGCTCCTGCTAACAGGTACCCGGCGCCTTCCCACGCGGGGGACGCGGGGCTGGGCCTGCAGCTTCTATCCGCCCCAGCTCCGGCTGGAGCAGGCGGCAGCGGCATGCGGGGCGGCGGGAAGGGGGCGCCTCGCGTGCACCCCGCCACACTCACCACCACGGCATCACTGTCGGCCACCGATCCCGCCATGTTCTTGCACTGCGCAGTGGGGTACACCGCTGGCGGCCAGGCAGCGGGGGTCGCGGGACGCTGCGCGCGGGCGGGGATCCCGGGCCGGTCCTGCGCTGAGTGGGGGCGCGGGTCCGAGGCTGGCGCGGGCGCGCAGACACTCGCGGGAGCGCGCGCGCGCACGCCCGGGGGCCCGGCGCCGACCCGGCAGGCAGGGCCCTAGAGCAGGGGGAGGGGAGGGAGAGGCGGCGCGGGCCAGGAGGTCTAAGGTGGCCGCTGCTGTTGGGACCTGGACTGCGGCTGGCGAGTCGCGGTTGGCGCTGCTGCCGTTGCCGGTGCCGGTGCCCAAGAAAGAAAGGTGGCGAAGGCCGCGCCGTGCAGGTCCTGGGTGGCATTTAAAGGCCACCGGCCCCGCTCGGGAACCGGGAACAGGGCGGGGACCCGGCTGGGCTGCCGCGGCTTGCTCAGCTTGCCCTGCCCCTCGGTCATTGGACAGTGGCGGGAGGCCGGGGCAGGAGGGACGGGCCAGTCCAGGTCGGGGCGTGCGGGAGGGTGGGGCCCGTGTCGGCGATCCGGGGCGGGAAGGTGGGTGGGGCTGGGGGACTGGGAAAGGGAGGGCCGGGACCTGCCAGGTGACAGGTGCTTAGGACACCCCTGCCGCTCCCGTCCTGCCTTCTAATCACTAACCCCCCTTGCTACTGCCGCATCCTGGGGGCCGGTGAGATGGTGAGAGGCGAGGTCGAGGGAAGATCGGGGAGAAGGGGAGCATCCCAGAGCGGGAGGTCAGTTTGATTTCTTTCAGAGATTGCCAATCAAGTGAGAGAAAGATTCATTGGGCTGTCTAGGGTAGAAAGAGAACGAAAGATCTCAAGGCTTGCAGAAGTAAATATTTGACCCTAAAGAAAGAGGCAAGGAGACCTCAAGGTAGGGTGTTTTCTGTCCCGTGGGGCCAGACACCGGCTAGGCCTCGTTTCCCTGTGGAAACATGGGCGGTCTGGGCGGTCCCTTGAGGCTCTTTCCAGCAGGCCTCTGGCTAAGTCGTTGCAAATACAACTGGACTCCGAGACCCCCTCAGAGAGCCTCCACAGGGCCCTGTTTTGTTTTTTTTAAAACAAATCAGTTGCCCAGTTTGGGGGTTGTAAATTTCTCTCTGAAAATCTCTAACGACCTTTGTGGAGTAATTCCTAGGAGATACACCCCTCTTTTATTCTACAGCACAAATTCCAAATGGCATTTCCACATCAGGATGGTTATGTAACTTCTCAGATAAAGCTGTATTGACGTACCCTTTATTAGGTGACGTCTTGGCTTACACATTCCATTGTATGAATCACTGGGGTGTTCTACACTAATAAGCAGGGAACATATGTGACCTACTGCAGTCCCAGAGGACCTCAGAAGCTCCCTTCCAGCCACTGCTACTGGCTGCATGGCCCAAAACATCACTGCAGCTTTGTGTCTTAGTTTTCCTTTTATGGACCAGAGCTAATCAGGTAATCTCAGTTGCACAGTAAGAATTACCTGCACACACCTGTAAGCCACAGTCCTTTGTGGAAGTGGTTCCCTCATTAGAGGCTGAAGTGCAGTTGTAGCTCACATTTTTACTCCTGTTTAACAGTCTTAGCTCAAATCACACCTATTATTCTAAAATTGTAGGCAGTTAAAGGAAGCTTGATGTTTGAAAGTACTTTGATATATCTCAATTTCTAAGAGTCTGGAATAGGGGAAAGAACATTAAAGTTGCTCTTTGTCAATAGCTAAGCATACATCTTGGTGATTAAAGAGCTGGTGCTTTGGGTTCAAATCCTTCCTCTACTATTGACTAGCTGGGTGATTACATGAGTTACTTCATCTGTATCTTCTCTGGACCTTAGTTTCTTCACCAGAGATGATGATGATGATGATGATGATGACAACTAGGATGATAATGCCTATCTTGGGTTAGCTGTGATGATTAAGTAAATTGGTTCCATAACCTTCTTTAAAATAGCACCCGGCACATTGTAAGCACTTACTCTACCAAAGTTCAGGCAGATGGCAAGCACTGGGGTTCGCAGAGACTTTTTTGTCAAGGTTAAATTCCAGTGAGGAAAGGCAAACAATGGACAAATATGTAATATGTCAGGTGGGGAAAATGTTAGGAAAAAATAATACGACAGGTAAGGAGGGCGAGAGAAGTAGCATGATGCTGTTTAAGTAGGGTGGTCAGGGAACCATCTCTGATAAAGTGACATTTGAGAAAATCCCTGAAGAAAGGAAGGGAGGGAGGGAGTCATCTGGACCTCTGGAGGAAAAGGTTGCTGGCAGAGGGAACTGCAAGGGTGATGTCCCCAAGGTGGAGTGAATGGAGAAAACATTGGGGCAAGGGTCCAGAGGCTGGTGGGTAGTTAGGTGTAGATAGGCCTTGGGAACTGTGGTGAGGACTGGCTTTTACTGTAGGGAGATGGGAAGACATCAGAAGCTGTGTAGAAAAGAGGGACAGTTTGCCTTCTGTTGTAGATGCCTCCCTCTGGCTGCTGTGTGAAGTGACCTTTGGGGAAAAGGTATTATATAGGAGAGAGGGGAAAACAGGATTTAGGTCACTCCTGCACCATTCCAAGGAAGAGGTAATGGTGGTTTAGACATAGTAGAAATGCTAAAGATGTGAGGACACTGTGGGCCCTTGATAAGTCCTACTTGTCATAGAGAATCAATAGTTCATACCCCTTATGGGTCTCAGTTTCCTTACTTGCAAGATTAAGGGGGTGAGCTCATTCACCATTCCCTTTCAGCTCTTTGAAAGTTCTTCTGAAAACCTGTGTAAATGCCGACTAAATTTTAATGGGTTTGAGAGTAGGTGCTAATGAATGAAAGTAATCTTGGGTAATAAGTAGTTTTGTAAGGTGAAGAATAACCCTCTGATTTGTTTTGTTAGTGAAGGTGAAGATACTTGGATTGTTGAAGATGATTTTCTTACACTTAAGGAATGTAAAGAATAGCAAGGTACTGAACCTTCCCAGAATATCCAGAATATTTTAACATGGAAAATTGTCTTTTATTCTAAAAATGCTTGATTACTTCTCAGTCTACAGAATGGTTAATTTTGCACATGGTGAGCATAGAGAAAGCCTAAAAGAAAAAAGCCATTATCGAATTAATGAACTATAGAGCTTAAAAAACGTTTTGCTTTTTTGAGTTGTAAAGTGAAGGCAAACTATGCTTTGATTACAGGCATTTGTATCTAAAAACATTAATGAAGATTGTGACCCACGTATGAACTACAACTGAAATTTCATGATGAACTATATTTCTACTGGAAAACCACTAAAACAGCTATCAAAGGGGAGAGGGCAGTCAACCATGATTAACAGTGAAAGAAGAATAAACAGGTATTTGATGATGGACTTTGCTAAATGATCTTCCCTGTTAAAAATAGTAGCTCACTTCCTTCTTCTCATGTTATATGTTTTATTTAAATGAATGCGCACAGAATTTCTAATATTGAGAAGAGAATGAAGCACTGATGAATGAATCATTTTATCAGCATTTCTGTGTGCAGTGTTACCATGGACCAAGAAGAAATACTTGCAAATGTTTCCATCAAGAACCTCTAACATGAAGAACAACCTGTCAGGGCCCATGTGGGTGTAGCTACCAGCTCAAAATGTCCTTGTAATATTGAATATAATATTCTATGCATTTCAGACATTCCATTATGATGCCATGTTTATTTATATACAAATAAACATAATGTACTCCTCACAACTAAACCTTTAGTAAAATTGAAGCATCCCAAATGTTTATTTCTGACCGGAAGACATTGACTCCTTCCCTGCCCTAAGCCCCAAAGGGTGGTTGTAGCCCACTTTGAGAAATAAGACCCCGCACAGTGTTAAGTTCCATTGAGTCTTTCAGATCTCCACAATTGTGTTTGCTGAGCTGGTCTCACGATCAATATTTATGTAGGAAGTAAAATACATAGAATCAGCATTCTTTTGTTTACTTAAGTAGGAGGGCAATCATTTAGCAAGCTATTTTTCTATACTTCAAAATATGATTACAGTTCTTAATTATTTTCGGAACTGCAGTCATACTTACCAAATAATTATTTAGACACACAAATTTGTGTTCTACCAAAGTAATTAGGGGCCAGCCATAAAACTTGGCAGTCAATGACAGTTCCCAACATTTCATTATTTTCGGTTTATTTACGAGGAAACTAGAACCAGCCTCCCTGTGTGTGTTTTAATTACTCGGTCCAGGAAGGATTGACTTTAGAAAACCTCTTGGTTAAGAAGATAATCAGGAGCCCATTCCCAGAAGGAGCTCAGAGCTTCAAAGGTGCCCGCAGCTCCATGTCCCGGGGGTGTCACCGTGGGACCTTCAGCATGCCTGAGAAGTCCTCGCTGGAGCCACCCGCTTCCCCGAAGACAGCTCTCTTCTGTGAGAGGTAACAAAAGCCCCGACGACCACAGCGAGCAGAATGGGTTCTGCTGAGAGAAACAGAGAGCCCTGCATCCAGCGCTCAGACCTGGCAGCATGAATGAAAGATATTTTAAGACTCTTTTCAGCGGGGTTTGTGCGTATACTGAGTCAACAATGTGCTTCTGCCACGTCTTCGCAGCCTCACCTTCCAGCGATTCCAAGAGGCGGATCTGTCCATCAGCCAGTCTTTTACCCAAGAGGAATGTGACAGGCCTGTGAGGCGGGGCCCGGGGCCTAATTACGCTCTTCTCATTGTTGCTTTGACGCTTCTGTTTTCACTTGCTGGCGTATAGTCCTCCCTTTCATTGCCTCTGTGATTTTATTTTCTTGTTGTCAAGTGGCATAAAGGGCTCCTTAGTTTTGGAGTTTCATGGAAACTTGCCTGGCTTGGCTGGGTGGAAGGAGACCAAGATTCCGATTCAGCAGTGATCTGAAAGCCCTGACTGACTGGGAGGAAAATAGGAGGCAGGCTGCCAGGTGGGCAGTTGCATTTTAGAGGAAACATTTAGTGACACGGATTTTTGGCCTTCTTAAAAGGTGAACTACACAGAACGGGAGTTAATGCAGCACAGCTTTGGAACAAACTACCATCCAGAAGGGGCCTGGGAATTTAAGTTTGGCATCCAAATTTGACTACCAAAATAATTCAGAGAAGAAGACATGCTTCGTGTATTCAATTTAACAACTCTTCATTGAGCTGAAGCTCTTAGTTGCCATTTTTATAATTTTTTTAACTTTCTTTAAAAAAAAGTTACCTACATACTTGCACTTATAGCATGTCGATATGTATTTCTTAAGGGTCTCTCTACTATGCTAATGTTAGGGCTGAGGACACACCATCCCAAAATATGGCTGTAGAACAGAATAATATGATGCCCCAAAATACATATCTTTGACGTAATTTGAGCTGATTATTCTGAGAAATTTCAAGAAGGAGTAGCTCTGAAAAGCTGTCCCTTTGTAAAGGAGATTTACATCTATAAAGGAACTCTGTATCAGTAAAGTATCTGTCTGGACGAAGATGCTCTAGACAACTTTTGTCACTGTAGAGTCACATTTGCATGCCTGGAGAACCTTTATTTACAGTGCATATCCTGCGTCACCTTCCTGTAACTTGTGTGGCTACAATTTTCCAGGAGCCACAAGTTTCCCTAGTTTGGGATGCTACGTAAACATCACTCAGTTGCACTTTCTTTGAGCCTCAGATTTTTGTGGGACTCTTGTGGGTATGTACCTAATTAAATATGGGTTTTATTCTTTTAAGTTGTTTTATGTCAGTTTAATTCATAGCCCAGACTAGGAAGGTAGAGGGAAGCCATTTCCTCCTCACCTACATTCATGTTATAGATTCCTCTTGTGCACACTGACTCTTCTAGGTGACAATAATCAGAATGGATCTAAAAGCTTCCTTGGCAACATAGCCCAGAAAAAAAAAAGATATTATTAGAATTCAGGGATTGGTTTCAACCCATTTCCAATCAGGTTACATGTTTTCTGTCATGTTATTTGATGTTATTCATGTTATTTGATGCATGTTGATTTTCATCCTGAATTGTTCCAGTGATTTATGTATTTCATAGAGAAAAATTAAGAGGTAAAGAAAATATTATCATCATTATTATTTTGTGGTCCTGGGGGTCTAATCGAGGACCCTGTGCATGATAAATACATGCTTTTATCAATTAGCCATACCCCCAGCCCCCAAATATTTAAACTTATGATAGAAGTTCACATTGGCAGTCTATATTGATTAAACTCATCGTATGCCATTCATTCACAGATGTTGGCCTTTGTTGGCTCAGTGTTGCTCTTAAACCTAAGATTGGTTGGAACTCTGTAAATTCAGCAAGCTTTGGACTGAGAACCACGTTTTAAAATTGCTTGGGGTGTGTATGTGTGAGTGTGTGTGTGTGTGTAAGTAAGTTCTGGTCTTTCAGAAGGCCAATATTCATCCTTTTTTTTTTTTCTTTTTAATGCTATAGCCAGGACAGGTAGAAAAATGTATATCATCCTACTTCAAGCCAAAGTAACAGAGCTAATTATTGTTCTAGAGAACTTACAACTGAGGATTGACATTGGATGATTTATATAGATTATCTAATACCAGCTGATATGCTATAAATGGAAATGAGAAGGAATGAGCTTAGTGAGAAAAGAGGATGAGTAGAATTTCTGAGGATGGGGAGGATGTGCGTGCTTTCAGGTCTAGTGCTGATTTTAATCTAGAGTGTTGTTCATTCTTGGTGTTACAAGAGGTGCTCATAAAACAGCCATGGGTTCACCCAAAAGCCCTTAGTAATTATGACACAGTGCTAAAATAGAGCATCACCCAGGAATGGAAGCGTGCCCGCACCTTTTAGTAAATTGTTATTCATTTTCCTTCTTTAGTGTTGAGTTTGCATTTAGTCAGTGTGATTTTTAAAAACATCAATCATGAACCCTCCTGAAAATCATCAGGGAAATGGGGAGGAGGGTCCTCTTGGTGTTTAGAATGAAATTCTAATTCCTGTCCATGCCTTCAAGGCCCTGCAGGGTCTGGCTTGCCTCTCCAACTTCACCTGGGGGCCGTGCTCTGTCCTGCTCACACTCTCCAGCCAAAACTGGCTTCCCTGGCATTCTCCCAACAGACAGGTTCTGTCTTTCCTCCAGTGCTTGGCATTGGCTCTTCCTTGGGCCTGGAATGTGCTGCCTCAGGCACTTTTTTTGTTTTTGCATACTTAAATTATTAGCTCAAATGTCACCTCTTGTGGGAGGCCTTCCCTAATACACTCCAGCCCAGACTTCACTGTGTCCCCGTGGAATATTTATCTCCATCTGCAATTGTCTTTTTTTATTACTTGGTGTGGCCTTTCCACCCCACAGGGTAAGAGCCTTGAGAGCAGGATGGCTGTGAGAACTGGCATGAAGTTCTATCGTTTGAACAAATGAACTGATGAATAATGGATAGCCACGGTCGGTCTGTAGATGAAATCCAACCTCATGACTGTGAAGACTCCAGGGTCCCCAGGCTGGAGTCTACTCATTTACTTCCTGTTTCACAGCCTAAGAACAATTCTCCTTGAATTGCCCCTGCACTCAGGTGTCCTTCCCACCCCGAGGAGACTGAACCCAGCCGAGGGGTTCTCCATTAAGTCCACATTAAACATTAGCCAAAGTTGTTGGACCTAAATTTAAAATGTCTGAAAATAGCCTTGTCAGCAATGAATAGTTATATTCATGGTATTATAATTCTCTCATTTTGATTGGCTAGATCTCAGGCTCTTTAGAGTACCTTGATATGATCACAAGCATCTTCTCCAAAGAGAGATGAGCAGTGAAGATATTGCCTTTCCAGATTGCTTCTTTAATTTTATTTAACAAACACTTGCACAGTGTTCGCTGTGTGGCATGCCCTTCTCTCAATACCTGACATAGGCTGCCACAGGTGGGGTTCTCTGGAAGCAGCAGTGGAGACAGGGCTTGGGTGTGAAGTGCTTATAGGGATTAACACCTTTGAGGGGAAGTTAGAGCAACCTCAGCCAACCAGCTGGGAACTGGAGGCAAGGGTTGCAGGACCAGGCTAAAGGGCCCAGCTTCTCCCCACCCATGTCACTCAGTCACCAAATTGCTTCCCCAGGAAGGGCGTGGCCTCGGGCAAGGCAACTGTCTGCAGCTGGGACAGATAAGTTGCTGAGAGCTGGAGGAGCTTCCTGACCACGCTCTGGAGCTGAGCGGCAAGTCCCTTCTTGAAGCAGGATGGGGACATCGCATGTCTGTCTGCTCAAATAGGAACTCTTTTGACCCTCGTAAAAACCTCTGAGGTAGGGCCTTTCATTATTCTCATTTATAGACGAGAAGACTGAGGTGTGGAGAAATTAGGTAGGAGAAATTAGGCAGAACTATGACTTGGCCCAGGCAGTGCGGCTTAGGAATCAGCCCTGTCTTCCACTGAGAGATGCTGTCTTGTTACTTCATAGGGATTAAGAATAGCCCAATAAGAACAATACAACATTGACTGTGCTTTGACATTGTGAAGGGCACTCACTTTAGTGCTTTCGTTTTTGATTTAGTTCTTTATAAGGTTCTGTGAATGTGTGTGTGTGTGTGTGTGTGTGTGTGTGTGTGTGTCTGTCTGTCTAGTCTGGTGCATTTATTAAAAATGACATCAAAAGGTGATAATTTAGGGTTGTCTATTGCATTCAAATATTAAACCCTACCAATAAAAATCAAAGAATTGAGGCTAGAGGCTTTAGAGACAATGACTGAGCTTGAATCCCAGGACAGGAAGGCATGCGCTGGGGTTCTTAGGTGGGCCTGGGAAGAGAAAAGGTCCACCTTGAAGTTCAGGACCACAGAGAGAGTAGGTGGAAGGAAGGCTGTAAAATGCAGGGTGAGGCTCTGCCAATCACAGGAGTGGAGCATTAGCAAAAAAAAAAAAGAGCCAGAGGGAAAGGCAGGTAGCACTCTGAGGAGCGGGTAAAGGAGGAGGCAACAGAGCAGAGTACTCTTCAGAAGAGGCTGAAGACAATTCAACACTGTGAAAGGACTAAGAGGCCTGAAGAGGAGGAGGACAAAGTGGCATCGGGCTGCTCCTCAGAGTGGAGATGTATGGGCCTGGGCTGAAGAGGGGAGGAAAGAGGAAATCCAGTGGCAGTAGAACATGTTTCCATCACCATGGAATTCGATTTCTGTTCTCAACACTGGGCTTAGGTAAAGGAGAGATCGAACATGGCAAGTTTTACTAGCATGATTCAGGAAACACATTTCCGCTTAATCTACCATTTCTTTTTACTTAGAAGAGTTTATGCAATAAAAGTTATTATCCTTAAGCCTTTTTACTCCCACAGGGTTAACTGGTTTCACATTCTTTTTTCCGGAGTTTGGTGAAATTCCCTCTTAGAGCTCAATAGAGAAATTCTGTTTTAATCCTTTCCTACTTTTATTTGTATATAAAATATGGTCCAAAAGGCTGGAACAAAGTCTCGGTAGTAAGTGCTCTTTGTAAAAATAGTCAGCAGGGATAAAGTTCAGCAACATGACATATAAACAGGCCAAACTCTGAGCCAGGGGGATTAAAGGACTCTTCATGGGATCTGAATAAAGGTTATTCTTGCTACTGAACTGATTATGTCACCGTGGTTGACCCTTATATTAACAGGTTTTTTTTTTTCCTTGTGACATCTTCTTTCACATCCTCTTATGGATATTCTAACATGATTTATTTATTTGCCTATTTTTGTAACACATAAAGCCATTTGATAAACTTGCTCATGGCTCACAGTATAACACTACTCTAAATAATTCACAAGGCAAAGCAAGGTCGGGGGTGTTTAAAAAGTAATGTACAGCAACTGCAGGAGAATACAGGATGCCAAATGTTCATCTTGCTTAGAGTAATTGCTCAAACTCATTTATTATACTAAACCAAACTGGGAGAATGTGAAGAGACGCAGCGCCTCTGGAGCATAGTATATTTCTAGTTCCATCCGCTTGAAGACCAGCTTGGTTTCAGAGAAGCAGGGTTGCTTCTTAGTTTATATTTGGGGTGGGGACAAATAACTTCTTTCTGGACTCTGGCATTTCAGAAATCTGACAGATCTTATGAAGGCAGAAATGAAGTAAGTGTGGAGGAGGAGATGGCTGCGGGGATTGCGGCAATGGTGGGCTTGAAGTCTGATGCTGACCCTTCGATGATTCTGATTTGCCTTTCTGCAGTCACTTTTCAGCTGCACATGGTTTGTGGGAGCCAATGAAAGTAACGCGTATCTGGGGAACACAAAAAAGGTAGCTATGTCAGGACTTTGAAGGGCTTCTATTCAATCACTGGCCACTGCATTCAGAAGCCACACCTGCTTCCAAGACACACTTCTCTTCAAGGAGCTAGATTCAATATCAAAAAGTGAACTAGTTCATAAAATGCTTCACTCACCAATGTCAAAATATGAAACGTCAAAGCATTTGTGAAAGTGCAGGGGTCACAGGGTATGGCTAGTTTCTTTCCAGCATGGCTATACCAACTTAATATTCCCATGTGTGTTCTCTACTCAGCTGAAACAACCTTAGGACAAATTCATTTTCCCTCTTTAAAACACAAAAACAAAAATGTAATAGCCATGCCACCAAAATTTAATCTCTAAAAACTTTTCTATAGAAATTTCTAGAGAAATTCTAAAAAACAAATTTCTCTAAAAAATTTCATAGAGGGGTGTGTTTACTTGGTCATAGATGGATCTTAAATTAATTTGATGGGCAACCAATGTGGACCCTCCTGTATCTGTGTCCTGTGATGCAGCGACACATACTCTTCAGCTCGGCATTGTTCTAGAATTACCTGTACGGTTCTTTCATGAGATGACATTCAATCCACACAAAGAACGCAAGGTCAAAAAGGGCTGGAAGGGAAAGTGAGTGTGGCCCATAAAACCAAGAGGTACTTAAGATTTAACAAGATTAACATGTGCTGTTGAAAAGAGCTACCTGGCCTGAGTCACGGGGAAGTGGGGGAATGCCAGCTCACTGTTCAGTTCTCTGGGTTTTGCTGTCACACCACACAAATGGAAAGCTCCAGAGAGCCTTGCATGGAGCTGTAATAAAAACTCTTTGGAAAATAATCAAATGATCGTAGCTTTAATAGTTATTTTTCTTGGACCTTTTTGAGTCATTCTTTTTCACTGACCTGGTTATTTGCTGTTAACATTTCTTTTGTCTGCCTTGTAGGGAAGCTTATATCTGAAGCTTGCCCAGTTTCTTAAGTCCAAATCATTCAGAAAACAGAAAATTCAAACTGGACTCTTTTGCAACAATTTCCACTAAAAAAATCTATAGTGGATTCATCAACAGGAAGTGGAGGGAACAATCCTTGCCCTTCTGGGGCTGTGTCTAACTGCATGAATGAGTGGAACTCACTAAATTATATGCAAAACTCATCACTCAAATGCCTACTAATCTTTTTGTCCCTGGGCAAAGCAGTTTTTCCACATCATTTTAGCTTTCATGGCAACTACCATTTTTAGAACACCATATTTTATATGTTGAAAGTCAGCTTTAAATGCTGTATAACTGGATGATCCCAGGAATGTCGAGTAATCTGGGTATAAGCAATTTTTTAAATGCTACATATAGAAGAAACTTTCAAAGATATGCTAGGTGCATATGTGCATTACAATACAGGCAGGTAAACAGGCCATGGATGCTTATTTAGATGCCTATTTAGGTCCTTGATTTGGGGTTCTAGCCATATAGAAAACATAAGTGCTCTGCCTGCCAGGGTCAGTATCTTGGTACTTTCGTTGTTCTTTTTTTTTTCCTTGCAAACAGGACTTATTCAGGAATCAGTGGCAATTTGTCTCCTAAAAAGCTCTATTCTCCAGACTTCCTGATGTTCAGGGAGTTCTGTAATTTAATTCTGGTCAATGAAATTTACATGGAAGCCTAATTGATGAGCTTTCAGAAAAGCCCCATAAAAAGTTGACATGTGCCTTTTGCTCTTTGTTCCTCCTTTTTCTGTCTTCCTGAGATATGGACCTGGGGAGGATAGAAGCTGTGTGCTAATAATGGCTGAGCAGAAAGGTAGGAGGACTCTAGTCCTTGGTGGTGTCAAAGACCATTGAACGGCCAGACCTGGAGCCACCTTCCAGACTTCTTATTCAAGAGAAATAAGCCACTTATTTTAGGCATCACAGACAAATTTCTATTTCAAGTCACTGAAACAATGATACATGATACCTAATTTCCACAGAGTGGGGTGTTTACCTATAGTGTCCTGGTTCTGAATAAGAGTGACTCAATTGGTCCCCAGAAGTAACTGCACTTAGAGTCTGAGGAAGACTGATTTTCAAACATCCCAGTGGTTTGGTTAACCAAAGAAAGAAAGAAAGCTCTGAAATTCCCCTCTTAATCCTCTTAAACCTTGAGTTGCTTTCAGTGGTCACTGTGACCCAAATGGCAAGAAGTGCCTGCCATATTTATTTCATAGGTTTCCCCACCCCCAGCACTCCAATCTTGTAACTTTCTTCAGTAAGCAAATGAGATCACCAAGAACCAAAATCAGTTTCTTAACCTGCAATGCCAAATACAACTACTTACTGTGTGCACCCTGTGAGCATGCATGTGAATGTGTGGGCACATCTGTTCTTCATACCTTTCTTTAGCTTTGGAGGAGAACCTAGACTTTCTTTTAAAGTTAAAGTTCTAGTCCAAATCATTTTAGTTTGGTAAATTGAAGTGGACATGTGGTTGGAGAGCACAAGTATCCAGAGTGGCGGGCCCTTTCCATCTCCACACAGAAAAGAACAAGACCTGTTGGTAGAATAGTGAGTAGTTCCATCTGGATGGGGCCCATGCATGACAGGTGAAAGGCAGACTGGGGCCTGATTGTTGGTTGCCTTGAGGTCAGGTTTGGAGTTTGAAATTAATTCTGGAGCTAGCTTTTCCCAAAGGCTTCCTCAGAACTCTAGGACAATGAGATGTTAAACAAAGAAGGTTCCATGGTCAGATAAATTTGGAAGCTGTCCATGGTATCTCTCCCTCTTGAAATTCACACTGTATAATTGCATGCTAAAGGCTGAGAATATCTTCATTAAAGAAAATGGTTAAACTTAATCCAAGATTCCTCCCCCAGATAATACCTGTTAGCAGGTACAGTTACAGGCTTAACTCAATTTCTATTAAGATCTCAGAATTAAGTTTTGTGTATATAGGTAAGTATTCAAAATTTTATGTCAGAAGGCTAAGAAATAGTTAAAACAATTTTGAAAAAAAAATTAGTAGGAAGAATTAGTTACTGGATTTCAAGATGTATTATACAGCTAATGTAATCAAGATTATGTGGGATTTGGTGGAGGGATGTAAGCATATATCCACAGGACAAAACAGAGAATCCAGAAAGAAACCCACACAAATATGCCTAATTGATTTTTAAAAAATGTAGTTGTAGATGGACAGAATGGCTTTATTTTATTTGTTTATTTTTATGGATTGCTAAGATCAAACCCAGTGCTTCACAAATGCTAGGCAGGTGCTCTGCTACTGAACTATAGCCCTAGCCTTGCCCTGTTGATTTTTGACAAAGGTACAAAAGCAGTTCAATGATGGAAAGACGGACTTTGATAAATGGTGCTGTAGCAACTGAATATCCACAGGCAGAACACAAGAAAGACAAACAAAAAAAACACAATGAACTTCCACCAAAGTTGAGTGCATTACAAAAAAAATTAAGTTGAAATGAACCACAGACCTAAAGATAAAATGAAAAACTATTAAACTTTTAGAAAGAAACATAGGAGGAAGTTTTTAGGATCTGGCATTAGGCAGAGAGTTCTTAGGCCAGAGAGTTCTTAGGCCTGATAATAAAAGCACAGCCCATAAAATTAAAAAATTAGTAAACTAGACTTTTTTTTAAACAAAAATATTTTGGTAGCTGTAGATGGACAGGAGAATGCCTTTAGTTTGTTTATGTGGTGCTAAGGATTGGACCCAGTGCGTCACATATGCTAGGCAGGTGCACTGCCACTGAACTAAAGCCCCAGCCTTAAACTAGACTTATCAAATGAAAACATTTTGGTTTGCAAAAGGTCCTGTTAAGAGAATGAAAAGATGGGAGGGGGAGTAAAAGAGGATTAGATGAACTCTAGAAAGGGCAAAGGGGTGAGAGAGGAAGGGAGCAGGCAAGGGGGTAGGAAAGATGGTGGAATGAGATGGACATCATTACCCTAAGTACATGTATGAAGACACGAATGGTGTGAATATACATTATATACAACCAGAGATATGAAAAATTGTGCTCTATATGTGTAATATGAACTGTAATGCATTCTGCTGTCATACATAACAAATCAGAATAAAAAATAAAATTAAAGAATGAAAAGACAAAAATATAGAGTTGAAGAAATCATTTGCAACTGCCTGTATGAGAAAGGACTAGTATCTAGAATACATAAAGGGTCAAATTTAACAGAAAAGCTTCAATTATAAGATGGGTAAAAGACAAAAAGGGACATTTCACCAAAGAAGACATTCAGATGGCAAATAAACACCTGAAAAGATGTTCGACATCATTAGCTATTAGGAAAAGGCAAATTAAAGCCACAGATATTATTATACACCTATCGGAATGGCTAAAATAAAATAGCATCACCACCATCAAGTTGGCGAGGATATACAGGCTGGTGGGAAGATCAAGTGGTTTAGCCTCTCTGGAAAATATGCAATTTCTTCAAAAGCTAACCATGGCAACTACCATACAACCTGGCTATTTAACTCCTGAGCATTTATACCAGAGAAATCAAGACTTACTTTCACATAAAAGCATGTATTTACAGCAACTATATTTTATTGTAGATGCAACTTCAAGTCTCCTGGGATAATCCTCTTTTTAATGCAATAGACAGCTCCTCTATGGAAATTCTGGAGTCACCACTTTTGATTTCATAGGCTGAAACAGAAAAAGTATTGAAAATAAATATTTGATTTGATTTGAAGACCAACACTAAGCCTTCTATGGAAAAGGGAAAAGTTACACATTGTATAACCTCCAGAGAATGACAGTGCTGCTCTTGTAATCATTGATCTGAACATAGATACTACTGGACATAATTCATACTCCTGCAAAAATAAAGTGATCATTTACTGAATATCTATTATGTGCAAGTGAATATTTATTGAATATCTACTATGTGCAAGTCATAAAATTACTACGTGAAATTTGCTTGCATACCAAATGATTATCTACATTTCACAGATGAACAAACTGAGGTGCAGAGAGATTTAGAATCTACTCTGTGCTGGGTGTTCTGATACTTGACCTCATCCAATTTCATTCTCATAGCTGGCCTTGGTCAGATTTCCTGCTTCCTGATTGCTCAAGCTTTGGGTCATCATTAACAAGAGTTGTATGAGGGTGCTCTGTGATTATACCCTAAAATTAGGGTAACAGGTGTCTGAAGAGCTCATTAAAATTTGCAAAGAAAAGAGGTCTTGAAATATTTATCTTTGTGCTGTTCACTTCTCCTCCTATGTTCTGGGTCCTGCCTTTAGTGCCTTGTTATTTTAAGAGTACAGAGAATCAAAGAAACAAACAAACAAACATTGAGATCTTTAAAACTTCCAAACCAGGCTCTTGAGAATTCAAAGATTAGACTGTGAAGGTCCCAGGCACACACCGTATGCCCATACAAAGACAGAAAAATGACAATCAAGAGAAGCCATTGAGGGGCTTGGGTACCACGCAGAGGGGTGACATGACAGATCTTCCTCCATCAACCACAGAAAATATACCTTCCCATGCCTATTAACTTTGTGGGGCTCCATCCATGCCACCCCTAAACAGACTCCTCCAACCCTCTGTTGTGAAGGGGTGTCCAAGTGCCCTGACCTGTAAAGAGTCCTTGGCCCCAAGAGGAGTGGGGTGGTGTGGGAGTGAAGGCCCAGCAGAGGAACTCGGGTGAGGCTGGACCCTGGGGAGAGCCTTCCCAGTTAGAGGTACAGACTCCTCAGCATGGAGCTCAGGGCAGAGCTGCATCTCTGTAGAATGAGTAACATGATTTGAAGCTGCCTGAGCCCCCAGGAGACCAGGGCAAGGAGAAACCAGTTTTCCTTCTCTCACTGGGCCCCAGCATTCCAAAGCACTCTCAGTTGAGTGGGCAGGGACTGGGCCTGTCTAACCACATTCAGGGTGGACTGGCAAGGGAGGGCATCCACAGCCTGTATAGGCCTATCATGAACCGATCATTGACCCCCACAGCTCCTGGCATCCACAGTCCCTAACCATGGCTTTGCATTGCTGAGGAGTCCCAGACAGCCAAAGGAAGAGGAGTCGGGGAAAGGCCAGCTTCTGGAGACTGGGGGTCAAGGGCTCCCACCATGTCTTGTGAGCACCAAGGGCAACCTCTGAGTGCGGGGAAGTGAGGGACATCTGTGTGACAACAGAGGCGTAGTTGTGTCCTACATTTCCTCACCTTGCTGTGATCCTCAGCCAGCGCAGCACCTTCATCCTCACAATTTTCAGGTTTGGACTTGGTGCCCAAATGACAATAGAAAGGATAAACTTGCATATATTGGAGTAAAAGAAAGCCCATGGCTTAGGCGTGGGTAACGAGAGAGAGAAATGAATTCCTTTGAAGCTCCCTCTCTCCCTCCTCTCCACATTTTTTTTTTTAAACTCAAGACAGCAATTAGTTGCACAGGCAAGGAAGGGTGTGTATGAGTGTGTGTGTGTGTGTGTGATGTGTAGTGTGTGGCATAGCTATAGTGAGGTATAGTGAACTGTGCAGGGTGCGTTTGGTGTGTGCAGTGTGTATCTGCGTGGTATGTCAGACACAGTTTGTCCTTGCTGTCCAAAGCATCCTCCCACATTGCCCCATCTATGGCAGATTTCCGGATCCTTCGGAAATCCTCTCTCCCACACCCAGCCAAATAAGCAAGAACACATGTGAAAAGCCTTTTTTACCCCAGAGCCTCTTGAGATGCAGCCAAACAGCTGGAATTACATGCTTTACAGAGAACCAGGGACGTGGCATGGCAATGGGATATTCGGTTTATATTTGGATGCCAGGTTCCTATTTCCAGAACCTGAGAGGGCGAGAGGCGGGGAGAGGTGGAGCTGTCTCTGACCAGCAGCTAGGGGTGTGATTGTGAGTCTGTGTGTTTAGAGGTGCCTTTCATTAAAAAGCTGCCTCCTCTGGCTTTCCCCATTCACATGTGCATTTGCCTGTCAGACTCCAGTTTGAAAATCAGCCTCTCTTTCTCTTCATTCATCTCCCCAGTCCCCTGCTTTCTCTTTTATTTGTTTCAGACAGTAAATCAAGCTCCTTCTGCACAGTAGCTCAGGGTTCTTAATCCGTTGCATGGGGCAGGCGCCCAGATTAAAGCAGGGGAGATTAGAATGCTGTGCACTTGTAAGAGTGCTGGGCCCTGGAGGCTTTCTCTGCTTCTACCTTCCTGGTTATGGGAGGGCTTGGCTTCCTCTTGATTCTGGGGGAAATCCAGAACTGCCAGCGTCTAGCTTGCATTCCACATCTGTTCCAGTCATGTGCAGCTGTTTAACAAACCACCTCAAACCAAATGGCTTAAAATCACAATCATTTATTTTGCTCAAGAATCTATACTGTTAAGCAGGATTCAAAAGGGACAGCTCATCTCTGCTTCCACATGGCACTTGCCTGGGGTGGCTGGAAGGTGTGGGGATTCACCAGCTGGGGCCTGAAGTCCTCTCAAGCTGCTTTACTCACATATCTGGCAGATGATGCTGGCTTTGCCTGGGACCTTCTCTGGGACTGTCAGCTCTTGAACCTCCATGTGACTTCTGTGACTGCCTGGTGTTCTCACACTGCATGCAGGCAGGGTTCCAAAGCAAATGCCTTAAGAATAGAAATGGAAGTGTGTGACATTTTTATGCCACCAGTCACAGAAGTCATTTAGTGTCACTTCTGCCATCCTTCCTTGGTGAGGCACTTAAATAGTTGTGTCTAAGTCCAAGAGAGGGTGATATAGATGCCATCATTCAATGGGAAGAGGGTTCAATGTCACGTTGTAAAAATAGCATGTATGTGTGAGTGTGTATAAAGTGTGCTTTGCACTTTATTGTAGTAATACAAAGCACACATATAGAGGGTCGTGAACACACACTATATTGTGGTAGCTCTGTTTGAAAATACAATCTGCCACATCTTTTTCTATCTCACCATCCCTATCTTTGAGTCTTTGGTGCTATTGGTCTAAATTTGTACACAGAGTTGGAATTTTTAGTAAGAATTATGTTCTCACATGGATTACAAAGCTTACACTTTTTCTTAAATCATGTGGTAGGCAAAATGGCCCCGTGGTGGACCCCCAGATTCCTGCCCCTGGATCATATATCTCCATCCTCCCAGGACTCTGCTTGAGTGTGTGTGTGTGTGGTGGGGGGTGATTAGGGAAATACCATCTCGCAAAAGTGAAGGGATGTTGCAGATGTAACTAAGGATTCCCCTCAGTTACCTTGGATTAATCAAAAGGGAGATTACCCTGATTATGTCAGATGGGCCTGACACAATCAGGCAAGTCCTAAAAAAAAGAGAGTTCAGGGGCTGGGGACATAGCTCAGTTGGTAGAGTGCTTGCCTCACATGTACAAGGCTCTGGGTTCAATCTCTGGCACCAAAAAAAAAAATTATTATGTTTGTATACAATCAGAGATATGAAAAATTGAGCTCTATGTGTGTAATATGAATTGTAATGCATTCTGCTGTCATATATAACAAATTAGAATAATTTTTTTAAAAAGAGAGAGAGAGAGTTCAGACCTTCCTTGAAGAGAAAAACATTCCCACTGGCTTTGAAGGAGTAAGTGGCCTGTGAGGGAGGGCCCCACAGCTAACATGTAAGGGTACCCTCTAGCTGCTGAGAGCAACCCCTGGCCAACAGCCTGCAAGAAAACAGGGACCTCAGTCCTACAAACGCAAGGAAAGAAATTCTACCTGAATGGACTTGGAAGAACTCCAGATGAGAACACAACCCGGTGCACATCTTGA
Organism: Marmota monax; assembly: GCF_021218885.2. Lineage (NCBI taxonomy): Eukaryota > Metazoa > Chordata > Mammalia > Rodentia > Sciuridae > Marmota > Marmota monax. The sequence continues at coordinate 4,445,285 of NW_026692194.1, forward strand.
TTTCAGAGTTGTGAGACCTTGAACAGAGAAGCCAGCTACTCCATGTCCAGGTTCCTGACCCACAGAAATTATGAGAAAATACCAATGTGGGTTTCAAGCTACCAAGTTTGTGGTAACATGTGATGCAGCTAGAAAACTAACAGGCATAACTATGAACTCCACTTTAGAACTTTACTGGATGTGTAACTGGAGAAACACAAGGCAGATCCAATAGCGAGACTGCGCATGCTGAGAGATGCAGCTCAAATGTCACTTCTGTGCCATCTTCATGGGTTCCCTTCAGCCAGAAGTATAATCTCTTGCATCTGAAATCCTATAGCTTTGTTTGTCCCTCTTTTGTGGCACTTCTCATATTCTACTTATATTTACCAGTGTTCAGTTCTTGTCTTCCTGACTGGATTATAGAATCCTTCTGAAGGAGATGGCATCCTATTTACTTTGGTGGTGCCAAGATGCTTAACATAATTCTTTGCGTATCAACAAAGGTTTACTGACAATTCATTAAATATTTTTCTCAATGACAGAACTTCAACTTTTACTGATTGAGGCGGTTGGAGAACACTTTTGATACGAGGACAATCAAGACATGTCTTCATGATTATTTTCACATGATAGTTTAAAATATCAAAAGTAGCCAAGCATTCTGCTCCTCATTTGTAGTCAGTGAGAATGTTTCTGTCATCTGAGATTCTGAAATTAAGCCCGTGAATGTGCATCCAATGGATTCTGGTTCTCTGAAACTCTCTGCCAAGACGAAATTGCAGATCTATCTGAGTAATCTTTATTTTTATCTTGAGAATGGAGAAAAGACTTTCTTTCATAAGCCACTGGGTCAGGGCCACTGTCTTTAGGAGAGGTAGGGCTGAAATTTCTTCTTGGAGCATGAAATACAAATCTATTTACAGAAATGAGTAGCCTTTAGCTCCTCTTGGAATTAAGTTTTGGGACACTAAACAAGGAGAAAGCAGAAAAGTGGAAGAATAGAAAACACCCATGCTTTTAGGATGATAAACCTTTTATAACAAAAGAAGCCAGGAGCCCCTGGGCGCAGGTTGGTTGGGGCCCCGCAGGATCAGTAAGTCTCTCTCAGAGGCCCCAGGCATTCCTGTCCCTGGGAACCCCAGGTGGAGCTATGCCTGAGGACCTACACCACAGGGAGCTGTTTGTAGCAAACTTGATTATTAATAACAAAACCATCATAATGAAGCTCATCTAAAAATAGAATTGCAGTTTTGTGAGGGATTCTTACTGGGCCAATTATTAGTTAGGTCCACATTCGTGTGTTCTTGAGGAGCATCAGCTGATTATGTTGGTCTTAAGAACACCTTTTGGGGACGTCCATATCTGGACATTAAAAAAAAAAAAAAACAGTGAGTAGAAACACTATGTTTATATAGCTCCTAGGAATTTGCAGAGTTTCACATATATTCTCCCTGTGTACCCAGGGACAAAGCCATCTCCTCCTTACTTAAGTTAATATGGGTGGTGAAGTTCAAGGATCATGTTAAGGCCTCAAGTGGCATCCACTTTGCTTCGAAATTAGGAGCGTGTGTCCAAATTCTCATTGTCAAATCTCTCAAAGCTCCAGACATCTGGAGCCAACAGATCAGAATGCTACTAGTTAGCATCCAGATGGTGTTAAAGCCCCGAGTCAAAATTAGTCACACTGGTTTTCCCTGTGGTTAGCCCCATGGTCACTAATGAAATTGGATGTGACAAGGTCCAGATTTTACATTTCATATGGAGGACCAATAAGCATTTCAGAGATCCAGAAATTCTTTTTAAATAATCCCAGCATGGTTTCTGTGGTCTACTTGTTGTTTGGATTCTAGAAAATCCTCGGAGCTTAATGGGTATTTCCCCTTATCAGTAGCTGGCAAGAAAATGTGTTGGGGGAAATACTGCAGTAGAGTGTGTGCATATTTGGATAGTAAGAAATTAGTGAAGGAGCTGGTATCTGGTGCTTGCTTCCCCCATTGTAATGGGAGGTGGTGGGGTGGGGAGAAGGCATTAGGGTTTGAGGAATAAGAAGGTTGGGATAAGTGGGCTAGCCTTTACCATGTTCTGCCTTAGCAACACTGGAGAGCTTCATAATCATCTAGACTTCTAGTCCAGCATGAAGGAAACACAGTCTCTCAGGGTAGGGCCTAGAGGTCTGCATTCAAACCACCAGGTGATATTGATGCTCCTGGGGGCTTGCTGGTTTGAACCCTTGGAGGCCTCCTCAAAAGTCTTTCTTGGAAGAATCTGGGGACATGGTAGTATAGCACTTGCATAGCTGGGTTCCATTCCTAGCACAGAAAAAAAAAATCTCTTGAAGTCCTAGACATTTATGTCTCAAGGAACTCTGGATAGAATGGTTCCTGAGGACCTTCACAACACAGGAAACTGTTCCTCGCCGCTCAGTTATTAATAATAAAGTTTGCAGTTCACTGGTTAACCCATGATAGACAGTGTTTAAAAAGCACCGGACTAGGAGTCAGGGTCCTTAGTTCAAGTTATGCCACCAACTTGCTCTGGGCTCTTGTACAAATTGCTTTGCTTCTCTGGGCTTCAATTTCTTCACCAGTAAAATGGACTGAGGGTGTTCCAAATAAGTATTGGCATTCCACCCAGCATCCACACTCTGAGTACAAGACTGTCTATGACACAAATGCCTGGAGTCGCTCAGAGGTACTGTGAGGACTCCTGTGTAGGCGAAGGGGAAGGGAGTATGGTTTTGACAAGACCAAGGATGTGATGGTCAGCTTTTCATCAATGTGACAAATACCTGGGTAAAACAAAGGAGGAAAGATTTCTTTCAGAGCTTTCAGTTCATGGTTGGTTGACTCCATTGCTGTGGTCCTGAGTGAGGGAGACATCGTGATGGAAGGGCGTGGGGGGAAAGCTTCTCAGTTATGGCAGCCAGGGGCAGGGGGGGGGGGGAGAGAGAGAGAGAGTGGGGGAGGTGCCAGGGACAAGATACAGTCTCCAAGAACAGGCCCCTAAGAACCCATTCCTTCAACTGGGTCTCACCTCCCACAGTTTCCACCACCTCCTAATAATGCCATCAAATTATTAATCCACTGATGAGATCAGAGCCATTATGATCCAGTCACTTTCTCAAAACCCCATTTCTAAATATTGCTGCCTTGTGGACTAAGCCTTACACACACGAACCTTTGGAGAACATTCCAGATCCAAACCATAACAAATAGGAAGCCAAAGTTGGCTGTCAGAAGAGTCCCCTTCTTTTCCAGAACAAACCGGATTCATTATTCCTACGGTGCTCAGTCATTGGCCAGAAACCAGATGTGGGAAGGTGGCCTGACTGCATACACAGTGAGGGATTTCAGGGCACAGAGGCTAGGGCCCTTGGTTAGTTACACTCCCTGTGAGGCACATCGTCATGGCTACCAAGAAGGAGAAAGAGAGCTTACTAAGAATAGATGTGGTCAGCTCCCAGGCTGTGCTGGGCATCCATTGGAAATTTGCAATTATGAATTTAAAGTGAAAGTCATGTTTCTGTGGAAACTGTGATGCTCAAATTTAAATACTTTCAATGCAGGATTGAGTTCTATGGCTCTGGGGGACAGATGGTTAATGCCCAGTATGAACAAATTTCAGACCAATCTCAGTGTGACCAATAATCTATGGAGTGAAGGTTTGGAAACTTGACCTTTCATTTGCCTGTGCTCTGAATTGGATCAAGAAGTATTTTCTGAGAAGAAGTTTATTTTTTCCAGAGTTCTGCTCCCCTCCACCTTTTGACAGAGATCAGATCCTTAGGTGACAGTCATGCTTCAGATGAGAATCATGGGTAGGTCCTAAATTCTCATAACTGGTGCCAACAGATAGTTTCTAAAAATTTGATTTTTATGAATATTATTTTCCTGATATCAACAGTGATATATGCAAAAAATAGGAAAATACGTTATTGGTGATCTGCCCGTATTCCTTCACCCACCCCAGAGTTCATCTGCAGTTAGTGAATAGTTCTTATATATCAATGGCTTTCTTTCTCAAGCACCTCCATCTACATCTTGAGGATCTTCTCTGGCCACAGGAGCTTTCCTGGCCTGCACACAGGGTGATTAATAGTGCTGGGTACTACCAGTCCGAATGGCAGTCAATCAAGAATACAAACAATAATAAATGCTGGAGAAGATGTAGGGGAAAAGGAACACTTTAACACTGTTGGTCAGATTGTACATTCACAACCACTATGGAAATAGGTATGGAGATTCCTCAAAAATCTAGGCATGGAGCAATTGTATGACCCAGCTATACCACTTCTTGATATTTATTCTACAGAATTAGTCATCATACCATAGTGATACATGCATACACATGTTTATTTTTTTTAATTATTTTTATTTGGGGGGGGTACCCAGGATTAAACTCAGGGGCACTCGACCAGCCCTATATTTTGTATTTTATTTAGAAACAGGGTCTCACTGAGTTGCTTAGTACCTTGCTTTTGCTGAGGCTGGCTTTGAACTAGCGATCCTCCTGCCTCAGCCTCCCAAGCCGCTGGGATTACAGGCATGAACCACCATGCTGAGCACATACCGTGTTTATAGCATCACAATTCATAGTAGCTGAACTTCAGTGGCAGAACGTTTGCCTAGTATGTGTGAGGTGCTGAGTTCAATCCTCAGCACCACATAAAAAATAAATAAATAAGCAATTGATCAAATAAATAAATAAATAAATAGATAGATAAATAAACAAATAAAACAAAAACATAGTAGCCAAACTATGGAGCCAAACTAGGTGTCCATTAATGGATAAAGAAAATGTGGTATGTATATATAATGGAATTTTATTCAGCCATAAAGAAAAACAAAATTATGTCATTTGCGGGAAAATGGATGGAACTTAAGACACTATGTTAAGCATAAGGAGCTAAACTCAGAAGGTCAAGGACAAAAAAATAATGTTTTCTCTCATATGTGAAATTAGAGAGGAAAAAGGTATCCAGGCAGTGAAGGGAGTGGTTCATGAAAATCTAAGGAAAATTAGAAGAGCAGAAGAAAGAGACCAGGAAGAGAAGGGAAGAGAGGGAACGGGGAAATACTGGGGAATGACATTGGCCAAATTCTATTATTATGTTGTGTGCATGTACAAAAATGTAACAACGGATCCCACTGTCATGTACAACTGCAAAGCACCAATAAAAATACAGAGAAAGTGCATTATAGTTGTACATAACGGTAGAATAAATTGCCTAGTTAACTTAGTGAGACTCTGTCTCAAAATTTAAAAATTAAAAAGGGACAATGTTTGTAGCTCAATAATAGAATGCTTTCGACATGCCTAAGTCCCTGGGTTCATTCCCCACCCCACCCCCACACCCCATTTGTCAGGTTATGGAAATTACAATATAGAAAGTAGTTGTTAATGACTGTTTAGTATTTCTTTGGATGTGTTCTATATCAATTTTTAAGATTACTGATCTGCCTTTACTCAGTAATAGAAAACTACTCCAGTTGAGTTCTTTCCAAGCAATATATCTTCCTTCAAAGTATGCATGCATGTCTCAACTTTTAGTAAACATTTATAGAAGATTGCCTGAAGGATTTCAGTCCATCCTTTAGCTAGTGTGGGTCGTGTTTTCCAATCCAAATCAGGTAGATCTTCTCCTATGGGCTGATGACATATTTGGCCTTCTTCTCTTGTCAGCTTATAGAATTGTACTTCCTAAAATGGGTTTTGGGATATCACCTATAGGAACCCAATGGAAGTGTCCATAGAAAACACAGTGTATTTATTTCTGATAAGCTATTGAGAACACTGGAGGAAGAGGTTCACTTAATGCCTAGAATGAGGAAAAGAACTATCAATTAGCAAAAAGCTTTGCCTTATCTTTTATACATTGTCAGTTTTGTGACTTTCATATCCCCACTTCTGCATTGTTTCGTTGGAAGCTCAGAGCCTATTTAAACTATTTAAAACCAAAACAAACAAATCACTGGGTTCTGGGCTTTTTTTTTTTTTGGTACTAGGGATTGAACCTAAGGACATAAGAACACTTTATCACTGAGCTACATCCACGGTCCTTTTATTTATTATTTTTGAGACAGGATCTCACTAAGTTGCTGAGGCTGGTCTCAAACTTGCCATCCTCCTGCCTCAGTCTCCTGAGTCACTGAAATTACAGGTAGGCACCACCAACCTTCCTTTTACATTATTCTTTTTCTACCTCTCCTTTATTTTCTATTTACATTTTGCTTCTTTTATTATTATTATTTTTCATTGTGGATGGACACAATATCTTTATTTGATTTATTTATTTTTATGGGGTGCTGAAGATCGAACCAACTGCCTCAAATGTGCTAGGCAAGTGCTCTGCCACTGACCTACAACCCCAAGCCCCTTATATTTTAGTCTTTTCAAATTTTTAAAAATCTTACATTGGGCAGATTAAGTCATGGAAAAATATTTTAATAATATCCATCTCGTATATCACTGCCCCCCCCCATTCCTTCTGCCTGTTCTGCAGGCCCTTTTGTTCATTTTTCAGAAACAGAGGAACAAAAGCTGTGTTGGCCTTTGACTCAGGCAGATTGGATGGGTCTTGCATTGTGAACAACAGCAGCACTCTGCCAGCTGTTGATGGGCAACTTTGTCACACAGAGATGTGAACCGCTTCTGCCTACGTGTTGGATGAAAAATGGGCTGCATGTGTGGGCATCATTTCTGTACTGCCCCCTGGTACTCAGCACTGAGGGGCTGGCAGCCTTTCCAAAGAGCCTCCCTTTCCCTGCCAGGCCCCATATCCAGCCCCCATCTGTGACAGTCCCATCCTCACAGAAGGAGGAGGTCACCTGCCTGCCCCTTTCCTTGTGTTCTCTTCTGAGTCCTCTTCATCTCCTAGAGTTCTCTGCCTGCTCATTCTCCAGAGCATCTCTTGGAAGTAAGGGGTAACACAATAGCTCTCTGTTTCTCTCTTCATCTTTCTGCTAAGAGAATCACAATGCTACTGGGCAGCACATAGGCCTCGACTGCCGAGAGGAGAGGGAATAGGGGAAGAAAAACACAATAACGAATTTATCCTAGTTTGTATGGGTGAGACACATACATTAATGTATTTAAAGCATGTATATATTTAGACAATTTAGGTATTTGCATGTATTTAGTGTCTATGCGTGTGCCTTCCAGATCTGATTATATTATGTCTAGTTCAAAACCCTTCCATAAGTTTTACTCAGCCATAAAGAAGAATGAAATTATGCCATTTGCAGGAAAATGGATGGTACTGGAGAGCATTACGTCCAGAGAGATTAGCCAGACTCAGAAAGTCAAGGATCATGTTTCCTCCCATAAGTGGAAGCTAGAGAGAAAAAAAGGAAAGAAAGGGACCCCAGGAACATAGACGAGAGATCAGTTCACAGTGGGGATGGGAGAGGAAGAAAGGAGAGAATAGACCAAGGGGACCAACATATGCTATGTGCAAGTGTGAATATATCACAGTGAATCCCACTATTATGTATAATTATAGTACAGCAATAATTTTTTTTAAAAGAAGCAGTATACTAAAAAACATGGCGTTTTTATTAAAAAAAGGAAATTCTTCCATAGTTTCTGCTTGTTTACTCCAGGATAAAGTCCAAATTCTCCTTGGCATGGCCTCCATATCCTGCACCCTTTGCAACCCCCAGTGCCAAGCCACCAGTCACCTCCTGCCCATGCACTCAGGCTCCCTTGGACCTAACCCTTTCCCAATTTTCTGTCTTTGCAGGTTGCTAACTGCCCATAAAACTCCCTCACTCCCTCCCTATAAGCTGCCTGCCTCGGAAAGTTCTATTTATTGTCTCAATTGAACTTACTGTTCCTTCTGAGCTAAGCCTTCTTGAGGTGTCAGTGCTAGCACCATGCAACCAACACTGAATGAATGCTTAGTACCATTGGCCCACCCAGCATGTGTCCCTGCCATCTGCCCCCAGAGTTCTTGGCTTGCTGGTCCCTCTTGAGAGCACCCCCTAGATGTGTGCTGTGCAAGATGGTTCCCACCTCTCCCATTGCACCCCCTCAAGCCAGCACCTGAAAAAGGCCATTTTCAGCACTATGCACAGGGCCAGGAACATGGTTGCCACTCAGTGTATGTTCGTTGCATAAATAAATGAATATTGATAGATCCTATGCACTGGACAGATAAGTTGGGAGAGAGACACTGGAAGTAAAATGTTGGAGGCATTTCCCAAAAAACAATCATCAGAGCCAGGGATAAGGAACACTGATGGAGGGAATTGGAATTTCTTTTGCAAAGACATGGGCGTCCCCATAATTCTTGAAGAGGGATGTGGTTGTTTCTTTTGGGGTCCTCTACTGTCATCGTGGGAGACATGTGGTTGTAATGGTGTCACAGCCCATAAAATAATCAGAGCTGAGGCACCAGGCAAGGAGGTCAAGGGCCCCTCCCCCAGGCTAAAAAGATTCATGACTGCTGCTGCCCCCAGACCTGAGCAGAAAGGGATGGCCCACCTCCCTCCCCTCCATATTATGGGTTGCAGCAGAAAATCCAAAGTCATGTTTCAAATTTCCCATTCTCCTTAGCTGTTTTTCACCCTTGGCTGATTTTCTGCTGTTCCTAATCTCCAGGCCTGGTGAGCCTGGATGCCCCTTTACAACAGTGATGGGGTAAAGCTATTGTCCTAATACACTAAGCAGCCTTCAGATTACCCTCTTAATATTTCCAATGACTTCCTCTTCCTTCCTTGTATGGCATTCCTAACATCTATCAGTGCATTAGATCCATAAGGACAGGTAATTTTGCCTGTTGTATTTGCTGCCGTGGCCCCAGCACCTGCAACAACAGCTGGTAGAGACTAGATGCCTTGTTGAATAGGAAAAGAATGAATGAAAGTATGAATAAGTGAATGAAAAGCCACTTATTAGAACTAAATGGATGAAGGGCATTGTCTTCTTTCGGTTGTTTTCTATCTCTGTGATCTGTGATGGCTCAACTCTGGCCCTGTCTTGAGAAAGGGACTCCCCAGAATAGCTGCTAGAATCCTTTTGCCCCAAGGATTCCAGAACAGGGAGGCAGGAGGAGAGAGAAATGGGAGGGGCTTCAGGAAGAGGTGCCTGAAAGGTCTTTGGGAGCCTTGTTGCCCAGTGCAGTTTCCTCTGGCAGCTGTCATCTGGCCTGGAGCCTGTGCTGCCCGACAGGAGACTGGCGTGGATTGTGGTCAGGTGCCAGATCCAAGCTAGTAGTGGGGGAGGGTTGCTCCACAGGGTCGAGGGTTGGACAGGGGCAAAGGGCAAGGAACCTGGCTCTGTGGCAGCATCCGGTTTTGAACAACTCTGTTTAGAAATAGAAAAGAAGCTCTCAGGGAAATGGGCGGGCTCTGGCAGGCCTCCCAGGCCAGGAACTACAAGTTCCTGCCAACTTGAGCCGGAAGTGGGGGATTTATGGAGAGGGAGGAGGGAAGAGGGCACCAGAGGGAGCTGACACCATCAGCCACATTTTCCCTGGTAAATCCCTTCTCGGGAGTAAACATGGTCCTAAAAACCAGGGGGGTTTTCTTCTTCCAGGAGGTTGTGCACATGGCTGGCCTACTTCCTGTGAGCACAATTATTCCCAGGTGCCTGTGTTTATTTTCAGAGCAGGAATACTAGAAGTTATTCATAATCCTGCTTAAAAATTCTTTGGAATAATGGGATGGAAAAATCGGCTCCACCTCTTCGTGTTTCTGAGGCAGGAACAGCCTCCGGGCTTTCTCCAGAATGGGCCTGGAACTCTTTCTCCTTAGTAGCTCCCCTTCAGCATCAGAGCCACAGGGCCACCAAGGCCCTCACGGAGCTTTTTAAGCTGGAGGGTGTAAAGATCTAGATGTGCAGAAAATCTGCTCTCACTGACTGATGAGGAGGTGAGCTCAAAGGAGGGTTTAAGGGGAAGAGATTGGGGCCTTAGGGAAGAGGGGGAAGCAGTGATGAATTTTTAACTACAAAAAGGTATAAAATCAACTTTGTCTAAAGGAGACTAAACAGACCATCAGTCTGCAATCATTCATTCTCTTTCCAGGACCTGGAGTCTCCACTGTCCCTGGGGGAATCATGGCAGTTCACAACCCCTTTGACTTCAGAATATCCCTCACCTTGGCCGCCAGAAACAAAGAGCCTCCTTAGCAGAAAAAGTAGGTTGTGAATCTTGGACACTTGAAAAGCCCACCTGGAAAACATGTATCTGGGAGGGGGAGACAGGGAGAAGCAAGTGCCTTATAAGGCCACCCCCCTCTTTCTGAGAAGGGTGGATTGTGTTTGCTACTGTAGCAACACTCATACATTGGTGGTTGAAGGATGAATGGGTATAACCACTTGGGAAAACTTACTGCTTTATATAGGAAAGTTAAAGATGTGTAAAATTTACCACTCAAAAATTCCCTTTCTAGTTTCATATCTTAGAATGGAAGTCCTTAAAGCCTTTGGTTTCAGGATTCTTTACACTCTTACATATTATTGAGGACTCCAAATAACTTTGCATAGGTGAGTTATACCATGTTAGAAATTGAAACTAAGAATTACAAAAATCAGTTCATTTAAAACTAACGATAATAAGCCCATTATGCACAAATAAGTTTACAAAATTAATTATATTTTCCAAAACAAACAAACAAATCTTAGTGAGGAGAGTGCATTGTTTTGCATATGGCAAGTCTGGCTTCATGGAAGGCAGCTGTATTCTCATATCTGCTTCTGCATCAATCTGCTGGGATGACACTGTAGATTGTCATCCCATGCAGCTGCTGGAAAACTCCAGAGGGGATGAGAGTGACAAAGATAAATTGCATCTTAGTATTAATAGTTTTAACTTCACAAACCCCCAAGAAAACCTCAGGGGGTCCCCAGAGGTCCCTGGACCATACTTCAAAATTGCTAATCCAACATAGCTCCATTCTAGTGGAGGAATGTATAAGTGTATATTATATTAGGATAAAGTTATGTAGAAGAACAGGAATGGAAATGCAAGGTCAAGGAGAAAAAAAGCAACATTGTAAAATTTCTGAGTGTTAAAAGAACTTGTTCAGGATTTATTTTTTAAAAAGGATGACTGAGAAGCTGGACGTGGTGGTGCATATCTCAATCCCAACTACTCAGGAGACTGATACAGGAAGACCACAAGTTCAAGGCCAGCCAGGGCAACTTAGCAAAATCCTGTCTCAAAATTAAAAATAAAAAAGGGGCTGAGGCTATAGCTCAGCGGTAGAGTGCTTGTTTAACATGTGCAAGGCCCTGCACTGGGGAAACAAACAAACATCAAGCATATCAAATTGCTGTGACATTAAAATTTTCTTTGGATATATTTAAATTAGAAATATACAGTTATTTAAAAAACTGTTAAAACATAAAAATATTTCAAAATTTTTAATAGAGGTAATCTTTTTTCAATGGTATTTTTTTATTATTTTAAAATTTGTTTTAATTAGTTACATGATACTAGAATGCATTTATGCACTTTGATATATCATACATAGATAGATCCTTTGCAGCTATTTAAACTCAAGATGAAAATTATTAAATACCAATGCAACGCTGTTGAAGGGGCAGTACATAAAGGTACAAAATTCTTTTAGAGAATATGCAAGCAAAATAGGAATAATTTGTTATTCCTTTCAATTATTTGGATTTTGTGGATATGGTCTAAGAGGTCACTCTAGTGAATAGACACTGCAATTAGCAGGACACATATCCCCAAATGTAAAAAGGCCCATTACAAGCAAGCATCTTAACAAGACATAACTGCAACAAACAAAACTGAAACAAAAAATATGTCCCGCCTCTTAGATGCTCATGAGTATATGTGTACACACACACACACACACACACAGAGTACCCCAACAGGCTCCTACTCCTACAATGGCAATTCTGGTGTAGGTTGTTTATGAACCACACCATAGAGAAGCACGAGCTTGGTTAGCAATGTGGGCTGATCTGGCTATTGGGAAATCTCCAGAGATGAAGGTAGCTTCCAAGAAAATCATTAAAGATCAAAAGTCCTATTTAAAGTTTGTATTGCTACAGTGTAAATCCTCTTTGCTTAAGCAACCCTTGGCAGAGTAGGCTATGTGTACCAAAAGACTCGGACAGATGTTTGGTTTGGTTTGGTGGAAATCAAGGCAAGGGCCTGAGTGCCACATCTGGATGTAGACATGGACAATGCACACAGGATGGCAGAGTGACTCAAACTGAAAGAATCCAGTGGGAGCAGACAGTAGGAGCCAGAAGAAAACCTCAACCACCCCACCCCCACCTGGGAATATGCAGATGTCCTGGGGGCCAGGAATTTCCAAGGGAGTAGACCAGAGGCTAGGGTCTTTCAGCTCTGTATTTCACAGTGCATGATAAACCCCGCTTGCTGTACTCACTCCAGCATGGGTGCCTTGTGGCATTGCTCACCTCTTGGTTCAGGGATAGCTGGGCAGTTCCCAGTGACAGCAAGAGGGCAGGAGGGACAGAGGAGACTAGGCAGTCGGACTTCTGAATGACTTCACCACAGCGCCCAACCTACTCTGCTGCTGGAGGAAATGGGACAGTAATTCCTTGATCCAGTAAGTGTTCCCCAAAAAAGGGAGCACTGACAGTGGGGGAGGCGCGGGGGAGATCACCTTGGCAAGTAAGTGGAGAGGAAAGCATGCGACATGCAGGGTTGCTGGGATTCTGGCTTGGCAGCCCTGTGTCATCCTGACTGGGAGGCCAGGCCTCCCTTTCCTAAGGGCTTCCAACCTCAGCTGGGCCCTGCCCAGGTCAGGTAGACAGGAGGGGTACCCTGGGACCAGCTCCCAGGGCGTGGCAGTGGGACCCAAGCAACCTTGGCACCATTTCAAAGACAGCATCAGATGCTTATCAGCTGGTTTTTTATGCAAGACCCTAGCTGAGGGTGCATAAGAGAACATGAAAAAAAGTCAGGGAAGCCAAAACAGCTTTCTTGCAGTAGGGTTCAGACCCTGGGTGATTACACCTCCATTTGGCCTGGGTGAAAGAAAGTACAAACATTACCCCAGAGTGGGAGCCAGAAACAAATGCCTCTGCAGGAATATGGAGGACTGACTCCAAAAAATTCTAAAAGATAGAGGTGCAAAAGAAAAGGGGGTCTGCATTTTATTTTATTTTACTTTTAATATTCTGCTGTGTTTCATCTCTGAAGGCCTCAGAGCTTGCTGTCCCATTGCATGGTGAATGCCAGTGACAAGCTAAGGAGAGGTAAGAGCCAGCAATGTTGATGGCCACAACAGGAGAATTCTGAAGATTTTATACTATAATGAGGAAGAGGGAGACATTCATGTATTTAACACATGTTGAAAACCCTGATTAAAAAAAATCTATAGAAATGAATAATTCTCAGCCTTTATTATAATGTAACTTATATGACCTTTATTTGCATAAATTTCCTTTAGGGACATTGTCAGATTTTGACACAATTCTCAAATTTGTGTGCAGATCCTGGCTCCCCATGAAAGTATGGAAGAATATAGTCACCTTTTATACCTACAGGTTCCACATTTGCAGATTCAACCAACCACAAATTAAAAATAATCAAATCAGCATGGTGGCACGTTCCTGTAATTCCAGCAGCTCAGGAGGCTGAGGCAGGAGGATTGTGAGTTCCAAGCCAGCATCAGCAACTCAGCAAGGCCCTAAGCAACTCAGGGAGACTCTGCCTCAAAATAAAATATAAAAGAGGGCTGGGGATGTGGCTAAGTGGTTAAATGCCCATGGGTTCAATCCCCAGTTCAAAAAAAAAATTAATCCCCAAATTGTGTCTGTATTGAGCACAGGTACAGACTTTCTTCCTTGTCACTAGTTTCTAAACAATACAACAATTATTTGCATAGTATTTATATTGTCTTAGGTATTGTGAGTGATCTAGAGATGATTTAAAGTATGGAAAAGATGTGTATATAGATTTTATGCAAATACTACACCATCTCATATAAGGGACTTGAGCCTCCATGGATTTTGGTATTCTCATGGGAGAATATCAGAACCAAATCCCCCTTAGGTACTGAGGGTAACTGTTTTGCTGTTATGTTTATGAGCCATTTAAATTCACTGAAACAGTAAATTCTTTGCAAAATTGAGGAAAGAAATGAGGCTACCTCTCTTATCTGTTCCATTGGTTTGGCTCTTGCCTCTCCTCCCACTTGTAAGAATGGCCTCAGCCTTTTCTCTTTCCTAGGGTCACTCCCCTGTAGTGCAAGCACAAGAAGTCCAGGTTCCCAGGCTGCTTATCTGAAGTCCAAGGGTCAATCCCAGTCTCTTGGGTCACTGGTGCCATCTCAGACACATGCCTGGAGACTATGGCTCACTGCCACACTGAAGGTGCCTGAAGGCTGCCAAACCCAGAGCTATCCAGAGCATGGTCAGCCAGAAAAGGTCTTCACTGTTGATATTGATAATTTGTAATTTATAACCCCATCTGATTCCCAAGCCTGTACTAAGAGTCTCCTCTACATCCTGGTGCAGGAACTGTCATGGTTACTGATCCTGGAATTTGTAGATGGCTTCAGTCCCAGCCTGCAGTCATAGTTGAGTTCCAACAGGGCCTTTTCCTTTCAGCACAAGACAGGATGGTCCCTGCCTGCTTCCTACGCTATGGGCAACTATGAGGCTGCCACTCAAATGGGACCACAGAGCCACTTCCCCAGAGCATGGTTTACCTAGGAAGGCACATGGGGACAGTTTCCACGTCTGCCCCTAACAGAGGGTCTGTAGGAAGCCAACTCCAAGGGGTTCCTTAGAAACAGAATGCCTCGAATCAGTTTTGTAGCCACTGAGTGGTTCAATCTTGAGAACTGCTGAACTTGAAGGTGGGAACTCAGCACAAATGTCCAAACCAATGCAAGTTCTGAAACTACCCAACTCCATCTCTTTCTCAGGGGACCCGTCGTAGTGCAAAGTCAGCCATGAGTATCAGCTGCCAGTTGTGTAGTAGGGTCATACTAGATGCTGAAAATGAAAGCCCAGTTCCAGGGATTTAGCCTGTTAGAAGTCTACTCACCACTCAAAGCAGAGTCTGATTTGATTCCTAGTGAGTAAGTGGCTTTTTGTCAGGGGCACAGGGCTCCTTCCATCCTGTGGCTCTTTAATCCTACAACCTAAAAGTTCTCTGTATCTAACTAGCAGACAGAGAAGTCACAAAACCTTCTTCTCTTTCTCCTCTCCTTATTGTGGTAAGATATACTTAACATAAAAATTTACCATTTTAACCATTTTTGAGTGGACAGTACAGTGGCATTAAGAACAGTGATGTTGCATGACCCTTATCACCATCCCTCTTGAGAATTCTTCCATGTTTTTAACTGAAACTCTTGTACTCATTAAACACTAACTCCGTACTCCCTGCTTTCTGTAGCCCCTGGCAAATGCTATTTTACTCTGTCTCTATGAGTTTGACTACTGCAACTACCTCATTTAAGTGGAATCATATGTCTGTCCTTTGTTAACTAGTTTACTAAATTTATCTATGTTGTACCAGGTATCAGAATTTCTTTCCATAGTATGTATTCACTATATTTGTTTACCGATTCATCTATTGATAGACACTTGAATTGCTTTTACCTTTCAACTATTCACACCCTCTTAACCATCTTGACCTGCAAATGACACTGTCATTTCCAATCACATCCCACAGGAAAGCA
The DNA here is from genome assembly GCF_021218885.2 of Marmota monax. NCBI lineage: Eukaryota > Metazoa > Chordata > Mammalia > Rodentia > Sciuridae > Marmota > Marmota monax. The sequence goes on from NW_026692194.1 coordinate 4,460,908, forward strand.
TATTGCAAAGCCCCACCTATGTGTAAGGGGAGCCAGGAAATGCAATCCCTGCCAATTCAACCTATGGAAGGTAAGGCACGATTTGTTGGATAACTAAGTAGCGTCTCCACTAGCCCTTCACCTATGCACTTCCTGTACTTACAGTGGCCTGGCACGGGGGTGGAGGGACAGGGCTGGGGAGTTTTTCTCTTTACAGTTTCAATTCCCAACAGGACAAAGATTTCAAGGTCTAAGTGCATTTTCAGTAAATAGATGCAGCTAACATTGTACAATCTTTTTTTTTTTTTGTACCTGGGATTGAACCCAGCCATATATTTTGCAGTTTTCAATGTCCTTTTCTTATACTGATTCAGATTCTGATTCCATCTCTTTCACTTTTTCACTTCTCATTGGGAGATATTTATAGAGCCCTTAGCTCTTCAATAAAAAAATCAATAAATAGTAGTCATTAATCTTCATAGCAACATGAAGTATGCATTGTTTTCCCACTATTTATATGACGATATTGTACCTCAGAGAGATTAGGCAATTTGCCAAAAGTTACCCAAATCATAATTGGCAACCCCATCTCTGTCTCTACTCCCTTCATGGAGACCACTATCATCATGGACTTGAAAAGTAGTCTTGATATCCTTCAAAGGAAATGTTTTGCCCTCATGATAAACTCTGCCCTCTAAATGACCTTCAGAGGGGGGGAGGGTGGAGGATGAGAAAGGCAGCGAAGCACAACAGACACTAGTATGGCAATATGTAAATCAATGGATGTGTAACTGATGTGATTCTGCAATCTGTGTATGGGGTGAAGGTGGGAGTTCATAACCCACTTGAATCAAAGTGTGGAATATGATATGTCAAGAAATTTATAATATTTTGAACAACCCACAATAAAAAATTAAAAAAAAAAAAAGAAAAATAAATAAATAAATAAATGACCTTCAGAGCTGGTGGTCCTGAGCTGAGCCCCACTAGAGTGGCAAGGAAGGAGAAGAGGTTCTGTCACCTATTCCCAGCCTCAGGAAGCTGCGCAGGTCCCCCTTGAAACACAATGAATGTCTTCCACTGTGGCTGTCACTTCCCCAGAACATTCATGGAGCCCTTCCTCTGGAGATATATATATATATATATATCTCCAGAATAAGAAGTGATTCCTCCCCTCCAAGAAGTGCATCATCCAACCAATGAGATGGAGTTTTTGAACAGACAGCTCTCATACAATGTGATGCTCCAAATAGAGAGAACTATACAATGCTATGGGAATTTGGGTGAAGGGCAATTAATTTTGACATGTGTGGCAAGTGACAGCAAGAATGTGACCACCAAGGTAGGTGTAGATAGCTAAGAGCGGATGGGAGAGGGCACCTATTTCAGGAAGAAGGTAAAACAAAATAAGGGAGTCAAAGAGCATGGTGTGTTTGAAGATGAAGAGAACTTACAGCATGGCTAAGTATGGTGGAGAGGCAGGCACAGAGAGAGACTGGAAGGGTAGATGAGGTGGGACAAGGAGCAAAGGACCATGATTCTCTAGATGAGGCAAGAAGATTATTAGCTGGGGACTAATAGGATCAGGCCATCTTTTACAAAGCTTCCTCTGGCTGGGGTGAATAATGGGAAGATAAACGAATTAACACATTCATTCCAATACCATCATTCCCAGAGGACAGAACCATCCAAGCCTTGGGGTCATCCCTGATACCAACTGACAGGCTCACCCTAGGCAAAGGCCAGAGGAGATACCACCTGAGGACACCCATTTTCCCATGATGATATTTCCCTGTAGTCTATAGATGATAAAAGACTTCTCATAGACTTTCTTTCCTCTTTTTGGCTGATAGACCAAGTCAAACTCCAAATTGGGTGTCATGAAGCCAGAGATTTGTTTGTTTGTTTGTTTGGTACTAGGGATTGAACCCAGGGGCACTTAACCACTGAGCCATATCCCCAGGCCTTTTATGTATTTTATTTAGAGAACAGCATCTCACTGAGTTGATTAGAACCTCACTAAGTTGCTGAGGCTGGTTTTGAATTCAGGATTCTCTTGCCTCAGACTCCCAAGCCACTGGGATTACAGGAAGTGTCGCTGCGCCCAGTGAAGCCAGAGTTTGTATCTGACCCCTGCAAGTTCAAAATTAGAGCCTGGGGATGACAGGGCCACTGTGGCTTGTTTCTTCTCCTGTGGATCAAGTGTGCAAAAGGAGACAGGAAAGGCAGGTAGGAGATGGGATAGCAGATGGTGTCAGACCCAGTCGGCCATATGCAACATGTCCTCCTGGCACTCCACTCACATGACAGCTGGATTCCCCTGTGTCCTGAGAGCAGCATGAGATTCCCAGGCATGGTTCCTTCCTTCCTTCCTTCTTTCCTTCCTCTAACCAACCTATCTTCCTTCCTTCCTTCCTTCCTTCCTTCCTTCCTTCCTTCCTTCCTCCATTTCTTTCTTTCTTTGAACTCAGGGGCATTCGTCCACTGAGCCACATCCCCAGCCTTATTTTGTATTGTATTTAGAGACAGGGTCTTACTGAGTTTCTTAGCACCTTGCTTTTACTGAGGTTAGCTTTGAACTCATAATCCTCCTGCCTCAGCCTCCAGAGTCACTGGAATTATAGGCATGCACCACCATGCACCAGGCATGTTTTTCTAAGAAATTTACAAACAGGCAGAAAGCAAAGGCTTTCTGAGTTGATAGTGATGTGTGGTGAGAAATCAAAACCTGAAAACAACAGTTGCCTTTCCCAAGAAGCCAGAGGCCTTCTCTGAGGGTTGCTTGATCTGGGAAGGTCCTTGGAAGTGCCAATCCTCCTGTGGATACAGATAAGTCTGGATTGAAGCCACACTCTGAGTAACTTTGGGAGGCATTAATCTCTCTAAGCTTCAGCTCTGTTATTTGAAAAATGCCTCATTGGATGGCTGCCATGACTAAATAGCAGTATTTAAATGTCGGTCCCCTTCCTTTGACTCTAGAGGCCATAGGGATTTGCATTACTGAGGTTTCTGTGCTCCAAGGGAGATGGGACTTTTATGTCTGCATTCACCAGGTTTTGCTTAGGGTTCAAGAATATGAAAAGCAGCTTACCTCAAACTGCTCAAGTCCTTCTTACTTTTTCTCCAGGCCCCTTGACGTGATGACATATGCCAGCAGAAATGTACAAAGGATTAAAATGATCCTGAATTTGTCAGGGCTGAACTCAAACATGTCATTGACCACATTCCCGGTATGTCTCCAGGAGCTACAGAGAGCATCCTTCCCTTGTGATAAATGCACTCACTCAGCAGCTGACAAAAGCTTTGTAAGTTGAATTGTTGGAAATAGTAGAGGAGAGTTCATTGTTTAGAGTGGCTGTGGGGCAAACCTTGTTTTAAAGTAAGTTATTCAGGAGTATATATCACCTCCTGATCTGTATATTGGAGTTTGCTGTCCAGGGTGTGTTCACTTATGCACACTGGTGTGCTGAGATACACAGCACAAGAAGGCCAAAGTACACCAGCCGTCAATTCCTGTGCACTGCTAAGCCAGGGAATGGGCACCTCTGCTGAATCAATTTATCCAACAAACATTTGCTGGAAACCCACCTTCTGCTAAATCCCAAGGGCACAGTGCTGGATAGCACACACATCCTGCCTCCAAGGGCCCCACAGTCTAGTGACCAGAACAGGAAGGTGCACAGCTGCCCACAGCACAGCATCATAGGTGCCTTGACTTGTGTAGACGGTGATTAGTTCTAGTCTCCGGATGTTGGACATCCCATCAAGACAGTGGGTATGTGGTTTCCCCTTCCCCAAACTGGCCTTCACTAGGATCTGTGTCTAATGTTAGAAGGGTTGCACAATAGCATTATGAACTAGTCATAAATTGTGCTGTCTGGTGATTAAACAAAATTCATTCAGCTGGGTATGGTGGTACATGCCTATAATCCCAGAGACTTGGGAGGCTGAGGCAGGAGGATTGCAAGTTCAAAACCAGCCTTAGAAACTTGACCCTAAGCAACTTAGCGAGACCCTGTCTCAAAATTAAAAAAATAAAAAGGAAGGGCTGGGGATGTAGCTCAGTGGTTAAGGGCCCCTGGGCTCAATCTCCAGTATACACATATTAAAAAAAAAAAAAAAACTGTTCAGAAAAAAAATGCAGATGCAGGTTCTCCTATTGACATATGTCACTATAATGGTAAAAGCTCTTAGTAAAATACTTAGTTCATTTTCCTCTCCAGTTTTGTGCTAGTGTCAAAATAATTTCATACAACAAGGCACAGATGGGGTTCCCTAGTTCCACTGACCTCTGTTGGATCTGTAGCTGGGAGAGTATTCAAAAGTCAGGCAGGGTCATGATTGGTCTCATAATTATCTGAGCTTCTAATCAGCATACTTTGGTAGAGGAAGCTTCATGGGACCCAGAATTATTTTCGGGGAATGAAGTTGGGGAAGTTAAGAAATGGCATTGGAGGACTAAGGGATAAAAGAACTTTGAATGAAAGTCTGGGAAAAGTAGATTTGGGAAGAGCCTTCCTGATGGGATTCATCCACTGCTGGGGGAGGCAGTGGACTTGCTATTATTAACAGAGGCCAAGCATCGGTGTGACAACAGTCATGGGTTCCTAAAGTGGGTGGAAGGTTGGATCAGATGGGCTCTATGACCCTTTGTGCAAGAAAGTCATAGCTCTACTTTCAGTTGATGGACCCAACCTGGGCTAGCCATTTTATCACTAAGTTGGAAAGAAGGACCAGTTCTCGGAGTTCTGGCGGCCCACCGAAGAGGAATCCCAGACCCATAGCACTGTCTTACAAGCGAATGAGCATAGTCTTGGGAGTTGGACCTTTAGATCCACCAACTCTGATGACTCGGAAGTTCCTTCAATCTCCAACAGTGGAGACTAGTGAGGCTGGTTTGTCTTGTTCTAATTATTATTTAGATTACTATTAGGCTCATTCCTGGGCAAGGCTTGAATCAAGTCAAACCTGATAATTAATTGAATTAAGGTTATATAATCATATTTGGGCATTTAAATACAAAGCAATTATGTCGGAGCCCAAGCATCTAGTACACAAGGAGGGAGTTCTAAGTGTCAGGAATGTATGCTAACGCCCAGAGCCTAACCCCCAAAGTGGAGGGTGAAGCCCTGCAGGGTAGTCCTGTTTCCGGGAGGTTGTTGTAATCATTTCTGCTCTGGGCACATTCTCAGAAGATGCTGGGAACATCTCAAACAAAAATGATATCCACTTTATCCCGGAAGGTGGAACCCCTTATATTTGAAACATGTCTCTCTGTATTCTTCGGCTTGGCTTATAAATATACTGTCAGAATCAGCAGGAGACATCGCAAGAGGCCTCCTGACCTTTCCAGTTATCACTTTTCCCATATTTTCTCTCTCCATAGACATACACCATAAGGTCTGCATAGTTATGTTTTTTCACTTGGACCTCTTTCTAGTTACCAGTCTTGACCACAGTGTCTCCTAATCTCAAATGTTAGCCCTCTGTACATCATGAAAGGAAAACAGGGAAGACAGTGGAAAAGTTAGTGACAAGTTTATCCAGGACAGGCAATGTACAGCAATCATCAGGAAGAGGGAACTGGGCTTGAGTTTGAAGTGTTTGCCACTAAACTGTCAATACTTAGCCAGGCTTGGGCTGGGTCTATGGCTCAGTGGTAGAGCGCTCGCCTACCATACATGGGGCACTGGGTTCAATCCTCAGCACCACGGAAAAATAAAAAATAAAGATATTGTGTCCATCTAAAGCTAAAAAAATAAATATTAAAAAGGAAAAAGACTTAGCCAGGCTCAATAACCTCAAAGGGCCCATTGGCTCCCCTTTCTGCCCTTTTCACTTGAGAGACCAGATGCTCAGGCTATTTTTTTTTTCAGTGTTAAGAGCTGGCATGGTGATGCACACCTGCAATCCCACTGACTTGGGAGGCTGAGGCAGGAGAAGTTCAAGGCCAGCCTGGATGATTTATCAAGACTGTGTCAAAATTAAAAACCAAAAAACAAACAGCTGAGGCTGTAGCTCAGTGGTAAAGCACTCCTGGATTCAATCCCCAGTACTGAGGAAAGAAAGAAAGAAAGAAAGAAAGAAAGAAAGAAAGAAAGAAAGGAAGGAAGGAAGGAAGGAAGGAAGGAAGGAAGGAAGGAAGAGAAAAGAAGAACGAACTTGCCTTGAAAGCCTCACAGGTAGATGCCATCACAGCCAGATGCTATCTCATCTTGTCTGTGTCCTCCCTGTCCTTGCCCCCCACCCCATGTTGGGATCAAACCCAGGCCCTGGGGAAAGTTAGGCCTGCACTCTGCCACTGAGCTATGCTCCAGCCCCACTGTCTGTATCTCTTACCTGAAATCGTCAGTCTACCTCTGAACAGGAACATTCTAGGAGGAATTTCATCCTCATCACCCTCCTGGGGGGTGAACCTGAGCAGACTCAGAGTTATAAAAGTCAGAAAGAGGCCACTTGTGCAGCAGGTGGGGTCCTTGAGGCTGGTTTCATTGTAAATGTATGGCTAAAATCTGTTGCTGTGCTTAATGGCCCCGCATACAGCTTCTGGCCAAAGGACACTGACTTCAGCAAGGCCAAATGAGCGAATTTTTTTCAAATAGGCTTTGCTAGACCCATGGAAGGCTGACTCTAAGCCTGACTTTGGATTACCCTTTTCTAGCCAGGACTTATATTAAATGATTCTATTTGGAACCAGTGGTTCTGATAGCCACATTTTTTCTTCATGTGGCTTCTCATGTTTTGAAACTCAGCTATCAGGGACTCCTATTTATTTCAGAAAGACCTTTCACCTGCTTCCTCCCAGGGCATCTGTGGGGAAGATAAACCCACGACATCTGGCAAGCCTGGCAGGAGTTTTAAGTTCAGGTAGAATGTGGGTGTTAGCACAGCAGGGTAGAGCTGAGAAAACATTCCAAACCAACCCTTTCACATCAGGGACTCAACCCCTAGGGAATCACCAAATATAAGGGAACAGTCTCCCCTCTCAGAGGGAAGTTCAGGGCAAAGGCTCCTGTGAGCCAGAGATCAAGGAAGGCAGAGGCTCAGCCTGGTCCAGCTCATTCACTTGATGAACTTCCATAAACAATGCTCTGGGACACCTTATCTGGGAGTGATAAGGTCACTGTGTCACTGTGACCAAAATATCTGACAAGAACAACTTAGAGAATAAAAAGTATTTTGAGCTCACAGTTTCAGAGATGTAGTCCATGGTGGGTCAACTCCATCGTTCTGGGCCTTAGGTGAGATAGAACATCATGGTGGAACAATGTGGTAGAGGAGCACTGCTCCATTACTGGCAACCAGAAGCAGAGAGGGGACAGAGAAAGGACCATAGGGAAGATGAAGACGACATTTTCAAGGTCATCCTCCCAGGGACCCCCTGCCAAACCATGACACATCTGCCTATAGTTACCACCCAGTCAGGATAGATTGATTAGGTTACAGCTCTAGTAATCTAATCTTTTCACCTCGAATACTCCTGAATTAACACAGGAGCTTTTGGGCAAGACCTCAGATCCAAACCATAAGAGATGGGGACTGTAAGCTCCCAAAGGATGCCTGCAGATCTGAATGGTGGACTGCAATTGTGGCTGAAGGATAATGGTCTCCAGCTTAAACTTATTTGTATCCTTTAGGACTCTGACCACAAGCTATTTTCAGATGATACAGATCCCCAAGGTGCACTTGCCTTCTACCTATGTCCCCTCCGAGAGTGACTCCTGACACAGGACCATACAGGGAAGTGAAGCTTTTCTCTAGGGATGTCATTGGGAAATCCAAACTTCCCAGAAGGGAGAGGCCGTGCCTGGAACTACAGACTTCCTAGTGTATCCTGTTCATTATTCTCTCAGATCTTTGGGCAGAGAAAAAAAGCCTTTATAATGGTGGGTATTCTACCAGTAAGAAGAAACGTGCTTTTCCAGTTATGAAATCTGGCTCTTGTCATTGCTAGTTTAAAGTACACAGTGCCGTTTCAGTTTCTGAAACTGGAGGTGGCTAGATCCAGAGTTCAAAATGTCTAAGTGATTGGCAACAGATGTTTAGAAACAAATGAGAGAAGAGTATTAGGGCCATGGGTCTGTCATTGCTCTCCCAGCAGTGCTTGGAGGTCTTGGGTTTCATAAAAGGTAACCATAGTTCCTACTTTTAAGGGAAGTTGAGTCTGATGGTACTTTTTCCAGCTTGGTGTTCCTGCATCTCCTTATTTCCTAATCTAATATGTCTTTCAAGACCCTGCTCAAATACCACCTCTTTCCATAAACTTCCCATGCTTTGCAATAGCTGTAATTTTCTTATTCCTCCCCTAACTCCCAAAGCACCTCTCTGATGGCCACTTTCCACTTTATATAAAATAGATCACACACGTGTTTTATAAACAAACAAAAAAAGAAAAACTTCAAAAGATTGAAATTTAATAGAGTTTGTTCTCTGATTACAATGGAATTAAATTAACCATCAATAAAATAATTGGGTAACTGTATATCCTTGGAAATTAAATAACATGCTTATATATACTATATATCAAAGAATAAATTTTAAGGGAAGTTAGAAAATACTCTAATTGATAATGAAAATTTAATACTACATTTCAACATTTGTAAAAGAGTGTTTAGAGGAAAATCAATAGCTTTATTTTATAATATTAGAAAGGAAGAGTTTTAAAATGAGTTATCCAAATTTCCACCTTAAAAAATGTAGAAAAAGATAAGAAAATTAAATCCCCAAACTAGAAGGAAATAATAAATATAAAATGAGAAATCAAAATTTTGGAAAACAAGCTATAAAGATTATTTAACAAAGTAAAAAATTGGCTCTTATAACATTTCATAAAACTGATAAACCCTCTAGAAAAATTGATCAATTAAAAAGAAGGGAGAAAATACAAATTATTAATATAGGAATGAAAGGGGATAGCATTATCAACCTATAGGTATTATAATGATAGTAGGAAAATGATATGAACAACTTTATGATAATAAAGTCCATAACTTAGGTGAAATGAGAAATTCTTTAAAGAACACAAATTATCAAAATAGACACAAGAAGAAATAGAAAATTTAAATAACCCAAATTTTATAGAGAATTTAACTTATCAAAAACTGTCTACAAAGAAAACTCCATATTACATGATTTCACTTGTGAATTCTACTGAACATTTAAGTGGGGGAAATACAAATCTTGCATAAATTCTTTCAAAAAGAGAGAAGAGAAATTTTTCAATTCACTTTATGAGGTCAGAATAACTCTAATACAAAAATCTGATAAAGCGGCTTAAAAAAATGAAAATGACAGATGAATATACCTGTGAGCATAGACACAAACATCCTTAACACAATATTAGCAAATGGAATTCAGCAATTCATAAAAATGATAATGCATCATAACCAAGTGCGTTTATCTCAGGATTGTAAGATTGAGTTGTAATTTACACTATTAACAGAAGAGAAAAACTGTACAAATATCTCAGCAAAAACAGAAAAGGAAAATAAAAAAATTCAATGCCTATTCATGATAAAAACTCTCAGAAATCTAGGAGTAGAAAAAAAATTTCCCCATCTGCCACAGTCTGGCTGGGCAAAATAACCGGGAGCTGACAAGCAACTTGAAGGTTGAAGTGGGAACTGCTTTATTGCGCGGGAACTCAGCGGGAACTGAGAGGTAGCGGGAACCTAAGGTAACAGGAACCGCCTTATTGCGGGACAGCAGAGGTATATATACCTAACTGATTACACACAGCTTGACTCAATTAGCATCATCTAGATACAGCAGTCAGCCAATAAGGAATCCTCACCATCTTAATGGCTTGGTGGTGTTGCCTCACAAACCACTCCTCCTGGCAAACTGCTAGGTGCCATCTTGACTTGATTTGCGGTCCCCAACACCCATCTAGTAGAATATATCTATGAAACTCTACATATAAACAATAGTGAAATATTGAATATTTGTATCCTAAAACTAGGAAAAAGGAAACGTTGTCCACAGCTAATATTAGTACTCAATCTATCTCTTAATAGATTAATAGATGGAGGTCTTAGCCAGTGCAATAAGAGAAGAAAATAAAAGAATTAAAGATTGGAAATAAATAATAAACTGTCTTTATTTGCAGATGACAGAATTCTTTGCATAGATGATCCTAAAGATAGAGGGGTAATATTGGAAAATAAATTGCATTTCTACAAATAATTGGAAAATAAAATTCAAAATGTAAAACATTGAGTAATTAATTTAGTAAAAGATGTGTGATATCTTCATATTAAAAAAGAGAAAGAAGACCTACAAAATGGAAAGATGCCAGTCATGGGTTGGAAAATTCAATATTGTTATGATGTCAAGTTTACTTAAAGTGACCTTAGGATTCAACACAATCTTAATTGCAATCCTAACAGGCTTTTGTAGAAATCAACAGGTTGATCCTATAATTTATATGAAAATACAAAGGGCTTAGAATAGCCAAAAAATTCTGGGGGAGGGGAAGACAAAGTTGGAGGACACACATCACCTGATCTCAGTACTTACTATGAAGCTACTATAATCACAGTAGGGTGTTATTTAGGTAAGGATATACAAATAGGTCAGTTGAACAAAATAAAGAATGCAAAAATAGACCCATAAATATAAAATTTATTGATTTTTTATGGAGACATCAAGGATTTTCAATGAAAAAAGAAAATCTTTTCAACAAGTAGTTCTAGGATAACTGAGTACACTAAATTGTATAAAATGAATCCCTCTTATACAACACAAAATTTGATTCAAGATGGAATATTGCCCTATATGTAAAAGCTAAAATTTTAGTTTCAAGAGAAAACAGAATATCTTCTTGAAGTTAAGAAACTTTTTATATCAAACAATTCAACTAAATATAATAGGAAAAAAGCAGACTTCATCCAAATTAAAATCTTTAGCTCACTAAAACCAACAAACAAGAATGTTTGGAAAAAATAGGAAAAATAGATATGGGCCCAATGGCACATTGTCTGTAATTCCAGCAACTCAGGAGACCGAGGAAAGAAGATTACAAGTTCAAGGACAGCCTGGGCAACTTGGTGAGATCCTGTCTCAAAAATAAATAATAATTAAAAAAAAAAAAAGCCCTGGGAACGTAGCTCAGTGGTAGAGTGCCCCTGGCTTCAATTCCCAGTATTGGGGGAAGAAAATGGGTAAGCTAAAGAATAGGAAAATATCCATAGTGCATTTTTCTGGCAGAGGACTTATAGCTGGAATATACAAAGGACTCTTATAAATCAATAACAAAAATAACAAACAGCTCAATTTTTAAAATGTGGTCAAAAGACTTGAACAGACAGTTCATGAAATAAGATATATAGCTAGGCACGGTGGTGTAAGCCTATAATCCCAGAGGCTCAGGGGGCTGAGGCAGAAGGATTGCTAGTTTGAAGTCAGCCTCAGTAATTTAGCAAGGCCCTAACCAACTCAGCGAGACCCTGTCTCTAAATAAAATACAAAAAAGGGATGGGGATGTGGCTCATGGTTAAGTACCTCTGAGTTCAATCCTCGGTACCAAAAAAAAAAAAAAAAAAAAAAAAAGATATAAAAATGGCAAAAAGCACATGATAATATGTTCAATATCATCATCATCTGGGAAATACATATTGAAAGCCCCAAATATGGAGCAACTAGATCTCCTGCACATTGGTGATTGTAAAAATGGGTATGACCACCTCAGAAAATCTTTTGATGATGATCTCATTTAATGTAAACAAGACATACCCTTTAACTCAATAAATCTACTTGTGGGTATTTACTTGAGAGAATTAAAAACATCCAAAAGAAATTATGTAAAGATGTTCATGGAAACTTTATTTATAATGGCCATTAGACTGGAAATAACCCAAATGTCTATTAACAGGATGGGTAAATAATAGTAGTATAATCATACAATGAAATACTACTTAGCAATCTCCACCCCTTCACTCACATATATACACACATTTATATTTGTTTTTATTCCTAAATTTCTATCTATGGAAAACTGTGCATTCACACTGATGTCTACAATTCCAATCCAGTCGCCACAAGTGTCATTTTTCTCTCTTTCCATTCTCACAACTCCTTGCTCCAACAGGAGCTACTCTTAATATACTTATTTAGTTGATCAGCCCTCCCGTGTATACTTGATCTCCCATCTGTACCACCATCTGGATGCTCAGGCTCTGACACTGCACACTGAGCTGTTCCCCCAATATGGACACTCTGCTTACCCCACCATATTGAACACACTGCTCCTGGCCACTGCAAGTCTCCCACTGTGGACACCTGCCTTGCCCTGTCCCTCTTAATGACTATAGAATGAAATGATTCTCAAAGGAAAGGGAAGAGACTAGACAAGGAAAGGAACGCATGGCTCTTATTTATTATTTTATAACTTAAGCTCATTCTTTTTTTTTTCTAAATCACATGCTAGAACCCTCAACTTTTATAATAAAGTGGGGTAGACAGAAAGACAGTTCTCTAAGATAAATATTCTTGTTCTCAGGACATTTAGTCAAACAACTGCTGATTTTTAAAATAACAATATTTGTTTGTTTTCCTGTCAGTGCTATCAATAGTCTTTCTTTGGGCCAAATGCTTTATTCACTGTAGCTCCTCTGAACTAGGTTATCCTTGGTTTCCTTGATAGGGCAGGTGATGAGGCCATTAGTGGAGTTCGGGAGTTGAGTGTCTTTGGGGACACGGGGCACTTTGTATGGCCAGTGTGGAAAATGAAAAAGAAGGAGAAAAGGAAAGGGGTCCCTGAGTGGAGCTAGATCCACATTCTTCAAGAATATATTTTAAGACTTTAGCCATCTTATGCATTCCTAATAACTCCACAAAGTCCCTGCCCCCAGCCTGCCTATCTATTCCTGGCCCATCTCACCTGCTTAAGCAGTTTAGGCATCACTTTTGACTCATCAGGTGGGGCTAGTGAAAAGGTGAGTTTGATTTCTTTCTCCTGAAGGTGATTAGAAAAGAGTGCAGGCTCTAGATTCAGAAGGCCCGATCCTGGATCTCCACTCCAATTCACACTAGCTGTGTGAATTTATCTGTTCCTCCACTGCCTCCAGAGGAGAATCACAGTGCCTGTAGGGCTGTGGTGAGGGTTAAACAGAATGGTGTATAAGAAGCATCTTAGAACTGCACCCAACACATAAGTGCTCAGAAATGTTCCTTGTTATTATGAGATCTTACATTTTGATCAATTGACCTTGAAAGAGGCAGAGAAAGTTCTGGCTGAAGCTATGATTGGCCAGTAGCTCATGGCAAGGCTCTAATGTCACTCATTTTTTCAACCTGCCAATGTGTTTTTTTTTTCTCCCCATTATTCTGCCAAATATAAAGAAGGAAAGGCTTAAACTCACTTCTAAGGATGGATCCTGTTGCCTTGGCAACATTTAAGATGCTCATAGCCGCTCCTCAAGGCTCCAGAAAGTTGGATCGGAGCAGCATAAGAGCAGTTGACATTACTCCCAGCTCCTTCAGCCAGCGCTCGTGACCTTAAGGTTTCGCAAGTTCATATTTGTATTAGTCAGGACTTTTCCAGGGTCAACAGACAGAAAAATCAACGAAAATTGTTTCAGCCAAATCGGAAAAGTCAAAGGGTGGATTTGGTAAGTTTGCAGCCACAGCTGGATCTAGTGGCTCCATCCTCAGTTTCTTTGTACCCTTGACTCTTTTTGCTTTTTTTCTGCTGCTTTTCTTTGGTCTCCCCCATTTCAATTCGTATAGAGGATTCTTTCCTGGTCATTTGCATAGACATTCTAGGATTAACTCTGAATTATACTAATTTGGGCCACAAGCCTATCCCTGAATTGCCGTTTTGGATTAGGAATGAAATACACTGATTGGACAGGCCAGGCTTAGGTTTCTACCCTGCAGGGAAAGAAATCATACAGGTGTGTCCCACACCTGTGACCATCCCCATGCACTCTCTGATCATGGTCATTGAATTTGGCCCAACACTACAAGTGGGTTTCCTGGATGAAAACAACAGATTTTTAGTTAAAGGTCTCCCTTTGCCCATCCTGTAAAAGCTATTATTGCATGAGCCTCAGTCCCATTAACACTAAGAGGGAACACAAGGTTCTTGTTCACTTGCAGTTAGATATAAAGATAGAGGCCTCTTATAGCTGTCTGTCCCTTGGGAATATAAGCATGTGTGCATCAGGTGCTGCCAGAGGCCCAACAATATTTCGCTGGTCCTAGCCACAGTGTAAAGAGTAGTTGACTGCTGACTGCATGTGGCTTCTCTGACCCTGGAGTCTGTACCATCTGTGTGCACGATAGGCAGGAGTTCCAAAAAGTTAACACCTCGGCATCCCTGGAGTGGCCCTCCACCTATGATTGATGCAGTTAGTGAAGAAACAGCTCCTTTGATGGGAAAACTCTGGGGCAACTATACTGCATTGGCTTCCAGAGTTCTACAGAGGAAATAACACCATTTTTCCTTGATGGTAATTGGCTTGTGCATGTTCCCATCACTGCCAGCTTTCCCCTCCCTATTTTGGCCTGCCCTTGAGTCTCTGTCTCAGGTCTCTTTCTGGGTAACCAAAGTTAAACCTGAGTCTGCCTTCCCATGTGCGTGTGCATGCATGTGTCCATATGTGTTCACATTTCCATAAAGATTTGTCTGTCCAACTCCTCTCTTTCCCCTGGAGAAAATGCTACTTCATTTTGAGGGTGCTTCTTTCCCTTTCCCAAGAGCCATGTGGTCCAAATGGAAGTTGTCCCTTACATGATTCCACTATTTCAGCCTCAGTGATGGGTCTAGGAGATAAAAAGATAGCCTTAAAAGGGCTAATTAGAATCTTCCCTGAGAATTTTCCAATTGGAATGAGGAGGAAAGGGGAAGAGCCTTTTAGGACTCATTTGCCAAGAAGTAACTCATCCCAGAGTGATGCTTGTGAGTCTAGACTCCTCTTGAGTTTAGTACATCTTCTCTAGAGATGGCAGCTGAAGATTCTCTCATCCGTGAAGGTCATTCTGACATTATGTGCCATCATGTCACATCACTGGTTATGCACCTTTGCTACACCATCCCAGCACACAGCAGATGCCAGGAGGACATGTCATACCTATGTAATGCATGCATGTGGAAAATGACATGTTTGAGAAGCATCATCACCTTCGGGAAACTTTTCCTTCAGATCCCTGACCCAAGAGTAGCCAGGCCAATGCCCTTGGGACTAGACTTTTCTCCTGGTCCACATGCCAAAGAGAACTAATTGTTGGGTGTGTGCAGAAATAAATGCCTCGAGTGTTGTGAATGAACATAGCCATCTTACAAAAGCAAAGTGGCCATGTGAATAAGAAGTCATAAGGGCGGGCTGTCACTCCTGAAAGTCCACCCCAAAGAAAACACATACACATGAAGGAGAATTATAATAAGGAGTGAAAAAAATGGAACAGATTTGTAGATAAGCTTGATAAGTACAAGGACTAGAAGAAATGGAGATAGGGGCTGGGGTTGTGGCTCAGTAGTAGAGTGGTTCCCTAGCATGCACGAGGCATTGGGTTTGATCCTCAGCACCACACAAATGTAAAATAAAGATATTGTGTCCACCTAAAACTTAAGAATAAATATTAAAAAAAAAGAAATGGAGATAGATAATAGGTAGGTAAAAACTTAAAAAATAATTCTGTCAATGATTAGTGAAAATCTGGAGCACAAAATTCTTCTACTATTATTTTAATTTTTCAATGAAAAAATTATTTGAAAAACCACTTTAAATCCTTCTTTATACCTTCCAAACTATCATGTTCAAAACTTTTGGCTCAGTTTCGGCCTCCTTCAGCTCTGCCTCCTTTTCTCTTTCCCAGCCTTCAGATCACGTTAGATTACCCATCAAGTTTCTCCTAAGATCTTACATTCTCCCGATACATACACACCCTGTTTTGTGAGATGAGGCCTCTTTTTGGGTTGTCAGCTCTTTGCTTAGCAAGCTTTTCTCTGGTTTGATAATTTTCTGCTTTATGCTCATAAAAACTACTGGAGCATTTATTATTCTACACAAATAAAAACATCACCACCTTGTCATGGAGACAGGCTCCTCCCCACCTCCAGCCTGTGAGTCTGGTTTGTGCAGCTTGGTGAAGTAGTTTTTAGAAAGTTTCAACCTCACAGAGATAGAACTGGCCTTTTGACATGCCAACACTGAAGACAAAGCTTCTGAGATGGGGACAGATGCTGCAGGAAGATCTCGGCTGTCCAGATTGACTTTGCTCACTGCATCATTATAGATTGATCCAGCTGTTGGAAAACCCAAAATAATAGCAGCTCTAATCAAGCAGAATTTGATTTCATTCTCTGCTAAGCAGTCTGGGACTGATGGTGGGGTTCCGTCATTTTGAGGATCCAAGTTTCTTCTACTTTTTAAAAGATTTGTTAAATTTTGGATATTGGCCTCATCTGCTTTGTCCACAATGGCTCACCACCATATCCATATGCCAGCCAGAGGGATAGAGAAAAGGGGTATTTAAGGGCATGTTCCTCCCTTTAACATCCTACCAGGTACTGTGCCCATCAATCCTGGAACTTTAGGGAGGGCTGCCTTTCAGGGCCACAAAGTGTAGTAGTATGCAAATTCCAGGACCAGAAACACCCTGGCTTTATCACTTACTAAATAGTTAACTTTAGACAAATTATTCATCTATTCCATGCCTCAGATTCATTATCTGTAAAAAGGGAGCTATGATCATAATAATAGTACTTTCACCTCATTGTTTGAGTCTTATATGAGCTATTATGGACAGTGCTAAGAATAGGGTCATTAAATAAGTATTTAATATGTATTAATCTATATTAATTAGCAGAAGTTTTTGCTGCAACATGAGGCAGTGGTGATGGTGGTAATAGGGTGGTAGTGGTAATAGTGGTGATGGTGGTAGTGTGGTGGCAATTATAGTGATGGTGGTGATAGTGATGGTGATCATGGTGGTGGTGGTGGTGATGATGGTGGTCAGAATGATGGTGGCCACTATAAGAACTCAGAAGGACCAGGTCATAGCACATTTAGAAATTTTATTTCCATGATGTATGACCTTGCATTCCAGAGTTAGCTCACTTGGGGCACCCAGGAGACCCTGAAGATGCCCACCTCTGATGAATCCCTCTTGGCTATAGTGGGTTCCTCAACAGAGCCAAGTCAGGGCTGGTAGTTTCAATTCCTGACTGATATGACCCTGAATTGAGCCCAGTGAAGTCACTTCTGAGTCAAGGAAGATGTCACACACCCACTTTGGGATGAGACATTTGGCCCCCAGACCAAGAACAATAGTGTCTACCCAAATCACAAACACAGATGAATAGGACCTGGGATTGTGCCAAACTCTAAATGAACTTCCCTCCTGGGAGAAAAACTCTCTGTATCTTAAGTGAGAAGAAGATAGGGTTGGAATGAAACATTTCAATCCTGTTTCATAGTAACAAGTGAATCAGTTCTGAAAAGCCTCCTGCCTCTAGAAATTTAGATAGAGTATTACAATCCAGTTGACCTTCCTTGAGTGCCTCATTTTATACTACATTTTTTGTGTCCCATGGAGCTTTAGACCCTAGTGAATGCTCCCTTAAAGGCTGACCTAATTTTGCAACAGGGTTCAAGGATAAATTGGCAGACATTTATCACATCCCGGCTCACGTCCCTTGGCTCAGATTTTGCTCTGATCACTGCTGCAACCAGAACCTCACCTTTGCTGTCTCTGCATCTGTGGCATTCTACCACAGGACTCCCTGTCCTTGATGAATGGGAAGCCAGGGAGCAACCACCCAGCCTCCTGGTATAGGCACACATCTGGGAGTTGAAGGGAATAATATCCCTAGAGCAATGGCTATTAATATCCAACGGAATATGGGAAAGAGCCAATAAATTGTCCCCTCTCCCAAGTCTCAGGTAGATGATTCTAAGGTGCCTTCTACATGGTTCCCCAGAAAGTTCTAGTGAGATTAAGCTGCCCACCGTGGTGACTAGCATCATTAAGGACCCTTCAACTGGCTTTCATTCCGCCCTCATTTCATCATTCAATTCTCTCCACTCCGACTGTTTTGATTGACTTCTCCAAATTAATGACTTGGTTTAAAGTCCTTGCCCCAGGCTTTACTTGTTGAAGGAAACCTAGTTCGGACAGGTACACAGAAGGTTCTGGAGCAGGCAAGAGAACAACATTGAGAAGTACAAGATCCTTCTGTTCTTCCCCTCTGCTTTCGGCAGCATGCTAGAAAGAGGGGGAAAGGAGTGCCTGCTTCCACAGCAGTCGAGCCATCTCAGTGCCGAGGATCTCCAAATTTATAAATTCACCTCTTATCTCATCCAAGCTCCAGTGTCATATATGGAAGTTCAGTTGAAGGAGCCTCCTTACAGCTCCACCTAGACTCTAACAGGCAGCTTGAACATAACATAGTCAGAATAAACCCCACACTTCCCTGCCCTTTCTCCAGGTCTCCAGAACTGTGCCTCCTTCAGTTTTCCGATTCCCATCAATAGCACCATTGTTCAGCCATTTGCTGAGGCCCCAAACCTAGGCAACTATTCTATTCCTCTTTTTTCCTTGTTCCTATACGTCTGATCTGTCAGCAAGGCTTTTGGGTTCTACCTGTATATTGTCTTTCATTGATTCTAAGACGCATTTTTCCCACATGATACTGTCTATGAATTCAGAATGCATCTTGCAATCTACAGCATGCCATAGTTTAATTAATGGTGTTTCCTTCCAGAGTGAAATTGGACCGCCCTCTCCATCTTCTCCATTAGCATTCTGATCCAAGCCAGTGGCTCTTCCCTGCACCCCAGCAGCAGCCTGATGACTAATCCCCCTGCTTCCACTCCTGGTCCACTTTATTCTATTCAGCACACAGCAGCCGGAGGACTCTTTTCAAATTATAAATCCATTCAGCCCACTCTCTTGCTCACAGGATTTCAACAGCTTCCCATTATGTTCAGAGTAAGTCCTGACTCTTTCCCATGGTGTATGAGGCTCTGCGTGATCAGGCTTCTCATTTTCTACCATTCTCCCCCACTCCGCTTACATGCCATGCTCCAGCCAAATTCTGGAGCTTTCTTAACTATTCTCAGAATGGGTCAAGCATATTCTTTCTATCTGGAACTCTCTCCCTCTGGCTCACCCTCTTCCCTTTATTCATGGTTTTGTTCAAATACCCACTTCCCCCAGAGAGTCTCCCCTGACCATGCCCACTAGAAGGGTAATCATCTTCCCTTCACTTATTTTCTTTATTGCACTTATTTGAAAGTATGTGGTTTATTGATTTGTTCAATTGTTTATTTTCTGTTTTCCCTACTACAGTGTAGATTCTTTAAAAGAAGATAACTTGCTTATGTTCCCAGCCCCTAACAGATATTGGGTGCTTCATAGACAATGCGTGAATGAATGAACAAATAGAAATCCAAAGTAGTGATGAGAAGGTTGGATCATACAACCCCAGAGGCAGCTTTACACCCCTGTTTGCCCACTCTTTTCTGCAGGAAGAAGGAACCATTGTATCAGCTGCCCCTGCTGGGCGGGGGTATAGAGAAGGCGTGGGTTGTTTCAATTTCTCTCTGAGGTCAACTTAATGACTTATTTATTTATTCATACCCTACCTCATTCCACAAAGGATCAGATGAGGCTCACAGGAAATGTACAGTGCATTAGTGAAATTTAAGTACAGAATAAAATTAGGACAAAGAAAGACTAGGCAGAATAGATTGTCCAGTCTACTGTGTCTTATACACCCAAGAAGTTTGGGGGACAAATGCATCTCTGAGTTTACTGGTGGCAAAAAGCAGAAGACATGAAACTTCCTATGAAAGGAGATGAGAACACAAAAAGGAAAGAGGGACTGTGGCTGATGGAAGGATGCAGGAGGTTACTGTGGGTCCCTTCAAAGAGTTGTGTTGATGGACCCCAACTTCCATTTCTTCTTAGTTCAACATTGATTAGGGAAGGTAGAGAGAAACTTTCTTCTAAGAGGGAAGACTCATGTTGAAAATTCAATTCTGCGAATGGTCACATCTCCTGTAGTGTCCAGCTCTCCAAGCCAGGCCTCAGCAACCCCCGTTGATGGATCCACCTTGGGAAGCCCAGCCTGGGTCTTCTCTCTCACCTCCTCTTTATAGGAGCTGCAGCACTTACACACCACTTTGCAGGTGGATGGAAAGTGGGAGACCCTCCAGCCAGTTCACCTTTGTTTTCTTCCTTAGTATTTACATGTCTGGCATAAACTTCAGCTGAAGCTGAGATTCCCACTCCATCTTCATTTGGTTCATCATTTTGGAACGTGGCAGCTGGCAAGAGTTCAATTCATTTTTTGATCTTTGTTAATTACAGAAGGGCCATTGTTCTAGGAACAGAGTTACTCACCAGAGTGAGGTGAAGTGGCATATCTGGACAGGTCTACCTGGCAGCCCGTCGTCAGGCAGCTGTGACTGGGCTTTGTCTGCTGGTTTCTGACTTACCGATGTTGACTCTCCCTTAACGCAACGCTGCACCAAAGGATGAACAGGTCAAGAGAATCCCAACCCTTTACAGAGCGAATCCTTTCCAGCCAGGCAGAGCAGAGTAGTTTGAGCTCTCCTTGAGCAACTAATCCAATTCCACAGAAATCCCAAGATGTAAATAAAATAAATAGAAGAGGGGGGAGGCCAAAGATCCCCCACTGTGGCTCCAAGGCACCTTAGAAACAGTTTAAAATCATAGGTAATAGAAACTACTCAAAGTCCATCAAAAAAGGAATCAAATAAAATAAACTACACTCGCCATATATTGGAATATATAAATAATAAGTTCAGCAATAAAAAAATAAACTCTGATATTTGCTGCAGCATGGATGAATCTAAAAAAAAATGTTTGATGCAAGAAGATAGTCGTTAAAGAGTAACTAATATATGGTTCCATTTATGTTAAGTTATAAAACCAATTCACGGTGACTGAAGTCAGAATAGTGGTTGCTGTGAGGATGGGCTTAACTGGAGGGAGCATGAGAGAACTTTCAGGGTATCTATGCCTTGCAGGGGTAGTGGTTACACAGTTGTATATATCTGTCCAAACATCAGCTGATACATTTGTGATCTATGCATGATACCCAATGCAAATTTTGCCTTCAAATTTTAAAAAATAGATTGAAGAAGGAATTATTAATATCAAAAGTGAATCCTGATTTGCTGTTTGATTAAAAAAATTGAAACAGCTGAGCGCAGTAATCCCAGAAGCTCAAGAGGCTGAGGCAGGAGGATTGTAAGTTTCAAAACCAGCCTCAGGAACTTAGTGAGGCTCTAAGAAACTTAGTGAGACCCTGTCTTAAAAAAATAAAATGGGCTGGGGATGTAGCTCAGTGATAAAGCACCTCTGAGTTCAATCCCCAGTACCCCAAAATAAATAAAAATTTTTAAAAAGTGTACAACATCTCTTGCTGTGTAAATACTTGTATAAATATACATATGAATATTTATAGCAAGTAAAGTTTTTAAAAATCAGCTAACAGAATTTGTAGGCCCCACCACTTCTGAGTATAAAATGAGATCAAATTTTTCTTTTTCTAAATTAATTAATTAATTTCATACATGACAACAGTGGAATGCATTACATTCATAATTATCCATTCACAGCACAATTTTTTATAACTCTGTATATAAAGCATGTTCACGGCAAATTATGCCATTATACATGAGCTCTCTTATTGATTTCTTTTTGTATTACAATTCTTAATACACCTTTATATCACAATTTATCATATCTCTGTTTGTATATAAGGTATGTTGACATCAAATTCACATCTTCATACATGTATTTTGTATAATGATGAACATCTCCTTCTACATCCATGCTATTCTCCTTCAATTTTCAAAATGAAGGGGGATTTCTGGACTCCAGCTCCTTACCTGCCCCCCATCACTTCTGCCTACCCCAAAGTGTCTTCCAAGAATTTCTGGAAGTCTTTAAATAGATACCACTATTGCCAGCTGGCGACCTGAGCTGGGTTCCCAAAAGCTGGCTATGTCAATAGCTGATAAAACAGCAAAAGAAGTATGCAACACACAGAAATACCTTTTCAAAATCCGGGATGGCTCTCGACCTTAGGGGTCGGTTGGAAAGACAGAGCTTGCACCTGGCTTTTTTTACTTTTATGGGTGGGGTTGCACACAAAGGGAAGTTTGATGGAATATTCTTTCCAAATAAGGCAAGGGGTCAGGTTTCAGGGGGTTGAGTCTAGCTTTGTGATGTCTTGTGGTCAATAGATTGATTGACATCTTGGCAAGTCACACCCATCTCAGGTGCTGTGTGGGAACACAGGGAGAGTGAGAGGAAAGTGCACACGTGTGTTGCATGGCCCAAAGAGCACGCAACAACAGGCCAGTCCTCCCATATGCTCAAATGCCCAGAGCTCACACACACAACCCATCGATGGCCCGTGACAAACCACCATGATGAGCATGATGATGCACACCTGTAATCCCAGCTACTCAGGAGGCTGAGGCAGGAGAACCACAAGTTCGAGGCAAGCCCAGGCAACTTAGTGAGACCCTGTCTCAAAATTTAAAAAAATTAAAAAGTGCTGGGGATGCATCTCAGTGATAAAGCACTTGCCTAAGATGCACCAGGCCCCGAGTTCAATTCCCCGTATCACAAAAACAAAACAAAAACTTAAAAACCACCATACCAGATACCCACAATTCACCTGTGACTGTTACCATACAAAGTCCACAGGACTTCCCGCTCCCTTTCAGCTACTTCTGGCTATAGTTCCTACCCTTCAAGCCACAAAAGGGAGGAGGAACATGTTTCCCAGTGCCACTGGGACCACAGCGGCCAGTTCCCAGAGGTTTCCAGTTCTAGGCAGGGGCAAGGAGAGAGCTTTCCTGTCATCCTCAGATCCAGACAGGTGGATCTGCCCTTCACAGGACTGCTCTGCTTTGGAACACCATTCTGGAAATTTGGGGTAGTTCCTGATATCTGTGGCTGGGGCCTTGCTTCCAAAAGGAAGTCTTCCTTTGGTGAATGGACTGCTCCTCTTGTCTGGTGTAGAACTGTCATCAAGGATCCTGGGAGACTGAGTCTCTGAAAAGGTGCAGACACACTTACTTGGAGCGATCCTTATTTGCATTGGTCTAAGCACAAGGTCAGGCTTTTGGGGAGCCCGTGCTCAACTGCTGGCTTGCATTGAAACTATATGCTGATTCTTTCCCACATGTGTTTCCCCTGTAGTGACACTTCCAGCACACAGCACCTGAGGGCAGCAGAGTTAGAGCCTGGTACCTTATGTGCACCCCCATGATAGAACCCAGGTTCCACAGGATCTTGGCCACATGTCAAGCTGACCTCCCCTGGGTGGTCTTGCCTATCTTCTTGAGGAATTTAAGGCAAATCATGATGTCATGCTCTCCCAGGTCAACTTCAAGGCTTCTAGGACAGGATGGCCTTTGTTGCACATATGGGGACAGTCTTTTGGTTCTGCCCCAGGCTTCTGCTGGTGGTAGTATTTGGAAGGCAGGGGTACAGTGGACATTGAGAAAGATCACATTCTAGGAACACAGCATTTAAGGACTAATGAGTTTAAGAGAAAACAAGATTGGAAAATGTTTTTCTATGCTTTTTCTATGAAATTCTTATCAGTAAATTTAAGGTGATTAGAAAACAAATAACAATTCACATTCTCTGCACACTCTGGGTAGAATCCCATCAGTGATCAAGGAAGCCCAGGACAGCCTTTGAGTGTGTGACTGGCAGCCAGGCAGCAGAATGTATGCGGCAGAGTCATGAGTATCATAAACAGAACTGTAGAAACAGCACACAGGGAACTGCAGAGGTCAGAAGATCTACACCATTTAAATATGAGTGGGTTCCAAAGGGCCATGAAACTGAGGGCAACAATAATTGCTTCCTGTTAGTCCATTATAGAGGTTCTTCAGGAGCCCTGGCTGAACAATAACCACATACAGAAATAACTCTTTTCTATCCTTTCTTCTGAATATTCATTAATATATATGTAACTCAGACCCATGAGTCTTGTAATCTATTTTATTTATTTATTTTTTAAATGTTACAGTTATAGATGAACACAAGATCTTTATTTTGTTTATTTATTTTTATGTGGTGCTGAGGATCGAACTCAGTGCCTCAACGTGCAAGGCAAGCGCTCTGCCACTGAATCACAACCCCAGCCCTTGTAATCTATTTTATAATCAAGTGGTTTATATACAGAGACCCCATAAAAATTTTTCCTGGAATTCTCACATCCTTAGGGTAGCCCTGGTATCTTTCATCTGTGCCAAACTTTCTCTCTTGGCTCTAAAAGAAGCCACCCATGGTCCAGGCCCTTAGTCTCTCCTAAAACCATTCCTCACCTTCTGCAAGCAATTTTCAGCACCAAAAAGCCCACTCTGGGGGAGATGGTCTCTAAACCAAGAAGAATCCTCCCCAAAGATGAATAGAAATTTCCTCCTCCCAAGGTTAAAAACTGCTGGCGCCTTTAAACAATAGTCCTTTTCCAGGCTTTCAGTCCCCACTGTGTACCCGCCTGCCTCCTTTATTTTCATTTCAGTCCTTAACCTGTTACATCCAGGCTAGGCCTAGCCATTGTGTGTATGAGGAATGGGTACGGACAGGCTTTGGAGTCAAAACTTATTTCAAAAACCAATCACAATATTTTAAGATATGTAACCTCAGACATGGTACTCAACTGAAGCTTCAATTTCCTCTTGCAAAACACAAGGACAATTCTCTTTCTTCTGTGCACAGTTTTGAGAATTAAATGTTTCACATTAAAGCACTTAGTACAGAGCCTGGTGTGTGATGCTAGACATGCAGTTTCTACAGGTTTCTTCTCTTTCTTCTCTTTAGCAGCAGCAGCAGCAGCAGAAGTTTGAATTGATCATCTGCAGGTGATGTTTACATGTTTGGACCATGAAAAACACACTTTTCCCAAAGGTGCATTATGTTTCCTGGGACCCCCTGAACTAGATGCTAGAACAAGAGCCAGGTTGCAAGATCGAGGACCCAGACAAATCTTTGTTGTCAAAACCTCCTGAGACAGAAGCAGAAAAACCACAGCCAGTTTAGAAAGTTCAAACCAAAGTTCACGAAACATTCAAACGACTGCTAATGAAGGCCCAATGAAGAGAAAGTAATTACAATTTGGGGAGATAGACTTTTCCTGCAACATGGAGTTCTCTGATCCAGTCATGCAATATTTCCCTGTGACTGGACAGAAGACAGAATGTTGAGATCTAAAGTCCCAGCAACTCTCATTAGCTTGGCACTTGGAGACTTGCAAAGTGCTTCCACAATACTTGGTCCTGCACTCTATGGGTCAAGCCGACAGCGTGTTACCCTCACCCCTGGGACCACCTCCACCCTGGGGTCAAAGTGCCATTCTTACTGCTCCAGCCTCTGCCCAGCATCCAGTCCCTGCTCTTACCTTAGCTATGAGCCAGCCCAGGAGAATAAGGAGACAAAACAGCCCTGAAGCTACAGGGCTACAATAGGAAAGCAGAGGCCCAGGAGGACACGGCTAAAGAGATAATAGTGCTTTGAAGACTTCATAAGAAAGATGCTCTCTGTGCTATTGAAAATAAATTAGGGGGTCGTGATAGGTACAGAGAGCAACCAACTCGCTTCTTCCTGAGCCTGGCTGCAAACTGGGTCACAGAAAAGTTAGTGAATCTTGGCCTTGGAAGGAGCACTCCAATCTCCCTGCCATGGAAGAATGAGTAATAAATGAGTAATGGGGTGCCGCAGTCCAGCTGCAGCAAAATAACCGGGGGGTGACGAACAACTTGTGTACGTTGATACAGCAGGAGTGGGAGCCGTTTATTGCAGGACAGAAGCAGTATTTATACATTCCACACAGCTTATCTAATTAGCATAAACTAGATACATCAGTCAACCAATCTCCATACTTAATGGCTCGATTTTGTTACTTCTCAAACCACTCCCTCTGGCATTTTGCCAGGTACCATCCAGACTTGTTTACGAACTCTAACATTCCCCTGGCAAAATGCCAGGTGTTATTTTGACTTGTTTACAGACTCTAACAATGGGGGATGTCCCTCTGGTCACTCATTTATATGCCCCTTGATGCTCACCACTCCTGATCCATGGAGGACCAGCTCCAGTCACCAGCTGGGTCAGACAGCTGCATGGGACACCTCTTTATGTCTTCCATGGTGGTCCTATTCTTGTCTGCTATGGCAGTGAAAGGAAAGAAATTCCCCTTCATATAACAGCTCTGGGAGGTGACCATTACAATCTCCTAATTTGTTTTTTAGTCTAAGCACACAGCTCCTTCCACCATCCTTAATATTATACAATATCCTCAATCCCTTAGCATCCTAATTGTGTTTTTCTGGACATGTTTTGGTTTGTCAGTGTCCATCTGTGGCAGATACCATCATTGGATAGCCCAGCAGACATTTGCAATCTTTTCTCCTTGGCCACCCACTACCCCATGGAAAGAATGGAAAACTAAACACCTCCTTTCCCAATTTTCCCTGTAACTAGGGGTGGTCCTGGGAAACTGTTCTAGCCAATGACACATAAAAGAGACCTAATGGGGGTATATGGAAAAGGTTTGGCTTTTTAAATGGAAAATGAAGATGCTACTGCTGAGAGCCACGGCCGAGTCTGTATGGCCCCTGGCATTTTGCCAACAGTATTGATTGACAGGCGAGGCATTACTATCCGCCTCTGCCGCAACTTTTGAGTTCTCGAACTATTTTGGAGTTCTCATGGGGATTTCCGGGGATTCCCCGAGAGTTCCCATTGGTTGGGGAAGTGCAGGAGGAGGGATTTCCGGGAGAGATATTTCCGGCTGGGGGTTCCTGGACAAGCCTCCTGGCGCGTTCGGGAGGATTCCCCGGGAGCTGTGTGAAGTGTTTTCCTGCAGTTTAAAAATAAAGTTTGTTCCTGCTTCAGTGGCTCGTGATTTGTGCCCAGCCAGACTGCGGCATTTGGTGGCCCGTACGGGGAACGTCTGAAGCTTCGGGGTAAGTGAAATTGCTTGCCCCTAAGGGAAGGCGAGAGAATGGGCGACCATTTTAAAAAACAATGTGTTCTTGTTTTGATTTGTTTTGTGTTTGTTTCAAGCTGCCTATCCCTAGAATTTTCTCAGGCAGATTGGGAAAAATGGTTGGCTCAAGGTTTGAAGTTGTTCGCCCCTGAGGAAGAGATAGAAATAGACCACAAATGCACATGTCAAGAAAATAGGAAAATTGATACAACGATTTTTTGTTCCGTTTTTGTTTCATCCTGTTTCGGTTTTGTTTTGTGTTATCTTACTGGGTTGCGTTATCTTTATAACAGATTAGAAATTAGTAAAAAACAAACTGAAAGAGTGTTAAGTAAATTGTTAGAGGTTCAGACCATGGAGAAAGACATTTTAGATCAAGCAAAAGAGAAGGTCTCTCAAGCTAGTCAGACAGAGGAAGAAAATTTAAAGGAAGAAAGCTTAGAGGAGAAACAGCTATTAGGGAAAAAGCTACAACAGGAGGCTGCTACTAACACCGTTCTATCACCAGAGGGCGTAATTCAACCAACAGCTCCCCCTATGGAGATAGCTGAGTGGCCCTCAAACCCCGTAGTTGATAGATGGGATCCTGAGACAGGACCTCAAAGATTAGCATGCCCTGTACTTGAGCAGGCAGGAGGGCAGCGAATTCACCGTGCTTTAGATTTCAAAACAGTGAAGCAGTTAAAGGAGGCTGTAACAACCTATGGTCCTCAAGCACCGTTCACTGTAAGCATGGTCAAATCCATTACCAACTTGGACATGACGCCAGCAGATTGGGCTAGTATGTGTAAATCTGTGCTAAATGGAGGACAATATTTGTTATGGAAGGTTGCCAATGAGGAATTTTGCAGGGAGACAGCTAGACGAAATGCAGCAGCCGGTTACCCTCAAAGAAATCTAGATATGTTGTTAGGAAAAGGGCCTTATGAGGGTCAACGGCAACAAATTGAATATGATCCTGGCGTATACGCACAAATTGCTGTAGATGCGGTTAGGGCATGGAAAACTTTACAGGGGCATGGAGGTTTACAAGGTCAATTATCTAAGGTAATACAAGGAACTAATGAACCTTACGCTGAATTTGTAGATAGGCTTATTCAAGCAGCTTCCAGAATTTTTGGGGATACAGAACAGGCAATGCCATTTATAAAACAACTGGCTTATGACCAAGCAAATCGTTGTTGCAGAGAGGTCATTAGACCATGGAGACATGAAGATTTAAACACATATATTAAATTATGTAGAGACATTAATGAACAAGGGCAAGTCTTAGCAGCAGTACAACAGGCTTTAGATGCCAGGCCAAAAACATGCTATAATTGTGATCAAACAGGACATTTTAAAAGGAGTTGCCCCATAGGAGGAGGGTTTAACAAAGCTAGATATCAAACGAATAGAATACCGGGTATTTGCCCACGATGCCGTAGAGGGAAACATTGGGCTAATGAATGCCGTTCTCAAACCACCATAGAGGGTATTCCGTTATCAAAAAACAGACAAGGACCAAGTGTTTACCCACGATATCGTGGAGAAAGGCATCGAGCTCCATTGCCAAAAAACGGACAGGGGGGCCCAATGCTCCGGGGCCCACGACCACAAATGTACGGGGCACTGGAGGAACCCAGAAACACCATGGAGGAACCCAGCAACACCATCAGGGTAGTGCCCAGGACACATTATCCATCAGATCTCTCATCAGACGAACCAGAGGAAGCGCAGGGTTGGACATCTGCGCCTCCGCCAGAGCAGTACTAACTCCAGAGATGGGAGTTCAAATCATTCCCACAGGAGTAAAAGGACCTCTTCCCCAAGGAACAGTAGGCTTATTGTTAGGACGCAGTTCTTCTACTCTAAAAGGACTTATGATAAGTCCCGGGGTAATTGATCCCGATTATGAAGGTGAAATAAAAATTATAGCTAGCTCTCCAAAGGGTATATCAGTAATTTCACCAGGAGATAGAATAGCACAGTTATTAATAATACCCAGCCTACATGATAAATTTTCCAGTAGTACTATAGAAAGAGGTTCCAGGGGATTAGGCTCCACAGGTGTAGATTGGGCTATGCTGTCTTTAAATTTAGATTCTCGTCCCATGCTAAAACTAAATATTCAAGGACATGAATTTAATGGACTACTGGATACAGGTGCAGACCTTAGCATCATATCTCGTCAAGAATGGCCAAAACATTGGCCGTTACAACAAGCCACTCAAACGCTTCGAGGCCTAGGAGTGGCGACTAATCCCCATAGAAGTGCAATGGTATTAGATTGGAAGGATCCTGAAGGATGTGAAGGAACTATACAGCCATATGTATTGGATCATCTTCCTATAAATTTATGGGGACGAGATGTCCTAGATCAATTAGATTTGACATTAACAAATAACATCAATCCAAATGCGCCCACTATTAGGGCTAGACAAGGTTTCAGGAAAGAAAAAAGATTAGGAGAACAAGGCATAGCAGCACCAATTCAGATAGATCAGGGAATAAATAGACATGGACTGGGTTTTCAGAAGGGGTCACTGAGGCAATAAAAATTACTTGGAAATCAGATAGACCAGTATGGGTTCCTCAGTGGCCCCTGACTAAAGAAAAGATACAAGCAGCCCATGACCTGGTCAAACAACAATTAGCGGAGGGACATATACAACCTTCCGTATCTCCTTACAATACTCCCATTTTTGTCATTAAAAAGAAATCTGGTAAATGGAGATTATTGCAAGATTTAAGAGCCATTAATAATGAGATGGTTATTATGGGACCTGCTCAATCAGGGATTCCTCAATTGTCTGCTTTGCCAAAAACCTGGTACGTTTTAGCTATAGATATTAAAGATTGTTTTTTTTCAATTCCAATTCATCCTGAGGATAGTCCACATTTTGCATTTACTATCCCTGCACTGAATCATGAAGGTCCTGATCAGAGATATGAATGGAAAGTACTCCCTCAAGGGATGGCTAACAGCCCAACTATGTGTCAAATTTATGTTAACAAAGCAATCCAGCCACTTAGAAATCAAAATCCTAAACTACAAATATTTCACTATATGGATGATGTATTATTAGCACACAAAGATAAAAACACATTGCTAGAATGTTATGCCACACTTACAAATTTATTAAAAAATTATAATCTAGAGATAGCAATAGATAAAGTACAATTAAATTTTCCAATTAATTATTTAGGAGTTCTATTATCCTCAACCATGGTCCGTCCACCAAAAATTCAAATACGAGTAGATCAACTCAAATCACTTAACGACTTTCAAAAGTTATTAGGAGACATAAATTGGATAAGGCCTTATCTAGGCATACCAACAGGAGAGTTGGGACCTTTATTTGATATCCTAAAAGGTCCATCAGATCCAAATTCACCCCGCATGTTAACGCCTGAAGCAAGAAAGGCATTAAAAATTATTGAAACATATATGGAAAATATGCATTTGGATAGAATTGATATAACTTTGCCTTTATTATTTATTGTAATACCAACAAAAAATATTCCTACAGGAGTATTTTGGCAAGAAGGTCCATTATTGTGGATACATTTATCTTATTCTCCTAACACTATTCTTACTAGGTATCCTGAGGCTGTAGGACAATTAATACTCAAAGGAATAAAAGCAGCAAAGGGAGTGTTTGGAATTTCTCCCAATAAAATTATTACTCCATATACTATGGATCAAATTGATGAGTTAGCTAATGAGTTAAATACTTGGGCAATAATCATGTGTAAATCTAATGTTTCATTTGATAATCACTTACCATCTAATCCTTTGTTGTCTTTTTGGTCTTCGCATCCTGTAGTTTTTCCAAAAATGACAAGAAAAACCCCTATCATGAATGCTCCAAATGTATTCACTGATGGGTCAAATAATGGTACAGCAGCAGTAGTTACCCCTGATCAAACTTTTACATTTTTAGTACCCAAACAATCAGCTCAAAAGGTAGAGCTTAATGCAGTTTTACAAGCTTTTGTGATGTTTAAAGATTCTGTATTTAATTTATTCTCTGATAGTCAGTATGTAGTTAATGCTATAGTATCCCTTGAAGATGCTGGCAGGATTTCCCCTTCCTCTACTGTTTTCTCTTTGTTTTCTGCTATACAAAGTGTAATCTGGGACAGAAAAGATCCATGCTTTATAGGACATATCAGAGCACATACAGGATTGCCTGGAGCCCTTAGTTTGGGCAACGATTTAGCAGATAAAACTACACATGACATACATATTTTCTCTACACTAGAAGAAGCTACACATTTTCATAAAAGGTTCCATGTCAATGCTAATACTTTACAAAAGCGTTTTAAAATAACTAAGGAACAAGCTAGACAAATAATAAAACAATGTCAAAATTGTGTGACCTTTTTACCACAAGTTAATCTTGGAGTCAATCCTAGAGGACTGATACCTAACCATATTTGGCAGATGGACGTCACACACTTGCCACAATTTGGAAAATTAAAATATTTGCATGTTACAGTTGATACTTCTTCCGGATTTTTGATGGGCTCCCTTCATTCCGGAGAAAAAACTAAAGATGTTATAGCTCATTGCTTACAAAATTTTGCCACTGTGGGCGTTCCAAAACAGTTAAAAACAGATAATGGTCCTGGTTATATTTCTACCTCTTTTAAACAATTTTGCTCATCATTTGGCATTACTCATATAACAGGAATTCCATACAATCCACAGGGACAAGGCATAGTTGAAAGAGCTCATCAAACTATTAAAATGTACTTACTAAAGCAAAAAGAGGGAATTGGAAAGGGGTATATGTCACCCAAAGATAAACTTAAAATAACCCTTTTTACTCTAAACTTTTTAAATTTGGATTCCTCAGG
Source organism: Marmota monax (assembly GCF_021218885.2). NCBI lineage: Eukaryota > Metazoa > Chordata > Mammalia > Rodentia > Sciuridae > Marmota > Marmota monax. The sequence goes on from NW_026692194.1 coordinate 4,492,727, forward strand.
GCTTAGTGCTGCGGAAAGGCATATGTGTCCAAAAAATGTACATAAGCCTAAGGTACTTTGGAAGGATATTCTAACAGGACAATGGAAAGGTCCTGACCCAGTGATTGTCTGGAGTCGGGGTTCTGTTTGTGTTTTTCCACAGGGAGAACAGCAGCCGATTTGGATTCCAGAGAGATTAACTAAAACAATTTCTACAGGCCAAAAGGAAGATGATTTGACTCAAATCCATAACAGCTGATATCCAGAACTCCAGTTTGGCTATTCTTACATCTGCGACGGTGATTAACCAGGATGTTTTTTTCAATATTTATTTTATTATTTGCCTTTTCCCACATCATAAAGTTCTATTTTATTTTTGAGCTCATACAGACCTAGGTTAATGTTTTTCTGATCAGTTTTATTTTTTGACTGTGGAGTTTTTAAGCATTGCAATGGAGATTTCACCTAGGTAAAGCTACAAGGCCTTTACTATTGTCTTATGTGTTGTATGTTATGTGTGCACACTTCTGTTTTGTGTTGTATGTCTGTATGTGTGTATGTCCATATATCATATATGAGGAGCGCTCATGAATAAATGGATCCGAATTTTTTTTATTCATGTGATTTTAATGGTTTAATTTAGATTGGGTAAACAGCTGTTGAAAATTGTTTTAATATGTGAACAAATAAGGAGGTTAACAGATCTGTTTGTTTACTTTCACCTTTCCTTCTCATTATATTTAATAATTCTGTTCAGGATAATGTAAATTGTTCAAAAAATTGTTTTCTTAGTGCCTGTTGGAATGTTACATAATTTTTTTCTTAGCATCATTGCCAGAATTCCTATTTTCATCCCAGTGCCGGTGAAGACAAAGATAAAACCAAACTACAGCTTCTTCGATAGTTATCACAACAAACTGTAAAAACTGATGCATCAATGAATAATAACTCAACAAGTAATGCTCAATTAAGGAGTTGATTTACTTTGGGAGGAAATGGACATATTGACAGATTCCTCTGCTTTGAATTGCTTGCAGACCTTGCCTGGACTATGTATCATTTGTATGCATTGTGAACTATCTGTTGGTACAGCGAATTGTGGTAGTGCTGGAGTATTTTTGCTGATGGTGTCACCGGTGGTACAATTTTTCAAAGGAGCCCTCAATTGGCTTAGTGTCATGGCATTTTGCATCCTCCTCCCTTCTACTAGTGATGGTCTAAAATTTGGGGGCCAACAGAGGTGAGGCAAAGAACCTCACCCCCCACTGGTGCAAAGGCCTATCCACAAGTATGGCTGTATGCTGGACCGGTAGTCAGTGACGGGTATGATCCAATTGCAGTGGTACCAACCTAAGACAGGAGGCTGACGCCTAGAGGTCAGTTCATCCGATGACGGGTAAGGACCATATGTTGAATTGGACTGCCTAACAGGCACGGTCCCTAAGCCACATTGCTTGTTGTTTAATTAAACAAAAAGGGGGAGATGCTGAGAGCCACGGCCGAGTCTGTATGGCCCCTGGCATTTTGCCAACAGTATTGATTGACAGGCGAGGCATTACTATCCGCCTCTGCTGCAACTTTTGAGTTCTCGCACTATTTTGGAGTTCTCATGGGGATTTCCGGGGATTCTCCGAGAGTTCCCATTGGTTGGGGAAGTGCAGGAGGAGGGATTTCCGGGAGAGATATTTCCGGCTGGGGGTTCCTGGACAAGCCTCCTGGCGCGTTCGGGAGGATTCCCCGGGAGCTGTGTGAAGTGTTTTCCTGCAGTTTAAAAATAAAGTTTGTTCCTGCTTCAGTGGCTCGTGATTTGTGCCCAGCCAGACTGCGGCATGCTACTAACACAATTCCTCCGCCCTATCTTGCCTCCTTGAAAATGGATCTGATGCCTGGAGGTGGGGGAGCCATTTCACGACCATGAGAGAAGGTTAACTATAAGATAAATCAATATGGTGGCACACACCTGTAATCCCAGCTACTCAGGAGGCCAAGGCACAGGGTCACAAGTTTGAGGCCAGCCTGAGCAATTTAGCAAGACCCTGTTTTAAAAAAAAAGCTTAGAATAATAAAATTGTTGAGGTGCAGAATTGGTACCACCAACTGCTGTCCTACAGACTTGCAGCTTCAATGAGAAAATTAAATCTTCCTTTAGTTGAGACATTATAAATCAAGTGTTCTGTTATTCACAGCTGAAACTAATTATAATATATATGCCTTAAAAATGTTGCATTCAGAACTGGGTATGATTTTCTAGTTTGGCATGACCACTATGGCATGTGTTTGAGCTGGTATCTATCATGAACCAGGCCAGGACCAATATTTTGGCAGCCCCTCGTGGTTGCTTTACATTCTTGCAAGTCACAATTTCAATTAAAATTACCATTTATTGAGGGCTTATTATTTGCCACATATTATTCATTTAACAATCATTTAACATTCAACAAATACTTGTTAATGCCAGGCATTGTACCGAGAAGACTGTAATACATAAAGCTTGTCCCATGTAGTCTAATGTGATTATTCTTAATTGGATTAGCATTTCAAGCTATATATTATCATTGCCATTTTTATGTTTTTCACATGGATATGTTGGGTTTATATCTAAATTAAACCCCCAACTTCTTTACACTTAAACACTTTTGAGAAAATAGTTCTATCCATCCTGAAATGGATTGTAGGTTCAGAATTTCCTTTAATTTTCTTAAAAAATCAAATGATCTTATATTTGCCACAGTATTGTTTTACCCTGAAACCATTGAGCATACATTTGTAACATGATGCCCCATTACCCATGAATACCTTCTTGTATATTTCCTTCAAACAAGGATAATCTTTCATATAATCACCAAAAAAAAAAAATCATTGAAACCAGTAAGTTATGATTGACATATTACTACCATCTCACTCCAATACCATACTGGTGTTTTGCCAATTGTGCCTGTAAAGGGATATAGTTGTCAAATCTCTTTAATTCCTTAATGTATCAGGAATAGTTCTTCCAACTTTTCCCTGATTTTCATGACCTGGAAACTTTTAAAAATTGCAAGCAATTCATTTTAAAGAATTTGGCTATGTCTTCTGTTTACACACAAATGGAGTCATGTTCTACCTCTTGGGAAGTTCTCCATAGCAATGATATTGGGCTCTAGGCACTGCCTCTTATCAGGTGGCACATCATTTTAATTTGTCCCATTACTGGTGATGTTTGCTTTGATTACTTTACTAAGATGCTGTCTGCCAATTTCTCTATTGCTTCATTTATTTATATCAGTGTGAACTCAAAGATTACTGACTTATAATAATTCTTGTCTTATAATCCATTATTATTATCATCATTACTATTATTATTGTTTTGATTAAATTGTCCCAGACATGGCTAATGGGCACTCACTAAAGCTATCTTCTATGTCCTTTTCACATGACTCTATCAGTCTTTGAGAACCACCTGGCTCTCTGTCAAAAGATAGTTCAGGCTGGTGTACTTCCTCCACTCTCATCCTAGAATGGGATCTTTTTCTAAGGGCCTTGATTCCTCCTAGTGGAGAATGGTATTCACACACTGGGATCAGAATCATTCTGAGTTCTGACTCCCACCTTGCCAAGCTATGCTCAGCTCTCTGACATGACACAGGAACAGCCTCAGCCCTGGCCATGAACTTGGCAGAGCCTCGCCCATGGTACACATGCTTTCAGTCACACTGAGGAGGAGCTCTCCTATGCTTGGGGTGGGCCTACCTGTGAACAATTGAGGAGGAAAACTGAAAAAGAGAAACATAGGGAATGGAGCAGGGAAGGGAGCATCTGCCTGCAGCCCGCAGCAAGTGCTCCCAGCGTTGGGGACTGAGGCTGGCAGGGGACCTCTACCATAGGGGGCATGTTCCACAAACTTTGTTAAACTCCTCTCTTCTATCATGGCCCCCCACTGGGATGCTTAGTTCCAGCTCCAAGCCTGGCAGAAGAAGACCCAGCTCTGCAAGCAAAGAGGTGAAACTATTTCATAGCAAAGGAGGAACAAGGCCTGGCCCCAAGTTCCACCTGCTGTTTTCTAAAGCAAGGGCTGGGGCCATGCAGGTGCAATTCAGGGCAAGTGAGGTCTCAGGTTGGTGCTCTTCACCTCCCAGACCCTCCCCAGGAGGAAGCTTCATGAGAGATGACCTTGCTGGACACTGTAGGAGGACAAGAAGGGAGACAGACAGATTAGCAAAGACAAGGTTAAGTGGATTGTCAATTGCCTTGTCAACTCTGCCGTGTCAGCTCTTGTCCTCGGCGACAAGAACTTGAGAAGGCATGGGTGTTACTTTCTCAACAATGGAACACAGACTGTGAGTCTCTGGACCTATCAGACTGACCTCAGACAGAAGGAGGTGGGGTGGTGAATGAAAAGGGAAAGTTGTCACCTTGCAAGAACAGGCAAAGACAAAAACACCCCTAGGTAGAAGAAGCGGGGGGAGCAAGGTTACTGGGGCAGAGGCCAGCCTATGGTGAGCCTGTGTGTGTTAGGAAATGGTGCCCTTCTGGGGCACAGTGCCTCTGAGCCATGAGCATTTTTAAGCAGATTTAAAAAGGGTGCAGTCCCCCACCGGAGTACACAGTTTGGCAAATAAAGTTCTGGTTGAATTTCCCTCTCTACTCATCCCCTCAGTAGGGCATATTTGTGCAGTATACAATCCACACAAAGGTCCACAGTGACTCTAATAATTAATTGAATTATTACTGAGAGAATCTGAATTTATGCTTTTCTTTTTTTTAACTATTTATTTTTTTAGGTGTAGATGGACACAACACAACGCCTTTATTTTTATGTTGTGCTGAGGATCGAACCCGGGTCCCGCCTGTGCTAGGCGAGCGCTCTACCGCTGAGCCACAATCCCAGCCCCTGTGCTTTTCTTGATTGAAGGAAAATATCCCATAAGAACTCTACTTTCCTTGCCAAAGATCTCCCCAGACTGGTTTGAATTAGGCTGTGGGGAGATGTGTCAGTGGAAGTTCTGAGAAAGGGGGAGGAAGAGGAATTGTGGGCTATCTCAAGACCTTCCCATACTGAGAGGAGGAACCACATTCCTGGTTCATGATGGATTAGCACCCAGGAGTGGAGGATAAACTCTAGCAAGGACCACACCTGGCATCGCACAGGAAGAGAGAATTGCTATGGCCCTTGGAATGAGGAAGAAGGCAGGAGATGGCATCTATCTGAGGACATGGGAGAAACTGCTTCTCCCTAGAGGTGGAACAGCTGTGGAGGGAGGCACCTGCATTCCCCAGGCACACCTCACACTCTCTGGGCAGGGGCGGAGAGTATTGCGCTGATTGCAGAGCTCTGGGGGTGTGGCCTGCTGCTGTCAGGCAGGTCTCAAGGACCTGGGGTGCTTCACTTTTCCTTCTCCCAACCTTGTCACTTTTCCTGTGACCTGAGTGGGTAGCTGTTTGTCAAGCTACCAGCCAGGTCTTACTCAAGCAGGAAAACCCACGAGCCCCAGAGATGGGCTTTACAATACCTGCCTTGGCCCAGCAGGCCTTGGCTGCAGTCAGAGTGGATATGGACCCTGGAGGGTGTGTGTCCACATGCACATGTGGGGGACAGTGGATTCTTGGGTCATGTGGGTCTTCTTTGTCAAAGTATGTCAAAGTATGCTTCTTTTAGGGAACAAGGCTTCTTGGGTGAGCCATCCCCCCACAAAATCACCCTCACTAAAGGAAAGGCACAGATTCGAATTCTACTCTCACTTTCAGGGTTTGTAGGAGTAGGAGTGATTATGGGAGAAGAAGGAGCTCATATTTATTGGTTGCCCCAGCTACAAGGTGAAGACCCTATGGTGATTCTAGGGCTCCGACCTTTAGTGAGAGGGTCACAATGCTGTGTCCCCAGCTCTAGTTCCACTGAGGGACAGAGGAGCCCACTGGACTTCCTTTTTATTGCTCCTGCTCTGAATGTTCTATCTTCCCCTTTCACCTGACCTCAGGGCCCAGCTCTTGCCCCTCCTCCCACTTGCAAAGTACAAGCAGGCACAGCCAGCCAGGCCCAGGTCCCTCCGGGAGTGAAGACCGCTCCCGCTTTCCCCTGACTGCCACCCCAGCCTAAGTGCAGTAGGTCCTCCATCCCTTGGGACAGTGAGTGCCTGCTGCTCCATGCCCCCTGAAATCTCTCCCTCTTCCTTTGGGAGCTCCTTTCACCTGGTGGAGGCCCCAAGGTCTCAGGCTGGCATGGTGTCTGATCAGCTCCACTCCGTCTCCCCAGAGATGCATGTGGAAGGAACCTCACAACTGTGACAACTGCTGGTTTGTCTTCAGTCTGCTTCTGAGGGCCCACCTGAGATGAGTGTTTGTACCCAAGGAGTAGGAGGGTGGGGCTCCCACCTGTGATGGCCAGGGGAGGGGACAGGGACAGGGGAGCAGAGGGGCAAGCAGGGTGAACTTCCTGTCCTGAAGGGTGGAAGCAGGTCCATGAGCCCAAGGATGGGCCTCCCCAGAAGCCATAGTGATGGGTGTTTAAAGCAAAATTCTCACAGTGGCAGGAGATCTGAGAGGATCCAGCCAGAGCACTGTCCTGGTACACAGGGGCTGTAGCCCCTGGGGAGCCTGCTGAAGAGGGCAGAGGCTGGCAGGGGAAGACCAAGATTTCTGGCACTGGTGGTATAGATGGTCTGCCAGAGTGGAAAGATTGGATATGGTTTTGTTTTGCAGAAGTGTTGGTTATTAAACCCAGAGCTTTGAGCTTGCTGGGCAAGTGTTCTACCACTGAGCTACGTCTCCCGTCCTTTTTATATTTTATTTTGAGACAAAGTCTTGCTAAGTTGTCCAGGCTGGCCTCAAACTTTCGATCTTCCTGCCTCAACCTCCCGAGTAGCTGGGATAGAGTTTTGAGATTGCTATGGGCATCCCTTTTGAGCCCTTGCAGTATCGAGACTTCAGTGGAACCAACAGATTTTCAGGGCAGAGTTCAAGGTTTCTTTCCTCGTAGAGGTAGCTCATGACAGTTATGAGCACAGGCTTTGAAATGGAGTTGGATTTCACACTCCATTGCTCAGTTCAACCATTTACTTCCTAACCTAAACTTGATTAAGTTTAGTTTCTCTGAGCTTCATTCTCCTCTGGCTATATCGTGTTAGCAGTACCTACCTCAGGTGTGCTGAGAGAACTAAAGTGGATGATTCACGTAAAGTACTTAGCAACGTATCTGGCATGGACTGTATTCAATAAATGTCAGCTAATGTTTTGAAATGACCTTATTCTGTGTGCAGACGGGGCTTCTATATTATGGATAGTTCTCTGAGGGCAGCATCAGCTCCGGTACCCACTGAACCTAACGATGAACCCAAATAGAGTGGGTGTGGGATTACACACAGAAAACTCTGAGCAAGGAAAGGACAGTGGTCTGGGCCCCCTCTGTTTAAAGCAAAGCCCAGCTGTCTGTCCTCCTCATACTGGGGCTTTCTCAAGTGTGCCCAGGGAAAAGTGTCCAGCACCAGCCTACCTTTGTACCACTTCATCACCCAGAGCCTCATCACAGAGATGCCTGCTAGAAGAAGAAACTATCTCCAGGAGGAAACTCAAGACCATAAGGAAAAGGTGGTTAAAAAAGCAGACTGGAAATTTCTCCATCAGGGAGGGGAGGGTCCCAGGAGGTCCGCTTTCTGCAGGACAGCTTCAGGCTGGGCCGAGGGCAAGCTGGTCTGACTGCATTTCCAGGCCAGCGCACTGACTTGGACATTACTCAGTCCTGGGCGTGGTCACTCTCGCTTCTCTATGAGTTGGCCTCCTTAGAGCCTCAGCAGTTCCCAAACTGGCTTTCCAGCTTAAAGGCCTTGCTCTACTGCCAGGGAGACGGGGCTGAGCATGCACTGGGGCTGCCCACTGCACAAGTTGCTGTCTCTCCTGGGTGGGCAGACAACCTGCACTTCACCTGCAGCAAATGCCCTGTGTGGGAGGCCTGGATGGGCTGGGCCCAGACATGGAGGGTGCTCTGGGAGCAGGAGAAAGAGGGTGCAACACTGCAGGCCTCTTGGGGAAAATAAACTGCACCCAACCTGGAGAAAGGAGTTCTGTAGAAGTATGTGTGAGTAGTTCAAGGTGGACAGAGTGGGAGTATTGGTGGCTGAAGGGTGAGCTCCCCAAGGCCATCTTGGCCTTTCTGAATAAGCATCACAAAACCCAGGAAAACTAGATCCTAATAACAGGGCTCACCCAGGAGAAATGAGACACAGCTGCCTGTCAGATGGTACACATGCGCTCAGTATGAGAACTACAAGTGGCCCCACACATATGTGCATTCTCACACAAACACATGTGTGCACACAGCATCAGTGCTCAAGATGGAGGATAAAAACAACCGTGAGTACCCTTCTTTACCTTCCAAGTGCTCAGAAAACCAAATAACTCATGAGCTCTTTCTATGTCCATGTCCATGTCTCATCAAATCTAGATAAGCCCATTCCAGACCTTTCTGCCAGATTGATGTTAGAACTCACCCTCTCAGGGCTTGCTAGGAACATCAGGAAGTTAAAACCAAGGAAGACAGCAGGAAATGGATGAGCCAAAACTCTCTCATGGACAGCTCTAAGAATCTGGTGGAAATTATAGAGTGCTCTCTATAGAGAAATGTGCTTAGAGCATATTGATGCAATCCTGTGCATACAATCTCAGGGTGTCTATCCCAAGAGCCCTCGGCCCCATGTTTAAGACACCCCACTCTGAAGATTCAGTCATGAGGACTTAGAGCTGCACAAAGGCAAGGGTACAAACAATGCTGGCACCACCCACCACCACACCCAGAGTCCTAGCTAACTGATGTCATCCTGAGACTTGAGAATGACAGGTGACTCTGTCAAATGAGTGACACATACCAAAAAGAAACCATCTCTTATGGGATGCTTCCAAAGCCTCCTGGAGCTTTCTTAGAACCACCATTAAGTTCCAGACCTTCTGGTATTATGTACCATATTCCTAGGCCAGTGGGAGAGCAGGCTCTGAGTGGCTGCATGGAACATTGTGGGTAACAATGGGTTCCAGCCCCAGCTGTGGTGAGCTTCCTTGCCCTGATGGAGGAGGCAGCAGAAGAACCATAGAAGTATGGAGTTGAGGGGAGCAATCCCATGAGGGGTGCCCTGCATAGGAACCTCAGAGACTCCAGCTTGGAATATATTGTGATGCAAGGAGCACACCAGATGTAGGCTGAAGGTGAACTCAAGGGCAGGAGGGATTGCTAGCAATTATCTCATTCACCTTGCTTGGGCTGTTCATCCATTCACTGAACTATCATTTATTGAGCTCCCATGTACTAGACAGTGGAGAAACAGATGCAGTGACACAGTACCAGTCATCAAAGAACTCACAGTCTAGGGACACAGAGACCCACAACGGACACTATAGGACAGGTACAAACCCAGGGGCTCTGGAGCTGAACATACTGCTGGGAATCAGCTGGGCTAAAGAAAAACCTGGAGAAGCTGGTGCTCAGCATGGTATATAGGAGGTCTCTCAACCTTGGCTAGGTGTTTGAAAACCTGGGAAGTTTGAAAACCAATAACCACCTGGCCACACCTCTGAAACCAAGTCAATCAGAATCTCTGTGGGAGGTCCCAGCCATCAGCATGTTCTAAATCTCCCCAGATGATTCCAACATGAAGCATGATTGAGAACTACTGGCCAAAGAGTCACAGCCCCTCTCACGTGGCCCTATTCCAGAGAACTCCCTTGATGGAAGTCTTCGTGGTTGAAGAGTTCAGGATTTTAGGGGACAGCCAGGATAAGAATGGACTACGGAGTGAATTAACCTAAGCAAAAAGAGCTTCCAAATGTTGTATTATGTTCATAGAACTCAGAGACCAGTGCATTGCTAGCATCTTCTATTTTTCTGGGCCTTGATTGACCCCATGAATACAGAGAGGAATTATGGTTTCCTTCACTTAGATCTAATGCCCAGAATCAGCTCTTCTGGGATTGAATGATGGTGAAAACAACTCTTTCTTTCAGGGGAAACCTTCATTTCACTCCTACCCAAAAGGCTCTGACTTGGCCCTGAGGTCCCCACAAAGCAATCATCATAGTTTATAGAACATTTCCCAGCATTCCAGGAAATGTGTGGGCTGAGGACTTTTGTTGGTATTGGAGTGGGGGGTAATGATTCAAAATATCATAGAACCAGTAGAAAAAGTTAGTCCAATAATAATAATCCAGGGGAAACAGTACACAGCTGCCTAACAGGTCACCATACACATGGTGAATGTGAATAGAACTTGGTACCCCATGCCCCACACCCCACTTCATACATAAATTTTGCCAACAAGTATCATCATGTAGGATGGACCCAAGAATAAATTTCCTTACTTCCCAAGGGCTTAGAAATGTGTGTTATCCTGTGGCTTGGATGGATTAGACTTGGGACATCCATGAGATATTGGACATTGAGAAGCCACCGGTACAGTTCTGTGAGCTCTTCTAGGGCTGGAGGGGTTCTGGGTTGACAAGAGAACCATGGAAGTCAGCAGCAGAAAGAGGACATTTCAATCCCCGAGTGCTACTGAGCATGGCAAGAAGAGGGTGTAGGCAGAGGAGAGCAGAGGCTGCAAGCAAATCCTGAGCTGCCCCACTTTTGAAAGTCAGGGGAAGGAAATCCTGCAGACATGATTATGGAGGGAAGAGGAAAACCAGAGGTTTTCCTAGAAGAGAAAGAGGTTGACCCAGAAACCGAGCAAGCGTCTGGGAGGAGAGGGTGGTCAGGTCAAAAAAGATTAGGATAAAAGAATGACTAGATTAGGTACCAGGGGGTCAGTGGAGACCTTGACAAGGGTTAATTTGTGATATGGTGAATGCAGAGGCTATGGCAGTGGGCAGAGGTCATTTTAAAAATGTGGGTATGATGCAGAGGAGAGAAGTGTTGCAATAGCAGCTAGATATGAGAAAGGAGAAACTTTTCTTTTCTGTGAAGGAGCTCAAATCCAGGACCTTATGCATCAGGCAAGCACTACCACTAAGCCACACTCCCAGCCCCAAAACAACAACAACAAAAAAATTAAGTTTGTGTATTTATTTACTTGTTTTTTACTTCTTTGTTTTTATGTTGTTTTTTTTTTTTTTGAGATTCTTAAATTTTTTTCTTTTTTCTTACTTTTTTGTTTATACAAAAATTTTAAGGTTTATTTTTTATGCAGATGGGAATGATTCAGGAGATAGGAGGGGGTAACTAGGGCAATAAAAAGGAGTAAAGGGGGGCAAGTGATAAAATCCTTAGAAGATGGAAGAATTTTCCCATAGGAGGGAGGAACTGGCTTTGGGAAGACAGATATTTAATTACAGTTCATGTGCTGAAGGAAGGAAGTTAAGGTTAACTTGACTTAGCTGGGAGAGAAAATACCCCCAGGTGGCTTGTGTGACCTGCCTCCAAGGTTTTCTCCTTTTTCAAAAAATATATTTATTAGATTATTATAGTTATACATAACAATGGGGTTCATTTTGACATATTCATTCATGCATGGAATATCATTTACTCCATTTTAATCCACAGTACTTCCACTTTTCTTCCTCTTCTCCCTCCTTTTGCCTCCCTTCCTCTACTCTACCAGTCTTCCTTCTATTTATTTATTGCTTTTCAAAAAATTGGTACTTTAGCTGGGCACAGTGGCGCACACCTGTAATCCCAGCGGTTTGGGAGGCTGAGGCAGGAGGATGGCGAGTTCAAAGCCAGCCTCAGCAAAAGTGAGGCACTAAGCAACTCAGTGAGACCCTGTGTCTAAATAAAAAATACAAAAAATAGGGCTGGGGATGTGGCTCAGTGGTGAAGTGTCCCTGCGTTCAATCCCTGGTACCAAAAAAAAAAAAGGTGCTTTATAGATGTACATAACGGTGAAATTCAAACATAGCATCGTTTGGTCAATTTCATTCTGCAGTTCCTCCCTTTTCCTGCCCCCTGCTCTTTCCTTCTCAAGTCAAAGGTCCAATGAAGAAGCTCATATGCAAAAGCTAGAGTGAAATTTTTTTTAAAAGGGGAGGGGTCCCATGAAAATGAAAGGGAAAGCAGTGGAGTAGGGGAGGGGAGAAGTGTTCTTTAACTGCAAGGTTCTTGGCAATAGATTATAAGAAACTCAAAATCCCAGGTCTTGAGCTTATCAGAATTTCAAAAGCATATTTAGATGTACTGTATTATATCAGAAATGGTTATGGGTGAAGTGTAGACTATTTACTATTATGTAGGTCATATTTATTAAAATATAAGCATAAGAAACCTGAGCTCTCTTTAATCCTAAGATGAAAGGAAGTGTAACCAGACAGCAGAAGACTACAAAGGAACATTCTGTCAGTGTGGCCTCCAAATCATAGAGCTTTAGAAAAAGTATAGCAGGTGTCCCCAACAGCACTGACAAAGCCAAAGCAGCCTCCTCTGCTGTTGTTCTGTCTCCTTCAGGAAGTGATGAACTAGTCTTCATCCCATGAGCAGAAGGAAGAGGCAGAACTATCAAGAATGCCAGCTACCATTATTGTGAAAATTTGTTAGATGAAGTGCTCCTTAGACACAGCCCACCAACGTCACCGTATTATAGCTCTGGAACCATTAGTGGTAAAGTCAGTCTTCCAGAGGAAAAAAGGTTATTTGGAGTTTTATAACCCTATGTTTCTTCCAAATAAAATTGAGGAATCATGACTGAAGAATATAGAAAAATATGCAGAGGGAGATATTATTTTAACTGTTTCTTGAACACCCATGAGTCTGGTAAGTAGAAATATGCATTGATCAGATGAAGGAGGAGAGAGGCCTCTACGGGTTTGAGGGAACAGGGAAAGTGCTTGGGACCAGGCTTTGTCTAGTGACCTTACAAGTCCCCTTCCTCCATGTGGATTTCCTTCAGCATTTATGCATTTGATCCTTGTTATGATTTCACAGAAGATCTTTCCAGAGGCTCTCTAGATATTTCCTGTTCTATGAGCATGGGCTACCACCCTTGGCCCCTCCTTCCCATCAGAGGATTCTTCCTCTTAATTTTCTTTCACCACCCTGCCCCCGACCCCAGCACACATTTATTAACGTTAATTGAATGGAACAAAACCCGTATCCACTCTAGGCTGGGCTAGCAATGACATGCTGCCCTAGGGTGGAGCCACGAGCTCTGTTTGCCTTTGCCCTGTAGTCTCGATGTCTTCCAAAGTTCAAAGGACACCGACAGCTAAGAGAGGTCAGTGGGCAAGCAATCTGAGTCCCCCGACTACTGTGAATTGTCCATGTCATTTCAGGGCCCCATGGAGGGTGGGAAAGGGTTGGAGAAGTCTGAGAGAGGCCCTTAGCTGAAAGCCAGTAGGAGTGGGGAATGTGCCAGCAAGCCCTAGAGGGTGACTCAGTGGGAAACAGCTTTTGAAAGAAGAGTGAAGGGAAGGCATGTGGCCAAGAGAGGCCTGAGGAGAAGACATCTTTGACAAAAAGACGGATGAAAAAGCTAAAGTAGCATGGTGGTTCAGTCAAGCATTTCTCTCTCCAATTTGCACTGAGAGCTCTCTCAGCAGGGCTTTGGCCTACACTTTGGTTCTGAGCCAGTGGGGCACTCCCTTGAGAGGGGACTCTGACCCTCCCACTCTCCCACCCATCTCCTTAACCACAAGCAAAGGAAATCAATGGATATCTTGAGGGTACATGGTGACCACAAAAACAAAGAGCTGTGCTTGTGGTTTGGAATATCATCCTGGTTGCGAGGAGGTGTGTAATCCCAAGTAAGCAGAAGTTCACTCATGGTGGAATGTGGGACAGATTACAAACTCTGTCATGCGTTTCTAGGAAACACAGATACCCTTTCCTTAGGGATTATTATTAGACCAAAGATGTCACAGGAAGAGAACCTCAACCATGCGTACAGCCTCAGATCTATTCCGCTGGGCTTGGCTCTTGGGGTATCCAAAAGCATCAACACTAGACACTGCCAGTCTGCAAATGAAGCCTTGCTACCTCTGCCTGTGGGCTCTGGTGGCACCTGAGCATGAAACCAGTATTGCCACCATCAACCACACACAAAATACGAGAGCTCTGCTCAGTGCTTTGCACCAGCTAGTCTGGTCCAGAAAGAGATGGATGGGTGCCAACCTAATTCATAAAACCTATTTTAATACTATTTTTAAAGCAGACCCATTGCCAAGAAACTGCCAAATATTATCTACTTGTAGCAGAGTAGAGAACAAAGATGAGAAAAAGGCATCCCATTTTTTTTTTAACTTTTTACATAATTATACACACACACACACACACACATATAATGTATTAATTTTAAATGACTCATTATCTCAAAAAGTTTCTTCTAGCCAAGAACTTCAAAACAATGTTGCTTTTGTGTACTTACAGTATTCAAGTCACAGGTTCTGTGACAGGAATGTTTGTTGGTCTCTGACTTAGGGTGATTTTTTTTCCTCTGGAAGGCCAGAGACTCCCACATGTCAGACAATAAGGTGGGATAATGTTGTTCCTAGTCTCCAGTAATCTCTTGGCCTCTGAGGAAGGTGTGAAATAGGGTGAGATGACTCCCTACAGCCCATTTCTAAAAGGGACCCCATAGAAGCAGAAGGGACTTTTGACCCTTAAGTCTGAGATGAAGAGGAACTATCAGGAACCACTACCCCTTGGAAACAGAGGTGCCCTGCTTTTAAGGGGATCATCTGATGTGTTTGATTTACCACCAAAGTCATGCTGAGCCATGGTGGAGCGTGAGGAGGAAGGAAAGCTATGTGCCCCATATAAATTTTTTTTAATGATTAATTATTTCTAGAACATTAAAATAGAAGAAAAATGGTGAAAATTTTTATTCTATTAAAATTCACATTATTTTAGGTTTAAATATTAAATTTAAGACAACATTGAATTCCTTATAATTTTCGTTCTGCTGGATAATTAAAAATTATTTAATATTGTAATAAGTCTAAAGGAACAATCCAAGCATGGCCAGTCTCTCCATTAAAGAAGAGATAAACAGTGAAGTAGACATGGAAAATATGATGGTAGATTTGCTTTTGCTAAAGCCAGAGATGCACCTTTTTCTTTCTGGTTTGGGCTCCAATATGGCTCTGCCTGGCACTGGTCTTTATGTTAAATTTTGATGTTTTATTCTTCACGACTTCTTACTAATATGGCATTAAAATATACATTTTTTTCTGAATTACTGAACTTTTGGCATCCCCTTAAATTTTGCACCACAGTATCCTGGAACTGACCTTTGCCCTGTGAATTGTTTCCTGAATGACTGTTGTCAGATTTTTATCTTCATTTGAATCCTCTCCAACCATGGACAGTCCCCTCAATGCCACCACAGAAAAGCCACTTTCCCTCAGAGAATTTGTCTCTATACTACATTCTTATTCATCAAAACCTTAATCCCTGGAACTAGCTTCACTAACTCTGTAATTCCCCAGCAGTTGTCCTCCAGCCTTTGGCTAGAGGGAGCATACGCCTATAATTCTTTTAATCTCCTGCAAGGCCCTTAATCATTCATAACACACTCTGCCTGATGGGGCCTGCTAATGGAGTGGCAGCCTGACAAGAAGGCTAACGGAAAGAGTGACAACAACAACTTAGACCAACTCCTCCCAGCCCCCTTAGACTCTGACGGGTCCCATTCCTCCTCCAGAGCATACGGGGAGAAGGGGCATCAGTGACTCTTCATTTCCCCAGCTGATGTCCCCCCCTCCACACACACCAGATGTGTTACAGCTGGAGAAGAGGGGTGGGCGGTTGTTTCCTTTGTAAGGAGCTGCAGTCTGAATATAATTTTCCACATGCTGACTCATGTGACTGTTGGTGCCCTGGACTCTCGAACATGGTTCCAACTCCTTTGCTGACTTGGAGTGGGGGAGAAGCAACTTTGATCTAGTAATTTAAGTTCCTCCATGACTCGGTTTTCCCATAAGGAGAACACTTACTCTCTTCTGCAGGCAGGGGACAGACTCAGTGACCTCTCACCATTCCCTCCAACCCCAGCATTCCATCTGGCTATTATTAGAGTTATCTGGACAGAGCTGCAGTGTGACACAATGCTTCTGGGTGTGCCAAACCAAATAAAAAAATTTTCACGGGTGTTCTAACTCACCAAGCCATCTCTGACTGGATTTTTAGTGCCACTCAACTTTACTAGGGTTTTATATCTGGGCATTTCTTTATCTTAAACGTTTCCACTTATTTTCTTCAATCTGTTCTTTTCCTTGTGTTTTCTATCTTGTCTAGTTTCCACTTCCATGAAAGCAGCAAATACCCGTCCCTTCGGGTTCCTGCTCCCATATCCAGCATGCAGTGTGGCAGGTGTGAGTATGGGCTTTGCAATCAGGTGGACCTGGTCAAATCTTAGCCCTGCTATTTGTTAGCCCAATGTACAGTTGGGCAGTCTACCTCACCAGTCTTTGGGCTCCAGATTCCTTTTGGGTAAAATGGGATCCTAATATGTGACTCACAGATTATAGGGATTATAGGAGATCAAGTGCACAGCACCCGTGTTCAGCAGCGAGTAAAGAGTCAAAAAATATTCGATGTTGAATACATTGATGTATTCATGAAGTTTTGCACGATAAAAAATAGCGACACATGAGGTACATGGAGCATTCTTATTCACAAATTCAAATACAAGAAGTCGATAGAGTGAGAAATGAAAGAGCCCTTTCATTGTTTGCCTTTCCCCGTTTCCCTCCCTTTCTTGGCATTAATAATAGTTCTTTTTCTTTTTTTTTCTTTGTTTCTCTTTTTTTCTCTAGCTCTCTCTCTCTCTCATTTTTGTTTTTGGGGTAAGAAGTTTATTATCTGATATGTGAATATAATCATGCACTGCCTAACAACACTTTGGTCAATAAGGAACCACTTGGACATTACTGACCCTGTAGGATTATTTTGCCTAGAGACATCGTAGCCTTCTTAGTTTAGGTAAGTCATTCTAGGATGACAAAATTGCCTAATGACGCATTTCTCAGAATGTGTCCCTGTAGTTAAGCGGCGCAGGACTGCATGTTCTTATTGTAAAGATCCAAGTGTTCAGAAGTGTACTGCTACCCCCAATAAGGAAAATCTCCCCTTCACCAGCTCTTTCAGACGGCCTCTGGAAGTTAGCACTTCAAGGAATCTGGATATTCTTCTCATTTCTAGCTTATTTATTTGCTTACATGTATCATATACATACATAAATATAAATGCACATGTATACATCTTTTAAAATATTTATTTTTAAAAATATTTTTATATCCCAAAATTAAATTATATTTGCTACTTGGATACTGATTTTTCTCACTTAGCCGCACATCTTTCCATGCCAATATACAGAGATCTGTTAGATTTTTTTTTAATGGTAATATAGTTTTCAATAAAAATATATGTACTCCGGTTTACTTCTATGGGTAGGCATTTTAGGTTATTTCCACATTTTCACTATTATATAAATAAGTACCTTTAATCTCTAAAGGTCAAAGACCAATACTGTCTTTGCTGTCACCCAGATTGGTAATTATCCCTGTGCAACCTGCTTATGATCACCATCCTATCACAGAAGCACTGTCCAGTCTGAACAAGGACCTCTGGAAGGTCAAAGTCAAGCATATCCTTGTACTACCAATCCTAAAGTCATGCGTGCTTAGGGCTGCCATCAAGGTGCAGCTCCTCTGAGGCCAGATGGAAAGTCTGGTGCCCAGATGATCTAAAGGCTCCACAGTTAGAAAGCAGAAAGGGGCAAGAGGCCTCGAGGAGGTTGGTTGGCCTCCAGGTGGGTCTGCTTCCTTGAAAGACTGACTGAAGAATCCTAAGTGATGCACAGTCCGTACTTCTCAGGTATTGAAAAATTTTAAATGTGAGCAAATGTTCATTTTAAGTGCAAGCCATTGCCCAGGTGTGTAGACTATAAATCACACACAAAAAAATAATATAACCCAGTAAAGTGCTGAATGTCCCCAGGTGGCAGAGCTGTGCATTCTGCATTCCATGTGCACAGCAGGTCCTCCTTCAATGAATGGATGCAGCTGTCTGACATGGAGTCAACTACATTTTAACTTCACCTTGGTATTCCTTATAAGTTTACCTTCTCACTCGATCCTCAAAACAGAGATTTGATAAGGAAATGTCCATTACATATGGAAATAGATCCAAAGCCTGAGATTCCTGTTCTTTTAGAAAGCCTATCTGGGTCAATATCACTAAAGGATATTCTGTCATCCTTTATGCTCTCAAGTTGGAATGAGTAGTCTCAATCATGTTAATTTAAATATGATTCTAAAACTGCTTTGGGGATATTGTTATGTAATGTACCATCAATATTATAGATGCCTCTGTAACAGGGATTGTCCCATTTTTAGCTCAAACAATCATTAAATATGTATGGATACACATTACATGGTCAGCACTACACTGTATCTAAGAGACATACGGAGGCTGTCCAGTAGAAGCTCACTGTCCTGTAGGAAGGAACTTCGTTCTCATCTGAAATTACGGATGAATTAGGAAGCATACAATATGGTACTACATCAGGATTCCTGTCAGGCAAATAAGAATCAAGGTAAATGTTTTAAACAGTGTTTCAAAGGTGTTGGAAAGGCTGAAAGAACAAAAAAGTGAAGTAAGATGTTTTCATTTGCTTTTTCATCACTGTGACCAAAACAACCAACAAAAACAATTTAGAGGAAGAAAAGTTTATTCTGAGTTCATGGTTTCAGAGATTTAGTCCATAGATGGCCAACTCCATTGCTCCGGACCAAAATGAGGCACCACATCATTGGGAAAGGGCCAAGAAGAAGAAAACTGCTCAGCTCATGATGGGGTCAGGAAGCAGGGCGGCACAAAGAAGATGCACCCTTCCAGGTTAGACCTCCTGTGATCCACCTCCTCCAGCCATGCCCCACCTGCCTATCATTGCCACCCAGTCCAATCAAACTAGAATGGACTGATTAGGTCACAGCTTTTACTATTCAATCACATCATCTTTGAATATTCCTGCAGAAACACAGGAGCTTCTGGGGAACACCTCACATCCGGGTCTGGACCATAACACAGGGCAACCAGTAAGTAGTAAGGAGAGGAAGATGGTGAGGTGAGTATTGTCAGTGCTATTTTTTGGCTGGAGGCACCCTTGTAACTGCTGATGGTGCTACAGAGTCATGACCAGGAGTAGAGCTTCTCAGGCTGGAGCTGGGGTCAGTAAGGAGATTCAGCAATTGCCAGAGATGCCACCAGAAGAAAGACTCCTTCCTTTGTTGGTTCACAAGACTAGGGAATACAAGGGATTCACTGGCTTCAGGGATGACTGGATTCTGGTCTTGAATGATGCTCTGAGGACTCCGTCTCCTTAGGAAATATTGGGCACCTAAACCAAGGGCTCTCTTAGATCCCCTGCATGTAGTCACTTTTCTAGATAGAAGCAGTCTGCCATCCCTGGAAACATCCTGTGCTCTTGAGATTTGGTTTAGCACCTTTACCAAGGTTTGTTGATCCCCAAGGTCAGTCCACCCAAAGCACTGAACAGTGGGGAGTTGGCAGTGTAGATGGAGATTCAGGGACTCCCTTGGGATGACTCCACCAGATTCTGTCTGAGTTCAGGCTCTGCCTCTCCCTCCCATCTTAGAAACCCCAAGCTTACTGGGCGTGTTGAATCTTTTCCATTTGCTGCAGGCTACCCCCTCCCTAGATCTATTGTCTAGACTTTTCTGCCCTGTTCTTCTTCCAGGTGGATTTGGTCACTGAGATTCGCTATAGCCTGCAAGGATCAGAGGACAGCAGAAGAAGGCTTCGATATTTATATCTTCCTCTTTCCCTGATTGGCCAAGGCCCTGGCAGCAGCTGGGTCCTCTGTGGCCATAGTTTCTGTGAGGTTGGCCCTTTTCTGCAACAACATTCACCAGGCTGGAGTAAAGCCATTTTCTCCCTTTACCCACTTTGGACTCAGGGATGATCATGGCTTCCCCCTGTTGCTAGCTAGGATTATATTCTGCCCTCCTCTTGATAAACAATTGCTTCATTACAGTCTTTCTAGCTAAGACCTTTTGGGTGTGCTGTCTTTCTTTGAAGACTTGGGCTGCTGCCCTGGAACTTCCTGGGGCATCCTGTGGCTTTCTTGATGTTTTATAGCATTTGACATTTCCGTGTGACTGCAGTAGCCTGGCTTGCCTCTCCTGTGTCCTGTAGCTCTTGATATCTCCTTGCATGTGGAGAATGTCCTGTGCACTCAATTCACACCAGATGCTATGGGCAGATGCCCTAGACCCAGATTCTTCATATTCCAAGAGCACTATAGCTCAGAGGAAATCAATTTGCACTGACTTATTTATGATTTAAGAATGATTCTAAATTTTCTTCATACATCAGCCGAAAAAAACAAGTTCCTTGCGGATGCAGCCCTAAATTGTTTTTATCAGTAGACCTATGGTTTTCAACCTGCATACTATAGTGTATATTTATAGGATTTGCCACCAAATTTTGATTAACATTTACAATTTATTTTCAGTAAAAGTCAGGTTGGATATATAATTAAGGTGCTACTAGGTAGATCAAACTTTTTTTTCCAAATAAATTTTCCGATATGTCAAATTCAATTTGTTGTGAATAAGAGGTACACGGCATGATATAACAGCAAACTAGGACCAAATGAAATTTGTGAATTTACTAAAACAGGAAAATAGCCAGAATAATGTAGTGGTTAAGAATGTAGACTCTGGTGCCAGACTCCTTGGGTTCAAATTCTGACTCTTACTAGCTAGGGGATCATAGGTTAAATTTTATCATGTTTAAAACAGAGGTAATAGTTCTTACCTCACAGGATGTTATGAGGATTAAAAAATTAAATGCAGTACTTGCAATATGCTTAGAACTTTACTGATACAGAAATATTAACATTATCTACAGGATTTTACTACTCCTCATTCACTCAAAAAAATATACTGAGTACCTATCTACTATAGGCATTGTGGGTTCTTACCACTGGGTTAAGTGGTAAGAAAAAAAAAGACACCATCTGCCCTTATGAACTGGGAGAAATATAAATTAATAATCACACACAGATATAAAATTAAAATGCTATGTGCCTATCCTGGTTTGGGGCTACAGGGAAACTAGAATGAGAAAAAGGCCAAAGGAAAGCCTTCCAGGTGGAAGGACAGTTATGGCACAGCTGAAAGATAACAGCAGTATAGATGCTCAAGGGGTTCCTTTGGGGCAGTTTTCTGAGATACGATCCATGGACCACTGGTCTTATGAGATGCTCTGTTTCCTTGTCAAATCCCCTGGAGGAAAAATGCATCCCCTTACATCCCTTTGTAGAGAAACACAATGTACAAAGAAAAAAAAGTCCTGCAGTCAATTTATAAAAACAAAACAAAACACTTTAACCCTTTCAACTCAGCATTTCCTCAACTTATTACATAAATTTGAATAAATAAAACAAAGATTTTGCTGAAAAAAAAAGAAGTATTTGATGGTCATGAGAGTGTTTCAGGAAAAAGACAGGAGGAGTTTGAATTTCACTCAGTATGCCACAGGTGAACACCGTGGTTACAGCAATTTGGTGAGGACAGTGTTATGGTTTGGATCTGGAATGCTCCCAAAGGCTCACGTGTTGAAAAGCTTAGTCCTCAATGCAGCAATGTGCAGAGGTGGGGCTTTGGAGAAGTGGTTGGATCATGAGGACTCATCAGTGGATTGATCCATTGATAGCTGAATGGATTACTGGGCAGCAGTAGAAGCTGTAGGAGATGGGGCATGGCTGGAGGCAGTCGGTCACTGGGGGTTTGCCATGGGTGGATATTTCTTATCCTTGGCTTCCCACTTCTTCCCAGCTGCCCTGAAATGAATAGCTTTGCTCTGCTAATTCCCACACCCTTCTGCCATGCTGTTCTGCCTCACCTCAGATCCCTAAGCACTGGAGCCTGCCAACCTTGGACTGAAACCTCTGAAACTATGAGCCAAAATAAATCTTTCCTCCTCTAAATTGTTTTTTTCAGGTATTTGTCACTGAGACAAAAAGCTGACTAACACAGACACTTAGGGGGAGGATATTGTGAGCCATTAAATATAGATTGTGGTTGGGTGTGGTAATGCACACCTGTAATCCCAGTGACTCAAGAGGTTGAGGTAGGAGGATCACAAGTTCAAGACCAGCCTCAGTAAGTTAGCAGGGCGTTAAGCAAATTAGTGAGACCCTGTCTCAAAATAAAAAATAAAAAGGGCTGGAGATGTGGCTCAGTGGTTAAGCACCCCTGAGTTCAATCCTCAGTACCAAAAAAAAGAAAGAAAGAAAAGAAAAAATGTAGACAGTGTGAGGTAGGTAACGGCTGGGGGATTGAAAGACCCATGATCGTGTTGTAGATTTTGAGCAAAAGCTGACAGGCAGCCTGGACGATGATTGTGATGGAAAAAAAAATTGTTGGGGCTGACCATTTTCTCTTCTTAGAAGAACCTCTGAAAGGAGAAACCCTAATTACCCAACTGCTTGGCTTGGGGTACTTCCCTAGAAACGCAGCCAAGTCCAGGGAAAACCATCAGCAACATCTGCTCAGCATTCCTGCACTTCCAAGCAGGCATCAGAGGAAATGGAGATGAGAAGTATGTGCTCTTCTTTGATTGGAGTCTATTTTTTGTTTTGTTTTGTTTCCTGTAGTGCTGGGAATCCAACCCAGGGCCTAGGGGATGCTGGTCAAATGCTCTACCACTGAGCTACACCCTAACCCCTTTTCTGTCTCTTGGAGCAGGTATTCTCAGCAGGGTGCTACAAGCTGCTGGGGTATGGCTGCAGGTTAGGCAGATGAGCCCCTGAAAACCAAGACTAGAGTCTGCTAGAGTCTGCATTCTAGTTTTGATAGACTGATTTCTGTCTGATTCATGCTCCCAAATGAACTCACCCAGAGTGGTGTATGGAAGACAGGAGGATGCATATTTGGCCCAGCCTTTGGGTTAGAGACACTCTGGAATAGAGTTAATGAAGGAATTAGTGCTGGATACAGCAACTCCACCCTACCCCATCATCAGGCAAAGACCAGATCTGAGAAGGGAGATGAGTGAGTGGACATGTAGCTGCATATAAACCAGTTAGTACACTGTGACTGGCCTGTAAGTGTTCAACAGATGTTACTTAATACTATTATTTTCTTCTATGTGTTTAATCAAAAACATTCTCTTGATTTAAAATCTTCAACAAATGCTTTTGGCAATAATTCTTTTGAGGGACACCTCTTACCGTGTGCCTGGTGCTTTCTGGTTGTGTGGCCCACAGTGATGTTGGGCTCTTCTCAGCTTAGAAAATTCAGATGGTGGCAAAGAGGCCCCCAGATACTCTCATTCTCTTGCAGACACACAGTCAGGCCTGTACCTCAGGGTACTGATTTCATCTTGTTCTCCTCTAGGATTCTCAGGTGAGGAAACTGGGGGAGCCTCTCTGACAATTAGCAACCTTCTCAAGGGGGCACCTCTGCACCTGGAGGAGGTCCCTGCTAGGGCTCTCCTGCCCACCCCCACTAAGAAAACAACCCCACTCTGGATCTATAGTGGCCTCAGAGACATTTATACCTAACTTATCTGGAAAATTCTTGGGCAATCTGAGGTTAGAAAATGATATAAATAACCCACCAGGTGTTGAACACCAGGTGTTTACTATCTCAGTATAGTTTGAACACCTTGCATTCTTACAGGAGCCCTCTGATCCACTTTGGAGAAACCAAGGCACAAAGAGGATAAGTACCTGCTAAATGAATAGAGTAGGAAGGAACCTGATGTAAGTTTTTGGACTCTGGGGCTCATGCTTTCAATCCTATTTTTCTGCTTTCCCGAGAACCCACTGCAGTCCTTTGGTTCTCCCCAGCTGTCCTTCTTTTCCTTACAACTGAGTGCTTCCCAGTGCTCCCTGTGGTCAGCAGAGTGTTTAATCAGGAGACTGCACACATCTCATCCACTCCATGCCTGGTACATGGTAGACACCCAACTCATATCAGAACCTCCCCAGCTCCTGTTTCTTCTCAGCACCAGGGCGTCACTCTGGGTGACAGTCTGCATCCCATCCTCAAACGTGCCTTCTTTGATCAAACTTATGGTTGTTCATGGGATGCGGGAACAAGAAGTGTCTACTTCTCCATTGTCTAATGA
Source organism: Marmota monax (assembly GCF_021218885.2). Classification (NCBI taxonomy): domain Eukaryota; kingdom Metazoa; phylum Chordata; class Mammalia; order Rodentia; family Sciuridae; genus Marmota; species Marmota monax. The sequence continues at coordinate 4,516,755 of NW_026692194.1, forward strand.
TTGATGAGGCACCTGCTCTGTGCGTGGTTCAGTGTCAGAGGCTGGAGATGGAGACATGAAGGATGCTCCTGATCAGGGGTGAGAGAAGCAAAGGGCTCATTTCCACTGAGAATAAGGGATCAGTTCCTGGATGGGGGGGGGGGAGACAAGGATGGAGTAGGGTGGTCCAGGAGGCTAATTGGGAGATAATAACTGGGCTGATCTCTGATGGGAAAGTGCATAGGGGAAAATATTACAGGTACAGGAACAGTATGTGAAAACATAAGTTAATGGAATAAACAAGAATAAACAGGAATCTGTGGAAAAGGAAGAGCCATGTTGATGCCAGAACAACAGAAGTGATTCTGGCCCCCAGAGAACCTTTGGAAATATCTGGAGGCTCTTTTGCTGTTATTTATGACAACTGTGTGTGTGTGTGTGTGTGTGTGTGTGTGTGTGTTGGGTGGAGGCCAGAGATGCTGCTATACATGCTACAATGCACAAGACAGCCCCACAACAAAAAATTATGTACAGCAAACAATTATGTCTGATCCAAGAAGCCAATAGTGTCAAGGCTAAGAAACCCTGGACTTTGTTTGTGGTGTGGTGTGCGTTTGTGGTACTAGGAATTGAATCCAGGGGCACTCTACCACAGAGCTACATCCCCACTCCTTTTTATTTTCTATTTTGGGACAGGGATTTGCTAAGTTGCTGAGGCTGGCCTCGAACTTGCAATCCTCTTGCCTCAGCCTTCTGAGTCACTGGTATCACAGGTGTGCACCACTGTGCCTAGCACAAAACCTTGGACTTGTTCAACAAATATAAAAACATACTATAGCACATTTATAATGAAAAACTTCATAGTATGGTAGTAGTGTACAAATAGACCAATGGAATTGTTTAGGAAGAAAATAAATATATACAGGGATTTAGTATATGATAAAGGTCATATTTCAAATCCAGGGATTATTCAACAAATGGTGTTGAGATTCCTGGGTACTAATCTAAAAAAATATTCAAGTAGTAGCCATACCTCAATACCTTTTGCCAAAATAAATTCTGAATGGATTAAACAGTTAAGTATAAACAATAAAACCACAGAGGCACCAAGAGAAAGCTTATAGGAGAATTCTTTCATAATCTTAAAGTGGGAAAAATCTTCTAGGTTATGACTCAAAACCACAAACTATAAAATGACAAAGTGATAAATTCAGCTAATAAAAAAATTTTTTTAAAGTTAAGCTTATACATGTCAAACAAGCAAATAAGCAAACCTGAATCAGCAAAGTTAAAAGACAAATGCAAAACTGGAAAGAACATACTCGATTCAGTGAACAAAGGACAAATCTTAAATTATAAAGATGTATAAATAATCTTTAAAGGAAAGACCAATAAAAATATGAACAAAGGGTTTGAAAAGCCAACTCAAGGATCAAGAAAGGAAAGAAGGAAGGGAGGAGGGGAGGGAGGGACGGGGAAGAGAAAAAGAAATATTAAGTGGTTACTAAATACATAAAAAGATGTTCAGCAACTTCATAAGACAAATGGCAATTAAAAGGATTGAAATGCCTTGTTTTTTTCTGTTTTGTTTTTCATCTTTCAAATTGGTAATAACACAAATCTGAGCACAGGAGTTTCCTGTAGGGATACAGACATTCCTACATGTGTTGGTGGGTGTATCAACTAGCACAGCCCATAGGAAGGCAATTTAGTAATATTTATCAGAATAACAATTGCATATGGTTTCTGGCCCAGCATTCCCACTTCTTGGAGCTTGCCCCACAAACTGATACAATTGAACACACATGAAGTGACATATATACTAGATTATACATTGCAGCAAAAGATTAGAAACAATTTAAATGCTCATTAATAGAGCTAAATAAATCAGGAGTCAGTAAACTACCACCAGAGGGCCAAATCTGGCCCTCTGCCTGTTTTCATGGGGCTTTTTTTTTTCAAGCTAGGAATAGTTTTTTAACATTTTTCAATGGTTGAAAATATAAAATGGAGAATTATATTTGTGACTCATGTACTTTAAAGTCTATCAGTGTCCATAAATAAATGAAGTTTTATTGGAACACAGCCACGCTCCTTTTTTTTTTTCACATTTTCTCTGGCTTCTTTTGCAACTGAGTCTAGTTTCTATAGAGACTCCATGATCCCACAAATCCTAAAATATTTATAGTCTGCTCCTTTACAAAAAAAGTATGCTGGATTAGAATATATCCAGGCAGTTGAATAACATCTACAAAACAAACAAACAAACAAACAGTGAAAAAGCTTTTTACCTTTTGCTATGGAAAGGTTTCTAGACTTAGAAGGAGTGGAACTAGAAAGTGTAGATTGCATGTTACTATTTGGGCAAAAAGGGGAGGATTTATTTGTATTTAATATGCATAAAATTATTATGAAGGAAATACAAGAAATTAGTAGGTAGTAGTTATCTTTGGGGCAATGAGATTGGTAAACAGAACAGGGAGTAAAGGAACAACGTGTGTGTGTGTGTGTGTGTGTGTAACTCAAAAAAAAGGAAGCTAAAAAATATTTTTAAAAATACAGAGTGGTAAAGGAGCACAGTTTTAGGTGACTGCAAGGGGTTGGGCCTGGCTTTGTGGAGTGATGAGGCTGGAGATGTCTCAGAGGCCTGCTCAGAAAGGGCTTCCAGGCTGGGCTCCGGAGTTTGCATTTTTGCATCTGCTAAGAACAATAAGGAGCAAAAACAGAAAAATAAAATTCTGGAAAACGAGTGGACAATAATTAGAAGAGATGTGATCGGGGAGGGAGAGAAGAGGATGGGACCAGCGGTTTCCTCTGTGGAAAGAACCTGGGAGGCTGGGAACAGGGGTGGGGAGGGACATTCTTTTAAATATAAATCCTTTCATTCAACTTCTTTGTGTGCACTCTTTCATCTGCATTTATTTCCTATGAGAATAATCTTGTTTATTTTTTATAAGATCCATGTGGTGTTGGTGAGGACTTAAGTGGTGGGGGATAGTCTGGAGCAGAGTAGCTGAGACTGGATGCCTCACTGGCAGTGTAGGTGGTGGGCTGGAACTGGGCCTAATGTCCGAGGACCTGGGGAATAGATCCTGTGGGGATGCAGGCTACAGGGTAAAGAGTCCATCTACCTGCTCCTTCCTGACTTTTCTCTGACCTTCTGGGCCACAACACAGGCTGGACCTGCGGTGAGCTCAACAATATTCAGGACAGTCCCTGGCAACATTCCACTTGGGCACATCCCTTGGGCACATCCCATGGGCACTACCGTCACCCACCCTCTCTGGGTCCTTAATTACATTTTTGCCCCAGCAAGACATCCAGAGCATGGTAAGACCTAGGGGAAACCCCATCTTATGCACACAGTGAATTCCAGCCAAATGCAATAGGAATACCTCCCTGGTCCCTTCCACTTACCTTCTCCCATCCCCCACCACCTCCTTCCCTCCTCATTAATTTTTAGGGAGCCTGCCTACAACCACGTTAGGGTGCTGGGTTTCTGGGCTGCTGCTAGGACTTCTTGGAGTGACTTATTTTTCTTTTTATTCCTATATGTTGTGCCTGCCTCAACTACATTGTACCATAAGCTCTTTAGGGGCTTAAATGGCTTTGCAATCTCACGGGGCAATCCAATGTCTGTCTTAGTCCACTCAAGCTGCTGTAACATAGAAATCATAGACCAGGCTAATTAACATACACATTTTATTTCCAATAGTTCTGGAAGCTGAAAGTCTGAGTTAAAGGTGCTGCCAGATTCTGTATTACAGGGGCAAAGGGAAAGCTCCTCCTTCAGCCTCTGTAGATCCTCTGGGATGGACTGACTATTGGCGGATTCATAGGATAAGAAGGTATATGAATTTGTTAATGTGCATGGGACAATCACAGGAGTGTAGTTACCCAATAACCCAGTGATGTCCAGATGTTTATATACCCTTCTCATAGGGGTACAGGAGAGAGGGAGATGGATAAGGTGACAGTTTTGAGAAGTAGTAAATAATTTTAAGTGAATGAAAATAACTTTCGTTAGGAATTGAATGGGCCTAAGAGATAGACAATAGTTTGTAACAGAATTGTAATAGTTTGTCCGGGTGTGGTTACATTCTTTAATCTTCCTCCCTGTAGATATGAGTTTAGTTCATACAAACTCAAAGAAGGGACCTTAGGAAATTGTTTTCTGCTTTGGTGGTACAGTCTTTAAGCAGATAAAGGATTATTAGAGTAAAGCACCTTTTAGCATCTGCTGCTTTGTAAGTGTCTAATTTAAAATAATCAGTATATCATGGTGCTCTATTTGGAAATATCATGTTCTGAACCCCAACAGTGTCTTGCAAGGGGTTGTCCTGGTTCATAGACAGCCATCCTCTGGCTGTGTCCTCATGGTGGAAGTGTGCAGAGACCAACCTTCCACCAAAGGAACCCCACCAGGTCAAGGGGGTAAGGAAAGGCAGGCTCAGGCTTTCACCTCCTTTCAATAATTTTCCTCAATCAGCTTTTCTTTACCCCGAAAGTACCTGCCAACTGGACACCCATGTTCACATTACCCATTAGCCAAAAGCTGTCTCTCAACATGTGTTCTGTTTGGGCTCTTGCAAAATGAAGAGAACAAAACAATGATGATTATAATAAGCAACAATGATCATCATAATTTCAAAATGACAACATTAGTGAGACCTGGGGGTGTCAGTCACTTTATCTGCAAACAGAAAAGGCAACTCGCCTGCCTCTCCAGGTATGAAGAACACTCAGCATGTTTAGAAAACTGGAAATTGCCTTATGGCTATCTATTACTGTTACTGTTCATAAGGGTTTTGGAATCACAGAAACAGGGAGCCCTGGGTCTATGTGAAGCTGTGCTTGTAGGACAATGGGATCAAACAGGTATTTAATGGCAACCTCAGCCCAAATTCCTGGAGACAGGAAAAGAACCTACAACTTAACACCAGGGGAGCACAGAAGCTCCAGTTTTACCACTGGCGGGGCTGGGCCTGGAATGAAAAGGCCAGAGGTCAGGTCAGGTCTCAGCTCTGCCCTAGAGGGGATGAAAGATCTGGGCTTGGCTGTTCTCACAAAGGAACTTCTAGGATCTGCCTCCCCCCACCTCCCATCTCCTCCTAAGGAAGAACGTTTGTTTTGTTTTTTTTTTTTTCCCCTTCCTGCCCTTGGGCAGAGCAGAATCTGAAAAGGGCTACTTGTTTCTAGCATTATTTATAGCTCAGCAAAGGATTGGGGTCTCCAACATCAGGTCTGGGATCCTCCTTCTCCAGCTACACCCGGAAAGGGGTCCCCGTTAGCAGCAAAGCGGGGGGCTCTTGAGATAGTACTCGATCTTCTGGTGTTGCTTTACGGTGGTGGTATATAGTGAAAATTGCCCCCCTCTCTGGGAAGGAGAGGACTTCGCTCTAGAAACATTTCCGGCCCCTCTAGCCCCCCGAAAAGGATGCATGCAATGCCCGAGTTGACAGAATAACGTGGGGTCTAGCGCCACCTAGCGTCTGATTGCAACTTAGCGTGGGTCTCTCTCTCTCTCTCTCTCTCTCTCTCTCTCTCTCTCTCTCTCTCTCTCTCTCTCTCTCTCTCTCTCTGAATATAAATTGACTTTAACAGCAAGAGGGACTGAAATAGAGAAGCGCATTCTCTGCGCACAGGGCTGTCCTCCTGCCCACGACAAGGGGCTGGGAGTTTGGTGGGAGAAGCTGAAAAGCTACAATCCTAATGTGTCACAGACGGGGGTGTTGGGTAAGGGGATGGGGGAGTTTTTCTCTTGGAAGAAAGCTGGGGTGACTCACAAGTAATATTTAAAGCCTTAGTCGCAGAAGATGGGCTTAGGTTTGTCTGCGTGAATATTTTTGCTCACACAAGGAAAAAAAATACTGGTGCTATTTTATGTGGCTTTTATGCTTTTCAAACGAGTTCCCCAGAGCCAGCATATGGGCTGCTGCATCTTGCAAGCTGCTTCATGGCTTAACCCACTCCTGGTCCTTGTTATTGTCTTTGCAGGACAAGCAACCTACTCCCCTTTCCTGCCCTCTCACTTCCTGGCTGCCCCTTAACCCTCTAATCAGAGCCACCATCTGTTCTTTGCTTTATGTCATTCATTAAGACCCCTAAACATCCCAGAGAGTGGATATTAGTATTTCCGTTTTATACATGAGAAAACTGATTCTTGGGAGGGGTTATGTGATTTCCCAAGATCTTTCAGCTAAGCAGAGGTGAGATTTGAACCCAGAGTTATTCAGCTTCAAAACATTATTGGGCTGTTGTGGAGGAAGTCACAATACCCAGGAGGTTCTGGAGGAGATGAATAGCCCTTTAGCTTGGAGGACACTTCCTGCTCTGAGCCAGTCACAGTGACCCCTCAGGGTGGACTCCAGTGTCAGCACCCTCCTTCTTCACATTATCTGTCCTGTTCCATCCTCAATACAGACACTTCCTCAGCCTGCACTCCTCCACACTTGGAAACCACCCCAGAGGAATAATGAGAGCAAAGACCCAGGATTTGGCAAATGTACAGAATGCCAGGAGAATCATGGATTTGTCTGACTCCTGAGACTTGGCCTCATCCGGTGGAAAACTGGGGAAATTCCCTGCTGGCTCCTCCCTTCCCTCCCTCCCAGCCCTCTCACCAAGAGCCACCAAACAGACACACCTCCAGAAGAAGGTTAAGTAAGGCCAGTCTCTGGATTCCTCTGAAACAAAGTGTTACTTAAATATACAGATTCGGAAATAAAGTTTAAATGAGGTAACACACTGTGGTGGCATCCAAACCCCAACCTGCATAAATGGGGCAAAGGTTCAGGCTGCTGGCAGACTGTGGGAGGTGATTTGAGATTATATAAGGAGCACAAGAGTAGGAGACTTGGACTCCAGTCCCCAGGCTGTCCCTACCCAGTTCAGTGACTTTGGGCAAGTCACTTTACCTCTTTTGATCCTCAGTTTCTTTAGTTGCAGAAAGAGGCAGTTCTCTTACCTATAAGCGAATACAGTAGCCCTCCCCCTATCTGTGGCTTTGCTTTCCATACTTTTAGTTACCCACGGTCAACTGCAGTTTGAAAATATCAAATGGAAAATTCCAGAAACAAATAATTCACAAGTCTCAAATATATTTTATTACAGTACATTGTCACAATTATTCTGGTTTATTAGGAGTTGGTAATCTCTTATAAATTAAACTTTATCATAGGTATGCATGTATAGGAAATGTGTAGTATTCATAAGGTCTGGTACTATTGGTAGTTTTAGGTACCCACTGGGGTTCCTGGAATGTGTCCCCGCAGATAAGGAAGGGCTGCTGCAGATGAACCAATGCTTTGTAAAGCCCTCAGGGTGTGAGGTAGCTGTGAGATATGATGAGTCACAGTGGGCACTGCAGGATTTAGGTAGGAGAGTCTTTTTCATTTTGCCTTCCTGCCTTTCCCTTTCCTCCAAAGAAGTCTGTCTCCTGCAAAATATATCCTAACATCATGCGCATGTACACACACACACACACACTCACACACGATCTTCCAGGTCTTGTAGACTCATTTCCTTTTTTTTTCTTTTTTCTCTTCCTTCCTTCCTTCCTTCCTTCCTTCCTTCCTTCCTTCCTTCCTTCCTTTCTTTCTTTCTTTCAAGAGTTAACTGATCTTGGGAAAACAGCTTCTCCAATAAAGACCCAGGGGCCAGGACTGCTGGGTGTACTTTCTTTAGAGGCAACAGGAAAAGCAGAAACAGGAAGTGCTATGGCGGTATCCATTATTTGCAAGGGAAAGGCCCCCAAAAGGCTATTTCCTCTGTAGCTGGCTGGGGGCACAGGAAGGGAGTCATCCATAACAGCTAATACAGTCATGGGAGAGCAATAAAAGGCTGAGGAGAAACTACCAGGTATAAAGCCCGAGAGTGTGGCACCCTCTCTCCCTGGTGGTACAGCCAGTTGAAAACCTCTTGGTTTCTTCACAGGCTCCACTTCTAATTTAAGGTGTCTCCACCCAGCTGGGCAAATTCTTTGCCTCTTCACTAGGGAGGAAATAGCTTTATGAGGCTCCAGAATGAGAGTCCCGAAGAACAAAGACCTCATTAGGATCAATCACTTATTCTGAGTACACATGCCCAAGAATTTCCATTGGTGATCTCAGATATAAATGAAGTGGTAATTAAGTATATAATACAAATGATCTTCAGCTTAGTAACTCCCTCTGTAATTGAAATTTGCTAAATTAAGTCTGAAATTTTCAAAACTAGGGCTTTAAAAAAAAAATTTCCCCCGATTATAATTACCCCCTCTCCTCCCTCCCACCCACCCCTTGGTAATGTAATTAGTTTAAAATAAGATCTGTGGTACAGTTAATGGGGCTGCCTACTGGTATGTTAAGGTGGTTCTTGCTCTCTGAAATGCTGATCTCCTTTGACCTTCCTGGAAACAAAGAGGAGAGGGTCTTCATCAGTCAGAAAGGCTGCTGTCACACACTCAAAAATGACAGGGAAATGGCAGAGGACTTGCGGCATCCACAATGCTGGACAGGCAGAAATTTCTCAGCTTCTTCCTTCAGTTCTTTTCCACTATGTGCTTAAATCTGGTGCCAGCTAGATACCCATTCAGAGAAAGAAGTGAATCGTTGCTTGATTGAAATTGTGGAAAAATTGGCATCTTCAGAGGTCATGACAAGGATCCTTACATGGGAGACAGGGTTTGGGGCAGATCAGAAATTCATCTCTGTATTTCTCAGGCCAAGGAGCCAAAGCTCAAACTGGATAGCCTGAGGACTCCTCTAAATCCTGTCCTCTGCTACCTGATGTAACCATTCCTGGCCTCAACTCATTTGTCTTGGTATGTCCCAGCAGAGGGCAATGCCCATCCACCTCAGCCTGCCCAGAACCCAGAGGAGATGTGTGGCCTGAGATGGGCACCTAGAAGGCACTCCATCCTCCTCATTTTTGGCCCTTGTCCAAACCAGAAAGAGGGCTAAAGTAGTCCTGAGTACATCCAACCTTCCAAAAAAGCATGTTAGTCTATTTCATTAAATTTGGATTAAAAGACTGGGCCATCTTTGAAATCACAGTCTAATTTCATTAGAGCTGAAACCTCTCCCTGGGAACTGGGGAGAACCCTTCCACAGCCTTTCTCCTCCACTCCTGTTCTCTCACTCACCCCCACCCTCCCAGCCCACAGCTTCCAGAAACTGTTAAGTAAACAGAAACATCTCAAGCTAAGTAATTCCCACATGGCAAAAGTCAAAGGCTGGGAGTCCATCTTATGAACACCTTGTTGAAACAGCAACTCTCCGGCAAGTGGCACAGACCTTGAAAGAAAATTCTCTTACTCTTCTTTTGTGTGTGTGTGTGTGTGTGTGTGCGTGTACTGATCTCCCTTCATTGAGTGACACCACTAGTGTTAGAAACTAGTAGTTGCTGAACTGCAAAACTTCTGATGCCAGAGACCAGCAGCAGTGTTGTTTCTGGAGAGCATAATAAGTGTATGTTCCATTAGTAAGTTAGAGAAAAAAAAGAAAAAATTTAAAAAGCAGACAATGGCAATTTTGTCTCTAGATAAGCCCTTGCTTTAAAGCTGCCCTGAACAAATGTAGACATGTTTACTGTTGGATCCGGGTACCCAGCATGGCAAATGCTCAGTAAACATTAGCTGAATGAATGAATGACTCTTATCCAAAAGCTTTCAGAACCTTCTCAAAATGGAAAAAAAAAAGTCTTAATTCTAAAATCTGTAGTTGAGGAGGCCGTACTCAGATGACATCCAGCACCTGCCTGCTCCCCTCTGCACACTGGCTGCATTAGGCCCAGCATAGCAATTACACAGAGGACTTGGTAAAACCCAGTCAGTGGGGTCACAAATCAACAGATGTGGGATGGACTCAAGAATCTGCCTTTCTAACACGTTCACAGGTGCTGCTAGTCCAGGACCACACTAGCCCATATCACTACATTTCTACAAAAGGGATCCACCAGCTAGTCAAAGTCCACCTTAAATGTACCCTTGTCAACAAACTGAACATATTTGCAAAAATACTCTGACCCCACTCTCCTCCTAACTACTAAGCTCTCTGTTTGGTTTGCTCTCTTTGACCTTGCAGCCTTGATAAGCTCCTGCTTGTCTTTACCTATAGCTACCCGAACTCCAACTCTGCTCTCCACTTCTTGGAATCCCACTCATGCTCCAAGGCCAGTGGAGACCCTACTCTCCCTGCCAGTTCATGAGGCCCAAAGGTTGATCTGTCCCTCCAATGTCTCACAGCAGAGAGTTAAACCTGCAATGTTTCCTTCTGCTCTGAGTTCCCCTAGCCCATGAATCTTCTTCTCTCTTTCTCCCTTTCTCTAGCCCCCCACCCCCACCCCACTGGTGGAGCTCCTTGGAGTCAGCAGCCAAGTCTAATGGCTTCTCCCACACCCCATAGGACCTCTCTCAATGCAACTTTATCACCCATTGTGGCCACTCCGAAGTCCTTCCAGCCACTGGCCTGGGTGGCCTCTGACCTACATGGGTGTCCTTCTGTATATGAACAAGTAAGAGGTTCCTGTCACTAAAACGTAGCACCAAGTGCACACCTGACTTCTTGTCTTTGAAATTCAGAAGGAAGTGTTACTTTCGGTGGTAACTCACCACGGGCACATGAGAGGCGGTTGAAAGACGTGCCAAAGTCTGTTTAAATGTCAGTAACTAAGACCCAGTGGTACACAGAGAACAGCCTCACATCTCAGTTGTAAGTACCTGGAAGGGTGTTGTCCTACCCCATCCTTCTCTGTGTGGGCTTACGGCATCATGACCTCACATCCCTGTGATCCTAACCGTCAGTTATAGAAACCCAAACTCAAACTGCTTAAGCAAATTAAGGAACTTTTGGCTCACCTTTGTGGCTTGAACCATGATTACTCACAGAATTGAAAAAGGAACTATAGGAACCTTGGATTTAGGGACCACAGTTGGTCTGAGTATGTCAGGACCTCTCTGTGTCCATCTGCTCTCATCTCTGCACCTCTTTGTATGTTAACTCTTGGGCTCTGTTCAGGTCAAAGTTACCATGAACAGGGAGGGGCTGGGGTTGTGGCTCAGTGGTAGAGTGCTTGCCTAGCACACATGAGGCACTGGGTTCAAACCTCAGCATTACATAAAAATGAAATAAAGATATGATGTCCTCCTACAACTAAAAAATAAATATTAAAAAAACAAAAGGTACCATGATCAGCCCATGGATTCCATGCCCATCAAGTTTATGAAGAATGGAAAGGAGACTGTTCCCCAAAGGAGATATGAGTACCAGGCAGACCAAAGCTGGACATCAACCTCAAATGATAAGCAAAGTTCAAGCTTTTGAAATATCCTGGGTGTTGAGGCTAGTCCTTTACATAGAGGATCTCATTTGATCACCAAGAGGATTCCATAAGGCAGGTCCTGCAAATGAAAAGTCTTAGAATAAAAAGGAAAGACACAAATTATACGTGGGTCTTTTCTGGCACTCCAGTGCTGGGCTTGGGACACTCAGAAAATAGGAAATAGATGTGAAGATGCTTTTTCTTTGGAAGTAAGCAGATGACTGCTTAGGAAGAGGACCTCAGTGGTTTAACTCGGGTTATCTCTGTATCAGTAGTTTTTGAGGCTAAGCCATGAATGTCCTCTTGTTAATTCTAGATGTTTTAGATCTCTCTATTAAGCCACCATCTCTCTGTGAATCTACTTTGAAGGGAGAGAGGTCTCATCATGGAACATCAAAGGGACTTTCTTCCAGTCCCATCTAGACTAAAACATAACGTTCTTTGGGATAGAACTTGAAAGATTATATAGTAAGATTAGATGAGGATAACACCTTGTATTCTCCCTCAGAACAAGAGGCCCTCTATCATTTTAAAGTGTTTTCATGGGTCCTGGAACTCCTTGAAAAATAAGATCCCTTCATTCTGGCTTGATTCTGTAACCATTTCTTGCCTTTATTTTCTCCAAGAAAAAAAATGAGCTTTAAGACTTGCTTATTACTTTACTACCAAGAGAAAATGGATCATAAGAGATTCTGGTCATCATCTGCCTATGTAGTTTTCCCCCATCCCTTCAGAAGTGTGTCACCTTGAGTTCTGAGATTCCCCAAGGCTAAGACCAGCCCCTCCCATGTTCCTACTTGATGACCAACTTCATGCAGGACTCGGACTCCCTGCTCACTCTAACATCCCAACTCCACGCACAGTAGCCAGCATACAGTAGGTGCCCAATACATGTTTACTGAATAAATGAATGATATTGCATTCTCAAGTGATGCTGCAGGTAAACATTGGATCTCTTGGTAACTTCTGGCCAGGGTCACTGTGTTGGATAGTACAGTGACTAGTTCTAGGCAGCAGGGATCATCTTTCCTAGGCCTGAAATAAAGATGCAAATTTGTCAAAGCAACTACTTCTGGTTTCATCAATGCAAATGCCAACTCTTTAGATAAATATTATCATCAATTCTTCCATAATATTCTGCCATCTATGTCTTTAATAAAAATGTGATGACCACAGATTTCACAGGTGTGGCAAAAAAAAATTTGAGTAAAGTCAGACAAGTCAGGGTTCATCAGCTCTGTGACCACTAGCAAGAATCAGTATTTACTGAGCACTTGCTATGTGCCTGCCACTTCCTATGCTGAATCTCATTGAATCCTCAGGATAATCTTACAAGGATACTGCTGTCTTCATCTCCATTTTACCAACAAGGAAAGTAGGATTTCTATAGTGAAAATACCTATCTCAGTGACAAGTAGCCCCAATATCTTTCTTCTAATAGAGATAAAAATCATCTTGCAGGATGAACATTGTGTGTTGATGTATATTTAAACCTAAAGCACCACACAACTTTAAAGTTAGCGTGTTATTGCCGCTAATTAAAGCAGGGTCAGAAGCCAGCATTAGATTGATAAATACTTCTCCCTTTTGGTCATCTTGCCAATACTTCATTAATCAATAGACTTAACTAAATACCTACTTTGTGTCATTCATACAATGATGAATAAGAGGCTGTCCTGGACCTCAGGAAGTTCAAAACCTTGTAAAGACCTCCAAAACTTAAAATAGGGAAGAGGGTCAAATCTGGATCCTTTTTTTTTTTTTTTGTTACCGGACTTGAACCCAGTGGCGCTCAACCATTGAACCACATCCCCAGCCCTATTTTGTATATTATTTAGAGACAGGGTCTTGCTGAGTTGCTTAGCACCTCACTAAATTGCTAAGGCTGGCTTTGAACTTGCATCCTCCTTCCTCAGCCTCCCAAGCAGCTGGGATTACAGGTGTGTGCCACTGCACCTGGCTAAATCTGGATCTTTATATTCACCCAGGAGTCACCTTTCCTTGATGGTCCCTGGTTTCTCTGGAAGAAAGAGATGAGGTGAAATTTAAGCCTAATGGTCAACGCTCTGTGCTGCAGAGAATAAGAGGACAGGTAGAGGGTGGGAATAAAGTCTGCACTAGCTTTGGGGGTCACAATTCAGGGAGGAAGAAAACTCTTTCTTACAAACAATGAGGGAATAAGTAGTTAATGGGTTCAAAAGCAACTCCCTGGTTTTCCTGGCTACATGACCCTGATACATTACTTATGGTCAGGAGGCAGTAAAGAACATTTTAAATGAATAGAGTTTAGTTCAGAGCCTGCCACGCAGCAGATGTAAGTTGATATGTAGACAAAGGCAGCAGTTAGTGTGGACTAGTAATGGTGACCAGTGGAGTACCGGAGTTGAACCCAATGGTAGGGACCACTGGGGACCTAGGGGAAGGAGGAGCACCCCTCCCCAGTAAAACAGGAGGGATCAGTGCTATCAAAAAAGCCCTCACTTAGCTAGCTGTAGTGGCGCATGCCAGTAATCCCAGCAATTTGGGAGACTAAGGCAGGAGGATGGCAGGTTCAAAGCCAGCCTCAGCAACTTAGCGAGGCTGTAGGCAACCTAGAGAAACCCTAACAGGAGTGATGGCCAGCATCTAATTGGGGGGTTCTTCCTGCTCAGGAGGGTGTAAGCCACCCTAAAACTTAAAGTCTGAAATAATTAGTGAATAACAAAACACAAATGGCCAGAAATATATTTACAAAATATAGCCTCTGATAGATCTAGTCCACATGGGTGCACCAGACAAAGAAAAGATAGCTCCTGTGGTTTATTTAAGGGGGGACATCAAAGATAGGATAAAGTTTCAAGGGCAGAGTCTTGCTTTGTGCTGCCTTGTAGTCAACAGGTTGATTGACATCTTGGTAGGTCACACTCATCTCAGGTACTGTGTAGGCCATGGCAGAGCATGACAGAAATTCACACTGGCAATTGACCAGAGAAAATGTCCACTGGTCATTCCCAGACACCTAGATGTTTCTATCTACTAGGCTTCTGTGTGCGGTGACCCACATGCAACCCATGGATGGCTCATGACAAGACCCTGTCTCAAAATAATAAATAAATAAAATAAAATAAAAAGGCTGGGGAAGTGGCTCAGTGGTTCAATCCTGGTACCAAAACAACAACAACAAAAGAACCTCACTTAACTAATATAGCCAAAAGAGAAAAGGGGACAAAACACCAAGTAAAAAAAAAATCTAGATGCCTTCTCTACATTGAAAACATAAGAAGAAAATGATCATGTCCATTTTCCAGATGGTGAAATGAAGACTCATAAGGTGAAGCCATTTGATTAAGGTGGTGGAATTTAATTATCACCTGGAGCTTGTTCCAGGGTTCAACACTGACTTGTCAACATTTTTGTGGGGAAAAATGTGGATGCTCATCTGAATTACATGGACAAGCTTCAATTAAAACTTCAATTCCCAGGCCTGTGGATGCGGAGCCCGGGAAGCTCTCTCCAGAAGCTGATGCACTTGGGTGGGCGCGGTGAACAATGTTCAAAGCCAGCAGCAGCAACAATGAGGCTCTGCTTGTAGCTGAAGGAGAATTTGGAGGCAAATACTCTCAGACTCCTGCCAGCCTCACATGAGCCTCGGCCTGCACCAGCCAGGACAATGCACTAGCCCACTGACAGAGGTGACACTCTTCAATAATGTTTCTTCTGCCCAATCCACCCTCCAACTGCAACCACCCCACCACTCCTCCGTGCATAGAACCCATGTTTAACACCCTCCTCAGTTTTTCAGAGCCTTAGCCTGACTGACAGGCCCAGCCTGATCTAACTGCCTCATCTGTCACTCTCGGCTCCCTGGCCCAACAAGCCTTCCTCCAGTCTCTAGAACATGGTTTTATTGAGGAATAACATGGACAGCTTTCATTCCTCATTTGTGCTGTTCATAGTCCTCACCCTGACCACGAGGGACACTCACGGTCTTCTTTATCTCTGGTTCGAATTGTTGTAATCATAAAAGGCCATAAAAGTGATTTTTAAGATCTGTCAGAACTGGGTAAGACTCCAAGGCTGTATGAGTTCTGCCTCTAAAAATCATAAGTTGGAAGGAAATGTACAGTATTTAATGTATATCTTTATTGAAAGTATTTAAAGAAGCACTGGAAACTTAAAGCTTTTCTAGGCATTCTGAAGTTAACAAAAAGAAATCATGTTATGGTTCAAAGGTCTTTTTCGCCCCCCCAACACTGCAATGGGTTGTTAACTTTTGAATTTGAGAAGCAGAGAGATGCAAGTGAATTTTGAGCAAAGAGGAGATGCCTCGCTGATCTGATTGATGGTGCTTCCTGAGACAAGTAGGCAGTGCAGATACAGCAGTCCTGGTTCTAGGTGCCAGATGGCGCCTGCCCTCCTCCCCCGCCACATCCTCCCCTGACTCCTGCTTCACCTCAAACTCTGCCAACTTAAAAAAAAAGGCCGGGGATGGAGTGAGATGATTTAGTTTTACAAAGTACTACTTTTCAGAATCTGAAGATTCCATAGATTTGTCTCTTTGTGATCACGTCAGAGAATTCCCACACAAGATGACTGCCTTCAAATCTCACTTACCTAACTCAGACAATTCTGCTTCTGTGCCTGCTATGACCCTGTGTCTTAGGTCATTTGATGTTGTTTTTATTAATCCATTTTCTGTTGTAGATGAAAAAATCCCCGAGGCTGTGTACTTTTATAAAGAGAGATTGATTGAGCTCAGGATTCTGGTGATCAGAAGGTCCAAACAGCATGGCACCAGCCCTCTGGCTATGTCACAATGTGGCAGAGAAAAGAAAATGGAAGCACCCATGTGCGGTCCGGTTGGGAGCAAGGGCATGGGGCAAACCCACTTCACAGTATTTCACCTCCTCAAAAACTAGCTGGGGTCCCTGGAGATCTACATTAATCCTTTCCACAGGGAAGAAGCTCCTGGCTCCCCATGATCTAACCACTTTCCTTAGGCTCCACCTTTTAAAGGGGACCAGACTCCCCACACACGAACCCTTAGGGGACAAATCACATGCAAACCGTAGCACTGCTGGAACAGAATACCACAAACTGGGTAATGGATATTTCTCACAGTTTCAGAGACTGGAAAGTCCAAGATCTAGGGACCTGTATCTGGTGAGAGCTTTCTTGCTGGGTCATCTCATGTTGGAAGGGCAAAGAGAGGGTGAGAGAGACATAAGGGGTCCAAACTTTTATAAGGAACTTACTCCCACAATAACTAACCCATTCCAGTGATAACAACACTAACCCAGAACCCTCATTGCCTAATCTCCTCTTAAAGGGCCCACCTCTAAATACTGTTACAGTGGCCGTTAAATAACATACATAAGCTTGGGAAAGGATAATCAAACCACAGCACCCCAGATTCTGTCCCAACTCTGGCTTCTCGCTGGGGAGAATCTTTTTGACTATTGGAAATATGCCTTTGAGTATTAGAATAAGCTGTTAGAGAATACATACTTTTGACTGGTTGCAGAGGACCCAGCTGAGGGCTGCAGTAACAGGGACATTGGACTTCATAATAGTGAGAATGTCAGGAGACTCAGGGGACTGGGACAGACAATTCCCTTTTCCTTTAATGACAGTGAATCTAACCATAGTCCAGTGAGTTTTCTCCCTTTACCTCTGGTGGGTCAGACCCAATGGGGTCCTACCTGCCAACAGTGTAACAGAGTTTTGAAACTTGAGGTGGGACTGGAAAATGGTAGGTAAATGGAAGATAAATTTATGGAGAGTCCAAGAAAACATTTCCTCCTAAATTTAAAGGCAGGATGGGCTGGGAGATTCACAGGCAGGTGAAAAGAAATGTGAGAAACGACATTACTCTGGGTTCTTCTCTGTAGGGTCACTGTACAGAAATCTGTAAAAGTTATTGCAAGCATGTGACCAGCCTTTATTCTGAGTTATATGTGATGCCACTTGATAATTACCCTGATGGATGGATGGATTCATATCCTGGGCAGACACTGTTGGGGTCTTTCCTCTATTCCCTCTACTTTCCCTTTTACACTCCAAAGGCAGCTTATTCCATACACCTGATACTCTTTCTTTGAACCTTAATCTTTCTGTGAGGAGCACATTAGGTTTGGCAGCTAGAACAGAAGGGTTAATGCCCTGGAAGCAGCCCTCAATCCTGCTGCTTTGGGGACCTGTAGTTGGACCTGTTTCCTCACATCTCAGTTAGGGTGACTGTAAGTTCTGTCTATGTGGTGGGGTTAACCCCTGGTTGTCCTCAGTGGCAACTGTTTGATAATATACCCTTTGTTGATTTATTTCCTTCCTTGTCTCCTTCTGGTGTTTCCTGTGATCACCTTCCAAATGAACTATTTGCTCTTGAACCCTTGTTGTGGAGCATGCTTCTGGAGATCCCAAGCTCAGACTTCCATCTCATTAACTGCTCTGAGCATGTGACCAAATAATTTCCAGGATCACCCTTAACCCTCTGTCTGCTTTCCTTGACTTGAATCATCAAGTCAAAAGAAAGGTGTCACTTACATCTCATTGAAACAGTAGTAAACTCTATCAAAGTGCAAAATCATGTAGTTTCATCACCAAACAATATGCATGGCTGGTAATGTCAACCTCCACACTGCCAGCAACCCACCCTTTCCTTGGATCTCCCTCAGTCTCCTTCATCTCTGAATTTTTACATCATGAATTGTTTAACCCATCACCTAATTGGAATGTCATGAAAATCATTCTTGATTAATTATCTCTGGAAACTCCCATTTTACTAAGTATTTAATAGGAGTTTGGTTTCATTAATGAAGCAGATCAGAGTGTTAGTTAATGATTGAAAGGAGGACAACATCAGACCCACAAACCCATTTTCCTAGTCAACCTTCTTTGATAGCAATTTCTGTAATTCTTAGGCTGCCATGTTTGTCACAAGAGCAGTCCTTTGGCTTCCCTCTAATTATTAAGTATTTAAATGATTCTCCACGGATCCCAAGAATACCTACAACAGTTTCCAGCAACATTTTATAAGAGGGGTGGCCCCAGCTGTGCATTAGAATCACCTGGGGAGCTTTCATTGCCAGGGAATCCTGGGTCCCCTCCAGACCAATCAAGTGGCGGGTCCAGGCAGCAGTATTTTTAAAGTCTCCAGATGGCTCTAATGTGTAGCCAGGGATGAGAACCACTGATTTAAGGGGACAGAGATACTACAAAACTGTGAACACCAGCTGGCTCAGGAGCTAGAGCTCTGGAAAAGCAAGAAAAGCTAAAAATGTCATAAATGGCAGCCCCAGGTGACAAGGCACTTGTCATGATGATGCAGTCACTGCTTTTGCAGCCTGCTCCATGCTTCACGCCACAGTTCACACTACACTGTGCTCACACTCACTCCCTGCACTGGAGCCAAGAAACCTCAGGGAGCCCCTCATCAACCATGCAATAATCTTCCGCTCTCATAACGTCACAAAGCCCTCTCCTCCCCAAGGAGACTTCAAATTAGGACTGTTATTTTCCCTTTAGTAAGTTTGGGTCATTGAGCCTCATGCATTCTCATTTCTCATGCATTTTCATTTCCCTGTCTTCAAATCTGAGTAAATTTTTTGCTCCTGAGTGATTTTTGAACCTTCAGGTATGATTATCTCCACTATAGTAAATAGGTTGCTTTCATCCCTGAGATGTAACCCTGAGAAGGTGTTCCTCCCATCTGCAGAAACACAGAAATCAGAATGGAGCCTACACACTGTGGCATCTATTCAGAAGGGCTTCTGTTAAGCTCTGGCCCTTAACAGGCTTAGGATCCTGGAGAACTCCTTTAAGCCTGGTAATGTGCTCTCATGAAACTTTAAGAAACCACAATAACTGTTGGAACACGGAGTCAAATAGTAACATAACTAAGCATATCCATGAGCCTTCTGGGATGTTCACATTGTTTGGTGAGTACATGCATTTATTTCTTCTGGTGAAACAGTGTAGTCTGTAGTATAATCTGTAGTATAGTTTGTAGCTATTCCCAAACTCTCAAACGGGTATGTGACTTCATAACGTTTAAGTATTTGCAATACTGTTTTTCACCTCTTGCCCGAGAGCCCAAACACAGATGTTCTCTCTTGAGGGACTAATGTTGAACCTTTTGGATTCTTTCCCTTCTCTTACCACCTCCACCTTCACCATCAAGGGACTCTGCAAAGTAATTGGATGTAAGTTCCTCATCACCAGATAGGGGATCTAAAGCCACGAGGAACCAGGAAGCCAAAAGTCAAGGAGACAAAGTGTTCTGACTCCCAAGGCTCAGCAGTTATTCAGAATCAAGAGCTGCTGTGGATTCTCATGTGGTCCAGGACTACCACACCTGCAGGTGGAGAACTGAGTTAGTGGGAGAGAACAGCCTCCTTGCTTCTGCAAGAGAATGTGATCATTTTCTTTCCCTGAATTCTTTAAAAGGCATGAGAGGAGGTCATTTTTCACTGTCAGACTCTCCATTGCATCAAAGCAGACACTTACTGAAAGATCAAGAACTGGGATTCCATCCCACGTACACCTCTTTCCCCTTGGAAAGGCTGAGTCTCCTTAGTTACTCTTCTGTGATGAAGGTCATTAATAATGACTTATCCTCAGGGAGGTGATGCAGGTCTCTCTAACTAAGTCCTGTAAAAGGGGGGAGCTACAAGTATATTCCCGGGGCAAGAGGGGCAGTGACTGACTGTCTGGTATGTGCCAGGCATGTGTTGGATCCTTTGCCCACGATAACTGGCTGTAGAACAGCTGCAGGGGATGCTCAAACAAGGGAGCAGCTACATCCCAGAGATCACACTGGAGGATGGAGAAAGTCCACGACCCCAAGAGACACACACTTGAAGGGAGAAGAATGAATCTTTATATTGCCTGTGACAATGACTGTAACTATTCTCACATTCTCACATGAGTACGTGAACAGTATTTCACTCTTTTTTTCTAAAGCAGCACTGCCCAGTAGAACTTTCTACAATGAAGAAAATGTTCTATAGCAACGCTGTCCAATATGGCACCAGGAGTCATGTGAGGCTATTGAGCACTCAAAATGTGACTAGTCTGACTGAAAAACTGAATTTTAAATTTTATGTAATTCATTTAAATTTAAATAGCCACATGTGACTAGAAGCTGCTATATTCCATAATGAGTGTTTTTCCCCCCAGTGCTAGGAATTGAACCCAGGATCTTGTGCATGCTAGGCAAATGCTCTACTAAGCTATACACCCAACCATGGACAGGGCATTTTTATAGTAGTTACAATTTTTAGCTAGACACATGGTCACCTAAAATAAAGACTGTTTCCCACAGTGACTCTTGTAGGTATGTGATTTGTTTTGGCCCACAGATATGAGGGTAAGTGATGGAGGTTGACTTCCAGGTTATGCCCTCAAGGGAAGGGTCCTGCCCCCTCCATGGCCTTTTATTTCTTTTGCGCTGGCTGGACCAGGATGTGGTTGTGAGCCATCTGGAACCAGGCAATGAAAACAACACCTTAGAGAGAGCACAGCAATAACATAAAAGGGACCCGGATCCCTGAGGATGACCTCATGGAGCAGTGCCCTAATTCTAGCTCTGACATCTCTATGTGAGAGACACTAAAAATTCCATTTCATTTCAACCACTGTTACTTTGGGCCTCTGTGACTCTGGGCCACAGCTGTCTTCTAGCCTAACCAATATACTGCCCCCTTGCCTCTGCCAGAGGACAGGGGAAACAAATGTTCTATTACGATTATGATTTTAGTCATGTGACTTTAAAGCTTCTGTCAGGGGTTTATGCAGCTAAAGGGCAGAGGCCGAGAGTAAGGGTCTCTGCTTAGTGAAGCACCTTGATGAGCTGGTGAATTTAGTGGAGCATAAGGGATGGAAAGCTAGATGGTACCCATAAGAAATAAATTAAGATTTGGGGGAAATGGTGAGCCCCTACAGCAGGAAGGAGGGATCTGAGGAAATGGCATCAAGATGGACCTACGGGGTGATAAGGCTAGCAGGAAGCTTTTCATGGCAGCTGTAATGGCTGGGCTTTCTCAATAGTGGCATCTAGTGTCCCTGGGCTGAGCTGTGCATTGACCTCTCTCTCTTGTTCAAAGGCTGCTGCACACCCCAGCCTTGTGGATGGGGCTTTGGAGAAAATGAAGGCAGCATCTAACATGGGACAAAGCAGTGTGAGGAACCCCAGGAGGCAAGACAGGGGATTAGAAGCAAGAAAATCCAAGCAAGGGTGACGAGGAGACATGTAAACCCCTTGAAAGTCCCCAGAGACATTTTGGGGAGGGGCATGGCTAGCTTTCACCACAGTTGGTATATGGGTTCCTGCCACCCCACTTGAATCTTAGGGATAAGCATCACCCCAGAGATCTGTATGGCCTGCATCATTCAGGCAAATGACACTTGGTTTTACAGTTCCCATGGTACCATCTTTCCTCCCGGCCACCTCCCCAAATCCTGACAGCCAAGCTGGGAAGAAATCAAATATTTCTTTCATATGTTCTCTAACTTACCCAGATTGAAGGAGAACTACTCCTCACACATCTAGAGTACACAGTCACTGGGAGGAGTAAGAAAATCTGCATTTGATCAGAGGGCCAAGATGGACTGGGGAGCCTGGTAGTTGGAGACATTATATAGAACAGGAGCTTGGAAATTCTGTTTGAGATGGATCAGTGCTCCTGAGGCAGAATGTGTAACACTTATAGAAAGGTGCTTGCCACCGTTGTTACTAATAGTAACACTTGAGCTCAATGTCCAAGTATATTTTCTGCTTACATTTGCTCAAGTGATGGAACTTTAGGAGCTGGACTTGGGGTAACAGAAAGGTGACAGGCATTTCTGTGGTAACCCTCCTGCATGTCATCCTTTTACATCTCTAGGCAACTTAAGGATAGATTGGAGGTTGGGATCCTTTGGAAAAATAATGTTTGGGAATAATAATCATTACCGTTTGCAAATATCTGGGGTTGATGCTACCCAGTTATTAAGATGCAGCCTAGAAGTTTCTGTTTTTGTTAGTTACATACATCTGTTTTTCAACTTAGTTATAAGTCCTGTCATAAGATCACCAAAAGTAGAATGTTTCTAAAGAATTTCTGTTACTTGATGTCTTTAGCAGTTTAGATTCCAGGCAAACAAGAAAGTATTATAATTGGAACAATAACAGGTCATTCTCAACCCTAATTTTAACTATAATGAACATGCACCTCATTGTTTCATGATTCATGGTCTGCCATACCAATGCCACACATTTGACTAAATCTTGCATTTAGTAGGAAGACTGTATTTTATTCAAGTACACATATATGATAGTTGTATTGAGTATAAACCTCGATGAAACTCATTTTAAAACACAGTAGAGTATCTGATTGAAGATTGTATGAGTTACATTTCTCTGTGTCCTTTCTTAAGGTAATAAATAATTGGGGACCAAATTAACTGCCAGCTTTAAGTTTTTTATTGCAAACCCTGCCAAATAAATAATGTATTGTAATGATTTTGAAACAATTTTTTTTCCATTTTAAGGTAATAAGTATTTCATCTTAGAATTTTAAATTTGAGGTTTATCTGATACTAACTTTGCATGATTAAAAATACTTTGGATCTGACGACATTAATTGGGGAGGTACAGGATTGTCATTCTGTTATATAAAACTTCATGTTTTAAACATGTAATACATTTTTAGTTCTATATTTTAGTGTCTGTGGAGCCCATGTTGTATCATCATTAGAAAGCAAAAAGAGCTTTTACCCTTTCTTTTATATTAGTAGTTACATCAAGTGTTATAAAGAAGACAGAATCAAGCAGCTTGTAAAAGTACTGAATTTTATTTTTAATTTCCTAAGATTTATAGGGTGATGTGAGAGTTTAACCTTATCCTAAAAAAGCTCCTTAGTGAGCAGTATGTCCGTCATAAGGAAAAGGGCTCCTTCCCATAGGGTTCAGAACGTGTATGGCATCATCGGCCAGTCTCAGGGCTGCTGGTGAAACATCGTTTCTCAGATAAAACAGAATCCCAAGAAATGACATTTATGAAACTTGGGTCTAGGCAGCTCAGAGTAAGGATTTGCACATTCACACTGCAGTCCTCGCTGCTGGCAGGGATGGAGAACATTTTAGCAGGAGGAGCTCGCGCTTGCCATGAACCCATGGTTTGCGCCTGTGGAGAAACAGATAAGAAGCTGCACAGTTTGCTTCGAATGACCGTGTTCTCTTGACACTGTAAATTTTTGCACAGAACTACCCAGAAAGTGTAACAAAATGCTCTTTATTTCAGCAAACCACTCTGTGAGTGAAAAATATACAGCAATCACTAGAGAGACTGGAGTTTGCTTTTCTAGAGTTTTTGGAATGGACTCCTGGTTTCTTTCTGCCCAGGGAAAACTGCTACAGCACTTAGAGAGGGATAATTAAATTGTGTTTGTTTTAAATGCGAGTCATAACAAATCTCAGGATTAGAGTCTTAGAAAGAGGAAAACTTATCTAAGGATAAAG
The DNA here is from genome assembly GCF_021218885.2 of Marmota monax. NCBI lineage: Eukaryota > Metazoa > Chordata > Mammalia > Rodentia > Sciuridae > Marmota > Marmota monax. Next base: position 4,540,513 of record NW_026692194.1, read on the forward strand.
AAAGAAAGAGAGAGAGACCCAAAGCAATATTGGAGGGGGAAATCCTCTTGCTCTGAGATGTTTTAGCTCCATATGTCCCTGATGATGTAGAGATGACCAACTGTCTCCCACACTGCCTGAGGAGGTGCCTCAAATGTGTCTACTATTCTCCTTTCAGGTCATCTCCATGAATCTTCCTAGGGTTACCTGAAGAAGGGAACATATTAATATCACATTGCTGATTTCAAAACTACCAGAGTCCACAAGGAACGGAACTAAGGAGGTAAATTCAGAATGTAGGCAATGGGAAGAAAAGGGAATCAAGAAATGGGTTCCCAATATGGGACTGGGCAGTACCAGGCATGACAGGGGACCTAAGAAGCCAAGGGAGCTCGGAAGCCTACATTTTGGGAATAGGAAGAAAATGATCCCCAGCTTCATCTTCATAAACCCTCATCGACTATGACACAGGTACACAGACTTTTTCTAAAACCAGTTTTTCGTAAGCTGTTGTACAACACTTGTCTTCGTCCATCATGAAGCCTGCAAACCTAGTTGCACTGCACTGTAGTGTGACTCTTTCCACCCATGAAGCTCTGGTTTCAGCAGCTCTGCCAATCACAGCTGTTTCTGGATTGTTCACCAAGCAAGTAGGTCGTAATGCATGGGTGATACTTGCCCTCATGCGGCTCAGAGTGCTCTGAGCACTTTGAAAGAAAGGCACAGCTCAGATCTCAGCATGGGTGACTGGAACCCACCAAAGCAGCAACCTCATTGCAGCCATCAGTCTTAACCTGCTCTAATGGAGTTTTTACCAGAGAGGCCCAAAGCAGCCAAACAAGAGGTAACATTTCTCCCCCACCCCCGTCCTTGGGCCCCTCTGATGCCTTGCACCCTCTAAAAGGGGTGGAAGATGAGAGGTAAAAGGTCAGGGAGGCTGAACTATCCTCAACTCAGGAACTAAGCCCTGGGACAATCAGGAACCTCTGGGTGTTGATTCAGTATCCTCCCCTCTTTCCGCTCTGCAGACACGTCAATCAGCAGCCCTGAGTCATGGATCATTTACCAGCTATTTTACTAGTTGCATTACTTCACAGTGGGTGGAAGCTTCCAATTGGCCTGGAGCCCTCCAAAGCTACAAAAACAAGCCTATTTTCTACCATGTTGAGCTTTTTGTCTCCAGCTAGTGCTTTAATATACCTGAGCCCCAAAGAACAACCTTAAAATAGGGGTGCTTTAGACGGTAGCCCTGACACATGGACCCATCTATTTCTTGCCTAAATGTCCAAGTCTATTTTTCCCCCTTTCTGGGAAGCTGACCTAAACAAGTAAGGATGTGCTATAAATGTCTTTCAAGACTTGACTTGTAGCTTCTAATTATAATTAAGATGATAATAATATTACAAATAAAATTTGGGTCTGAGCTGTGCCTTTCTTCTAAACTGCTGGAAGCACTCTTGCCCGTGTGAGGGCAGGTATCACGTGTGCCTTTCTATCTACTTGCAGATTCTAATGATACCTTTTTAATTCTTCCTCCTGAACTCACCTTTCTTCCCTGAGCTGGACCACACCACTGAGTTAACTTCCCAGGGTGCCTGGTGGCATGATCTGAGGGAGGAGACTCCTCTTGGCCCAGCTGACTAACCTTGATCCCCACGTGCCTTTGCTGAAGGCTGTGCTGGCTCCACCCGCCCCTTCCTCCCAAGAGCTAGTCCATATTTGTCACCCTAGCTCCCAGACTCCCAGGTGCCATAGAGTGACTGGGCTTCCTGCCCCTGACGCCAGGGAAGGGCCCCTTCACTGCAGGCACTCCGTCCCCAAGCTTGCCCTCAATGGACTCTCCACTCTCAGTTGTCACAGCTCAAGGGCAGGGACAGGCTCTGACTGGCTCACGTGTCTGCTGTGCTGTGCCAGCTCACACTGAAGCTTTGCTGTCTTCAGGATCCCTTTGAACGTGCACCGCGGACTCCTCCCCGGTCCTAGAGGAAAATCCTGCAGACCTTCTGACTTTTCTGATCTCTCTGAGCTGAAAGAGTCCTGCGGGTCATTTGAGTTATGAAATTTAGTCTTGATTCCAAAATTCAATGTCCAGACCGGCGGAAAACAAACACTGTGGCCCAGAATTAAAATTGAAGCTACTCTTTGCTCCAGCTCAGGCCAACTTTGGAGGACAGGGTGGGGATGCAGCAGTGGGGATCAGTCCCTCTCTCCCCCTTCTCCTGTACCCTTCTGACCTTCATACACCCCTCCTCACATTGGAGGAGTTGGAGGGAGAACTGGAGGAAGGTGCGGGAAAGTTCTAGGATGGGCCTTCTCAGGACTTCGGTGGTATTTCAGTCCTGGCTTCTTGAGAGACTCCTTCTCCCTTGTCATCACTGGGTTCTGACTCTGTGGGTCCCAGACAAGAGTCCATGTATCTTTATCCCAGGAATGTTCTATAACCTTTGCATTCCTGGAAATCCAGGGACATTTCTGCTTCTCTCGGCTGAGGTCTGTTTTCCCCCTGATGACTCAGTGAGGCAGCATCCAGGTCCACACACAGCACACACAGTCCCTTTGTCTTTCACCAGCTCACTCAGCCCAGCTCTCTCTCCTCACCATGCCATCAAGGGCACTGTCCAGCTCTTCTAGTTTTTCCAGGCTGATGCAACCCACTGTGCCTCCAAGCAGAAAGTGATGCACATTCAAGTTTTCCTCTATCGTAAAGAAAAGGAAACGCGTCCTCCATTCTCCCCTTATGAGTGAGGGTCCTGGAGGCCTCTCTGCATGCTGTCAGCTCTCTCCAAAACTACTTACAATCTTGCCTCTCAACTCTCATTTAAACTTCATTTTTAATCTGGATGTTGGAGAGTGTCAATTTTAAATCCAGTTAAGAACAATCTAACCACTACCTCCCATCTCTTTTAACTTCGTTTTTTTAGAATGGTTTCTATTGTCTTGGTTCTTTTGATGTAACCTGAATCTAGCAGGAGAGTGAAGAACAAGCAGAAATCCTCCCTGGCCTCCTGTTGGGACTTTTAACAGGCTTCCAAGAACATGTTTACTGTTAGAATGCAGATTGTCCCTTCTAAGTTGGAACTTTTATGAACTCATCATGTTAAATCTTTGAAGGAAAAGAGAAATAGGATGTCTGTGTGTGCTCCCCTGTGAAGATTAGTACAGCTAGCCATCCTCAGCTGCCACTAAAATTTAGGTTTCTAGCAAGAGTACAGGGCTATGTGTTTATTTTATTATTTTTTGGGGGGTGGGTACTGGGATTGAACTCAGAGGCACTCAATCACTGAGCGACATCCCCAGCCCTATTTTATATTTTTATTTAGAGACAGGGTCTCTCTGAGTTGCTTAGCGCCTTGTGTTTGCTGAGGCTGGCTTTGAACTTGGGATCCTCCTGCCTTAGCCTCCTGAGCTGCTGAGATTACAGGCATGTGCCAATGTACCCAGCTCTATCATGGTGTTTAAATTCACAAGGTTAGTGCATCTTCTGGTTCCTGGTACCCAGAAGTTTATTCTACCCAATTCTAATTCATTTCCCTAATAAGAGCTATGGTGTGTCTTGAAATACTCACTTCTGTTAGTATCATCCCAGTATCTTAATTAAAGAACAATTTGGAAAGATAAGCATATATTTTAAAAATGACAAAGACACTACCCAGCATATCATCTATATCTTTTCTGTATAAAGGTCAGCCTTTGAATTAACACTTATTGACACTTAGTGCCAGAAAATACTTCTTCTATCCATAGTCAAACCTGCATGCTTCCTTTTATATGCCAATGAGAACTATGTAACTCGATGTATTTCTCATTTTGCTTTGTCTACCAGTATATTCAGCACTAAATTTAGTGGTCAGTTGCAGTAACTACTTCACTACCAAGGCTGGTATGTGTGTATCTTATTTCTTCTGTTTGGTTTCTATTATTTCTTTCTCTTTTTAAAAATTGCTATATTGTCAGTTATATTCTAACACTGTAAAAAAAAAACCTCTCATGCTTTTAAAAAAGTCATAAGGATAGTAATTCTAAATAAATAAGAACAAGGGCTGGGGTTGTAGCTCAGTGGTGGAGCACTTGCCTAGCATGTGTAAGGCACTGGGTTCAATTCTCAGCACCATATACAAATAAGTAAAATAAAGGTCCATCAACAACTAAATAATATTCTAAATAAATAAATAAATAAGAACAAAACATTTGTTCATTCCTGTAAAAATAGTTATTGATCACCTACCTATCAGGCGTTTTGCTAGGTGCTGCAGGAAATAATGGTTACCAAACAGACCTTGCCTCCCCTCCCCCTTGTAAAGGTTCTTGAGCATAAGATTCACATTAGGAGGACAGCAACTGAAAACTCAGGGTACCAGGGACTTTTGACAGTCAAGAGAAGCGAGTGCTTCCAAAGGATAAATTTGCTGCTGTAAAGAGACCAAAGATGGGCCCACACGTCAACAAGAAGGTCAGTGGCTACTCTGCCGAGAACAATTTCACTGGAATAATGAAGGGGGGATGAAGCAAGTGCAGACAACTCCTTTAAAAATTTCAGTTGTGGCATTGAGAGATAGGGTGGCTGCTGGGGAGAGTGTGATGACTGCTGCTGAAAGCGAATTCAGTCACATCCCGTACCCATCAGTTGCCATCTTGGTAACTTCAAAGGATTATTTACTCTTGGTTTCTAAGTCTTCTTGAGTATAGGGGACAATGCTAATTTCCCCCAGAAAAGAAAGGATCCAAGGGTTCTGGACTATCAGGTCCAGAAGTGACAAAGAATGCAAACATTTTAACTGTTCACTGTTTGGCTGTCTTCTATTAAACATCTCCGTGGCTGCTCCTTTCTAGGAGCACCCAGGATCTCAGGAGCATCCTAAGGACTGTATTCTCAGCTCAGACGTCTGACGGCTTGGCTGCCAGTCCATGGCTGGCCTCCCTCCCAGCTAGATTTTAGAGCACAACAGCTTAACAAGACCCTCAGGATCAATTCCTCTGCACAGCAGGTGGGGGTGGCCTGTAAGCCTCGTGAACACAAGAAACACATTCACATTTCAATTTTCCAAGCCTGGGATCGAGTCCTGCTTAGACCTCCATTTTGTTTTGGTCCCACATTGTTTGATGCTTGATTCATTGTAAGGATGGATTTCATGACTTATGAAAGCAATCTGCACTATGATTTTAATGTCATGAGCATAAGGAGGGAGCCAAACATCTTCAAGGCAGACAAAGGGACTATGTGAAGCTTTTCCAAATTTACTTTCCTAATTGATGAAGGTGGTAACTTTCTCCAAAATCACAGTGACTCAATATATAATTACATGATATTCCACCTACTCTTCCTCCTCTATCATGCATTTAACTCATACATCACATAAACATTCAATCAGCTCTTTCTGCTATGGTTTGGATGTGGCCTGACTGTTCTCCCAAGGGCACATTGTGATTACAGTCTTGTCCCAGGGTGGTGCTGTTGGAAGTTGATGGAATTTATGGGAGGCAAGGTCTAGTTGGAGATCCATTGGCAGGTGGGAGGAAGTTCACATTAAGATCCCTTGAGTTCTCTTGAAAGGATTATTATAAAGGAACAAACTTAGCTCCTTCTGTCCTCCTTCTCTCTGCTCCTGTTTGGCAAATGACTATTTGCTCCTACATGTATTCCTGCCTTCACCAGAAAGCAAACTGATCTTGAACTTTTCTCTTTATAAGTTATCTGCTTTGGGTATTTAATTGTAGTAATGTGAAACTAACTAATATACTCTCCTATGCTAAAATAAAAGTTTTGCAATGACTTGAATTCTTTCCTTATTGCCTAGAAGGTCATATTTGGGTTTTATTTTCAGACATAGAAAACTTGAATTTTTCAGTTGGCATATTTATTTATCTGCCTTCTTTAAACTATTTCAAAAAAATTTTTTTGTTCTTATTTACTTACTCTGTGTGACATTTTTGGGAGATGCTTCATATATTTTTTGAAAATTAGGTAGGAAATAAATAAAATTAATAAACAATTACACATCCTCCTGTTTTACAAATTCACTCTGCTTTCAGTTTACTCTCACTTATAGTATAAGAAGGATTTTTAACTTATTTTCAAAGATAAACCCCTTGCTATTTCACTGAAGACTGCAGATTGTGGGGTATGCATGCAGCAAGATTCTCAGCACAGTGGTTGAAAATGTGAGCTCTAGGTTCACATTTGCTTATAGTGACCATAAGCAAATTCCTTAATTCAATGTTCCTCAGTTTTAATTATGGGGGTAGTAACAATACCTCATAATGATTGTGAGGATAACATGTTAATGCAATCATGCATCACTTAACAATGGAGAAAGCAAAAAAAATTCTGAGGAAAGCATTGTTTATTGCTTTTGTATCTTTGTGAACAACATAGTATACTTATACAAATGTAGGTGGTATAGGTCAATCATTCCACATGGCCTCTTGATGCAATCAAGAGACACAGAGTTATAATTTAGATATGAGGTGTCTCCAAAAAGCTCATGTGTGAGACAATGCAAGAGGTTTAGAGGTGAAATGATTGAGTTATGAGAGCCTCAACCCAATCAGTGAATTAATCCCCTGATAGGGATTAACTGAGTGGTATTATAGGCAGGTGGGGTATGGCTCGAGGAGGTGGGTCCCTGTAGGAATATATTTGGGGTTTATATTTTTTCCTTATTGAGCAGAGATATTCATTCTCTCTCTCTCTCTCTCTCTCTCTCTCTCTCTCTCTCTCTCTCTCTCTCTTTCTCTCTTTCTCTCTCTCCCTCGCTCCCCCGCCCCGCCCTGTGGCTTGTCCCCAGTTGTTTTCCTCCACCACGCTCTTCCACCATGATGTCCTGCCTCACTTGAGCCTTAAGGAATGGAGCTGGCTGTCTATTGACTGAGATCTCTTAAACCATGACCCCTGAAATAAACTTTTTCTCTTCTAAAATTATTCACAAGTCTTTCGGTCACAGCAGCAAAAAGCTTACCAAAACACAATAAACATAAGAGACATGAGGCTACAGCCAGCATAATATGGCATACTATTTTACATGAAACTTTTTTTTTGCATAAGAAGTTAACTCTAAAATAACAATATAAAATATAATGGAGTAAATACATAAACCAGGAGCACAGTTGTTTATTATCATTATTGAGTATCATATATGGTATATAATCATATGTGCTATATTTATACAACTGCCAGTATGGTTGGTTTGTTTATCAACATCATCAAAAACACCTGAGTAATGCATTAAGCTATGACATTGCAACTTCAATTTCTATTAGTAGAAATTTTTCAGCTCTGTTATAACCTATGGGGTCACCATCATACATATGGTCCATCACTGACCGAAACATTATTATACAGCACATCACCATACATTAATACGTGGAGAATATTTACAGCATTAATGTTAATGGTTATTTTGGGTGTAGAACAGGGTAGAGAGTAACACCAAAAATCAAGTCTCCCTCCAGAGATGGAGAGAAGGTAGCATCATGAGCTACCCTCTCTCCTCTTGGCATTTATCCAAAGTATAGGAAGAAAGAGTAGTGATGGGTTTACAGATCACCTCGCTCTGCTCAATGCATCTCACTTACCTGGCCTAGACCCTTGCTCTGTATAATCTGATCCTAATTTTCCCTGCTTTACAGGTTGGACTAAAAAACTCCAGAGGGACCTGTGTCCATTCACCTTTCAATCTAACTCTTGGGCTTTAATTTCAGTGGCTTTTATTTTTTTGTTTTTAGACTATTTCTTTATTTTGCAGTGCTGGCGATCAAACCCAGGGCCCAGTGCAAGCCTGGCATGCACTCTACCCATGAGCTACACTCCAAGCCCCTGCGTTTAAACTTTCTATTTGGTATTTTGTTATTATTCATAAGTCAGTTGGGTTTTTTTATAGTTATATATGGTCATCATTTACTTTTTTCTTTTATTTTAAAATTTGTTCTAATTAGATATACATGAAAGTAGAATACATTTTGACATATTGTACACAGATGGAGCACAACTTTTCCTTCTTCTGGCTATACAAGGTGCAGAATTCACACGGGTATTGTAATCATACATGTATATAAGGTAATAATGTCCATCTCATTCCACTGTCCTTCCCATCCCTATACCCTTCTCCTCTCCCCTCACTCTCCTCTGCAAAATACAAAATTCCTTCATTTCTCCCTACCCACATCCCCATTATGGATCAAGATCTGCTTATCAGAAAAAACATTTGGCCTTTGGTTTGGGGGGTTTGGCTTATTTCACTTAGCATAATATTCTCCAGCTCCATCCATTTACCCGCAAAAGCCATCATTTCATTCTTCTTTGAGGCTGAGTAATTGTGTATATATACCACATTTTGTGTATTTATACCACATTTTCTTTGTCCATTCATCTGTTGAAGGACATCCAGGTTAGTTCCATAGTTTATCTATTGTGAATTGAGCTGCTATAAACATTGAGGTGGCTGCATCACTGTAGTATGCTTTGGATATAAGCTGAGGAATAGGATAACTGGGTCAAATGGTGGTTTCATTCCAAACTTTCTGAGGAATCTCCATACTGATTTCCATAATGGTTGCACCAAATTGCAGTCCCACCAGCAGTATGAGTGTACCTTTTCCCCCACCTCCTCGCCAACACTCAATATTGCTTGTATTCTTGATAATTGCCATTGATTGGAGTGAGATGAAATCTTAGAGTAGTTTTGATTTTATGCTCATCATTTAAAGGGAAAAATAGTCCTAGAAGGCAATGAATCCTCTGTTCCCTTCCCAAGAAATTCCCTTCTGTTTTTTTAACTAATTTTTTGGGATTTATTGCTATTTCTCTAAATAATATTTGTAGTGTTGTTTCTCGACTCTTTACTGGTTTACTTTGGTGGTTGGCAGTATACTAATATTATGTTATGGAAAATAAGGTTTAGTTCTGTCTCCTTCCCATCCCCTTCCACAGTCACCCATCCTTCCCTGTCCTCTATCCTTCCAATGGTCATATCCTAAACCTATTAGGTAATAGTGTTCAGATTGTTATGATCATGTAAACACTTTGGGCTGCTGAGCCACAAAGAGTACTAAGAATACTTTTCATGGGGCTGGGGCTAGGGCTCAGTGGTAGGGTGCCTGCCGTGCACATGTGAGGCCCTAGGTTCGATCCTCAGCACCACATAAAAATGAAGATATTGTGTCCCACTACCACTAAAAAAAAAAAAGTTTAAAAAAAAAGAATACTTTTCATTTCCTGTAGCAATTTTTATTTTCCATGGAATCAATACTTGCTTTGTTCAATTGCTTAGTTTTCTATAAATTTATTGCCAATTTAATCCCAACCTCTGACAGTTGTTTAAACCTTTTCTCCGTATGTTTGGACACATCATACATTCCACCAGCCTTCTCCTTCCTGGAAGATATGCCTGGGCCTTTATTGGTCAAAGTAAGGCACATGTCTACTTTTTTTTTCCAAATGCTTTTAATCCTTGGCTGGTTTAATTCATGGATGCAGAATCTATGGATACAAAGGCTGTCTGTAATTTCTTTTTTACATCAAAATTGAGACAAGCTTTTAACATTAGCATCATCGCTTGGGTACTCACATTTTACAGATGATATAAATTTACATCTTGCCTTACACACAGCATAACTTCTATTCACCTCTGACTTTGAGTTTTCCTTTCATTTTTGGAATTTGAAAATATCCTGTTTTTTATTTTGTTACATATTACAAATATCTTTGTTAAATTTTATCGAGAATTTCTTAACTATTTGGAAGAGTGAAGGGCTTCCACTTGTATAAACAAAGACTACTCTAGCTTTCTGTAGAATATCTAACCCCCAAATTAAACACTTTATAAAAGTTTATGATAGAAAAGATGTTATAGAGTATCGAGGAAGATGGCCGCTGCGTACGGGGGTTGCTGAAGTGCTGAGCTTGGTGCTCAAAGCAGCGGCTTTAATAGAGATTTCGCACAGTCTGTTAAAGCTCCTTTCACCGTTAATCTGTAGTGGACCACTTTGCCAAGGAGCAGGAAGAACAAAGAAATCGAAAAAGAGACACTTGGCTGCTCAGAGCCGCGGGCGCTTTGCTCCCATCTGCTTCCTCTTTCGCTTCGCTCCGGGCGGAGAAGCTGAATGTGTAATCAGCAGTGGATTGTAAGTACCCGAGGCAAAGAAAGCTCAGTGCGCCCCGCCTTTTTTTTTTCTTTTTTTTTTTGAATATTTTTTATACAGGGAGAGTTTGTGGATTGGGATTGCTGGCGGGGCTGTGGTTTCTGTGCCGAAAATCCACTCTGCGGGAGCCGCCATTTGCTTTCTGCTTGCTGTCTTGATGGCTCTGTATACACTGTCCGGCAGCCGCACCTAGAGGTTGGAGCTGGGCTGCGTGCCGAGCCCTGTCCTCCGAAGGCTGGACTGCAGCCTCGAGCGTCTCTGTGGCCTGTTCGCCGCTGCACCTTCGGGCAGAGCCTGCTCTGGGGTCGTTCTGCACCCCCCTGCCAGGGGACCCGTGCTCCGGAGGAGGGGGACGGAGAGCCGCGGCGGCAGCCGCTTGGGCCCCTGGGGCCTGGCACCGGGCTGAAGAGCTGCGGAGGCCAGGGCGGCTCTGCTACGGTCGCAGACAAGCGCGACGCTCGTCAGCGCGGCCCGGAGTTTCATTTCTAGAAATCTGGACTGGAAACAGAAGCAGCAGTTTGTATAATCCCAAGAACTTGCTTATACCAGGAAGCTGTAAGGGCAACATGAATATTACTGAGGAGATGTAACATGGTGGCAGGCGCAGAGAGATCAAGTCTCTGACATCTTCAACTGCGCGGGCATAGGGAGCCGTAAACTGTCTAAATGCTGTTTGCTCAGGATCACTAGGCAATGCTGAGCTGACATGGATCTGGGGTGTACAGGCTGGGCCCCTCAGAACACACACACAGAGCCCGAATCGGAGGCAATTAAGCTCCGGTTCGCCTGCTTCGTGTGACTCAGCACTAACGATCCCGCTGAAATAATTGGCCGGCCCTTAGGAACTTACAGAGGTAAAAGCCAACCGAGCCTTCATAGGCAGTGGCCACAGGACTGAAACGGGGATTGGGAGAGACAGTCAGGACCCACCCGTTGCATTGGTCATCCGGCAAAGGGAACAAACGGTCACCATTTGCATGGGATATCACCATGGCAGAGAAATGGCGTCACGGGCGGAGGAGATAACTGCATTGAAACCAGCGCGACAGGTGTGTAATCCCCTAGCCATCTCTCTCCACACAGCGGGGAAACCTTAAGGGCCACTCCCAGCTCTCCTGTGAACGCAATAACCAGACCGAGGGAATCAGGAGTGGCGCGGGACTCGCGGCGCGGAACTCCCGGCTACCGCTCCCACCAGTGCTGACAACTGAGGTCTCTTGCACCAGCTACCGGGGGAGTGGCTACAGGAGGGCAAGCAAATTCGCTGGGGGATCTCAGCCCCAAGCTCTACAAACTTAGGGTCTGAGGGAGGCAAACAGGGAGAGTGAGCCCAGGTGTTCATGAAAACAGGGCTCCCAGGAGCAGCAGACCTGGCGTGTAGCCAGTATTGTGGTGAGCGCCACAGGTGAGCACGGCCTGGCTTGAGGAAACACAAGACAAGGCCCTAGACACTCAGGATTGGAGACCCACCCAGTCTAGGAGAAAGAGCTGCTGCACAGTGAATGGTTCCCACCTATTGAGAGGAGAAGCTTGGCCCAGTGGGCACAGCTCCACCTACTGGAAGAGAAGTTAATAGAACTCTAGGACTGCATTTATTATTATTATTATTATCATTTTTTTTTCTTTTCTTTTTCTTTTTTTTCTTTTTTTTCTTCTTTTTCTTTCATTTTCAATTTTTATTTGTTGTTGTTCTTTAATTTTTTTTCAATGTTTCTATTTTTTTTAAATTTTTTTAATTTTATTATTATTATTTTTTTAATTTTAATTTTCATTTTTTATTATCACTATTATTTTTGTTAAAATTTTTTTTTTCGTCTTTTCTTTCTTTATTATCTAATCTTTGTTATTCTTGTTTCTTTTGTCTTTTCATTTCTTTTCAATCTTCTTATTCCCCCTTCCTTGAATTCTACCTGCCTACTCTCATTCTCTTTAGTGACTTCTTCCCTTCCCTTCTAATATCTTTCCTCTCAAGCATCAAATAAATCTATAAGAGTAAACAGTAACTCAGCAGTCAAACAGAACAAGAAGCAACATGAGCAGCATAAAAAAGCAAGGAAGAAAAGGAGTACAAACAATGAAGGACAGCCTAAATATTCAGGAGGACCTAGAGTCAGCAGAAAAATGGTCATATAAAGAACTCAAGGAATACCTTAGACAGATGGAATGGAACCTTAAAGAAGATACGAGACAGCAAATCCAAACAGTGAAAGAACACTTTGAAAATGAATTACATAGACAGATAAAAGAAGAAGTTAAGCATCTTTATCAGGAGATTGAGATTATAAAAAAAAACCAAACAATAATTCTAGAAATGAAGGAAACGATAAACCAAATTAAAAACTCAATTGAGAGTATCACTAACAGAGTGGAGCAAGTAGAAGCCAGAACATCAGATAATGAAGACAAAATATATCATCTTTGAAAGAGCCTAGCCAACTCAGAAAGGCTGGTTAAAAACCACGAGAAAAACATCCAAGAGATATGGGATAACATAAAGAAACCAAACCTACGAGTCATCGGGATAGAAGAAGGTACAGAGATTCAAACCAAGGGAATGAGTAACCTGCTGAAAGAAATAATTACAGAAAACTTTCCAGAAATAAAAAAGGAAACGGATATACAAATTGTAGATGCATACAGGACACCGAGCACACAAAATCACAGTAGACCAACACCAAGACACATTGTTATGAAGATATCCAATATACAGAACAAAGAGAAAATACTAAAAGCTACAAGAGAAAGGAGGCAGATTACATTCAGGGGTAAACCAATAAGGTTAACAACGGATTTTTCATCACAGACGCTGAAAGCGAGAAGATCCTGGAACAACGTATTTCAAACACTGAAAGACAATGGATGCCAACCAAGAATTCTGTATCCAGCAAAATTAAGCTTCAGGTACGATAACGAAATAAAAATCTTTCATGATAAACAAAAGCTAAAAGAATTTGCAGCCAGAAAACCAGCATTGCAAAGCATCTTGAGCAAAACACTACACGAGGAAGAAATGAAAAACAATAACCAAAACCATCAGTGGGAAGTGCCTCTATAAAGACAGAGGGCGGGGGGAAAGCTAACCATGGAGAAACAAACTAAATTAAAAAAAAAAAAAAGAAGATAAATAATCAAACATGGCTGGAAGTACAAACCATATATCAATAGTAACTCTAAACATTAATGGCTTAAACTCTCCAATAAAGCGACATAGGCTGGTAACATGGATTAAAAAAACAAATCCAACAATATGCTGCCTCCAGGAGACACATCTGATTGCAAAAGACATACACAGGCTGAAGGTGAAAGGTTGGGAAAAAATATACCATGCACACGGTCCTCGTAAGCAAGCAGGGGTGGCCATCCTCATATCGAATAAAATTGACTTCAAGACTAAATTAATCAAAAGGGATAAGGAAGGACATTATATACTGTTAAAAGGAACCATTCACCAACAAGACATAACAATTATCAATATTTATGCACCAAATAATGGTGCTGCGACGTTCATAAAACAAATTCTCCTCAAGTTCAAGAATCAAATAGACCACAACACAATAATTATGGGTGACTTCAACACACCTCTCTCACAATTGGACAGATCCTCCAAACAAAAGCTGAATAAAGAAACTATAGATCTCAATATCACAATCAACAACCTAGACTTAACTGACATATATAGAATATATCAACCATCATCAAGTGGATATACTTTTTTCTCAGCAGCACATGGATCCTCCTCAAAAATAGACCATATATTATGCCATAGGGCAACCCTCAGTAAATATACAGGGGTGGAGATAATACCATGCATTTTATCTGATCATAATGGAATGAAACTGGAAATCAATGATAAAAGACGGAAGGAAAAATCCTACATCACATGGAAAATGAACAATATGTTACTGAATGATCAGTGGGTTACAGAAGACATAAAGGAAGAAATCAAAAAATTCTTAGAGATAAATGAAAATACAGACACAACATATCGGAATCTATGGGACACAATGAAAGCAGTTTTAAGAGGGAAATTCATCGCTTGGAGGTCATTCCTCAAAAAAAGGAAAAACCAACAAATAAATGAGCTCACACTTCATCTCAAAGCCCTAGAAAAGGAAGAGCAAAACAACAGCAAATGTAGCAGAAGGCAAGAAATAATTAAAATCAGAGCGGAAATCAATGAAATTGAAACAAAAGAAACTATTGAAAAAATTAACAAGACTAAAAGTTGGTTCTTTGAAAAAATAAATAAGATCGACAGACCCTTAGCCATGCTAACGAAGAGAAGAAGAGAGAGAACTCAAATCACTAACATACGGGATGAAAAAGGCAATATCACAACAGACACTACAGAAATACAGAAGACAATTAGAAATTATTTTGAAAACCTATATTCCAATAAAATAGAAGATAGTGAAGACATTGATAAATTCCTTAAGTCATATGATTTGCCCAGACTGAGTCAGGAGGATACTCACAACTTAAACAGACCAATAACAATAGATGAAATAGAAGAAGCAATCAAAAGACTTCCAACCAAGAAAAGCCCAGGACCGGATGGGTATATAGCGGAGTTTTACAAAACCTTTAAGGAAGAATTAATACCAATACTTTTCAAGTTATTTCAGGAAATAGAAAAAGAAGGAGCTCTGCCAAATTCATTCTATGAGGCCAACATCACCCTGATTCCGAAACCAGACAAAGACACCTCAAAGAAAGAAAACTACAGACCAATATCTCTGATGAACATAGATGCAAAAATCCTCAATAAAATTCTGGCGAATCGGATACAAAGGCACATCAAAAAAATTGTGCACCATGATCAAGTAGGATTCATCCCTGGGATGCAAGGATGGTTCAATATACGGAAATCAATAAATGTTATTCACCACATCAATAGACTTAAAAATAAGAACCATATGATCATCTCAATAGACGCAGAAAAAGCATTCGACAAAGTACAGCATCCCTTTATGTTCAAAACATTAGAAAAACTAGGGATAACAGGAACTTACCTCGACATTGTAAAAGCTATCTATGCTAAGCCTCAGGCTAGCATCATTCTCAATGGAGAAAAATTGAAGGCATTCCCCCTAAAATCTGGAACAAGACAGGGATGCCCTCTATCACCACTTCTATTCAATATAGTTCTCGAAACACTGGCCAGAGCAATTAGACAGACGAAAGAAATTAAAGGCATAAAAATAGGAAAGGAAGAACTTAAATTATCACTATTTGCAGATGACATGATTCTATACCTAGAAGACCCAAAAGGGTCTACAAAAAAACTACTAGAACTAATAAATGAATTCAGCAAAGTGGCAGGATATAAAATCAACACGCATAAATCAAAGGCATTTCTGTATATCAGCGACAAAACTTCTGAAACGGAAATGAGGAAAAACACTCCATTCACAATATCCTCAAAAAAAATAAAATACTTGGGAATCAACCTAACAAAAGAGGTGAAAGATTTATATAATGAAAACTACAAAACCCTAAAAAGAGAAGTAGAAGAAGATCTTAGAAGATGGAAAAATATACCCTGTTCATGGATAGGCAGAACTAACATCATCAAAATGGCAATATTACCAAAAGTTCTCTATAGGTTTAATGCAATGCCAATCAAAATCCCAACGGCATTTCTTGTAGAAATGGATAAAGCAATCATGAAATTCATATGGAAAAATAAAAGACCCAGAATAGCAAAAGCAATTCTAAGCAGGAAGTGTGAATCAGGCGGTATAGCGATACCAGACTTAAAACTATATTACAGAGCAATAGTAACAAAAACAGCATGGTACTGGTACCAAAACAGGAGGGTGGACCAATGGTACAGAATAGAGGACACAGAGACTAATCCATAAAGCTACAACTATCTTATATTTGATAAAGGAGCTAAAAGCATGCAATGGAGGGAGGATAGCATCTTCAACAAATGGTGCTGGGAAAACTGGAAATCCATATGCAACAAAATGAAACTGAATCCCCTCCTCTCGCCATGCACAAAAGTTAACTCAAAGTGGATCAAGGAGCTAGATATCAAATCAGAGACTCTGTGTCTGATAGAAGAAAAAGTTGGCTCCGATCTACATATTGTAGGGTCGGGCTCCAAATTCCTTAATAGGACACCCATAGCACAAAAGTTGATAACAAAAATCAACAAATGGGACTTACTTAAACTGAAAAGTTTTCTCTCAGCAAGAGAAACAATAAAAGAGGTAAATAGGGAGCCTACATCATGGGAACAAATTTTTACTCCTCACACTTCAGATAGAGCCCTAATATCCAGAGTATACAAAGAACTCAAAAAATTAAACAATAAGAAAACAAATAACCCAATCAACAAATGGGCCAAAGACCTGAACAGACACTTCTCAGAGGAGGATATACAATCAATCAATAAGTACATGAAAAAATGCTCACCATCTCTAGCAGTCAGAGAAATGCAAATCAAAACCACCCTAAGATACCATCTCACTCCAGTAAGATTGGCAGCCATTATGAAGTCAAACAACAACAAGTGCTGGAGAGGATGTGGGGAAAAGGGTACTCTTGTACATTGCTGGTGGGACTGCAAACTGGTGCGGCCAATCTGGAAAACAGTATGGAGACTCCTGGGAAAGCTGGGAATGGAACCACCATTTGACCCAGCTATTGCCCTTCTTGGACTTTTCCCTGAAGACCTTAAAAGAGCGTACTACAGGGATACTGCTACATCGATGTTCATAGCAGCACAATTCACAATTGCTAGACTGTGGAACCAACCCAGATGCCCTTCAATAGATGAATGGATAAAAAAAATGTGGCATTTATACACCATGGAGTATTACGCAGCACTAAAAAATGACAAAATCATAGAATTTGCAGGGAAATGGATGGCACTAGAGCAGATTATGCTTAGTGAAGCTAGCCAATCCCTAAAAAACAAATACCAAATGTCTTCTTTGATATAATGAGAGCAACTAAGAACAGAGCAGGGAGGAAGAGCAGGAAGAAAAGATTAACATTAAACAGATACATGAGGTGGGATGGAAAGGGAGAGAAAAGGGAAATTGCATGGTAATGGAGGGAGACCCTCATTGTTATACAAAATTACATATAAGAGGTTGTGAGGGGAATGGGAAAATAAACAAGGAGAGATATGAATTACAGTGGATGGGGTAGAGAGAGAAGATGGGAGGGGAGGGAGGGGGGATGGTAGAGGATAGGAAAGGTAGCAGAATACAACAGTTACTAATAGGGCATTATGTAAAAATGTGGATGTGTAACCGATGTGATTCTGCAATCTGTATTTGGGGTAAAATTGGGAGTTCATAACCAACTTGAATCTAATGTATGAAATATGATATGTCAAGAGCTTTATAATGTTTTGAACAACCAATAAAAAAATTAAAAAAAAAAAAAAAGAAAAGATGTTATAAATTTCCATTCTATAGTTGACCGTGTCTATGTGGGTTAATTCCCATTCTGCTCTTCTTTTGGGATTGTTTACTTATTTAGGTTGTCAGTAAGGGCTACATCTAAGTCTTAAATATACTAACTCTCTGATCACTTTCCAGAGACATTCAATAATAGCAGAAATAAACCTAAAAAGGACTGATGGCTAAGTCTGCATAAATTTCCTTAGTCATTTCCTTTATGGATGGAAAAATTCAGAAACATCTTGGCAACAACCAATAGCAGAACTCCTCTCCGATGTGGGTCACAGTTCTTTACTCTCTTCCTTTTCCTCTTCAAAGCAAACAAAAATGTCCATTAATCCCAGAATCTATCAGACAAATGCCTATAATGCTGGCCTTATTCGACCCCTTTTAGAAAAACTGCATACCTTTTACAAATAATTTTCAGAATTAGGATTCTACCTAGCAACTACACTGTCAATTTTCAGCAAGCTCCTGCTAATTAAGAAAACAGATTTAACCATATTGGAGAAAGTCAGGTGATTTACATATGGGCCACAGCTATTGGTGGCTGACTTCTGCAGAAAAATCCCAGGCAAAATATTTCCTTTCTTGAGAGGCTCAGACTCCCACAGATTCACCCTTTCACCCTATTCACATGGCAGTCAGGCAAAATAGTTCATGGATGAGTTTAGAAAAAAGTTCTCTAGCAGAGAAAGGCAACCAGAGAATAGCAGTGAGATTAAACATTGTGTTGTCTTGAAGGGTACAGGAAGACAATATACTAAAAGAGTAGGAAGATGAACCAGTGAAACTCCACATCATGTACAACCACAAGAATTGGATCCTAAACAGAATAAGTTATGCTCCATGTAGGTATAACATGTCAAAATACATTCTACTGTCATGTATACCTAAAAAGAACAAATAAAAAAGAAAGGAATAAGAAGATGGAGTTCTGGGCCAGGGATATAGCTCAGTTGATAGAGTGAGTGCTTGCTTTAACAAGGGTCTGTGTTCAATCCCCAGCACCACAAAAAAAAAAAAAAAAGAAAGAAAGAAAGAAAGAAAAAAGGAAGATGGAGTTCTGTTTCTCCATGGACGATAGCTAACTTTCTGCTCTTTGGATTTAGATCTTTATTTTCATGGGTCAGACCAAATGAGACTCTAAGGTTGTTGGTGATTCTCAAAATAAAGATATAACAAAAAGGGTCCTAAATTTCTGTGATGACATATCCTGGCCAAAAATAAAATTGATAATGGACTACAAAGATGAACTAATCAGGGACATGGCTCCAGTGCAGAAAGATTACTTACTGTTTGGAGGGACAGAGGCAGAAGCAATCTTTTCCACCTCCTCCCTCCCAGGAAAAGAAAAATGGTCCCTAAACCTGGGAAGAGAATGGTGACTTGGGCTCCAGGAGACACATGGGCCCTCGAGTAGTAGCATTTCTGCCTTTTCGTAGATGTTTCAATTGCCGAGAATAGTTTAATCTTAAACCAAATGGTTGGAGTTACGGTCAGGGAAGCTGGGTGCCCAAAACTGGGCTTCTAGTCACTGGAAATACTATGAATCTCAACAAGGAATGGGAATAGCAGAGAAGTTCCTCCCTGAGTGTTCAGACATTGAGCACATCAACAGGTGACCAGTGTAGGATAAAGGCCAGGGAGCTGTCTAGAAAGTTCTGCTCTGTGTAAGTTCCCTTAGGTCTTCCTATGACATGGGGAGTATGTTATAGCCTCAATAGGGAATAAGATGCTAAAAGTAGAGGGTAAGGTGTTGCTATAGTTTGACTGTATTGACCAAAACTCATGTCA
The DNA here is from genome assembly GCF_021218885.2 of Marmota monax. Lineage (NCBI taxonomy): Eukaryota > Metazoa > Chordata > Mammalia > Rodentia > Sciuridae > Marmota > Marmota monax. Next base: position 4,559,847 of record NW_026692194.1, read on the forward strand.
AAATTTAGTCTCCACTGTAAGGTATTAAGAGGTCAGAACTCTAAAAGGTGGTTAGGTCAAAGGGCTCTGCTCTCACAAATAGATAACCGTTTGTGGATTAATAGGTTATCTATAAAAGCCAGTCTGGCTTTGTCTTTCATGCCCTTCTTATCATGCAATACCTGTACCAAAATCATGGCTCTGCTGTGCCCCCATCCCCACCAGACATAAGCCCTTGACCTTGGCTCACCCAGCCTCCAGAACTGTGAGCTAAATATGTCTTATTCTTTATAAATTACCCAATCTGTGGTATTCAGTTACAGCAACAGAAAGGCAGATTAAATTTTATTTAAAAAGTAATTGACAAATTTTGGTACTTACATGTGGTGTTTGCAAATACATACATACCTACCACAATTGCCACTTTTTCCCTTTGCACTTATGTAGCAGACACAAAGTTAAGAATGTACATACTTAATTATTACAGGAACCATAAAGATATGTCTTACCATTGCTTCAGATACAGCTTTGTCAGGGAATAGTATCTGATATCACATATCCTAGAAGGCAAAAATATTTTGAACTGTTAGAAACAAGACTGTGGACTTTTGTTGTGACAGAAATATAAATCGCATTGCTACTATTCTTTAAGTGTATAATGAATGCAAGGTTTCCATTAACATCAAATATCAAAACAAATAAAAACAAATACTGTCCTATGAAAGACAGCAAGAGTTAGCAGTAGCCCAGGTTTTGAAATGACCAGTTTAAAAGAAGCAAGTGTTCAGAACCATGGACAGAGGCATAACCACAAAGCCACCCCCATGCCCACTCCCACCCCAGCTTCCCCAAACCAAAAAGAAGAAAAAAAAAATCACTTATACGACTCTCTAGGATTAACCCTATTTTACAGATGAAGGAAGTGAAGTGCAGAGAGATTAAGCAGCTGTCCATGGTCACTGCTGATAATGGAAGAGGCAGGAATTGAACTCAAATTCATCTGATATCAAAGCCATGACATTTTATCATGGACATCAATTCTTCTCTTTCCTTAAGATTATTCGTTCTCTTATGATTGCTGTATGTATATAGGTGACTGTATGACCAATGTGATCCTGCAATCTGTACAATCAGAAAAATGAGAAATTATACCCCAAGTGATTCAAATGTAGGAATTGCCAAGATCATTCTTTTGTCATGTGTAGCTAATAAAAAAAATGAAAAAATAAAAAAAGATTATTTGTTCTCTCAGTCACATTCTCAGTCAAGACAGAGAAAATTGCACCCTGGCTCCTGCAGTGATATTAGAAGCAGCCACAGGGACCTTGCTGAAGATGCCTCTAGACTTCTTCTCTTTCCTTTCTTTGCTCCTCTTTAAGCCTAGAGCTCTGGAAGGAAGGTGGTGTTAGAGGCACACAGAGCCATAATACATACAGATTTACTGCTTCCAAAATATTGTTTCAGAGACATTTTCATCCCCCTTTCCTCCCCCTGAACCAGCCAGACGTCCTCCCGCCTACCTGCCATGTGCTGGCCATGTGCAGCTAAGCTGCCTGTCCCTAGCACCTCCATGGGTGGTAACAGCTCTGTCCTATCAGCAATCAGCTGCAGAAACCCCACTGCTCATCAGCATCCCTGCCTCTTGAGCTAGAAATAGCCCTGGAGTCTCCATGCACCATGAAGAGCAGAATAAGGGTGGATGTGGGTAATATTTTTTCAAACTACTGAATTGTTTTTCTATTAGGCTGTGTGCATAAATTATCTCTAGTATCAGTAGAGGTTATCCACATTCAGGGAAAAGAAAAGCCTCATGAACCCCATACAGAGACCTGGGCAGCAGCCCGGTCATTTGCCATACTACCCTCCTTTGTCATTAGAGCAGTAAGAAGGCTCTTTCCCTCTTAGTGACAGCCTTGGTCTTAGGTCTTAGATGCTCTCTTATAAAGCTCTCCTACTATTGCTAGGAGGAAGTCCTGATGGCTCTGAGAACTGAATGGTTCAGAGGAGGCTCTAAGGGGTGTGAGAGCAGGAGGGGAGCCATCACTGGTTCAGCGAATAAGGCCATCACAGTGGACAACACTCTCCTCTGTGTGGATGCTAAGTGCTAGTTCTCTCCATGTGCCCACTCATCATTTTGTCCGTCTTCTTAAGAACCTAAGGTCTCCTTGCTGGGCCCATCTCCATACATTTGATACAGCCTCTTGCCAGCCTTCATGGCTTGGAAACAGCTCTTAGCTGGATTTTAACTTCCTCTTACGTCCTTAGCCAGAAGTCCTCATATAGGACACAACCTGCACAGCTGTGCATGGAGTCCCTTGTTTTCTTTGTCTTCCTGATCCTTCTCATCAGGGATGGTCATTTCTCATACTTACTTCTGCTTTCTGTCATGTTTCATCAAGGTCAATGAGTCAGGTGCATTATCCGTATTGTCTCTCCTGAGTAGCTTTAGAGATCAAGACAGGAAAGGAAGGGTCCCCAGGTACTTAGGACCTATGTCATGGGGAGGGTTCTTGGTTACCAGGTTTTGTGAGCTCAGGCACCTGTCATAAAGTCTGCAATTTTCCCACACTCTGGGCCATTCTGGTAAACATAAGTCACCTAGTTTTCAAAATGTTTCTGTTTGTTTATCTGCTGGTCCTATGAAGGTCTCTCTCTTTTTTTTTTTTTGGAGTAGGATATAACATGAGTTAAGTTTAAAAAAATACAGCTAAGAGAAATGATTACAAGTCTTCAATAGGCTGAAATCCCTTCACTGATCCTTTTTTCACCCAATGTGTATTAAGTGCCCATTTTATGCCAGGAACCTGCCCAGATGCTAGGAAAGAAGAGTAAATTTTAAAAGACATTGTTCTTGCCCTCATAAAGCTGACATGGTGGCAGGAAAATGGATGCAACTTGAGAATATTAGGTTAAGTGAAAAAGCCACACTCAGATCTTCCAGGGTTGCATTTTTTTCTCTCATATGTGGGAGTTATCGAGGAAAAAGGAAAAGAAAGGTGCAGGAGGCCAGATAATAAGAATTGAAGGGGGATCAGTAGAGTAGAGGAAAGGGATTAGGGAAGGGAGGAGGAGAGGGAAGGGGGAAAGACTGGAAAAATATATTGGTCAAATTATATCACTATATTATGTGTGTGTATGAATATATAACAACAAATCCTACTATAATATACATTTATAAGGTAACAATAAAAATATGGCAAACAGATATGGAAAAAAGTTAACAGTGGGAGAGAGAGATTAAACAAAGAGTCCTAGAAATACACATACATATTTACAAGCTGTAAAAGTTCTCTGGGTGAGAGGTATTCGCTGTCCTTGGAAGATACACAGTGTGCCTCATTTGTCTCGGTTTCTCCAATTCCTGTTACTTAGTAAGTAGCTAAATAAATATTTGGAGAACCAATGGGTAGATGGAGGCTTCGTGACAGAAAGAATGATTGCATGGTGTAAGAATGTTATCGTTAATAAGATGTTGTGAAGACTGAGAGCCATTAGTCCTGAGTAATTTTCCCATTCTATCATTAACTTTTAGTTGTAAAGTCAGTCTTTCAGAAATCTCTGCAGGTCAGCTGTAATTGAGAGTGTTTACTACTCTCTGAAATTTTTGGATGGAAAATACCTTCCTGGAAACCAGGTTATTTAAATAGTCCATCAATAAGGAATGGAAAATCCTGCTGCAGGTGCTGGGTGATTTCCACTGCAATTAGTTTCATAGCCGCGTTGGGGGTTTCCTATGGGATTTATGGTATTGTGGTAATCTTTGAAGTTTTGATTTCCTACTTGTCTTAGTTGAGGACTGTTTATAAGATATTGAAATACATTTAAAGGAACCCAAATAAAAATAGGGTTCGTGTTGGGCACAGTGGTACATGTCTAATCCCAGCTACACAGGAAGCTGAGGCAGGAGGATCATAAATTCAAGAAGAACCTGGGTACCCTAACAAACCCTGTCTCAAAATAAAAAATAAAAAGGGGTGAGGATGTACCTCAGTGGTAGAGCACCCTGGGTCCCAATCCTCAGCAACCCCCACAGGAATTATAAGGAATGGGGGGAGCCAGTTTGGAAAGTAGAGATACTATTTCTCTGTTTTAGTCAGCGTTTTTAAACCTGTGACCAAAAGACCTGCCAAGAACAATGTAGAGGAGGAAGTTTATTTTGGATCACAGTTTCAGAGGTTCAGTCCTCTGTCGGTTAACTCCATAGTTCTGGGTTTAAGATGAGGTAGAACATCATGCTGAAAGGCTGTGCCAGGAGAAAGTATCTAGACCATAGCAGTGTCTCTCTTTCTATGAAACCATGACATCTCTCTTTCAATGAAATCTTTGTTGTTTGTCTTCCTCATTCTCTCTCCTGGCTGACTTTTTGTGCATGGTTCCTGTTTTTGCATGAAACTCTGGCTTGCCATTGCCCCCAACTCTATCTTTAATTCCATGTAACTACCCTAGTCAACACTCTCTGGGATATAATTGATATACATCCCAACCAAACTAGCATCTGCAAGAATAATTCAATCACAGAATCCAAAAAAAAATCTGAAGATATTTAGGTTTAGAATCAACTCAATATTCTGGTACTCAAATGTCAGTCGTCTCTCTGTGTCTATCTCTCACTGTCCTTCTGCTTTTTTTATATGACCTTTGATCTCAAGGAATTTAATGACAACACAGCAATGAGCAGCTCTAGACTTACTGTTCCTTCTTACAATTTACAATCCCAGAGGAAGAGAAAGCACTTTTCTGAGTAGTTATGGCTAAGATATGGGGTCTCTGGTTGACTTAATTTGGGTTATGAGCCTACAGTGGAATCCGTCACTGAGGCAGTAAAAATAGAGTCCATAAATTGAGTCAATTTCTATCATATGCCCATGACTGAGATTAAGTTGTGCAGACTCATGCAATTTTTAGAACAGAAAGAATCTGTACAGATCACCTATCATAAACTCCTCTTTGGAAAAATGAGGAAACTGCAACCTGGAGGGCTGAGTGGCATCCCTAAATTTTATAGCTTCTTTGCTACAGAACCTGATATAAATCTGAAGTCTGAAATTTCTTTCATCCCAAGATAAGACTGAACTAATACAATCAGGATGTTTTCCAGAGCCTTTGGCTATCAGTCCAGCTTCTCTAGGGCTACTTCTGAGTCTACTTTGTTTTTCTCCCTTGAGACCACTGAACTCACTTTTTGCTAATAGTTGCTTGCTAGAGGAAATTCAAATTAATGCCCATATTTATTGGGGATGGACTCCAAATCTTCCCCTCTTCATCTAAGTAACTCCTACCACCCTCTTAGATCCTAACTTAAACATCTCTCCTTGGGGAAGGCTTCTATCTAATAGACACCAGGGGTCCATGTCTCTCATCTTACTAGCACATCACTCTGTAGCACTTTATGTTTGGTCACTGTCTGTCCTCCACACCAAGATGTAACGTTCTCCAAAGGGAGAGACTTATCAGTTTTGGCTCACATGGCAACCCATGCTCAGTTCCATGCCTGGCACCTTGGAGACCCTCAATAAAGATTTGCAGGTCTGTGTACTTGACCTCGAGCATGGGAGGTTGAGCAGGCAGCCAGTCTGGGAGGGTGGAGAGTGGCTGAAGCTGACAGAGGAAGTATGCAGAGACAAAAGTTAAGTCAGGGTGTGGGAGAATGTGAGCAGGATCAGAACTCAGAGAAGGGGCCTGACCTGTAGTACACCATGGAGGACCCATAGAACCAATGTTGAGAGTCACATCACACAATGACAACAATAAAAGTGGGGATGGCAGACGGGGCCGGTAAATGGGAGAAATCGGTGCTAATGAGGACTCAGGCTGCTGCCCAAGGTAGGTTTCTACATGCCTGAGTATACAACCACATTAATGGGCTAAGATTGAAGAATAGGTAGAATGTGACTAAGAGCCTTATAGAGCAATGGTTCTTAATCCTGGCTGAGAATAAGCAGAGGCATTTTTTGTAATGCAAAGGCCCTGGTTCCCATGTCCGGAAATATTGACCTTTGTTTTTATCCTAAAGGCAAGAAAAAGTTATTGAAAGTTTTAAGGTGTGTGTGTGTGTGTGTGTGTGTGAGAGAGAGAGAGAGAGAGAGAGAGAGAGAGAGAGAGAGAATGATGATGATGATGATGATATTTGTGTGTATAACAGATTGAAGAGATCAGGATACAAAGTACAAGGCATGAGACTCAAGAATAGGTATTTTGCAAAAGTACTGCATGCATTTAAAATATGTGGTAGGGCTCAGAACCATTTCTAAAACAATAGTCCTTAATCTTGACTGCACATTGCATTCACTTAGGGAGTTTTAAACACTATTGTTGCCTGGATTTCATTCCCAGAAATTCCATTTTTATTGGTCAAGTGTGGCTTGTACGTGGGATTTTTCAAAGCTTCTCCAGATGTTTCTATTGTGGAGCCAAGGCTGAGAACCCAAGCTGAAGCTACTCAAGGAGTCTTGCTACTCAATATGTGTCTGTGGACCAGCACAATAGACAACTCATGGGAGATGGGTTAGAAATGCAGTTTCATGGGCCACTAAGTCAGAAGGTCTAGGGAGTAGGACATTGCAGGTGATTCTGGGCATGCTAAAGATTTAGAACTGTAATTCCAGAGGGAGAAAGTAATAATTGCAGCACTAGGAAAACTGGCCCAGTGTTTCAGGAACAAGGGGGTTAACTCAACTCCATAAAGTCACCTGTACCTTTGGCTCCCAGTCAGAAAGACAGGATGAGTAACAGTTTCTCTTCTGAAAGGCCTAACTTCCTCCCATCTTGGGACATATCCAGTTAGGGCAGACGCTTGACTTTTTTCTCCTGAACTCTAATCTCCCACTCTGGTAGAATCTCTGCCTGAGGCCTGACTTCACAATATCTCACTTGAAACAAAGAGAAACCAGGCAGAGAGCGTAAAGCGGAGAACAGAACTATGGAGTCCCAGGGTTGCCACCCAGGAAGCCCTAAGGAAACAAACTCTGCTCTCAGGAAGTGAGTTTCTTGGTGGTTCAAATGCGCAGAGGGAGACCTGCTACCTGCAGAAGTGGGAGAAGCCATTGCAATTGACCCAAGGAAGCAATCTCCTTAAGGGTGCGGGTGGGTACCTTTGTCTCCTCCTCTAAAAAACAATGCACAAACTGTCATGATTTTCCCCCAGTATATCCAACTTCTTTCTCCTCCAGCTTGCAGCTTAACTGGGTATTGGGCATTCTGCAAGCTGTCATGAAGGCGCAGGTTTTGGCAATGTAATGAGAAATCTCACACTATTGAGATCAAAGCTGGACTTTCCCATTGTCCTCTGGATTTTCAAGTTGTGTTCCTAAGCACCTGTGAATGTACTTCAGGCCAGAAAGTTGAGGCTTTACTTGTGTGAGTTCTGTGGGAAGGAAGAAGTATTGTGTCTTGATCATCCCCCTTCTGTAGTAGAAAGGAGGGGTCCTTCAAGTAAGAAAGAGTAAAGACTTAGATACTTTGTTAGCATAGTGATGAGGTCACAATAATGCAGGATTTCCTGTGATGGGATTATTGAGAAATTAATTTGAGATGTGTTCCTACCATATATTTTCCTTCCCTCTCAAGAAGATAGCTGGGCCAATTGAAGTTCCTTTTGACAGAAAAATTTTCCAAACCTTAGAAATAGGCAAAAGAGAAAAAAATACTCGTTATTTTAGCACAGTGCTGGTGTTGACTTTCTGTTTACTAAGAAATACTTTACAACTATGTAGAGGTGGGGTTGGCATCCAATTTTTGCTGTGAAGAGATGCAAATAATTTTCTCCCAGTAGACAGATAACTCTCCCTGTTAAACATTAATTCGTTTTGCAGCCAACCCAACATTCTACTAAACTGCATATTTATATTAGATTTCCAAATGCTCTTTGGGCCAGTTTTAATGTCTTATTTAATGTCTTATTGTTTCCCTGGTTCAACTGGCGTTGGAAACAATCTTTGACATGTGTTCGTGTTGTATTTATATGAGGGTCATGCTTTTTAACCTTCAAATATGGTTTATGTTACAGACAACCTCTCTTTCTGGCTTTTGTTTTTCTAAAGTCTGAGCCTCTTGACAGGTTTATGCTAAATGGGGAGAGGAAGAAGGCAGAAGCAGCAAAACAAAGAGATTCCCCAAATACAGGGAGGGCTGCCGACCAATAGCCCCCAAAGGTCTTGTGGACTCCTGACCTACTCTCTTGCATAGGTCTGGGAAAGTAGCAGCATTTCTAGAAAGGAATGGCTAATGGGGCACCTTGAAGGCTGGGGAACTCCTGGAGGGGGCTAGAACCTAAGCATGACATTTCCAGCCTCCACCAAGATCCAAATGCAGAGCAGAAGCTCTGATTCAAGTCACTGGGTTGGAGGGGCCATGTGACTCAGGTAGTGGACAATCAAGAAGGGATCAACATGAGTTAAAAGCCTGAATCTTTGCTCTACATAATGAAGGGATGCTTGGTAGGGTTCCCTGGCCAGAAATAATCAGCCTCAGCAACTGACTCTCTTCTATTCCAGCTTCAATTCTTCAGGTATTCAGATTCCAATATATATATATATATATATCTTCAATTCTTCAGGTATTCAGATTCCAATATATATATATATAATATATATATATATATATATATATATATATATATATATATATATATATATATATATCTCCCTGGAAAATTGTAAACCTAAGTTAGTGTTTCTACTTAGTGTTTCTCAGGTAGGTGCTATGAAGCTTCCTGGGACAGAACCACCTGGAGAACTTGATAAACTTGCATTTCTGGGGTAAGGATGAAGGGAAGAAAGGAAGTCTTGGAGGAGAAAAATGCAAGATTCAAGTTCAGCAATTCCCCATTCAACTAAGGACACTGAAATAATTGTGTGTAAGCATGCGTGTCCCTAAGGAAAATGATTGAATTGCTCTCTTTAGGGCTTTTGCAGAGCCAGATTGTAGCTCCATGGCCCAGCCAACCTGGCCCTCCTACAGAGGTACCAGGGCTGTCCCTTGACCCCTTGCTTGGGTCCCTCAACTCCAGTGTACCCCTACTCAACTTCCATTTGCTCCTGCAGAATGTCTACAGAGGGGAATGCAAATTCAGCCAGGTGGCTGCAGGGCTGTCACTCCAGAGTGGCAAAACTGAGAAAAGTGGAAAGAAAAATGAGTTAACTCACACTCCACCCCTTTGGTTGCAGACCATGTTGGCAAGAGAGACAGGAAAGGGATATGGGTGGGGGTGGTTGGGCAGCATCCTTCAGGCTTCCTCAGAATTGCTTGGTTCTGTAGCTGGTCCTAACTGCCCTCTGTCTGCTCAGTCCTCACCCACACTGTCCTTCCTCTTAAAAAATGCCTGCCAGAAGACTCACCACTCCATTCCCAATATGCAGCCAGCCAGGGGCCAGGGTCTTGCTTCTGATCTACTGAGTAACCACTTAGCCAGAGCTGTGTTCCCTTGCATGAGCAGCAGCTGGATGTCCTCTGTGCCCCATGAGCTGCGAAAGAGTCTCTTGGCTTCTGTGAGTGTGGGTGTGGCTGGGGACAACAGAGGGTGGGGATTCAAAGCTTTCTTTGCTCTACTCTGGTTTAACACCTTCCTGGTCCCTACCTACTCTATCCCTTCTCTCTTTATTCATCCCCGATTCCTTCCATTGTTATTTCTCCTCAGCTTGCTCCTCAAGCCATTACTCCCATCTACTCTTAGACAAATGTCTGTCAGTATCACACAGCTCTAATGTGCTTCCTTTAATACCATGTGCCCTTCTAGCTATGGCCCAATTTTCTCTCCTCCAACAAGAAAACTTCTGGAACAATTGTGCTCACCTGTTATTTCCCATTCCTAACTTCCATTCATTCCTATACTCACTGGAACTTGTCTTCTGCCTGCAATGCTCCAAACAGCTCTTCCAAAGGACCCCAGGTCCACCCTGTTGTAACTGTAACACAGGCTTCAGTCTTCACATACTTGACAGAGCCCTGTCAGCTCTCATCTCCTGAACACCCTGTTTTCTTCTTAGCTTCTTCTTAGTTGCTTTGGCAGCTTTTTTTTCATCAATTTGATCCATAAGTGCTGCAATTTATCTGCTCTTAGCTCTGTTGTTTTTTTTTTTTCTCCTTGCCTTCTCTTCCTGAAATTTAAGGCCTGATGATTTCATTTCAGAAAACTAAAGTCTTTTTTTTTTTTCTAGCACTTCCAATGTGGACTGAGGTTCATCACTAAAGTAAGCATTAATCTTTAATATCAAATTATGCTAAGTGCTTTTAAGAGAAAATTTAAACAGTCTGGTGGAGACCCTAATTCACATTGGGTCTGGGGCAAGCAGGCCTCCCTGAGGGAGCTGCTGGGGGGTGGGGGGCAGGGTCAAGAGAAGCAAAAGCAAATAAAATAGTACAAAAGGCAGTGAATGCCGACATTGACACCACCTCCAATCTAGCCTCTTCTCTGAGCTCTACATCACTCATCCCTTATGATCTGAATTCCATTTGGGTGTCTCTCAGTAGTCTCAGAAAGTTTGGATTTCCTCATGTGTTATTGTTTTTTCCCAGGTACCCCCGCGTCAGTTAATGGCTTCCTTCATCCACCCGTTGATCAAACAGAATCCTATGAGTTCTTTTCGACCCTCAATTTCCTGCCCCCCCCCCACATCCAACTCAGTGGCAAGATCTGTTCATTCTATCACTAAAATACACCCAGAATCCATCCATTCACCCCTCTGCCACTCACCTAGTCTGAGCCTCCATCTTCTGTCACCTGGAGACCATACTAGACTAGCAGCTAGCTGTCTCCTAGCCTGGACGTAGGACCCCTTCCATCCATTCCTCAAACCACAAATAATAATGAGTTTTGAAAAACGGGAACTTCTTCCAATCCTTCAACAGCTTCCCATGTCACTTAAAGTTTAAATTCTCTGGCCTATACTACAGAGCCCTGGAAACCTGGCCCCCTTTCCCCACCTGCCCACCTCACCTTGGGCTACCTTCCTTTCTCTCGTGGGAACCACCCTAATAGCCATGTGTCAGTTCCTCAAAACCATCTGGCTCTTGTATGCTGCTTGTCATAACTTAGGTGACTACAACACATGATGTTCCTAAGCCACTGAGTTCCCGTTCTTTGGAGGGGTGGAAACTCATCTCAACCAACTTGGAGTTTCCTTCCTTCCTCCTCTGATGTAGTCTGCCTTCCTAGAGGGGTTAATTGTACCAGGTCACAGGGTTGGCGAGGGTCCACCAATCTTGACTTGCTGGTCCACTGAGACCTCCTTTGTCCTCCTAATTGTTAGTCACCCAACCAGGAGATCATAGCCAAGATGAATTCCTGGTCTCTTTGCCCCATCACAAGTGGTGAGCAGTTTCCTTAAGGTTTTCTTGTCTTCAGGGGGAGCCACAGATCCTTGTCTGGTCATGTATGGTCCACTGCATAGCCATTCCCTAGCCAGGCAGGGCCTTGATTTCTCTTGGCCTAAGTCACCACCACTATTGGATCTTCAGAACAGACAACACCTCTATCTCTTCATGTCCCCTCAGCCTTCCCTTCCATGGGTCTGGTATATCTGCCATCCCCTCACAAGTCCAGAGGAGATCCTGCTCTCCTCAAACCTCACATCTTCCAAATATTTTGTCTCTGGCTGGAGTCTCAGGATTTGGGAAACCAAAGCCAGAAAGATTCAGCTTTTCCTACTACATTTAACTTAAAGCAATGGGTCCTGGGTTCCAAGCAGCTTGGCTTAATGGGCAAAAAGGAGAAGTAACAGGAAAATAAAACACTAGTAAATATTGCAGAATTAGTATCCTATCCCATTTGTTCAATGCCAACCTACCCTCCCTGCTGTATCAGCTCAAGTTCTCCAGAGAAACAGAATATACCCAGTGGAGAATTATAGCAGTCGATAGAGTTAAGAGACTGTGGGGTCAAACAAGCAGGAACTGGGAGCCAGCACTGAAACACAGCCAAGAAGCAAAAGTAGAATTGAAGAAGTCATTCATAAAGGGAAAGGAAGTAGTTACTGGGATCCATCGATTCCCACAACTGGCTGTTTTCACGGTGCATTTCTGCCTTGGGTGCTTTGTCTGCAATCCTACAGAGCAATGCGAAGTCTGTTTACCTTACCAAGTGACAAGGATCTGACAATTCTGCTTTCAGACTTCACTCAGTCTCTGTTATAGTTTGGATCCAGAATAAGCCCCAAAGTTCCTGTGTTGAAGGTTTGGTTCCCAGCCAGTGGCATTATTGGGAGGTGGTGGAAACTTGAAGAGGTGGGGCCTAGTTGGAAAAGGTAGGTCACTTAAGACATACCCTTGAAGGGTATATTGGGACCCTGACCCCTTGCCCTCTCTCCTCTCTCTGCTTCCCAACTACTGAGAAATGAACAGATTTGCTCCACTGTGAGCTCCCTGCAAGGATGTTCCACTTCACCACAGGCACAGAAACAATAGAGTCCAATGACCATCAGCTGAAACCTCTGACACTGTGGGCCAAAATAAATCTTTTCTCCTTTCAGCTGATTTCTCTCAGGTATTTTGTCACAGCAGCAGAAAGCTGACTAACAGTCTCCCCTCAATAGCGAAATGTACAGACCAAAACAAGTCTGATGCCCTGATTCTAGAACATAAGCAGGTATGGTAGGAATAAATAGGTCAGAAATATTTCATGAGCTCTTAAGGAAACAGAAGTTCTGAGCAGATAATTAGTAGCTTTATTACTTCTCCTCCAAGGCTCTGAGTAGAACCATTTTTAAGTGTGTAGTGTGTGTATGTGTTTTAATATAGCATTCATGTGTTCCAGGAATTGGAAAGAATTGAACCAGGCAAATTTTAAGCATTCATAGGTTGATCATGTCAGTGTGAGTTTACTTTTTTTAAAAAAAATATTTGGTGGTACTAGGTATTTAACCCAGGTATAGTTTACTACCAAGCTATATCCCCAGACTAGTTTTTAAATTTTATTTTGAGAAAGGGTCTCACTAAGTTGCCAAGGCTAACCTCAAACTTGTAATCCCCCTGCCTCAGCCTCCCAAATCACTGGAATTGGGGGTATGTGCCACTATACTTGGTATGTTTACTTTTGACCATTTGGGGTGTTGGGCCCACATCAAATCATTTTTTCTTTTTCCTTTTCCCATTATAGAAATCAAGACACAAAATCTAGATTACACATGATAGTGTAGAATCCATACTGAGATTAAAAGTTTCAGTCAATTCTAAATTTCTAGATACATGTAGATACTAAGCAATAAATTGTTAAGATAAATGACTTGTACAATTTAAAGCCCACTTTAATTATCAGTAGTACATTCCGAGTTACAAAGACAACAATAAAAACTGACAGAAGATAAAAAAAATAGCTACAAATCTATTGACTAAAATGACTTTTAAAAATTACATAAAAAATGAAATTTGACCCAAACCATATAATTTCTACAAATGGCAATTTACTTGTCCAAGTGATGAGACAAATAGCTGATAAATTAATTAGATCTTGAATATAAAATGGGGGTTTTAATTTGTTTCTCTAACTTTGTAGCAGGCAAATTAATTCCCATTTGATGTCTTCTAATTCACAAATGGATAATGTGTAATAACATGTCACATACCTTCTGGCTTTTAAAAAAATCATTCTTTTTGGAGGTTCTGTTGTTAAAAAAGAATAGTTTTCTTGTTTCAACCCATTCAGTAAGTTAAAAAAGGAAGTAAGAGTGCCATGGGGTGATACTTTTAATAACAAGAATCAGGTTCATGATGATACCTACCATAATCTGTAGGAAGTAAAAGAATAGAACTAATAGTCTACCAGTTGGCCCTATTTAAGCATATTTTATTTGGAACCCAATGGCATTCCCTGCCCTTCTGCATCAACATGTGAAAAATCTGAGCAAAAGATTTTTTTTCTTGTCTGCCAATTGAATATTTGAAAAAAAATCTATGAAATTCTTTATTGTTGGAATACTACAGGCCCCAATTAAAGTGTAATGCCCATACTTTTCAGGTTTCATCCACTTAGGGAAATACTGGGTAATGAAAACAAATCTCAAATGAAGAAAACAAAAACAATAAATGTCATTCCAAAGGGCCCCTGGGTCACCTGGAATTGGGTTGCATTCGTTTTGGGTGGGCAGCTCTTCATGCACCTGTCTTTCCTTTTCTGTTTGCACCCCATAAGGCCGAAGGGTGCTGGGAAGTGAAGGAAATAAAGGATTCTCCCCAGAGGATAAATTCTGGAAGAATCTGTAGCATCAAGTGGTGACAAAGAGACAAAGCCTCAGTGTTCACACTGAGAGGACTGCGAGCCGGGCTACGACTGCTCGTCTTCCATCAAAACAACTGCGGCCTTTCTTCCCAAGGCCCACTCTCTAAAAAATAAAATTGCGAGGTACAAGGAGCATCAACCAGATGCCACATTCCTTCCATCAATAAATCTGAGCTTGGTAAAAAGCCCTGCTGTTCTCTCCTGTGTCTGCCCTGTCCCGGTGGGTGACTCACAGCTTCACACTGGGCTCAGTCACAGAGGAGGCCCATGGTGGCCAAACTCAACTAAAGCACTTCAGAAAATGAGCACTTTGGTTTCTCAGATGGTGGGACCGAGTACGTTTTCACATCTTGGGATCTGCCTCGCTGTGGCACAACATCTTCTAAAATGACCCCCAGGGATGGTGTGGGCAGGACTTGAGAGACTCCCTGGCTTGACAAAGGACTTTGAGAGGCTACTTGTCTGTGGAAATGAATGGTTACAGTCTCCAGGCTCTCACATTGGAATGTGGCTTATAAAGCAAGGCATTATTATTGCCAGACCCACGTTCTGTGAAGGAAGTGAAACTTCTCCAGTGGGTCACTGAGCTTTTCAGATTTTTGACTCTGGGCTTCCATGGGTAGCTTATTTCCTAGGCCTTATCAGCCCCAGGGGAAGACACTGAAGGTCAGGATGGTTACAGAGAGGTATTTGCTTTCAGGCACCACCTGGTTTCCCAGGAAGCCCTCCAAAAGGGCTGCTTGAGCTATTACTGCCAGGGGCTGAGCTTTCTGCCCCTGGTAGAGCCAGGTCTTCCCTTCAGGCCTTGGAAGCCATCACTGTGCTAGTCTCAGATCTATAGATCTATGTGGTGATCTTGGGACAGGTCTCATCCAAGAAACCCGGGAGGGCCCCCCAGTCAATTCTCAAAAAACGTTATGAGCCAATCCTCACACTCAGAGTGAGTCTCCATCACAAAAAGAAATATCATTACTGGCTCTTCTCCTTTACGTGAGGGTCCGAACACAATTCAGATCCTGGAGAAAGGTCTTTCTTCTCCTTCAGACCCTCTTTAGAGCAAGGCCCTGGTGATCCCTCATATGTCCAGGTCCCAGACGGTCAGGCAGGTGATCTCAGACATTGCAGTCATTGCAAGCAGGTATTCAGGTGCCCTTTTCATGACAATACTTGCAGTTAAACACAGAAGCCTCACTCAAATGGGAAACTTACATTCCTCAAATTCTTTGGCGAGAGCAAAGGATGCCACAGAGGCTGCAGTGCAGATGGAGCACTTGTGGAATGTGGATGTTTATCCTTTTTCCTCTCTTAACCTTCTCCATCCTCTGCATCCTCAGGTGTGACAATGGCACACCTGCCTATGCCCACTCCTTACCTGGTAACAGGTCTGAAAGGACAAGAGTACACCGTGGTGCTTATGGGATTAACCTTTGGCATGGGAACAGACCCAGGCTCAATCTCTAGACCACTCCATCATTTAAAGGGAGGAGATGTAGGAGCACTAATCACAGGGCAAAGAGGAGAACCGAGAAGACACGGTTTCCAGAAAGCCAAGAAAAGTGAAGGGGTCTGCTGCAAAGCCTTCAGAAAAGACATATGTGAACAGAGTCATGAGGAAATGCACAGTGGGCAGGAGTCTGTCTGAGGGGACAAGTTGAGAAGAGAGTTATTTACTTAAGAAGGGGGATTCCTGACCAAGTTTCCCTGCTGTAACAGGGGAGTTAACAAGGAGTAATGGAGAGAGCAAAGGCCCAAGAGAGATTGGATCCAGAACACAGATTGGATCCAGAACACAGTAATGGAGAGAGCAAAGGCCCAAGAGAGATTGGCTCTGGGCAAGACAGGCAGCTTTTCCATTGAAAATAGAGAAGAGGCCTGGGAGTGAGGGAGATGTAAAAGGGCGTAGGCAGCCAGGGCAAGATGGTGAGTGAGGAAGTCAGGGGCAGGGCCAGAACAAAGGAGTGTGGAGAGGGACTTCTAATGAGGTCAGCTTACTGCTTGTCAAAAGTGCTCATGGACATAAGCAGGGAACCAAATCAGACAAACACTTGTGCACCATGCCCCAAAGCAAGGGATTCCGTAGAAAAACTAAAACAGAGGCATGGACACAGGGGGCACCAATCAATAATAGTGAGGAGAGCATGGACAGGGGAGGAGATAAGGAAATTCTAGAGACAGTAAGAAGAACAAACCAAACTTCCCCACCAGACTCCCAGCTCTAGGGTCCCCTTCTCTTCAGAGAAGTCTGTTACCATTGCTTTTGCAATAAACCTGATGCTTGCTTGTGATCTCTGTATTCTGTTCTTCAATTCTTTGCTGAGCAAAGACAATGAATCCGGCACCCCTAGATAGTAACAGAAGGTGAATGTGGCTATAGAAGCACCTGCAATTCTGAGGGTGGGAGCTGAGGGAGTTCATGGAATCGATGTTTCTAAGGGATGAATGTTTGCTTCCCCCCAATGATGATCATATTTTGAAGTAGAGCCTTTGAGAGGTAATTAGGTTTGGTGAGCCCCGGTGATGGGATTGGTGCCCTTATAAGAAAAGGAATCAGAGCCCTCTTTGCTCAACCACATGAGGACGTAGTGAGAAGGCAACTGTCTGGAAGCCAGAGAATGAGACCTTATCAGGAATCAAATATGCTGGACCCTTGGTGGAGGACTTCCCAGCCTCAAGAGCTGTGAGAAAAAAATGTCCGTTGTTTGACTAATCCAGTCTGTGGTATTTTGTTTTAGTAGCCCGTGTTGACTATAACAGAAACCTTGATCATCTGCTGAGAGAAGGTGGTCATGGTTGGGGAAGGGACCGGGGCATAGTGGGGAAGATTTAGGATAGCAGCTGGGAGAAACAGGACGTGGAGAGGATGCCGGTTGATGTGCTGAGGACCAAGGACACAGGTTGTTTAGAACTCTGACCTCAAGAGTGATCATTCTTCTGGCTGCCTTCAGGATCCCTTGCAGAAGGAAAATGGTTAGATTAATCCACAGAGAGGGGTTTGTGAGTCTGACAGCAATATGAAGAGGACAAAGAGGCTAAGGTTACAGGTAAAAGAGTGACAGAAGACACATCCACACACATAACACATAATTATGCATAATTATATGTATATATATATATATATATATATATATATAATTATATATGTGCATTTATGTGTTTGATAGATCACAGAGGTAAAATTAGTCCAAGTTGCTAAATTGGAGTGGGCTTGAAATAGATAAGGTGGTTCTCAAAGAACGCTTCTTGAAGATTAATCTTTTTCTGGAAAGAAACAGAGGTAAGTATACCAATTAGAGGCTGGCAGATCAGGATTAGCAAATACCAAGAATGCAGGCTGCAGTTCTCCTGGGCCCTGGGCAACCACCGTTAATGGCCAATCTCACTCTTCTGCTGAACTTCAACCCTTTCTCAACATAAGGCAATGAACTGGAGTTGACTTAAGAGATGGAAACTGCTTTCAGTTCAAGTGTAGATGAAAGATAATGAGCCTAGGCTGGGTTGTTAACAGCAACACGGAGAAGAAGATCTCACAGCCAGCTTAGTTCATTGGTTCCAAGAACCCTGAGAGAACCAAGAGGAGCATCAGACGGCTGGGGATGTGGCTCAAGCGGTAGCGTGCTTGCCTGGCATGCGTGCGGCCCGGGTTCAATCCTCAGCACCACACACAAACAAGAGGAGCATCAGAGATGACCCCAGAACTCAGAACTGCTCTGGGGCACACTTACAAGGCCAGTTTCTATGGAAGCCCCAGGACTGTCCCTCAGAATCCCCAGGTGGAAATCCCAGGTTATCAGCCGTGGCTGGCCTCCAAAAGTAGAGAATAAGGTCAACCATGGGTCTCATGACTCAATAATCTTCCACAAGGGGCTAGATGAGTGTTCTGGCCCTGGCTTGGTTGGAGCTCATGAGAGGGTGCTGTTAATTCTCTTTAGTCATAGTGGATCATGTGTCCTAAAAGCTAGACCCAGCCGGAGGCTACAAGGAAACAAAAGCAGCTCTGGGGCCATCTCTGAGAAACACCTTTCACTTAATCTAATACCCTTTTCCTCTGGGGTGAGCAACTTCAGACAACAGGAAGTCTTAAGTTCCTGTGGGAACTCCTTAGTTTTAGGCCTTGGTTTTCATCAGCCATTGCAAAGCTGATCTCTGGTTGCACAATGTGGGCAAGCAACCCAAACACAGTGGCGGAGGCTGAGGAATCCCTGTAAGACCCGTGGTGCTCATAGAGCAGATATTCATCTAAAGAGCTAGCAGTATTGGTTCCAAGAACTTCCTCCAGACTGTTATTAATATCAAAAAGAATAAGTCATCTCCAAGTCTTCTTAGCCTCTAGTTTTGTTGTTGTTATATAATAAAATGGGCCTCGGGGACTGGTTCTTGTCCTTTGTCTCTTTGTTCATGTTTGTTGTTTCTTCTTAGGCTTCCATCAGAAGAACCAAGAATTGGATGTAGAGGAAAATCTCCGCTAGTTCAATGACCCAAAAGGACTAGAATTTAACTGAAATATATCGAGCTATAAAACCAAAGCTTTACTGAAAGAGTTAACAAAGTAAAGCACAACACTGAGGGTATGTGTGTGACATGTGCCACCAAGGCAGAAGGAAAGAGGGTGAGAGAGGAAAAAGGTCTTGTGTGGGCAGATGGAGGTGTGACTGCGATACCTATGAGTTACATGTCTGGCAGGTTTGACGCCCAGAAGTACACATGATCTAAGTTACCCATCATCCTGGCATTTCCTTGGGTTCAACCTGGATTAGCATCCAGATTCCCCCACCGTTTCCTGTCCTAACTTAATTAACAAAATATTAAGTTCTCCTGAATCAGTGGCAGGGTCTCTTGAGGTATAGTGTCTTTGAGTAGAATTGAAAGATAACAAAAGAATTTGAAAATTGGTTTAAAAACAAGTTAGTCAGGTGTGGTGGTACACGCCTATAATCCCAGCTACTTGGAGGCTGAGGCAGGAGGATCACGAGTTCAAACCCAGGCTCAGCAACTTAGGCCCTAAGCAACTCAGGGAGACCCTATCTCTAATAAAATATATAAAAGGTTGGGTATGTGGCTCAGTGGTTAAGTACCCCTGGGTTCAATCAATCAATCAATCAATTAATAAAACAAGTCATTATTCACATGTATGCTAAAGTTCCCAAACCCATAAGCTGCATTCCAAACACGGTTTTAATGTCTACTCATGAGTCTCCCTCGAATCTGCTTGTTCCCAGTTTCCTCAGTTAATAGGCATTAATTGAGCATCTACTGATGAATAGGAGGGACACATGGATTAAGACAAGCTGACCTCAGTGTTTACAGACTGGTCAAGTAGGTAACATAAACACACCTTGGGTAGAATGGATCCACAAATACTAGAGGGCAGGCAAGACTTTGCTAGAGGAAATCTGTGAAATCCAGAGTAAGAAGAAAAGCTTTTCAGAGGACAGGAGCTGTGAACTGATTCTAAAAGCAAAGCCGTGGATTGTTTTAGTTCTTAAAATTAGCTTTGAATGTTTAATTATAAAAACAATAACTTTTTTTATAGAGAATTGTTGTTTAGAAAAAATGTTTAAATTCACCAATAATCCCACCACAAGGAAGAAGAAACCCCTGGGGTTTTAGCCTGCATCCTGGGCCCAGTATTTTCAAGCCCCATTCCCCTTCCTTTTTGTCACTCTGGTCTGGTTTACTTCACACCAAAAAGTGTCATCATTAGATTTCATTTCACAAAATGCTTCTACTGCTAAAAGAAACTTAAAAATGACTGCTAAACCCCTGTGCCAGGTACATCTCCCCAAATCCTGCTTTCCCTCCCTCACTGTCGTTCTGATCTGTCTCCAATGGCAACCTCTTCTGCTGAGCCATTCAGGGCCGTCTCAGTCAATTCAGCTGCTATAACAAAAATATATAAACTGGGTAGCTTGTAAACAACAGAAATTTATTTTTTATAGTTCTGGAAGGTGGGAATTCCATGATCAAGGTGAATTTAGTGTCTGGTGAGGGCCTGACTTTTTGCTGTAACCTCACATGGTGAAAAGGGCATAAGAGCTCGCTTGGGTCTCCTACACAAGGGCAAGAATCTTATTCATGTGGGTTCCACCGCATGACCTACTCATCTTCCTAAAGGCCCCACTTCCTAATATCATTCTGGGAGTTAGAATTCAACACATGAATTTTGGGGAGCTATGAATATTCAAACCATGGCCAGGACCACAAATCTATCTTCCACCTTGTTTTCTAGTAACCCTCAGATAAAACCCCATCTTTGTATAGATGGAGCACACTCTTCCTGCTATCCTTCTGCTCACATCTTCCCATTATATTTTGTGTACAAATCTTCCAATATCTCCATTTAAGCGAAATGTTTTTTGTTTGGCTTCACTGGCCTATGAATCACAGCAACAGCAGCTCCCTGTGCTACAGCTGGCTCCACCTGAGTGATGCAGGACTTCTGGGTCCTTCAACGTCACAGCCAGAAATTTCACCCCAGGGCTTGTTTGACATGTACTCAAAACACTCCAAGCATGTGTCTTTCTCTCCTGCTCCAGGCACACTCACTTCCTGTGTTTATGCTTCCAACAGAGGTGATCATTTTTGGCCAGACCATCCATAGAGATCATGAGGTTCTTTCTCCCCATGGCTGCAACCTTCATGGTGACAGCACCATGGCCCTCAATGAGCTAGGGGCACCACAGAACAATACTCACAGCCCTGTGACTCCGATTCTTCCTGAAAGAAGCTCCTTTGGCATCTGTCATCATCCATAGGCTCAGATCACAGTCTCTCAATGAGGCAGAGGCCTGACAGGCTCTAAGCTGTCCTTGGTATTCTCCTATCCCAGACCCTTCATAGACACACCCAACCCACTGGCTTATGCAAATAGTTACCTCTGAGATATTTGCCTGTCTCATGAGATGTGCTTGAAAATATTCTAATTCTGTTGGTGGAAACATTTCAGGTTCAAATGAGGAATCCCACTACATACCCTTCAAAGCCCTGAGATTCAATGTCAATCTTCATAAAATTTTCTCTCTCTCAGGCTAAATAAACTCACAGGCCTCTGAAGCAGTCGTGATTGTACAATTAATTTGATAATTAATCATTTATACCCTGTGACAAGTCTTCTGTTCTTTGTGCAAATTGATGTTAAAAGTTTTATTGTACTAAAAATATATTTAAAGGAATATTTTTTTATGATTCTGAGCATATTAAGCAAAGAATGGAAAATCAAGAAAGACAGTACCCTTAAGAACACAGAAAGAGCATGAATAATTTAAAAGTATCAACATTTCATGTTTATGCCTTGGATCATCACTGATGTAAGGACCATGGTTTTCACTACTTCATAACATTATGTGTCTAATATGCAGTAGGCACTTAAATAACAGCTGGTTCTTTTATTTTAAGGAAGTTTAAGATTCTTCTTTGTACTTTAATGAACATGGCAGGGAAAGGGGGGACAGAAAAGGTAAAAAATAAGATAGGAAAAAAAATACAAAACACGATTTTCCAGAAAAAATACTGGAATGACTTGAACATGTCCTGCAAATATCATGTGTTGGAAATTTTATCTCCAAAATCAGGTGTTAATGATATGAGGAGTTGAGACCTTCAGGAGTCAAAATCCTCATGAGATGAATTAATCCATTCATGGATTAATGGGTTATTGAGGGCTTGTACTGTCTCACTATATGATGCCCTCCACCATATTATATGAGAAGCTGAGAAGATGCTGATACCTTGCCCTTGGACCTCCAGAACCATGAGTCAAACCGAACTTCTTTCCTTTATATATTACCCAGTTTCAGGTATTATGTTATAATAACAGGAAAAAAATTAAGACTCATGGAAGAAAGTTCATTTCAGCATTTTGGTGATAGAATAAAATTTTCCTAAGTTAATCTCCCATTTTATAGTTTATTTCAAATGCATATACTTAGTATCTAATTTGCCCATTTTAACAAATACTTAAGTATTAACTGTATCAAACAGGCTTCTGATAAGATAGGCAACATCCCTGCCCTCTGAAAACCCAGTTTATTGTAGAGAGGAAAACACTGAAATAGATTATTTCCTACTATATATGTCATGAAGAAAATAAACTAAGCAATGATTGAGGAGTGAGTGTGTGGCTCCTTTGGATGAAATGTTCAAGGTGACCTTTTTTAAAGGAGACAATGTTTGGACTGAAACAGATAAATGACAAGACACCAACAACGCTTGTGAACTGCACAGGAATTTCCATTTCCTTTATAATAACAACAGTGGTGCTCCCTAGAATTGTACAGTGCATTGGCTCAGAGAGTTCCAGGCATGTGTAAGTCAGTTCACTTGTATAATTAGTTTACTTTGCTCAAGTTAATTTGCCCATCTATCAGCATGCTTTAGCCCAGCTGGATACAAGGACCATCAAGTGAGCCATGTGGTAATTCAGCAGTCAAGAAAATGACTCTCAGCAAATTGCAGGCTGGAGTCTATTGTGCAATTTGTGACTATATGTTTCACTTCTGAAGACCAGCCTAGAAATTGACATACTTTAAGTGGGAAAAGCTTGAGATTATTTGGAACCAATCCATTGTCTACTCCTGTAGTCCTAATGCCAGGAAAAAGAAACATGAGTAATTGCTGCCCAAGCCTAAAGCTAGTTTTCATGGTGAGAAATCCTCCTTCTCTGGGAATGATCATGTGTGGGATTTGGGAAAGAGTTTTTGTAATTACAGACTATACTATTGAAAACATGCCACTCAATTAGCCATTTGACTTCATGGTATGGGGAGATCCCATAATGACAGGTTAATAGGTTCCATGCTTAATAAAAGCAAAAGGGACCATTATACTTCTAATAAAACCCACCGTGTAACTCTTTGCTGGCCATGGGTTCCTTGTTGTTGCATTAAACTGGCCTCAAAAGCAAATGCATGTAGATCCCTTAAGATTCCAAACTTGTTTAATCTGTTTCAAGTAAGTGTTCAAAGGTAGCTGTACCCAAAACTTACAATTGAGGCAGTGGAGGCTTAAACAGAGATTATATGTTGATCTCAGGTCATTCTGAAAGTGGGACACCAGAACCTGACCTCACTTCCTCTCAGCTGATCCTACTTCCTCTTATAACATCACTCATCAAGGGTAAATTCTATCCAAGTCCACTCTGAGGGGAAGATCCAGTCCCTCTTCCCCATCTATGCTGGTTATGTAGAGCTCCCAAAGGAGTTCAAGGGAAGGGGAGCTTGCAGGAACATAGCACGAAAAAGAGGTGGTGTCTTTGTATGCAAAGCTAGTCCCTTAGAATGCAAAAGGTGATGCATGCAGTGGCAGAATTTGTTGTGCCTAGGAATTCAGTGGAAATGCAGAACCCCAGAAGTAGCTCCAGTGGAGGGGCCAGAAATGAGAGAGTCAAGCCCACACAGAGGAAGGAACATGAAGGCTAGTTTAGCAGATGGGAATATTCAAGGACTTCCAGTTGTAGGAATCAGGATTGAGGTGTACACCCTGGGGGTGAAGGGGTTATTCTGGAATATGCAGTACAAAATAAGTGGAAAGATGGGTCAGGGCTGGATCTAAATAATGAGGGTTGAAGAATCAGGAGGCTTCAGAAAGCTACCTAGAGTATGCTTTTCACACTTACTGTGTATATGAATCTACTGATACCTTACTAAAAATGCAGTTTCTGATTCAGTCAATCTGGGGATTTGCATTTCCAACAAGTTCTTATGTGATGATGATAGATAGATGCTACAGGTGCATGCACCATCCTCTGCATATCAAAGGCCTCTAGTACAGGGAAAATCCATTCCTTTTTTTCTCTTGTGTTATTTTTTTTTTATTACTGTGACCAAAATACCTGACAAGAACAATTTAGAGAAGAAAAAGTTTATTTTTGGCTCTGGTTTCAAGGGTTCAGTCTGTGGTTGGCCAACCCCATTCCTCTGGGCGCAAGGTGAGGCAGAACATCATGGCAGAAGGTGAGGTAGAGGGGTGCTGTTCATTTCATGCAGGCCAGAAAGCAGAGATAGAAAGGGGAAGGGATTTCAGGGAAGATGAACCCTTTTAGGACATGTCCCCTGTGATCTACCCGCTCTAGCCATGCCCCACCTGCCTACAGTTATCACCCCGTTAGTCCATTCAAACTAGGATGGACAGATTAGATTATGGCTCTCACAATCATTTCACCTCTGGATATTCCTGCATTAACACAAGAGCTTTGCAGGGACACCTTATATCCAAACTATAATTGTCTCTTAAGCAACATTGTCCCAGGAGAAATGGAGAAGCCTGCAGCCTGGGAGCAGCTGAAGCACTGCCATTAATTCCAGGGCAGGAGCTGAGCAGCAGGATGCTGGATGAGACCCAGAGCAGAAAAAGTGTAAATCAATGGACATAATACAATTAATTAATAGAAAAAAGGATGGGTCATATTTGGTGAATCACAGGCTTTAATCTCCATCCCTTTTTAATGCCACACACACACACACACACACACACACACACACACACACACACACACCCCAAGGTCTCTCCTCTCAGTACATTGAATGAGTGAGGGTCCTCTGCAGAGAGGAACTCAAGAGCATGTTGAACAAACACTGTGATCCAGGGCAGCTGGTAGAGTTTATGAGTTACTGTTCTCTCACTCTCGCCTTCTAGAAAAATACAAAGGGAAGATTCCCTCAGGTCCACTTTCTTGGGCCTTCAAATTTTGTGCTCTGATGGTTAGTTTTATGTATCAACCAAACTATAGTTCCCTGCTGTCCAGTTAAACACCTGTTTAGGCATTGCCGTGAAGGCATTTTGTAGGTGTGGTTAATGTCTGTAACTTGCTGGGGTTATTTATTGTAGCATTATAATTATACATAGTATTTAGGTTCCTTTGGACAAAATTATACATGCAAGGGAATTGATATCAATCCCCATTCTCTCCCCTCTTCCTCCCCTCCTGCCTTCCCCTTTTATTTCTCTTTTGCTCTGTTGATTTTCCTTTCCTTTCTTTCTTTATTAATTTTTCGTTCATTCTTTCCACATATACATAAAGGTGAAATTCCCTTTGGTTCATTTACATGTGTATAACATAATTTTATTAGATTTGTTCTATGTTTCTTTCCCTGTCCTTTACTTCCTCCCTCCCTCTAGTTCTCCTATGGCCACTCCACAGATCTTTCTGATGTTTTTATTATATCTGAGCCCCTCCCACACCACCTTTCCCTTATTTTGCTCTAGCTTCCACATATGAGAAAAAAAAAAAAAAACCTTTCGACCTTTAATTTTCTCAGTCTGATTTATTTCATTAAGCGTGATATTCTCCTCCATTTCTGTCCATTTACTGGCAAGTGCCATTATTTTATTCTTCTTTATGTCTGAGCAAACTCCATTGCTGATTGAAGAAAATGTGATCAGAAACTCATAGGAACCTAACCCTAATGTGCCATATTTTCTTGATCCATTCATCTACTTATAGGCAACTGGATTGGTTTCATAATTTGGTTATTGTGAATTGTGCTGCTATAAATTTGTAATGGCTGTATCACTATAGTATGCTGATTTTCACTTTTTTGGATAAATACTGAAGAGTGGGATAGCTGGGTCATGTGGTGGTTTCATTCTTGGTTTAATAGCTGACTTTAAGAATTGATTCTTGATAATCTGTATGGGCTTCATCTAATTGGTTGAAAGGCCTTAAGAAAAAAATAGGTTTCTCTGGGGAAGAGGTACCACCTGTCAATTGCAGCTTCAGCTTCTGATAGAGAATTTCTAGTAGCCTAAATCTGTAGCCTAAACCTACAGATTTCAGATTTGCCAGTCCCAACAACTGCACTGGCCAAATTCCTTAAAATAAATCTTGCTAATATAAAGAATAGATCCTCATTATTAGTGTATTCTGTAATTGTAAATCTGCCTACTGGAATTCATTTGTAAGCCCCAAATCAAGACTTGCAGCCCTTTCATGATCAGAATGGTGAAAAATGTCAGCCACCCAGTGCACACATTTCCAGCTCCAGTCAAATGAGATGACACATTCTTATTTCAGCTCTCATACAATAAACAACTAGTTGTTCGTGGTCCGTTTAGTACCATGATTTTCCCATTTTTATGTTTTTTTTTTGTTGGTGATCTCATTGCTTAAAATGACCCCTAAGTGTAGTACTAAAGTGCTGATCTAAGCACTAAATGTTCCTAAGCACCAGAAGACTGTGATGTGCCTTATAGAAACAACACATGTGTTGGATAAGCTTCATTCAGACATGAGTTACAGTGTTAGCTATGAATTCTATGTCAATAAGTCAACAATAGATACATTAAGCAAAGCATTTTAGAGAGACACACACTTAAAACAAGGTTATATCTTGACTGATTGAGGAAAACGTGACCAGAAACTCATAGAAACCTATAACCCTGTATTTCCCCTAGGAGCAATGGTTCACTATTTGTTAATTCAGTGTTTGTTTTGCTTTATCGAATGCAATTACCATGGATAATGAGAATCAATTCTGTGTGTGTGTATGTGTACACAGGTCCTACTGGTTCTCTTCCCCAAGCACCCTGTCTGGCAGGCGCAGCACCACCCTTTCTTTCAAGACTGGCTGTGCATAGCACAGGCGAGGAGTGTGTCTGTCCCATCCTTGCTATATTCAGGTCCCCAACAACACTTCTCAGGAGGAAGAAAGGAGTCTTACATACAAACCTGTTAGGGAGTATGAATAGTCCCTCTTACAAGGGAAGTTTTACTAGTTCATATTTAGGAACACAAACTATGTGTAGGCCTAGTAATTTAGACATTACTCCATCTCCCTGATACAGTAAGAAGAAAGCCAGATGAGGTAATAACTGGAATGCATTTCAGCATTTGTAATGTAATTTGGATGATGAGTTCCAAATTACTTGCTCAATGTAAACCAATCAAGTATATTCCCATTTGAACATCTTTACCAAAAATAAATGTTATGAATGTGGTGAAAAGATAATTAGACTGTCTCTAAGGCACTGGGCCCATTCCCTAAAGAGGAGAAAAGCCAGTCTGTCTCAGTAAAATGAAGGTACAAATTGAGGACCCCAAAGCCCTCCCTCTCCCACTTTAGTGATCAGTTTTAGTCTTCTCTGAGGGTGTCTGGTCCATGGTTGCAAGCTCCATTCCTATTTCTAAATTTGTCATCTTCTACGTTGTACTGACTGTCGGTAGGGTCAGAGCAAGAGAAAGTAATGTCTTAGCTGAGACCTCTCCCGCCCTGGGCCACCCAAGCTCACACCCTCTGTGGTTCAGCAGCCCGGCTCTGCAGGCAGGATGCTCTTTCCCCCACGACACCTGAATGAGACTTGAAAAGGCTTACAAATAATTCTCTTTTTACTTCAAGAACATGTCACGGCTAAGAATAAACACCACGAATAAGCCACCATTGATCCTGAAATAAAATGCTGTCTGGACAAAAAAGGAAAAAGCTTCTTTTATGCACAGCTTCTAGGAAATCAGAACACCATTCACTTCTCAGGCCAACCACAATATAATTCAAGTGTCCAGAAGTGTTCAACACAAACAGAGGAAGAGGAGAGTGGAATTGTTTGAAATTTGTTTAGTATTCAAAAGCAATTCCTTTTCCACATCTAGCAACTTCCAAAATATGAATAGGACTCTGAACTATTAAATGGTACAATGGCAGCTGCCCTGTGCTGTGACTATTAAATTGATTTACTCAGTAAGAATGATACACTAAATAAATTTACAGAAAATAGAAAAAGGTGTACCCCACTATAAACAAATAAAATATTATAGAGATACAGATAGTAAACAAATTGATCCAGCCAAGTAATTTCAATCCAGAACAACAACAACAACAACAAAAAAGTCTGACTGGCTTAACAAGACTAGCTCTTAGGAAACTTGGCTCTGAGGGTCCACCGTGGCTTCCTCCTTTCTTTTCTTTTTCCTGCTCTCAGTTGGTTGCCACCTTTGAGATGATTCAACTGAATCCGAGATCAAGAAACTATAGCACCTGGGCCCAAAGCAGCCTACTTTCTGTTCTCATAAATAAAATTGTATAGAAATATGCCATGCTTATCGTCTTTGTACTATCTAGCTATGGCCACCTGTCACCTTGTAGTGACAGAGTTGAATAGTTGCAACAGAGACTTTACAGCCCTTAATGCCTAAACATTTACGGTCATCAGATCCTTTATAGAAGTTTCCTGGCCCCTGGATCAGTCCCTTCACATTAAAGCATGACAGTTTTAATATGTTACTCCTCCAGGGATTCCTTGAATTTTAATAGGGAAGTAATTTCTTCATCTAAAGGAATTAATGGCTAATAATTGGATTTCAGTCATTAGCAATCGGATACTCAGGAGATATTATGGGGTGGGGGAACTTCTTAAGCTTAATTATAATACTTACTCAACTAAGTTGTGGACCCACCTATGAAGGGTTTTAATAAAAGTTGAGAGAATTATAATGGCAGAAACAAAAAACTCAAATCAGGTGGATCTGAAAGGAGGTAAGGAGTGCTGAAGGCGGCATTCTGGAGTCAAATACACAAACCAAGAGATGGCAATTTGTCTCAGTCTTATTCAAACGTTGTTTGTTTGTTTTTGTTGTTGATGTTTGTGGTGCTGGGGATGAAACCCAGGGCTCTGCATATACTAAGCATACACTCTACTACTGAACTACACCCCAGCCTGCAAATCTTGATTTTTATCATTCATAAACTAAAGAAAATACTTTGAGGTCCATTTAAAAGGAGTTAGATTTCTGACTTTGGTAACCCCCTCACCTTTTGCCTTTTTTCTTTTCACAGATACTCACTCTCCCAAAGATAAAGGTTTTTACTGCAGATAGAGATTTTTCTCTCTGATGTTCCCATGAGCAGTGTTATGTATCTCTAAAGAAATCTTCTACAAGAAAACAACATCAGAGCGATCATGGCCCAAGCTTGCTCCAAGAACCCTTGGATGTCAGGAACTTCACACCAGCACCTCAAACAGATGTAGCAAGACTGTGAAGTTGCCCCATGCAAAGAAACAAGAATATCTGGTTTCCCATCCAAAGGTGAATCAGAGGCTAAGCGTGCATGGGAAGTGATGCTTACTCTTAACATTGGCATTGTTCGGGACATTACAGGTCATAAGACAGTAGAATGAATCAGACATCACTTTCCTATGTTCATATATGAATACACGACCTGTGTAACTCCACATCATGTACAACTGCAAAAATAGGAAGTCATACTCCATGTATAGATGATATGTCATTCCACTGCCATGTTTAACTAAAAATAATAAAACATTAAAAAAAATACTCTCCAGGATATTCTTTTATTTAATCCTCAAATGATTCCTTGATGTGAAAAATTGTCATCCCCATTTTACAAGTAAGGAAATGAAGGATCTGAAGGGCTAAATGGCTCACTCTAGATCAACCAGCTGTTGGGGATGGAGTCAAACCAAAAATTCAGGTCTTCTGCACTGTGTCTGAGTACAGGGTTTATTCCCTAAGTCCATGTGGGAAAGACTCGGGTCTCATCAGGAGCGGTGAGACCTGCATAGTCATTCACCCATTCTTGAAGACTAAGGTTTTGTCACTCCTCCAGCACAGGAGTTGTAAGTGGCAACTCAGAGAGGAATAAGCTCCATTCAACTGTGCCCCTGAGCTATCCATATTGAGTACCAG
The DNA here is from genome assembly GCF_021218885.2 of Marmota monax. NCBI lineage: Eukaryota > Metazoa > Chordata > Mammalia > Rodentia > Sciuridae > Marmota > Marmota monax. The sequence continues at coordinate 4,589,669 of NW_026692194.1, forward strand.
CACATGGTTCCTGGACCCTCCTGGGATGGTGGGCGCATAGCACTAGCACCTTACAGGATTTATTTTGCAAACTGGAGAAAGTCAGACCCATTCCACAACTGGAACAAGACAGGGATGCCCTCTTTCACCACTTCTATTCAACATGCTTCTCTCCCAGCTAACCCAGCCCTGGGCCAGGGTATAGTTCAGCAATTTGAGCAGGCTAGATCCAGCCCTTCCTAGGCACCATTGTCCAGGCGTAGCTGACCCAAGACTCCTGTGCCCACCCAGTCCAGAGGACTCACTTCACTAAGAGGGAACACTTCTCAAATGAAAGAGAAGTTGACTAAGAAAGGCATTCATACAGTACAATGGATACTACCCAGTATACCAAGAAGGTAACAGTCACAATCTAAATTCAGTATGGTTTGTAGTGTGATGACAACCCTTCTGGGCTAGAGAATTGGGGTCATCTCCTTTCCATCTAGTTCTCCCCCTTGGTTAAGCTCCTCTCTGTATCCCATTCAATCCATTTTCCACATTAATTCAGGTGCAGCCACATCTAATGAGAACACCCTTGAGTCAGAGGGGACAAGCAACTAGCAAAGGGGTGGAATTATTCTCTGTGAGTGGGTGGGGAGATATCCCTTTCTGCATGTCTTGTCACACTGTGACGGGCCTCCTGCTGAGTTAGAGCAGCTCCTTCATGCCTAGACATGTTCAGGAGGCCAATTGCCATCAAAGCATTCTGATCTCTTTCCACTCCTCTAAATGTTCTGGGGAGCCCACATATCCTTTAGGCCACTGGGCAAGGGCCAGCTGAGTTAAAAAATAATAATAATCATAAATAAATAAAAAATAATAATCATACCAGAGTCACCTTTCCTGCTCAGATATCCAAGGCAGCAAGGGCTCATAAACACCTTTTGGGTTGCTTTTCCATAGAATTTGAAGGAACAATGAATCCAAAAGCAAAACAATGGTTCCTACTAAGCTTGGGAGACCAGGGGGGGAAAAACAAAAAAATTTACTTGATACCAAAAGCTCACCCTCAATGCTGATTCAATAACAAAGACAAAGTTTGAGAAAAAGGAAAAAGTTTTTATTGCTTTGCTAGCAAAAGAGAAAGACAATGGACTCATGTCACAGAGGTTGTCATTCTAACTTCCAGGGGAAACACAGGGCTTTAAAAAGTTGGGACACAAGGGATGTTTTCCAAGTATCATTATCAGTAGACCTAATTAATGTTTAACTTGAATCCTTGAAAGAGCTGTTCTTCCAGTTTCCATGTCTAGGGTTTCTTAATTCTTGTGGACAGTGAGTGGAAGGGCAGATAACTTGGCTTAGGACAGGAAGAATGTTAATCTTGCTTCCCCTGTGGTTGGGGAGAGGAAGGAAAAGAGGAAAGAAAACAAAAACATGTCAGTTTTAAAATAAGCAGCCGATGGTCAAGCAGTAAGGTTTATATTCAAAGCATGAATTAGTTCCCTGTTGCATGAAAGGGACCACTGTTGCATACTGGGTGTGTAGCTACTCAGAATGTGGGAGTAGAGTTAGTTGGGAGCATAGCTAATCCCAGTCACTCCTCCTTCACATACCATGACCAAGTAGCACTGGAAACAAGACTAAGGCAGGCAGGAAGAAATGGACCCTCTGACTAAAAGTTTCAATTTACATTGAATGCACTCAATTTACAAGGTGCCCCACTTATCATTTAAATAGTGTGCCATAGACTTTCCAGGCCTGATGAGCAGGTGAGTTTGCCTTCAGTAATTTCCTATCACTTTTCCTACTCCCTTCTCTTTAAAACTCAATTTACCTTCACATTCAGCTTTGGGTTTAATCATCTTGTTACAAGGTTTGAAATTCAGTTACCATTTTCATTCAGTATATTTTATATGGTAGCTCTAGGTCCCTAGCCAACAACTTATGATAAACGATGAGGTTTCTAGAGAACTTTGACATTGTATGGTGTTTTCAGGAGAATATCCCAGTCCAGCTAGATTGTACCTTTGTGATATTTACTCACATCGATTCAGCCAAAGTTATACAGGTATAATATAGCCATGGTATGTATTATGATGACATAAGAGTTTGTTAAAACATCTAATAAGAGGGTTATGGTTTTTGAAAATGATTATACAAAAAGCAGTCTTTTGATGTTATATATAAACACCAGTGAGAGAGTTCATTCCGCTCTCCTTCTTACAGTGAATGATAGCAGCTGCCATAATAATTGTGCTAAGAAGGTAGACAAGTCAGTAGTGTTCAAATAATCCAGCACTACACTCTGAATTGAAGGCTGCATTAGAAGTCACTATTACTTGCTGGGTACAGTGGCCTAAGCCTGTAATTCCAGTGGTCGAGGCAGAGGGATCGCAAGTTCAAAGCCAGCCTCCTCAAAAGCGAGGTGCTAAGCAACTCAGTGAGACCCTGTCTCTAAATAAGATACAAAATAGAGCTAGCGATGTGGCTCAGTGGTCAAGTGTCCATGAGTTCAATTTCTAGTACCAAAAAAAAAAAGAAAAGAAAACACTATTACTAGAAAATTGCTGAGGGCACATACTCAAAATGCAGAATAAGGAAAAAGGAGTAAATATGTGATTCTAGAAAATAGAGCTTACAATTGTACACCATGATCAAGTGGGATTCATCCCAGACATGCAGGGTTGGTTCAACATGTGGAAATCAATAAATGTAATTCATCACATCAATAGACTCAAAGATAAGAATCATATGATCATCTCAATAGATGCAGAAAAAGCATTTGACAAAAATGCACACCCTTTCATGTTCAAAACACTAGAAAAATTAGGGATAACAGGAATATATCTCAACATTGTAAAGGCTATCTATGCTAAGCCTCAGGCCAACATCATTCTAAAGGGAGAAAAATTAAAGGCATTCCCTCTAAAAACTGGAACAAAATAGGGATGCCCTCTTTCACTGCTTCTATTCAACATAGTTCTTGAAACCCTGGCCAAAGCAATTAGACAGATGAAAGAAATTAAATGGATATGTAAGGAATGGAGGGATTTAAATTAGCACTATTTGCTGACCATATGATTCTATACCTAGAAGGCCCAAAAAGCTCCACCAGAAATCTTCTAGTAAATTAATTCAGCAAAGTATCAGGTTATAAAATCAACACCCATAAATCAAAGGTATTTCTGTATATCAGTGACAAATCCTCTGAGAGGGAAATGAGGAAAAGTACCCCATTTACAATAGCCTCAAAAAAAAATATTTGGGAATCATCTTAACGAAAGAGGTCAAAGATCTATACAATGAAAATTACAGAACCCTAAAGAAAGAAATCAAAGAAGACCTTAGAAGATGGAAAGATCTACCTTGCTCTTGGATAGGCAGAATTAATACTATCAAAATGACCATACTACCAAAAGCACTACACAGATTTAATGCAATTCCAATCAAAATCCCAGTGGCATTCCTCATATAAATAGAAAAAGCAATCATGAAATTCATCTGGAAAAATAAGAGACGCAGAATAGCTAAAGCAATCCTTAGTAGGAAGGGTAAAACAGGTGGCATCACTATACCAGACCTTAAACTATATTACAGAGCAATATAACAAAAACAGCATGGTATTGGCACCAAAACAGACTGGTAGACCAATGGTACAGAATAGAGGCCACAGAGACTAGCCCACAAAATTACAATTATCTTATATAGACAAAGGTGCCAAAACATGCATTGGAGAAAAGATAGCATCTCCAACAAATGGTGCTGGGAAAACTGGAAATCCATATCCAACAAAATGAAATTAAAACCCTATCCCTCACCATGTACAAAACTCAACTCGAAGTGGATCGAGGACCTAGGAATTAAACCAGAGACTCTGAATCTAATAAAAGAAGAAGTAGGCCCTAATCTTCATAATGTGGGATTAGGCCCCAATTCCTTAATAAAATTCCTATAACACAATAATTAAAACCAAGAATCAATAAATGGGATGGATTCAAATTAAAAAGTTTCTTCTCAGCAAAAGAAACAATCTGTGAGGTGAACAGAGAGCCTACATCCTGGGAGCAAATTTTTACCCCTCACACATCAGATAGAGCACTAATCTCTAGGATATATAAAGAACTCAAAAAGCTAAGCATCAAAAAACAAATAACCCAATCAACAATTGGGCCAATGATCTGAACAGACACTTCTCAGAAGAGGTTATACAATTAATCAACAAATATATGAAAAAATGTTCATCATCTCTGGCAATTAGAGAAACACAAATCAAAACTACTCTAAGATATCATCTCACTCCAGTCAGAATGGCAGCTATTATGAAGACAACAGTAAGTATTGGCGAGGATGTGGGGAAAAAAGATACACTCATACATTGCTGGTGGGTCTGCAAATTGGTGCAGCTAATATGGAAAGCAGTATGGAGATTCCTTGGAAAACTGGGAATGGAACCACCATTTGACCCAGCTATCCCTCTCCTCGGTCTATACCCAAAAGACTTAAAAACAGCATACTACTTGGACACAGCCACATCAATGTTTATAGCAGCACAGTTCACAATAGCTAAACTGTGGAGCCAAACTAGATGCCCTTCAGTAGATGAATGAATAAAAAAAAAAATGTGGCATATATAAACAATGGAATTTTACTCAGCAATAAAAGAGAACAAAATCATGGCATTTGCAGGTAAATGGATGGCATTGAAGAAGATAACGCTAAGTGAAGTGAGCCAATCCCCCCAAAAAAACAAATGCTGAATGTTTTCTCTGATATAAGGAGACTGACTCATAGTGGGGTAGGGAGGGGGAGCGTGGGAGGAATAGATAAATTCTAGATAGGGAAGAGGGGTGGGAGGAAAAGGGAGGGGGCAGGGGATTAGCAAGGATGGCAGAATGTAATAGACATCATTATCCAAAGTACATGTATGAAGATACGAATTGGTGTCAACATATTTTATATACAACCAGAGATATGAAAAATTGTGCTGTATATGTGTAATAAGAATTGTAATGCATTCCGCTGTCATTTTTTAAAAAAAATCCACAGAGCTTTTAGTTAAAGAAAGAGAGAGAGAGAGAGAGAGAGAGAGAGAGAGAGAAAGGAAGGAAGGAAGGAAGGAAGGAAGGAAGGAAGGAAGAAAAAAGAAAGAAAGAAAGAAAAATAGAGTTTACATATCTGGGAGTATATGGCAAGGAAGGTTTGATTTCTTCTTCCCTATCACACTGCTGACACAAAGTAGGTACTCAGAAAATGGATGTTCAACTCAACCAAGTTGCTTTTTGTAACTGTGGTTACGCATCTACAAATTGAGTAATTTGTGTGATTTGAAGGCAAATCACATTCTGCTGTAAATTCTCTTCAAAAAGTTAGCCAATATTCTTACACAATACACCCTTTCCCAAGCAATGATGATTACCACAACCACCAGAGGTACAATACTACTTAATTTTAACCATCACAAGGAAGAGGTTTTTAATTTCACACAATGGAAAAAAAAAATAAGGAAAAAGTCATTTAAGGAACTTTTTGGTTTAGGGAAAAGTCACAGGGTAAAGATGGGGGATGCCCTGCCCCAGCACTGACCCTGTAACTCACAGTTCACAGACTCCTCCCATCTAGACTTCTGGTCAGTCACTTGCATAGAAGGCCCTGGCTCCAGGAAAGGCTCAGGGCTGGAGTTTCTGATGCTGACAAGGAAGCACACAAAAGTTGTCAGCGAATAACAAGGACTTGGCTTCTGCTTTTCAGGGCCAAGCTGTCTGGGGGAAACACTGACCTGTCTCACCACTTGTCTTCCTGTTGATCTGTGTGTGCTTTTAGAACCTCATCACTTAGGTCTCATTCCACTAAATCCCAAAAATTAAAGGAAAATAATGGGTGCAGACAATCTGTTAGTCTTAATTCAGCTTTAATTCTTTTTTGGTGGGGGAGGTACTGGGGATTGAACTCAGGGACACTCAACCACTGAGCCATATCCCCAGCCCTATTTTGTATTTTAGTTAGAGACAGGGTCTCACTGAGTTGCTTAGAGCCTTGCTCTTGCTGAAGCTGGCTTCGAACCAATGCTCCTCCTGCCTCAGCCTCCTAAGCCACTGGGATTACAGGTGTGCACCATTGCGCCCAGCTAGATGAACCCTTCTTAAGGCAGCCCAGAGTAAAGGCTTCTCATATGAAAAGCTGGTGGACACATTATGAGATGATTATTCACACTACAAAACAGCTCTTAAAACCCAGAATATAAAGCTGGAAATGGGTCTGACAGATCTCTGATTATACTCACCTTTTAATTTTAAAGATGAGAAAACTGAGCCCCTGAAGGACAAAGGACCCTTTCATTCCTAACTCATACTTTGCAGAAAGTTCAGTTTTGCCACAGGAATTTTAAGTTTTTAGAGTAATCAACATAGGATTTTATTTTAAAATATCTAACTTCCACATTCTTGGGAAAACACTGTTATCTACAGTGAGGGACAATGGCTTATGAAATGAGTACGAATTTAATGTGGTATTGTATTTCTATGTGTGGTCTATACTCCAGAAAAAGGGAACCTAGTCTACATCCAAACTAGTTTTAGTATTTCCTAACATGTGTTCACAATAAATACATGTTATGGAAAAAATCATCTGGTTAGATAATTAATGAATATTTTGGGGTTATATGTTGACACAAATCTACTTTTAAATTTTGAGAGGAGATAAATGATTAACAAAGTCAATGCCACTTCATTTGCTCTTGATAACCCTGTGGATGCCCTCCGAGCTGCCCAAGTTCACTCTTCAAGTTCAAGTTCTACAACTTGCCTGAGTAATTTTTCAGGTAGCAGCGGTGGAAGCAACTAACCATGCACACACACACACACATGCATGCACACCCACAAACACACACACACACACTTCTTATAAGAACAAAGGGTGGTACAGAGCCTTAATTCAATAGAAAAGAGAATGATTTTCTTTCTTTTTTAAACCCCAGTGCAGGCACCCTTATTAGGGCACCCTGTCAGTCTGGGATTTTATCCTGGCTGGCTCCTGATTTTTTAATGCACACTGAAAATGCCACTCCTGCACACACACTCCTTAGAGGCCACTTTGGCTTGCTGCCACCTGCCCTCACTGTATGAAAAGTGTGGATCCATTGCTATTATAGAGTCTGAAACAGAGCCAAGAAGAAATCTCAGAGGGCCCCCACCCCAGACAAGCATTAGTAGAATCAAAAGGAGACAGATGATATGGCAAAGCCTCCAGCACTCAAGGGGTAAAGTGGGGAGTGTGTTGTAGACCAGGAGGATGTTCTGATCCTTGGAAAAGAAATAAAAGTAAAACATGCTATTCTTTACCTACAAAGTTCTTTTAGACCTATCATCAACAGGATGGTTCATTTCTACTGTTTCCCTAGGACTTCTTAAAGCAAAGGCTGAATTGAGAGGTGTCCCCATTACTTTCTAAGTTCTCAGGGTCCTAATGTTGCTGATCAGATAACAGAAGAAGCAATCTAATAGGCTCAATTACACTGAAGTGTTATGGACTTGATATGTCAATTCTCCCAGAGGTATTTATGCTCCAGGGGAAGTTGCTTTCCAAAGGCCCATGGAGAGCAAACACTATTTCACCTAAAGGAATATACAGAACTAATGGCAGAATTTCAGGCACTGGAGCTTTTAAATCACCCTACCCAGGAAATCGCATATTAACGCAAGGGTGGATCTAAATATATCTGTCTGATGAGGTGACACGAAAAAAGGGAGTGTCATACCTAGCCAAGCTTGAAGGGTAAGTCATGGCTTCTGTTATTTTTTTTCCTCCCTTCTTTCCTTCCCCATTCCAGCCCTCATAATGGTTCCTGCAACTTCACGTCTCTGATTCCACAGCCCCGCATGACTAAACCAGTTGTGAAGATTCAGCAAAGCATGTTTCCCATGTTTTATTAGTAAAGATAAGCCCAGTGCTGAGTTCAGTGCAACATGAAATTAAAGGTCAAAAACAATGCCACAGAATACATCAAACTGGCAAGCGTTCAAGTAGAAATGCACACGAGCTAGCAGAAATAGCATGCAAAGCTGCAGGAATCGCTCATGTTTTTATGAGAAAGAAGAATATTTAAGCTTAATGACACTGTTTTCTCCCCTCTGCTCCTATTATGACAGTAAGAAAAGAAAAACAAAAATCCATTTGATGGTGTCAGAGTCAGAGAATTTACCAGACATTTGCTGACCAGCCACATCTCAGAGTCTCTCTGTTGTTCCTTCAAACTTGCACATGGTTACCCTTTGTTCCACTTTCCAGCTCCAGAAAGACACAAGCATAGTGATTCTACTACACTGTGGTCTCCAGGCAGAGCAGAAAGAGGCGACACCCCTACCCCACCACCCTGGCAGGCAATCATGGGGTACAGGGCCTGGAAAAGATCCACTGAAAGGCATTCTGCTTTTTATTAACACCACACACAGCAAGCAATTCCAGATAATGTCAGTGATCAACTCTTCCCCCTCCCCACACACACAAAATTTTTTGTTGGTCTAAGTTCTAAACAATTGCTGAAGTTGCAGTTGAGTTTTAACAATATAGATGTAAGCTTCAATTTAGCATATTTGTAACTGCTTCACCTAGAGTAAACATTGTATTCGACATGGAAGTTGATTCAGAGACTTAACTTCATGGATTTATTTTGAAAGCAAGTGTGTAACCAGCTTGCTTTGGGGATAATCTGTGTCCTAACCTCCCTGGTACTACATACTCCTGTACTCAATTGATTCAAAATAAACAATGATGGCACAGTAGTGGTAAAGACAATCAGAACTTGAGTCACTTCAATTCTGTTATTCTGCCTGCCTGTGTTTGGAGTTTTTAGTTGTGCTTAAAATTTTCTGGAAGTCATTATGAAATGGGATTTTTGTGCATCTCTGCCAAATGTATGTTTAAGACTTTTTCCTCTTTAATCTGTCCCTTTATTTTTCAAGATTAAAGTTAATAAAAAGTGTTCTGTCATTCCAAAGATGGAATGACACTTCATAAGTACAGAAAGAAAAACATCTTTGACAAAGTCTTTGACAAATTTGCAAAGGCTAATCACAAAAAACAAATTGTAAAATCACTATTCGTTACTGTGAAAGACCAATATGTAGGTGTAAGTTTTTATCCTTTCCTTTAATAAGATATATTAATGTGGGGTTGGGGATATAGCTCAGAAGTAGAGTGGGTGCCTAGCATGCACAAGGCCCTGGGTTTGATCCTTAGCATAAAAAACAAAGAAAGAAAAAAGGAAGGAAAGAAAGCAAAAAAGAATTATTCCCTAAATTTTTTCCTTTCAGGCATTATGGTGTTTATTTTATTTTTATACACATTTATCCTATACACATGTATACACATTTCAATAAAAGAATATTTCTTTTCTGGTGATAATTATTGGCTTCATTTTGTGATTGTTATTAAAAATAATTTAGTAATATATAATTAGCATATAGAGGAAAGGAGTGTTAAAAATGATCAACTGTGGGTGTCACATATTGGCCCCAGTGCTCTGATTCATTACCATTCTCATTATGTGGCTCCCTAACTCTCCCTCCCACATAGCCTCCTCTGTCCCCAATCTCATCACCCCAAACAGGACCTGTTAGAAAAAGGAAAATCTGCTGCAGTTAAAATAATTCATCCCTCCTCCCAGGTTCTTCTTTTTCTGTTTTTCTCCCACTTTTTCTTGTGGAGAATGGAGTTAGGTTATGGAATTAGAATGGTTGAAACTCAGTCCTCTACTCTGAGCAAAGGGCAGACCAGCCAGGACCCTACCTATCCACCTAGAGAAGTAGGGTGGGAGAAAGGAGAATTCAGAAAGTACAAACCCTACTTTGACTGCCAGGGAGCCACTGCCCGCCAGGAGCACTGGGCAGCTCTCCTTTCTGAAGAGCACCCGAGAACACATTGTTCTGAGATGCAAAATTAATCAGCCTTGCTCAGAGCAGGCTTGTCTCCCACCCTCCACACCCAAACTCCTCGTCACTCTTGATTCCCCAGGGAGAAGGGAGTTTATGTTTCAATCCACACCCATGTGTCCACCTCCTCTCCCAACTCTGAGGCTTCCAACTCCAGTTAGCCCAGAGCCCTTGACTCTGAAAACTGACTCGAAGCAAGGGGGAAAATATTGGCATAGGATTATCGTCACTCTTCAGTCGATCCTATGTCATCTAATGATAATTTACTATGTCATTAAGTGTCACTTTTTCTTCACTTTGGTAACCAGGAAAAGTTCTGATTTTTTTTTTCATTTTTACTTAGCTGAAAATAATGAATTCCACCTATGGCCTATTTCTGAAATCCACCAATCAAAGGAAATTGCAAAGTTCACCATAGTAACAGCTTTGTGTCAGTGGCCCGCGTGAGAACTACACAGCCTAGGAGGCACCAGCCAATTGCAGGGCAGAGTATGTTACCATCTCATAGCAACCAAAGGATCTGCATGGCAACATCAGTTGCTATATAAAAGAAAAATTAGAAACAATATTCTGTTAGGGAGAAATAAAGGTATTAAATGTTAAGTCATACTTGAGTCACAGTTGTGAGGACCTATTCTAAAATATCCACCTAAACATAGCTCAGATAATACCTGCCAGATCCAAAAGCCCATGTGCTATGAAAATGTCTCCCACCACCAAGAGGAACCACCTGTGGAGGAGAGAGAAAATGTCCATGGGATAAATGGCTTCTGAACAGGAAAGGAGAGAGTCCTTTGAATACTAGCAATAGTAATGCATATTTGCAGAGCAAATTACATATAAATCACTACATTTAATTTTAGTACTGTAAGGAAGACAGGGCAAATATTATCACTAATTTCTCCATCTATACCCCCACCCCAATCTGTTCCTCCTGCAGGTTTCCCATCTTGGTTAATGGCAACACAGTTCTTTCAATTGCTCTGGGCAAAACCCTTGGCATTCTTGTTGACTATTTTCTTTCTCTCACGTTCACATCAGCAAACATCATTCTTTCTAAATTCAACCACTTCTCACTACCTTGGAGGCTACACCCTGGTTCAATCCACCATCATCTCCCCCAGGAGGCACCAGTGTCTGATCCTGTTTTCCCTGCTTCTTGCCCATGCCCCTCTGTAGTTGACTCTCAGCAGATTGGCAAGAGTGACCCTTTCAAAGCACAAAGCTCAGACTTCGCTTCATACCTGTTGAGATAGGAAGTCCTTGGCAGTGCTCCATGACTTCACATAAGAGTTCCCTCTTGTTCTTACCTGTCTGACCCCGTCTGCTGCTATTGTGTTTGCTCATCTGCCCCAGCCGTACTGGCCTCCTTCACAGTCTTCTAGCACATCAGGCTCCCTCCTACATCAGGGCCTTCTGACCAGCTGTCTCTCCTTGACACTCCTGCCCCAGAGACTTTCAGCGCTCACTTTGTCATTTCCTTCAAGTGTTTGCTCAAACATCACCTTCTCAGTGGATCCTTCTCTGTCAATTTTAAAACTGGACTTTCTATGTCCATAGCCCCTCACCTGTCTCCTAGTGGGCATCTAGAACAATGCCTGCCACACACTAAGTATTCATTAAATATCTCATGATGAATATTGAAAGCCCTTTTTCACAGATAATCAGACTGAAGATGCTGATTGATATTAGAGCAGAACATATTAGAGCCTAAACTTGGAGCCACATTTACTGATGATTCTCCAAACTATGCTCTGCCCACTTGACCATAGTTTGGATAGCTTTTCCATATCTACCATGGTCTAATAAAAAATATGAGAGCATTAACTCCCTGGGAAAGGGAAGATGGCTGATGGGGCAGCTGTGGGCACAGCCCCCAAAAGCTGGAGAGGTGGTGAACTGGACCTGAGTAGAGTGACCCTTCTAGCAGAGTCAGGAAGTATGGCGGAGGCATGGGAATGTCAATCACACTCTATTGGTGGTAACCTCCACTACCCCTTCCAGGCCACTTTCCTTGGGTGTAGGAACAATCCTTTTAAACATCCAGCATTCCCATCCTTTTGCTCGCTTGGCTAAAAACAAGGAATTTAATGGAATTTTTAGTCTGCAAAGTGTTTCCTCATTGTTCTTGCTAGTTTGTTCTCAAAGAGTTTCTAAGTTGTGTGAAGTACATGATATGTGACTGCAGAAAAATTAAAAATTCAGTCACTAATTCATTTGTATAATGAATAGTTGTTATTTTTGTTTGTTTGTTTGTTTGTTTTACCAGAAATTACCTAATGTTACAAGATTATGTGGAACAGTGCTTTTCAATTAAGACCATACTGAAAATCATTAGCAGCACCTACCTTCTCCATCCTGATTCTGGAAATGAAGGTTAAGGAGTGGAAGAGGAGCTAGAGTGGAAAGAAAGAACAGACCACCCTGAAACAGAGCAGGAAGCTGAATAAACCAATGGCAGGGACACTTTGCTTCCTTGGCTTCTATCAGCTCCTGGGAAACGTTAGTGTAGATACACACACAATCAGCAATCTAGTAAGGTACCTGTGGAGGACAAAAAGATAACATGACTCTTCCACCAAGAAAACAGTAACTAATCCCAGCAGCTGGGGAGGCTGAGGCAGGAGAAGCACAAGGTCAAAGCCAGCGTCAGCAACTTAGCAAGGTCCTAAGCATTTAGCAAGACCCTGTCTCTAAATAAAATGTTAAAAAAAGGCTAAGGATGTGGCCCAGTGGTTAAGCACCATCTCTGGGTTCAATCCCCAATACCAAAAAAAAAAAAAAAACAATAACATGAAAGCAAAATCAGTGATAATAATAATAGCTACCCCTTTTTGAGCATTTCCAATGTGGCAGGCATTTTGATTAGCCCTTTCATGTAGTTTTACATTTAAATCTCTCAGCAGCTCTGGATGGCAGGGATTACCTCCCCATCTTACAGAAAACACTCAGAGACATTGGATGACTTGCCCAATGTCATATGATTAGAAAGTGACACAGATGACCCACTCACCTCCATGATCCTCCTTCTCACCTGTTATATACTGTGCCTCCTCTCTTCCATAAGAATAATTCATGTGATATTAAAGAACAGAGGAAGGCTGAGGCAGGTAGATCACAAGTTCAAGGCTAGCCTGAGCAAGTTAGCCAGACCCCGTCTCAAAATTAAACAGGGCTGGGGATATAGCTCAGTGGTAGAGCAAGCACCCCTGGGTTCCATCCCCAGTACCAAGGAAGAAGAAGAAATGGGAAGGAGAAGGAGGGGAAGAGGAAGGAAAAATACAGAAACAGAAACAAAACATAAAAGGAGATGGCATAGGAAGCATTTTTTAAAAACCACCTTGGTGAAAGTACTGATCCTTCCTAAGTATACAGAGCCACTATGAGCTACACAGATGTATGGGGACCCTAAAGGCACCCAGCCCACACTCCTGCTCCTCATCTCAGAGGCATCATCCCCTCCATTGCCTGCACATCATCAGCTTCATAGTAACAGAAAAGGAAATCTCAATGCCCTGCTCACAAGGGCTCACATCACACAGGTTATGGATCATGTCTTGTCCTACAATCTCTTCCTCATTGTCATAACACTCGCAAATAAGATATTTCACTACAGGGAGAACTCAGGAGGGTCAGCTTCCTCCACAGGAAGGGGAAGGGGGACCAAGAAATGCAGGCCTGGAGCATTGTACTCCAGCTTCTGACCTGGCAGGGAGGAAGGGGCAGGCAGGAAGGAGCAGCCCTGTTGGAGAGAGACCATTACTTTCAGCTACATTACGTTCCTCATTAACAATTCTGAACCTAAATGGGAGACCTTTTATGGATTCCTGAATTTCAAAAACATAATCCAGCCTAACTTGACAGTTAAACATGAAGCCAACATACAATAGAATCTGGCATTCTGACATAGTCCAGGGCAGTTCCTACCCAGATTAGACCCTCTCGTTGTGTGGCCAGAGAAGCAGATGGCTCTCTACACTCAAAAGTGATTGTAGCGGTGTCACTTAATGGCAGGGCCATATCTCCACCCCTGTCCATATTCCTCAAGTGGAAACAGCTTTCATGGACTAATTACACCATTGCCAGGAAGCTTCCCTTGATCACCCACACCTGAATTCCTTCCATGTGTGTTGTCTGGACCTCAGAATTAGGCACTTGCCTATTTGCAAATAGTACAGAAGTCAGTGTGACCTAGTGCAAAAGGCCCTGGAATCAGACAGACAGGAGCTCAAATTCTGCCTCTGAGATTTGATGGTTATGAGATTTTTAGCAAGTGACTTTCCCTCTCCTGCCTTTAGCTGTGTTGTATGTAAAATGAACACAAGGATACCTACCTTACAGAAGTTTTGTGGTGAGGTGAAATTAAACTATTATATGGTGAAAGGGCCTTCAATAATGTCTGAGACATATCAAGTTCAGTTATTATTTTGCTCAATTATTTTAAAAACAAAATAAATAAGCAAATGAACCAAGAAATTAGCCAAAATGGGAACGTAGCATTCGAACTGAATCTCAGTCCTTACTGAACCATCCTGAGTAGTTACAAACGTATAAATTTCTCAGGACAGAACTTAAATGCAATCAACTCCATCTTCAAAAAGGAGATGCCCTATCTCCCTAAGATTTGATATAAGTCTGCTACCTTTTCTTTAAAATTGAATGTCAACTTTGTTCTCAACACACTCGAGGACAAAGCCTCTCAATCTCATGATAATAAATATTGGATTCAGGCACCCCAGTTTCGCTTCTGATCATCACAATGCTTTGCCACATCTCACCAAAGCTGTGGTTAAGGACAGCGTCATCTTTGTCTTAGTTTGCAAAGCCTTTTGTTAGCTTTTAAGTCCATAAACAGAAAACATCTGTATAATCATGGTGTAGATTTCAGGCTATAAATCATGTATAAATGCATCCTAGAATGGGTAGGAATAATCTTTTGACTGATAGAATCTCAATTTTAAACGACATAAAGCAGAGCTTATGTTAGCCCTGCCCCGTCTTTTGTCTGTGTAAATTATTTGGTGCAGCCACGTGGGAAATTAGATGGATGCCCTCCAGTCAACGGGGTAAAAAGATAAAGTCTTCCATTGTACTGATTTAAGAATATTGTTAGGGACCTGGGACAGTTTTATGAAGCAGTTGTACCTTTTGTCTGCTTATTGTCAGGAAGTACAGCCAAGCTATGGAAATGGGGGCTGGTAAAGGGGCCATGCTAATTTACAGGCCCAGCTCAGGTTTTGGCTACCAGAGCAGGTACCCCATTTATTTGCTGGATGTTATGATTTGGATGTGAGGTGTCCCCCAAAAGCTCATGTGAGACAATGCAAGAAGGTTCAGAGGAGAAATGATTGGGTTATGAGAGTCTTAATCCAATCGGTGAGTTGATTCCCTGATGGGATTAACCAGGTGGTGGCCCAAGGGAGGTAGGGTGTGCTTGGAGGGGGTGGGTCATTAGGGGCCTGGCTGTGGGGTATATATTTTGTATCTGCCTACTGATCATCATGTGAGCCACTTCCCTCCACCACACTCTTCCACCATGATGTTCTGCCTCACCTCCAGCCCCAAGGAGTGGAGTCAGCTTTCTAGGGAGACTTCTGAAACTGTGAGCCCCTAAATAAACTTTTTATCCTCTAAAATTGTTCTTGTCGGATCTTTTAGTCACAACAGTGAAGAAGCTGACGAAAACACAGGAGGACTTGTTAAGGCCAAAAGAAAAGAATGGAAAAGGAAATCTGGGTCCTGATGGGGCTTGGAGAAGGAGTCCAGAACTTTGAGGCCTGAATTCAGCCTGGGTGCCCTGGCTCATTGTGGAGTGGATGATACACAGGATAATGCTGCTCAGGTATGTCCTGAGCCAACTGTGGGGCACTTGTTCCAGTGGTCCAGAAACAGGGCTATCAGGAATCAGAAGTTAAGTCTATTCATTCAGGACACAAATGCATGAATCAGAAAGAAAGCGCACAATCAGGGCAAGTCTGGAGACAGCCAGCAGGGGCTGCTCCATTTAGAACTGCAAGAACTTATCCAAGGAAGCTTCCAGGGAGTATGAACCAGACTGTCCCTAGGCCCAGGCAGGAGGGAACCACGGTCTGGAGGACCCCTCATAAACACAAAGAAGAAAGTAATTAAAGAACACGTGGGTAGTTGGGTGCTGTGGAGCACACCCCGTAATCCCACTGGCTTAGGAGGCTGAGGTCGGAAGATGGTGAGTTCAAAGCCAGCCTCAGCAAAAGTGAGGCGCTGGCAACTCAGTGAGACCCTGTCTCTAAGTAAAATACAAAATAGGACTGGGAATGTGGCTCAGTGGTCTAGTGCCCCTGAATTCAATCCCTGGTACCTTCCTCTCACATCCCACAAAAAAGAACACACAGGCAGCTTTGTCACTTAGGATCTGGGTCTCAGCCCTGGCACCCTGATACCTAACTCTGTTCTGACTTACTCCATCTGTTCTCACTTACTCCATTCAGACACCAGGAAATCATTCCCCTTGTGAATTTTGCTGCTGTGGACTTTGGCGCTAGACACTTCTTTTGAGGGTAGAACTGAGCAGACAAAGCACTTAAGTTGAAGAAATAAACAAATTAACTTGCCCAATCTTTCCTCTTAGATTGAATGGAAGAGCTGGTCACATCAAAAAGTGCTGTTTTGCAGTGAGCTCAGAGAGAATTCTCTTCCTTTTTTCAATATTCCAATTTATAGTTCAAGAATATAATTGATACTCTAATTCATTAGTTTGATTCAAAACATTTAAATAGCTCTGTATTTTTGTCTCAGACCTCACAAAGGGTGATCATCTGAGTTACCCAGGACCCTGCCACAGGAAGGAACAGGACAGGATACTCATAGTTGTGATTCTTCTACTTGGGGACTCATTACCTCTGCATCTATTAGTCAATGCTTGTCTGTTCTCTCCCAGAGGGTGTGGCCAGAAAAGGCCAGAGTTACCAAACAGTGAAACCAAAATCATTACATCTGGCAAAGTTTCTTTATTTTTGATGTGGACACTTCCAATTAAGCTCATCCAACAGGTCAACTCAGAGCACATCTGAGAGATGACTTGTTTGAACAGGGGAACCATTTTTACTACCTCTACCATCGCCCCAATCAATACATACACCCCTACCCAGACCTTTTCTATTGAACTTCCACTCTCCCCGCTTCATAAGGAATGATGGAGAGAGAATCTCCAAATTTTCTCCCCATTTATTTGCTGTTGCTCCTCAAGGGAGGAATGGCTGATCCAGTTGGTAAGAGCATAACATTTATGGAGCCACACTCTTACAAGTTATAGACCTCATAAAAGGAGAAAGAGGCTCCACTCTACCCAGTCCACATTCTTCTTGCCCACCTTATGCTTCAAATCATAGGAAAAATAAGAAGGGCTTCTTATAAGGGGAGGCTACCCTTCTTCTTCCCTCCCAGTCTAGCCCTGACTGGGTAAGTGAGAGAGAAATAGAATCCACACATGCTATCTGGGTTAGTGGTTGGAATCAGTGCTACAGGTTTAGGCATGTGCCCACAGGTAGAGCATGACTTAGTCCCAAGGCGGAGATTCAGGGTCAGGAATGGAAGCTCATCAATCCAAGACATCCTCCCACACAAAGTTTTCCAGAATCCCTGTGTTTTTTGTTGTTGGTGGTTGGTTTGTTTTGTTGAAGATATTAGGCAAGATTAGCTAAGTGGCTGTAACAGAAGACCACTAACTCAGAGTACGGAGGATCACCTCTGTCATGTTTCTGTCTAGGGTGACTGGCTCAGGGTTAGCAGATGGCTCTGAACCACACAGTCAAACAGGAATGAGGGCTGCCACCACCTCTGCTATCTTTACCATGCAATCTTCCAGAGCTCTTCTATTCTAGCCACCCAAAGGGAAGAAAGAACAGTCCAGGGCCAAAGATCTCTCTTAAGCAAACAAGTTGGAAGTTATCTGTATCAGTTCCTCCCAGATCATTGATGAGAGTTTAGTCACACTCCCTTGTCTACTCCGAAGGAGCCTGAGAAATGGGAGCACTGATTTTGGTGGGTTGTAGCATTGTCCAGCACAAAGGAATTATTGAGCCTTGTCAGGAATTTGCAGGGTGCAGTTTTACTCAGATAGACGTTATAGAGGGATATACTGAAGTGTGTGTGTGTGTGTGTGTGTGTGTGTGTGTGTGTGTTTAAAGTCTGAATAGTTGAATGGCAACCGTTACTCATATAAATGTTCCAGCCCAAATCATTGGTTATACATAAAATGGTGCAGAACTCTCAATCATATACTTGTTCAATTATTTGAGCAGATTCAAGGGTTCATATTGGGATAAAATCAATAAAGTTTCTTCTTTTAGGCCTCATGTAGCGTAGGTAGGGTTGGAAGAGAAATGAACCTGTAAGGTCCCTGAGTTAATGCATTTTGGTGAGTTCTTTTGCCCATCTCTAAAGCTTATCAGCTTTCCTGAGTCAACAATGAGTTCATGTCCCATTCCTGGTTAAAAGTGAGCTATGAGACTTTTTAGTTAATCATTATATCCTGAAGGATATATTTGTTTCATTCATTTAGTTTCTCTAAACAATAATGCTAAGTTTCTGTATTTCTAACTTTTCAAGGTAAGATCATTGGAAAGTAATATAACTAGGGCATATAACTTAGTTTCCCCCACTGCTACCAAAAAAGAATTAATAAGAATTTTTCAAAGTTATGTAATGTATATGACATTTTTAAAAATATTTATTTTTTAGTTGTAGCTGGACATAATTCCTTTATATTTTTGTTTATTTTTATGTGGTGCTGAGGATTGAACTCAGGGCCTCACACAAGCTAGGCAACCACTCTACCACTGAGCCACAGTCCCAGCTCTGTATATGACATTTTTAAGAACAATATTCTTAAGAACAATATTCTATATAAGATCATTTGCTTTCTCTTACTAAACAGTATATGAACACAGCTTCCTTTTAATTATGATTTCTTCTATTAGAATATATATAGTGAGTTTCTTCTGAAATCCTGAACTGCAAAATGTTATATCTTCAAGTGAATGAGTCTTTTTTTTTTCCTACAAGAGTTATACAATTTACCCACTTCCTTGATTGTCTTAGTTTTTAAAAAGACTGGCACTAAATTTAATGATCAACTGTAATAGCTAAACTCTGATGCCTGAAATACATGTCCCAGTTTGTTTTGTTTTAATGAGCTTTTTACTTTGGAATAATTTAAGATTTACAGAAAAGTTATAAAACAGTACAGAGAGTCCCTATATACCCTTCACCAAGTCTCCCCTAATATTAACATTTTATTAACTTTGGCATTTGTCAAGACTAAGAAATAAACCCCGGTGCCTTACTAGTAACTACACCAAAGACTGGTTGTCACCAGTTTTTCGACTAATGTCTCTTTTTGTTTCCAAGATACAACACTGCATTTAGCCCAGCCTGTTTTAATTGAAATATGGGGTCCTGGCTGAAAACCATTCCTAAGAAACTTAATAACTAGAAACTGGAACAACATTTATTTGTTTAAGATTTACAAAAGATTTTCTTTCTCAAAAACAAATTAGAAATACTGAATTATCCTTAGGGCAAATCAGTCCTTTGTTGGGGGAAAAAAAATAAAAATCAGCAACCCTGGACAGAGTGTTGAACTACACAATTATAAAGTAAATATCTACTTTTTATGTCTGATGAAGGCTATAGCAGAATCTTGAGTAAACTTAAGTAACTTTAAATATATTCAGGTTTTCAACTAGAAACTAAGTGTTCTGTTTTGCAATTTCATTGGGTCAAAGCTATGTATATGCTGACTTTGTTGCTTTGGGTCAGCGTGGAGGGTCATGAATAGAAGATGGGGTTTCCTTAAAATGAGTGAACATTCCTCCAGTCCAACATCCTGGGAAAAGACAGCTCTTGGGACAGGAAATAGAAACGTGAAAGGAAGTCTTAGATCTCTGTGGGGGGTGGGGATTCTTCCTTCTCTCTCACCCTTGAATTACAAGCAATGAAGACGAACTCAAGGGATCCACAGCAGTGGGAACAAGCTGGCCCTTGCCATATGAAGACAGGTTGAGCACCTCCAGTCCCATGAGGCGAGCCTTGGGCCTCTGACTCTAAGAGCAACCTAATCTACAGCAAGCATTAGCATCTCTGCTGGAGCGTACTTCCCTCGCACTAACCTTTCAAGCAAGTCTGCTCCAAATTGTTGTTGCGTTCTGCTGTACTATGGGAAATTAGCAAAGGACCTGTGGCAAGCGTTGGGTGGAGTGGCAAAATGGGAAAACAATAACCTTTCCCTGAGTGCCACTGGAGTCAGCTTGGTGGCTCAGTGCCATGGCTAGGGAAGAAGCTATGGGTCTTACTTCTGAATACACATGAGCCCTCACTCCTGAGACCTCTAAAGAAGACCTGGGGCTGGGGTTGTAGCTCAGTGGTGGAGCACTCCACGCATGTGTGAGGCGCTGGGTTCGATCCTCAGCACCGCAAAAAAATAAATAAATAAAGATATTGTGTTCATCTACAACTAAAAAAAATATATTAAAAAAAAAGAAGAAGAAGAAGAAGAAGACGAAGACCTGGGTGTATGTGATGGGGACTAAATTCCTGTAAAGCCAGGTGGAGGCTCAAAAAGTCATCATAAAGGGTCATTAAATGTGACTTAAGTTTGTGGTCCAAGACAACTGAGGTCTACATGTATAGGTTTTATTAGGATAGTCTTTAGTTTTTTTTAAAGGCTTAAGTTCGTTTAGTCACTTCCCCTGTGCCAGTTACTGTTCCAGGCACTGAGGGTGAAATAGTGAAAAAGAGAGAAATCTGACCTCACGAAGAAGTCCCTGCCTTCAGAGGAGAAAATACACTGCAAGGTGCATTGTGTACCTTTTAAAATCTTATTAGGAGTAGGGAGGATTGCCTACATTTTAATTTTAAGGCTACAGTTTAATTTAAATATGGTTTTGCTAAATGATAAGGAAATCAAATTTACTCCTTGAAAACTGGAGGAATTTATTAGAAGTGGTTCAATCAGAATGTTTTGGGAGCACATCTCCACCATGGAATAACTTTCTGAAGAAAGGCTCCTCTTAAGAGTTTTAGCTTTTGTGTACCCGGTTCCCAGATAGCTGTAGAAACTTCCTATTGGCTCATAGCCCAAATCTAAATACGATCTTGGCCACTCACATCTGAAGAAAAACGGAACAATGAAGTCCTTAGAAACAGTCCTTTAGATATTTTCTTTTGGAAAGAGCACTAGACTAGAGCTTCTAAATCTTCTAATTGCCACTGCTGACATAGTCTGTTGCAAACACACAATAGTGAAAAGGCAAAGACTGGAAGGTTCCAAATTGTCAGACATCAGAGAGATACTACAAATCATCCTTCTTAAAAACTATGGCTGTCAGAGCCTGTGATCTTGATTCTGAAGACATCTGTGACTAAATAATATTGGTTATAGAGATTGCTGAAAAGTTATAAATAAAATGTTAAATAATACAGTAGTGCAAACTCCCCAGGTGTTGTTTGTACTCTCAAGTAAGGATTTACAGGAACCAGGTGACAGCACATAGCTCTGCTGTGGGTGTGAATCGCTAGAGAAACTGGTCACTCACATTTCTTATGTTCTCTTACTCATCTGTTTTAATAATATTATTATTTCTTGCTTTGTTATTTCTGCTCTCCAATCCACATCAGCAGTCTGTTCTTATAAATAATTCAGCATCTGTCTGGGCATTTGTTTGCAAAATTATCTTACATGTTGTTAGTAGGAAGAGGGAGGAAAACGCAAAGCATTTTTGAGAGGCTAGTAATGCTTAAATATGGGGCAATACTTTCTTTTCCATCTTTCATGTTTGCAAAATGGTTTTACCACAACCATTGCTCTAAACTTACACTGAACTTTCTCTTATGCACGGTCTGGTTTTATAGACTCAAACCTGCTGCAAAATCTGATCAAACTGAGACTTGCTAGGACGATCTAGTCCATTCACATGGACCTACAAAATTATCTCCCATATCTGCAATTCCTGGTGAGCTTGCATCTATATGTATGTTCAAATAGGCTTCGAAGGAAGTAAGTGAGATCTGTACATACTACAAGGGCAAGCAGAAACTTTTTTTGCCCCCGCCCCGCAAATAATTTTGAGATTACATTGCTAAAAATTTCCAGGGCAATTTAGGGCTGAGAGCCAGGTGTTCAAATTTGAGATATGTAATTGAAATATTGCTGGTTTATTTCCCACAATATATCTTCCACATCCTTGGAGTTGTTGGGAAGCTCACTGCAATTGCACCAGACATCCAGTCTTCGGTTTAAACAAAATGAAGGAAGATGAACTGAAAACAGAATGGAGCCCATTGGGGAGATATATACTTACCCCTTTCCTGACTCCCAGTGACTAAAAGTGTAACTTTTCTAAATTATGACCACCTATAGGAATCCAGGTCAAGTGCTGACTCAGGGCACTGCTCACATGCTAGTCTCTCTGCTTGGAATATCGTTCCTTCCCCCACCTATTCCACCCCCAACTTCTAATCTAATTTCAATCCACCCTTAGGGTCTCAGCTTCCCCTCAGACACAGGGTGTCCACTACCGACCTCCGGGGGCTTTCTGTCTCTGCTTTGCAGCATGATCTCTGTTTTTTCGTATTAGTGGTTAATTGATGTCTGCTTCCCGCCAATAAACACAAACAAGCTGTAGAAGAGCAAAACCACATCTGTCTTAATCACCACTGCGTAGCCTTGTTCCAAGTAGTTGTTGGGAAAAAACTGGAATAAATAAACCAATGCATGTGAGTGAAAGTTAACAGCTAACCCTTACATGTTTGTTTACCACATGCCAGGCTCTGTGTGGAGTGTTTTACATTCGAGAATGAATGAAAGGATAACCATCAAAGCAAGCACAAAGAATATTTTAAAACATTTGAATGTATAGTAGATCTCATCTTCAAGTTATGCATGAAGCTTTTTTTGGTTACATAAGATTCAGAGGAAAATTTCAAAGTTCAGTATGACAAGATTTATCTAATTCTCAGAGCAAGGAGAAATGCAAATTTTATAGGTAAACTGCCAAGAGCAAAGCTTGGAAAAGACCATTTCAGATAAAACAGTAACATGTTCCGATCTGCTAATAGTAGCCAAAGAGAAGACAGGATATGGGAGGCCTGAGGTAAATGTAATTCAGATTTTCAGAGAAGTATGTGACCAAAAAGGGTTAAAAACAAGTGCTGTCTATACTGTTTTTACAAATGACAATTTTCAGTCAAAACATCCCATCATCTTATTTTGTCATTAAATACTCCTCTGCAGCATGCTTTCAGTTGGCTACAAGAATTCTTATTTCATGTGCATGTGCCCTTATTTCTTTAACAATTCCCCTAAGGTTGGACATTTAGGTTGTTTTCAATTTTTGGCTGCTATTAACTTGTAGCTAAATCTTTGCACATG
The DNA here is from genome assembly GCF_021218885.2 of Marmota monax. Classification (NCBI taxonomy): domain Eukaryota; kingdom Metazoa; phylum Chordata; class Mammalia; order Rodentia; family Sciuridae; genus Marmota; species Marmota monax. The sequence continues at coordinate 4,612,967 of NW_026692194.1, forward strand.
TTATTAATTATTTGCTTTAATACCTGGAAGGGATCAAATCACAGGGACAAATACTTCCAATTATACTTGAGGAAAGCATGACTTCACACATTGTTTTACCCACAAAACCTGATATCAGAGCCTTTCTTTAATTCAACAAGGACAAAGTTAACAACTTCAAAAAATCAACACTTTGCTGCATTTTTATTTACTTGCAATGAGTTGCCTCACCCTTTCTTCATTTTGCTTCCATCGAAGCTGCAAAATGTTATGGATGCTAAATTGAACGAAATTTTGTAGGTGCCATCTGGGAATGGCAGAATCTCAGTTATATGAAAGGAGGTATTCTTGACTAAATATATAAATGCTTACGGTATTTCTTCTAATTTGAGGACATTATAAAATGTATGCAATTGACTGAAAATCTTATAAAGCAATCATACATCTCTCTGCTCTGCTTCCAAGAAAAATCTCAAGTTTTCTACACTAGTGATTTTTAAAGGTCATATATAAGTACTTTTGATTTTTTTTTTTTTTTTACCTTCTAAAAGGCAAACCAGGCCATTGGATAGCTTGCCTGGTAAAAGGAGGAAAGTGTTTCTAAAATTAGCTGGAAGCCAGACTTTCTGTGACTTAATGATGAACAGAATCCCTGATTCCTTAGATAACAGGATTCAGCGTCTATGGGAAGGTCAGCATGGTTAACATTCCTAGAGGAGAGAAAGCTCCTCCAAAGTTGATGCTAGAAATAAAAGGTGAAAAGCCACAATGTTTCTGAAAGAAATCTTAGTCTGCAGGATGAATTTCAGTAGTCACATGCTTAAAGTGCAACTGCATCTCAGATCCTCATAGGCAAACAATTACAGCTAATGGGCCTTGTTGAACTACTTGGTCAAGGATGGCTGTTTGTAATTATCAGGGCTTCTGTCCTGGTAGTCATCACATGAAAAGCTTATTTTAAAAAATGATCCCAACCTCAGAAAACTCTACTTGATAGCCAGCATATAAAACTCTCAGGACTATAGCTTTTCTCTCTCAAACCTACCTTTGTCAAGTGAATTAGTTTAATGGACAAGACAAAGTGTCAGGAGCTGCCCTGGATGCAGACCTTCCAGTCCTGAGGCCCTGGGGCACTGACCAATTATTGCCTTCAGTCTGGCAAGGTAGTGCCAGGTCTCCAGTAACTTGGGTGTTACCCCAGCTCAGATAGCAAGGGTGACTGCATATGTAGGCGTCACCCTCGGGGGTTGAGTTACACTCACCTATTCCTCCTTTGTAATCCTACCCCTTGCCTCATTTGAATGGCTTCTCCCCAATAAAAGGGTTCATCAGGTGCTCCTCACTCTCTTTCTTGTTGGCCTTGCCCCCTGTGTAGGAAATGCAGCTGAGGAGAAGTCACTGATCCCAAAGAAAAGATACTTTCTATGTCTGTGTCTTTATTTATTCCCTGAATTCACTTGGAGTGACCCTGACTGGTTTAATCGTGAGACACGACAACAAAGCCCTTAGGGCCGCCTTAGCTCTGATTAAGGGATCTTGAAAGGGAAAGCCCAGTAGATGAAAACTTATCTCAAAAGTGTTCCCCCTTTTCTTGATGCTAAAGTAGTCAAGAGTAAGCTTTGTCACACAGAGAAATTAAGGAAACATGTCAGTGAACTGAAAGGCATTTTTAGAGGTGGGATGGAGCTTCCCAGAGGTGCAAAAATGAAGAAAAGGTATAGAATAAGGCGTCCACAGATATGCCACCACCCGCCCAGGGTTCTGTGCACTACTGCAGGCACTTAATAAATGTTCGCTGGGCTGGTCACACTGACGCACACTTGTAATCCCAGCGATTCAGGAGGCTGAGGCAGGAGGATCACGAGTTCAAAGCCAGCCTCAACAACTTAATAAGGTCCTAAGCAACTCAGTGAGATCCTGTCTCTAAATAAAATACAAAAAGGGCTGGGAATGTGGCTCAGTGGTTAAGCGCCCCTGAGTTCAATCCCCAGTACCAACAAATAATAAACAAACAAACATTGACTGAATTCATATGCTTCAGAGTTCCAGCATTCATTCAGTGCCTAATTAGCTAGCACATGTAAGTGCTAAGGAAGCAGGTCACCCTCAATATATCTCTATTTTATATTTGGGGAACCCGAGATGTGAAGTAGTTAAGTGTTATACTCAGGTACACAATGAGTTATACTCACAGCCAAGACAAGAGTCCGGATGCACAAACACCCACCAGCCTCTACTGACCTCCATCACCACTGATGAGGCCAGGAACTGAGGAACTCCAGGATAAATGGGATTTGAACTCAGAGAAGTTTCCGTTTCCTCAACTCACTCCTGAGGAGACTTGAAATTTACTTATCAGGCTCTCACAAGGGCTGGCTCAGAAATGAGGAGCTTCCAAGTTCAAATGAGACTCCGTAAAGGAAGAATTCCAAGACAGCTCAAGGAAGACTGAGAAGCAGTGAAGTCTTAAAGAGAGGATATGCGCTCAGGAGGCAGACAGTCCTGACACTGAGTCCAACTCTGTCACACCAGATGTGGCCTGCAGCACTTAACCTCTCCAAAATTCAGTTTCCTTATCTAAAAAGTGAAAATGATAATGATCATCTCGCAGAGTCTGTGGAAACCGAAGAGTTAAGCCCTTAACATGATGACTGGTCCCCAGTTGGCACTTAGGGATAAACTAACAAACAAAATGCTGCCCATAACAATTCCACCAAGAACAGCAAAGCATCAGACAGAGGTGTGGTGAAGGTTTCCACCAACTTGATGAAATGAAAGTCTAAAATAATTAATAAGCACATGGACAGGGCATTCAATCTGCAGATCACCAGAATAGTTTTTATTCAGTATGAGAAAAATGCTGTCCAGCAGCTCACAAGCAGATGTCACCTTGGAGCAATGCCCTTGACACAGAACAAGCTGGTCTTTCCTTGTCTGTTATATCCCCCCTACCGCACCACCACCACTCATCTTTTAATATATGATGTACCATAATAATAAACCATGTGCATTGCATGTTTATAATGGACTTCCAAGATTGAGGGCAGATGTGATATACTCTTAGCCAGGCTTGGTGGTGCACACCTGTAATCCCAGCTACTAGAGAGGTAGAAAAAGATCATAATTCCAAGTCTAGCTTCAACAACTTAGTGAGACCTTGTCTCAAAAATTAAAAAGGTCTGGGGATGTAGCTGTATGGTAAAGCACTCCTAGGTTCAATCCCTAGTACTGGGGGAAAAAAAAGTGATATGCTCTTAAATTTGCCCAAAATCTAAGAGTTAATTAACTTAATGCTGTTGGCATCCGTGCACCATTTATGAAAGAGTTAGCTATTGAAAATGCACTTGGGGAGTCTTATTTTCCAATGAAAAACTACATTATACCAGCACAGTGGGCTACACTGGAATTTTATTTGAAAAATATAACAGCTGATGATAATATCTATGTCTCCGTATTAAAGAAAACCATTCCTTTGTTATACTGAACTGATTTTGAAGAGAGTTATATTCTGAATGAGAGAGACTTGAGAGATCTGGACCTGTGAGTCTCAAAAGTGTGGATGCTGATGAGTAGCAACCCTCAGTCATGGGTTGGGGATATAGCTCAGTTAGTAGAGTGCTTGCCTCACTTGCACAAGGCCCTGAGTTCAATCCCTAGTACCACACACACAAAAAAAAAAAAAGTGAAAAAAGAACCTCAGTGGTCTTCTGATAGCCTTGAAATATAGAGAAGTTATCTCTCTCAACCCATCATAGTTGTGTAGGTGACATTTAGAGACCTGTGGTAACATGTGACCATTTAAAACAATTTAAGAATTACTTCCAAAGAGCAATCACATGAAGGGGAAAAAACAAAACAAAATAAAGACAACTGAGTCCTATAGTGAATAGAAAATCCTTACAACTTTCTTGCTCCTTTAGGTTGATATAAGTCAGAAGACTTCAGGTTGAGGAAAGCCAGGAATATAAAAGCCAGGGTAGACTTTTAAATTAAATTTACCAATTTATGGTTTCCTTTAACATTATCAAAGCTAATTTTTTGCAAGGAAATGTTCTCAAAGGCAAGTGATTGCACATTCAAAGACATCTGCAGGTCTACTCAACAGCATGGATTGTGCAATATCCTGTTTTCTTCAAAGTTAAATTTCACACTTGTAAATGTTGATCAATAAACTTATCCTGCATTCCTAGATTTCATGTGAAATCATAAATGGCCTAGAGAGACACTATAAAGCTGTGAAGTTTATAAAGGCTGTTTCTTCTGCCTTCCCTTATGTGTTGCTATTCCACTGAGAATTCCTCTTTCCATCATCTTCTTGTCTTTCTATACATATTTTCCTGGATGACCTTGCCCACTTTCCCCTAGATGCTGATGATTACCAATCCTCTACCTACCTCTAGCTCAGGCATCTCTCCTAAGTTTCACACCCATGTATCCAAATGCCTACTAGCCATCACTACTCAGATGTCCCATTCTCAAATTCATCATGCACATCACTGAGCTCTTCTTCTCTGCCAAATGTACTCATCTTCCTCCTTTCTCATTTTCCATGTTGGTGCCAAGATCCATCCAATCACTCAGGCAGAAACCTGAGCATAGTGCTATGACAGCACAGAGGAAACTACAAGGATAGGCAATTTGCTGCAGGTTAGGAAGGCAGGGAGTAATTCCAGGTAACATAAAATAATCATAGGACCACTGAAATGAGAAAGAGTATAATAAGTGTATTATTGGTCAGGATATGATAGGTTCTGCTGAGATAACAAAGAAAATCCCATAGTCACAGTGGCTTCATTTTTTTTTCTCATTTAAAACAACCAAATATGCCCATTAGGTTTCCTGCAACAGAAACTAGGGGTCCAGTGTGCTTCCATCTTATAACTCTGTCATAAGATTTTTGTACACCCCAGCATATGGATGAGAGAGAATAAGCATGAACTCAGATCCTCCCTTAGTTTCTTTGAAGCAGAAGTGTCATATCCCTTCTGCTCACTTTTCTGTCACCAAGAGTTTGGTCACTGTCAGAACCTAACTGCAAAAGAAACTGGGACACATCTTCTTGTCTGCTCAAGCAGATAAAATGAGGTAGTGAACACAGCATTTTTTCTACTACAACATGTTTAGGAAGCAATAAGAAGACAGGCATATCTGGAAACCTAATGGGTATTAAGGGACATAAAATGTTTTGGGTAGAGAGGGTCAGCTGACAGTGTCAGGAGAGACAGGAAGGTGGGTAAGACCAAAGTCAACCTGACCTCCTAGGACTGGGTGAGGTCAAGAGCCTAAAAGCCACACTGAGAATAACATGCCTGCTCAACGGGAGTTTAAAGATGAGAACAGGGCAGGCAGGGAAATGTGATCAGTGGAGAATCTTAGAGCCCACAGTTATCAACCTGAAGATCCTAAATAAAGGGCCAGCTCCTGCTCCCAGGACCAGTCTAACAGGGTTCTCATTGCTTTAAGAGTCAGTAGCACACAGACTAGGATTTGGGACAGACATAAAAAAAAAAAATTAAAAGTTCATTGTGGAGCTGGGCTCATTAGTACACACCTGTAATCCTAGCTGCTCAGGAGACTGAGACAGGAGGATCACAAGTTCAAAGCCAGCCTCAGCAAAAGCAAGGTAGTAAGGTGCTAAGCAACTCAGTGAGACCCTGTCTCTAAGTAAAATACAAAATAGGGCTGAGGATGTGCCTCAGTGGTTGAGTGCCCCTGAGTTCAGTCCCTAGTACTCCCCCTCAAAAAAAGTTAATTGTGGTACTGTGATCATTCTCTAGACATTGCAGGATCCTTCCTCTAAGGACTCAGCTCCCATAATTCTTCATTAGTTCTCCCCTCATGACTGTATAGCAGGTCCCACTGAAGGCTCATCTCCCTTTTCTTTCTGAGTCTAGGCTTTCTCCTTGATTTTGGTGGATGTGATTTTTTGGCCCCTTAGTTTCTGTTGGGGCTACACCTTCAGCAGTATGTTTTCTAGCTGTTTTACTCTAAGCTGTTTTCTGCCAGGCTTGTCCAGTCAAAAGGTAAAATAATAATAATAACAGGAAGAAGGAGGAGGAATAGTAATAGTAGTAGTAGGAAGAGGAGGAGGAGGAGGAGGAGCATTTATTAAATGCTTACTATATGTCAGGCACTGTTCAAGTTTTATATAAACGACTTATTTCATTCTCAGATCAAATCCATTATGCAGATGAAGAAACTGAGGCAAAAGAGGCCAATCAAAGAGCTTGAAGTGGTCAAGCTGGAATCCAAATCTGGAATGTTTTATAACCACTATGCCATACTACTAAATAACACAACCTGGCCTCAAGATCTTTAAAAAGGAAAGAAAGAATGCAAGTAGCAGTTGTAATCACTGAGAAGGGAGAAGAAACAGTCTCTGTTAGAGTAGTGAAGGAGGAGATGCCACCAGAGGATAAAAAGTCTCCAGTTGTTCACACAAAGGGTATTTGTTTCTTATAAAGGGCCAAACTCATGGTGAGGATATGCCTGAATTTTTCTCAGAGGAATTTCACTTGCCCTGGCAGGTGGGTAGCAGGGAGATTTGAGGCTCTTAAATTGCAGCTTCTGAGCCCTGCCACAGAAGAGTCCTTTCGTCTTGGCAAAGCTCTCCTACACAGGCACAGCGCGGCAGGCTGCAGCCGGCTGGAGGCTGACGTGCAGTCAGCCGAGCACACACAATGAGAGCCGTTTTCCCTGCGTGCAGCTGGCGCACCCTTTCCGCTGCTTGCAGCTGCTGGGAGCCGCGCGCGCAGGCGGGGCCACGCCCCCTCATGAATATTCATCATCGCCTTGGGCTCAGAGTCCGGGATTTTAAAGTCTCTAAAGGGATTAGATGGAAAGGCCTTTCTGATAGGTCGTTAGAAGGAACCAGGGAGCCTGTCCTTTTTCAGGGTTTGCTTTTGAGGACTACAAAGAGGAGAGGGCAAATGGAAAGTGAAGTTCACGGTTGCTAATCCAGGGAGGCCACGCTCTGCAGGGAGCTTCCTGCTCCTGGTAATTTATGAAAGTCTCTCAGTGTCCTTACAACGCACCACGATATAGTTACTGGTGTTTCGCAGCCAGGTTCTCTCTGTCTGGCACTGGGAAGCTTAAAAACAACCAAGAGTAAGCTGCTCGCAGGAAGTTTTAGTGCTGTTTTCATAGCTCTTATCCAGTTAAGCTCTTATCCAGTTGACCACTACATTAACAACGCTCCCCATTCTCACAAGGCCCTGGGTGTGTATTAACTTGTGCACATTCTTCATCGATCTACTCTATGGTTTTTTGTTTTTTTTATTTCTGTGTCAATCTGTGTTATGGGCTTGTAACTTAAAAAAAAATTAAATTTATACGATCTTGTATCCAGTTGAGATGCAATGAGGGAATTAACCATACATATTAATGTTAATATTTATATATGACTTCCTATGCTTTTTATTTATGCAGAGATTTTCCAGCATGGATAATCTGAAAGAACAAATAATCTGCAAATGTGCTGGGTGTGGTAGTCCACATCTATAATCTCAGCTACTCCAGAGACTGAGGCAGAAGGATAGTGAGTTGGAGGCAGGCTGGGCAACACAATGAGACCTGTCTCAAAAAATGATGATGTTGGTGATGATGATGATGATGATGATAATAATAATAATAATGATGATAATCCCCAAATGCATTTTATTGATTTATGATACAAGGTGGACTTTGGGGGAAGTGGATTCATTGTCCAGTTGTTGTTGTCATGGTCGTCGTTGCCATAGAGTTCACTTTAGAATTCACTGAACAGAAATTGCTAGAAACTTTGTTGAGTATGTCTATTCCATTAATCCCTCCATTAAAAGAGAGGCTCTGCTTCTTGCCTACAAATTGTAAATGGAAGAAATACATTAGTGGGAGGAAACCACAGAGTAGAAGCAACACAATGTGAAAGCATTTAGTTACTTAAATAAGCACAACCTCCTCCCCCAACCACTTCCATTCTAGAGAACTGAACAAATGTACAGATATAAGGAAGGCCAGAACCACTATGAGCAGCCAATGAGATCTTATGGTAAGTAGGGCAGGGATCAGACAAAGGACATAAATAATGTTCCAGGGAGAAGGGAATCTAGAAATTGAATACTGACAAATTCACTATTAACCCCCAGCATAGTTTTAGGTTGGTTAGTTAAGCAAGCAACTAGTGAGCACTTAAAAAAAATGACCACTAATAATCAATAAGAGTCCACCAGGAACTGAACAAGACAAGCTTTAATTCTTTATTATTATTATTTTATTGAAGCATTTGACTTCAACACAATGCAACGAACATCTTAAAAATAAAAAAAGATATCCTCTCTCTCCCTATCTTCATCCAATTTTTTTTTTCTGTGATGAATTCAGTATTCAAAATCATCAAGGTGAGCTTTTGGCAGCCAAAAGAACAAACTTTAGAGCAAGAAAGAACTGGATTTGACTTTAGCTCTTCAACTTACTAGCTGTGTGAGTAAGCTAGACATCTCTGAATCTCAGTTTTCACAATTGCAAAATGGAAATAGAATATCTACTTCATAGATATTAAAGAAAATACAAATAGAGCATGCAGCACAGGTACTCAAGAAAGGGCCATCATTATGAAGACACAATTTAAAAGGTAAAAATTCAAATATAAATTCAGGAAAGAGAAAAACTGAATTGACTCATATAAAAATAAAAATAGCATGTTTCAGGTACAGATTGAAACTTATTAATATAATAGGTATGTGTAAACCAAAACAGTCTCAATTAATTATTGTTGGTCAGATCCCATCTGAAATTCTCTACCTCTTTCTGGGTAGTGCACTTGAGAGGGAGTAAGGAAAGGTTAAATAATATTCAGAATGGAGCAAGACCCAGAAAAAAACAATATCTGAGTAAAGAAATAGTAATAAAGAAATAATAAATAGTAATAAAGAAATGGTGGATTTTATCTAGGAGAAGATGTTACATAATGACTATCTTTCGATGTTTGAATATGGTGTAAACTTGGAGTACACAGCCCCAGAAAGTAGAATTAGATTAGAAGTTGCTGTGAGAGAGATTTTGGACTCAAAGTATAGAAGAGCTATTCAACAAGGCAATAAATGTTCTTGAAAAATAGCTAGTTTAGGGCTGGGGCTGTAGCTCAGTGGTAGAGTGCTTGCCCAGCATGTGTGAGGCACTGGGTTCGATTCTCAACACCACATATAAATTAATAAATAAAATAAAGGTCCATTAACAATAAAAAAAAGAAGAAGAGAGAAATAAAGAAAAGAAAAAGAAAAATAGCAAGTTATAATTACCCAAAGCAATCCTGCAGTAAGTAGAATCCAGCTGTCAAAAATAGTGAGAAGAGATTGTTGCACTGGAAAAGAGTGGCCTGCTCTTAGTGTAGAGTTAGACAGCTTGTACACCCCATCAGCCCCAGCCATTGCAGGCATGACTAATCAATGTTAGCTTTCTTTCCTGCTGAGCTAAATTCAGCTTGCCAATGCTTTTCAAAGCTGTGCTCCAAGTCATCACCATCAATTCACTGGAGGTGACAGCCTACTGAACCCAGATGATCCATTTGTGTCTCTAAGATCCTATAATTTAGAAAATTTCCCCAATAAAACAACTATAAAATGTCTATAATTTAATTAGAAGGAAAGTCACAATTAAGTGCAAAAATATTTCCAGTATGTGTATGTGTGTGTGTGTGTGTGTGTGTGTCTGTATATGTACCTTTGTGTGTAAATACATATGGGCTAATACATACATGACGGTCCTACCCCAAAACAGAAATCACATGAGGGAAATAGCACATGGCCACAGGAGCCCTTCAATAGTGAATCTCAATTAGGACATGTTGATAGTTAACAATGTTGTTTTATGAATGTCTACATATTTGTCCTCTAAAAAATAATTCAACCCTTTTCCTACTCTATTCTACCCCTTATAAAATTTCAAACTTATTTTATAAACAGTAACTTTTGAAACATCAGGGCATACTGGTACAAAAGAGAGAACACAATGAAGTGCAGAAATTGTGCTGTGATGTTTGTATTAGGGTACTTGTATTATTTAACAGAAGTGACCAAATAGATGTCAGTAAAAGATTAGATTACAATGTCCAAAGATATTAGCAAACTTAGAATCCAAGCTAATAGATGGCAGCAGTAGCTACTTCTAGAATGAATAGTAGTTGAAGACAGAAGGATAGTAGTTCACACTTTGGCTCCCCAACTAACAATGAAGAGAAACAAAGAACCTAATCTAACAGAGCTATGAAGACCATTCCCTGGAAAAAGGTAGCCTTCAATAAATAATGCTGGAATTGGATATTGGTATGCAAAACTGAAAACCTTAATCCATACCTCAATTCATAAACATTAACTCAAAATGAATCAACTTTACATATAAAATTTAAAACTCTAAAACTCCTTGAAGTTTTCTTTTTTTAAAAAAAAGCATTAAGGTGTTTATTTTTAAAAAGTGTGTCAGTGTAGAGAAAAGTACAAGTACGTGCCTATATCGGTGGAATGCAGATAAGCAAATTTGCTCGGTTGGCATCCTACTTTGCCAAACTCCCTCTAAGAGTGAGAAGGAGTGATACAGCCCCATCCTGAGAGGATGGTGTTGAATACAGAACTTTAGACTCAGGAGGAACCCCACTACCCGTGGGCGTGGGAAACTGTGGGAAGATGGTGAGAGGAAGCTTCTGTCTGCAGCCTGGCATTTCCCAGATTCCCAGGATCTCAAGCTTGGGAAACAGGAACAGGAATCCTAGTTGTCACTGGCCAACACTTGTGCTGCCACTTTCCAGCAGGCTGGCCTGGGCAGAATGGGCTCTGCTTGGCCACCAGAACCTGAAAAAGAAAGATATTAGTACTTGAAGCAAGGTGAACTGATAAAGGGAACAGGAAGATGTGCACTGTGCATCTTAAATTCTTGGACATTAAATCATGACTCTAGTTATAGCATCTTTTTTTAACCAGGACCAAATGTCAATATGTCAAGAATTGGAAAGAAGGTATGTAACTAATCTTTTAAGAGATCCCCCCAACATCAATTGATTTTTTTCTAAGAAAGTAGCAAATAAAATATGCCTTTCTTCTTGACCCATAAGAGCCTTAGAAATATAAAGGTGATATGTGGTAAAACTTAAAAGTATTATCTGTGCTGTCAGATTCCATTCACTATGGGCTCAGATTCTAGTTCTGCCTCCTATAAACTGTATAATCTTGGCCTGGATTCCTAACCTCTCTGAGTCTTAGTTGTTTTAGTTTTTGACTTATTTTTTTTTCCCCTGTAAAATGAGGATGGCCAAACAATATAAAAAAGTTAAGTGTGTATTTAGCACATAGTAAGCATATAGTGTGCAGGAATTATGGAACATGGAGGGAACTTATTAGCAAAGCCCAGAGATGCTGGTGATCTACCCAACATCTCATAGCTAAATTAGAGACAGAACTGCTTTTCAAAAATTGAAGTATTGTCATTTTTCATTTTAGTTTCCTTTTCCCTCTTAATAGTTGGGATCATTTTTCTGATACCTCCTCTTCGTATGCCAGGCTGACAACAACTTGTACCATATTTTACTCTGATTTTCCCTGGCTTCACTGTGACCCCACATTCTTTTAGCACTCCTACATTGTGAAAGCTGAACACCATCTGTCATTTGATCAGTGTGCAACAGTCCCTCAAGAGCGTGATAAATGCCTTTTCTCTGAAGCATCCTTCCCTTTTAAGCATAATGCAATGTTATAATTTAACTTTCAAGATCCACTCAGGATAGAAGAGATGATAAGACAGGTCTATATGTAAACATCCCCCTTCCCTGGACAGCATGACTATAAATATACCAAGATGTGCCCTTCTAGAGCTAACAACAAATTACCTAATGATTTTCCACTTCCAGGCTTTTAAGAGCCCTTCTCTCAGAAAGAAAAGATAGTGCATTGGTTTCTATGTCATCTCTTCAAACAATAGGCAGAAGCTATTATTCCAAATAGATCATCTAGTCACAAAGCAAATCCAGGTGGAAATCTCCTTTGCCCTTCTAACTCTTTTCCCAAAGTCTGTAGGGTAGAGTCATAAACTATGGCAGATTTCACTAATAACAGCTCACCAGAAGGACAAGCTATTTGGAAATTAGGTCACATCTTAGGGCTTCCTGCCAGACTTATACACAAGAATAGTAACATCAGTGCCAGAAGTAGCTTTGAGCACAAAGAACAATGATAGATAATATGGTTCTACTGGGAAATGCTGAGCGGCTGGATTCCTTGTGTGTAGGGTCTCTTGGAATAAGAGTTTCTTGACAAAAGTATAGGGGCTCCAGAATGCTTTCAATGTCTGTCTTTCCAAAATAGGTTCTTTCTGTAGCCGTTCTCTTATTATAATGTATATTCTCTGTGCCTAAAATGTCTGGCATAGGGTAGGGAATTCCAAGGTACAGAATAAAGAAACAAACCATCCATTTTCTTTTCCTCTATTATTCCAACCCCACGTGGCCTCAGAGACATATGAAATTAAGAACAAGCTTGACCAGTGAAGAGCTCAGGCTCCCTTTTGGTTCCATTACTAATATTTGTGGGATGTTTGGTCAGGGCTTCGTGTCACCAGGTGAACTTTGCCTGCTCAGCTTGCTGCTCTTGTTCTGCCACCTGTCCTTGCTATCTTGGAGACAGATCCTACCAGGGAAAAGGACAAGTTTAAACTTCTGCAAGGAGTAACACCTGGGAGACTGTTAGAAATACAGAATCTCGGGCTCCTTTCCAAAACTAGAATGGGGTTCCCTGGAGATTCTTGCAAACATTGAAGTTTCATCCTGATGGAAAGTTAGATCTGTTGTTTTCTGAAGCTGTCCAGCCTAACACTGCATTGCCAGTTGACAATGATTTTTAGAAAAGAAAGAAAAACAAGGAGCCACCAGACTTCCAATGTTCACAGATGGACAGCAGTCTTCAGATTCATGGCAAGAGACAGAGCATCCGCGTCGGGGGACAGAGATGCACTGTCGACACACGCAGGCAAGAAAATCCATTTCTGTACATCTCAGCAAGACTTTGAAACTATCCAGGGCCTTTTGTTATTTTTCTTAAAAACTGTTGCCAGTGCACTTCAAAACTTGAAGTTACAACTAATTGCTTAGTTGACTATTAAGAGAATAAAACTCCTTGGGGGATGCAAATTCCTATTTCAGAAGAAATCAATAGAAAATTCTAATCTGTCAGTGATAAATTATTGCATGTATTGATTTCCTGGCTTTTAGGGCTCTTAATAGCACCAGGGGAAAGGCTAATCATTCTGGAATGTGTGTGCACTTAGAGCATAGCCCCAGGGAGCAAGGAACTTGCCCATTAGTTAAGAATATGTTCTAAACAAATTATAGGCAAAAATTCCTTTAATATGATAGAATTCTCCATTTCAACTCCTCTTCAGCATTTATAATGCAGACAATACCACACATGGAACAAACATTTAACAGTCATCTGCTTTACATGCAAAATTGGACAGGGCAATTCACAGGCAGCAGAATTCTTTAATTTTCTTTTTAAAATACCGCGGCAGCATTAGCCAATGAAATTCTCTCCTTTTTGCACAAACTAAAACACACGCCATTCTACCAGTTATGGTCCTTATAAGCAGTGTCTGTTAGGAGGTTATGTTTAAGAGACTCTATTATTTTTTAAAAGACTGACACGTGGAAGATAAAGGATGAGGAAAAAATACTGGAAGCATTTACGATTGTATGACCCTTGGTAGACTGAATTTGTTCGCAGGAGTCCCATTGCCTACATTTTTCTCTCACCCACATCCACTGGTTAAAATCCAATTTATTCTTCATGGAGCTCCTCTGTGGAACCTCCTCAGAACCCACATGCTAGAATTCTTGGCTTTCTCTGCATTCTCATAACAAGTCATGGGATCTTCTCAAACACCATGGAACTCTTTCTACCTTACAGCATAGTTATTTGACATGCTTTGTTTTATCTGTGTTGCTATACCACATGCTTCATTAGAGCTACACCTTATGAATCCCCATGGCTTTCCATCCAGCACAATGCTTAGTACACTGGGTATAGTCTATAAGTACACAACAGAAGTTAAAAAAAAAAAAGGAGGAGGAGGAGGAGGAGGGAGGAAAGAAAGACAAGGAGCCACCACACTTCCAGCTCTTACAAATTGACAGCAGTCCTCAGATTCATGCAAGAGACAGCGCATCTGCTTCAGGGGACAGAGGCTAGGGTTAGGGTCTCAACAAATGAGGATGTATTGAGTTCTCATTGTCCACTAACTCAAACCCCAGTTCCATCAAAAAGCAGTCAATGTGGAAGAGCAAATATTAAAAGAAAAGTAGTAGGGGGCTGGGGATGTGGCTCAAGCGGTAGCGTGCCCGCCTGGCATGCGTACAGCCCGGGTTCGATCCTCAGCACCTCATACAAAGATGTTGTGTCTGCCGAGAACTAAAAAAAATAAATAAATATTTAAAAATTCTCTCTCTCTCTCTTTAAAAAAAAAAAGTAGTAGGACTCCACTAAGGTCTTAATTGTCAGCCAGTCCAACAATATTTAACTAGCACCTATTATGTACTTGGAAAGAGGAAATTATAAAACAAGTAGACCTACTCATACACAGGTTACAAAGACAAAACATAGGGGGCAACTAAGAAGCAAAAATATGTAGCAGACATAGGATTGGAGAGTATCTCAGTGGTAAAGACACCTATGAATTCAGTCCCCAGTACAAAAAAAAAAAAGTAGCAGACAGAGTTTTATCCATCATTATTTTCTACCCATTGGTCCCCCTCTGATTTCCTGCCATATTCCCTTGCTATGTCTCTGTGTGTGCATCTAGTGTAGTGCCTATTACTCTGAAATTAAGTTTGAGTCTATGTCATGGTTGGGATTCAAGTCTGCTTTCCAACAATGACTCAAGGACTAGGCCTAAGTTCTTACAGAAAGGAGCAGAGAGAAAATGAAGAAAACGATGTGCTCATCAAGAACTTTGGAAGAAAAGGGGCCCTGAAACATTTGGACTCAGAAACAATACATAGCACTGAGTGACCCTGGGGCGTTCTCCTCATTCCCACATGGAAGACAGCTGGGTGGAAATGTGGGCTGCAGGATTAACCCTACTCTTTTACGTTTGTTCATTTGGTGTTTTGTATTGAGGAACTGGGAGGTGTGTGGCCCTGTTCCAGGCCTGATGACTACATAGAAGAAAACAGACAAAGCTCTGGCACTTGGAACTCATTGCCTCTGTGTGATGATCAGGAGACACTTTCTGCAGCTCACTCTCCATGTTCTTTTAAAAACTACCAAAAAACAAAAACAGAATGAGCTTGAGAATGACATGTGGTCTCAGGAACTCTGCTGGTGTCTTTCTGTCTTTTAGCTCTGCATGTGCTCACTGGATTAAACTAGCCTCCTCCTTTTTGGAACAAGTCCGTGTGGAAAACAATATGAATTCTCAACTCTGAGCTGTTCTAGAGACATTGGCTACCCTTCAGGCTGCCCACTGCAGAGATTTCTGTCTTGTTAATTGTTTTTCGAAAACAATGTGAAAAGCTTTAAACTAGAATGTTAAACAGGATTTAGACTAGCATAATGAGCAGTATTGTGTTCCTCTATCACTAAATAAGAATTTTGGAAGTTAAAAAAGAAGAAAAGAAGTACTAGACTCCTGGAATCATTGAGGTTTAAAAGTAGCAGCCATCAGCAGAGGAGAGCTGAACTGGAAAAGTGTTAAGTGGCCATGAGAGTCAATGTGAAAGGCCTGATAGAGGTCTAAGTCCCTGCATAGGTAAGTGGGGCAAAGCCTGCAAAATATGAGCTGTTTCCCTCATTTATACTGGTAAAACCTGGGCCTATTTGGATTGCATAATAACTTTTTTGTGTGTGTGTGTGGTGGTGGTGGGGATCAAACCTAGGACCTCTTACATGCTAGGCAAGTGCTCTACCACTCAGCTATATTCCCCAGCCCTTTTACTTTAATTTAATTATTAATTTATTTAGATACACAGTCTCCATAAGTTGCCCAGGCTGGCCTTAAACTTGCCATCCTCTTGCTCCAAGTAGCTGGGATTATAGGCATGCGACACCACGCTTGGCTCCATTATAATTTATTTGCTTAATCTCTCTTCTATTAAATTATGAACACCTTCATTATTGAGACTTCAATCTCATCAGTTCCTGAAAGAGCGAGTGTCATAGCTAGGTGCCTTTTCATTGTGTGAGAAAGGAAGTGGGAAATAAAAATATTCAATAATTGGTCTGCAGCGCGCGCTGGGAAACGAGGAGACAGCGACGCAGGGATACAGCGCTGCAGTTTCTGCCAGCCGTGCAAGCACCGTACTCAGGGCTGAATTCTGGGTTTGAGACGGGGGAAGGAAGTGGTCCATCTCGGTTCTCCACACCGGTCAGACCACAGAGGAGGCCAGCAGCCACCATGTTGGAAAGCTGACGTCACCATCCCTGTTTTCGACTGACCGCAGCTCATTCAGCCATAGAACAGGTAATTTCAGGCTGCCACTCGCCTGCGGCTTGCAGACAGATTGCTAGGGTTCAGTGCCTGGGGGCTTCTTAGAACCTGATCTTATCGGAGTGAACACCCAGCGCAGGGCAGCCGAGTTCCGGCTCCCAGAACCGCCCTGGCCCAGGGCTGGGGAGCCTGCGGAGGCTGCTCCTTGGACCCTGCTCCTATCAGAGCATACACCAAGCACTAAGCGGCCGAATTCCGGCTCCCGGAACTGAGCCCACGGGGACTGCTTCTTGGAGCCTACTCTTATCAGAGCTTACACCGAGCACGGAGCGGCCGAGTTCCGGCTCCCAGAACTGCCCTGGCCCAGGGCTAGGAGCCCACGGAAACTGCTTCTCGGTCCGGGTCCTGCTGAGGGCCAGTCAGGACTCACCCATTGCTTTGGTTGCCCGGCAAGGGGAACGAAATGCTGCCATTCGCATAGGATACCAACATGGCAGAGATCTGATGTCATCAGAAAGCGGTGGAGGAGAGAACTTCATCAATACCAGCGGCGACAGAAACAGTTGGTCTCCTGGTAGGGGGGGTGAGGCACAGACACCCGAGTCTCCTCAATTTTTCGTCGAGCCAGAGGGGAGGAGCCGGGCCACTGCCAGCACCCGGAGCAGGCCCAGCGGCTTGCCAGCGTGGTGACCACGTGACTCCAATTGGAGAGGGGGCGGAGCGGAGCCGCCACCCGCACCCGCAAGGTGGGCAGACCCGCGACCCAGTGGTACATGGGCGTGGTAGGAGGGGCAGGGCAGAGCCGCCGCCCGCGCTTGCAAGGTAAACAGACCTGTAACAGACTGGCGGGTCAGGCCCAGTGGCCTGCCAGTGTGGTACACACGTCACCCCAACTGGAGTAGGGGCAGAGCAGATCCTTCTCCCACGCCCGGATCAGGCCCTGCCAGTGTGGTGGCCACGTGACCCCAATTGGAGTGGGGGCGGAGTGGAACCGCCACCCGTGCCCGCAGGGTGAGCAGACCGGTGACCAACCTGCAGATCAGGCCCAGGGGTCCGCAGGCGTGGTAGGAGGGGCAGGGCAGATCCGCTGCCCGCGCCTTCAAGGTAGACAGACCTGCGACAGACCGGCGGATCAGGCCCAGGAGCCTGCCAGCGTGGTACACACACCACCCTAATTGGAGTAGGGGCAGAGCAGAGTCGCCGCCCGTGCCAGGAACAGGCCCAGCGACCTGCAGGCGGGGTAGTCACGACACCCCAATTGGAGTAGGGGCAGAGCAGAGCCGCCACCCGTGCCCGAAAGGTGGGCAGATCTGCGACCGACCAGTGGGACAGGCCCAGTGGCCTGCCGGTACGACAGACACGTCACCCCATTTGGAGTAGGGGCAGAGTAGAGCTGCCGCCCGCGCCTGCAGGGTAGGCAAACCTGCAACCGACCGGTGGATCAGGCCCAGTGGCCTGCCGGCGTGGTACACTCGTCACCCCAATTGGAGTAGGGGCAGAACAGAGCCGCCGCCAGCGCCCAGAACAGGCCCAGTGACCTGCCTGCATGGTAGCCACGACACCCCAATTGGAATAAGGAGAGAGCAGAGCCGCCGCCCGCGCCTGCAGGAAAGATACGCAAGCAGTATGAAAAGACAAGGAAAGAAAGGACCACAAGCAATGCAGGTCAACGCAACTTTAGAAGAGGTAACAGCTGCAGCAGATGGAATGTCAGATAAAGAATTCAGGATATACATGCTTCAGATGATCTGGAGTATCAAGGAAGACATTAGACAGCAAAATCAGACAATGAAAGATCACTTCGACAATGAATTACGCAAACAAATCCAGGAAGCAAAGGATCAACTATACAGGGAGATAGAGGTTATAAAAAACAAACAAACAGAAATCCTAGAAATGCAGGAAGCAATAAACCAACTTAAAAACTCAATGGAGAATACTACCAGCAGAGTAGAACACTTAGAAGATAGAACATCAGACAATGAAGACAAAGTATTTCAACTGGAAAAGAACATAGACAGCTCAGCAAGACTGTTAAGAAACCATGAGCAGAACATCCAAGAAATATGGGATAACATTAAGAGACCAAACTTAAGAGTCATTGGGATACAGGAAGGTACAGAGCTCCAAACCAAAGGAATGAGCAGTCTATTCAATGAAATAATACGAGAAAACTTCCCAGACTTGAAGAATGAGACAGAATCCCAAATCCTAGAAGCCTACAGGATGCCGAATGTGCAAAATCATAAGAGATCCACACCTAGACACATTATAATGAAGATGCCCAACATACAGAATAAGGAGAGAATTTTAAAAGCTACAAGAGAAAGGAAGCAGATTACATTTAGGGGTAAGCCAATCAGGATAACAGCTGATCTTTCAACACAGACTCTGAAAGCTAGAAGATCCTGGAATAACATATTTCAAACACTGAAAGAAAATGGGTTCCAACCAAGAATTGTGTATCCAGTGAAATTAAGCTTCAGGATGGAAGATGAAATTAAAACCTTCCACGATAAACAAAAGTTTAAAGAATTCACAGCTAGAAAACCATCTCTTCAAAACATCCTTGGCAAAACATTACAGGAAGAGGAAATGGAAAATAACAATGAAAACCAACAGTGGGAGGTAGGACAGTAAAGGGGGGGGAAATAATCAAAGAGGAAAACAAACCATGTTTAGTAACAGAAATAAACAAATATGGCTGGAAGAACAACCCATATCTCAATAATAACCCTAAATGTTAATGGCTTAAACTCACCAATTAAGAGACACAGGCTAGTAGAATGGATCACAAAACAAGACCCAACAATATGCTGCCTACAGGAGACGCATTTGATAGGAAAAGACATACATAGGCTGAAGGTGAAAGGTTGGGAAAAATCATATCACTCATATGGACTTCGGAAACAAGCAGGAGTGTCCATACTCATATCAAATAAAATAGATTTCAAGCCAAAGTTAATCAAAAGGGATAAAGAGGGACACTACATACTGCTTAAGGGAACCATACACCAACAAGACATAACAATCATAAATATTTATGCCCCAAACAATGGTGCAGCTATGTTCGTCAAACAAACTCTTCTCAAGATCAAGAGTCTAATAGACCACCATACCATAATCATGGGAGACTTCAACACACCTCTCTCGCCACTGGACAGATCTTCCAAACAAAAGTTGAATAAGGAAACTATAGAACTCAATAACACAATTAATAACCTAGACTTAATTGACATATATAGAGTATACCACCCAACATCAAGCAGTTACACTTTTTTCTCAGCAGCACATGGATCCTTCTCAAAAATAGATCACATATTATGTCACAGGGCAACTCTTAGACAATATAAAGGAGTAGAGATAATACCATGCATCTTATCTGATCATAATGGAATGAAACTGAAAATCAACGATAAAAGAAGGAAGGAAAAAGCATACATCACTTGGAGAATGAACAATAGGTTACTGAATGATCAATGGGTTATAGAAGACATCAAGGAGGAAATTAAAAAATTCTTAGAGATAAATGAAAACACAGACACAACATATCGGAATCTATGGGACACATTGAAAGCAGTTCTAAGAGGAAAATTCATTGCTTGGAGTTCATTCCTTAAAAAAAGAAAAAAACAACAAATAAATGATCTCATACTTCATCTCAAAATCCTTTAAAAAGAAGAGCAAAACAACAGCAAAAGAAGTAGAAGGCAAGAAATAATTAAAATCAGAGCTGAAATTAATGAAATCGAAACAAAAGAAACAATTGAAAAAATTGACAAAACTAAAAGTTGGTTCTTTGAAAAAATAAACAAAATCGACAGACCCTTAGTGATGCTAGCGAAGAGAAGAAGAGAGAGAACTCAAATTACTAGCATACGGGATGAAAAAGGCAATATCACAACAGACACTTCAGAAATACAGAAGATAATCAAAAACTATTTTTGAATCCTTATACTCCAATAAATTAGAAGATAGTGAAGGCATCGATAAATTTCTTAAGTCATATGATCTGCCCAGATTGAGTCAGGAGGATATAGACAACCTAAACAGACCAATATCAATTGAGGAAATAGAAGAAACCATCAAAAGACTACCAACTAAGAAAAGCCCAGGACCGGATGGGTATACAGCAGAATTTTACAAAACCTTTAAAGAAGAACTAATACCAATACTTTTCAAGCTACTTCAGGAAATAGAAAAAGAGGGAGAACTTCCAAATTCATTCTACGAGGCCAACATCACCCTGATACCTAAACCAGACAAAGACACTTCAAAGAAAGAAAACTACAGACCAATATCTCTAATGAACCTAGATGCAAAAATCCTCAATAAAATTCTGGCGAATCGGATACAAAAACATATCAAAAAAATTGTGCACCATGATCAAGTAGGATTCATCCCTGGGATGCAAGCCTCATTCAATATACGGAAATCAATAAATGTTATTCACCACATCAATAGACTTAAAAATAAGAACCATATGATCATCTCGATAGATGCGGAAAAAGCATTTGACAAAGTACAGCATCCCTTTATGTTCAAAACTCTAGAAAAACTAGGGATAACAGGAACATACCTCAATATTGTAAAAGCAATCTATGCTAAGCCTCAGGCTAGCATCATTCTGAATGGAGAAAAACTGAAGGCATTCCCTCTAAAATCTGGAACAAGACAGGGATGCCCTCTCTCTCCACTTCTCTTCAACATAGTTCTCGAAATACTGGCCAGAGCAATTAGACAGACGAAAGAAATTAAAGGCATAAAAATAGGAAAAGAAGAACTTAAATTATCACTATTTGCAGATGATATGATTCTATACCTAGCAGACCCAAAAGGCTCTACAAAGAAACTATTAGAGCTAATAAATGAATTCAGCAAAGTGGCAGGATATAAAATCAACACACATAAATCAAAGGCATTCCTGTATATCAGCGACAAATCCTCTGAAATGGAAATGAGGACAACCACTCCATTCAAAATATCTTCAAAAAAAATAAAATACTTGGGAATCAACCTAACAAAAGAGGTGAAAGACTTATACAATGAAAACTACAGAACCCTAAAGAGAGAAATAGAAGAAGATCTTAGAAGATGGAAAAATATACCCTGTTCATGGATAGGCAGAACTAACATCATCAAAATGGTGATATTACCAAAAGTTCTCTATAGGTTTAATGCAATGCCAATCAAAATCCCAACGGCATTTCTTGTAGAAATAGAGAAAGCAATCATGAAATTCATATGGAAAAATAAAAGACCCAGAATAGCAAAAACAATGCTAAGCAGGAAGTGTGAATCAGGCGGTATAGCGATACCAGACTTCAAACTATACTACAGAGCAATAGTAACAAAAACAGCATGGTACTGGTACCAAAACAGGCGGGTGGACCAATGGTACAGAATAGAGGATACAGAAACCAATCCACAAAACTACAACTATCTTATATTTGATAAAGGGGCTAAAAGCATGCAATGGAGGAAGGATAGCATCTTCAACAAATGGTGCTGGGAAAACTGGAAATCCATATGCAACAAAATGAAACTGAATCCCTTTCTCTCGCCATGCACAAAAGTTAATTCAAAATGGATCAAGGAGCTTGATATCAAATCAGAGACACGCCGTCTGACAGAAAAAAAAGTTGGCTACGATCTACATTCGGTGGGGTCGGGCTCCAAATTCCTCAATAGGACACCCATAGCACAAAAGTTAATAACTAGAATCAACAAATGGGACTTACTCAAACTAAAAAGTGTTTTCTCAGCAAAAGAAACAATAAGAGAGGTAAATAGGGAGCCTACACCCTGGGAACAAATCTTTACTCCTCACACTTCAGATAGAGCCCTAATATCCAGAGTATACAAAGAACTCAAAAAATTAGACAATAAGAGAACAAACAACCCAATCAACAAATGGGCCAAGGACCTGAACAGACACTTCTCAGAGGAGGACATACAGTCAATCAACAAGTACATGAAAAAATGCTCACCATCTCTAGCTGTCAGGGAAATGCAAATCAAAACCACCCTAAGATACCATCTCACTCCAGTAAGATTGGCAGCCATTATGAAGTCAAACAACAACAAGTGCTGGCGAGGATGTGAGGAAAAGGGTACACTTGTACATTGCTGGTGGGACTGCAAATTGGTGCAGCCAATTTGGAAAGCAGTATGGAGATTTCTTGGAAAGCTGGGAATGGAGCCACCATTTGACCCAGCTATTCCCCTTCTTGGTCTATTCCCTAAAGACCTAAAAAGAGCATGCTACAGGGACACTGCTACATCGATGTTCATAGCAGCACAATTCACAATAGCAAGACTGTGGAACCAACCTAGATGCCCTTCAATAGACGAATGGATTAAAAAAATGTGGCATTTATACACAATGGAGTATTACTCTGCATTAAAAAATGACAAAATCATAGAATTTGCAGGGAAATGGATGGCATTAGAGCAGATTATGCTAAGTGAAGCTAGCCAATCCCTAAAAAACAAATGCCAAATGTCTTCTTTGATATAAGGAGAGTAACTAAGATTAGAGTAGGGACGAAGAGCAGGAGAAGAAGATAAACATTTAACAGGGATGAGAGGTGGGAGGGAAAGGGAGAGAGAAGGGAAATTGCATGGAAATGGAAGGAGACCCTCAGGGTTATACAGTGGAGGGGGTAGAGAGAGAGGAGGGGAGGGGAGGGGAGAGGTGGGGAGGGGGGAGGGGGGAGGATGGGAAAGGCAGCAGAGCACAACAGACACTAGTATGGCAATATGTAAATCAATGGATGTGTAACTGATGTGATTCTGCAATCTGTGTATGGGGTGAAGGTGGGAGTTCATAACCCACTTGAATCAAAGTGTGGAATATGATATGTCAAGAAATTTGTAATGTTTTGAACAACCAACAATAAAAAATTTAAAAAAATAAATAAATAAATAAATATTGCGAAATTTCAGCTTCAGTATAAACTCAGTGTAATTACACAAAGAATCCCAATATAATTCTTATTTTATTTTAGAATCAAGTTTTGACAAAATGAATCTAAAATATACCTATAACAATAAATGGATACAAATCTTTCAGAAATTTCAAAAAACAGAAAAAGCAAGAGCATTTGTGATTTACAATATTAAAAAAAAAAGAAAAGATTATTTGATACAGCTTAGTATATAAAATAGAAGATATAAATATATATATAATACATAAAAATTGCACAGATATAAATCTCTACTATTTTAACTAATAAAATTAATATAGAAGTCATTTAAGAAATCACAAGAATCCATTAATACAAGAAAATCATATAATAAATTTACTAGCATAGTTAACAAACTCTGAGATAATTTACTATAATAAAATACCATAATGTAGTTGACCACATTAATATGTACAAAGATAAAGTTGGGTCGTCATGTACCTAACTTCTAAGAAGGCACTTTAAAATACCGTACCACTCTTCATTTTAACAAAAAACAATAAAATGCAAATTAAGATACTTTTAGCTCTCATCACCATCATTTCATATTATCCTGGATATAGCAGCCAAACCAACTCAACAGGAAAAATAAATTAGCAGTGTTAGAATATTGACAGTAAGAAATGCCAAAATCATTGAAAAATGACATTAGTTAAAGTGTATACCAGAAAGGCCAGATAGAGGGGGGAAAAAAGCCATTCCTAAACTGAAAAAAATAACCTCCAAATGAGTTTAATCTTCATAAAGTTCATGACATAACTGCAAAGAGAAATGGACAACTTAAGTAAAGTGGAATCACAATAACAGAACTGTGAATCTTTGGAATAGATCTTATAAGCAAAAAGAACTACAAAGAAGTGGTAGATTGTATTGATGGGTAGTCATATTTTTAGCAGCAATAGTATGGTTTTATTTTTTCCTGATATATCTCAGCACACTACATTCTGTTTTATTGTAGTGTTACATCTCTTTCCCTTTCAGTAAATCTATGCTCTGCTGCTTTCATAAAAGGTCTACTGATATATAATTGACAAATAGGAATTATACATGCTTATGGAATATAATGTTTTGATATATGAATACATTGTGAAATAGCCACCAAAATAAAGCTAATTAACACATCAAAAAAAAATTCAATAATTGCAAATATTAAGATGGATTTTTTTTTTTTTTTGGCAAATGAAAGGAATCCATGCTGAGCCAAGCCTGGTGACAACATGATATATCTCCATCAATATCAGATGTTAAAATAAAGTGAGGATATTGGAAGAATTTCAAAGATATTTGAAAAATGGCAGCATCACTGGAATAGAACTCCTTCCCAGTTGCAACTGCATTTAACGAAACACATTGGATGTCTGAGCTGTGGCATGTGTGCTAAAATCTTCCTGAGATATTATAGTCGCACCTCATGTGTCAAGTGCTAGATTGTGTGTTATTGATCATAAGGCCTGCAAGAATTCAAAAAAGAGCTCATTATCAGGGAAAGTTTTCATCTATCCAAATTTTAAAAGGATCAGTATTACAAACCTGGCACTGAAATGCTGAACTAAAGAAATGGAGAATCAAAAAGAAGTGATATCAAAAAAAAAAAAAAAAGCAAAAACTGATCTGCATCTTGCCTCCAAATGAGTAAGATCATTAAGAGTGCCCCTCAAAGAAAATCTAAAAAGAATGGCGAGGATGGTTTTGTTTACCAATAACAGAAATAACCTTCGAAAGTTTAAGTGACAAAGAGTACTCCTTGGAGGGATAACAGCAGAGTGATATTCAGCCAACTCACCTCCACATGGTTATCCTACATGTTTTTGGTTGGTTGGGGGTTTATGCTGCACCCTTTATTAAGCATTTCAGCCATCAGCCCTGGACACTAGAGTTCCTCATAGACTCCAAGGGCAAGATGCAGCTATGCCCCCCAAATGGACAAGAGCCTGTACATCATTAGTTTTGGCAACAAGTAACAGAAAATTCTGATTCAAACTGGCTTATCACAGGGATTGGCAAATGACAGCCTGTAGGTTGGCCACCTGTCTTACTGGAACACATTCACATGCATTCATATACATATTGTCTAGGGCGCTTTAGAGCTATAGTACCCGATTTGACTAGTTGGGTAGAGCCTGAAGTCTTAAAATAGTCACCATCAGTGCACTTTAAGAAAAAGTTTTAGTGACCCTGACTTCTCTAATAGGTCATGTATTATCTCATAGTTTGACTCAGTGTCAAGGTGAACTGAAAAATGCCATTAAAGAACCAGGCTTTTTAGAATTTTTTTTCATATTTTTATTGGTGCATTGTAATTATACATAATGGTGGGATTCGTCATAACATATTCACATATGCACACAACAAACAATATAATTTGGTCAACATTGTTCCCCACTATTTCCCAAGGGTTTTCAGAATTCTTGCTGTGATTTTCAGTTGTTGTCCTCTTCCCAAAATACACTCTCCCGGTGGCAGGAAAGCTGATCATGGCTATCAGGGATATGTGCTTCCTTGTTCATGTCTAGCAGAAGAAAGAGTGATTTCTCCTCTAGGCAAGGAATATAAACCTTCAATCAAATTGGGCCAATTTAGGAAATGTGCCCATTATTGGGTCAATAGTTGCCAAGGATTGCCATACACATATTGTCTTAGCCTAATCTGTGACCCCCTCCAGGGATGGGTGGGCCTAAAATAACATCAGTATGAGAAATGGAGAATGGATACTAATAAGTAAGTTTGCAAGACTTTCCAGACAACCAAATACTGGAGGACTATGGGATACCTAGGACTCTTTTTTTTTCCTCCATCTTTAAATCTCTGCTTCTGTCTTTGACTTTGATTCATTGCTTTTCCTCATCACAACCTGGTTTCTTTCACTTGTCTCAGCACACAGCAGAAAAAAATTATTGTCAATAGCTTAGATTTTTATTGGTACAGTCTTTCAACTGAATCTCTCATTTTTCCATCTTATTTTCAAGTTCCTAGGGCAAGGTTCTGGATAGCCCAGCCAGAATCTGGATCATCCTTCAAACAAAAATGGAGTCATGTTCTAGAATTTGGAAATTTTCACTATATCCATGTGGACAGTAATAGAATGAGTTAATTCTGGAATGGGGTATTGAGCAGATAAGCCAATAGATATCTGCTACAGTAGGTTTATTTCTCCATGTCAGATTAAATAGTAGAATACTTTTCATTACAGGTGATTATGCACATGAGGATTATTTTTTCATTTTGAGAAACACGGATGCTAAAGAAGAGTCATTGGAATAGGATAATTTATCTTCTATATGAAGCTACAAATGTGGGTACCTGGTATAACATTTCTGTCCCTTCATCTGCAGCACTGCCCTTGTCCTAAAGGTTCAGGATGGCAGCTAGAGCTCCTGCACACATGTCCTCAACTGTAAGCAGCAGAGAGGGAAGGGATAAGGAAGGGACAAGAGGTAAGCACCAGGTTAAGCAACCTTAATCCAAAATCTAAAATCTGAAATGTTTCAAAATCAGAAATCTCTTAAGCACTGAAAGGACCCCCCAAGTGGAAAATCCATTAATTATAATATTATATAAATTATAATTACACAATTATTAAAAATATTATATAAAATTACCTTCAGGTTATGTGTATATGAAACATAAATGAATTTGGTGTTTAGCCTTGAGTCTCATTCTCAAGATATCTCATTATGTATATGCAAATATTCCAAAAATCTAAGAAAACATGAAATCCTAAACAATTATGATCCAAACATTTTGGATGAGGGATGCGCAACCTGTAATTCTTCCTCTTAGACAAATTGCATGGGAAATAGTCTCTTTTTTCTTTTTCCTGGACATCTACATGCTCAGCTTAAAAATCGGGCTTTCTATTGCTATGGAAGAAGAGATCACATGTTAAGGGACCAATTGCAGTCTCTGCATATTGATCATTCATTTTTAGGACACATAGGCTAAAAACATTTCTTTTTTGCTGATTTATTTTTTATTGACAATAATTGTATCTACTTATAGAGTCTGTTGTGATGTTTTGATCAATGTATACATTGTCAAAAGAGTCAACCAGCCTAACTAATTTATTCATCACCTCACCAGCTTGTCTTTGTTTTTGTAGTGAGAATGTTAAAAATATATTCTCTTAGCAATTTTGAACAATACAATACATACAATACAATGCATTGCATGATGAGAATAGTTAAAATAGTTTCTTTTTAACTCAGAAAGAAAAAAAGATAGTCATGATTAAGGAACACAGAGTTTAGTAATAACACTTATATCTTGGACCCTGCTATTGAAATTTAAATACATTAAAGCAACAGAAAGATACACAAAACACAGCAAGTGTTTATTTATGTCATATATGGCCTATGAATAAAGGCAATGCTGTGTCCTAGTGAGGAATGTGACCAGTGCATGTCATTTTAGATAAATTTCAATCTAATTCTGTAGATGTTGTGGTATAAAGGAGGAGGATTAACATTCCATAAATTCAGACTCAGTCTTAGAATCATGAAATGCTAAAAAGCTATTATTTAAGCCCAGGATCCTTCTTCCACTGCTAAGCTATCAAAATGTAAATGTCCAGAATGACCGGGTATATTTGTTCAAAAAAGTGTTCCAATTCTGCTTACTACAATGATAGCTTGTAAGAACTCCAACCAAGGGTTTATAGCTTGCCTTTCAAAACATGATTGATGGTTCTAGCCTTTTCTTAGCAAGTTTCCTATGGAAAGAAGAATCACATAATCTTCTCCTTGCTACTAATGTGTGTTTTTAATGGTGACTGCCACGAGTCTGACTCAGTCAGCTTGGATTTAGAAAAAAATAATAAAGCTCAGGTCTCATGCCTGTGAGTGAATAGGGAGTATAGAAAGGGATTTTTTTAGTACCTGAAAAGTTTCAGCAAAACTAAGCGTCACTGGCGAGGGTGTGCCAGGAGTACAGGGCACCACCCTTCCTGCACTTAGGGAGTGTAAGAGCAAGGACGTCAAGTATTATTTGGTGACAAGAATAGAACATTATTCTGAGGAATAAAGTGTTATTCAAATTCTACCAAAGTACACAGATGCTGTAACATGGTAATTATTCTAAGAAAGAAAGTTTAATTTAGAAATTACCTAACCTTTTGGGTTTCTATTTTTGATGACATTTGTAATATAAATGAGCAACAAACCTGTGTCTCTCAGTCTTTTACATCAAACTCCAAACCTGATTTGCAATTTTATTTTAAGATCAGCATCCCATTTTTAGCATTTAGTCTATGTTTCAAAGATTTAAGTCCATTCTAGGCCCAGGTAACCTGCAGAGAAAGAATGGAAAAGTAAAAGGAATGAATCCTGTTGTCTTCAAGCAAGGCAAGAGTCACCATGTCACAGTGTGACTGGCCCCTTCTCCTGCGGTGCTGCCCTTAAAGGTCTGGGCAGAAGAGGAAGTCACAAAATGACTGATGTTTACTAAGTGTTAGGACTTTGACCTTTCCCTGTGAACCAACAAAATCATCAATATAGCTTTAGTTACGCTTAATTAAGTACATCCAGCAAACTCACTTTTTAATTCATTCCTTTAGCAATAATTTTTCAAGCATCTGTCTCCTCTGAGCTCTGTATACACAGAAAGATCAGAAGGAGTCCCCAATCTCAAAGAATTTTCAATCCAGTGACAATGGTATTACTTTCATTTATTGGACTAATCAGCATGCATATAGGAAATTGACAGAAAATACAAAGGATCACAAAGTTAGATGGAATAACTATTAAATTCCCCAAACTTCCTATAATGTTGTCAAATTCCTGTAATTACATTCCTCTAATGTTTTTAATTTTAAAACACAAGAGTAATTTAAAACCCTAGTGTTAAAAATTGAGTGCTAAGTTTTATTTCTTCAAATAGTATTACTTTAAGTAATAGAGCCTCCATTTTTAATAACACACGGTTGCTGTCTAAAGCATAAATCCATTATTTTAATCATAATACAAATTCTAAGTCTCATATGCTTAACACAATTATTATAGCAAATCTACTTAAGGCCTCCTAGGAGGAGGGAAAAGGGCATGAGTGAGAATATTAGAGAATAAAATAGCTTATACAATTTTAAGTCTTCCAAGGAAAAGGACAGTGAGATGAATGACCCTTTTTAACTTCTGTACCAACTACATTATCATTTGCTGCAAACCCCCCATCACACAATGCTTAGGCTTACCAGAAAATATTCTTGAGCGGGCTCAGAATTGTTAAGTCATTAGTACTTGTAGTCTGCTTCATAATACTGAGAATAGTACTTCTTGAAATGTCTCAAAAAAGAGAAGTGTTACTATAAGCACGTAACAGCTATAGCAGTCATCAGTCATCAAAACTGGTCAATGGTTTTACCCACAAACCAACTTGCTGTTAGAATCCCACCCGTTTTCAGCTAAGAAAACAGTTCACATGAATTCAAAGCCCCTAAGCGAGCTATGAATACTCAGCACTATCCAGATGGGACCTATGTCTTTTATTATCCATCAAAGAAAGTACAAAAAGAACATTAAGGAGTTGTTTTGACCATGAACCTGATCAAGTCCATCCTTAACTAACTGCCTTTTTGATTCCTCTGGAGCAGAAATACCAATGTAATGTGAATATTTTAAAAGGAGGTTACCAAAAAATAAGGGCTGTAAAGAAGAGATGGTTATCAAGTTCTTCAAAAGCAACCACCGAAGTGAACAAACTGTTGTGGGTGCTTTTAATATGTAAGTACAAAGTCATGTATGTGCTCATCTCTGTCACCAGGAAATAAGAGATAAAAATCCCCCTGAAGATTACTGAATCAACACAGATAGGACTTTTATAGACTTTTCACATTTTTGCCATTCCCATCTGAAGATATGAATTTTCATTTGTTCAAATATAGCTTTTTATTTCCTATCATGTGGCAGGCACTGATCTATCTGGTGCTTAGAATAAATCAGTGAATCTGGGCATGGGCAACTTAGTAAAACCCTGTCTCAAAATTTAAAACAATATATCAATATAAAGGGATGAAGATGTACATACAGCTAAATGGTAGAGTGCCCCTGAGTTCAATCCCCAGTGCCACAAAAAAAGGAGGAGGAGGAAGAGGAGAAGGAGATGAGGGGGGTGGAGAGGAAGGAAGAGGAAGCAATGGGGACATCAATGAACAAAGCAAAGATCCCTGTCCTTATGGAGGTTACATTTTTAGGTGGAAGACAGAAAATATAAGCATAATAAGTAATGTCATTAGGACATTAGATGGGATAAATGTGACAGGAAAAGAAAATACTAAAGCAGGATAAGGAGTCAGGAGTGCTGGGTATGCAGAGGTAAGATAAGTCCAGTTTGAAACAGGTGGCAGAGCAGGCTTCACTGGGGAGGTGAGAACTGAGCCAACAGTGAATAAGGTGAGGGTGTGGAGAGATACTTTCAGTGGGGCGGGGAAGGGGAGCATCCCAGGTGGAGGGATCAAACATGTCTGTGTTGGAGGAACAGCAAGGACACTACTGTGGCTGGGGTAGAATGGGTGAAGATGGGGTTAGCAGGAGTTGAAGCCAAAGAGATAATGGAGAGCAGGTCATTGGGACTGTGTCGACCTTCATAAGGATTTGTATTTATCCTGAATGAAATGGGGCACCATTATGAGTTTTTGAGCAGAGAAGAAAATGTGATTAACATACATTTTTGAAGCATCACTTCCAATTCTTGAAACTAGAACACAGAGCAACAAGAGTAGAATCAGACCTGTTGGGAAGCTATTGTAATAATCTAAGAGGTGACGGTGCCTCAAAGTGGTAACAGTGGTCGTGGTGATGAGTTGTTGGGTTTAGGTTCTATTTTGAAGGCGGAGCCAACAAGATTTGGATATGAGAAAAGAGAAAAAGAGAAGTGAAGGAGGACCCTTAAGTTTTTGGGTTGAGTCACCTTCAATGAGGCTGTGCTGGATGTGGGTGGAGCCTGGACTTCCTGAATGACAGCACCTGTCTGGACTTCAGTGTGATAGATCAACTGGGCACAGGACCAAGGTCTGCAGTTCTGGAAAGAAGTCTGAGCAGGACAGATATATATGGTGACTTCTACATGATATTTAAGGCCCTGAAGCTGGGTGAGATCATCAGGAGAGAAAGAGCCCTGGGGCCCTTCATGATTATGAGGCCAGAGAGAAGAGGAGGTGCCAGTAAAGGAGTCTGAGAAGAAATGCCC
Organism: Marmota monax; assembly: GCF_021218885.2. Taxonomy (NCBI): domain Eukaryota; kingdom Metazoa; phylum Chordata; class Mammalia; order Rodentia; family Sciuridae; genus Marmota; species Marmota monax. The sequence goes on from NW_026692194.1 coordinate 4,644,535, forward strand.
AGGGAAGAGGAAGAAAATGAAGACAGGACATCCTGGAAGCCAAGTGAAGGAACTGTTTCTGAGAAAAGGGAGTTAGCAGCTGGGCCAGAGAGCTACTGACACTCACTAAAGATGTGGCCTGAGACTTTACCAATGTGTAGGTCTTACAAAAGTACAGGTCTTCAGTAGCTTTGCAAAGACAAGTTTCAATAGAGAAATCATGAGAGGAACACTTATTTGGAGAGAGGTTAAGAGTTGATAAGAAGAAAATTAAGGCAGAGAATATAGTTTGAATCCTTTAGAAGAATGTTGCTTTTAAAAAGATTAAAAAAAAAAAAAGAAAAGAAAAGAAAGAAAGAAAGAAACCAGAACTGCAGCTAGCCCCATTTTTTAAAATGTTTTCTTTGTTTATTAATGTGAAAAAATTAACAACCATCAAATGAATGCCTTATTGTTTCAAGCAGGCACACATGTCTAATAAATGTCTAGTAAATATTAAGTAATTACTATAAAATTAACTATTTACTATGGAATTACTTAACCAATTATGAATACTCTTTTCTGTACAAGGTCATTTCAGAGATTATAAAAGCATCTCCAGTATAAAGGATCCCTCATGCAAAAGCGGCCTTCTCAGATTAATAAATACTTGGGACTTCTTTCTCCCATTCTTCTCAAAATGTGATCATTTAGCTCAGCAGGAAAACGGTAGTGAAGCAGAGGCCTGGTGACCTCTGCCACTCACCCAGTACCAGGCATTTCTTGCACGCAGTATCTCACTTCCAATAATACAAGGGGGAAGTGAGCCAGTCTGTGTGTGGGTGTTACAGGTGTGAGGAAGATAAGGAGAAAGGAGGAATAGTGTATTAGATATCAAACCTAACTCCCATGACTCATTTTTTACTGTTATTCAGGTGTTTTGTTCTAATAACTTAAAACCCCAAAGATGCATGCGTGTTTGTTTTTAGGGTATTTTTTTTATTTTGGAGCTGTGGAGATAGCAAATTTTTTTTTTAATATTCTGTTCTTTCTCACATTCAAACTATGGCTAATCCACATCATGATATCTAAGTCACTGCTAATATTCTGAAGCTCATCTTTTAAAAAATCTGATTTAACTTAGTTTTTAAGGCATCCTTGAAAAGGAGATAATATTGAACATTGCATCCATACTTAGAGCTAAAGATCAATTCTAGTAGAAGAAATATGTTTTATCTTATAGCTTTTCACTAACACAGATCATTTTTCACCTAGCCATCTAATTTTGTAAGAATAAATGTTGAAATCATTTAAAATAAGACAGATGAATTTATCATTAATGCAATTTAAAAACTGCTAACAATGGCTAATTTTTAGAATTGTAATTATCTATAAGATTAAATACTGTGAGGAAAACTCATTGCTATGCTAGCAACATGATCCAGAGCAGTAGCTCTGGGGCCATCAATGACTGTGATACCTGGCAATAAAGGTGTGACCTCCCTCTCAGGGTTCATGTGGGTACTGGAGAGACAGGCATAGTATGAAGTCATGTCTAAGAGATGGTTGGTTCTCATGGGAAAGGCCCTGGAAAGACAGAACATTAGGCGGAGTCAGGGTCTCATTCTCCCACACTGCACCAGCTACTTTGGGGACAGCCAGGTCTCTGCAGCAGAAGAAGCAGTGCATGCAGTACCACACTTGCAGGCCCTGGTGACTCACCAATTGAAGAAGTTCCAGGACCAGCCAGCCCAGTGCACCTGCATCAACGAAGCCAATCAATGGATGGATACAGAGAGCTTGGATCTTTTGCCATGATCAAAAAAGATAAAAGGAAATAAGAATCTCATGACCCCAGGGATAGGAGCAGGAATCTATTTAAAAGAATGAAGGTTTATCAATAGATAAATTAAGAAAATGAAATTAAGAAATGAAAAAAATCAAGAATTTCCTCAAGTTCAAGTAATAGGTTAACTTGCCTATGAACACTTGGCTCCATCTTACATTTTGCGGATGGGGGGGGGCAATACTGGGGATTGAACTCAGAGGCACTCTGAGCCGCTTCCCCAGCCCTGTTTTGTATGTTATTTAGAGATAGGGTATAACTGAGTTGCTTAGAGCCTTGTTTTTGCTGAGGCTGGCTTGAACTCACGATCCTTCTGCCTCAGCCTCCCAAGTTGCTGTGATTATAGGTGTGCACCACCATGCCCAGGTCCATCTTGCATTTTAATCAACAGTAATAGAAACAGAAGAGAATGATGATATGTTTTGGGACAAGGGTATCCCAAGATTTTCCAACTGCCCAGATTTCATGCAATGAAGTGTGTTTTAGCAGTGGAGATCTCCATTGTCATACCAAGCCAGGGTTCTCTGAGGCACCCACTCTTTTAGGTGCATAGGGTAGCAACAGGCTAGCAAGATTCCCAATCTGCTGGTGGACTGGTGGAGTTCAATGAAGTTGTTGCCAACCTCCCGTACACCAGGAGTGCCACCATATACCTGGTGTGTCACCATCTATTTTCCATTGGCCATGAAGCAACAGCCATGAGGTCATTTCTAATTTGAAGAGGGGGCAAAAAACCACTTTGGGGGTATTTGGTTTGGTTTTAATATTCAAGAATTTATAATTTATTAATTTATCGAGCTGGAGAGGGTGGTCAGGATAAGAACTTCAAAAGGCTCCTACAGATGGCTTTTCATTTTTTAAAAAATTCTTTTAACTGTTAAGGGATCTTAATTTTATTTATTTATATGTGGTGCTGAGAATCAAACCCAGTGCCTCAGACATGCTAGGCAAGCACTGTACCACTGAGCCACAACCCCAGCCCCAGATGGCTCTTATTGCCACCAAGACATAGCTGTGCTTTTCTTGAGATTTTTGCACATCACATCTTTTGGTCTGGACCCTGCCACACTGGGTATGAGACTTCCATGATGACCCCATGCACTGTCTTCTCCTGCTGTTCTGCAGAATGGTGGGAAGGGCAGAGACATTTCTCCATTGCAGGGAAAGGGATTTTTTTTTTTTGAGATGGTATCTTGCTATGTTGCCCAGATAGGTCTCAGACTTCTGAGCTGAAGTGATCCTCCCACCTCAGTCTCCCAAGCAGTTGGGATTACAAGTACATGCCACCATAACCAGCTAACGGGGATTTTGATGATAATGTATACCAGTGTCTCTGGGAGTGACTTCACTCCCAGAGTCGTAAAGTACTGGATTTGGGAAAGCCTGTTTCCTCTTGAACAGAATGGGCTGAAAGCCTCATCCTGGCATTGCTTATTTAGCCCTCTGAATTTACAGAACCCCACTGAAAGATACCCTGGCAACCGTGAAGATAAGAAAATCACGTCCCTTAGTACATTGGAAGGTGTTTGGTAAAGCCCCCCTTTACCAATGCCACATTCCATCCAGCTAGGAGACTCTGGGCCATGTTGTGTTCTTTCTCCAACATATAGACATCATGCCGATTAGGCTTTTATTCTCTTTTATCACTTGATTACTTGAAATGATGACATGGCCTGTAAGACTGCTGCTTCAAGGCTATAATAAAAATTTCTCAGTAATTAAACAAGAAAGTTTAGGGGCCAGTGATGTAGCTCATTGGGAGGGTGATTGCCTAACATGCACAGGGCCCTGGGTTCCAACACCACTGCATCATTTGCTTACCTTTGTGGGTCAGAATCAAGTGAGTTAATGCAGGCAAATCATTTGGCAACTAATCAACTCTCAGCAGTTGGTGGCTATCAGAGTCCACTGTTTGGCTGAAGAGGACATGGTAAGGTCCCTCCCAGACAGAGAGAGTCCCAGGCAGTGAACAAGGGATGCCCGTGCAGCCACTGCAGCAACCATTCCTAGGAACTCCCAGGAGCTGCCCTTGCTCCCAGGGCTGCCTCCAACACCCTCACACATGCTGATGACTCCTGTGGTGAAACTGAAAATACTAACAGAACTTCTCAAAGGTCAACTGTGGCTAATGAGTTATCCCCTGAGAACCTCCTACCACAAGAATACACACACATGCACCCACACAAGCACAGACACCCATCTGGCTTAAGAGCCATCAAAGTCAAAGAGGTCAATTCTAGAACACAATTTCCCCAGGATGTAAACCGCTATAGTACAGGGTCTGCTTAATACCAGCACAGAAAATTTGACTGTCATTTAACCTCCCAGAACCTTGGTTTGCTTATCAGTCAAATGGGTCTTAATAAGGCCTACTTCTTCAGTTGGTTGCCAGGATCAAATGAAAGTGATGTGCAGAGCCCCTCCACCACGTATGATACCCAGGAAGCTCAAGTTGAGTGCATGATCATCAGGCAAAAGTAGTGATTACTTTAGAGTTCCTATCCATTCCAAATGAGGAGAGATACTCCAATAAAACAAACTTTTATGTGATTAATAATAACATTGCACAATCCAAATTCCTGTACAAAGTTTAGTATAATCAACCCAAAGTTTTCAGCAAGGTCCCTGAGCCTGACCTCAAATTCAGTATCACTATAGCCAAGAACTAAAGGAAAGAGGGGTGGGAATCACCACTGTATTAAACACATCCTCCCTTCCCTTTTTCCCAAAGGCTATTTGTCCCCTTCTCTTGATCAGTTCCCAGAGAGCAGAGACTCTTGGGAAACAGGAAGTAGCAACGTACCAGTGAGAAAATCCCCAGATGAAAATCAGCAATAAATCTCATCAGGCAACAGTTTGTTTAAAAGGGGGAAATTCCCCCACCAGACCTCAAAAACAGTCTCTCAAGAAAGCTTTAGAGAAGGTTAGTTTGGGAAATTCCCTCAGAGGCAACAGAACAGAAATGGAAAGCTGCTTCTGAAGGGAAATGCGAATGAGCAAGCCAATTAGTGACTGCCTGGGGAGCACTCTGTGTCAAGCCACCCTGCTGCCCCCCCTCCCCCATCTTCATCCTGATCCTGAGAGTCACCCAGAGGAGACCCAGTTGCCAGAGCCACTTGACACCCACTCTGCCCAGCCTCCCAACCCAGGAAATTAATACCTCAATTCCTAGACTTTTGACATGACTGCTGCTAAGCCAGATTCACTTCCGTTAGGACCTCCTGTGACCACGCTAACCCTACCCCTTCCCCCACCCCGTGATAGAAAAGCAAGCCACACTAGTCATGCTGTTTCCCTACAATCCTGCTTCGGCAAGCCTATCAGGTTTTACTGGGTTCTAATCTAAATGTGACCTTGGGGTCACATCTCTTAGCTGCTGCTAAGCTCCAAGAGTCAGGGAGGAATCCTTCCCACGGAGGGGGAAAAAAATCACATAAACGTTGTCCTGTCAAGGCCTTAGAATGGAATATCGGCTAGTGAGTTGAAGCAGAGAAAATGCATCAGCACTGTTGGGAAAAGAGCCCAGGGGGAAGTACTAGCTCTATGGATCCCTGATCTGCAGGTTCCAGGGATGCAAGGAAGGTGCAGGTCACTGCTGGGACCAGCTCCCAGGGAATCATTCCCACTCCCATACAACTTCACTGGGGTGTTTTGTTTTGTTTTGCTTTTTTAAGGTGTGACCTAAAATGATCATTGCAGGAAGGTGGCAAAATGAGATTTGAGCAAAAAAGAAAGGAAAATAGGCTCCTTGTGACAGCCTAAATGTTTAAAAATTGTATATTTATCCATCATAGCTATCAAATCTTAGAAAAGAGTAGTTTGTTTTTTAAAGAAAAAGTAGTCTGAGTCTAAGGTCCTATAAGAAATTATGCTCTGCTAGAGTGTGTGCTCTTTCCTGTGGTCAGATCCACCATTGTGTGATTCACAACTACAGATTCCACTTCCAAATACTTTTTACTCCTAGAAAATTCCCTAGCAAAACCACTTCTCTGATGTCTTCAGATGAGCATGATTCTTATTCACTCTGATTCCTGTGGTTTTATTAAGAGTCTTTTTCTAAAAATTGTAAACATTCTCAGGCACCTACTTTCCCTTAGGCTTGCAAACAAATAGCCACAAGACTCCTGTTTGGGTTTGCCTATTTTTTTTAGCAATTAGAATAGGTCTTAAATTCATTTTATATATGTGAATAATAATTACACTAGTTCCAGTTAAACTATTGTCGAAGGCTCCACACTTGAAAAGTCTAGATAGATGTCAAAATACCCTAAAAAGATATTATTTCCATTTCTAATCTGAGTACCTAGGAAGTAGTCAGTTCTCAATTCCTAACAAAAGCAAGGAATATTCCCAATTTCAGGGGGAATTTTTTTATCTTCTTTCAGCACTTTTGCAGTTATGATGGTGGAATCAATTAATGATAATGTACGTCAGCAAAAAAAAAAAAAAAAAAGCCTTCAATGCAGGCACAGATGAAATTGGTTCCAACATGGATCAAAGAATATTAAATAAGCTAACAAAAAAAAAAAAAAGAAAGAAAGCATGGAGAAACTTTGATAGAAGTAAGCTGTTTGTCTTTGCCCTGGAAAGTTTATAGTGTTTTAAACAATTGTAAACATGTCAGTATACGTGGATACCGTTTCCATAGCAGCATAGCAACAGTTAGTAGTTTCTCCAAACATCCAAAAGGAAACTAAAAATAGCTTGTCTTCAATATCAAAATATATATATTCAGGCAAAAAGTATACAAAATGATGTGTAATTAGAAGTTCTACAGACACTAGTCTTTCACTAGAGCATGTCACAGTTAGCTTTAAAAACCATTGAGTCCTGTACCTCAGGATATGGAGCAAGAAGTCCAAGAGTGAAAGGTACAGGCCACCTTGAATTCAAAGATCAGAGGCTCCTGACATCAGTGCCCCAGCTATTGCTTTGCTGTCCTACCTGACACTTCTCTTACCTGAAGTCCCACTGTGTCCTATTCTACCTTAGGTTCCTACCAAAATTGGAGTTGAGTGTATTTGCGTATTAAGATCTCCATTTTTTGCAGTATTCGCTCCTCTTCTTAAATTTTCTGGTCCATTTATTTCAACCTCTCTACAGAGATTGGGCAGTAGTTGCATTTTCTAAAATAATGTAAAATCAAATATCACCCTTTCCCAATGCACTAACTTAAACTGACACTGACAGAAATAGTGATTCCAAAATGAAGTCAGAGTGTCAGTACATGTTTTTGGACCTTCATTGTTTGTACTTTTTATTTATATCCAAGAATTGCAAGTATTTCAAAACATCATCCAGTAAGAATTATGATTACTGGGGTGTACATAATTTATCATCCAAACTGAGACACTTTTGAGAGCAAATGGGGGGGGGGTATTATTTATAATTACATTGGGAAGACAGGTGTGATCCAAGACTGTCCCCGGCAGGCCCAGATGAACAGTCACACATTACATATAAGTGTAAGTGACTTGAGGGCAGGGATGATTTTTATTTGTTAATGTATCTTTTGTTAATGTTTTTTTCTTGGACTCTGTGTTAGGTTTAAATAAGATCCCATGCAGCACCACAAGGTGCATCTTACTTCTTCATCATCTGATCTCTGCCTTAAAAGTAAAGAGGACATGGGGCTGGGCATGTGGCTCAGTGGTAGAGTGCTGTCTCGCATGGGTAAGTTCCTGGGTTTAATCCTCAGCACCACATAAAAAATAAATAAATAAAATAAAGGTATTATATCCATCTACAATTTTAAAAAATATATTTTTAAAAAAAGTAAAGAGCAAAAATGGAAAAGTAAAATACATCCATGAGTTATAAAAAAAAAAGATAATTCTTTCAGTTTCTGAAAGCACTAAAGAAGGGTTAAAGTATAAATTCTGATAAGAAACAATTTCATAATGTCTATGATGGTTACTATCCAGGTTTCATTTTCCTTTGCCAGGAATGTTGGCCCCTAGAGAGAAATGAAGAACAAGTATCGAATGAGTATATGCTGATAGGGAAGAATGCTATTTGTCTTGCCTGATGTGGTGTTAAGAAAAGCACCAGCCATTGGTGAACTCCCAAGAAATAGAGCATCTTCACTGTATGCCTGGATCGGCCGTAGCACAGGGAATGCCTTACACAAGTGGTTTCTCCACTGATGGCCTCCAGTTGTTGGTTTATTGACTGCGTCAAAAGATTGCTGTGGGAGGTTATCATTATGTTCAAGTGAAGCATTTATTATCCTTCCATGAAAAATGCTAGATATCCTCCTGCCTGTTGATGGAGAGACAGAGTTTGGGAGGTGATACTGCCTGTCTTCATAATCTCAGACCCTGTTAGCTTACTGTTTCTTTGGGTTTGCAGATGTTGGCTAACCTATAGGATGTTGCCTAACCTCTCTGGGCTCCGGTTTCTTCCCCTTTCACGGAAGGAAAATAGTAATTGTACCCCTTCTAAGTCATCTGTGAGGGTTAAAAGGAATTCATGTAAAATACCTAGAGCATGAACATAGGCTATTGTTATTATACAGCTCTGTGTTTATTTGGACATTTGTATAAAAATTTAAGTAAAGGTAAACATTATGTTTTTATGTTTCTAATTCAAATCAACTCAAATATGTATACCTAATGCCAGAAAGAATCTAAAGCCATTTATGGACTATATCCTAGTCTCATCTCCCTCCCCAGAATTCAATTGTTTATGACTCTAACAACAATAGGATTTTGCATTTTATTATCATAATTATTATTATTATTCATTAAATTCTATTAAACTCACATCTGTTTGTGTTGGGCCACAACTAATCATCCCATTTCAGGGAAAGATGAAGGCCTAGCCCAAGAGAATAATATCTCTTTTTTAATATCTAGTTTAGAAGTTGGGAAAGTTCCAGAGAAATGAGTTTCTCCACAGAATTATGTAAGATTTTATATTTAATGAATTTCTGGTGTCTAAGGGTGGGGGTGGGGGAAATCGGCTCTTGATAAATATCAAATCATGTTGTTATCTGCAGAGAGTGTGCCAGTTGGTTAAATAGAGCCAAATTCTGTTCAGTTTGGTAATTACTGAATTTGACATTCATAGAGGTTCTTTTATAATTCCGAGAATAAGAAATCCACAAACTCATTAAATTATGAAGTGTTTCAACCCTATTATCCTAATACAATTACCCCATGGACTACATTACTACAGGAAGTCTTTGGGACAGCTCCTGATGTTTAGAAAGACTGAATAACAGGGATTCAATTCATATGAATGCCACCACAGCATGGTTTTAAAAAATAAAATTGAACATTAATTCACCTAATCTAGACTTGTGGTTAAAGATTCTAAGGAAGGATATTATTACTCATGCCCAACACAGAGTCTTCTGTCCAATAAATCCACCCTGGCATTCAAAGTCAAGAAGGGCAAAAAACACAAGATCCAAACTTATTTAAGAATATTGATGGACTGGGGAGTATAGCTCAGGAACAGAGCATTCAATTAACATATGCAAAGCCCTGAGTTCAATCCCCAGCACCACAAAATAATAATAACAACAACAATAATAATAATGGGGCTTGAAGAAAAATCTAGGTGTTGTTTAGGCTTTTAGAGTTTATTCAATGTATTGAGTAATAAAAGTTTTATTAGAAACTCATATCTTGTGGGAAATAATTAGATTTTTCTTGTTGTGGCTAAACAACAAATGGTAATACTGAAAGTTAAATCAACTATTGATATTAAAATAGACAGATGTGTAGCCAAGTCTCCTGTTCCCCATTATTAGTATTACTCAAAGGAAACAGTTGTGAACAAAAGAACCAACGGATGAATGAGTAAATGAGTAGTTTGTTTGTTGTTTGTTTTTAATTCTAAGTTACTTGAGTTAAATCCAGGAGTAAATGGCAGACCAGATGAACCCATGCTGCCAAGGGTGTAAAGATATCTCAGAAACATAAGGGTCCTCATCAATATTTAGTTTCTCTCCCTACTGACTGTTTCATTGCTTCCATGGCCTCCAGTTCTTCCACTTCCTTCACCTTTAAATTAAACTCTCATTTGGTCTTCTGGAAAAATAGAAATGTTGGTCCAGGAATGATAGGAATGCAGATGTTAGAATACTTTCAACAAATCTGAAGTTTGCAATTCCAGTGACTCTGGAGGCTGAAGCAGGAGGATTGCAAGTTTGAGGCCAGCCTGGGCAACTTAGTGACACCCTGTCCCAAAATTAAAGATGAAAAGGTCTGGGGATGTAGTTTAATAGGTAGAGCACCCCTGGGTTCAATCCAGAGTACTGCCACTCAGTGAATATTTATCGAACAAGTGAATCAAACAAAAGAAAGAAAGAAAGAAACACAGAGAGGGAGAGAGAGAGAGAAAGAGAAAGAGATTTTGAGTAATAATATCTTGCTTTGTCAGCACCAAAATTTGGTATTTTAAAAAAATAAATCTTTTGCTACTCTATTTTAAAACATTTGAATACATTTTTTTGGAACTAACTAGATGGATTTTACGCTTTGTTCACTACCTTTCAAGTGAAAGGAAGAGACAAAAATATTGCATAATTATCTTTATATCTGTTTCATTCACTGGAGTCTACAATACTAATAAGCATTGCACAGACCAATTCTTGGCCTCATCCATCATACATATTTCTACATACTGCTGCCAGCATTACAGCTCACACCATGCAATAACCTAATTGTCACACATTTAATTTAATCTCTTACTAAAGCAAAGAGGAAATAAAGCTTGGTTTTAGAATAATGTAAATTTAAATTGATCACCAAATATTTGGGGTTTGGAATTGATGATGTACTTCAGGACTACTGATGGTGACCAGCCTTATGTGATGTGATCCCACATGCAGTGAAGATCTGAGCCATGTCCTTGTCATCACCCGCTTTTCCTGTTTAGAATCCATCCATTAATATTGCCAGGAGGCTGCTGAGTGAAGCACAGTAGTCTCACCTTATCCTACAGGCAAATGTTCCAAGATGCCCCCAGTGGATGCCTAGAACTGTGGATGCTACCAAACCTCATATACAAGCATTGATGCCTCAACAGTCCATCTGATAACCAAGATGGCTACTACATGACTGATGAGTGAGTAGATCTTACAGCATGGAGACACTGGCAATGGGAGGACTCATGTTCAAGGTGGGACAGAGTGGGACAGTTTGAGATTTCATCACACTATTTAGAATGACAAGCAATTTAAAACATATGAAGTATTTATTTCTAGAATTTTCTATTTAATATTTTGGAACTGGTTGACTGGTGGTCCAAAACTTAAGAAAACAAAACTACAAATAAGGCGGAACTACTATAATAGCAAAAGAAACTAACAGTAAGGTAACAATGGAAGTTATGTGCCAAATGGAATGTGTTGAATGAATGATGAATATCATCCAGGTGAAACCACTTATTCTAAAATATAATGGAAATTTTTTCAGAATCTTGTGATCTTGGGGGTGTTGCTTAATTTTGCTATGTTCTGATTTTTTAAATATTTTTTTTAGTTACAGATGGACACAATACCTTTATTTTTATTTATTTATTTTTAGATGGTACTGAGGATCTAATCCACTGCCTCACATATGCTAGGCAAGTGCTCTAACACTGAGCCACAACCCCAGCCCTATGTTTTGTTTTAATATAGATACTACTGACTCAAATAACCAGGCTTCCATTACTCAGAAAATTTCCACATCCTTATCTAAGTATATCTTCTACCCCATCTATCAAGTTACAATGACCAAGTAAATAATTTTATTTCTTGATAACTCAGAAGGAAAACCGTAGTAATGATTTTCATAGGTTGCTTATTAATTTTCCATTTCTAATTTGGGGGCACACGACCACTTACATGGTTGTGTTTCTCTCCAAACCCCTGCATGCACACATGCGATCATTTAATTACTTAACTATCCAAGTGAAAAGAACAATTGGCCCCTTATAAGCTTAGATTTGTGAGTAGGAAGAGGGACCTCACCAAAACTAGAGATGCAAATCTATAGACTATAGTTGAAAATTGACCTCAATGATCACAAATGGCAAGTTAGAAGTAGTTGCTTCCACAGTAATTGACAATCTCTTTATCACCAAACCCCCAATTCAATTCTTCCATTCGCATCTGTCTTCTGATGGAGGCCCTCGGGTTGGCCATGGCTCTGGGCTCCCAGAAAACTTTGTTTTTACCTCTTGAGATAAAAATTTTAGTATAATTACATTCTGACTTAGTAATTAGTACACTATGAAGCTTCTCTCCTGGATAATAAACTCCTTGAAACCCCTTTTTCTATTTTTCCACAATATTTGTCTGGCACACAATCAATGATTAAAAAAAATTTTTTTATTTGAATTTAGGTCAAGTTACAGATGAATCTGCGTCCCTGACCTGCAACTGAGGTCATATGCAGACACTGCTTTCAGGAAGTAAGCTGAAGGATGCCCATGTTGTATTTGTTAGGTCAGTACGTGCTAAATCCCGTCTTGTATACCCACTGTATCTGTCTTCCTTTTCACCAGAGATACTGATGTCATTCAGTCTTTCTTCTAGAGCTTCATAGTCTAGAAGAGGAACTCGAGAAGGAAAGGGAAATCTTGGCCTGCCCTCACCCTTAGCTTCCTTTTTTTTCCTTTCATAGTTTTCATGTTGGTCATGTGACAGCCACAGGAAATGTTTTGGGATTCTCACTTTGAGGCTCCTGAAAATGTAAGGAAGCTCTTCTAACCATCTGGACTTCCTTTGTGTCTTTTTTAATCCCACTCACATTCAAAAGTCAACAAGTTCATCCTGCTCCTTTCAGTTCTTTAGAAATTGGAGTCTAAACCCAGACCCACCTTTCAGATGTTTGTATTGCGAGACTTGACACATCTCGGTAATATCCGTGAAGAAAGAAAAATCTTAGCATTACAATAAAGAAAGAGGAAGGAATCAAAAGAAGTACAATGATGTGGTGGAAAGAACCATCTAGGCAGGAACCAGAAGGCCTGAGGTTTCAGCTCTGCCTCTTTGTTTCATCTGGCTGACCCTGGACAACTTAGGTCATTCCTCTGATCTCACCACTTAGTGTAGAAGGTTCCATTAGGGTACCTTTATTCTTTCCCAGAAGTAGGAGTCACTAATATGGCAAGTGATGGGCATTCTCATGGAGCCACTGTCTCCAGGTTGCCACAGAGTTGCCATCTATCTTCTCGGGTCTTGGTTGCCAACCTGTCACCTAGCTAGATGTAAAATCTGATCCAGTGAATTAAGTAATATTTCTTCCATTTTCTATTTAACAAAGGCACCAAAACACAGACCTATACTAATAAAACAGAGTTTCTTTCTTTCTTTTCTATCTTTTTTTTTATGTGACTAATAGAACAATACCTTCCCAGCACCAATACCTGTCCTTATCTCTCTAGGTGTTCACTCTGGGCAGGAGGATACCAAGGTCTAAGTTTCCTCTCTTATACTTTAGAGCTCAGTAAAGGAAATAATGGCCCCCAAATAAAGAAAAACTTTAATTTCTGAGCTCTGGTTGGGATGGAGTTTTCTGTTGTTTGACAAGATGTTCTAATGGTCTCTCACAGTAGGAGCTAAGACATTATCTGGTAATAGGAGAAAGGAACCGAAAATGTTCTGCATTAAAAATGGAAAAGTCTCTCTCTCTCTTGTGGGCACAGGAATTTGGGCAGATATGTTGTACTTAGAAAAAAAGAAGATTTCTTTCCCTTAATTTAGACTATTCTGCCTCCAAGAATTGTTGCTTTTGCTTTTGAGTGGGCTTACACATGTGTGTCTATATTGTGTGTGTGTGATGGGGAGGAGGAGGGAGATGAAGGCAAGATGTTCTCCCAGAGTCTGCAGGGACAGTTGGAAACTTCTGCACAGCTTAGCAGTGAAGAAATCTTGGAGCGGACATTTTCTGGAATGTTGTTATTGATTGTCCTCCTAAAGTCCCCATAGGACTGTTCCTGAGTGAATAACTTAAACTTTGGGAGATGCTGCAGTCATTAGACCCTGAGGTCAGACTAAAGGAAGCATCTGGTCAGTCTTAAAAGTATTTCCCCTTTTTGGTGAAGAATTTTGTCCCTGAGGCCAATTGGTAAGAAACTAAGAAGGAAAACAGAGAGTTCTAGATCTTTTAGGTGGCTTGATTGTTCCTCTTTCCTTCTCCCGCCTTTCAGAACTGAGGGAGAAAGAATAGAAGGGGTTGTCTAAAAGGAGGAATGACAGGAAAGAGCAGGATATAAGCACTAAGATGTTGCAGAATAGGCCCCTTGATGAGAACAGGGAAGATTTCCAAACCCTGGAGCAAGATTAGAACAGAAGGGTGCCTGCAGAGACAAGCTATGAACAATATAAATTATGTCTTTGCCTTTGGACACATATTTTTCAGTTAGGGCAAAAATCAGTTCTAGGTGGAAAAAAACAAGCTTAGATAGTATAATGATTTGCAACCCTCCAAAAAGGCTACAGGAAATAAACAAATACTCAGTATATTTGTAGTGTTTAAATTTTACAGAAAGGGGTGAATTTGAGGTGGGGTTCAATTAGGAGGGAAAATGTCTAGAGAATCTTCTTAGGGGAGGTAATGATGAAAAAAGGTTGAAGGATGTCATACTAGAATAATCAGATCTAACTTCAGTTTCACATTATTCGGTCCTGATTGTACTCCTCTCTTAGTATCACTATCCTTTCATTAAAAAAATAGATAGATAGATAGATAGATAGATAGATAGATAGATAGATAGATAGATAGATAGAAAGAAAGAACAAGGTTTCTATTAGAACAAGTGTGGGGAAGTTAGACCTCCATATTAGCTCCCAGCTGGGGCCACCCAGAGAAATCAGCAAGAGCCCCAGTGGGGACAAGCAGGGATGGAAGCAATAGTCCAAGGCAGAGGTGAGGGCCAGGGGAGGAACCACATTCAAGAAGGAAACAGAAACTGTCAGGAGGTCAGTTTCCTTTGTCGGTCTCAAACTGTGGTCTCCTAACAAAACCAGCGAAATTAACATCACCTATTAGAAATATAAAATCTCAGGTCCCAGCCCTGGCCTGCTGGCTCAGGAACTCTGAGGGTAGGGCCTGGCCATCTGGTTTACAGTACTCCCTCAAGTTGAGACTCTCTGGGATGGAGGCAGATGACCTAAGGAGGTAGGGAGCTGATTTGGGGGGGATAGAAGGAAAGTGGAAGTTCAGTTGACAAACATTTTTCACTCTCTGGTTTTTAATCATCATTTTAATAGATCTCAGTAATATGAACATTCCTCATTTTTCCCAGGAAGAGAAACAACTTTGCAGTCAAATGCACTGAGCATAAAGTGAAGGGAAGCCTGCAATAAGTTGGCTAATTAAGGCCCAGAAGTCATTAAGGTAGGCAAGTCAAGGACGGTCAACCTCAAGCTTGTCTTGGCTGGTTCTGCTATCTTCACTGATCTGCTAAGCCACACAATCAGCGATCCCTTTATTTTGTGCTAGGTAGTCATGGTAGAAATGGTCATAAGATATTTCTAATCTATACCTGAAAGATTAAGTTATTTACTCAAGTCCCTACACAGGGAAACTAAGTTACTTGTTTTGGATCACACTATTGCTGAAGGTCAAGATCCAAACTCCAAAGTTCTGACTATAAACGTTCAAATGATCAAGTTCAACATTTTTCTTTTTAAATTCCTTCTTATGAACTGTGGCATTTTGACTTAGAACTTTTGTTGTTGTTGTTGTTTAGTTTATGAAGCACTCACAATTGTTTGTGCAGAAAACATACATTTCTCAAATAAGAAGAAAACTTAGGTTGAATGTAAACTTCCTGGTAACAGCCCACTTTGGTTTGTGCCTTCTTCTTCTCCTAAGGCCACTGCTGAGTGTGTGAACTTGCCAACCCTAGATTCAGACCTAGGTTCCCCACAATGCTTTTCTGATTTGATTTGCCAGAGACCTATTAAAATAGAATAATAGTTATCATAGTTATGGAAGAATCACTATATAACAACAACTCTCCAAAAACTTGGTGGTGGTTGTTACATTATGAAGCTAGAATCCAGTGAAAATTATACTGAGAATGGTTTTCCTGACCCAATCTACAGCCAAGTCTCTAGAAAAACTTATTTGCTGCTGTGATTTATGTTCTGGATCTAATAATTATGCTTTCACATTACTGCTAGATCACTTCTAAAATGAGCTTGCATTAAATATTTTGACTACCCCTGTTAAGGAGGTAACCAACATTAACTTAGAAGATTGTTGAGTTCTCTCCACCCCCAGAATATCAATAATCAAAAACATTATTTTAAAAAAATAATACATTACATTTTCAATAACTTCCTCACTGACTTTCTTAAAAGCCTGTGCTGGTCTTGATGACATGTCAAGTTTCAGGTCCTGTGAGATTTTGACCATGTGGTTATTGAGAAATTCATAGCATCTTTCTGCTGGTGGGATTTTTTAACCAGAACCCTTTGTAGATTTCTGCAGAGATCTATCACAAGCCAACACTCTCTGTCCCAACTCCCCCCCCCCCCCCATTACAGGCTGGCTTGAGATTTAAAGAGAAGGCATTGCTGCAAATAAAGGAACTGCTCTTGAGATATGTACAACCTAGTCTTTTTTTCAACCCAGTGTTTTGTGAAGCTCTTTAATTGCTTTTTTTGAACAGGTGAGGGAGTGAGACACTGAGTGTCCCATTATATTATTGAGTGAGTGTAGATGTAAGAAAAGGGTTTTTAAAAAATTCTTTTTGTTCTTTGTAATACTAAATTAGCCAAATAATTCACACTTAGTGGCAGGTGGGATCCTTCTTAAAGACATTTCTGAAGGATCGCCAAGCTTTCCCTGTACAGGTGTGCATTTTATCCAAACTATGCAGTGATACTCAGCAGAGCCACTGTGTTCTAAAATAGTCCTTTCTTGGTACAAGCTGTAGATAAACTAATCAAACCTGTTACGTTTTGGATCTGGAATGTTCTCTCCACAAATTCAACTTGAGTCCCTATTCAGCAATGTCCCAAGGTGGGGATTTGGGGAAATGAAAATATTGTAATCTTATTATTTTTACATGATTGCCTTTCTTTTCTAATTTTAATTTTCTAACCTAATCAGTGGATTAATCCATTTGTTGAATTCACAATTTAAATGGACTACTGGGAGGAGGTGGAAACTGTAGGCAGGAGGGGCACGGTTGGAGGAAGTAGGTCACTGGGGATGTACCCTTGCCGACTGTACCCTGTCCCTGGCCCCTTCTTCTTTCTGTCTGCTCCTTTGCTGCCTTGAGCTGAGCAGTTTTCTTCTACCATGATGTTCTGCCTCACCTTAGGCCCAGAGCAATGGAGCCAACTAACTGTGGACTAAAACCTCAGAAACTGTGAACCAAAATAAATCTTTCCTCCTCTAAGTTGTCTTTGTCAGATATGTTGGTCACGATGATGAAAAGCTGACTAATACCAAACCATATTGTGAAATAAGGCCTGAGCCATGGATTTAATAAGAGCTAATGTTTATTGAGCATTTACTTTTTGCCAAGCACACACCTACATGTTTTACATGTATTCATTTGGACTTCATAACTACTTGACAGCATAGGTACTCTCAGTATCCAATTCTCATTATCCTTAATTTACAAATGAGGAAAGTGAGGCCCAGGAAAGTTAAATAAATTACCCAAGGTCATCTGCTGGTGAGTAGTTAATCATAAATCCAACACATGACTTGGAAAGTTCTCCTCCTCCCTCACTCTTCTATCTCACTGTGTCTCATTTACCCTGATCCTGTGCATTTTACACTGTGGGGTTGGTCAGACTGGGGTGCTGGTTGCCCTCAAGCTCCTTTGTTTCACTGAGCTGTCTTTTGGATAGCCACATCTCTGCCTCTGGCTGGAGTCACACAAAAAGCCTGAACATCTGATACTCATTGGTCATACCTCGTCCCATTGGGGTCTAATTTCACGCTGTGCTTAGTGATGCATGCAAAAGCATTATCTCCTGCTCTAACTGGTAGCCCCAAGGGTACTCTCAGACCATGGCCAAACTTGGGGTAACTGAGGCACTCTAACACAGCAGAGGCAACTTAATTCTTCAGCTGCTTACATTAAAGATGAGACAAAGGATGGACATTTTTTGGACTCGCGTTTCAACCCAATGGCTCCTCTACCACACTGTCCCTCCTTAAGTGTTCTCTCCTTGAGGATCTCCTCATGGTAAAGCATTGCCCACCCCACACCAAGGCCAAAGCAGACTAACAGAGCACCATCAGAATACCAAACAACATTAGTATTAGAGGCAGGGGGCCACTGCTCCTTCCTCTTTCCCATTATCTGACATGATCAGAAGTCCAGGTACAGGATACCTGACCTACATGTCCAGCCTTAGGGACCCTGCACTATTAATTATCATTAGCTTTCAAAATCTGCACAATTTTTTTAAAAAAAAGAGCTTTCCCATGAATAGCAAACACACTGTCCTTCTCCCCACCCTACCAAATGCTGTGTTAAGAGCAACTGGAGGCAACAATTGTTCTGTTCAACATTTGTCCAGTTGAGACCATCTCAGGGTCTCCTTTATCTCTGCCAGAGTCCAGATCCATGGGGGGAGGGAGGGTTCAGTATGTAACAATCCTGGAGGCATATACTACTTACCATATATGACTTGGATAATAATAAACAAGGTTATTATCCAAAAAATTTTTGAAAAGCGTTTGACATAATATCCATGAGTTTTGGAGTTTGTTTACGGAAAGCTTTAATTGTAATCATTAACACAAAGCTAGGCTCCTGTTATGTCTAAACAGTGGCATTGCTTTTGCACAATTTCCCTCTCATTCCACAATCAACGCAGATTTGTGGTGCCTGCCCCGAGTCAGTAGAGGTGGGAGCCACAGATGAAGACTCCTGTCCTCATGGGACTTCACAATGGCATGTTCTGGGAGATTCTTGGACATCAACTATTTATTTTCAAAAAATTCAGTGGGAATTATTTTAAGTTAAGAAATACCCATGACAGCTGGTTCGGGGGCAAATTTTCTAAACATGCTGTAACAAAAGTGGCAATTTTAGCTAAATCACACCCTGTTCTTCAGACATTTGACTCAAATTTTTCTTTACTACAGTCAATCTGTATCCGGAATGTAGAAGCTTATAGGAATGAGCCAGGCCTGCCCAATCTTAAAAGACAGATTTCCGTGCTAGATTGCATTCTCTACAAGAACAATCTAAATATTTGTATTCAAAGAGAACAGAAAGAACACCTTCAATAACAGCCAACCTGAATATTTTAGTGAAAGTGTTCTAGGCTTTCTAACTGAGTGAACTAATTGAACTAATAATGTATTTCTGAAATGCCAGAACTCCTAATAAGCATCAGGAGAAAAGAAGAAAATATACAATCTCTTAAGGGTAAGCTAGATTATTTTCCTAAGACTTAATTAAGAACTGGACACTGTTTCAGTTTCTGAGGGACTTAATATATTGGGTATTTCATACCTCATCCTTCATGATTTAACATACACCTCTTCCATGTTCATTATGTGCCAGGCATTGCCCTAAACACTTTATTGATATTAACTTTTCATTTAAAACCTTATTCAGAAAACTTTATGAATTTTATAAATTTTATGCAATATTGAGGATATTTCTATAGGTGCCTTATGTAAGGTATACCTTTATGAATATTTCCCTGTACATCACTAAATTAGTGCTTCAAAAAGTCTCTGTACATTCTGCATCCATTAAATAAAAACATTAATTTTCTATTGATCACAGTCTTCTTTGGCTTAAAATAAAAATGCATATGGTCTTCAAATGTTCATCCTTGTATTATAATACTCTCCTACTCTGAAAGACTCACAGTTACTCAAAGTTCTCAGTTTCTGTTACATGTGCTCATGATAGCAATACATGATTGAAAGAAAAGACATTTGCCTTAGAGTTTTAAGAGTAATAAGAGTAAAATTAATCTGCTTTTCTATGCTGTTTCACAGAAGTTATAATAAAATTGGGAAGCACTGTAGTGACAAAGAATACCTTTTTAGAGTTACAAAGTCCCATGATCAAATCTTCAAGTCTCAGCTCCACCTCGTACTAGCTGTGTGGTCTTGAGTAAATTACTTAATCTGTTAGATCTTAACTTCCTCATCAGGAAAACAAAAAATACCTGTGAACCTGGTCTTCAAAATTACTGCCAGGATTAATTAAAATAATATTTGTGCTAAATATTGAATATGGTTCATCCCCACCAAAACTCATGTTGAGGCTTAGTCCTCAATGTAACCGTGTTGAGAGGTTGTGGGCCTTTAGGGTCATGATGAATCTGCTCTTATAAATAAGTTAATACTTTTCTCATGGAAATTGCTTTGCCACTGCAGGTGTTCAGCCCCCTTTCTCTCTCTTCCACACATACCTACTTGTCCTTCTGCTTTTTTCCACCATGTTATGATGCAGCCTAGGGCCCTTACCAGAAGCCAAATAGATGCCAGCACCCTGCACTTGGACCTCCAGAACTGTGAGCCAAATTACAAATAAGCAATTACCCTCTCATTCCACAGTCAACCCAGATTTATCTCTTTTCTTTATAAGTTATTCAGTCTTGGGCATCCAGTGCCAGCATTTAACAAGTTCTCAATAAGTGGTTGGTAGTTTTATTACCAATGCACAGCAGTACCAATTACATGGCAGGCAGTGCTGGGAGATCTGATGTATGCTAGCTCATTTAATCCTTTACAATCGTGGGAAGCAAGGAAAAGTCCTTCACATTCGTATAGATTAGGAAAGGGTCAGAGAGGCTAAATAACTTGTTCAATGTCATATAAGCAAACAAGTGGCAAAGAAGGGATTTGCAGCCAGGTTTACTTGATTCTGAAGTTCATTTCCACGTTGAAGCTTATTCTTTCCAAATTTCTTTATTATTTCATGCAAAATGTGGATTACTATTTCAAGTTTGTATTACTTTAGGGATAGCTACACGAATCCATTTGTTTTGCCTTGCATCGCCATGAATAACAAATACATCTTCCACCACATTTACCTCCTCTATCATTCAATTCAAGATAAATATATTTTGCCTAAAGCTTTTCTTGGCTTTTGGAAGAAACTCAAGGTCTGTACTTAAGATCTATAAACAGAAGACAGATCAAATCACAGAGTCAAGAGTTGTGTGCTTCTTTGATTCCCAGTGCTGGGTGTGGATCTATCTTGATCTAAATTTGGATGTTAGTCATTATAACCCATCTTCATGCATTCCTTTTTTCATACAACAAATATTTATTGAATCCTGGGTGCATTATTCATGGATCCTACTTTTTTGGAGCTTTCAATAAGAAATAAAATATATAAAGAGGCCAAGAAATGTTAAGTTCTAGAAGAAAAGTAGTGGGAACATACTAGGGAGTCTCAAAGACAGCTCTCACTGGAGAGAGAAGAATCAAAGGAGGCCTAAGGGGAAAACTGGCCTCTTCTATTAATTGCTCCATCCAAGTGCAAACTATTTATTAATTTGCTTCAGAGTAATACAGAAAGGGGCAAATAGATGGGGGTATAAATGAAAGGAGACTAGCCAAAATTTGAGGGATGGAAGTGCCTCAAGCTTTGTTTACACTGAAATGTGTCTACAGGATCCATTTACATGTCTTAGAATATGCTTGAAATTTTACATTATAAAAAGTTAAAATATTGAACAAGATAATTTACTTATAGAGTAAACTGCATGCAAAAGGCTTTGGAGTGCATAATATAATGGTGTGGGCCTTGAAGACTAATGAGGCAGAAAGGATATTAGTGACTACCAAAAATGTGAACTGAATTCTCCTTCCTGTCTCCCCCTCCACAGACATAAATCTATCCAACAGGAATTGTTTAATGTAAAACTTCTGGTTAGAAAAGGTAACACTAGGGGGCTGGGATTGTGGCTCAGTGGTAGAGCAATCACCTTGCACGTGTGAGACATGGGTTTGATCCGTAGCACCACATAAAAATAAATAAGTGAAATAAAGGTATTGTGTCCAACTACAACTAAAAAATAAATATTAAATGTTAGAGTCTGTAAACAAGTCAAAATAACACCTGACATTTAGCCAGGGGAATGTTAGAGTTCGTAAACAAGTCTGGATGGTGCCTGGCAAAATGCCAGAGGGAGTGGTTTGAGAAGTAACAAAAGCGAGCCATTAAGTGTAGAGATTCCTTATTGGTTGACTGATGTATCTAGTTTATGCTAATTAGATAAGCTCTGTGGAATGTATAAATACTGCTCCTGTCCTGCAATAAACGGCTCCTACTCCTGCTGTATCAAGTACACAAGTTCTTCGTCACCCCCCCCCCCCCCCCCCCCCCCCCGGCTAGTTTGCTGCAGCCGGACTGCGGCAATTAAAAAAAAGTATAGGTAACACTAGGGTAATAACAACCCAGGGATTCCCCTAGTAGTGTGGCCTACCACCAGGGAAGGACTGAGCATATATCCTGATAAAAACAATCTATTTAAGTTTCAAAGAAATTCAAACTCAGTATAATCAATAAAGTTCGGAGGCTCTGGGGTAACTGCACACTTCACTCACAGAGACGTAACACGCAGGCCCAGGGAAAGACATCGTACCAATATTTGTGGATAAGACAAAAGCCTTCAAAGCTGTATTGACCCAAGAGTTATCAGTGGCTCTGTATTGCACGTGTGCTCAGTATGTTGCATAGGTATGGTATGTAGTGATTCTTGCTAATTAAACGCAATGTAGTCTTGATATAGACATTCATATCATTTAATTCAGAAGCTATCAGGCATTATAAGGAAAAGAGAGAAAAGCGGGGAGAATAGAGTTCAGGCACCTGGCAGTATTCCAAAAAACTAGGCAGATTCTTGAAATATTGCACTGGAGGAGGTGGTGCATATACTTTGCACTCTTCTAAGGGTGAGAAAGTATATCTCTTAGAAATTCTTGAATGTTTTACTAGAATCGGGAGGAAGTGGCAACCCAACTCTAAACCCAAATAAAAGCTACAGCAGACAAAATTAGAGAGTGTCACATGTTACTTTAATTCTGTGCTGCCATACTTTAGTGGCTTCTCATTTGAGAGTGCATAATTATTTTCAAATTATCATATATCATTTCACAGTTAAATTTGATTATGAACTAGAACATCTAGGGAAATTGGAATTCTACATGCAAACTAGATTCCAATTCCTATTTATTATCCTTTTGGATAGTATTGTTTCCTGAGCCCTCAGATCAACTATTTGCCAGATAACCATGGCACTGGGAAATCTTTAACTGGAAGAGATAGGTGCTGTTTTATATGGTGTGTTTGCAAGAGACATCATTTGTTTATATCTGAAACCTAGCTTGAATTCAGTAGGGATATACTTTTCCAAGAACATCTCAAAATATTTCTTTAAGAAAATGTAATTCACTTGACCTCTTATCTCTTAATTACACCCAAATGCATGTGTGTGCATGTTCACATGTGCATGTATGCTTTCTATACCTTATTTCAATAACAGAGAAAGATGCTCCTAAGGGGGCCTCTGCCTTAATACACTATGAGTCAAAATGACTTGGAAACTCCCTGGATATATTATGATCAACAGTTCTACTTCCAGTTTTGACAGTCTTAGTGCTGCTCTTAAGCCACCAGGCTCCTGTTATTCTTCTTCTTCCTTCCAAAGAGAAACAGTGATTTTGTTTATATATGCAGTCAGTATGATAATTATCTACATTTGTTTCTACCAGCTCTGTTTGATCTCTGTAGTGACAACTGATAAAATCCATCTCTTTCATAAAGCCAAGTATCTTTCAGATCCTAGGTCACAGGTCATTTCCTTGGGGGGAAACCAAAGGACTTTAAAGAGGTTATAAAGCCTGTTTTCTTCACAGAAATCAGCCACTGAGGATAATCTCACAGTCCTCAATTCTAATTCCCACCAGCTGTGTGATTATTTGATTGGTATCTATGTATTCCATAAGACTGTAAGTTCCATGAAAGTAGGACCTTGGTCAATGTTGCTCATTATTATTTTCTCAGTGCCTGAAACAAAGTAATCAGTAAATATTTGTAAAAATAATAAATGGATACATAGGTGTTCGTGTGTCTGTGAAGAGATAACTGAATTAAAGAAATTTCTCAAAGAAGCTTTATCAGTAACACTCTAGAACTGCACTGTTTAATACAGTAGCCATTAGACATGTGTGGCTATATAGAACAACCTTAAATTAATTAAAACTAATAAAACTAAAAATCCAGCTCCTTGGTTGTACTAGTCACATTTAAAATGCTCAATAGTCACCCACAGCAAGTGACTAGCATACTTGACAGTGCAGATTAGAGAGCCTTGCCATTACTGTGGAAAATTCTATTGGATAGCACAGCTCCAGTGATTTTGAAATTCCAGCATAAGGGTAGTATTATTTTTCCAGGATTCATCAGATCATTATTACTACTGCCATTGTTAATATAAACTATGTGACTTAAATCCCTTTCTTATAAAACTATTCTTCACTAAATGCTTGAGCTTAATCTAAGTATTTTACCTCTTTTTCTCCCAAAGTGTATGTAAGTGAATCATTTGGTTACTTTGGTTTGCAGGGGTCCAAGGGCCTATAGTTCTATATACTTTCCTGATCACTCAAAAGAATCCTTGAAATCAGGGAAATACACTCTTTTAAAAGTGCATTTATTACACAGACCAGGCCTCTCTGCAGTGTTTTGAATAAAACACTGGGAAAAAACATAATGTGTTATAGAAGTCATCATGAGCGTCCAAGGAATTGGAATCTGTATTCACTTACTTAATTATGTTAAATGCATGATTGCACACATTTTGAAGTTGTAATTATGCATTAGACTGGTCTAGTCTTCCAAATGAATAATATCAAATATGTTTAGTGAGATCCTTTTATTTCAACAGTTAAGGGTTTTTTTTTAAAAAAAAAAAAAGTCTAAGATTCAAGTTACAGTTATTTTATTCTATAAATTATGAACATTTTGTTTTTGAGAGTGGAGATTAGAAAGTTTCCAGAGGTTAGAAGAACACAATTAAAATGAATTTAAAGTAATAATTTGATATAAATAACAAACAAGCCAAAGCCTCCTCAGTGATATATTTGTTATGAAAAGGAGAAGAGAATAGTGAAGATGATATAAGGAGTGGGGCAGAACGCCCAGATTCAAGTGAACAAAACAGGAAACAGCACACCAGGAGAAATTTCCAACTGCAAATCGCTACTAGAATCCTCTTAGAGGGAGAAAAGTTCCATGTCTCCTTTAAACAAGCTAGACTCTATAATCCCACTTATCTCCATATCTCTTAGAAAAAGACAGATTCTGTTCAGTAAATTTATGATTACCTCTCCTGAACCCATAATTTAAATTATACGTCACAATTTTTTGTCAATCTTTTATCATAAAATACCAAATCTAACTTCTGAATAAGTCATTTTTGCCACATTTTCTTGGTTTCAGTGAGTTAATCAAAGCAATGAATACCAGCACTGCTTTTGACAGGTAACCTCCTCAATGCCAAAAATGCTTGTCAACATCACCAAAGCACTATCATTTATCATATTCTAGTAACTTCAAATTTTCATACCATATATATTCCAAACTATAGGAAATCAAATATCTCCCTAATAATAGCGCACTTAAAAATGTCAAGCCCTACAAATTGAGAAGTGCCCAATTAACCCTTTTTAAAGTGCTTTTGCAAGGGTTGCACCTGTGTCTACTTAGAAACAAATCTTAAGACTGTTTCACTCTTTCAGTGCCTAGTCAACCTTTAGGTCTCAGAATTTTTCATTTACAAAATGCATGTCACATTTGACAAAGATGAACTCATATGGTTTCTCCATATGGCTTTTTGAGCAGTTCAGGTCTTGCTTCTTCAAGGGTAAACCTATGGATTGTCAGAATACCACACAGCAAATTTATCCATAAAGAATTTTGAGATATGATCTAGGAAAGGAAGGGTCAGATGAGTAGAAAATTGGAAAATTGGAAGGTTCATGCCCCTTGTCTCTGCTAATTTCTGCATGGAAATTCATAATATTCATATGTTTAGGACAGTGAAGCCCTTTTAAATCTGTCCAGATAGATTTCTTTGCACAAATTTGAAGTTCATCTGTCTTCTAGGTTGAGGCAAGAAGCAATGAATGAAGGCTCAGAGAAAGATAATAAGGAAAGATGAGTGGAAACTGTGATAAGCCCCAATTGACAACACTTGAATTTGTTATAAAAGTGTTTTAAAGACTACACAAGTCCATCTTGGAGTTACAAATTTGGAACTTTTTCTTTAGGAGATAGCGTAAACTTAGGGTAGGGGCAAAAGACTAGAATAACTTAAGGAACTTTTTTGTTCCAGTAAAATTCACATGGCCATGTTAAAAGAGGCCAGGAAGTTCCTGTAAAACAGTATTTTCATGTTTTAGGTTGTAAACCACATAAAATTATGAGCTAACTTTAACCTTTCTTCAACTTTTCTCCATCTCCCTCCCCAAATACCTCAGCTTTCTCTTGACTTCATTAAGTCTACTCTGTCTAACACACTCTACACCAACTTCTTTCTGACCACTGGTATCATCCCAAACAATGCAGGACATTTATAATTTGCCCAGATTTTTGTGCAACAATAATAACAAAGAGGAATTCTGAGATAGATCCTTTGTTAGCCTTGATGGTGCAATATTTCAGGTGGTATTCCTTCTCTTAATGGAAACCATATTTAAAATGTTTCACTTACACTACTCTAGTGAAAATAGGTACTGTGTTTACATTCTTTTTTATTTGGTACAAGTGAATAATCCCTCTACTTTAATTTCTTCATATATTAATGTGAATTATTTTGCTACCTAGTTCAAAGTTGCAAAAAACATCCTGGGGCTGAGGGAGTAGCTCAGTGGTAGAATACTTGCCTAGTATATGTAAGGCCCTGGGTTCAATACCCAGTACCACAAGTAAAATAAAATAGCATCCTATGTATTGATGTTTTTTTTTAAATATAGTCTGTGTTACATGGAAAATACTTTTTACAATTTCCATATAATTTACTAATTGTCTTGAATATTATTGATATAATAATGACATTGAGAGATACAGTAATGGTGTTTAGGAAGAAGAGTATGCATGAGAGAAAAAGGATTGAAACTGAGAAAATGACTATTGACATTTACTGTGTGCTTGCTATGTGTCAGACACTGTGATAAGTGCTTTTTTGCATTTATTAAATCTCATTTACTTTACACAACATTCCCGTGATTTATGAACTCCTAATAGTGGCATTTGGAAAATGACTCATCTGGTGATTTTTACTTTCTCAACCTAGTTGAACTAGACCTAGATTCTCCAGAATCTAGAGAGAAGAGGAATCAAAGCTAAAGGGGGACAGAATAGCAACATACCCAGTCTCTTGCTCTGCCAATGCTTCCTTTTTAGCACAAAGGGGGAATTTTAAGCATGTTTAATATATGCCAGAGGACTGCAGAGATCTAGTGCTCAGTTATAGAGGAAGCAAAAGCCCTTTGAGTTTTATTATTCTGTTAGAAACTGCATCTAAATTTTCATAAAGGTTAGTTGTTGTCGATAGAGGACCTAATAATTCTCTAATTAGTCACTCCATTTTTTAGCAATTACTAATCTGTTTTTTACAACCTTGCATAAAGTCAGTGATAAAATGCTTTTAAGGAACAACCTTTACTATAGATTTTATCCATGAGTTGATTCTATGCAACAGAACAATGACTAATAATTTAATTACAGTTCATCATATTCAACCAGGGTGGTTATCAATTTAACTATGAGATATTCAACATGAGGGATGTGACAAATTTTGCACATAATTCCAAAATAGAGGTGTGAAATATCAGTTTCCCATGTGACTACTTGGTTTACCCCTCCATATTTACTATGTATAATATTACGGCTGCCAAGGAGACATAGAAATTAAAAACAAGTTAAAAATCCTGTTGAGTTTTATTTTCTACTCTGAGGCAGCTAAGACTCTAAAAATATCCCATGCAGGGTACAGAAAGTGCTCTTCTGATATCCTAATGTGTATGGAGGCTACAGGACATTACACCTGACTTTCAGGACAAAGCATCTCACACCCCCACTGCCATCCCACATGACTGCCTATGCACTGCTCCTGACTTGCTTTAAAGCATTGGTCAGCATGCTTTTGGCAAGATTAAGCCAGAAGAACAGGTTTTATAAGAAGACAGTGAGAGGAGTTGGGATCATCTTGATGCCAACCATTCCCTCTCTCTCTTTAAGTTCCTGTCTCCTTAAAACTCCATAATGCCACAGTCCCCAGTTACAGTGTCAGGCTGTCAAGGGATAAGGGGATACCACCATTGCTTTTATAGCCAGTTGCCCTCTTCCTATCCCAAGATGGGGCTGAGAAGGGCAGGCTTGACTCAATGTATTGTTGAAAATTCAGTTATTTTGAAAGACTACCTCTCATTTGGATTCATTTCACAAGATTACAGTGGGTTTTGTCCCCAAAGAGGCAAATACAGGCTCAGAATGGTATCAGAAGGCAAAAAAAATTGAATTTATTATTATTACTATTATAAATAATTAATAATAATGATCATTCATATTATAACAAGTAATTTTTAATTATTTATTACCACTGTGAATAAGTAGAAGTAATGTTGGTTTCCTGAGACTTCTGAAGTTAGGCTTGAAAAGTCACCATCAAGTTCAACCCCTTGAACATCGATGTAGCAGTCAGTGTCCCTGTAGCATGCTCTTTTTAGGTCTTTAGGGAATAGACCGAGAAGGGGAATAGCTGGGTCAAATGGTGGCTCCATTCCCAGCTTTCCAAGAAATCTCCATACTGCTTTCCAAATTGGCTGCACCAATTTGCAGTCCCACCAGCAATGTACAAGTGTACCCTTTTCCCCACATCCTCGCCAGCACTTGTTGTTGTTTGACTTCCTAATGGCTGCCAATCTTACTGGAGTGAGATGGTATCTTAGGGTGGTTTTGATTTGCATTTCTCTGACTGCTAGAGATGGTGAGCATTTTTTCATGTACTTGTTGATTGACTGTATGTCCTCCTCTGAGAAGTGTCTGTTCAGGAAATGACAAAATCATAGAATTTGCAGGGAAATGGATGGCATTAAAGCAGATTATGCTAAGTGAAGCTAGCCAATCCCTAAAAAACAAATGCCAAATGTCTTCTTTGATATAAGGAGAGTAACTAAGAACAGAGTAGGGACGAAGAGCAGGAGAAGAAGATTAACATTAAACAGGGATGAGAGGTGGGAGGGAAAGGGAGAGAGAAGGGAAATTGCATGGAAATGGAAGGAGACCCTCAGGGTTATACAAAAGTACATACAAGAGGAAGTGAGGGGAAAGGGGAAAATAATACAAGGGGGAGAAATGAATGACAGTAGAGGGGGTAGAGAGAGAAGAGGGGAGGGGAGGGGAGGGGAGGGGGGATAGTAGAGGATAGGAAAGGCAGCAGAACACAACAGACACTAGTATGGCAATATGTAAATCAATGGATGTGTAACTGATGTGATTCTGCAATCTGTATATGGGGTAAAAATGGGAGTTCATAACCCACTTGAATCAAAGTGTGAAATATGATATATCAAGAAATATGTAATGTTTTGAACAACCAACAATAAAAAATTTAAAAAAAAAGTTCAACCCCTTGGCAGCGTCGACTTGGTGACAGAGCATATGGAGCCAAACACCCTCAGCCTTTGTCAATAAGACCTCTTTTTACACACCTTCTCATACTGCTTTCCCTAGCCGTTTTCAGTTCTGCCAGATTCTGGCTTCCTGGTTTATTTTCCTGTCTGCAACCTCAGACATAATCCGAGTTACCACTTCCGGAGCTCATGTCTTCCCTACCTGCCTCTTCCGGAGAGCTAGCTTTGATTCGTGGTAGCAGGGAGTAATCAGGATTCCTCCTGAGTTTTGTTCAAATTTTTATCCTCTACCCACAAAAGTTTGAAGATTCCTCAAGCGCCAAACAAATTCCAAAACCACTGGGGACAGAGATGAGACATGACAACCACTGGCTGCTTCCTTAGCCCTAACTCCACACCATCAGCTAAAATCCAGAGATGGGGATGACCATTAGTATCATGTTGATGTAGTGCCGCCCACCATGACAGTGAGTCCGGCTGTGTGAGCTGCCTTAGATTCTTCCCTACTTAAGAGCTTTATCCTCTGTGGAGCCAGCCTTCTCGCCTTGTTTCCAGCCTTTTTGTTATCACCTGAGATCTTGATTCTTATGAGAAACTGGGTTTAAAGAATATGTCTTCAAGACAAGAAGACACTCTCGACAGAGGGCCCATTGATAAATGGACATTATCTGCCCATTTTCATCTGAACTGTCAGTAAACATTCACTGCCTCTTTGTGAAGTCTCTGACAGCTTTGACCTCCACTTTACCCACACAGTTGGATTCTTCTATTTGCCCCCAAATAGTCAAAATTTTAGATGCAAACAACTAAAATGGACTTAATCTTTAGCAGATAATGAATTTATTGGCAGACTGATAGGTACTTCCAAGAATTGTTGGGAAGCCCAAAGAACCAGATTCAAGAAATGGGCCAAAAGCAAGAGAAGTCAAGAGATTGAAGCAGGCAAACACTTACATTAGAGTATGCTGGATTGCAATAATGACATCATTTCCTTACTTTACAAGACATAGAAATGACACTGGAAACCCCTTGGATATTGATGTCACCAGACACTGGATGTTCCTGCCACTATCACTTTTACTAAAATGAATTATTTCTTGGCCTTGCCTGTTCAGTCCAGAGTCCTTAGTGGCCTAAGATCACATGACATGCCCTTATCCCTAGGTATATATGGTAATTGAGTCACTGGCCTTGCATTTGAGTGGTGCAATGTGGTCCTACATCTACCAATTAAGGGAATTTCCCAAAATAGAAAGGGTTCAGACATTGACACTAAAAACAAAGCTACTACTTATGTCTAATCAGTCGTGAAATCTCCTAATATCTAATCCTAGAGAAGTTCAGACTCCACTCTCATATTATGAGCCAGGTTTGGGCATTCCATACTCCATGAGGCTCCAACCTGTACCATCTTGGTTCTCATAATTTACCACCCTAGCTAGGCAATTACAACTTGTAATGACTTTGTTCCAGTAAGTATCCTAGGTTAAGGGAATTAATAACTAGTTTCCTACTTAATACAATAAGGTCAAATTCAGCCTCTACTACATGCTTATAATATTATACTAAAGCATTTTGAGTATTTTATACCTTTGACCAAGGACTGAGAAATAATTTTCTTTTGTGTTCTTGAATAATAATGACACTTGCTAAAGACCTACTATATGTAGGCACATGTGTTTATTTTTATCATCATGCAAATATGATAATATTTTTACAAATGAGGACTGAAGCTCCATGCAGTTAAATGACTTGCCCATGAAACTAGTTAAGCCAAAATTTGAATTTATTCTAATTCTTCAGCCTATATTCTCCCAATATGCCATGCTACCTCACCAGGAAAGCAAAGAGTTCTATAGATAGATGTAGTATTCCATATGCAAAATCACCATAAAAACAGGTAGATCTAAAATTATATCTACCGTTTTTTATTCAGATTCTGGAGGTGCGCTTATTGTTTCTTGCCTGATGATTTACTTTCTATACTTGCCTGACAGAGAAGGTAACAGATGCAGAGTGTGAGAGCAGAAGAAAAACAAAATGGGTCTTGAAGCCAAAGTCAAAATTAACTCGAATGAGATGGAAAGGTAAAAGAAGGGAATTTTCTTTATCTTAGAGTTTATTTTAAATTGCTTATGTTCCTATTACACTTTACAAAAATTGTAGAAGATATCAGGAATCTAACTTTAAAAAAAATTATTCCTTTCATAGAAAGGTTTACAAATTTTTAAAGAATAATGCTTCTAATTGATCCTTTCATGACTTGTTTTCCCTTTTTGATGGTAATCCATGAACATCACTGTGTCTTATTGATCTTTCTATTTCCAGTGCCTGAAAAAAATGTATGGACTGAAAATATAATGATTTAGAGAAGAAATTAAAGGAAGGAAGAAAAAAAAAAGACTATCAACTCAACAACGGTACAAAAGAGATTGGGCATACAAGACTTAGGCCCTTTCACTCCTAAGCAGAGAGTCCTTTCTACTCTTTGACCAATCCCTTAATAGAACAGGAAGCAGATTCAAGTTCACCCACCAAGCATCTGCTCTATGTCAAGAGCTTTCGTGCACAACATCTTGTGTAAAACACCTAATAACTCTATAGCCATTATTTTCTCCCCAAGGTTACACAGCTAATAAGGAACAAGATTGAAGGTTGTATATTACATTTTCTATTTGTTATAACAAAACACTTGAGGTTAGAAACTTTATAAAGTAAAGAGGTTTATTTAGCTCACAGATTCACAGGCTGAAAGTTCAATATCAGGCAACCTCATCTGTTTACCTTCTGGTGAGAGCTTGTCTGTTGAAACTGGCTCAAAGTCATTACATGGAAGAAGAACAGAAGGGAAATAGCTGAGTGTAGAAGCAGGTGGGAGTGGACTTGCTTTATAACAACTCACTCTTGGAAGAATTGACTGGGGTCCTGAGAGAACTACATTAATCCCTTTTGAGGGCCATGCCTAATTATTCCCAGTAGGCCTCATCTCTTTAAGATTCCACCATAACACTGCCATATTGGGGATTAAACTCCAATAGCAGAAGTCAAACCTGGTCTCAATTAAAGCTCAGCATTCATCTAACTTCCTCACTGTTCCTTATCCTCAGTGCACCAATCCATATGCCTTGTTTCAGGAGAATTTATGACACACTTTTTTTTTTTTACCTTTTTAACATCCTCTAGATAGGGATGAATTTTATAAATAACAGCATCTTAAATTACACAAAATATGTTCATGGTTTCTCAAAAAAATATCCCTATCCTATGTATCATTATCTCTGACCAGAAACTAGTGTTAGAGACTTCCATTTTGTTTGTACTGTCAAAAGGAAGTTGGGACAACCTAAATGTGATCATTTGAAAAACAGCAGGGAAAAACATTTCTGATATTTTAAAAAGTCTGCATTATTTTTGCTAGATAACTACTCGTAATACATAGCGGATTTTATAGTAATTTAATTAGCTTATTTCCTCTTGACCCCAAACTGAGATCACTTCGAAGGCAATTGGGGCTTTGATTGGCAGTGAGGTGGAGGGCAATTAAGGAGTTGAAGTCATTTAAGAAGGCAGTGGGGGTGCTTGGGGAAAGACTAAAAGTTACCTTAGGGGAAAGCTAATCAAGTAAAAAAAACTATGTTAAGTAGAATTTTAAATGAAAATAAGCATTTTAAGAGGAAGGTAAATAAATGTGCCCAAAACATGGGACTACCATACCTTGAAAGGATTATTTATAAAGCACTATGGCCAGTAGGATGGTGACATTAAAACTCAAGGGACGCTCTTATTTCACATTTATGAGTAAGTTAATCAAATGCCCAAGATGAAATAAAATGGTTCATAATATATATTTAAAATCAAAACAATTTTAAGTCACTGATTTTTACAATGCCCTAAAACAATTATTGATATTTGTGTGTATTATTATCCAAGAACATTCTCAAACATCTAATTTGTGATTAACAAATATCTAAAAGGCCAGAAATCTGCCTTTGACCCTAGGTCTGGTTTTCCTGTCTCATCTAGAAAGATGTGTCATCAGCTCAACAAAATTTGTGTCCCAACTCAGAAACCACAGGTCAATTTCCAAGTCAAGACCAAGACATTTTGCAATCAGTTCCCTGCCCAGTGAGCCTGGTAATGGAATAATAGCCTCCCTCCTACTTGAAGAGTATCTTTGTTTACCAGACAAGTCAACATGGTACCTACCATATGGACAGCCCTTATGGACTCTAACCCACAGCTCCTGACTATGGAGAAGAAAGAGGCCCAAGATTTTCATTCCTCAAGCTTAATAAATGGCCATGATTTTTGTATTTCATGATGCAACACCATGGCTGTTGCTAATTGGACTAGGGAGGGAATATCCAAAGAAAGCCAATTTATGGTCCCCTATAGCCTTTGAGGTAGCCTGGTTCAAGAGCATTTTCTAATGGGTTTGCAAAATGGACTAATCGGGTTCTATCTCTCTACATCACTTTATAAAGATGTAGAAACATGATGCGAGATATAGGAAAGGGGGACATGGCAACTAGAAGTGGGAGCAGAAGTAGATAGACAGAAAGGAGCAGATTCTGAAAGAGAAACTAAGTCACTGTAGTAGCACAGCAGTAGAGATGGACGATCAGAATTTCTGAAATAGCTGGCTATGATTCCTCTTTTTCCTGAGATCTCTTATTTATTCATCTGAGCCCTAGTGCATCTATTAGGAAAGTCTAAGTTTTGCAGTAATAATAACTCACATGAATATTTCAGAGTTTAGCACAATAAAGGGGTGTGTGTGTGTGTGTGTGTGTGTGTGTGTGGGTGTGTAATCTGCTCCAGGACAGGGAGATATCCACACCATATATCTTTCAATATTTTGGACTACTTCTAGCTAAAAGCCGATCACTGTTTTTTAAAGAGTTTCCTACATGTGGTAAAATACTTCTCCCATGTAATTGACCGGAGGTTATCACATGACCCACTCAACAGCAAGACAGCTGAGAAATGTAATTTTTCCAAGCTTTAAGAAAAAGAAAACTGGAAGTATAAGTGAATCAGGCAAACAAATATGGGATACTTTACAACCCTCTCTTTAACATTTCATTGGTGCCTTAAGTTCATTACTTTAGTGCCTTCTCCACTCCACTGAAACCCATCAGGTAGGGTTTCATTCATGTCATTTATTCACCTTTGATTCACTCTCAGACACACCTAGCCACACCTCTTACCACTGGCAAATTTGATGCCTCATAAATAATTAACAAAACTTGTAGCAAGCAGGGACTTGCACGGTTAGCTAGAAGCTTTCAGTTGCCCCTTTTCCCCTTCTAAAATAAGCATACTAGCAGAGAATGATGGATTTTTGTTATGTGGGGAGAAGAAAGACAATGAGAGCTAATGGGATCATTTCAGTATGACTGAACTATTGTAATTTATCTCTTTGCAAGTTATCACAGAAGGGTGAATTCAATCTAAAAAGAAATAAAAGAGAAGAATTCAAATTTACTGAGCATCTACTATACGCCATCAGTTCACACAGATGTTATTCATTTACTTACCACCAAGCAGTGTTGTTGACTTAGGTAATACTATTTTCTCATTGACTAAATGGAGACATGAAGAGCTTATAATGACTTGCCCCAAATCATACAACTAGGACATGGTCCTGGAAAAATTCAACCCAGACTTTTAAATCCATGCTTCTCGTAGTTTTATGAAATATGAAAAACCATCAATCTAAAAGACATTCTGAGAAAGACAATCCATATTTTCTCAAGCTACTCCCAAAAGAAATAAGGTTCAGGAAGTACCTTAGGATTTTAAGAAAGACCCCAGGCTTTTAAAGATAACAATCTCTCATGCACTCATTTACACATTTATTTATTCAGAAAGATTTAATGAGTCAGGATAAAAAGCAAATGAGGATAAAAAGACAAGATTAAAATCTCAGTTCTCCAGTTGCTCCCTATATTTAGGCATAGATCCATAAGTAAACAGACAATTATGATACAGTGGCATAAGAGCTGTGATAGAAATAGGCAAGTGGTATTGAGAATTCTAACCCAGGGTTGCTGTTCAGTTTCCTGGGAAACAGATTCAGATGGAAATCTGTGTGCAAGAAGCTTGTTTTCAGGATCAGCACCTGTAGGGTGAAGTGAAGGAAGCAGAATTGGGCAGGAGAAGTTGGGTAGTAATATAATCCCGAGGCCCTCAGCCTTTCCACAGGAAAATTATGGAGCTGGGATGACTTGAGTCATCCCAGCTGGGGCAACAAGACCAGGCTTTTTTATTTCTGTATCAACGAGTCATTGCATATAGGCTGCTTCTAGGAAGAAAAGCCTGACCTTAAACTCTCTTTGAACAAGGGCAATTTCCAGAATGAAATGCAACTGAGGTCTCAGTTGCCAACATGCTCAGCAGTTAAGGGAATGAGTGTTTTTGTCCTGAGGAAATATAGGAAACTAAGCAGCACTCCACAGAATCCACTACACTCATCAACAGGGATGAAACTAGTAGGAGGTATCCAGGAGAGTGGTACATGCAAAGACATGGTGGGCCTGAGGAGTGCAGTGTGGAGGTTCTTCACGACTGTAAGGATGAGTACTCCATAAGGGAAAGCAGCAAATGCTGAGGTGGAAGAGTGGGGAAAGGCCTGATGGAGCAGAATATGGCAGCTCTGCTCTAAGGACTCTGGACTTCTTCCTAAAGGCAATGGGAAGATATTCAAATATTGTATTTAGATAGTGACATAATTGGATTTACTTTGTCAGAAGATTGTTCTGGCAATAGGTAGAGAAAATGTTAGATGAAAATGTAATGAAGAAGGAAAAGAAGCAGTCTTTTTAAAAAAATTTTAGTTGTAGATGGATACAATGCCTTTATTTTATTTATTTTTATGTGGTGCTGAGGATCAAACCTAGCACCTCACATGTGCTAGGTGAGCGCTTTCCCACTGAGCTACAACCTCAGCCCAAGAAGCAGTCTTATTAGGATGCTGTGACACTAATTTCAGAAAGAATAATAATTGAACTCGCAGTAGCAGTGAAAGAAGACAGATTCCAGGAATAGTAAATGGGTAAAACTGAGAAAACTTAAGAAATCAATTAAATGTTATGGGTAGGGAAACAAAGAGTCAAGAAGGACTCAGAGGTTCCATTCATTAACTTAATAAAAATCTAGAGAATAAAATAGAAAGTTAAGTTTTGGACATATTTTGTGTGGAACGCTCATGAGAAGATCTCTAGCTACACAGGTTGGCCCTTGTCTGGAGCTCAGGGGAGAAATCTGGGTTGGAGATCGAGAGTCAGAGTCAACACATACGTAGTAGGGGGAAGCCATGATAATGGGGGAGATAAGCTGGGAAGTATAAACTCTGGAGTACACAGAAACACTGAAGAAAAACAGTGTTTAAGATGGAGAGGAGAGCTAGGCACGGTGACGCACCCCTGTAATCC
Organism: Marmota monax; assembly: GCF_021218885.2. NCBI lineage: Eukaryota > Metazoa > Chordata > Mammalia > Rodentia > Sciuridae > Marmota > Marmota monax. The sequence goes on from NW_026692194.1 coordinate 4,681,368, forward strand.
CAGTGGCTTGGGAGGCTGAGGCAGGAGGATCACGAGTTCAAAGCCAGCCTCAGTCAAAGCAAAGCACTAAGCAACTCAATGAGACCCTGTCTCTAAATAAAATACAAAATAGGGCTGGGGATGTGGCTCAATGGTCGGGGAGACCACAAAGAAGTGCTAGAAATACAGGAGGAAAAACAAGAGAGAAGGATATCTTTTTAGTGAAAAGAAGAGGATGTACCAAGAAGTGTAAAGTACAGTGAACTGCTACTGGAAGATAGAGATAATCCATAGTATGGAGGAGGTAGGGGGTCATGGGTGACCTTGACAAGAAATGATGTAGAAGAAGACAGGGTCACAATAAAGAGAATAAAAAAAATGGGTGAACTTGAAAGACATTATCCTATGTAAAATAAACACATTATCAAAGAACAAACACTGCATGATTCCACTTATTTGAGGCATCTAGGGTTATCAAGTTTATAGAGACAGAAAGTAAAATGTTGGTTGCCACAGGTTGGGGACAGTGAAATAGTTAGCATTTAATTTTTATGTATATTTTTTAGTTGTAGATGAACACACAGTATCTTTACTTATTTTTATGTGGTGCTGAGAATCAAATGCGCTTTACCACTGAGCTATAGCACCAGCCCCAGGAATAGTTAGTATTTAATGTGTATGGAGTTTCCATCTGGGAAGCTGAAAGGGGTCTGCTGATGCATGGTGATGGTTGCAAGACAATGTGAATGTACTTAACACCACAGAAGTATACACTTAAAAGTCATTAAGACGGCAAATCTGGTGTTGTGTACATTTTACTATAATGAGAGAGAGAGAAAGAACAAAGGAGTGAATGAAAGATGAGAAGATGGAAGAAGTGAATGTAGCCTTTTCTCAGGAAACCTGAATGGAAGAGAAGGAGAAATAGAGTAATAGCTGAAGAAGGACATAGGATCCAGGAGGGCATTTTTAGGAGAGCCAGCATAGAAAAAGATGTCAATGGTAAGCAAAGGGAGATGCAGTACGTAAACAGGGTGAGAAAAAAAAAAAGATGGTGAAATAGGGCCTTAAGAACTGCTTCTGGAATGAAATTATGGCATTTTCCAGTAAATGGATGGAACTGGAGACTATCGTGCTAAGTGAAATAAGCCAATCCCAAAACCCAAGGTGAATGTTCTCTCTGATCTGTGGTTGCTAACACACAATAAGGGGAGGGGAGAAGTATTGAAGTTCATTGGATTAGACAAAGGGGAATGAAGGGAAGAGAGGGAGGATGGGAATGAGAGGGACAGTAGAATGAATCGAACATGGCTTTCCTATTTCATATATGAACATACAAACACTGTTACTCCACATCATGTACAACCACAATAATGGGATCCAAATTAGAATAAGTTATACTCCACATACGTATAACATGTCAAAATATACTCTACTATCATGTATATCTAAACAGAACAAATTTTTTAAAATTTAAAAAAGTTTTTAAATGAAAAATGGTTCTATTCCTAGTTTTTTGAGGAATTTCCATATTGCCTTCCAGAGTGGTTACAGCAATTTACAGTCCCCGCAACAATGTATGAGTGTACGTGTTCCCCCACACCCTTGCCAACATTTATTGTTATTTTGCCCTTCATCAGATAAGTGAATAAAGAAAATATGGTATATATGCACAATGGAGTATTACTCAGCCATAAAGAAGAATATCATTATGGCATTTGCCAGTAAATACATGAAACTGGAAACTATCATGCTGAGTAAAATAAGCCATTTCCAAAAAGTCAAAGGTTGAATGTTTTCTCTGATATGCAGAAGCTAATCCGGAATAAGGGAGGGATAAAAATAATTTTTTAAAAAATAGAAGAGGGGCTGGGGTTGTAGCTCAGTGGTAGAGCACTTGCCTAGCATGTAGGAGGCACTGGTTTCAATTCTCAGCATCATAAATAAATAAATAAGAAAGATCAGTGGAGTATACGAAGGGGAATGAAGGGAAGGGAGGAGGTCTGGGACAGGGAAAAACAGTGGAATGAATCTGACCTAACTTTCCTATATACATATATGAATGTACCACAATGAATCTCACCATCATGTACACCCACAAGACACTAATAAAAAAAAAAAAAACTACAAGTAAATATCTGAAAGATCAGTAGAGTAGAGGGAAGAGAACAGAGGAAGGGGGGAGGAAGAAAGGGGAAGTACTAGAGACTGAATTAGAACAAATTATATTCCATGCTTTTAAAATTATGTCAAAATGAGTCCTAATGTTATATATAACTAAAAAGTACCAATAAAAAAAATGAAAGATGGCATTGTCCCCTAAGATCTGGAACATATGAACCTATTAAAAGTTGTAAGGACAAGAAAAGAGAGGATGGATCTTTTCTGAGACAATGTCAAGTAATAGAAGATAAGGTTCTCTTTCAACATTTTTGTTAATAGGCAAGAAATAGGTATGTCTTATCTTGATTCTGCTAACTGCCAAAAATGCTTCCTTTCCTTTAAAAGGGAAGAAAACAAGACATTATGTTCTTTTCAAGAGCTTCCTATCTGAGTTACATCTGAGTATACAAAGTACTATTCTAGGCCAATTATTCAATTGTTGCTTTGATAAAACCTGTCATACTAATTCAATACTTAAATATTTCTTAGAAAATATAATTATGGTAAATGTTTTTAAAAGGAGAAGCATATTCTCTTACATTGTGGAGATGTCGTCCTAGTAATAGATGATAAACCTTTTCAAACTTGCATACAAATCAGTATATATTGTGCTATATGAAGGCTTAAACTGGAATAAGTTTTAGAGCATTTCTGGCATAATAACGTGTCATAAATAGATCTCCTATGGGATTATAGACCCAGACCGTACTTCATAATATTTCTGAAGTCAATTAGAAGACCTTTTCAAAATCAATTACTCCTTATTAATTAAATGCTCTAAGTTTTTAATGAATGTGGAACTCACCTTTGGAAACTCTCTGAAAAGCTAAAACCATTTGGAGTCAATGTAAAAATAATATCTTTCTAAGGATATCAGACTGTTACCTTCTATGGTATTGAAACATTTAAGACAAAAATCAAAATAAAATGGTTTAAAATGGCTTCAAATTAAATATTAAAACTGGAACTGTCTTAGGAAATCTGGAAAAAGTAATTGTACCTCCATCCAAACAGATCTGGATTCCAACCCCAGATCATTTACTAACAACAATTCTGGATATTTATTCAACTTTCTAATGCCTCAGTTTCTTCATCTAAAAAATGATGATGCTGATTTGCAGAATAGGTTAAAGAGTAAATTAAATGCCAAGTGTCTAGCGTCTGGGGCTCCCCCAGCCTTCAGTTTCCTTTCCCGCGTTCTGCTATTGGCATCAATTTCTGTTCCACAACTGAGTTTACCTCTCTTACTGTTTCCTGTTATTTCTAGGCTATGAAAGCAGAAACCTTCTCTGACCCTCATCTCTGCTCCACAGTCCCTGGGGGTTGCCATTCATACCTGAAAGTCTGTGCAATGGTAAAACACTGTGTTTGAATCCTAACTCTATCTCTTTCTACGGTGTGATCTTGGGTAAATTAATCCATCTGTCTCCATCTGTTTGCCCCTCTGAAAAATGAGAGGAATCATAATACCTACCACAAAGGTTTAAGTCAGCTGTTCATGTAATTATCCCTCAAGCATAGTTAATCCACAATGTTAAGTTCCACAAGGACTAGAAAAAACTTTTTATTGCTTCAATTCTCCTTGGCCTGGGTAATGAAATAATCAAATTGTTTAAATGAGTTGAAATTATTTTTTTAAAAAACATTTTTATTAATAAAGTTTGTGAGTTTTTGGCATATAGATTTTTATTTTTCTTTCTTTCTTTTTTCTATTTATTTATTTTTGCTGCTGGGGCTCAAACCCACAGCCTCATGCATGCTAGGCAAGTGCTCCAACACTGAGCTACATCTCCAACCTGGTATAAACCTTTTTAAACCTTTTATTTTTTCTTTCTTCTTCTTCTTCTTCTCTTCTTCTTCTTCTTCTTCTTCTTATTATTATTATTAACAACTATTATTAGCAGCAGCTCAGAGGTTTTTTTTTTATTGGATTAGATGTCCTATTTGGATTGCTAGATAAATGGTCTCAAAATAATTAACATTTTTTACTATATAACCTATCTTTTCTGTTGTTGTCTTCTTTTTTTTTCTTACTATGTGATTTGACTCTGTCTTCTCTGCTCCATTTACAAAGATAGATTTAAAGTTTTCTTCTAAGCCAACCAGCTTTCCTGTGTTATCACGTACCAATGTTTGCCTTTTATTCATGTGCAGCCAACCATATTAACAGCCAAGTCCACAATTCTATGTTATCAGTGAAAATTCAGAGTGGTTATATTTATAAATCTTAATACCTAACTCATTTAATAATTGAACAAAATTGTCAAATATTTGCATTATGTATTGCATTTCTTTGTGTTTAAGTATCATCTATTTGTTCTTAACCAGTAGTCCAGTCTAATCCTCCAGTCGATTAGTCTGTTGGAATTTGGAAACAGGGAGAAAAAACTGAGAGTCGATAGCTATTGTTGAAGAGTAAGTAGAAACAAATTGTTTAGGATAGTAAAATAATCTCATAAGTGGATATATTTATGATTGTAATTGAACAATTACATCTAAAAATCGAATAAACAATTTTTAACTGAACCTCAAGTTATGAAAGAGCTCATTTTCTTATTTTGTATCAATCTCATTGCTCTATACTTACAAAATGAGGTTCTTACTGTGTTCCTTTTATAATTATTTATCAAGACACACAATGATGATCGATTCTAACATCAGCAGAATTCTAATGGCAATTTCTCCTGTGTCAAGAGTCACATATAAATCTCTAAAGAGGCACATATACAACCTCGGCCCTAATTCTCTTCTGTTCCCTGGACATTTTTTTTTTTTTTTTTTTTTTTTGGTTACTCAAGCAAACTAAAGGGCTGCTTGAACCACACATTTATTAGAGTTGTGTGGCCAAGATTTAGGTGAGGCATGCTGGAGACTGGAAATTCAAAGGTTTTCCCACAGAGTAGTGGAGAGCTTGGGGGAGGGGGAATCCTTGGCAGGATCAGAACATCCCAGAAGGCATTTGGCATTTGCTCAGTGATTGCAACATAGCAGACATTTTTACAAGGGGGAAGGTGAGAGGCAACAATGACTGCCAGTTAAAGACCATTCCCAAATCTCAGATCTGATTCTCAATAACTAATCCGGCCCTTTGTTACCTCTTGAAGCTTTACATAGCATCTGTCTTCAGAGTAATTAGACATGTTCTGAATTGATTTTTAAGTATTGCCTACTTGTCTGGAACTCCTAGCTCAGTCTAATCCTTCAGTTGAATAATCTGTTGGAATTTGGAACTGGAGAGTAGAAGATGAGGGGTAGATAGCTATGGTTGAAGACTGAACAGCAACAAATTGGTTAGGTTAGAAAAATAATCTGAAAAGTTGTACATGGTTCTATTCAAACAAGGAAATTTAGAAATTGTCTAAACAAAAGTTCAAGCTTAACTTGTAATTATCAAAAGGCTTATTTTCCTATTTTATATCAATCTTGCTACTTTATATGAGTAGAACAAGATTTTTGCTGAATTCTCTTTATACTTATCAAATCAGTAAAATACTTCTGAGTATTTACTAAGCTTTCTAGTTTTCTGAGAGGTAAGAATTACTTCTCAGGGCTGGGGTTATAGCTCAGCAGTTTAGCACTTGCCCAGCACATGTGAGGCACTGGGTTCAATCCTCAGCACCACATAAAAATTAATAAAGATATTGTGTCCATCTTTTTAAAAGTCTTTTAAAAAAAGAATTACTTCTCACAATTTTCCTGAAAATTGTTAAGTCTGGTCAGTCAGAAATGAAAATGTAGGTGTCACAGTAATGATAATCTTATTAGCCAGGTGACTTTCTTTTAAAGTGTTTTTTATTTAATTAATTTTACTTATTTGGTTTTGGTTCTAGTGATTGAATCTCCAGGGGTGCTTCACCACTTAGCTACATCCTTAGCACTTTTAATGTTTTTTAAATTTTGAGACAGGGTCTTGGTAAGTTGCTTAAGGCCTTGTTAAATTGCTAAGGCTACTACTGTCATGAGTAACTAAAAATAACAAATTTAAAATAATTTTTTTAATTGCTGAGGCTGGCCTCCAATAGAATCTCTGCCTCCCTAGTCTCTGGGACTATAGGTGTATGCACCATGGCTCCTAGCATAGCCAAATGGCTTTCTTTAAAAGTATACACTAGTAGGCTTTTTAGCATCGTTTCTCCCTCTGTATCAATGGGATTTTTTTTTAACTGCCTAGATATAGTCTTTGACATTCTCTATCCAGAGAAAAAAATAAGTGCAAAAAATATGTCTAACAAGCAAGAGGAAACCCATGCTATGGCTTAGGGCATTCTCAGTAGGAGCATATATTAAGGGAGGGAATTCTAAAGAGTTGGACAGGAATCCTGGTTTCCTTTGTGAGGGAGACTAGTCTCACTCGTGGGGATGCCAGTGTTATGGTTAAGGATCCCAAGATAGTGCTGGATTCTCTTTGTGATTTCACTCCATAGTGTATCTTATGTTGGCTACCTACCTAGAGGAAAATGTTAATGGTGAGAGTGAAGCAAAAGTCTAGTGGTATAGTTTCTGTTGTCATCATCCAAAAGAATAGCAGTAGGGTTCAATACATAGAATGATATATATTTGAGGAAAGGAAATGCTAATTACTTTAATTTGTTTACTATGCATTATATAATGTATCAAATTATTGCACTGTTCCCAATAAATATGTACAATATTATATGTCAATTAAAAAAATAAGTACCAGTAAAATACAGTCTGTGGATCAAATCTAACCATTTGCTTTCATAAATAAAGTTTCATAAGAACATATACACAAACAAAAATAATAGTAAAAGGAGCTAAGATGTGGGAAAGGGTAATTGTTCTGCTAACATTTAAAGAACAAGGTTTTTGTTTTATGTATGTCCTTTACCATCCCTAAAATTTTCCATAATGCAAAGTTATTGTTGTTCTAAGAGAAAGATGTAAGAGATGGATCAACTAAAGGCATGTATATTTCTTATTTGGATCTCAGTTTTTAAAAAATCTTGGATATATGAGAATATTAGGAAAATATTCAGAGTTTTTGGTTTTAGGTATGTTATTAGCATTGTGTTTATACTTTAAAAAAAAGAAAAAAGATACCCCCACCAGGCCTGGTGGCACACGTGTAATCCCAACAATATGGGAGGCTGAGGCAGGAGGATCGAAAGTTCAAGGCCAGTCTCGGTGCTTAGTGAGATCCTCAGTAACTTAGTTAGACATTGTCTCTCAAACTTAAAAAAAAAAAAAAGTGGCTAGGGGATGTGGCTCAGTGATAAAGCTCTCCTGTGTTTAATCTCTGTATCAAAAAAAAAAAGATACTCCCTTTTTAAGAGTCATAAATGGAAATACAGGAATTATATGGCATCTAGGATTTGTTTCAAAATGAACCAGTGAACCAGTGGGTGAGGTAGAGGTTGAAATAAAGCAAGATTGACCAAGAGTTGAAACTGTTGAAGCTGATTGATGGCTACGTGGGATTCATTCGACTACTTTCTCTCTTTCTGTATATATTGAAATTTTCTATAACAAGAAGGTTTCTAAATAATGCATTTTTAAAAAATCTCCCACCAATTAAAGAAGCTCAGGCTAGCCAAGTCTGACAAATAAAACTGCATCTATGCAAATATGTGATACTGATTTTTATCTGAGTTGAGACAAGTCTGGGGGCAGGAGCTGGGCTGGTAACACTAGGAGGGGGGCGTGTGGTGACTCAGGTTGGGAGGCTGGGAGCTTCATACAAGACACAGTAGGGTGGAGTTGTGAAGCAACTGATCTCTGAGAGGTAACTGTGGAGGCAGGAAGAGCAGAAGGAGACACCAGATGATTAAGGAAGGACGTGAAACTGCATGGGGGAACCAGCAGAGAAACTATTACTGCAGTTTGAGAGAATCGGTTCTGTAGAATCCATCCTTAGAAAAGCAGAGCTCAAACAAACAAGAGTGTTCAATTGACACAATCCAGGTCTACAAAGATTTTACAAACAAACTGCAGAGTTTAGGGAATAATTTGCTACTTTACTTACTAAAGTAACAGATAACTAGAGGAAACTAATAAGGAAGGATTGGGGGTTATGTGGGGACCCACCTAACTGGAGGGATGGAACAGATAGAATTAAACTGAGTATGGTGAGTTAATATTCCTCCAGCTTACCAAATTTAAACATGGTTGTTACCCTAAACCCTCTCTCCACTTGGCCCTGCTCCCCAGTATTCCCTAAAATGTAATAAGTTTCTGAAAATGGAAAGGCCTAACAGACAGTATGGTTTTGCTTTGTTTTGTTTGTTTGTTTGTTCATTTGTTTTACTTAAACAATTAATGATCATAGCATTTTAGAAAGTCAAATGTGTTCTTAAAAGTACGGGTAAGTATTTTGAGGGGGAAAAAAAAGGTAGTTGTGACAAAATGTCTGATAAGGTTTTCAAAAATAAATAAAAAAATAGATTCCTACATCATGGTAGGCTGAGCTGAGTAACTGGAGCCACCTCTTCTGATACAAATACATAGAAATTCTGGGTAAATTAAAAAAAAAAAAGAAACACACAAAATACATAACTGATGTTGGGAGAAAGAGAAATCCATATTGTGATAGGAGGAAAAAAATATTGTAATATTAGGGGAGACTCAAAGCCAGGGACCTAATTATAGGCCTCAGGAGCTTCGGGCCAGGGTTTTAATTTCCACAGAAGGGACAGAAGATGTAAGATGTGCCCTTGTACCTGCAGAGTAAGAGGGTAGAATTGGGACTTCTGCTAAAGCCTGGACTTTCAAATAGCTTCACAGTTAGTGCAAAGGAGCTAGAACAAGTTTGTCCATCAGACTGGACACGTAGCAAACAATTTATTGTCTGTCCTGATCTCTGAATACAGGAAATTTTTTTCTTGTTATAAATCTAAACCCAAAGTTTCTTCATTGTTGAGGGTAAGGTCTAAATTGACACTACCTTTGTATAGGAGAATCTCAATAAAGACTAGTTCACGTAGAATATATATATATATATCTGATAAAGGATTTATAACTAAACTTAAATATTTTATATATTTGTAGTTATAAAGAATTACAATAAGAAAAAAGATAATATGATAATATAATAGAAAAGGTGCATAGACTCTTTAAAGAAAGGATTTCTAAATGGCCAGTATTATTCTTAATATTTGCTCAGTTTCTTTAATCATCCAAGAAATTGCAATGGGATACTATGCACATACTAAAATATCTAAAATGAAAGCAACAGAAAATAAGAAAAGATTGGTGAGGATGTAGGCACATAATTATATATACCACTTCATTTTTCCTATCATATCTGTCCTGCATTATTGCATGTTCTTTTAACTAACCACTTTACTCAAGCACAAATATGATTTTGTATCACTCCTCTGTTAAAAATCTTTCAATAGATCCTCATTGCCAAACTCTATGACATGGTGTGGTATACAAGGATTTCCATGATCTGCTCTCAGAAAATTTCCCTGACCTCATCATCCAGGGTGTCCAGGCCACACCCTTATGGGCCCAACTATTCCATCCTTCTGCTTCTTTTTTCTGACATTGCAGGCCTGCTGAGATTCTCCTTTCCACCTAGTGAGCACCTACTCATTTTTCAAGATTTACCTCCATTGCTACCTTAGCTCTGAAATGTCTGACTACAGTCTCATGCAAAATTAATTATTCCCTTCTCTATATTCCCATTATTCCCTAAATATGTATCTAGGAAAGAACCTATAAAACTTTATTGTTCTTTATTAACTTGATTGTAAGGTTTTCAAAGATTGTGACTAATTAATGTTTGTATCCACAACCTGGAACCATAGTACATATTAATAAGTATTTGATGGAAGAATAAATGAATTAAATCTGAGATATGAAAATTTAAGTAATTAGCCAATGAGCAAACAAATCAATTTTAGGATTGAAAACACAATCTAACTATTATCTTCATGAGTTTTTCACTTTTCATATTTCTCATATATATCATTTTTTGTGAGGAGAGAGGATACTAGGGATTGAACCCAGGAGTGCTTAACCACTGAGCCATATCCTTAGCCCTTTTCTTTGTATTATATATGTATATTTTTTAAATATATATTAAGTTGCTTAGGCTGGCTTTGAACTTGTGATTCTCCTGTCTCAGCCTCTAGAGCTGCTGGGATTACAGGCGTGCACCATCATGCCTGGATCACAGTATTTTTTGATCTTCCAAAATGATTGCTTGCATACATGTTGTTTATACCAATACAGAGACTATACAGGCTTCATTCTTTGGTGAACAAGCAAATTCCTTTAAACTATTAAAATCTTAACTAGATTGTCTTTGACATTTTCCAAATGTATCTAAAATGTCAGAGCCAGCATTTGGGGCCTACAAATCTTTTGAGTGAAAGCCCAGGACTTCAAGTTGTATGCCATTCACAGGTTTAAAACAGGAACATGTTCCATGTTGACTATGAGCTATTTGGAGACTTTGAGGACATTAGGAGAGAATAATTTTATTTTGGGAAGGAATGTTGGAAGGTAGGAGTTCTGAGAGTTAGCCTACTTAAAATCTAAATATTAAAATGAATACACACACACACACACACACGCACACACACAACATTATTGTGTTCAAAACCAAGAATCTCAGCAAGAGTCCAATATGTCAACTAGGATCTTTCTGGTCCCAAACAGAAGTGTGTCAGGAATTTATCATAAGAGGATACAATCATTTTTCAATATAAGCTATGGAAAATTTGGACAAAACCTGAAAAGATATGTTTATTCGCAGCAGATGAAATATTTGCAATGAAAGGAGAAAGAAAAGTTTATAATAGTTACTTCAAGTTACAAGAAAAGATTGGTCTATCTAATTTCATCAGCATCATTTACCAGCAAATTATATTTGTTGCATGTTATTTTAGAGAAAGGTACTGTGAAAGTTTGACATTAGGTGTTCCCCAAACATCTGTGTGGTAAAAACTTGCTTCCCATTGGGAGGTGGTAAGACCTTTAGGAGCTAGAGCCTAGTGGGAGGTAATAGGTGATTGACGGTATGCCCTTGAAGGGGATAGTGGGACCCTGGCCTCATCCTCTAGCTTTTTCTTTTGTTTCCCAGCCATGAGAGGAATGATTTTGCTCTGCCAGATGCTACATGCCATAATGTGGTACCTCACTACATGCCCGAAAGCAACAAGACCAAACAATCAGGGACTGAAACCTCTAAAACTGTGAGCCAAAATAACACTTTTCTCTTTATAAGTTGTTTATCTCAGGTATTTGTTATAGCAATGGAAAGCTGACTAACACAGGTACCTATATTCGATTTTTCTTTATGTTCATATCCTAAGCACTGTTTTCATATTTGGGGAAAGAGTAGAAACAGATTTAGTTGATTTTGATATAGTCAAATAGGTCGGGAAACTTGTCAAAATTTATCAAGCAACTTCCCCAGAGCAGAACCTTTTTAGAATTTAAGAAATCCAAAAAAGTTTAGCTCCCCAGGATTTATTTTCTAATGGAAATGACTAGGTAGCTGAATATACTTTTTGTTACAAATAAACAACAAAAGAATAGCTGCTTTTGTTAAGGAAATGAAGGTGTTACTTTAGATATGTAGACTGAGCAGATGGTAACTGAAGGTACACTAATTTTCCATAACTGAACAGTTCTGAACTCAAAGGATTACAGATTTTGAAGAACCATATAGTGAAGGTAAAGTCACAGTTTCAAAAAGGGTATCACAGATTTTGATATATAAATGAACATCACCTTTCTACACCTTTCTACAAACCCCAGCATATGTCTAAATTGTGGTATATCTACCTTAATTATTGTGGCTCAGTTTTGAAATACTATATATTAACTGAGCATTTACTGTACTCTACTGTACAGTACGAAGCATTTATTATATTCATCCTTCAAGAAGAACTGACTGAGAACACATCTGGTGTTAGAAGAGCTCGTAGACCCCTGAGATGCAGGTTAAGGAGAGTAGAAGCTGTGACACACAGCCTCATGTGTCTACACGTGAACATATTTGATTGGAAGATCAATTCTGTGTAGTTTTGAATTTTTTATAACCCCTTGACCCAGCAGCATTCAAAGAAGGTCTATGCCACTTTTGCCCTTCGTATGTTTCTGGTGGCTGTAGAAGCCTATGTCCATGTGGTCACTCATTTCATTCAGGCTGGCCTACTCTCTGCCTTGAGCTCCCTGGGGTTAATGATTTGGCTGATGTCAATACCTCATAGCTGTGAAACTGAGCAGAAAACACTGGGACTTCTCACTGGATTCGCTTTCCTTACAGGAGTTGGCGTGCACCCTGCCCTGGAGTTGTGCATTGATGTCAATCTTAGCATCCTTCCCAGGCTTTCATGGACACAGCAATGATCTTTACCTCCTTCACCCTCAATGCACTCTACACCAGGCGCTACCTATTTCTGGGAGGTATCTTGATGTCAGTCATGAGCCTGATGCTCTTATCTTCACTGGGAGACCTTTTCTTTGGATCCATTTGGCTTTTCCAGGCAAAACTGTATATGGGGCTGGTGGATGTGTTTGGCTTTGTCCTTTTTGATATTCAACTAATTATTGAAAAAGGCTAAAAATGGCAATAAGGATTATATCTGGCACTCCACTGATCTCTTCTAATATTTCATTACTCTCTTTAGAAAACTCATGATGATCTGGGCTATGAATGAGAAGGACGAAAAGAAAGAGAAGAAGGGAAATGACCATCCAGTCTATCCCAGTTTGACTTCCTCTCCCTCCACCCGTGACGTTCTTTTGCACACATTATAGATGGCATGTTCTGTGATAATGAAAAGCATCAGAAAAAAGAAAAAAAAACTGATGGAACTAATTGTAAATGATCTTTATACAAAAGATGAACTTAGTCCCAAATATACAAGACCCAAAACTATGTTTAAATTGCTGATCATACACCCAAATTCTAGGCAACGTGGTATCTCTCTGATTCAGAAAAATACACTTGGTTTGATGAAACTACCATTGGCTTGTGGCTGTTCCATTTGGGTTCAGTTACACAACATAGAACACGAAATAGTGATGCCTTTACGGTAGGATTAGACAAACTCTAGATAGAGCAAAGGGAAAGGAGAGGAAGGGAGGGGTCATGAGGGTAGGAAAAACGGTGGAATGAGATGGACATCATCTCACCTAAGTACATATATGAAGGCACGAATTGTGTGACTCTACTTTGTGTACAACCAGAGACATGAAAAATTGTGCTCTATATGTATAATCGGAATTGTAATGCATTCTGCTGCCATATATAACAAATGAGAGTAAAAATAATTTACAAAGAATTATGCTATAGAGGAGTTATAGAGGATGGTAAATAAAAATGAGAAAAAAGGCAATAGATACGGATTTAAATGTTATTTGTGATTTGTTTTCATGGTTACTTAGTTTAGTGTTGATAATTTATACATTAGATAAACTTTATTAATGAATTATAAAAAAAATAGTGATGCCTTTAAACAAGATAGAATTTTGTTTCTCATTTTAAAAGAAGTCAGAAGGTAATGCATCCAGAGCTGATATATCAGCTCCATTATCATTAGGGACACAAATCTCTTCTATTTCAGTTTCTCCCACATTTTTCTTTGTTTTAGGATTTCATTTTATCTATATTTTTATTTACTAAGTATGTCTGTTTTTATTTTTCACAGCTGCTCTGAGGTTTAGAATATACATCTTTAACTGACACAATTTACCTTCAAACAATCATATAATGCTTCATGTAAAATGCCAGATCTTTCTAGACAATATAATTCCATTTCCTCCTTGAACATTTTGAGCTATTTATTGTCCAACATTTTATTTCCATGTGTGTTACAGCCCTAAAATAGTGTTGTTATTTTACTAAATTAATTATCTTCAAATTTTTTTTGATTGAGAGGTGAAAGACTTATATTACCACTTCTGGAACGCTTCATTCTTTAGCATAAGTCCAAATTTTCCTGTGGTATTGCTTTTCTTATGCTGAAGAAGTTGCTTTAATACTTCTTGTAGTGCAGTTCTGCTAGAGACATTGTCCTCCTACCTTTTGTTTTCTTAAGCCTTCATTTTTGAAAGACATTTTCTCTAAATATATGATTCTATAGGACAGATTTTTTTTTCCTTTCAGTGCTTTAAAAATATCTTTTCAATGTATTCTGGACTTTCAGAGATTTTGATTGGAGTCCACAGAACTTTTGTCTTTATTCCTTTATACCTTTTTCCTCTGGCTGCTTTTAATATCTTCTCCATATCACTGCATTTCAACAGTTTGGCAATGATGCCTTTTGCAGTTGTTTTTAAGAGTGTATGCGCATTTAGCCTATTTAGGATTCACTGAGCTCTTGGGTTTATAAGTTTCATCAATTTGAAAATACTTTCAGCCATATTGCTTCAAATAATTTTTTGTTAACCCTAAGGCCCTTCTCTCATCTGGGAATGTGATTAAGCAAATATTAAAGTGCTTGATATTATCACACGGATCACTGAACTCTTCTTGAGTTCTCCCTCTCCCTCCTCTCCTCCTCTTCCGCTTTCTCCTTTATTTTGGCTAGGTTCTATTGCTATGTCTTTTTTTTTTTTTTTTTTTTTTTTTGTACCAGGGATTGAACTCAAGTGCGCTTAACTTCTGAGCCACATCCCCAGCCCTTTTTTATTTTTTATTTTGAGACAGTGTCTCACTAAGTTGCTTAGAGCCTTGCTAAGTTGCTGAGGCTGGCTTTGAACTTGCAATCCTCCCACCTCAATCTCCCAAACCTCTGGGATTACAGGTGTGCTCCACTATTACTATGTCTTTAAATGTTCTAATTTTTTCTTTGAGTGCCTTAATTTGCTACTACCTCTGAGTGTGAATCCTATCCATAAAATTTTTGTTTCAGAAGTTGTAATTTTAATCTCTAGATTCCACTTCTTACATCTTTAATCTCTCTTAGCATGTGAAGCATATTCACCATGACAGCTTTGAAGTTGCTGACTCCCAATTCTATCATCTCTGTCATTTTCAACTTTATGTAGACTTTACTCCTGATTATAAATTTTTCTGCTCCTTCGTATGTCCTAGTTCTTTTATTACTTCCAAGGGACTTTCATGATCTTCCTGCCTACTTCTTAAGTGCTAGCACTTTCCAATGTTCTGTTATTGATTACTCCTTTTCTGAGTGGTCTCATCTATTTCTTTAACTTCAATACCATCTATATGATGGTATATTCCAATCCTATATTATGTTGCTTTGATCTCTCTCCTGAGCCTAAGAGTATTTATGTAACTGTCCACTCCACTTCTCCAACCGGATGTTGCAGAATCAACTCAAAATCAACCTACTTAAAAAGAAGTACTCAAATTCTCCCTCAAATCTGTTCCATCTCTTGTATTCCCTAACTCAATGAATGGCATGACTAGCTTGTCATCACACAAACCAGAAATCTGGGAGCCATCCTTGGTATCTTCCTTGTAGTAGCTCCTCAGACTCTGTTTTTCTCATTCTGGATAACCACATCAGTTTTCATGAGGACATCCATACCTCCTCATCACAGTCTTGGGGGAAGCTGACTCCCTTTACCCTAAGAGTAGGCATATGTCTTTATCCTAAAACAATTAACTTCATGCCACCTCTTGTCTACCATTTTTAGCTTATGTATGGACATGTGACTCAATTATTGAGACTTCTGGGAAAGAGTTTTCTCTCTTTTCCAAAGAGATCATTCTTCATATGTCTTAATGGACCCAGATAGCAAAACTTATATCCACAGGATTTGTGACAACTGTCATTTGACCATAAAGCTAATACTAACGGCATGAAAATGAGAAAGAAATGCGTCCTTAATGAAATCGCTGAGTTGTTGAATCAATCACCCCTGTAGCCATCCTTTTACCTGGATTTTCTAGATAGATGGGTCAATAAATCTTCCTCAGTTAAGCCAGTTAGAGTTAAGGTTTTTGCTATTTGCAACCAAAAGCATCATAATTTATAACTTTCCTCATCCTTTCTTTACCCCTAAACATAGGCAATTAGTCATTATGTTCTATTAATTTTATCTTCTAAGTAGCGCCTGATTACTCTCAGTTCTGAATCCTGCTGTCACCAGTACCTTAGTTCATTCTCTTATCTTTTCCAGTATAATACTGTATCATGCCCTATACATGTTACACTCCAGAGAGTAATCTTCCTAAAATTCGTATCTTATCAAAATTTCATCTGCTTACAATCCTGGTGTGGCTTTCTATTGTTTCCAGAAAAAAAGTCCACGTTAGCATATTGTACAAGATTCATCATCATCTAGGCTGTCTCCTTACTTTTTTTCAGCGGCTCCTCTTGCCACTGTCCCCAACTCCATTCTACTACCTGCAATGCTGAACCAAAATGTTCTTTGATTACATGCCTCCCATATTTTCACACTTGTTGCTCTCCCTGCCCTCCAAAGCTCTTCCCCACCTTTTCTGGTTCCCTTTCTACACTAAATACACAGATACACCCATTTCTATTTATTCTCAAATTCAAATGATCTTTTGAAGAATCTCTTGACCTTGCCTGAGTCTAGGGTTTTATGCACTTTTCTACTATAGTAGTGTTTATCTCTTTTGCAAAGTAAGCACTTTGAAAACAAGGAATGTTTCCTTTGCATTTCTGTATCTCTATTTCTGGGGCTCAGTAAACCTGAGCCTGCCACAAGGACATTCAATAAGTGCATTTTGAATGAGCAAACAATTATGTGGTCTGAAGGAATCAGGATTTCTGATACTGAGACTCCTTTCAAAACCTTTGACTTCCCATAAATGTATGTTGATTCCTAAGCATTAATCTTTTTCTTCCAGGGTGTGGGGTTCTGAGTAGACTGAAATGAGAAAAACAATGAACCTGAGACAGGTTACTTCTAGTCTTCTGGAGAGCCAGTCATGTGTCCTGGCTTTCTCCACCCTTTTCACCACCACCTATGCATACCTGGGTGCCCAGAATGGGTGTAGACTTAGCTGACCAGCCCAACAACATACTCATAAGCTTGGTTCAGATTTCTTATTGCCAAATGAAAGTTTGCTAATACATATATACAGTGAACCATTTTCAACTTTACACTTACCTTTTGAACTTACAGGCCCTTAATGAAATGTGTATGTCGTAAGCATCGTAGGCCTTAAAATGAACAGATCTTAATTATTTTATACGATCAAGTAAAATTCAGCGATCTTAATCCTGAACTTTACCCTTTGCTGGTACTAGAATTAGATGTGACTGAGCAAAGAAATTATGGGATTCTGTTAGTGGTGATGTCACTAACAGTTTCACAACCTCATTGGCAAATTACTGGAAGCAACTAGATTTCAGTGTTTTAGGTAAAGAAATTTGAATTTAAGACAGGATTTACTTGAAGGAAGCAAGGGAAATGGGGTATTTGTAATTCAGGATATGTGGAAGAAAAGCAGCAGAGAAGGCTGAAATATCCGGAGAACGTTAGATTGCACGGGGCACTTGTGTGTGGTGAGGCTAGCTGTTGCAGGTGGAGCGAAGTAGGTAGGACCCGCTATGGGACGGTTCCTCAACAACACTAAGACACAGGACAGGCCTTGTTTAGTCAACAATCCTTTGCATACGCTCGCTTATAGAGTCGGTGACCATGGTAACGGTGTGGGGGCGGGACGCGAACATTTTCGAGCATGCGCAGCTCAGAACCAGGACCCTGGGTCCTCCACAACAATGTCGGAGAACTACAATTCCCAGGAGTCCTCTCGGTGTCGCGGCACCGCCTCCCGCTGTGGCCCTACCCCCGTCCCCTCCCTCAGGCTCAGCCCTCCTGTTAGACCCCTCCCCTCCCTCTGAGTGTGTGTCAGTGACCCAGAGGCAGTGTGAGGCGGAGGAACCGTCGGGGGGCGCCGCCGCCGCTGCCGCGAGCAGCAGCAGCAACAGCAACAACAGCAGCAGCAGCAACAGCAGCAGCCGTGCGGCGCGACCGGATTTGTCTGTAGCCCTCCGGGAGCGCTCCACAAAGCGGGCCCGCGCCTCTCGTTCGCTCCGCGGCTCCTCAGCTCTCGGCTCCGCCGTCAACTTCGCCTCGTGGGGCTTGGCCGACTGGCGAGGCAGGCGGCGGCGGAACGCCAGGCTGTCTGCTCGCGCCCCCCGCGCACGCACTCTTCACCCCCACGTTCTGGGTCTCGGGGGCCGCACTGGCATTCCGGCCACCAGCAGTTGTCCGGTGAGTACGGCTGCAGCACAGCGCGGGAGGGGTCGCGGCAGGGGTAACCAAAGGTGCGGGGAAGGCGGGCTCTCAACTTCCTCGGCGGCTGTCCCTGCGGCGGGCCGGCCGGTTCTCCCCGCTCGCCTGCGCGCCCTCGTGCCGCGCCCGGAGGCGGTGGGGAGCGGAGTTTGCGGCGCCTGCATCCCGCGCCCTCGCAGGAGGAAGCGCCTTTGTCAGGAGCCGGCCCGACGCGCCCTCCCCCACTGCCGGGGAGCGGGCGCGCGGCGTCCGACTCCCGGCCCCGCGCCGGGCGGGCCGCGCTCTCCTGCTGCGGGAGGGGAACCCTGCGGGTGGCGGGAGGCAAAGGGAAATGAAAGAGAAACAAAGGGGGCAGTGGGCTTTTGCTTTGTTTGCGCGGATCTGATAACTTCTTTCTCCTCCCTTACATAACACAGACTTCCAAGTTAGTCATTCTTTTTATTGTTAGGATGATTGTCATCATCTCTGCGTGTCTCTCACATTTCCTTTCATCTTTGGATCTCAGAGCATTTTTAAAAACACTAATTAATTTCAGCTCAGGGGCCTTTGCCAAGAAAGTTAATACACCCGTTTCCGTCCAGTGGGTAAACTGAGGTCGGAAAGCTCCCTAATTGATGGATGGATACGCTTGATCTACCGCTCCTGGTGTCTGAGGATCTGAAAGCGTTTATGAGTAATAACTCGTTCTCCAATGCCCCGTGGAAAAGTTTAAGATGCTCATTTTACGTACAGGTTAACTGAAGTCTGAAAGAAGTCTGGGTAATTGTTAGGTAGTTCAAACAATAATTCTTAGTGCATAGTGTTTGAATCTTAAAACCTCAAAGGACTTCCTGAAAAATGTTCTGAGTGGAGAAAATACTGTAAATCATAAATTCACCATCTACTTTTATTTTTATAGGTGCAAGTCTCTCATGAGATGAGAGGAATGATAGGGTTTTTGTTTTGTTTTGTGTTAATGTCACTCAAGATTTTAGCCACTACACACAAGGAAATGTGTCTTGATTTGGTCACCAACAATTGTCCCATACTTTAATCATCAAATAGTGTATCCACAAATATTATGGAGCACCTTATCCATAAGGTGCTGGTTGCACTAAGAACTGAAGCTATTAAGTGCTTTAGAATGATTATCTGTTTGTATTGGTTCAAAAACTATTTATTTTTTCTTACTCTGCAAAATGTTATTTTGTTTTCATAGCAAGTGATCTTTTGTTTCAGAGATGGCTTTGGTTTTTTTTTTTTTTTTTTTTTTGACATTGAATATATATTACTCTTACAATTGAGGAGAAATGAGTTTATTATTCATTTTCCATACTAGTGTGAATTTAAATTTTTGAATTGTGGAGGTTAAGTTCGGGCAATTTTTCTCTTTTGGTTTTTGATACAGTTTCTTTATACCTAACAGGGAACTGTTTCCTCAAAGTAATCAGATTTACATCCAAGACCGAAGTTCTCCAAGTTGGGGCACCTTAGCAACTCAGGGAGACCCTGGCTCAAAATTTAAAAATTAAAAAGAGATGGGAATATAGCTCAGTGTAAAGACCCCTTTGGGTTTAAGGAAAACATTGTCCTTATTAAATAAATATAGCATATAAATTCTTTGCTTTTTGTTCATATCAACAACTTTTGGAGTAAAATACTTGACGCTGAGGGCAATTTTTTTTTATTTCTGTAGTTTTATGTATTGGATACCAAACTGGAAGGTACCAAAAATTTAAATCAAGCATTGTTTCTACAACTCTTCCTGAGATGAACAGTGATCAGAACTGTAGTAATAGTGAATATGTTCACTTATCCTAGATTCTCTTGAATTTGATTATGTACGATATAGGTACCCCTCAGAATTTACATTCTGTTGTTTACATCAGAAAATGAAAGTTAGACATTTGTTATTTTCCCCTCAAGTCTCTAACCTTTCCCTTTTTCTGTAGTTTATTAAAAGAGTCTTGAGTTTAAAACAATTGGAAATTAGAACAGTTAAATGCAAAAAGTTGCATGTAGTGAAATGGTTATCGTACCTCATCTAATAAAGTTAAAACCCTTAAGAAACTGTCACCTAGATTTTTATTAGCCTGGTAGTAATGTATTATTTGAAAAAAAATTAACTGGAAATCCGCCTTAGTGGCAGATCTGCCCTCCTTAAAAAAACCTGGCATTTAATAACCTTAGAGTTGTGTTAAGTATTTCCTATGGTATTTACCAGATTTAACAGTGGCATTTGTACTTTAAGGAAGCTTGTAGCACAGAGTTTTTACTTAGTCCCTAGAGTTCCAAAGGCAGAAGTCATTGTGGACTTGGTGAAGTCTGGTTTTGCAGGTGTCCTTATTTCTTTTGAGTTCCCTTAAAACAAATGACTGAAAAGTACTCAATGGGAAACTGAGTTTAATACTGCTGAGTGCCACTTGGGCAAGTTTTGAGGGGAAGATTAAGGATGTTTCCATTTGACTTAGTTTCAGCTTCCTTTCAGGTTGTCAGAACATCAATTGTATTTTAAAAATTCTCATTTCCAAATATACTTTATTGTGGTTGTCCAGTAGCTCCAGGGATAAAGATTGTAGTAATTCTCTTTGTGAACAACAGAAGCTTGTATTAGCAGATAACAATTTTAAGGCAAAAGTTAGAGTTGAAAACTGTCTTTTCTACATATATACATACATTTTATCTTGGAATAGCAGTATAGGTCTATCCTAGTACTATGTCAGAAAGATTTATAGAATTATTTTATTGTATATATTTTAACTGTGTATATTAAAGTTTTATAATGACCAATATATGATAGCACTGAGGTGGTTTTAGGAGTTTCTTTGGAAAAATTGTGTTATTCCAATTTTATCTTTTAGCTGAGGAAAATAAAGAAGATTTAAGAGCCAATGGAGGGGCTGGGATTGTAGCTTAAAGCACTTGCTTAGCATATTTGAGGCCCTGCGTTCAATTCCCAGCACCAAAAAAAAAAGAAAAGAAAGAAAGAAAATGATAAGACAAATTTAAAGGGTCAATATTAAAGATTCCCAGCAGCACATATAAATAAGAGACAAAATTCTAGTTGAGGAAGTCTATAAACAGTGCATTTCAATTTGTTCCATTTATAGATTGGTAGCACCTTTCCCAGATTCCTTCTAAATATATTACACAGAAATAAATAGTATTCTTTCTTTCAAGGGATTTGGGTTATTGGAGATTTTATTGCTTGTGGTAGTGGGTGGTTTATTGTTTTTCTTCTTTGTTAAAGTTGACCTCTGTTAGAGAAAAACTTTCCTGGGACTGAAAGGCGGGAACTTCAAAGTAAGAAATATTGATCACTGAAAGATCTGGATATGATTCCAGGTTTTGCCACTAGTTTTTTTCATGTTATCTTGAATGATCACTTCTCCATGTTTTTTCTTTCAAACGTTGAAAATAGTTGCCCAACATACTACATTTAGAAGGTTCTAAATGATTTTTTGTTGCTGCTGAATGAATTTGAAAGTGCTAAAGAGAAAACAAGATTGCTGGAGTGAATGCCAGGGAATTTCTGATTTTTTTCTTTTTTAGTAGAAATAGGTAATTGAAACATAAACATCTGTTTATTCTCGCCAATAAATTTGGAGAGAAAGGGTTTCATCAGATGATTTAAGAGAAATTAATTGTAAATGATTCTGAGAAGATTTATTTTTTCAGAATGTTGTACAAAATGTTTTATATTTTCTTGCTGACAGTAAACTCCAGAGAAATGGATTCTACATAGTACTATAGTTTCACCCCTGTAGTACTTTTATACCTCAAAATACCATTTAGAGAAAAATAGATTGTGTTGCTTATGCATATAAATGGGAAAATCCTCACATCTGTCATCATCCCTTAGTTAATCTTGACCATTCATGTAGTTTAAAAAAATTAATTCAATACACATGTAATTTACTTCTCAAAGCATTTGTTGCTGATTTTTATTTTGTAATGAATCTCTTGGGATGTTGCTAATTCTAAAAATATGTAGTATCCCCAGTTTCCCATCATCATCTGTAGTTTCTTTTTCTATTATTTTTTGGCTGCAGTTCATTTTTTTCCCCAAACTGTCTAAAATAAGCTATGAAATGTTTAAACATACTTAACAAGAAATACATTCAGCAGTTTATCATGCTAAATTTTCAGCCTAGAAGGTGCATTCAAATCTGTTTGGGGTAGAAGTACACTTCTGAAGATGTCTAAAGCAGGGATAACAAATAGGTACCATCTTGGGTACCAAATTCACTTGCTAATGGTCACTGCCTAGAGTGCTGTGTTTATAAAACTGGGGTTCCTAATTCAGATATAGCAATAACGAGGGCTGTGCTTAGCAATTTTTGCTATTGGATAGGCAATGGACTTCTAGAATGAGTGCCAAATATTCATTATTTATTTGATGCTCTTACATGTCAGGGACTGGTGTAGGTACTGATGTCACACAGACTAAAATCTGTCCTTCCTGGTGTTTACATTCTAATAACAAAACTCAGACAATAAAATAAATCAGTAAAATATTTCATGTTTCAAGAAAAGTGACCTGGTTTCTTCAGAAAATAAATAGCAAGAAACAAGAGAGGGGGGAAACTATAAGACTTCTAAGAGACTTAAGAGGCATATCCACCAAATGCAATAAAAGGACCTAAGTTAGATCTTGCTCTGAATAAACTAACTTTAAAAATACGTTTATGAAAAATTGGGGAAACTTGAACACTGGATATTTAATTTGAAGGAATTATTGACTTTTAAGGTACCATGGGAGCTATATACTTCTTTAGTAATACTAACATTACTCAAAATATGTTTAGTCCTTTTTTCTTAAGTCCTTGCCTTATGGAAATATATGAATTAAAATATCTAGATTTTTTTGTTTTAAAATAATTTAGAAGTGAGAATATGGTTGAAACAAGATTGACTATATATTTTGTTGATGGAAGATGCCATATAGATACATATTCTTTCCACTTCTGTGTGTTGGAAAATTTCCATCAGGTTTTATGCACACATGACACACAAAGCAGGGAAGAAGAGGGAATATGTGGGACACAAGTAAGGGATAGGAGGAGGATGTAGTTTTAAGGGCAAGGTCTTTTCAGAAAAGACCTCATTGAGAAGATGATATATATTTGAGT
This sequence comes from Marmota monax, assembly GCF_021218885.2. NCBI lineage: Eukaryota > Metazoa > Chordata > Mammalia > Rodentia > Sciuridae > Marmota > Marmota monax. The sequence continues at coordinate 4,704,782 of NW_026692194.1, forward strand.
AAAGTGAAGGAGGTAAGAATGAGACTTGTAGGTAGTCTTTGTGCAAGACATTCCAGACAGAATGAATAGCAAATACAGTGGTTCTGGGCACAGGTTGGGAGGTGTTAGACTATAAGAAACTGAAAGATTAGGATGGAACAGATTGAAACAGAGTTATCAGATAATAAAGTCACAATGGTAAGGAGAAGGTAGTAAAGAGTAGATTGAATAGGACTAGTCCATCTTTGTTTTAATGTAGAAACACTAACCTAAAATAAGTCTTCTATTTTAGAGGAGTCACCATGGAAGCTATACACTTCTTTAGTAATACTAACATTACTCAAAATATTTTTAGTCCTTTTTTTTTTTTTTTGCTTGCCTTTTAAGCCAGTCTAAGCCACACATGAAAATAGCTTTTTACTTTGTATTTACTCCTTGTTTTTAAGGAAAAAGGGGTTATGAGCCACATGATACTTCATCTTATTTATCAGATATGACTCAAAAGATTTTGACAGAATATAGGAAATAACTTGAGGGTATTTATAATAATTGGATCCACTCTGAGAAGGCAACTCTGTTTCTAAAAATCAGATCCACCCATAGACTAAACAGGAATTTTAATAATGTTCTGGACAATTGTAGCGTCATTTGGAATAAGGGTATAATACTCTGTGTGTGACTAGTTTGAAGGCATTAAGTTCATTTGGATATTTAAATTTTAATACTTTAAACACAAATGAAAACAAGTCCATGTGATTTTGGAGGGAGGGGGGCAGGTTTTGGGAATTTAACCCAGGGACATTCAACCACTGAGCCACATCCCTAATCCTTTATTTATTTTTATTTTGAGACAGGGTCTTGCTAAGGTGTTTAGGGCCTTGCTAAATTGCTCAGGATGACCTTGAATTTGGTGATCCTCCTGTCTCAGCCTCCAGAATCGCTGGGATTATAGATAGGCATGCACCACCACTTCTGGCCCATGTGCATTTCTTAATGTTTAAATACTCAAAGCAGTCATTGCAGATGTTTCATTTATATCATACATTCAAGACTAAAAAGATGACATTTTAAAATGTAAAAAAAATTGTATAACTTATTGCTATGGTGGACAATTGGGAAATTGAAAGACTAATGTACATTGTTGATAGATGAATCTTGTATTTTTTACTCAGATCAGTAATTGTTTCAAGTTTTAAATCTTTATTATTAAAACTATAGAAAGGGCTGGTTTTGTAGCTCAGTGGTAGAGCGCCTGCCTAGCATGTGTGAGGCACTTGGTTCAATCCTCAGCACCACATAAAAATAAATAAATAAAATAAAGATATTGTGTCCATCTACAACTAAAAAAACAATATTTTTAAAAAACTATAGAAAATTGGTTGTCATCCACATTTTTAAAATAAGAATACAGACCAATTTGTTTGTTTGTTTATTTGTTTTGGTGGTGCTGGGGATTGAACCCAGAGCCTTGTGCATGTTAGGCAAGCATTCTACCAACTGAGCTATATCCCCAACCCCAGATGTTTTTAAATGTCAACGAAAACACTTGATAAATTTGGATTTTTAGGGTTGACGTTGTAGGTCAGTGGTACAGTGCTCACCTTGCATGTGGAAGACACTGGGTTTGATCCTCAGCACCACATAAAAATTAAATAAAGGCATTGTGTCCATTTACAACTAAAAAATTATTTAAAAAAAAAGGAAAAAGAAAAAAAAAATTTTTTTTAAATAAGATTTTTAGTTAGTTACACATAATGTATAGCAGTGGGAGAACACAACTTTTTCCATTTGAATTTTTAACCAGTAGTATTTAGAATTTAATGGCATTGAGTAGAATTTGTGAACTGTTATTATATAGGAAATTATCTAGTGATCACTAAGACCATATGTACATAACCATAAAAGGAATACTTTAACAAAGCTTCCTATTTTAAACATTTTTCAGTAAACTGTTAGGAATCAAGCCAATTCATTTAGTTTTTATCCCTTTGGTGTATATGTGTGTACATATATGTATATATGCATGTGTATATGTAAATAGATAACCAGACCCATTCTTCATACACTGTACATACCATCAGGATTGATCTGCTAGACTGGATTATTTAAAGGGTTTTAAACACTAGCCTATTAGTGTGAAACACAGAGCTCATGTTTAATTCCTGGGCTTTCCATTGACTCTGAAAGTCTTTAAAAAGCTATCTTTGATTCATCTGTAAAATAAAAATGGCAGTTTTTCATAAAGGACTGTGAAATTCTGTGATAATCATACTGAAGTATGCTTATTTTAGAAATAGCTTTCAGTCTATTGATTTGGTAGTTGAATCATGAATGTTTTTTACTTCCACTTATGTAGAACAAATAAATAACTTGTAATGGAAGAAAAAAGAGGGGATAAGGAACAAAAAAAAAAGGAAAGAAGGGAAAATAATGGTTGTCGCAAAATAGTAAACATTGCCAGAGATAATTCTTGTAACTTGGATCTACTTACACGACTATGACCTAATGAGCTAAGACTCAAATTAGAGAATGAAAATAATAAAACTTGTATTTAGAGAAAAGAAGTTGCTTTGCTAAAAGAATATCTTATTTTTACTTCAACATTAAGATTAAGAATTATTTGAAAATTCAATCAAGTTTTTGCAACAACAGATTTTAGATGGTTACTCTGAATTCGTGCATTGCAAGATAACTCATAATTCCATGTCCCTGCCTTTCTCGTTTTCATTTTTACATTATTCTGCCACTATCTCTGTCTATGGTCCTTCACCATCTTTAGTCATGCCTGTTGCTCTTCCACAGTATCTCAAAGTGGACCTAAAATGAATTAAGTGCCTAAAAAGTAACATGCAGATAGCAAGTATAACACTTTTCCTATTTGAGCCTTACTTCTTCTGTCTTAACTTTCCTTGATCCCCCCACCCCTTTTTTAAACGTGTATTCTGGTAGAAACAATGTATTCTATCAGCTAGACACTGCTAGATAACTGTTTGACCTGCAGAGTACAATATTTTTTAACTCAATAATGTAGGAAACAGTAATAGACTTAATGATTTGAAAGCCCAGTAATTAATCCTGTATCCATCCAGAATCTATATACCTAAACTAGCAAAGTTTAATGGAATTGACAGCCTAGTGGAATTTCAAAAGCTATTTCCAGTTCTTAGTGTTTTTTGTCTTTCCCCAAAATGGTAAACAACTGGGTATTTCATCAAGATCATAATTATAGTTGATCGTACACAACCTGATGACAAAAACTCTCTGGATTTCTATTGAGCTTTTCTTTGACAGTCAAGTAGAAATGATGAGAAGATTGGTAAGTGTGGTGAAGTTTATAACTTCTTCCCTCCACAAGAATGAATTACAAAGTTGGGCATGGTGACATGTGCCTATAATCCCAGCAGTTTGGGAGGTTGAGTCAGGAGGATCGCAAGCTTGAGACAAGCCCGCAAAATGTGGGGAGACCCTGTCTCAAAATAATAAAAAGGACTGGAGATGTAGCTCAGTGTTAGAGTACCTTTCAGTTCAATCCCCTGAACTGAAAAGAAAAAAAAAAAAATAGATAAAGTGAATTATGAAGTGATTGACTCTGATTTTCCTAGTTGCATGTTGGTAGTGCTCAACATTTAAGATTGGCTTAATCTTTAGAAGGCACAGTTGAGTTCAATTTTATTTTTTTTACAGTGAGTGAAAACAATTTGTTCTTTAAAACCTTAATGTTGTATTCCTGGTTCTTAGCATATACTGTCCTCTGTACTTAATGTTCCTCTGGGTTTAAGTCAGATTTAATGATATGCATGTACGGGAAGCACTAAAAGTTGATTTTCTGTCATTTTAGACCTAGTTAGCATGATGGATTTTTCTTCTACTTGTTTCTCACTAGCATTCTTTAAATTTACCATCATCTAGAACATCCAAAGTATAAAATCAGTTATCATTCATAAGAAAGTGTGTTAAAACATGTATCTTTTGTAGAGTAGTGACTGTATCTAATTAGAAACCACAGCCCTATGTGCAGACTTCATGTATCAGAAAGCATTTTAAGTGTACTTAATGCTTTACTGTAATTTTTATTTAAAATAGGGTGATTTTGTCTCTGAACTAGTCCTGTTAGGTTACCAAAGGAGCTGTGATGAATTTTGAGGTGAACTTTAAATTTTGTGATAAATTTTAAACTGCTGAACTTAGAGCACATCTATAACTTTATTGATACCAAACATTTTTCTTTTAATTCACTACTGAAATTTGTTCAACAAAATCACATTTTGCTAAAAGCAACTTGTATCTTTTTTAGAAGTAGTGTGTTGATTTATTTACATAGTTCATCTGTTAGACTAGTCTTTAAGGCTTTTTGACAGAATTACCTCCAAGCTGCCTTTAAAATGGTTTGCAAAAAGAATTTGTAAGGTTTCATAACTGAGTAGGCTGTTAATGATTCAGTAGGCCCCCTCATTTTCCTCCTACCCCTTAAATTGAAAGCGCCTTTATGGCATCTAGGTGCCCTGAGTCATCATGGCTAAACTCCATAAAGAAGAGTTGTCATATGGAAAAATTCACCATGAAGTAAAATTGTTAGGAAGCAACCTTAGTCAGTGATCATTCATTGATCATAATAATACAACCAAGAGGTTGTAGGCTTCATTTAAATCCTTAAGTGTATTTACATGTGTGCTTTATTATTGGGTTATGAATTCTTTAATACCTAATAAAACCATATAAGGGTTTATTTCCAGTTAAATTTTAATTGGTTTGACTTTTATTGTATGTTAATTGAAAAGGAATTTTAAAAATTGAACAAATGTATCTGGAAAAGCAGTAGATATATGATAAAAACTACTACACCTGAAGTTAAGAGACCTAACTAGAGTACTGGTCCATTAAATATGTGATATCATATATTTCATTTAGCCTCTCTGGGCCCTAGTTTCTTTATCTTTACAAGATCAGCTAATCTGTAGCACCTATGTCCTCTTTTGAAGCAGCCCATTGGTTGATAATAACTAAAGATGGATTCCAAACCATATTCAGACTTCTTTTTGATACAGCACTGTCAGAAACTATATAGTTGGTATTCTAGGTGAAATCTGTTTGTTATCCCAATCATATAAGGTCTCTTCCAACTTCAAGATTCCATGACTTTAAATGATTTGAAAGAAATATCTTCCTTTCTGAGTCTACTGTGTCTTTACAATGAGGGCTCAGGGTCAAAGCTTAACTTTAAGCATGAATATAAGAATTCTTTGCCGTCAAGAATAGTATGTTTATGTTTTATGTAGTAATGTTAAAAACAAAATATTGAAGAAAATTCACAGGGGCACTTTAAATTCTACATGGGATGAAAACAAATCAAAATGGTTAGTGATAATTTGATTTAAATTCAAGTTCTAACAGTTCTGTGATACAAACCTCAGGTTCAAAGTGATATGTTTGTGTGGAGTGTGCACTGTGAAAAAGAATGAAAGCTAGACACAGAGGCCTGAGTTCTAGCTCTGCAAACTGTTTTTTAACCTGATTGATGTTCTTATCTAATGGTATCACATCAGTGCATCTCAAACATTAATGTATTGTATTGATTGCCTAGGGATCATATTAAAAGGCATATTCTGATTCTTTAGATCTGAAAGGAGCTTGAGATTCTTCATTTTTCATATGCCTGTACTTGTGCAACTGTACCAAAACATCAAAACTAAAGTTTTATTTATTAGGTAATTTCCAAATCTTCTTCTGGATTAGAGGGTCTTTACATCTTAATGCTACTTCTTTCTCTCTATCTCATTAACATCACTGCTAAATTTGTTATTTTTGAATCCTCTTCTTCATGGATTTGTTCCCTATTTTCTCATTCTGACAACTCCTTTAATTTTGATGTTTTTCCCTTTCCTGAAAAACAGTAAAGGTAGTCACTCAAGTTAAAGGTAAGGTAGTATGCTAGAAAGGAGCTCTGAGTAGAAGGAAACTGAATTCAGAATCCTCACCCATTGATTAGTAGCTCTGTTGCTTTGGGTAGTTGACTCAGTTTACTTAATCTCTCAAGACTCTGAGTATGTTAGTAGTAACATAATTGAATAGTAGAGTCTCTATATTCAGCCCTCAGATATCAAACATAAAGCAGGTAGTCAAAAACTGAAAGTTTTTATTCTTTCTTTTCCGTATTTTTATTAGTACATTATAATTATATATAATTATGGGATTCATTGTTATATATCTGTACATGCACACAATATTGAACAGTATTATTCAGTTATTATTATTATTATTATCCTGATTTGGTTTGGTAAAAAGAAAAATGAGAGGGGAAGATCTGCCCCTAGCCCAGGATCCCCTGTGTGCCACACTTAAATTTTCAACTGCCTACTAATTTATATTAACTCAGATTCTTGATACTTGCCATGTCAGACTTATTTGTCTTTCCATACCTTTTGTATCTCATTCAGTCCTGATGGAAGTTAGTGTTTCACTGACTACATGCCTGTCAGGAATTTGTTATTTCTGCCTTGATTTCCCAAGTATTGCTTTCCTTTATCCTCACTGCTATCATGTTAGGTCAGCTCGTCGTCATCCTCTGTCTTTTGGGTTATTTTTATCTGATCTTCCTGGTTCTTGTCCTTACATGTTTCTTATACATCTTCCATATTGCTTTCAAGTTATTTTTCCTAAAAATTCTTTTTTATGAACCAAATATTTCTTGAATATCTACAATGTAGAATGCAGTGCAGGCAGTGGGTATATGGTGAAAGAACAAAATGAGACTGTTCTTTCTTAATGAAAATCGTAGACTAGAGACAGATATTCAAAGCAAGCATGTATACAGTGTTGAGAGCCACAGTTTAGTCGGAATGACTGGCATTTTGCTAGAGGGAATGGTTGAAAGGTGACCCTGCTCTGGGATTAGGGCGGATCCTGCTGCCTCGTGCCCGCTACTTTGGGGTTTCGGGAGACAGGGAGCCCACACGGAGCCCGGTGGAGGGAGTGTGTTCCCCGAAGTGTGTGTAGAGTGCCGGTGAGAGTTCGGGAATAAAGAGTTGCTGTTTGAATCTACAAGGCTTTGTGGCGGCTGGGTTATTTTGTGCCCAGCCAGACTGCGGCAATACAGAGCAAGGTGCTATGAGAGAGAGTAACAGGAGGGGACCTGGATTATATTGGGTTGTCAGAGAAAGCCTTCTGAAGAGTTAACACTTAAGCTGTCTCAGGAATGAGAAGAAGCCAGACGGAGAGCCAGAACAATGTTGTTCCAGGCTGAGAATAAAGCATGAGCAAAAACCCTGAGTGGGGAAAGTTGAGTATGTTTTAGAAGTCAACTGATAGGGGATGTGATGGGTAGGATACAAGATGAGAGAGAAAGTATGATGGACTTTCAAGTTGCTGATACGAACAATTTCTAGATTTTTGGCTGTGACATTTACTGAAGCAGAGATACCAGGTGAGGACAGGTTAGGGCAAGGGGGTGGAACCACTTTAGTTTGTCAAGGTTGAAAATCTGAAAATATAATTGTAGTTAAGTTAGTCCTCTGCACTGGTTTCCCATTTCCCATAACATCTGTTCCAGATTCTGTCTTGGCTTTTAAAGTCTTTACATAGTTTAACAAACCTGCCTCTCTAGCTGCTTCTCCCTCATCTTTCCTTCATTATTTTGCTTAAGCCATAATGTTTTTCTCCAAACTGTTTAATACCTCTGCATATGTTATTCCCTTTGGGTTGAATAAGTGTCTCTAAGATCTTTTCATTATTCAAGGTCCCTCTGGAATATTATTGTTGTATATAATCTTCTCTAGGTTTAGGATTGGATCTCAGGACTTTTTACTGCTATTTGATTGATACCTCAATTGTATTACAATTTCTCTTTTAACATATGTGGATATATTTTACTAAAGTATAAGCCATGTTTATAGACATCTAAGCTTATTGTCTTTGTGTTCCCAGGATCTAGGGAACATAGAGTTTCTCAGATAATGAATGAGATGTTTTTTATAAAAGCAGTCTTAACACAATCTCCCTCCAAACTGGGATGAGTATTTCTTTGCTTCCATGGTGCCCAAACACTTATTTTGTGCCACATATTAACATTAAATTGTCTAGCATAAATTGAATGGCAGAGAACAAGTCCTATTTTTTCTTGTCTCCCTAGCACCTAATACTTAACTTGGAATTGAGAAAATTTCATTAGATGATAGTATAACTGTTGAATATCTCACTCACAATAATATGCATTAGTTAATTATGTACATTAATGAAGGCTGGCAGAAGGGGAGGGGAAAATGAAAATCTCAGTATAATTATCAACATATCTCAAGTGCTTTCTGTTCTTGATTAAAAGATATATAATAATGCTAAATAAATAATAAAATCTAATTATTCCTTTGAAATAGATGTGGAGATCACTTAATATAATGTGTCCATCTTGCTAAATCCAGTCTTCATCTTATCTGACCTTGGAAACCATAGTATTAGACTCTCCTTTTTACTCCATACTCTTTTCCATAGGTCATTTCAGATATATAAATTGAAGATTTCCAGATTTACATTTATGACCCATAGTTCTCCAGGTGCCAGATTATATATTTATATCTTTCTAACTTTCTCCACAGGTATCTCAAAAGTAAATTTCCAGAAGCCCTAAGAGTACCAGACCATAGAATTTTTTTTAAGTAATTTGTTACATTTAATAAAAACTAATTTCCAACATTGTTCCTACTCCAAAAAATTTTCTTCAACAGGAAATATTTTCCATACTAATTATTTCTAAATAGTTGATAATATAAATATTCAGATAATTAGGAAGGGATTGCCTAAAGACCTCTGTAGAGCTGCTACCATATGTTAGACCTTTGTTTGTTTCATAACAATCCTTTGAGGTTAAGTAATATTAATAGGGTATAATGGAGACAGCTATCAGCCTTAACCAAGGTGTCTCAGGTTCTAATCCCAGATGTCAGTCCTACTGATGTAATAGCTCTGTGACCTCAGGCAACTTACTAAACTGATTTTGTCTCACTCTCCTTTATAACAGAGACAATAATATTAGTTGTATCCTAGGAACATTATTAGGAATTAAAGAATTAGTACACAGAGCTCTTTGAAAAATGCTTGCCACTTAAAGACTGCAAATGTGTTAGTTGTTGTTATTTATTATCTCAGGTTTACAGGTGAAGAAATTGAGCCTCAGTGAAGTTGGTCCAAGTCTCACAACTATTAAATGATGGTGCCAATAGCTGGACATAGACATCTGACTCCAGAACTCCCTTAACTACTCCATTTTATATCATCTCAAATAATAATAATTTATTTCATCAGTTTGCCTACAGACTCCATATTAATGGTCTCCTTGTGATCAGAAGAGTATGGTAATGCATTCTAGCACTCACACCTAGTGCTTAAGATGTACAAGATACAAAAATATGCACATAAAATCTCACTTTGCTACCATCTGAGAAGCCTAAGAATATACCTCCATTTAATTTCATTTTGTTCCATATACATTCTCTTTTTCTTATTAGTGGTTATGTCACCAAAATCCCTAGAAAGTGGAAGTACTAATTTTACATTACTCTTGTAATGACTTTGATTGTTGTGACTTACTTACTGTATTAAATCTTCTTTTGCTAAACATTTTCAGAATGACTTGGGGGTTCAATAGTGTGTCATAACCACATAGTGTGTTTAAAATCAAGAATTTTTATAAATAAAATTAATTGGTATCTCTTGACATTATGTAATGATTTGCCTGTTTTTAAAAGTCCAAGACATTTTAATTTCCCAACAAGTTTTTCTGTGAATTTTAATTTTCATCAGCTGTTTTTTGAATAGGATCTTTGATTTTAGTATTTTGATGTCTTTGTATTAAATCTTTATGTAGTTGAATCTGCTTATTTTTTTAAGCTTTAGTCTCTGATATTTGTTTATGCTCCTAGTAAAAATAAAAAGCACATCTGGTTACTATTTAAAGCTTCTGTAGATGATTTGCTCTTCCCCTCCACCTCCTCCCATTACTTGTTATTTTCTCTTTTCCAATGTCAGTTTTTTATTCCTTTGTGGCAGGGGAAAAGAAAGTCCTTTGTAGTGAGAAAATATAAGGTAGAAGATATGAAATCTTGTAGCCTTTGAATTTAGGGAAAGAAGGCCTTAAGAGGAAGGTAGGCTTTAAAAAGCTAAAATCATCTGTGACGAGAGTTTTTACTTTTGGAACTGAATTCTGGGACCTAGTATGTTTATTTTGGGGGAGACAAACACATTTGAAATAGTTTTTATATTAGTTAAGACTTTTTCTGCTGTAATGGAAAATTCAACAGGATTGAGAAGGAGAAAGGAAATGTATTGGTTTGTGTAAATTGGTCCAGGATAGGTGTGTCTTTGAGAATGACTCCACTTAAGATGCAAATAATGTTATCAGGACTCCGTTTCTCTACCTTTTTAAGGACTGCTTCCTCAGTGTTGCTTTCTAATCTAGTGTTCCTGGTAGCTTCTATTCCTTTACCTTCTAAAACCTCACAGTGTCACAAGTAACTAAAGGAGTGACCATCTTTTTCCTAGAAGCCTTGGCAAAGTCTTATTGCATCTTATTGGCTCTTAGCTGGTCCATTCCCCTGTGGCCAGAGGAACATGAAGCTCAAGTTTTTGAGACAGTTAACGCACAGCCAAGTTTGAGGGTGTAGTCTCCACCAGACACGAACTGAAAGTAAAAAAGAGTTTTCCTCCAGAAATGAAATGATGATACCATTATACCAAATGAGGCGTGAATTTTCTGGACAACAAAACAGATGTCCATAATTCTTGATAGTACCTTTTCCAGGTTAAGAATTAGTACTTAATTAGAAAAGACCTAGGAAAAAACTTGGAAGATTTTTTTTTTTTACATGATATTTAGTTCTACTTTGGGTTATATATAAATTCACTGTTTTTAAATGGAAATTGCTAGTACTTTTTACCAATAGTGCTTTGAAAATGTATCGAAATTTGTTGCTACTTTAACAAATACCATATTAACTAATTTTCCTGTTAGCTGTAATAATCAAATTTGTTGAGCTAGTCCTTCAATGTTTTAAGCTTTTGAAACAAGAAAGTCATAAAGAACTGTGAGGCCAAGATCCTTGCCTAGGTTAGGGCCTTTAAGAGAGCTACAGTAGGAGTAAGGGTTTGTGAGGGCTACTGACAGGCTTTACATGCTGATTTCTATAACCAATTTTAGTCTGAAAATGAAAAGTCCCTTTTTACTACACAGAAGATAAATTCCCCATGGTCTGATTACTCTCCCCAAAAATGAGAGACAAAGTGCAAAGTTCCTCCTGTTTCTTATGTCATATTAATGTATGTATGAATGAGAACATCCATTCCCAAAAGGGTTTAAGATTCTACAGTGTAGGGAAAAAAAATTATATTTCTTGACACCATAGTAAATATCTCTTTTTTCACCAAATTAAATAATTCCTTAAGATACAACTTTGCAAACATTTTTTAAAACCTTTTCCTTTATTCTTTGAAGTGCTGCAAAATGAGCAAGACAGTTTCTCCTTTGGAGGCGTGTTCAGCTTTAATAGATGATAGGACAAGGTTATATGTAACTGTAATGCAAAACTAGATATAAGGTCCTTAGAAGATTTGCATATAAACTGTTGGCTCAAAAAAAAAATTATACCCAATTTAGGGGATAGAGAGACTCTGATTGGAAAAGGCATATCAAGTAGGTCTTGAAATATCAAAAGTAAGTAGTGATAATATTTTAAAAATTGTTTGCTGAGCGTTTTTTATGTATTTTGTCAAAAATTTTCAGTGCATGTGATGAAGAGCGGGAGAGTCATATCACTGTAAATTTAGGAAAAATTTGGGAAGATTTGAATTAAGGCAGGTCCAAAAGAGACATGGCTTGAAATTTTAAAATTACAATTAATAGATTATATTGGGACATATCAAATTGAGGAGCTTTCTTCTTTAGCTACTACACTACTACAGTAATTTTTTAATAATGTAAAACAGAATTGAAAATCTTTTTTTTTTTTTTTGGTATTGAGGATTTAACCCAGGGGCGGCACCTTACCACTGAGTTACATGTCTAGTTTTCGTTTGGTTTGTTTTTTGCGACAGTCTCACTAAATTGCTGAGGCTGGCCTTGAAATTGCAATCCTCCTGCCACAGCCTCTTAATGCTCTAGGATTACAGGCATAGGTTACCATGCCCAGCTTGAAATTGTTTCTAACAAAAATTATATTGTATTTCTCAGGAGGTAATCAGTGATTTACACGATAACTTAGTATGTATTGTCTTAGAAGGTAATAATTTCATCTGTCACATAAGTCCTGTGCCTGTGTGTGGATCAGCAGTCATAGCCACTGTACACTGTATTCTGCATCTTCTAGAATCAGCAGTGTATTTGGTATTTATATAGGTTTTGTGTATTTTACAAATATAAAATGGTTCTTTTTTAAGTAGGCTTTTAGAGATACAGTGTGACTTAAATGAGTGGTCTTAAATGACTATAGTCTAAGTATTTACTGAAGAACATTTTTATAATCATAAAAAAGGAAATAATACATTGCATGAGCTAACAATATGTCTCCAGATAAAGTCTTCCTTTTAAAATGGGATTAAGAAGAACCATTAGACAAAACATATTTGAATATGGTTTTAATGGCAAGTTATTGAGTTGTATGAAAAAAGAGCCCAATTAAACAGTTAAGATCTGTAAATTTATTGTATTCTCTGCCTAGTATTTTTTTCACTAAATGCCAGGGATATATTAAAATGCCTCCATTTATGTTTCTCTACAAAAGATTGTTCTAAGTTTAAGTGATTTTCACAATTTATTGCTGTCTAAAAATTTCCCTTGACTTCACATTTTGTTCTGAATGTCTTAGTTTCTTTCCTCCACCCACACAATGTTGAAGGCACTGGTAGCAAGAGTTGCAGAGTAGTACAGTGAATTTGAGAACCAACCCTGGCTTTTTTTTTCCAAAACAAAATAACCTTTATTATAAGATTGCTTTTTATTGATACCAAGAAAGGGGAAACTTTGGCAAGTGTTCAATAAATGTGTGAATAACCTAATTGATTTCACTGGAATGAATAGGAAGCTTTACTGTTTGTCCTTGTAGATACTTGGCTCAGTAAACACAGGGATGGTGATAGACCAAATACTCTGTGACAAAATGTTGAAAAAAACCCCAGCAAACATACAGATTCAAATATTTGCAATTTTATATCTGTGACTCTTCAAAGAGAAAGAGTAATATGTTCATTAGGATCTTGCCTATATTTCTGCTATAAAAAATATTCATGTTAACTTACATAGAACCCAATAGTTTGACAATGTTAATATGTGAAAAGAGAGAGGAGATCCTTACTGAGAATTGGAAACTGTGAAATTCAGATATGTATAGAAATTTAAACATACTGTCATATATACTCTGTAATAAAACTTCAGTAAAGGCAGGTGGCATAATTAGGACAAATATTTTTGTCTTACTTTTAGGACCATTATTATATGAATAAAAATAAGATATCTCAGAAAAATTCTAGGGGGAAAAGTCTGTTTTTCCTAATTCTATTAGCATCTTAAAGATAGGAACATTTGCTGGGTGAGGTTGTGCATGCCTGTAATCCCAGCAGCTTGGGAGGCTGAGGCAGGAGGATTGTGAGTTCAAAGCCAGCTTCAGCAAAAAGTGAGGTGCTAAGCAACTCAGTAAGACCCTGTCTCTAAATAATGCAAAATAGGGCTGAGAATGTGGTTCAGTGGTTGAGTGCCCCAAGTTCAATTCCCATTATCCACCACCACCACCCCCCAAAAAAGATAGGAACATTTCACATTGTTTTCGTAGCACAGAATAGGACTCACAGTAGGCATTCTTTAAGCATAAATGTTTACGGTACTAACCTAAATATGAGAAATTTCAGGGTTAGGCAGTGTTATTTTTCTGGCCTTTAAATATACACCATTCATTCTGGGCTGGGGCTGTGGCTCATTGATACAGCACTCGCCTAGCACGTGCGAGGCACTGGGTTTGATCCTCAGCACCACATAAAAATAAATAGATAAAATAAAGATATTGTGTCCAATTACAACTAAAATTTTTTTAAAAAATAATAAATATACACCATTCACCCTTTGTATCTCAATTTGATACAAATAAATCTTCAATTTTGAATGTGAAGAAAACATGTATAAATTATATGATCTATAAAGTGAATCAGCAGAAGTGAAGAACTGCTTTGAAAAAAGGAATAGATATTCCTGTTCAGTGGTCAATTCTAACATTGTAGTTAGAGGCTCAATTACAACTTTCAAGTGTCAACTGAGACAACAACCTAGATTTTATAGGTTCCAGTTTCAAGTACAGTAACCCTTTGACAACAAGGGAAAGAACTACAATTAGCAAAATTGCAGTTGTCACTTGATCTTATTGGAAATATAAGGTTGGGAAAAAAGTTAAAACAACATTTAATGAATATATTTTTAATTCAACAAAAGTTACCAGAAGACATCCCTTTCAATTCAAGCAACATTCATCAGTATTAAAAATCTGACTCGCCATTGGTTAGAAAATATTGCAGTGATATTATGATCTACTAAAGAATAGTGGCCCAACAGAAGTTTTATGCACAAATGTGCCTCTGGAAAGTTCAAATAAACTCTAAATGGCTTGGAATTTGATAGGTTTTGTGCTTGCTTTCTTCTTTGTTTTGTTATTGTTGTTTAGTAAATATCAACAAAAGTGTTTTATATTTTTTTAAGGTTTTAGTAGTCTATCCATTGTTGGAAAAGTATATAGTGTCGGTGTTCCCTATTTTTGAGAGATGAAGGAGAATCAGTAATTGTCTTACTTTTTATTTGTACTGAACTGAATTTTTTCCAAATAAGACTTTATATTTTAGGGATAAATACTAAATTTATTAATAATTAATTAATAGGTTTGTGCCAAACCACTCCTCCTGCACCCTATCTCTGCTAGTAAACTCATGCTTTATCAAGTTTGTCCTGGTTCTCAATACTTAAAAATATAAAGACTACCCAACATCAGAGATGCCTTTTTTGGATCGGTTTTGTTCTGGCTAGTTATACATAGTTTAATAAGGTATTTTTTTATACGTAATTTCTTACTTTTTTAACATCCTTGCATTTCATAAATGTCTAGGCAACCCAACTTACTCAAGGATGAGATTACTGCTTGCTTAATTGATTACTAGTGTATTTTTTGATCCATTCACATTGGGAAAAAGGAAGGGTGCAAACCTATCCCTGGTGACCTCAGAGGTCTTCTGCCTTCCTTAGATAAAGAGACTTCCTCGTGGAGAAATTGAACAATAAAGTATAAAAATGTTGAGGGAGCCCACACAAACCTTTGGTATTCATTGATGCAGATTTTCGTAAATTAACAGCAAGAAATTACCAAAATGTAAGGAAAATCAGTAACTAGAAAGAAGGCTATGACTTAACATCATCCATTCTGTCCTAATACATAGGACTTATCTTTCCCTTTCCATCATTAGGCAAAACTTTCGACTACCAATTTAATCTCTTCTGAAAGTTTACTGTTAAACTGTCCAAGAATTCCAAAAGTGAATTTTATGTGTGCCAAGCAGCCTATATTTTGGGTTCCAATATTCCACCCAGATTTGGCAAAATAAAAGAGTTTACTATAATATAAAATTGATATATGATGTAATACATTATTTTTGTCCTAGACATTGTTGTCATACATTTTCTGGCCCTAGTTTGGTGGATTTGCTTATTCATACAGTGTAGAATGATAGAACACGTGTTTAAATTCAGATTTGGCTTCTGCTACTAAGAGTCTTTTTTTGGGGGGGGATCTTTTTTTCCTCTTCAGTCTACAAAATGTTTTATTTACTATCTCTATATTTAACATACTTTTACACTTCTAAACATCTAGAAAGACCAGATGTTTCAAATAAGTTTGTTTTGCCACTTAGTTTCTAAATGACCATGAGCAAATTATTTAGTCTAATTTCCTCATCAGTCATAGGACAATGATAAATATTGAGCTTAACATGGGTGATGTTCTGAGTACCTGCTATATACAAGTTTCCTTTCTTCCCTCTTTCTGAAACCTCATTTAAATTCTTTTTATTTAATGAAGTTTATTTTCTAATCTAGTTTTTAAGGCCTGTTTTACCTTTCCAGCACTTTACCTTTCCAGCTGTATCTCATTCAGTTAAACTTGTATGTATGTATGTATTGCTTGCTTATAGTCTCAAAGCTTATCAGAGTTATGGTCCTTGATTTCCACACATTTGGTCTTTATTGATCTCCTAACTAAATCCTTCACTCAGGGAACTTGCTGGCTAACCCTTTCTGGAGCATGTAATATGGAGTTTTTCCCCCTTTTCCTTTTTATTTTGTTGTGATTTTTTTTCTATCTGAAATGCGTTTTCTCCAGTTATCATAATCTAGTCTCAGGATACAACTCAGATACTTCAACTCAAATAAAACCTTTTCTGAATCTTTTCCACCTTAATGGTATAATTTTCTTTGAAATCTTAGTACTTATGGTGTTTTGCATTAATAATATTGCCTCTCCTTTACTGATTTGGCTTGGGGTAATTGATTTACACTTCTATTTCATAAGTCAGCAAGTGTCAATATAGGGCATTATACCTTTACATTAACTCGAATATTCGCATAGCTTTTGGCATGAATGCTCAGTAGTATTTCTGGGGTCAGTAATTGCATTATTGGTATCTCTGGATATACAAAATTAAGAGTAGGGAGACTGTACCCCTCAGTTTGGAACTTCTTCAATATCTAGTAAAACTCTAAGAGAAGCCCACAATTGTTAATAGGAGAAATCATAAAGTATTTAATGGAAAGTACTAATCTAGAATATTAGGAAAAGGTTCTTTATTCCCTGGTTTTGAAGGAATGTCATCATCTGGTAACTTAGAAATATTAGTTATAAGAGGACTTCAATTTTTAGCTATTTAGTCAAATAGGACTATTAGGTAGTGGGCAGGCTAGCTAATTAGTTTGGACACCAACTTACGGTTAAATACCATATCTCTTGGTTTTGTAATTTCTTTGTTCTTATAGGAATTAAGTCACATTATATTGGGCCATAAGTTTATATTGAGCTATTTATTTGAATATTCAGCTTAATATGATACTGTTGTTATGGTAAAATACAAAAATTTGTTTAGCATCTGTGTCTCCTGGGGTTCCTGGAATAGAGCTCCTAAAACCCTTAGAATTTCCTGAGTGATCGCAATGTCTTATGTTATTCATCATGAGCTTCTTTTAGATCATGCTTTAATTTATGCTCTTGAGGTTATTTAGAGTGGGGCTCCTAGATAGCCTCAGAATGGGACTGGTGACCAGAAGGACCAAGTGACTAGAGAATTGCATCTGTCAGTCTCACCCTAAGAGTGGGGCATGACATCAAACTTTTGGGTTGGTGAACATATCAAAGCACTGGGAATGGCATGTCTGCAGAGGGTACTACAGAAACTCCACTGCTTACACCTGCTCCAAATACCTTGCCCTTTGCATATTTTCCATTTGGCTGTTTCTGAGTTTGATGGTTGTTTGTTTGTTTGTTTCTGAAAGGAGGTCTTGCAATACTAGGCAGGTCTCAAACTGGGCTCAAATTATCCTTTGTCCTCAGCCTCTTGAGTAGCTGGTCTACAGTCATGCCCCAGTGCCTGGCTCTGAGTTGTAGTCTTTATAATAAACCAAGAAACTTAAGTGGTGTATTGTCTTGTTTTAGTTCTTCTGTGAGCTGTACTAATAAATTATGGGACCCCTCAATTTATAGCCAGTAAGTAGGTCAGAGGTACAGGAAGCCTGGGACTTTTGTTTGCCCCCCGAACTGGGAGTGGGGGAGTCTTTGGGGACTGAGCCCTTCAACTTGTAGGATCTGACACTAACTCCAGATAGGTGGTGTCAAAATTGAATTGAATTGTTGGCTGTCCAATTATTTAGTCAGAGAATTGGTTGATGTCAGAGAACACATTCTCCAATTGCTGTCATAGAAAGTGATGTAAGATATCAGTAAAAATATAAACACCACCAAAAAGCTCCATATCTACAATTAAAAACTGACCAAAACAGAATAGGAGATTTAAAATTCCAAAAAAGCCTAATTGTGAATTTCATGATTTCTGATACAAAAAGCATTTGTTTGGGGAAAGTCTAGCTCTGTAAAAATTTACCTATTTTGTAGAATGTTCATGTAATTAGTTTTCCTCAGCTTCTCTGACTCAAGAAGAAGTAGGAGTTACAATATCTAGAATTTTCAAAATTACATAAGTTCTAAAAGTTGCATAAGATCAGTATTTGAATTCCAGATGAATGCTGGTATCCAGTGATCCTTGAGTCTGTAGTGGATTTCTTTTAGTGTGTTAGTGCTTTGTTTGTTTGCTTTCCTGTTTATTGTAGCAGTTTTATTAAGGTACAATTCATATGCCATGCAGTTTACCCATAATTGTGCAACCATCATCACAGTTTTAGAACATTCTCATCACCTGAAAAAGAAACCCCATATCTTTTAGCCAATCCCCTAATTCAGCTCCCCACTCCACAACACACACACAGGCAACTGCTAATCCACTTTCTGTCTTTGGACTTGCCTGTTCTAGACATGTCATATAAATGGAGCCATACAACAAAAATATGTGGTGACTGATTTCCTTCACTTAGTAAAATGTTTTAAAGGTTTACTCATTCCTTTTATTTGCCAACTAATATTCCACTGTATGGTTGTATACCATATTTTGTTTACCTGTTCATCAGTTGTTGGACATTTGGGTTGTTTCACTTTTTGGCTATTATGAATTATGCTTCTATGAACACAGGCATCAGTTTTGTATTGACATAGTTTTATTTCGCCTAGGTTTATGCCTCGAAGTTGAATTACTAAGTCATATGATAACTTTGTTTAATTTAGAGGAACTGCCAGACTTTGTTTTCCAAGATGACTATACCACTTTACTTTTTCACTAACAGTGATTAATGATATCAGCTTTTTAAAATCTTTGTCAATATTGGTCATTAGCTGTCCTTTTTATTATATTGTGCTAGTAGATCTGAAGTGGCAGTTTATTGTGGTTTTGATTTGCATTTTCCTGATGACAAATAATATTAGGCATCTTTTTATGTATTTATTGACATATTTCTTCTTTGGGGAAATAATTGGATCCTCTACCAATTTTTATTTAAGTTATTTAATTCAGTGAATTGAACCCAGGGACTCTACAAGTGAACTACATCCCTGTTTTAATTTTTTATCTTGAGAACAGGATCTTGTTAAGTTGCAAGGCTGGCCTTGAACTTGTAATCTTCCTGCCTCTGCCTCCTGAGTTGCTGGAATTTGTTATTTATCTTATTATTGAGTTGTCAGAGTTCTTTATATATTCCAGATACAAGTCTTTTTATCGTATATATGATTTTCAAATATTTTACCATTCTGTGGGTTCTTTATGATAGTACTTTTGAGGTGTAGATTTCTTTTTAGGTTACTTATAGGTGATAAAAACCTACAAGGTGGGGGTGTAAACAGCCAGTTCAAGGAGGCATGCCCCATTTGATGTACACAGAAACAGATCTCCATGGCATACCTGGCACCAAATTTTTATTTGTCTTAAGTTTCATTTTTCTTTTTATGATGTAAAATTATGACAACATACAGCAAAGAATAGCACTAACAGCAAACATTTCGCCATCTCATGTAATGATATCTATACAGTACACTATGAGTTAACTTGTTTGCTGACAGTTCAGTTCTTTAGTGTTTGTGATATTGCCTCTAAAACTAATGAAACAAGCTCTAACATAGTAGTAGAAAGATGTTTTAGCTAGCTTCCCTACTTAGCCCTGTGACTTTCATCAAATAACTTACCTCTCTGGATATGGATTTTTCTCATCTATAAAATGAGAGAATTGAAAGGAAGATTGAATAGTATATTCTTTCAGGTTCTTTTTGGCTTTAAAATGTGATTATATATTACAGTAACATCAGTGATTTTTTTTTTTCTTCATCTTCTTCCCTTAAAATGAATGAACTATGCCTTTTTTACTTAGGTCTGATATTTATTTTCTCAAAAGGATTGTCTAGATGAATTTGACAAGTGAAAAACTGGGCACATATAGATATTCAATAAAAATTTGCTGTAGAGTAACAAATACCATCTATATGAATTGTATTGTGGGTTAGAGGAACATGACTTAAGCATCACCAGTGAGGCAGAACTAAAGGAAGAAATAATTTACACACCTGATGAGGGTGTGACTAGAAGTAAAGTGACTATGAGGAATGAGTCCGTGATTGTGTCATTGGAAGTATTCAGAGATCATTAGAAAAGAAGCAAGCTCTCAGAGGTCAGTTGGGTCCAAAGGTGAAACCAAAATCTCAACAACTAAGGAGAAAAAAATAGGACTATAAGAAAATGAACATCTGAGAAGACCTAGAAATTGTGAGGTAAGCACACTTTATTTGATTTGATTTTGTGGGGGAGTGATTTTTTTAAGAAGTTTCAGTGTACTGATAGTTTATAATTGGTCCTTGGGGGCTTGTTATTAAGCCTGTGTAAAAAAGCCTGGTCCTTAATTCAACTGAAATAATTGCCAGATTCATTGAAGAGTAAGATAAAGAAGTTTAAGATACTTATAAGCCAAACCGGATATGTAAGTAGGGGAAAAGTCGTTGAGATAAAGGTGCTTGCCAAAGTTTCATAACTTGATTCCCACCAACCAAGAAAGCTACTTAAAGTTTTGGTTATGTTTTGTATTTGTATTTGGCCTCCATGATATTTTTAATCAAATATTAGTGTAAATAAAAGCACATGTGACAAACAAAAGAAAGGGTTTTTTTGTTGTGGTTTTGTTTTATTTACATATGTATTTTGAAGTAGTCAAAATTCGGACTGGGGACAAAAGCATAGAAATTTAATTCTAACCTTTTTATTCCTTATGAATATGGGTCTTTGTCCTATTATAAAAAATTTCATTGTAATTACTTAGAAAATATGGAGGTTTTATCTTCAATATCTTATTAGAGCTCTTTAAGAAAATATATTTCTTTAGAAGATATAAACACAGAGCATGGTATACATAAGAAATTTGATATTCGTTTTTTAAAATTTATTCTCATTTTTGTATGTGACAGTAGAATGCATTTTGACACATTTTTATCCTCTTAATGTTCTATTTTTAACCATTAAGGGAGTAATGATGATATATCATATGGGCTGTTAATATCTCAGTTGCATAGGGTTGAGCAACAAATACACTTCCAAAATTAAGAGAATTAGTATATTGATCCAAAGAGTGGGCAAGTTCTTAGATTTTTTTTTTTTTTATGGAATCAACTTCAAAGTATAGATAGTCAACCAAACTACATTCTGTTTGGTATGAACACTGAACCTGTCATATCCAACTTCTTGAGCAGTTTCGTCAGTCCAGAATCACATGACAAGGCAGGATTACCAGGTAGCATGTTCTTAAAATACAACCAGATCATCTTTACATGTAAGTTTTTTGGACTGAACATAATCAAGATACCTGAGCAGATTTATTTCACTGTAATCTAAATGGGCCTGTTGCCAGTAGAAGGAGCAAAAGAAGTGTTATCCAGATTTACTGAAGAACAGTTTTAAGGCATATGACAATTTCTGGAATGCTGAGACCTGTAGAAACCAGCCACGAGAGAGGGTGGTTTCATTCTGTGCCAAGTCATTAGTGACAAGATATTACTATAATGATGATTTCTTCAAAATGTTGCTCTTTTATCCTGTGGACACTTTGTGAGAATGCTTTGCAGATAAATTAGGGACATTAAAAGTATGTTTTATGATACTTTAAAAAATACAATATATTGATAGGTAGGACTTTGATTCTAATTAAGGTCACAAAGGGCACTTAACTTTTCAGTCAGGTGTTATTAGTAATATACTATTCACTGTAGTGTAATTGAATTAAATCTCATTGGCTACATAGCCATTTAATAGGTGGCTGTGAACTGTGGGTATCAATATCAATTTTAGTGTTCCATTAATTATTTTTTTTTATTGGTTGTTCAAAACATTATAAAGCTCTTGACATATCATATTTCATACATTAGATTCAAGTTGGTTATGAACTCCCAATTTTACCCCAAATACAGATTGCAGAATCACATCGGTTACACATCCACATTTTTACATAATGCCCTATTAGTAACTGTTGTATTCTGCTACCTTTCCATTAATTATTTTTAACAATAGGGTTTAACACTTGAAGAATATTAAAAGACTTTAGACTCAAGTTGGGCTTCAGTTTAATGACTGAGTTATATAGATTATTTGCATGTGCACCTTATTGAACAAGTATGAACCAGCATTTTTGTGACTTAACTTTAGTATTCTTAAAAAAAAAAAAAAGCATAATTAACACAAAGTGGTTCCACTTTTGTTTAGAGGGACAGACTTGGTTCGTGTACAACTATTCCCCGTGAGAAAATATATTTATTTTGTTAAGAAGGGGTGTGGGGAAATTAATAGTACAGGTAAGCAACTCCTTGAATAGAATTTATATATAGGCTAATCTGAGAGCAGCAAAAGTCATTAAGTAGGGTGACTACAGTAGCTATTTATTGAAGTTTGTCCAGTCCCAACTTATCTCTGGGTACAGCTGTCATTTCTCCATGTTTGTGAGCACCAAATGAATCTAGTTTATTTTAAAGTGTAAAGCTAGAAATAAATAAATATAATCAACTGGAAATATGATTAAATGTTCAGTTTTTATGTCCTGGAGTATATAGAATTTTAGGACTAAATTAAAAAATTGGATTCATTTAGTAGTGCTAAAAGTGTACTTTCTTTACATATGAATTGTATTTTTTTTTCAAATGGAGTTTTTAATAGATTATCATATTAAATCTATTAAAATAGTCTATTTTGCTCTCATGAAAAGGTAGTTCTCTATCTTGAATATTTTTCTGACATTTATAGAGCATTTATATTGTTAATTCAGACAGCCTTTTTAAGAAATAGAATACTTTTCTCTTTTCAAGTACCTTATTCCATAGCTTGTTATTAAGCCTGTGTAAAAATTGTTCTGTGCTTCCTCTTACTTCCGTTTCTTCCCTTTTGGGCTACAGACTTCCTTACGGAGGAGGTGAAAAAGAAGTGAATTTTCACTTCAGCCAATAGAATCTAGAATTATGTAGTATTTACCTACTTTGCGTAACACAGGCCCACCCACACACATTATGAGGTGCTTAAGTGAAAGAACACTGAGCAGACAGCTAGCTTATTCAGTGTGTCATTCCAAATGTATTTGGCAGATGCTTTAATACTATCTGGATTTTATCCTCTGATGAGAATGTTGTTTGTCTAGCTTGTGGTGATACCGATAGAATAAAAAGGTAGGTGTTCTGTTGCTTAATTTTAAGTGTCACATTGTCGGTGCTTCAGGTTAAAGTAAGCTTGCAAAAAAGAATGATTTGAAGCATAATTAAATCATTTATATTTCATTTTTCATATTCAGCTTTAGAAGTGTGTTGTATGAATTAAATTTCCTTCCAACTTAGGGAAAGGGTTAAATAAATCTCAAACACCGTTCGGGTTGTTAGGGTGGATTTACATCATTAATCTTATTTCCCATCAGTCATAAAGAAAGCCTAAGAAATATAGCTACAGGTGTTTATTGTCTGTTCATTATAGATCAATAGAAAACTGAAAGCTGCTCATTTTTAATATTTTTAAATCTAAGCTACAGTAGTTTTTTTTACATATATTAGAATGTAATTTGTCTGTTTTTTTTTTCTTTTCAGTTATAAAATCTGAGAATTATGTTGCTTTCTGAAGGAAATTGCTTGTTGCCAGAATGATGGTGCTGTCATTGTACTTTGCTTAGTTGTTGACAGCTTATTCACAATCTTAGTTTCTTAGCCATAAATCTCCTCCCAAGATCGTTTCAAGAAAGAGATCTGGGCCTTTGTGAAAACTATAATTTAATATTTAAACATTATCATAAGATGGGAAAAATTATAAGGAATTAAAAAAATACTAACAGTTATGCTATATAGGAATTTTAAGTAACGTTTCTACCTGGATATTTTGATTGTTCTTCTGATATAGTGGGAAGAGCTTTAATAATTTCAAGTCTGATGATTGATTAGAGGGACTCTTTCTGCTAAAAAAAAGTGAACAGTTATAAGTTTTCCAGCAATTTTCTTTTCTGAAGCATTTTCTTTTCATCAACAGAAAAAGTATAACTGAATTTTTGTCTTCCTGAAGGACATTTATGAACAGCTTGATCCAGATCCTAGAATATTGACATGAATTTTGATCCAATTTTCTAATCTTTTTCTGAGGAAGAAGTATTTACTCTTTTGTATAAGATGGACAATAAGTCAGTGACAAGGGGGAAAGTACAAATGGAGGATATTGATCATAATTTATGTAATCGGGGTATTTGTAATGTGATAATATAATTCAGAATGATAGAAAATTTATAGAAATATTCCTGTTAGGCTGAGTCTGTAGCTCAGTAGCCGAGCACTTGCCTAGCATGTGTGAGGCACTGGGTTTGATCCTTAGCACCACATAAAAGTAAACAAATAAAATAAAGGTATGCTGTCCATCTACAACAACAAAAAATTAAAAGAAAAGAAATATCCCTACTATTTGTATTTATTATTTTCCTAATGAAAATGGTTAAATAGGAATACCATACTGAGTGATTTAAAATATTCATTCTTCTAAAAAATAAAATAACATGTTCTTAGCCTCCTACACACAGTGTCTCTAAATTACTGTTATAAAAATTTATGGGAAACACATTATGATTTGATCAAAGAAAGATCAGCTCCTACTCTTGAGAACTTTTCATGAACCAAAAAGAAAAATTAAAACTCATAAGGTGAAACTTGTTGCCTGGGTGTAGTGGTGCACCTTATAAAACCCAGCTATGCATGAGGCTAAGACAGCATGATCCCAAATTTGAGGTTTGTCTAAGCAACTTAGTAAACCCTGTCTCAAACTTAAAAAAAATAAAATAAAATAAAAAGAACTGTGGGGATGTAGCTCAGTGGTAGTATTAATTGTCATTTTACAATGATGATAATAATCTTAAAATTATTTCCTCTCTATTGATAGCTGGCTTTACTGAAGAAAACCATGTTAAGAGATTTATTTGTAATTCAAATTTTCAACTCTATTTTTTCTTTTCCCATTCCTTTTGGATGGAACTTATTATGGAATTTTGAAGTGGGAAGAATTAAAGTCTTCCCTACAAGAAGAGGGAATACATGTTCTAATTGATTTGATTTAGATGTAATGTTTTCCTCTATTGAGAATCAAACATAACATTCAGCCTTGAAATTAAAGTTGTGGTTTTTAAGGTCTTTGATTATATTTTAGGTCTGTTATATATTAAGAGCTGTAGAAAACTAGAATTTTCTACAGAGTATCAAAGTTATCCACAAAGAATAGGTTATGTTTATTTAGATACCGAGAAATAAATATGAATCTTTTAGAAAATAATTAAATCCTAAGTGATGGAGCAGCTTCACCATAAAGTGAACCAAGTATTTATTAAGACCTACTTTTGTATGCCTAATTAAATACATAGTAGACATTTAACAAATACTTAATTTTTAAAATATTACTTTATGTACTTGGAAATCACTATTTTAATCTTACAGTTTGGATAATTTGAAGGTACCCCAGAGTTTTATAAAAGGAAGAATTAGCTGGGCATGGTGACACATGCTTCCATCCCAGCAGCTGGGGCAGGGGATACTGAGGCAGGAGGATCTCAAGTCCAAAGCCAATCTCAGCAACTAAACAACTTTGTGAGATCCTTTCTCAAAAAAATGAAAAACAGGCTGAACATGTGGCTCAGTGGGTAAATGGCACCTGGGTTCAATCCCCAATACCAAAAGAAAAGAAAAATAAAGAAATAGGTCTGGTCCAGTAATACATGCATGTAATCTCAGAAATTTCAAAGGCTGAGGCAGGAGGATTGCAAATTTGAGGCTAGCCTGGGCAACTTAGTGAAACTTTGTCTCAAAATAAAATTTTAAAAGGAGTGGGGATGTAGGTAAGTGGTAAAGTACCCCTGAGTTCAGTGACCAGTACTGCAACAACAGAAAATAGTGAGTATTTAATGAGTGAATCAGGCACATGACAACATTCATATCATTGCAGCTTTGTTGTTCTCATTCAAACCTTGTGACAAATCATGTGAGGTATGGGAAATATTTTCACCATTTTGTATGCTGTGAAAATAATGTGGGACAGATCTGATTTTTAAATTTGGGGATTTGTTAAGAACTGTGAATATAGCCCTTATGACTGTGAGGGGCCCAAATTCTTGGAGTTGGCCATATGTACAGTTATGGCTTAGTACTTCACAAATGTCTTCTCTGATATGAAAACAACAGTATTATAATGAAATAATTAGTGATAATTTTTAAAAAATAATATACTTGTTAGCTTAAGATTTATAATTTAAAGCTTTTTAAATGAAATGTGTCAAAATTACCCAGAACTGCTTTTTATTCTTTACTTTTTCTTCTCCCAGCCCCCACTTCTATTCATGTGGATAGGTAGACAAGATTGAAAAGTTCAAATACTGTTAAAAGATTTCAGTGTACAACATTAATTTAGAAGTTATTATATAACTGCATATACAAAGTGTTTTCTAAAATCACCTGGAACATTGAGCAGTAAAATTGTCCTTTTATGTTTTTGTTCTGTTTTGTTTTACCTTTTTTTAAGGAAAAAAAAAGAAAAGAAAAACATGAAGCATGGTTCTATCAAATTCTGATAAGTACATGAATTGCTCAGATTCAGTGTCACTCTGTCCAGTGAGTGCCCAAGTGTCACTTGTGCAGTGACATCTTTCCTGACCAAAGGGCTATAGATGGAACAGTTTCACCTAAGAGAAAGGACATGAGACCCTGAGACTGTGATTTGGCAGGACCAAGTAACAGGGAACTCTCACACCTTTAGGTTATAGGAAGGCTAAAAGGAGGAAAACTTGAGTCTCAGATTCATATTTTCAATGCCTTATATTACATTTAAAGGGCATTTTTGTTTGTTTTCAATTTTTGTTATCTTTTTTTAAAACTTTCTATTTTGAAGTAGTTTTGATCTTAGAAATTAGAAAACAAATGCATCAAGTTTACATATACCCTTTACTCAGTTTCCTCTAATATTACCATTTATATAACCAGAGTGTATTTACCAAAACCATGGTTAACAATGATGCAATACTACTTACACAACTTTAAGTCATATTCAAATTTCACCAGTTTTCCCACTTTTCATTTTTCTGTTCCAGGATCCAATTTATGATCTCATATAATTGTTACGTCTTCACAATCATCTCCAATCTGTGACAGTTTCTCAGTTTTAACTTGCCTTTTGTAACCATGGAACTTTTAACAAATACTCATAGTTCTTTTGTGGAATGTCTGTCAATTTGGATTTGTCTGGTGTTTTCTTGTCATTAGATTGAGGTTATCCATTTTGGGGCAACATCCCTCAGATATGTGATATGAAAATATCTTATTACTGGCATTGTTAAATTTGATCAATGTCTGCCAAGTTTGTCCCATTGTAAATTTACTGTTTTCCCCTGTATAATTCATAATTATCTTAGGAGAGATACTTTGAGACTATTGTTGCCGTTAAAAAAAATGTGTGGAACTTATTTATTGTTTTAATAAAAACAAAGACTAGAGAAAACTCAGATTATTCTATTTCTGGGAGTAATTTGACTTCCCCAACCAATCATAATATTTTTGTGAGAAAAACCCGGGGCCTATATAAGATTAATATTGCTTATTCCTGGAAATAAAACAGTGCCCCTCACTTAATGTTCCATGTTTAAATCCCGTAGGTTGATGGACTTTAAAGTGTTTGGGGAAATAATTATGCATTTTTTTCACCAAGTTTAGAATTTATCCAAGGGCTTTTAGGTTTTTTGTTGTTGTTGTTTTGTTTGTTTTGGTTTTTTGTTTTTTTTGTTTTTTGTAGCAGGGATTGAATCCAGGGGCATTTAACCACTGAGCCACATTCCTAGCCCTTTCTTTTTTTCATTTTATACTGATATAAGGTCTCACCAAGTTGCTTAGGACCTTGCTAAATTGCTGAGGCTGGCTTTGAACTTGCAATCCTCCTGCCTCTGCTACTGAGTTGCCAGGATTAGGCCTGTGCCACCATGCCTAGCTTATCCGAGGTACTTTTAACAATTGATTGCATTACTGAGAAAATTAAAATAGTTATTATAGAAGTCTATTTTTAAAAGCTGTTGGGACAATAGTATTAGTTATACAAGCAGTACTTTAGTAAGAAAGGAGTTGGGGGATTTTTTAGTTCTTGTTTAATCTAGTTTCCCAATGTAATTTCCCCTCTTCCCCTACCCAGTGTACTGCAAACTGTAATTGTTTCAGCAATTCCATGGTGGTATAAGCTTGAGGTGTATGACCTTTGTTTTCTTGCCTATGAAATAAGGTTTATAATAGTTTCTGCCTTGTAAGGTTGTTCAAGGCTTAAATGACTGAATACATATAAAGTGCTTATAAAGTACTTACTTAGAACAGTATTTGGCATAGAGACAGAACTCAGTGTTAGCCATTATCAAAAGGTATTACCAGTGTTGGATGCTGACTTTAGAAAATGATAGAATTTCCCACAAATATAGTTTAATCTTGTGTTTTTATTCCAAATAATTGTCAAATTCCACCAGATTTACTGCTTCTGCAGAATTTTCATTTTATGTTTTAATGGTTAATAGGGGAATTTCTAGTCTTGCTTTTTGAGAAGCATATTATCATTTTAGGAATTTTGGGAATCTAAAATGGTTGAATGCAGGCCAAGAACAGAAAAGGACAATAAAAATGTTTGAGTTCTAATTATGCTTTTAAAATAACATCTTTTAAGTATGAATAATTAAGTGATTATATGGGGGAAGGGGGTGAGGCTGTTTCATAACCCCTTCTCCCAATCAGTAATGCTGCCCCTGCAGTCTTTTCCTTAGCTATAACTTCTAGGGAGCATGTGAAACTTTCTGTCCCTAAACAGTCTGAACTCATTTCTAATGTTTTTCTTCCTGATAGTACCAAGAATTTACCTCAGTGCAATACCCTTCTTTCTCCCTTTGGGTTCCTGATTTTTAAAACAAGTATGCAAAGTCTACCTCATTTACTGAACTTTTTTATTGTGGGTAACTACCAGGAAACAGGATTGACAAATAGGCTGAGCATTGAGGAAGCGACAAAAGTTCAAATAATCTCAAAAAGCTCTAGTCATTGTTGCATAATTGTTATTAGTCTGTGAAGTATACCTTTTTAGGGTTTATGCAGGTATATTTTATAATCTCTCTTCTAAATGGTCCCTAATATAGTCTCTTATTCTTATTTAGGAATTAGCCCATTCATCCTTAACTAGAGTATGAATTAGTGGTAAAACCTAAACTACTTCACCTAGGAGCCTTAGTTTCCCTGTTTATAAAATGGGGATAAATGATTATAAGAATTTTCAACTCAATTCACAGGGCTATTATGAGGGTCAAGTTAAATAATCTTATGTGAAAGTATTTTGCTAATTAACCTTCAGTACCTGTGAAAAAATAGACCTTAGCCCAAAATTGATTCAAATTGACACCCCTCTGACTTATAAGGATTTCCCTGTTTTCCAAAGCCTGCTTTTATTTTTTCTAAGTATGGTCTCTAGGTCCAGAAGATACTTCTTTATCTGCCTATAGTACTGGCCTTTTAACTATTTCTGTTGCCACCTCAGCTCTAGTCCCTTTCCTTCAACCAATTGAGAGAGGTTGTCATAAAACAATATTTCATTTTTTAATATAATACAACATTTTAACTGCACAGGAACATTAATAAGTGCCATCAAGGCAAGGTGAAATTCTTCCATTCTCACTCTCACTGCAACCTCCTTCAAAGCTGTTGCCTTCACTAACAGAAGGCTTAAAATAAATAACCTAATAAGACATCATTGGTATGTTATTAAGTACCTTACTACCTGTTAAGCTTTATGCCAAAAACTAGGGGAAATTCCCTCTTTGCAACAAATTCTGTTACCCCTAATTTAAAATTAGAGCGATGGTTTTTACAGTGGAACAGTGAGGCATTTTTGATGTCAAGGCCAAGGATGTCCTGAGCCTTTTACAGCACACAGGTCAGGCCCCTCCAATGTCAAAACGTCAGTGATGCCCAGACCTTTAAACCCTAGTTTATAAAGAAATAAATTCAGTCCTTGGCAAATATGTTAACTACTTTTCCATCTGAATGAAAATAAGTTATCTTTGTAGGTGATAGACTCTCAGCATGTCATGAAGCTACTCTTGCTAGGTTAGGCTGGGAGTTTGTGCATTTGGCATCCTGTATCTTGGGAAAGGGAACATGAATCTTACTTCCTTGCCCTGCTATGTTGAGCAAATAAAATAGTAATCTCCAACTACCATCTCTGACACTATTATTTCTCCTTTTGTGTAAAAATTCCGCTTATTAATTCTGCTGATTGTGAAAGTAGGAAAAATGTGATTGAAGTATCACTCTTACCAAGAAACTACTATACATTTACCTCCATTCAATCATAAGCTGCTTTGGTTTCATAAAGTGCCCCCCACACACACACAAATATACCTGAACAGTTCTTTCTGTTTGAGTCATCCTCTTGAAATCAACCACACAGGGACTCTTGGGTAGATGGAAATCTTTCATCAGAGATAGTAAATACAGTCCACTTTTTTTTTCACCATAAAGCAGCATTATAACATTTCATATTTTAAAAGTTTCCTCTTTTCCATCTAGCATCCCTTTATGCCTACCCACTTGCCACCAAAATAGAAGTGTTCAAAAGATTGGGTAAACATCTAAATAAGATTGGTTTTGTCCCTTACTTAGTATTTGTTTTAGTTCTTTTTTATTTTTCAGAGCAGGAATTTTGTATTTGTGTTTACTGGCATTGTTAAATTTGATCAATGTCTGCAAAAGCAAAAGACTAAGTAATGTAACTAGTAAAAGAAAACATTATGTTGAGGGAGGATTTATTTCCCAGTTTCCCTTTTTGAGATGAAACTGACAGTTATAGAAAGTTTTCCCTTTAGGAAGACATAGTTTGAAAATAATTATACTTCACCGGCCTTCAGAGAACATATGGCTAGACAGTGATATCTATCAAACAAATAAGATTATTCCTAAGAAATATCTTATGACCAACTTTTCATGTTCTTCCAAACCTACACAGAAAATAACATTATTTCAGAATATGTTTATTGAAAAAAAATGTTTTAACTTAGGAAGATTAGTTCCTGCCTTTGAGAGCAACATGCTTAATTTTTAAGGATGAAGCAGAGCTTCAAAGTAATAGATATTATAGAAAACAGCATCATAAGCCAGGTGGTGCACCTGTAGTCCCAGCTACTCTGAAAATTGAGACAGAAGGATCACAAGTTTGAGGCTAGCTTAGGCAACTTTGTGAGAACCTGTCTCAAAATCAAAAGATCTAGGGATGTAGCTAAGTGATAGAATACCCCTGGGTTCAACTACCAGTACCAAAGACAAAGAGGAAAAAGATTAAAAAAAAAAAAAACTTTTTCTCTTAATATTTTTCTCTAGTAGGGTAGAATTAATGGTGCTATTGTTTCATGTTCTTTGAGCTAGAACACCTTGGGAAAAACAGCTGTATATATGGAGGACCACCAAGAAGTGGGACCAGTAATTGAAGCATTAGAATTTTCTTTGTGTACACCCTTATTTCAAGTTGTCAAGTGCATGACTTCAGGAATTCATTTTGAAGAACTACATATCTTAATCAGATTTTTAAATATGGAGAGAATAAATGAGAAAGTGAATGCACAAGCATAAGCTTAGCTTGTATATTGCCAAAGTTTCAGGAGCCCAGGCTCTAGCTCCTATGCTGTGTTAAAAATTGTGACCCAGCCGGACACTACCCTGTAATCCCAGCATCTCAGAAAGCTGAAACAGGAGGATCACAAGTTCAAAGCCAGCCTCAGCGATGGCGAAGTGCTAAGCAACTCAGTGAGACCCCGTCTCTAAATAAAATACAAAATAGGGCTGGAGATGTGGCTCAGTGGTCAAGTGTCCCTGAGTTCAAACCCTGGTTACCCACCACAAAAAAAAAAAAAAAAAAAAAAAAAAAAAATTCTGACCCATTTTGAAAATCATAAGAGTATATCAGCTTCT
The DNA here is from genome assembly GCF_021218885.2 of Marmota monax. Lineage (NCBI taxonomy): Eukaryota > Metazoa > Chordata > Mammalia > Rodentia > Sciuridae > Marmota > Marmota monax. The sequence continues at coordinate 4,736,917 of NW_026692194.1, forward strand.
TTTATGACAATCACCTATCAACATGTGTTAGAAATTCAATGGAAGTTTCCAAAAAATAACTGTCAACATTTTATTTGTAGTTTAGTAATGCCAGATATATGTCAATTAATCATATGCCATTTTAAACTTAAGAAAACTGTTTATCTTGGGCTATTTAAGATATAAATAACCAGTACTACTAAATTGTTTATTTTAGATTATTAAAGACAAAAATAGAAAATAAGTTTGAGATTGTTTCTGTGGTAGAAACTTCAGTGTCAAAGATAAATTATTTTAAGATCAGCCCTTCTGAGGCACCTAAGCAGAGTAATAAGAATATGTCTGAATGGAAAAACATACTGTTTTTCTTGGCTAATGTGGCCAAGGGCTTTAAAAAATGTAGACTGAAGGGTATATGCTAACCTCTACTTTTATTCTTTTTAGTTTCTCATCTAAGCTGTTTCTTTTACTATAGAGGCAGTAGAACTAAACCTACATAATGTAATGCTATGTATGTTATGTGTAAATTCTTATGTCAGGACCAGATGGTTGCTTATATTTTTTTCTAACTTCAAAATTCTCTTCATTTCTACTTTAGTTCCTTCATTTTTAGAGATCAAGAAACAGATTGCATTGTTCAGAGAGAGCTAGAACTAGAACATAGGCTAATATTTGCTAGCCATTTGATATGACACTTTCATATTTTTGCCATATCCATGCTGATATTATTTAATAATATTTAAATTGACTTCTTTAAATGAATGAACTTTTTTTAAACAAACATTTTTGCTACTAAACATAGAAGTTATCACTTCTTTAAATAGAAAGTAACTCTGAGTAAAAATCCAATCAAAACAAGACAATGCTATTAAAATTTAATTTAAATTTAATTAATTAATATTATTAAATTTTTATTTCTTGCTGTTCTTGGTTCAGAAATGTGTCAAGGCAATGTTTTCATGTTTGATGGCAGCATCCTAATTGAAAAGAAAAAGCACAGTTAAGACCTCCAGTTAAGCTTCTGCATTCCTTTTTTAAATGGAATGCTTCTTAGGAAGGAAATAAGAGGATATAAAGACATGTTTATATGCTCAGCTATGTTGGGATATTTTTTGTCTTTGTTTTCTGGCTTTTACTGTGCTGGGGATTGAACCCAGTACCTTGCAAGTGATAAGCAAATACTCTACCATTGAGCTACATCCCAGCCTTCAATTATGATTTCATGTATACCAGAAAGAAGGTCTTTTGTGAGAAACAAAAATTGTTCTTTGGTTCATTTGAATTAATTTTTTAAACTCTTAAATTTTGGCATTGAAATTTTTAGTTAGCATCAGTTTCATTTTCTAAATAAGGAGTTTGATCAGTGTAGTTCATTTTTGCTTAAGACATTTCCACACAATGCTAACATCTGACAATTATGGTGACATAGCTATGTATTGATAACTGTTACCTAAATTTTAAACAATCTAATGAGTTAAAATCTTGATCAACAAGACAACAAGAATGAATTTATTTTGGAAGATGAGAGGTTTTTGGTTTTTTGGTTGTGTTGTTGTTGTTGTTTTAGTTCATTTGAACAGAGGAAATGTTTTCCTTAAAATAGTTTTAAGTATGCTTCATTTCTTTAAAATAAATCAGTATTTTTGAACTTCCAATAAAGTTAGCATATTTGTCGGATTGCTGGTCTAATAGTGTTGTATTGCTTTCAAAGGATTAAAGGTGTCAGAATAGCTAAGCTTTCTCTGATTTGATTTGATCTCATTGAACTAAATATTCTGTTCTTGCCTTCTCTCCAGAAGTGCCACTATTGTAGACTATATTTCAGTGTACTGTAGAAAAAGACATTTTTTTTTTATTCATGAGTTTCCTGTAAATCATATTGGTGGAAGTATAAAAACAGGAGACATTTATGGGCTAGGTAGTAATAAGAGTTTTATTGTGAAACCTTTGTAACAGTGTTCATCAGGAAAACCAGAGAGAGAAACAGATAAAGAAACTCATGGTCCCATTAATCCGTTAATGAACTAGACATGATAGTATTTGAGGATTTGTTTATATAGGGATGTTTTTATTTATCAGAAGTGTTTCTCTTTTGTTTTTCATACTTAGGTTAAATTTATATTTTTTAATTAAACTTTTTATTTTGAGATAATTGTAAATTCATATGCAATTGTAAGAAAGAATAGAGATTGTGTATCTTTACCCAGCTTATCTCAGTGGTTATGTCTTGCAGAACTATAGTTCTGTAAGAATATATATATAGCAGAATATCACAGCCAGGATATTCTTCTTAGGTTTTGGGGTTTTGTTTTGTTTTGTTTGTTTTTTGGCAGTGCTGAGAATCAAACTCAGTGTCTTCACTTCTTGCACGTGCTAGGCAAGCACTTTACCACTGAGCTACATCCCCAGCCACAGCCAGGATATTGACATTGATAGAAATGTTTTTTGTTTTTGTTTTTATCTCTATCACCACTGTGGCCCATCTGTTGGTCTTTTGTAACCCAGAACCATTGTCCTTTCTACTCATTTCATGAATGTTATATAAAAGTAATTGTTCATATGATCTTTGGAGTTAGCATTTTTTACTTAACATAAATAAGTAATGAGATTCATCCATGTTGTATTTATTAACAGTTTGTTCCTTTTTGCTGCTGAGTAGTATTCCATGATGTGTATATACTAATTCAATTATTCATTTAGTTAGAACATCTGGATTGTTTCTGTTATAAGGCTATTACAGATAAAGCTGCTATAATTATTTGTCTACGGATTTTTTATGTGTACATAAGTCTTCATTTAAACAGGTTTAACGCTTAGGAGTACAGTATTGTCTTTAATATTACCTACCTTTACATTTGCAACCAAGTGTTGTTTCTACCTTGAAAGGAAAGCTTATTATTTACTGGTATTTTTGCTACCATTTTCTTTGTTTGTTTTTTCCCTGATATTCCAAAGATCTTTCCTTTTATCTGTTTCTTTCTGTTTTGAAGATTTCCTCTAACCATTCTTTTATGGTCTATTGCTGGCAAATTCTTTTAATTTCCCCATCTGAGAATGTTTTAATAATCCTTCTCTATTTTTTGTTGACTATAGAATTCTCTGTCGACAGTTCATTCCTTTCAGCACAGGAAAAAATTATTAAACCAGTGTTCTGGCTTCTATGGTTTCCTATAAGAAGTCTGCTGTCTTTCTAATTGTTTTTTTCCAGATAAGATGTTGCTTTTTTTTATGCCTTGAAGATATTTTCTTTGCCTCTGGTTTTCAGAAGTTTAATTGTGATACATCTTGGCTTGCATGTCTTTAGGTTTATCCTGTGTGTGGTTTGTTCAGAGCTGTAATTTTATTTTTCTTTACAACTTTAAATTTTCAGTCATTATTTCTGAAAGTACTGTTTCAGCTCTGCTCTTCTCTCTTCTTGAAATTCCAGTGACAAAGTGTTAGATCTTTTGCTGTAGTCCCATAAATCCATAAGCCTCTGCCCATGCCCCCCCACACACCATTTTCTGTCTTGTTCAGATTGAGTAATTTCTATTATTCTCTTTTATTTTGGTTAATATATTTTCTAGTTCCAACATTTCCAGTTGCTTCTTTGTATCTTCTTTCTTTTCTGAAACTTCCTTCCCCGCCCCACTTGCCCCAAATGTGTTTTGTAACTACTGAAATATTTTTATCATGATTGCTTTTAACTCTGTCAGATAATTCTTCCATTTCTATCATCTCAGTTTGGGCATCTACTGGTTATCTTTTGCATTGTTTTAAATGTTTACAGTCTTGATATGATGAGTAATTTTCTTTTAAAACTTGGGGCATTTTTCATATTATATTCTAAGGCTCTGGATATCATCTAAACCTTCTGTTTCCCTGGCTTTTCCTGACATTGCTTTGACAGATTAATAGGGGTGTTTTATCTAATATTACTGCCAGGTTTATATGAAAGTTCAACTTCTCTGCTCTACCTCCATTGACACATGAGGACGGTCCTTGTTATTACTGGGTCATAGTGGAAATCCAAGTTCCCTATGTAGTCCCTACTGATAATGCTGAGGTAAGTGTAAGATGTACCTGGCCATTGGAGTGAAAGGCCTGTCTTCCTACTTGACCTACTCTAATGCTACCTCTGTGGGGCATTGGACCTCCTCCTTATGGTACCCAAAATGGAAGTCAAGTCTCCCCATTCAACTCTTGGTGGTGTAGTGGGAGGAGTATGTAGTATTTTCTGTAGGCTTTGATTGTAGTAGAACAATTATTATTGTCCAAGGTTTTGTTTTGGTAGGTTGCCCCTTTCTTGTTCCTTTAACTAGAAAGCAAGCTTTTGTTGTGCCTTTTCCTCCTCTGATATGTATTAGTTGACATATCCGGATTCTGGCTTCTGTAGCTCCGTGTCTGGAATGTATTAGTAAAAAAAGAAAACTGAGAGAACTCACTCTCAGGTTGATTCTTGGATGCTCGGGTTTCTACCTGTTCTGCCTCTTTCCATTTTTCATGTTTCTTTTCTTTTCCTTTCTTCTTCCTCCCTTTCTTCTTCTCCTTTCCTCCTTTTTCTCTCTTTCTCTTTCTTCCTTAATGGGGAATCAAGCCCAGGGCCTTACTCATGCTAGGCAAGTACTCCACCACTGAGCTATATCCCCAATCATTTCATGTCATCTTGCATTTCACATATGATGTCCAGAGTTTTTAGTTGTACTTTGTAGAAATAATAGAGGAAAGTACACCTCTATCTTCTGTAAATAGAAGGCCCAAATTTAAATTTGGATCCATTTGTATCAAATGTTGTAAGCAGAAAGTGTCACATACTTTATCAGATGATGACTTCCATACTACTGTTCTCAAAAAGACTGCTAGAAATTAATATCTTTATTTAGACTGAAATTCATTGTTCACATTATTAATGAAAACTTTTCCCCTCTAGGAGATAATGCAAAAGGTGTCCCAAGGCTCCTGACCAGTAAACAAAGATTTGAGAAAGACAGCCAAGCTCATGTTTTCTCCTGATCAAGAAAATCATCCTTCCAAAGCACCAGTAAAATATGGTGAACTTATTGTCTTAGGGTAAGCGTTCTACATCTGATGAGATATAAAATTGAATAATATATAGTAATTTTAGCCTCTAGGTTAAAAGTACTTTTTTTAGAATTTATATCTTACTAGCTTCCAAAGAGAAATTTAAAGTTATGGGGTAATGTTACCAAATTAAGAAACTTATAATGCTTACATTTATACCATTTTTGTAAGTGCTTAAATGATTCATAAACTTTATCTTACCCGTACCCTCAAAGAAGACAGTTTTCCTCCTCTGTCTCATCTTTTTGAAAATTTTACTTCAGCCATCTTTACCAAAAATTCCCTTCCTCTTCTCCTGCTTTAGGACATTTCATGTAAATGAGTGTTTATTTATTGTTTTGTCCCCAGAGGTAGTTGAGGCTTTGTGCTCTGTATTGTTGAAAGAAGTTAGGAAGACCCTGAAGGCCAGTACCTAGCTTACTTGTTTGCTTCAATAGTAATCTCAGTAATATAATTCCCAGAAAAACAGCCTATGGATTGAAGAATAGATTATTCCATTATTTCAATTTATTAAATATAAACTTGCCATAACTGTCAAAGTGGGGACATAATATTAATCTGTTAATATTGTGTTAATATTAATTCTAGAGATTCCAGAAACTAAAAATTGGAAAAATTTCCTTCCCACCTACTGTTTCTCTTCTTTTGCCTAAACAGCAGCTCTAGATACTGCTGTAAATTTGAGAGTCAGAATGGTATAAGTTCTTGTTCAAGTAAGAACATGTTGTTTCAGATGAGAAAGAGACACAGGGGAGATCCGTAGAGTTGTTGATCTTGACAGGGAATCTAGATTCCAGTACGTATTCCAACACTGTTAACTTTGTGACCTTGGGCAAGTCAACTGTTCTAGACCTTTGTTTTTCCTCCCCTATAAAATGACAGTGTGATAAGATGATCTAAGACCTTTTGAGACATTAAAATTTTTCCTATCAAAAACCAAATTTAAAAGATCATAAACTTAATATGGTAACTTCAATATTAGAAATTCAAGTCACATTGCTTTTAATACTATTAATGACAAACAGCTTTTAACTACCAAAAAAAAAAAAACAACTAAGTATTTTAGTGGGAAATTTGAGAATATTTGAAAAATAAGGGTTAAAATTTAATGTGTGGTTTTAAACTGCCTCTCAGCCTAGTAGTTTCTACTAGTAGTGGTCATTTCTGTATCTGGTACTTGGTGTCTTAAAATGCAAATAATGCTTCTTCCCAATTCTAGAAGAAGTGAAATTGGACAAGGTGTTCATTTCCTGCTGTTAATTTCTCTTAGAAAAGATCTTTGAATTCAGGAACACAATATGAGGACAGAGAGTATAGAACACAGAAGAGGAATGAGCCATGCAACTTAAGGACAGTAGTGAGGGTAAATAAGATGCCTACAGTGGAACTTGTGGCAACCCATAGCCTAGAATAGTAAATTTAACATATTAGCCAAGGGATTCTGCTTTGTACTGTAACAAGGCTAGCAAGAAATAGTTAGGACTTTCTCCCAGCACAAAATGTTTGTTTATTTTTTTATAAAGAACCAGTGTGGTTTCTGTATATGACAGTTACTGGGTAAATTACTTCTCAACTTTGAAACATGATTCTTCCTTTTCAACCATAATTGCAGGCCATTTTACAATCACTTTCTCCTCCAACTCCAGATCTGTCCCTATTCCCTGCCTCATTTCTGCCCAGATTGACCAACTACATATAGGAAATTATCAAACCAAAGATTTTATCAGAATAGAAAAGAGTGAATGAAGATATTAGCTGTTTATACATTAGTGAAGCAGTGAAGAATGACAAAAAAGCATAACAAACATACCCAGATTCAAGCTTTGGCTTTGCCATTGTCATGTGGCCTTCAGAAAATAATTCCTGAGTTTATTTCCTAGCCTGCAAAAATAGGGCCAGTCTTACAGACTATATTAAGTACCTACCATAGAGTGAACACCCAAGTGTTTCTGTTTGGATTTTTTTTAAAGCTTGTTTCCAGTTGTTTCAGTCCTTACTTAACTTGCTTATCTTCCGGGCATACATTTTTTATGAAAACATGGTTATAAGGCCTGAAAAACAAAAAGTATGTTTACTAGCTAGCAGACATCTTACACATACACACCATGTTGGCAGAGCTTGTCTATGTATGTGTATGTATTCAGGTAGCCAAAACTTATTGAAGAAATCTAAATAGTTCTTATTTTAAAAGTTCAAGTAGGTGCTGGGGTTATGGCTCAGAGGTAGAACACGTGCCTAGCAAGTGTGAGGCACTGGGTTCGATTCTCAGCACCACATAAAAATAAATAAAGATATTGTGTCCATCTACAAGTAAAAATATTTTTTAAAAGAAAGTTCAGCTATTTAAAGTATTTGGTTCACAATTAAGGGAGAGTCTATTTTAAACAAAATATGTTATACTTTTAAATGTATTAGCACATGCAAAAACAATTTTAAAAATATAAAAAAAAATACAGTGAGTCATAAGGAATCTGTTAGGCCATTAATCAGCTCTTTATTATATTCACTAAAAGAGGGACAAAAATATGTAGACAACACAAAGCTATGCATAATACAAAATGTATTTCTCTGAGACTTGGGATATAGCCAAAGAGATTCTTACTTTGTTTCATACCCAGACAACTGGTGTGGAGATAAGCAGTTGCCAAAAAGAATTTGAGATTGTTATAATATGCTAATAGATAATTAATTGGGAATTGATTCTACAAGGTAAAGTAAAACATTTGTTTTATAATTGTGTGATTCTTAAAAGAGCTCACTTAATCTCTTTTATTTTTTCCACAACAGGTATAATGGATCTCTCCCAAATGGTGATAGAGGAAGGAGGAAAAGTAGGTTTGCTTTGTTTAAAAGACCTAAGGCAAATGGGGTAAAGCCCAGCACTGTGCATATTGCATGTACTCCTCAGGCAGCAAAGGTAAACAAATAAAAATAAAAGCTATGTAAACTGGGAAATTGAAAAACTTTTGTGTGTTTCTTATATTCTCTAGCATTCCCTTCACATTCTGTTTCATAAATTTTGTTTGGATTGAAGAACTGCTATCAGAAGGGAAATTTGGCTTTTTATTCTTTTAAAATGACACACCAGGTTCTGTGGATAGAAATTACAAGGAAACATTCCCTTTCCTTATTAAAAGATGTGGATGTAGGGCCAGGACTTTTTATCTGGTAGTGTTTAGAATTGTGTGACTGTCCACCCTGATAAAGAGGGCATTCCTGTTACTCAGGGACATCCCCTGGGCTGGTGGAAGGAGTACGGTGTCTAGTATGCATAATAAGATATCAGATGGACAAGGTAGTGTTTAAACTTAATGATTATCTAAGATTCTGTGGATTTTTTGTTTTTGTTGTTTTTGTCTTGTTTGGGGTATCAGGGACTGAACTCAGGGTACTTAACCACTTAGCCACATCCCAAGCCCTTTTTATTTTTTGAAACAGGGTCTCACTAAGTTGCTAAGGACCTTGCTAAGTATCTGAGGCTGGCCCTGAACTTGAAATCCACCTGCCTTAGCCTCCTGAGTCTTTAGCATTATAAACATGTGCCACTGCACCTGGCTTATTTTTATTTTTGGTTCATGACTGTCATAGGTTTTATTACAGTACCCTGTACATAGAGGACCTCAGTAATTATTAGCTTGAATCAAAGCTATAGAAATAAATATTCAGCTGTAATTTCTCACCCTCCTGTCCTTATCAATGCTCCTTTTCCTTTCCATACCAAAATCTCCAGAAGCTAGACCACCATTTCAGGACACTTGTGCTTTTCCTAGAATAATAGACAAGTAGAGATTTATCTTTACATTTCCTTGTGAATTCCTCTATTTCCAGTTGATACTGTGATAAACAAATAAGAAAAATTACAGATTTGTTTGACTTCAGAAAGTACCTATATCTTTAAATAAGAAGCCTATCCAGTTTGGAGTAACTTCAGAAAGTACCTGTATCTTTAAATAAGAAGCCTATCCAGTTTGGAGTGACTTCAGAAAGTACCTATATCTTTAAATAAAAAGCCTATCCAGTTTGGAGTGCAAAACACAATCCTCAAGCCTTTGCTCTAGGCCTTCTTTATACATTCAAGAGCCAATGAGTGTAGAAAAGGGAGAGTGTCTTTAAGTGATAATTTTTGCTCCTTTGCAGAAAAGGTCTGTGCTGAGCAGTGGTATACGTGAATGGCTTGTGGATCCCAATCTGAGGAGCTTTTTGTGATATTTCTAGTAAGCTCCTGGCATTTGGGGTTTACCAGTTCTTCATTGTACAGGACCATCCACATATTATAGGATATTTAATATTCTTGATCCCCCACCCATCAAGTATTATTTGAGTCCTCAAATCATTGTGACAGCCAAAAAATACACATTTTCAGATGCTTCTTAGCTAGTACCACCTCTGATTGAGAACCACTCTGAGGGAAAATGCTTGTAACTCCAAACTCTGAAATATTGGTTTTTTAACTCTGTAATGCCACTTAGGTTTTTGTTTGTTTGTTGTGGTACTAGGGACTAAACCCAAGGGTGTTCTTCCACTGAGCTACATCCCCAACCTTTTTTTAAGTTTTGAGACAGACACTTGCTAAGTAGCTCAGGTTGGCCTCCAACTTCAGATCTGCCTGTCAGCCTCCAGAGCTACTGGGCTTAAAGTGCTGCACCACTGTACCCAGCATGCCCCTCATGTTTTTGTTGACTCCTTTTTATCTTTACAGGGAATCAAACAAATTTTTCTTTTTAAATTTTAAAAGAATATGTTAGTGAGGTCATGAAGAAAACTTAAATTATTTAGTCTGGAATGAGTGGTTAAAACCTTGCCTTCCAGCCCCATGAGACTCAAACTTGACATAGTTCTTATCCCTAATCTAAGAGTAGGTTCAGTAGTTAAAAAAAAAAAAAAAACTAAAGATTTTAGTCTCAAAGCACACAAAAGACAGCATTTTTAAATACTGAGCAATCATTTGAAAAGTCAGTTGCTTAATGCTGGATTTAAGTATAGATTGTAAAGCATGTGAAAAAAATTATACAATTTTCATGAAACATAAATGTGTAGTAAAAAATATATTAACAACCTGCATGTAAGTGATATACACTGCATTCTTGAGGTTGTATACCTCTGAAGAGAAGGGAAGAATAGGGAGGGACATATGGGCAGGCTCAGTTATATCTGTAGTTAATTTTTTAAAAAAATATATCAGAAACAAAAGCATTGTTAGACTGATAAAGCTGGGTAGATAGAACTCAGATATTTATTCTCCTTCAGTATTGAAAATTAATTATCTTAATCTAAAATTATTATTTTAAAGCTTAATCTGATACAGAGTAGCTAAAAATTGAAACCAGCTAAAATTTTATAATGCCAAACTTCTAATTAAGAAACATTTTTCAGGCTAAGGTTGTAGCTCAGTGGTAAAATGCTTGCCTAACACATGTGAGGTTCTGGGTTTGATCCTCAGCACCACAAAAAAATAAATAAATGAATAAAATAAAGTTATGTGTCCATATATAACAAAATGTTTTTTTTTAAATCAGTTTTCATTTAGCTCCTTTGCTGTGTGTAATCATTCTCTTGTGTCTTTGTATCTTATTTTCCTTTTACTCAACCTGTTTCCACTTCCTTTATGCAATGACTAGGTTTTTCCCCCTCTGATATTATCTTTAGCTCATATACATAAAAAGGGCCTGAAAACAAAACTGAAGAGTTCTTTTTAGCAATGTTTTTAGTTTGGGATAAGTCAGAAGTACAGTCATAAGCTTTAATATCTATTGCCTTTGCTAATATTTAATCATTCTACAAATTTTTCTATATCTAGCCCAATATATATAATATATGGCAAACATTTATCATCTGTATAAGTCATCAAATGATTAGAAAACCAGCTAACCCTGCTGATTGGTTAACTGTACAACTCTTTAAAGGACTTTAAAAATAAGTTTCTTCTTATAAAAATTATTTTCTTCTCCTGTACTGAGAATCAATTTTAGCTTCTATATGGCATTTGGTTTTTATTACTTTATAATTTAAAATACTTTACAAGGGAGATAGATCTTAGAGTTTTTGTTTTTAAAATATGTGGTTTTACTCTGTAACTATTTGAAAATATTCTTCTATACCCTCTCAATCTAAGGAAACTATTGTCATAGCTGAGATTATGCAAGAGTTATTAACCTCGACCTTAAATTTCAGGGGGGAGATACATAAGTGTATCATATATGTGAAAAATAGTTTTACCTTTATTTTATTGGAAAGATTTTTCAATTAACTTGATTGATTTTCTGATTTGCTTTATCTAATATTTGTTATTAACTTTTTTATTCACAGGCAATAAGCAACAAGGACCAGCATAGCATATCATACACTCTATCTCGGGCCCAGACAGTGGTGGTTGAATATACTCATGATAGCAACACTGATATGTTTCAGGTATTATAACATGAATTTTTTTTTCTTAAAAAAAAATAATAGTTAAAAATCTATTGTTGGAGGTTGAGATACATATGGCTTAGTGATAGAATGTGCACTTAGCATGCATAAGGCCCTAGGTTCAATCCCCAGCACCAAAGGAAAAAATATATTGTCAGTAACTTCTGCTGCAGTCAAATTAAGAATTATAATTTTTAATAATGTAGCTCATTAAAATATGTATTGATTTCTGAGCCTTATAAAAGTCATTATGCCATGGTTAAGAGATGGCCTCAATAATCAGAATCCCTGATAAACATTACTTAGCCCTCCGTGTCATCCTTTGTAAAGTGCAGGTAATAGAATCCTCCTCATGGCAGGCTTAAATGAGTTGTGCATGTAAAGTGCTCAGAGCTCTGCTAGCTACTTAGTAAACTCTTAGTAAATGTTAGCTATTAATATCTAAAAAAAGAAACTCAAAAATACTCTGCATGCATTTATGCCCTTTTTTTTTTTTCCCCACTACCTCCCACCTTCCTCCCTAGGCAACAAAAAGTACAGGCAATTTCTAACTATTCATATCAAATATGTGATGTCAAACTTGTTATTACTGGTGCACCTTCATTTTTGTACCAGTCCAGTGCTGATATTTTTATAAACTGATAGTTTACAGAACTGCTAAATCCAAAGATGTAAACAGAAGTCTTAATATCCTCTCCCTTAATACTGGGTTTGCTAAAGAAACTTCAGTAGGACATAAATGTTTCATGATAAATTTTGCTATTATTATTATTGTCCCAGTTATTTTTCCCCTTTTTTTTTTAATTGTACAAGAGTAAATAAAGATGAAAAGTCCCAGAGACACATTTAAGTTTAACCAATAGCAAAATATTTCTTTGAGGTTGGTTTCTCCCTTTAGCCCTTAAATAAGATGCAACACTTCTTTTAGACTAGTGTCTCTGTGGTTAATTTTAGAATGTATTTTTTTGTTTCCTTGTTTTTACCAAAAGTAAGTAAATAATGTCCTTAGTGACATGAAGGTTTGGATCCCAGCATAAACCTAACACAAAGTTTTAGGATGATTTTCCACATTTTATTTCACCACCAAACAATTAAAATGAACTTGTTTAGCTTTTTTTAAATCAAGGTGCTTCTTAGACACTTGATCACAGAATTTTAACTGCAAAAAGTACATTATGTTTATTTGCTCATCCCTTTATCATATGTAATCAATTTCTCCTTTATCATAGAGAGTTTTTCCCAGTATAATAATAAAACTGATTTTGGCCTTTCTACAGGCATTATTCCCATGGAAAATACAAACATTTTTACATCAGAAAACCTAAGATAAATCAGAAATATTCTATTAAATTAGGCAGTCTTCCAGGAACTGGTTTTATAAACGTTTTAGATTATCTGCTTTCTCAACTGAACAAGAACATTTATATTTCAATCCGTCAGACATTCAAACTCCAACTCAGCTTCCTGCCCAGTTGCTATATTGTTGTCTAAATGTGAATGAAGTACAGATTTCTGATAGGGTGGCAGAAGGATGGAGAAGAGACTTCACAGCAGTGCCTATTCATTTGGTCCTTCTTATCAGGTCAAGTAGGATCCTTGCCGGTAACCAGGAGAAAGGCATTCTGGCCAAAGAGTTGGCAGAAAAATTCTGTGCAGTGTGGCAGGAAATTGATGAACAAGCTACTTATTGCTACAATATATACTTGTATACAGAAGTAATAGGAAATTGGGCTGAATTGACAAAAGAGAGGGAAATTCTTAGTAAGTTTCTAACTTATCATAAATAAAAAGTTTGGATAGGCTGTAAGGAACCATTTTCATGGTCATGGGAAAGAGTGACATGAGAAATCTGTAGTTTTAAAGCTAATAGTAGCAATTAAAGGAAGAACTACTGGAGTTTAACATAAAATATTTTGGCATCTGCTCGTGTAGTTTTTCTCTTTATAAATATTTAAGCTTTCTTCCTTCTTACTTGGCAATACCAGTATTGCTTTGAAGTCTTCAGTCTTCTCCAAGGCCCAGATCAAATGTCAACTTTCTAGAACAGTCCAGTGGCTCTTCCCAAACAAATAAATGATGCTTTTGCTTGATCCAAGTATTAATCCCCAGTCTACTCTTTGGCATACATCTTTTGCCTCTAAAAGAGCCTTTTTATTTTTGGAGATATTTTTAGTTTCATAGGTCTGTGGTCATTTTCTTGAGATATCATTAACTTAAAAATAAGCAAAAGGAACATCTAACATTGGTTAACCAACCAACTTTTCCCTAACATTATTCAAACTAAATGTAAAAACTATACTTGTTGATAGGAAAAAAAACACTAAAGAGTTTTATCTAAAAGTATGCTGATATGAGGAACTCTTTTTTTCCATTTTTTTACTGGTGCACCATAATTCTTAATGATTGGGTTTGTTGTTGCTGATATGAGGAACTCTTGAGGCTCAACTATGCAAAGAATGACTTTTAAGAGTCTTTTCAGTATTCACATTCTTCAATTTAATGATACTACTTTTTAACAAATATTAACAGACTGATAATTTCTAAATGTTTAAAACCTTGTAACTCTTGTCACTTTTGTAACCTATTCCAGTGATTTGTTATCTTCTTTTCAACTTTAGAAATGGAATTAATTTATTTATTGCTTAGTAGTTTTGAAAATTTCTCTTATTCTCTAACACCTCACTCATCCAGAATTCTTATCTTGGAACCTTCTCTTCAGAAATATGAGCAAGGGCTGGGGATGTGGCTCAAGCGGTAGCGCGCTCGCCTGGCATGCATGCGGCCCGGGTTCGATCCTCAGCACCACATACAAACAAAGATGTTGTGTCCACCGAAAACTGAAAAACAAATATTAAAAATTCTCTCTCTCTCTCTTTAAAAAAAAACAGAAATATGAGCAAGAACCAGCAAGAAAATCTATGCAATATAAAGTAAATGCCACAGAGTCTCACTGAAATTCCTTTTTTTGTGCTTCTTAGAGAATCCCTTAGGCTCTAAGAACCTTTTGCAATGCTGTTCTTTAAAGTTGGTTATTTGATTTCTCAACCCATATCAAAATAAGAAAAGCTGGTTAGAGGGGGAAATAATATCACTTAAATCAAGAAATGATAGCTGATAACTTAGCAAAAAAGGAAGTGGGAAAATCTGTAAAGTGTACAAAAGACCTCAAAACAAGGTCACTCAAGCCTTTAATGTAATTATCTTATAGCACCTGAAGACATCCTTGGATTGCAGCATTCTGTAAATGGTAGTCAATGGTGTAATGTTCTGGATACATCATACAGGATTTGCTTAAATATTCAATATATCCTGTTAAACAAGGGAGAATAATAAATGGTAGATGTATTTCCACCCAAAAAGGTTATAGTCTGCAACCATCTAGAAATATCAGTTATCCTGAATTCTTCATACTCTGAGGGTTTTATAAATTCTGTCATAAGTTCCCACTTTATTCGGTACTGCAAATGATTACTACACCATAGAGAGTCTGAAAGATTCGTTTTCAAGGGTATAGATGCCCCCAAAGTTAAGTATGCTAAGTTTGAGTTAGAAATTTCAGTCTTAATTTTTTCACCTTAACATTTCACTTTTCTTGAGTAGATTTTTCCACTGTTTCTTCAAATAAGTTTATAGATATTTCTTTTTCCCTCAGATTGGTCGGTCGACTGAAAGTCCTATTGATTTCGTTGTAACTGACACGGTTCCTGGAAGTCAAAGTAATTCTGATACACAGTCAGTTCAAAGCACTATATCAAGATTTGCCTGTAGAATCATATGTGAACGGAATCCCCCCTTTACAGCACGGATTTATGCTGCAGGATTTGATTCATCAAAAAACATTTTTCTTGGGGTAAAAAGCTTTTTTCCTAAATGATGCATTCTTTTATACCAGCTTCTATTTCCAAATTAAAAATAAATGTGAGGTCACTACTATTATTTCTATAGGAAAAGGCTGCCAAATGGAAGACATCCGATGGGCAGATGGATGGCTTAACCACTAATGGTGTTCTTGTGATGCATCCACGTAATGGGTTCACAGAAGACTCCAAGCCTGGAATATGGAGAGAAATATCGGTGTGTGGGAATGTATTCAGCCTGCGTGAAACCAGATCAGCTCAACAGAGAGGAAAAATGGTAAATACTGAATTCTAGTTTCTTATTTAGCCACCATCAGTACATAGGATAAGTTGGACTGAACACATTATGTATAGTCAAAAAAAAACCTTAAATCTATCGCTGATAAAGAGAACTGAGTCTGAGTGTCAAATACACTACCAGATTCTATATTAGAAGATAACATCTCGTTGTTTCAATTAGGAAAATATAAGGATTTTGTCTGTCATATTATGTCAATAGATTTTAAAACTCAAGCTTTCCTCAATGAAACAGCACTGTAACCTTTCTTTGGTCTAAATATCTTTGACCATTTTTACCTAATTGGAAATATTAGGCTTCTTGTTTAGCTAGATGTTTTAATCGTAAGTTGTCCTCGAGAATAAAGAGATGTTACTGCTCAGTATTTTATCCTTAGTTTTCAAACTTAGATCTTTCATGACTTTCCCTTTTATGTAAAAATCCAAAACATAGTAGTGAATGCACTTTTTTATTTTTATTTTTTAATCTCTAGGTGGAAATTGAAACCAATCAGTTACAAGATGGCTCATTGATTGACCTCTGTGGTGCAACATTGCTGTGGCGTACTGCAGAAGGCCTTTCCCACACTCCCACCGTGAAGCATTTAGAAGCTTTAAGACAGGAAATCAACGCAGCACGACCTCAGTGCCCTGTAGGGTTCAACACATTAGCATTTCCTAGTATGAAGAGGAAAGATGTTGTAGATGAAAAACAACCATGGGTATATCTAAACTGCGGCCATGTACATGGCTATCATAACTGGGGAAACAAAGAAGAACGTGACGGAAAAGATCGTGAATGTCCTATGTGTAGATCTGTCGGTCCCTATGTCCCTCTGTGGCTTGGATGTGAAGCTGGATTTTATGTGGACGCTGGCCCTCCAACACATGCATTTAGCCCTTGTGGGCATGTGTGTTCAGAGAAGACAACAGCCTATTGGTCCCAGATCCCGCTTCCTCATGGTACTCACACTTTTCACGCAGCCTGTCCCTTTTGTGCACATCAGTTGGCTGGTGAACAAGGCTACATCAGACTCATTTTCCAAGGACCTCTAGACTAACAGACAGTTGTCCTCCAGGACTACATTATAAATTTATAAGCTAAGTGATTTGGGTTTTGCAACCTGTTGTTCACGTCACAGTTTCTCTGCTCTGGTCATTTGCATTAAGATGAAGAATTTTTTTAAAAATTTATAAAAAATAGTAGCAATTTCTGAGCAAAATCGGGGAAACTCAAGCAAAGGAATTTTTGAAAGTTCCAGACTTCTGAATTACGATCTTTGAAAATATATTTTGAGGAGAAAAAGACATAGTCTAATTTGATGCCTTCATTTTAGTGTTTTTGAATCACCCATCCTCAGTGTCGAGAAATTGTTTTGTATAACTGAGGGTACTGCTGGTTCAAACTATGTTAGTTTACAGTTTGTTGCAAACATTGTAAAATACAGCAACATGTATATTAACTTTTTTCTATTTATCTTTATTTTAGAAAATATCTTAGAACGTTCTTGATAGTGTAGCATGGTAATGATGGCGTCACACCGTGTGTGTGAATGGTAGTTTAGTGAGCACAAATCTCAAGGATTTGCAAACTTAGGAAGAAGAACAAGAGAGCCTCTCTCCCATTTCCCATCTAAATATGTGATTTGGTAAATTAGAATACTTTATAAAATCAGGTTCACATTAATTACCATTGTCTAAGAAGTGTTTGTTTTTAACCACATTGAAGATAATCAGGAAAGATTTTTTTTTCCTTAATGTTTCTCTCAAGTGTAGTACTACAACAAAAACTTAATGCTAAGAAACATTTTATATGCTCCTTTGAATATGCAATTTAATCTAGATTATCTATTTTTCTCCCATGATAATTAACCTGTTTTTAGTATCAGCAACATTTGGCAAGTTTATTTTTTGGATATAAACTGTGGTTCATCTGTTCAGTGTTTCTAGAAAAAAAAAAATCATTCCCATGAGAAAAATATAAATTAACAAGAAAGGAGAGTGACTTGATTTGCTTTTAGAAAAAAAAATGCTTAGTTAATTCTGTATTTGGCTTTATCTGGGCATTAGAAAATTTAGAGATAGAGGGTTAAAGAATGATGATAGTGCCCTCCACTTTTAACCTAGCAGACCAGCCTTAACTGTGGACTTGAATCCTAATAAGAGTTGCCACAGTGTGACTCAAATAAATGTTTGGTTGGCAGATGCTCACCAGTGACAGCAGAGTTGAGGGATACACTTGCAAGGTCTGTTTATTCTCTTTAACTCCAGTAAGTACTTTGCTTTCATAAGTAAGAAAAAGTTTCTTCTCCTTTGCCCTAATCTTTTTTCTAAATGTGCCACAAGAAAAGTATAGATAGTTGCACTACATCAAACCCTTTTTGACACTTGTAGAAATCAATACATTTTCAGATTTTGACAGAATAGTTTTTTAGTCATTTGATTTGTTTTCCTTTAATTTGAAAAGTTGTATGATACTTAATTGACTAGCAGGTTTTTATATGTGGTAGCATAGCTTTAATTTATCCTATTACATTGCTGTTATATTTTAGGGGGGTTAAAAAAGCAAAACTTGTCACTTAGAAGCCATGAACTATTTTATTTTACTTTGACTGTCAAAATTCCTTGTTTTTAAAAATGATCATTGAGTTCACTCAGGAAATGCATGTCAGGAAACTTGTATTATAAGTTTATTAGTTGTGATGTATCAGTAACTATTGTTACCCCTTTTTCAAAGAAACATAATGATTCTGAATTTTCTAGATTGTCACATGCTTTGTGACTAATGCAAGGAAATCAAGTCCTGTGTTGTATTTGTTCTAGTCCTTTCTATTCAGGCTATATACTGTAGCTTAATTTTTATTTGCAATTAATTTATTCAAACTAAGTAAATACTTTCCAAAATAGATATTTGAATTTGTGTCTTGCCTTTTTGCATAGTGGAGAATGGAAACCATAGTCGAGACTGGACAGATCTGCCCAACACAAGTCTCTGGTTCTCTTTGGAAATCTTCTCTTAATAATAGAGGGACATGATAGTGGTTTAATAATGAAGACCTTTTCTAAGTCAAGTCCTGCTAGAGAGTTGGTTCTACACAGGTTGCATACAGGGCTATTTAAAATAGTGCCTCAGTAACTATAAAAGTTTCATCTTCTTCCCAAAGTGCCTGAATTTCCTCCTAGCATCTGGGAATAACATGGTTCATTTTATATCAATTTTAAACTTTAAATACTCAAGCAATGTAAATCATTAGGTGTTTGCTGTTTAGCATTTTGAGTAATAGTTCTGTCATTTTTCCAGTACCTAATAGAACACTTTTATTTATTCATTCAGCTGTATTAAAGAAATGTCAGTATTCTGGCCAAGGAGGAGAAAAGGCTGTATTTAGGTCTCTTAAATGCATTCTTGAGAAAGATAATCCTAGCCGGTCCTGGTGGCACACACTTGTAATCCCAGTGGCTCAGGAGGCTGAGTTAGGAGGATCTTCAAGTTCAAAGTCAAACTCAGCAATCTAGTAATACTCTTGACTCCCTCTCTCAAGATAAAAAGGGCTGGAGAATACGGCTCAGTGGTTAAACGCAACTGGGTTGAATCCCTTGGGCTTAACTTTTATGAAAGCAATTTTGCATTTAAAAGTTCATCAGTTTATACAGATGTTCAGTTTCCCTAATCTAAAATGCTACAGTCTAGAGGTAAAACATCATGAAGGGCAGATATTGAGAAACAGGAGTCTGTCTTTGCTCAGAGTATTATCCCTGTAGCAAATCAGATCAGCAAAACTCTACCTAACTAAACTAAGATCTTAACACCCCCGCTTTGACTCTTATATAAGTATACTGTAATGCCTTGACCTCAAATTTTCATCTACTCGTTTTTATAGCAGATACTGAATAGCTAGTATGCACCAAATTCTGTTCTAAACATTAGGTGATAAGCAGAAGAAAAAGAACCCTTCCACCTTGGGATTTGTAATCAGGTGATAAAGATAGAAATGAGCAAGAAAAAAATTTAAAATGTAACATGATAGTGAACTGTGCTGAAGAGAAAAAGCAGAAAAGGAAAATAAATAAGTTATGTACTGGTGGGGAGGGATAGTGTTTTGAAATATGTAGGAGGTCCAGGGAACCTTCCCTTACTGGGAAGGTAGTAGTTGACTAAAGATTTGAAGAAGCTGAAGGGTAGGGCTACTTAGGAGAGCATTTAGGCAGAAGAAACAACCATCACAAGGGCCCTGGAATGGAAACTTTTCTGAAATATTTCTATAATAGCAAAGAAGCCAGTGTGGCTAAAGTGGTATGAAAAGGGGAAGAGTAGTAGATAAAGATGAAGTAAAATGACAGGTTAAAGGTGGAGGGAATTGGGATGGATCTAGATCATGAGGCACCACCTGAGAATGTAGCTTTTATTCTGAGTAAGATGGGAGCCATAGAGGGTCTAGGGCATGAGAATGAGAGTGACATGATCTAAAACAGTGAAGGGGATAGGCAGTAATTCTGGAGAGAAATACACAGTGGCTTGGATCAAGGCGGTGACAGTGGAAATAGTTTGAGAAGTGATCAAATTCTAGATGTTTTTGCAGGTAGAACCAATGGCATTTGCTGGAAGATCAGGTATGATGTGTGAAGGAATCAACAACGGCTCAGGGCTTGGGGTGTAGCTCAGTGACATAGTCCAAGGCCCTGGATTCAATCCTCAGCACCAATACAAAATAAAGGGGAAAAAAATGCTTAGCTCAATCAGCCTGAGCAACTGGAAAGATGGCACCAACAGTTGTTTGAGGGGAAGAGTCCTCTGGCAGTGGATTCAGGAAGTAATCGGACATTTGATTGAGCCTCTTATTAGAAAAGATTTTTGCCAAAGTTGGAATGCCTTTACTTTCCTTAACTGCTATCCAAGTTCTCAGTATACTAAAGATCATTATGATGAGTGTTCTCTATATATATATCTTGCTAGCCCAGTATATCTCATGCTAGCTTAGAAATAAACCAACAAAACATATTCCTCGTGATTAATAGTGGACTTCCTCTCATAGAAGTAGGAGAGTTGGGACAGCACTCGTGTTTCTGTCTTCGCTTTGGCTGCCCTCTAAGGAAATATGTTCTGTTTTCAGCTGCAGTCAGTAACTTCCTTTTGCTAAAGTCTTCTGATAGTTTTTCTTTATTCTCATCCATATCCATCTTTTTACTTGACTCTTGGCTTTTAAAATAAATATTTCTCAGTTTTTCTGGATTTTAATAATTTGTTGCTTCAAATCCTTTATAAAAGGCAGTGGCAGAGCAAAAGTGTTTCTTTTTTTCAGAAATTTTTTTGTTTTTTGTGTAAACATTGAACTATTTGTGGCAAACAATTGGAGGGGGTGGTACTAGGGATTAAACTCAGGGGCACTCAACCACCAAGCCACATCCCCAGTTCTATTTTGTATTTTATTTAGAGACAGGGTCTCCCTGAGTTGCTTAGCCCTTCACTGTTCCTGAGGCTGGCTTTGAACCCACAATCTTCCTTTCTTAGCCTGCCAAAACACTGGGATTACTGGCATGTGCCACTGCGCCCTAGCAGCACACAGAATTCTTGAACCTATTTTATAAATCCAGACTTTAATATCCAGTTTCCCTGAAGTAATATGCCTCTCTCTGATCATTATCAACAGAAAATAAATAAGATCAAGAGTTTTCTTAATAATTGTCAAAAAGTATCATGTCCAAACATGGTACTAGTGATGTGATGGGAATGCAAGGTTCTTTAGGGTGATAGTAAATTGTAAACCCAGCTATGTAAGTCAAAAGTTAAGCCACAGTATAAAATAAATTTGTCACAGCTAACATTTGAGTGTGTGTGTCAAGCACTGTTTGCACCATACTAATAATATTAGTGGTATTATTTAAAACTCAGCCCTGTGAGGTAGGATCTGTTATCTCTATTTTATAATGATATCAGCCACAGCAATGTAACTTGCCCAAGGTTCACGACTTATAACTAACCAAAGGACTCAGAATTTGAACTTTGGAAGTCTTACCCCATTTGTGTGTACACAGCCACTACATTCTGCTGCTTCCCCATTTTAATGATGAAATACATTGAAGAAATTCTTTTGCAAGTTGATATGTATCATAGTCATATGATACTTATTGAGCCACACAGTAAATGCTTAAAAACTATTTCTTGTATAGTCAGAGAAAACTGAGAACTTCTAAACTACTGAAACACTCTTGAGTTAGGAGGGTTAGCAAAAATAGTGAAAAGGAAAGAAGGTTATAGAAGCTGTTTATGTGATCAGAAAATGCATTTACCTTGGCTGGACAAGAGACAAAAGCAGGAAAAGGAGGAGACTACAAAAAGTGACACTGACTGGAAGTTTGACAGGGCAAACTTGTAAAGGATTCTCATGGAGAAGTGAAGAAATATCAATTATAGCCCAAAAGTATGTCATCCAGACATTTCATTTTGAGACCCTATGATTAATAAGAAAAACACAGAAGGCAGCTAATATTAAAAGGGAAAATTAAGATTACTGTAGATATTCCTGAAGTATTAGCATGTTTTTAATGTTATTGTATTTTTTATGCCTTTATTTATGTGATGCTGAGGATTGAACCCAGTGCTTCACACATGGTAGGTAAGCACTTTACCACTGAGCTACAATTGCAGCCCTAAAGTATTATATCTTTTTACTGTATAACTATTTATCTTAAATAGAATATAAACTAGCTGTGATCTTGGAACTCAGGCTATGGGTGAGGAAACCAAGTCCTAGTCAGGTGAAGTGATCATTGATTTGACAGATCTGGTAGTAGAACCTCAATCCCCCGTCTACCCTGATTATCATAAATTTGAGTCATCCAGCCTCAGGAATATTCCCATGTTTTGATTATTTAAGCAGACGTTTAATAGCTTTTATTTGCATTTAATAGCTTTTATTTTTAAATTACAAGTGTCTGCAGAGTGAAAATAACTTGTTGTCATGTGAACAATGATTTCCAAGTCTAAGGGATGGGCTGCTTCAGATTTCATTGAAAAGGTTGCCTAGTTTGGAAATGAAAGACAAATGTGAAAGAGTTGTGCTGGGCACAGTTGCTCATGCCAGTAATCCCAGCTACGCAGGAGGCTGAGGCAGGAGAATCACTTGAGTCCAGGCCATTCTGGGCAACATAGGAAGGCCCTGTCTCAACGAAAACACAAAACAAAATCTCTGGAAGTTTCCCTTGCAGCTCTTTGGTACTCTACATGAATCATTTCAAATCATCCACTCATTCATTGACAAGGCTCTTTATTTTTCTACTTACAGTGAAATGAAAGTTATTTTGCATACCACACCTCTCTTAGGAATGCAAGGCATTCAGGTAGTTTTCAATTGTACTTGGCTTCATTAAATTCCTTTTAGAAAATTATTTGAAATAGAAATGAAAATGATATAATAGTTATTATACTGTCAAGCAACAACAACAATAAAAATCTCAGTTCACAATAAGAATAAGAATAATCTGAATACCAAGTACCCATAAAGTTGAGTAGATTTTGAACCATGAAGGGCAAATCCTTAAGTGGAGAGACAGGAGTTGGATTGGATCAGGTGCACAGAGAAAAGAGAATGAGAGAGTGTGGTAGGTTGTTAGGTGTCTATAGTTAGAAGCTCCTAGAGCAAGAATAGGCTCAAGTGGCAGCTGAGAAGGAGTAGCAGCTGTGGGTGTTGGTAAGATCTTAGAATCCCTAAAGTAATAACCTCCAAAGTCAAGTTTGTACAGGGATTGAGGAGGGAAGGACAGGTAGCTTCTGAAAGAGAGGTCCAAGAGTATCTTCCCCCCACCCCTACACACAAACACACCGGATTGCTCCCAACTAGAATTAGTATTGCTTCTCAAAATGACTAATTTGGCTGGGCACACCTGTAATCCCAGGACTCATTGGAAGCTGAAGCAGGAGGATCTCAAGCTTAAAGCAATCCTGGCTGGGTAATTTAGCAAGACCCCATCTCAAATTTTTAAAAAGGACTGGAGATGTAGTTCAGGGGTAGAATGCCCCAGGTTCAATCCCCAGTGTTGGAGGGGGAAAAAATGACTAGCTTGAAGGGGGGGGGGGAAACCTGTTCACCTGAGTATGTAAATTCTAGCAAGTTTGTTAGTGTCGTTTCTATATTAGTTATACTGCATATTGATTGTTTTTCATTAATTTTACTCAAAAGAACTCAACCATGGCAGGAATTCCTAAGTCAAATACACTATGCAAAGTTGGTTTCTTATTGCAGAGGTAATTTAACTGTGAAGTGATACTTGTATGTGATGAAATGAAAGTCAAAAGATACTACTCTTGGGATGTGGCCTATTGCAGAGAAGCTTTAAAAGAGCATTTTAGTGCTTTGGTATATGTTCTAGGATTTTTTTTTTAAGTGTGAGAGTTAACAATCAAGAGTTTGAAGGTGTTTTTATTGGTTTCATTATTGCTGCTGACTTCAAATATGGCCATACTTATTTACCAAAGTGTTTTAATTTCTCTTTATACAAAAGGGCCATTGAAAATGTTGTCTGGGTGGGATTTCACAACTAAGCGGAATTCTTCAGGCAAGGCACAAATCCAAGCCTTAATCCAGTCTGGCCAGAGAGACCAGTCCTTAGATGTTCCTTTATCAGAGTAGGTAACAATGGGCAGTTATTCATTGTAAATAAACTGGAGACTGAGTGAAGGGAGTTAGAAGATATCAAGATAAGCAGCCTGCCCTTTAGAGAGGATGCGGTTGTGCTGCAGGCAGCATTTCCTGTAATTTTGTAACATACTTTTTAACTCT
The DNA here is from genome assembly GCF_021218885.2 of Marmota monax. Lineage (NCBI taxonomy): Eukaryota > Metazoa > Chordata > Mammalia > Rodentia > Sciuridae > Marmota > Marmota monax. Next base: position 4,761,275 of record NW_026692194.1, read on the forward strand.
TGGCTCTGTGGGTAGCCATGAATCTGATTACCTGAAATTCTATAGGAAAAAAAGTAATCCAACTCAATGAATTAACACTCATTATACCTCATCTTAGTTCCTTAGTTCCTTAGGTCTTTGGTGCTAGTCCTTTGTATGAAATTGGAGTTGGACAGTAGATGGTCCCAGACTTATCAAATTTACAGCTTCTTCACTTGGGGAACTCAGAAGCCTATTTGAAATGCAACAAAGTCAGAGTATGTTAAATGAACTACGACTATCTTAAAGTACCCTTTCCATTTAATGGCTGATGGAAAGGGTACTTGAAATAATTCATAGCTGAAACACTTTTTATTAATTTATTTACTTATTCTTTGTTATACATGACAGCAGAGTGCATTTTAATTCATAGTACATATATAGAGCACAATTTTTCACGTCTCTGGTTGTACACAAAGTAGAATCACACCATTCAGTGTCTTCATACATATACTTAGGGTAATGATGTTCATCTAATTCCACAATCTTTCGTACCCCCATAATCCCCTTCCTTCCCCTCTCTCCCCTTTGCCCTATCTAAAGTTCCTCCATTCCTCCCACGCTCCCACCCCCACCCCCATTATGGATCAGCATCCATATATCAGAGAAAACATTTGGCCTTTGGTTTTGAGGGATTGGCTTACTTCACTTAGCATGGTATTCTCCAACTCTGTCCATTTACCTGCAAATGCCATAATTTTATTCTGTTTTAATGCTGAGTAATATTCCATTATGTATATATACCACAGTTTCTTTATCCATTCATCTATTGAAGGACGTCTAGGTTGGTTCCACAATTTAGCTGTTGTGAATTGTGCTGCTATAAACATTGATGTGGCTGTGTCACTGTAGTATGCTGTTTTTAAGTCCTTTGGGTATAACCAAGGAGTGGGACAGCTGGGTCAAATGGTAGTTCCATTCCAAGTTTTTTTAGGAACCTCCATACTGCTTTCCATATTGGTTGTACCAATTTGCAGTCCCACCAGCAATGTATGAATGTGCCCCTTTTCCCTACGTCCTTACCAACACGTAATGTTGTTTGTATTCTTAATAGCTGCCATTGTGACTGGAGTGAGATGAAATCTTAGAGTAGTTTTGATTTGCATTTCTCTAATTGCTAGAGATGTTGAACAATATATGTTTATTGATTAACTGGGTGATTTGTTTATTTGGTATTAAGTTTTTTGAGTATATATCTTAGAGATTAGTGCTTTATCTGATGTGTGTGTGGTAAAAATTTCCTCCAATTCTGTAGGCTCTCTGTCTCTCTTCACCTCACTAATTGTTTCTTGTGCTGGGAAGAAGCTTTTCAGTTTGAATCCATCCCATTTATTGATTCTTGATTTTATTTCTTGTGCTATAGAAGACTTGTTAAGGAAGTAAGGGCCTAATCTGACATAATGAAGATTTGGGCCTAGTTTTTCTTCTAGTAGGCACAGGGTGTCTAGTCTAATTCCTAGGTCCTTGATCCACTTTGAGTTGAATTTTATGCATGGTGAGAGATAGGGGTTTAATTTCATTTTGTTGCATATGGATTTCTAGTTCTCCCAGCACCATTTGTTGAAGAGGCCATCTTTTTTCCAGTGTATGTTTTTGGCACCTTTATGTAATATGAGATAACTGTATTTATGTGGGTTTGTCTCTGTGTCCTCTATTCTGTACCATTGGTCTACAAGTCTATTTTGGTGCCAATACCATGGCTGTTTTTGTTAATATTGCTCTGTAGTATAGTTTAAGATCTGGAATAGTGATGCCACCTGCTTCACTCTTCTTGCTGAGGATTGTTTTGGCTATTCTGGGTGTATTCTTTTTCCAGATGAATTTCATGAGTGCTTTTTCTATTTCTATGAGGAATGTCATTGGGATTTTGATTGGAATTTCATTAAATCTGTATAGTGCTTTTGGTAGTATGGTCATTTTGACAATATTATTTCTGCTTATCCAAGCATAAGGGAGATCTTTCCATCTTCTAAGGTCTTCTTTAATTTCTTTCTTTAGTTTTCATTGTAGAGGTCTTTCACTTCTTTCATTAAGTTGATTCCCAAGTGTTTAATTTTTTTGAGGCTATCGTAAATGATGTAGTTTTCCTAGTTTCTCTTTCAGAGGATTTGTCATTGATATACAGAAATGCCTTTGATTTATGGGTGTTTATTTTATATCATGCTACTTTGCTGAATTCATTTATTAGTTCTAGAAGTTTTCTGGTAGAAATTTTGGGATCCTCTAAGTATAGAATCATGTCGTCGGCAAATAGTGATAGAGTTCTTCTTATCCGTATCCCTTTAATTTCTTTCTTCTGCTCTGGCTAGATTCAAGAAATTTGTTAAATAGAAGTGATAAAAGAGGGCATCCCTGTCCTCTTCCAGTTTTTAGCAGGAATTATTTCAATTTATTTCCATTTAGAATGATGTTGGCCTTGAGCTTAGCATAGCTGGTTTTTACAATGTTGAGATATGTTCCTATTATTCCTAGTTTTTCTATTGTTTTGAACATGAAGGGGTGCTGTATTTTGTCGAATGTGTTTTCTGCATCTGTTGAGATGATCATATGATTCTTAAATTTCAGTCTATTGATGTGATGAATTACATTTGTTGATTTCTGTATGTTGAGCCAACCTTGCATCCCTGGGATGAACCCCACTTTTTCATGGTGCACTATCTTTTAAATATGTTTTCGTATTCTGTTAGCCAAAATTTTATTGAGAATTTTTGCATCTATGTTCATTAGAGATACTGGTCTGAAGTTTTCTTTCTTTGATGTGTCTTTGTCTAGTTTTGGGATCAGGGTGATATTGGCTTCAGAGAATGAGTTTGGAAGTGTTCCAGCTTTTACTATTTCATGGAATAATTTGAGGAGTATTGGTTCTTCTTTGAAGGTCTTGTAGAACTCAGCTGTGTATCCATGTGTGCTGCCCCTGACCTGTGTGGGCAGCTGAACTTAAGGTCGCGCGTGTGAATTTCCAGGGACACCAGGCGCGTGTAGAGAGAGAGAGAGAGAAAGGAGAGAGAGAGAAAGAGAAAGCACGTTCGGAAGTGGGCTTTTATTGGTTTTTTAAAGAATTTTTAAATTTCCTTATTCTTAGAAAGTTCCATCCAAAAAAGGTCAGAAAGGGCAGAGTTATAAAGGACAGGTGAGTGTAATTTGACCCAAGGGGCCATGGGGTGACACACCTACATCTGAAGAGGAGCCCTCAAACCTCTGGGACCAGGGCAATGTCCAGGTCACTATGAGATGTAGTGACGGTCAAAGCCACTCCACTCCAGGATGGAAAACACGAATCATTCAGAGTGGCTCCCCACACATCTGGTCCTGGGCTTTTCTTGGTTGGTAGGCTTCTGATGGCGTCTCCTGTTTCATTGCTTTAAACTGATCTGTTTAACTTGTGTATGTCATCCTGATTCAATTTGGGCAAATCATATGACTCCAGAAATTTGTTGATACCTTTGATATTTTCTATTTTATTGGAGTACAAATTTTCAAAATAATTTCTAACTATCTTCTGTATTTCTGTAGTGTCTGTCGTGATATTTCCTTTTTCATCACAATGTTAGTAATTTGAATTTTCTCTTTCCTTCTCTTCATTAGCATGGCTAAGGGTTTATCAATTTTATTTATTTTTTCAAAGACCATCTTTTTGTTTTGACAGTTTTTTCAATTATTTCTTTTGTTTCAGTTTCATTAATTTCAGCTCTGATTTTAATTATTTCCTGTCTTCTACTGATTTTGGTGTTAATTTGTTGTTCTTTTTCTGGGTTTTTTTTTTTTATATATAATGTTAGGTCATTTATGTATTGACTTTTTCTTCCTTTAAAGAATGAACTCCATGCAATGAACTTTCCTCTTATTGCTTTCACAGTGTCCCAGAGATTTTGATACGTTCTATCAGTGTTTTCATTTACCTCTAAGAATTTTTAAATTTCCTCTTTAATGTCTTTTGTAATCCATTGTTGTTCCTTCAGTAGCATATTATTTAGTCTCTTAGCTTCTATTTTTTATTTTATCATTGATTTATAATTTCATTCTATTGTGATCTGATAGGATGCAGAGTAGTATCTCTACTTTTTTGTATTTGCTAAGAGTTGCTTTGTGGCATAGTGTATGGTCTCTTTTAGAGAAGGATCCATGTGCTGCTGAAAAGAAAGTGTATTTACTCGTTGATGGATGAAATATCCTATATAAGTCTGTTAAGTCTAAGTTATTGATTGTATTACTGAGTTCTGTAGTTTTTTTGTTTAGCTTTTGTTTGGAAGATTTATTCAGTAGCTAATGAGGTGTGTTAAAGTCACCCAGAATTGTTGTGTTTTGGTCTATTTGACTCTTGAACTTGAGAAGAGGTTGGTTTGATGAACATAGATGCTCCATTGTTTGGGGCATATATAATTGTTATATCTTGTTGATGTATAGTTCCCTTAAGCAGTATGAAATGTTCTTCTTTATCCCTTTGATTGACTTTGGCTTGAAGTCTACTTTATTTGATATAAGGATGGAAACCCCTACTTGTTTCCGTAGTTCATGTGAGTGGTATGTTTTTTCCAAACTTTCACCTTCACTCTGTAGATATCTTTTCCTTATGAGTCTCTTGGAGGCAACATATTGTTAAGTCTTTTTTTTTTTTAATCCAGTCTGCCAGTCTATGTCTTTTAATGGTGAGTTTAAGCCATTAACATTTAGGGTTATTATTGAGACATGATTTATGATTTATAGTCCCAGTCACTTTTGTTTATTTTTGGTAATTTAACCTGACTTGGTGTTTCTCCTTTGATTGATTGGTTTTTCCTTTAGTGTGATACCTCCCTATGCTGATTTTAGTTGTTGTTTTTCATTTCCTCCTCATGGAATATTTTGCCAAAGACGTTCTTTAGTGCAGGCTTTCTAGTTATAAATTCCTTTAAAAAAAATATATATATATATATATGTATATATATATATATATATACATATATATATATATATATATATCTTAGTTGTTGATGTACCTTTATTTTTTATTTATTTATATGTGGTGCTGAGGATTGAACCCAGTGCCTCACACATGCTAGGCAAGAGCTCTGCCACCGAGCCATAAACCCAGCCCCCTGTAAATTCTTTTAACTTTTGTTTTTTATGGAAGGTTTTTATTTTGTCATCAAATCTAAAGCTTAATTTTTCTGGATATAAGATTCTTGGTTGGCTCCCATTTTCTTTCAGAGCTTGGTATATGTTGTTCCAGGATCTTCTAGCTTTCAGGATCTGTGTTGAAAAATCTGCAGAGATCCTAATTGGTTTCCCCCTATATGTAATCTGATTTCTTTCTCTTGTGGCTTTTAAAATTCTCTCCTTATTCTGTATGCTAGGCATTTTCATTATAATATGCCTTGGTATAGATCTGTTGGGATTTTGTACATTTGGTGTCCTGTAAGTCTCTTGTATTTGATTTTCCAATTCATTTTTCATTTTTGGAAATTTTTCTGATATTATTTTATTGAATATATTGTTCATTCCTTTAGTTTGTAACTCTATGCTTTCCTCTATCCCAATAATTCTTAAACTTGGTATTTTTATGTTATCCCATAATTCTTTAATGTTCTGCTCATGGTCTGTTGCCATCTTCACTGTGTGGTTAACTTTATTTTCAAGATTATATATTTTGTCTTCATTATCTGAGGTTCTCTCTTCCAAGTGATCTAATCTGTTGGTTATACTTTCTATTGAGTTTTTAATTTGGTTTATTGTTTCCTTCATTTCAAGGATTTCTGCTTTTTTTTTCAGAACCTCTATCTCCTTATTGAAGTAATCTTTTGCTTCCTGTATTTGCTTATGTAGCTCTTTATCAAAATGATCTTTTGCTGTCTGTATTTGCTCTGTTATATCATCCTTTAATTCACAGAACATTTTATTATGTACAACCTGAACATTTAATTGTGTACATCCTGAACTCCTTCTCTGTAATTTCTTCTGCTGTGCTGGCCATGGATTCTAATAATGTGGTCTCTTGGTTTGTTTGAAGCACTTTCTTCCCTTGTTATTTCATGTTGTTCGTGTATCTTCCCTTCTAGCACTGAGGATCAGAGGCATTACAGTTTTAACCCTATAGGCGTATAGTGTCCCTGCAGGATTCCAATACCTCTTCTTTAAAGGGGGAGAACAATATTAACAGATCCAAATACAAACAATGTACAGCCTTATACCAAATCACTGCTATTAAGACATTTACGGTTTTGTCACAATATTCAGAAATGTTTAGTTCAATTATTATCTACAATATATTCTGATGGTGAACAAAGAGAAAACTGGGGGTGTGGTGTAGAATGAGATGTTAAGGAGGGAGGAGGTGAGGATATCAAGTTTTTAGATCTTAGGAAGCTTGAAAGAGGAATCTAAAGAAGTTGGCTAGTAGCAGGAGAAAAGAGAGAAAGTGTTTTGGGGTAGACGACAAGTAAGTGGGAAGATGATAGAGTACAAAAAACAAACAAACATAAAAATTAAGAAAAGTAAAAATAGGAGATAAAAGAATATACATCACAACTATAATATACTATTCAGCAATCCCAGTCCTCAGTAACTTAATTCATGAAAAATACTTGGTTTCACAAATGTTGGGGATGTGAGGGCAGGAGAAGAGAGAGAAAAAAGAAGAAAAAAAAGAGAAAAGAAAAAAATATCTCGAAGGAAAATATAAGAATTGTTTTTATTGGAGATCAGAATCTTTCCAGCTTTCCTTCTCATCCAATAGGTGGGGTTGTCTGTTTGCTGATATCTTCACCCTCAGGATGGTGAAGGTTATTAGGTTGGGAGGTTTGGTCTTGGGGTGGAGCCCCTGGAGGTGGGGTATAGCACTTGCCCATCCTAGATGGGAGGGAGACTGCACCCCAAGGCTCTCCTTTGGGGCCTGCCCCTGTAATGTGGATACCTGGTCTTATCTCCCGATATCATCTGTAGACCTCACAGTTCCTGGTCTCTAATTTAGTCTACATTGTATCTCACTCCCCCCCTCCCTTTCTACTTCCTAATCATGAACCTCTCTCTCCAGGGGTCTTGTGGGCTGAGCTTTGGGGGCTGCGCACCTGCCAGAAGAGCTGTTTTGTATCATGCAGTTCAGGGCCAGGCTTTGTGAGCTACTGACCTGCTGCGTAGCTGCAGGCACTGTGCCAGGTTAGTGGCTGCAAGGGAAAGAGGCGAGTTGGGGACTATAGGTACCTTGATATTGCTTTTAGGCCCCAGCAGGTGTCCCAAGCTGGGTGTTTCCCTAACTACAGATGAAGACAAAGTTGTGCCAAGATGGAGGCGGCTGCTTTCAGAGATAGGTTGTCAGGTCAGGTCAGGCTGGGTGTGGTGTTGGGCCGCATGTTCAGAGATGCAACTCTGTGGCATGCCGTGTTGTGACTGGCGGCTGTCTCCAGTCCCAGTCCTGTGTCCCCAGGTGCAGGCTATTACATATAGGGGACTATGGCATGGTTGCAGTGTCCCAAGATGGAGGGGACAGTGGAGGGAGCCCCATATTGTTAGATGGAGATCCACACAGGAGTGGCAACCAGAGGTCCTGCTTGTGGGCAGTGGCTGGGTATACTGTGTGGGAATGGCGGCCAGGGGTCCCACATGGGTGCTGATGCTAGTAGTGCTGCTCAGGCATGGTGGCCCATGGTCCTGCATGGGTGAGCAGCCAGAAGTTCTGTGTTGGCACAGTGGCCTGATTCCTGTGCAGGAACAGCTGTCGGGGGTCCTCCAGTAACTCACAGAGAAACAGTATTCCCACTACTAGAATCCCAGGTCACAGAGCGACACAGAATGCAGCCTCCTTCTTGCCCACCATCTTGGATCCCCTGAAACACTTCTTGAAAGGGTATAATTTGGTTTACACAGTACCTGTACAGCAGTGACCCAACATAAAAGTTCCCTAACAGCCAGGCATGGTGGCTGGCTCACACCTGTAATCCCAGCAGCTTGGGATGCTGAGGCAGGAGGATCTTGAGTTGAAAGACAGCCTCAGCAACTTATCGAGGTCCTAAGCAACTTAGCAAGACCCTGTCTCTAAATAAAAATATAAAAAGGAATGGGGATGAGGCTCAGTGATTAAGCACCCTGGGATTCTATCCCTGAATCCCTAATACAAAAAAAAAATCCCAAATATCAAATGCCAAGGATCTATTCCTATTAGCCTGTATTGTTATTGAATCATATGTTGACTTCTGACACTAGTTTGAAATGCTTTTTGACCTGCAAAAATGTTTTGTTGTGATTCAGATTAAAATTTGATCTTAACCGTTTCATGCATAGCTTCATTATGATGAATTAAGCCTGCTTACCAATACAATGTACTACAAAATGGGAGAGTCATCAGTAAAGGAATTGACGTTACATGCACATTTCTACACTGAGAATATTACATTAACCTTTGTCATCATTAATGTTCATTATACTGGGCAATAGAATGCAGTTGGTACTAGAGAAGGTTTGCACACAAACAACAAGTCTGCACCAGTTGAGTAAAAACATTCCCAGAAAGTTTGCTTTATTACTTTGTTTCTTTAAAGGTTTTTTTTTTTTTTTTCATGAAAAGTTGATAGGCTTTATTTAGAGAACTAGGTATAATTAAAAGGGAGCCCTGTGCATGAACACCATCTTCCTAGCTGGAAAGAATGCATTGACCCTTGAAGTTCTCTCTCATGTGCTTCTGTTTGCATTATTCATTTCCAGCTAACACAGCAATTCTAAAATGCCAGCATTTGCTTTTTGTTTTCTGGTACTATGTCTAAGCAATCTAAACCTACCTTGGGTACCAAGAAGATAATGCCATGCTTTTATGGAATTCCAGATCACTGGTTCTCTTTCAAGTGGAGTTGGAGGTAGTGCAGTTGGCCTATTAATACATTTAAAATTTGATTCTATTCCTTAACCAATTCTTTTCTCATGAAGAAAACTGTCCTATGACCAGCAATTTCACAAATAAGTGCCAGAGCTGATCTATACGAGAATGATATAGGAGTGTACATCATGATAGATGAGATTCAACAAACAGCAACATTCATTTTATAATCATAAATTAGATGTGATTTGGGCTTGTATGACTGGGTCTGAAACTGTTCATCTGATTTTTATTCTGTTTCTTAAAGGCTAGAGGGCATTTTGTAATAGTTAGGCTCCTCCTCTCATGGAAGACTATGTGAGAGAATGAAATAATGGAAGACAAAGGTTTGATCTCTCATAAACTCTAAGGAGAATCTGAAAAGGCAGACGATGTCTTGCGTACAGTTAGCCTGCAGTTAAATATTCATTGAATATTTGAGCAGATTAGAGCTGGACCCTTCATCCTTCATGTGCTGAGGAGCTATTTCTAATTTTCTAGCAACCTTGAGATCACAGGATAGGAGACAGAACTCCATTTTTTAGTAGACTTAGAAAGTAGGAAGAGTCTTGGCTAACCATTGTGAAAAACTTTTCTCTCTTCTTGTTCTTGGGTCCCTTGGGCATACTTCAAAGAAGAGGCCCATTGGCACCTTGAATTGGAAAGCAAGAGTTGCTTTCAGTTTGATCTTTTTCTCTGTGTGAACAGTGGCAATTCACAGTGCTCTGTTAAAATTAGCAACATTTTTTTTTAAAACATTAACTAAAGATGTCTGGAGAAAGGAATTCTTTCATTTCATTCACAGTGAGAGTGGTTGTTACACTGAATATCGCTTAATTGCCTGACCAGTCAGACATGTTTGTCCACTATGAAAGGTAAAGCATGTATTGAATATTGAATATCTACTTTGGATTCATTTGTTCAACAAAAACATATTGAGCTAAGTGAGAGGCACTGGAGATACAAAGATGAATAAAATAAATATGGTTTCTACCCTCATGATGCTAAAAATCTAATAGTAAATAAACAATCACAATGTGGTGTAGTAAGTGCTAGGACAGAAGTGAAGATCCTTTGGGAGCACATATGAGGAGCACTGAACAGACTCAGAAGGTCAGAGAAGTGACCTTCTGAAGTGAATCAGGGATCTGAAAGTAGAGGGAGGCAGACACCGATGGAGGCAGAATTGCAGGGGGAACAGTAGGAAGAGGATTCCTAGCAGAGACCACAGCTTAACTGGTGAGTCAACATCAATGGAGAGTAGTGCATACTTGAGAAACTGAAATTAAATGTAGCTAAGTGGAGAGTAAAAGGAAGAGAGTGGCAAAAAGGGGGGCAAGAGATGCAGGCAGGAGACATCAGACAGGGTTTTTTGTTTGCTTGAATCAAAATGTTGAGCTTTAGCCTAAGGGCTGTGGGGGTTAGGGAATGACAAGATCAGAGGTTTAATTTTGAAAGATTATTCTGGATGCATTGTGGAGAATCAGCATGGAAGTCTGGAGGCAGAGAGAGAGAAAAAGTTATAGCATTGCCCAGGTGAGAGAGAATGGAGAACTGCCTTGGGAATGGAGACATGTGGGTCAATGTTAAACACATTTTAATATTTTTATATTTGGCAGGACTATGTGGTTGGTTGGATGAAAGAGTAACCATGATTCTGGCTTGGGTAGCTAGATAGGTGGTTTATAATAGGGAAGCCGAAGATACATGTAGTTTGAGATCACTATAAGATATCCATGATGTTGTTCTGTTGGCAGTTGAGTGTATGAGTCTAGAATCCCCAAAAGAGATCTGCCTTAGAAATATGGATTTGGAGATCATTCAAGCCTAAGGTCCTACAAGTGAGTAAATCTAGGAAGCCATGATCTAGAAGGGCTGAGATTAACAGGAGTACGGTGGAAGAAAAGAAGCCCATAACAAAGAGAGAAATATCGGGACCTAGGGGTGGCGGGTGGGGAAAAGCATAACATCAGAAGAGATCAATGGTCCAGAAGCCAAGAGAAGAGAATCCTTGAAGTAGACATGGTCCACGATGTCACATTACTATGGAGAAAAGTAAGTTAGGGTCTGAGAAATGTCCATTGGATTTAACTACAAAGAAAGAGTTAGGACCTTAATAAGAAGCCATATTCCAAAGATTTTGAGAAGATCCTTAAGGATAAAGAAGTGGAGACTCAACAAGGTCAACTAGTTAACTATAGTGAAGAAGAAAAGGAGAAGGAAAGGGTGACAGAGAGGAAGGAATGAAGAGAAAAACTGGAAGAGGATGCAAAGTTGAATGAAAGGTTGCTTGGTTGGTTGGTTGGTTGGTTCTGTTTTGCAGATGAGAGCTATTTGAGGATATTTGAAAGCTGAAAGGAAGTGGGGTTAGGGGGGAGAAAGCATGAGTAGAGAGTAGGATGGAGGAGAGAAGATAGGAAAAAACAAAATGGGGAGAGGGGTAATCTTGAAGATAGGCAGTGGAGGGACCCCCTTATCTAAAAATAAGATTTCTTGTATTGCCCCTCTTAGATAAGCAGAGGTCAACTACTGAGAGAGAAGGAGGCAGAAGGAAGAGTGTAAGTCTAAGGAGCATGAAGAAAGCCTGAAGCATTTGCTAGAGAATTGGAGAGACTGCTGAGTAGCCCTGAGGGCCCAGTTGAGGTTGGAGAACATACTTGATAACTTGATATTGGCATCAACCCACCATATATTGGCATCAACCCTCATATGGGGGTCTTTAATACTGATGGTCAAAGCATCAGTATTAAAGACCCCCATATGAGGGTGGGTAGATTGACCTAATATTATTATATCAGTTATGTTTCCTACAAATGACAGAAAATCCCAAATAATAATCTATCTTCAAGACTACCCCCCATTTTGTTTTTTCCTATCTTCTCTCCTCCATCCTACTCTCTACCCCTGCTTTCTCTCCCCTAACCCCACTTCCTTTCAGCTTTCAAATATCCTCAAGTAGCTCTCATCTGCAAAACAGAACCAACCAACCAACCCTTTCATTCATTCAACTTTGCATCCTCTTCCAGTTGCTTAAACATGAAAGAAGTTGATGACTCCCACATAAAAATCCAGATAGGGGGCTGGGGTTGTGGTTCAGTGGCAGAGTTCTTGCTTAGCATGTATGAGGCACTGAGTTAAATCCTCAGCACCACATATAAATAAATAGATAATAAAATTACATCAACAACTAAAAAATATTTTTTAAAAAATCCAAGTAGATGAATAAGGCTAGAGTAGAACTTATGGTGTTAGGAATCCAGATTCTTTCTAATTCCGTCCTTTGCCATCCTTTGGATTTGGTTTTTGTGTCATGGTTCAATATGACTTCTTCAGCTCCATCTATTTTGTTTGTATTCTAGCTATCAGTAAGAAGTAAGTACCAGGAGAAGGGCATATGCTGATTTTACTTAAATTCATTGACTGGGGCTTAGTCCCATAGGGAAGTTGACAAATTAGTCTTTCTTTTTAGTACCAGGGGTTAAACCCAGGGGTGTTTAACCACTGAGCCACATCCCCAGACCTTTTTATTTTGAGACAGGTTCACACTAAGTTGCTAAGGCTCTTGCTAAGTTGCTGAGGCTGGCTTTGAATTTGCAATCCTCCTGCCTCAGCCTCCCAAGCTGCTGGGATGATAGACATGCACCTCCATGCCTGGCACAAACATAGTCTTTATTATGAATGACCATGTGTCCAGTTAAATTTCTGAGCCTCTTTTTTCAAGGGATCCAATGATAGATACAAAAGTCATGGCCACAATAGGGTTTGTCTGGATAAGTGCAACAGGAGTTCAAAGTAAACCATATTGTTAAGAGGTTAGCTAAGATCCTTTGGTTCATAAGCGTGATGATTGGGTGGTCACGCTATTGTGTGAGATGTGCCTCCCTCTAAACTTTGTTACCACATCTGCACATTACCCATCTGACATGAGAAAAAAAAAAGTGGTTAGCTAAAGTAATATATAATAGTGTGAGCTGGGATTTAAGTAAAGACAGGGAGTCAATAAAATTAGGGAGGAGCTAAGTGATCTTGTTATTTTTTTCCAGATATGCATCATATTCCATAAATGTGACTTCCATATTTCAGGGTAAACTGAGCCCCCAGCTTCAGGAATGTGTGCTTATGGTCTAAGCCAGTGTTTCTTTACAGGGGCAATATTGGCATTTTGGAAAAACCAATGGGACCATCCTGTGCATTACAAGACATTTGATGCTCCTGATCTCCCCACTACCATCACCTAAATGCCACTGGCACTCCTACTAGTCCTAACAACATTTGCATATACAATCATGTGTGATATAATGATGTTTTGGCCAATGACAGGCTACAGATATGATGGTGACTAACTTTATACCCAAGTTCCTCATGTGTAGTGTGCTGTACCATTTTTATAGTTTGTTAAATGTTCCCCAAAAGCCCATGTGCTAAAAGCTCAGTCCCTACTGCAGTATTATTGGGAGGTACTTTGGACCTTTACAAGGTGGGACTTTCTGGAGGTGGTCCTTGGTCATTGGGTCTGTTCTCAAAGGGGATTGTGGGACCCCCATCTCTTTGTCTTCCATTTCTGGGCCTGTGATATAAGCAGCTTGCTCTACCACGTGCTTCTCCCATGATCTACCACCCGCACCAAAGGCTCAAAGCATGGTCTTGGACTGGAGCCCTCATAATCATGAGCCAAAATAACACTGTTCTCTTTATAAGTTAATTATCTCTCGTATTTCATTATAGTGATGGAAAGCTAATACAACCACCTAGGTTTGTGTAAGTACATTCTGTGATGTTCGCCTAACAGCAAAATTGCCTAATGAGGTGTTTCTCAGAACTACCTCCATTGTTAAGTAATTCATGACTGTACTCCCAAGGAAATCATTTGGCTCCCAGTTGAGAACAAATAATCTAAATTAATCATGGCAATCCCAGCTCCTTTGCTACTGTGATTGACTTAAAGAGTGGACAATTAAGTCCAGAACTAAGGGAATTAGCACATGGCATTCCCCTAGTCACCACAATTGATTCAGGATGTTCCACTTAAGGAAAGGTCAGGTTTTTGTTTGATGATTGAAGACTCACTTCTTCTCAGCCCCTGTGGATATAATGAAGAAGCAGGTAGGCCTAGTTGCTACTGCCATCCGGCCTCCAGGACCACTAGGGGAGCCAATCCCAAAATGACACAGACTCCGAGTGTGACAGAGTGTGGAGACAAAAACACAGCGTTCTCGGTACACCTGAATTGTGACCAACCCCAAGGGCCTTGCCACTGTGAAAATTGTGATATTTGAGTCTCTAAATCCCCTCTGTGTTTAAATGAGTTAGGCTTCAGTTTCCTATTACTGGCAGATGAAAGCATACTCATTAATAAAAGAGGGAACTGAGGGCAGTTGAATCAAAGGAGTGAAATACACACAGGGGAGGATGGAAATGAGAGTCAGGGATGAACGAAGGGGCTTATATCTTGGGTAGAAACTGAGGGAAACAGGGAGAAGAGAGTTGAAGGTAATCAGAACAGTTCTAGCATTGTGCTGGGACAACTCAATGAGGTTTATATTACTCCAATGTGTAGACGAAGAAACTTGAAACCCACCTGAGGACCTCAAGCTAGTAGCTGGCAGAAGTAAGCCCTATTAAGTTCAACTCCAGGACCCAGGTTCTTTCCACTACCTCCCCATTGCTATATGATGCCAGAGTAGGGACAAATACCCCTTATCAATCCTTCCCATGCTTCAATCCAGGATAACAAAAAAGTCTGGCTCAGTGGGATTATTTTCCCATACAGAAAAGATAGCTCACCTGCAGGTTATGTGGTACTGTGTTCAGGTTAGCCAAAGAGGCAATATATTTTTTGAGAAGAAGTGAGTCTTCAATCATCAAACAAAAAGCTGACCTTTCATTAAGACAGACAGCTTACAGAACTAACATTAACAGAAGTAAAAGGAATAACCGAAAAGTGCACCGAGGAGAAGTATTTAATGTTAATTGTCAAGTGCTGAATATCAGAGTAAATGCATTTGCTTTTTTTTTAATTTCAGAAGCTTATTTTTCCTGTTTTAATTTCTTTTTAAAATAGTTAATGCATGCACATAGAACAAATGCAAAAGGCACAGAAGGTATTCTGTGAAAAATATATCTACCTCCCTCCTCTGTCCTCCAGTCACCCTTCCTAGAGGTAATCACTGTTGACAGAATGGATCCCCTTCCTCCTGACCCCTTCCTCCCCTTTCTTCGTCTCAGGCAGAGGTACACCAGCTCTTCACCTGGTAACAATCCAGACTTTCCAAATAGAGCAGAGTTTTCAACCCATTTCTGTATCCACTAAAAATCAATTATGCAAAAGCAAAGCCACCTTATTATCTGTAATGACTTCTTGCTGGAAAGTCCCCATTCCACAGGCAGGTGGAAATACTTGGTCTTGCCAGTTAAAGATATGTGAATCTCTTTAGAAACTGGGAAATTTGTCTCTTGGGAAATCACTCAATCTTTCAAGGTTTCTCCCTCACCCAGGGGTTCTCCTCCCTCCTTTCCTTTCCCGAGATGTCATCTAGGTGCAGGAAAAAATATATTTGCCATGCTCTAGGCCCTCCCACTTCCCTTGGTGAAGAAATTGTTCTCTCTGGCCTTTGAACCTACATTGATTTCAGTTTCTGATGGCCCTAGCCCCTGCCCCAGCCCTAAAGGATGAACAGCATAAGCCTTGCCCCTTCTTGACTCAAGGCCAGGACTCTTCTTCCAGCCCATTCATCCTGTCAACCTCCATCATTCTCCCACTGGATCTCCTCAAACAGTGCACAGGCCCCAAGGAGCTGGAAGCCTGATCTCAAGGCCTGTCCTTGTCCAATCACAGCATCTCTGCTTCTCTGTATTTGCCTCAGTTCCAAATGGAAAGTGGGGTACACACCTCTTCTTCAGGGCTCTGCCTTCACTCATCTGGAGTAACCCTGTGCTTCTACTCTCTGAATAGCCTAATTTCCTGCCTGTTGCTTTAACTTTTTATCTTCCTTTCCAGTCCAGGAAAATGGCTCTGAGGTCATATCCTGTGTTCTTCTTGGCTTTACCTCTGATCTGCTCAAGGGCAGTCCTGGGAGCTCTTCTTCACTGGTGTGTGTACAAATTCATCTTTTTTTTCCCTTCAATCACAAGTGTGGCTTTTGCTAACTAAAATTATTTGATTCCAAACTATTGTTTTGCTGTGAATATTTTTAATCCTATTTTGAGACTCTAAGCTAAGTGATGACTTACCCGTTCTTGGCTGAGTTTTCTGTCTCCATGACACAATGCATGCCATTGAATTAGTGGGTGGGGGAGCCATGAGGACAAGGGTTTACTGGGAAGGCAAATATGTTGGTTTAATATCTCACAGGCATTATCTCTGTTACATCAGCTTAACATTCCCAGTGCCAGCTGAAGGGAAGCCAAAGTCAGCATGGTAAATGCTACTGAATTTTCAGGTGCTACTACAGGTATACCCACTGCATGTGAAAACTTCACGGTCCTTAAAATCTGTCACCTGGATAGGTATACTCTGTCCCTAATCTCTCTACTTCTTTATTCGACCTCCTGAAGTCCATTTCCCACAAAATAGGCAGAGTTATGTTTTTCAAATATAAGTCAGATCCTAATTGAGACAGGAGAAAATGTTTAAAATGGACATGTTAAATTGGACTCCTTCAAGGTCAGGTCTCTAAGTAGCAGGGCTGAGAAACTAGACACAAGCCAGGTCTGGTCAAGGTCAGGCTTACTCGTATGTAGGCAGAGAGAGAGAGAGAGAGAAAGAGGGAAAAAAATAGAAATAATAGATGCCTGGTACCCAGACCCCCACCAAAAAAGGTTTGGTAAACTCATTGGACCAAAGTCGGCATAAAAAGCTCCTTGCACTGAGTACCTTACCCAGGATTGGTTAGGGGGATGATTTCCTTCTTCCTGTAGATCCATATAAACCCCTGGACTATAGCCACTCTCTGGTATCCCTCTCTTGGGACTCTTCCCCTTTAGGAGCTCTGCTTTCTATTACTCTAATAAATTCTGTCACTTTGCTCTCACCCTGTGTCTGTGGATTTCATTCTTTGAATTCACAAGAGAAACAACCCCATCTCATGCTTCATGCTACACTGTAATTTCCCAGCTTCTCATCATTCTTTGATCTGGCTCTGCCTCTGTCAACCAGGCTCTTATTTAGCCTCCTTTCTTCATCTTCTTCTAAGCCTTTCCTCTTACTGTGCTCTGTACTGCCCACCTTTGTGTCTTCAAACATATGAGGCTCATTTCTACCACAGGTCCTTTGCACTTATTGTTTCTTTGATTGCAGATTGTCACTCTAGTGTATCCTTCTCTGGCTTCAGTTTGCAACTATGATGTCATCAATTAGCCACACCACACCCCAGTAACATCGGCCATATTGTTCCATTTTATCTTCTTCACAGCCCTTAGTTACTGAAATTGCATTATTTGGCTTGTTTGCATGTTTACTAGCTGTCCCCTCCTCACTTGGAATGCAATCACCTTAAATAGGGACCTGGCTTGTCTTCTGTAGTACTATGTTTCTTGCCTGGCACATAGTAAACACTCAGTAAATATTTGTGGACTAAAACTAATTCATTGCAACCAGAGGGGAAGAGAAGAAAGACAAATATTTGTGGATTAAAATCAAAGAATTTCAACCAGAGGAGAAAAGAAGGAAGCTAGCTGGGCAGGGGAAAACCCAGGGCCTCACACATGCTAAGCAAGCACTCAAATGCTGAGCTGCATCCCCAGCTACAAACATATTTTTTAGCTCCACAAGCACTAGTGTGTGCCATTTTATTTCTATGTTAGGGAATACTAATTTCCATGTATGATTTCTATGTAAAGGAATCATAAGATTAATCTGCCTTCTAGGGAGAAACTTGGCTGTAAGACAGAACTATCATCTATAATTATGCCACAGGGGGGAGAAATCAGTTTGTTTGTTTTTTTTTTTTTCAAATAATCAAGTAAGATCAAAGTATAAATTGTTAGCTTTATTTGCCAGGTACACAATTTGAATGATTTGCATGTGTGTTGGTCTGAGCTTAACCTGCTGCAGATCACCAGCTATTTTAGGGTCCCCTGATTGCTGCAAGTTGTTTACTTGATTTCTTTCATTTTAAGTGAAGCAGAGGAGGCAGGGCTGATCAGAGGGAACAGCCAAAAAGAGATGCGATGTGATTTTTTTTTTCAGGCACACTACAAAACAATCACCAACAAATTTGGGGTATTTCTTGTACTTTCAAGACTGGAAGCTAAGCTCTCCTTGATATGTGCTTTCAAATTTTGAGTACATGGTACACTGGACAATCCTGAGCGGCTGCACAAACACTGACAGAAGGACTTTAAAATTCTGCAATGAGTGATATGTTTTTGAACAAAGATGGAGGAAAATTAGTCGTCATTCTGATCAGAATAGATGAAGTCAAACATCCTTCACCAGAGTTAGTGTCCATAATCTCTGCCATCGGGCTTCATCTTTTTATCCTGGCGTCCTCTTTTAAAATGCACACATTCCTAACAATATATTCCACTAATTCATGAAGACATTGAAGCTAATTAAATCCATATTTCTCCCTGTGAGAAAAATTACCAGTAACAAGAGCCCTGAAAGAAAAAGAAAAGAGATCCATTGGGAGAAGTGCTTTCTGAACATAGAATGGACCAAATACAATACAAATAATACAGTAGTTGACAAGTCACGTTGGATAATGATATTGTGAGGCAAATGATTTCATAAGTAAATTTTGTGATATGAGCTACTTAATCAGAGAAAATGGATTTTTTTAAACTTGAAGTGTTGCTATACAATATGAATTTTGATTGATTTTTTTTTCCAGTTAGGGTCCCAATGAGAAACAGATGGCACACTTAAATTAGGATAATTTGAGGAGAGAGACAAAGAGAAAGAGAGAAAGGAACTCAACATGTAAATCCTACTGATAGGAGGGTCAAAAATATAAATTTCACACAGAAATGACAATGCATAATAATAATGATTATGACCATCATCATAATAGCTAACATGTAAAGGACACTTACTATGAACCTGCACTGTTCTAAGCTACAGAACTCTGGCAACAGGGCTAAGAATGGATAGGAAAAAGCCAAGAGTACTAGCAAGGTCAGATAGGAGGTTACTCCAGAAGCTTAGGCAAGAGATGATCCTAGGATAGGGCAGGGAGAAACTGACTTACTGATGCCCTCATCAGAGATGGGTCATCTAGCCTCTTCAGGCACCAAGCAGTCTGCGCCAGAGTGCTCATTCAGTTCACTAACGGAGACACAGGGCTAGAGGTGGAAATAGAATGTTTGACTTATCTGTGACGTTCTTCCAATGTGGCCAGTACTCTATTTAAACAATGTTAGGGGCAGCCAATAATAATAAAAGTCACAAATATTTCATATCTTATAACCTCTTATAAAGCTACAAAAGGATAAAGCTAATAGAGACATAGGTAGAATATATTTAAGACTTTGGGGTAGGAAAGAACTTTGTAAGTCAGACCAAAAAAATAAGCCGTAAGATTAAATGTTAAAAGATTTGACTGTACCAAGATTAAGAATTTCTGTTCAATGAAGACCATCACAGACAAATTTAAGCAGATAGAGAACAGACTGAAAGGAACAGTTTAGAAGATATCGCAAACCAACTAGCATATCTAAGGAGCTCCTGTGAATCAGATAAGGCACCTGGCAGAAATACAGAAATATGAAAAGTCAGTTCTCAGAAATGGAAATGCAATACCTAAGAAGGGTTAAAGAGAAGTTCATTGTCAGTAGTAAACAGAGGAATGCAAATTTAAAAAGTCTTTGAGATACCATCATACACCCCATAGATTTGTAAAAATTATAAATTGGGCAATCTTGACAGTCTTGGCAAAGATGTAAGAAACAATAATCCCCAAGTGCTGATTGATGGTGGGACTGTACATAGATACAACTACTCCAGAGAGCTCTGGGCAATGTGTTATTGTGTGTATGTATGTGTGTGTGTGTGTACATATGTACAACCTACCACCCAGGAATGCCTTTTCACACAGGTTCATGAGGAGATCTGTACAAAGGTGTCTCCTGCAGAGTTGGTGCTGGTAGAAAGGAGTTAGATAGAGGCTGTCTGGAGGATCCATCACTAGGGGAATGGGTATGTTAATGGATATGTTAAAAGTACCAGACACATAATATAGAACCTTCTGCAGCAGAGACAAGACATGAGCTAGGTGGACTAAACATGGATAGAACTTAAAAACAGCTCTACATGAAAGATCAAGGAAAGAATGAAAGCCATGGAACATTATAGAATTTAAACATGCATTCATCAAACAACATTAGGTTAAAAAAATTCATACATATCCAATCACATATTTAATTATGTTAGAATGGCTACAAAGACTGACATTGATAGGGGGTGGGTAGGAATAATAAGGTAAAATAAAATAGGTAAAATAAAATAGCTTGGAAAACAAGAAAAGGCCTGGCGTGGATGATCACGTATCATGATCTGATGAGAGGAATTAACTCTTAAGTCTTTGCACTTGAAGTCCAGAAGGAAAAAAAAATTTTAAAAAGGTCTAACCCCAACTTACTCTCTTGAAGTTTGTTCATCCAACAAATGAGATGTGATGCCTGCTTTTTTGAGATCATCCATGTAAACAGCTGTGTGAGCAGCAACTCAAAGCTCATCCATCTAGCTGGTCCTTCCAACTCTCAGGAGACACTTGAGCAAAACACACATCCATGAAAAGCCAGACGGTAGGAATAAAAGAGAGTGGAGGATAGTCTTATAAAATTGAACTCCATAAAACAAGCTCCAATTCAGCCTTATTTATGAGACTAGAAGTGCAACATGAGACCAAGAATAAACATGTCACAGTGTCACATCAGTGACCCTAACTTGGTTATTTATATCAAGCAAAAAGAAAAGTTATTTGAAATATTATCCAAATATGAAAAACAGAAAACAGGAGACAAATAGGTAGCTCCAGGCCATCTGCAAAACCAATTTAGTTGGTAAAAGTGAATTATTTGGTATCATCAGGCAATATAAAATGCGCATGTGGGTGTTTGTGTGTGTGTGTACACACATATATAAATTTTTAAAGTGAATTGATCTCAGGATTTTGTTTGTTTCAGATTGCTCTCAGCCAAACAGGAAACACAAAGGAGTCTGGTTTGATTCCAGAACTCTTCCTTTTTAAGGCTGCCAGGTCTGTACTCTTGAAGGGAACCATGCTGAATAGTTCTGTGTTTCTGAGAAGGCCTCTCTGACCCAAGTCCTTGCAGCTGCATGCACCACCTGTGGAATGAGTCTATTACCCTTTTCCAGTTCATTCTTCCTTTTCTCCAACTATCTGCCTGGGCAGATGACTGCTGGGATTTCCCATTATCTCTCATTTTCTGTAACTTCAGGGTTATAGCCATCTCGCTTAAATTACTCTCTTCGAAGGAACTGGTTTTAAAATGGAAGCCTGAGTGGTGCAGGTGGGGGGTGGATTCTTGATTCTTTGGTTCTATATTATCTTCCTCTGGGTTACCTTTTGTGCCTAAAATTGGTTTCCTTAGCCATTAAAAATGAATAATTCCTTAAACCTTACTCAGAATACGTAGATATTTGAAAACATTTTAGCTAATTCTCTCTCTCTCTCTCTCTCTCTCTCTCTCTCTCTCTCTCTCTCTCCTTCCTCTCTCTCTCTCTCTATTGATAGATTCCTCCACTTTGAACTGCTTGCAGAACTTGCCTGGACTATGTATCACTTGTATGCATTGTGATCTATCTGTTGATGCAGCAAATTATGGTAGTGCTGGCGTATCTTTGCTGATGTGTCACCAGTGATGCAATTTTTCCTAAGGAGCCGTCAATTGGCTTGGTGTCGTGGCATTTCTGTATCCTCCTCCCTTCTACTAGTGATGGTCTAAATTTGGGGGCCAACAGAGGTGAGGCAAAGAACCTCACCCCCCCCCACCGGCACCAAGGCCAAATTTGGGGGCCAACAGAGGTGAGGCAAAGAACCTCACC
The DNA here is from genome assembly GCF_021218885.2 of Marmota monax. NCBI lineage: Eukaryota > Metazoa > Chordata > Mammalia > Rodentia > Sciuridae > Marmota > Marmota monax. Next base: position 4,783,123 of record NW_026692194.1, read on the forward strand.
CCCCCACTGGTGTATAGGCCTATCCACAAGTATGGCTATATGCTGGACCGGTAGTCAGTGATGGGTATGATCCAATTGCAGTGGTATCAACCTAAGACAGGAGGCTGACGCCTAGAGGTCAGTTCATCCCGATGACGGGTAAGAACCATATGTTGAATTGGACAACCTAACAGGCACGCTCCCTAAGCCACATTGCTTGTTGCTTAATTAAACAGAAGGGGGGAGATGCTAAGAGCCATAGCCAAGTAGTATGATGCATGGCATTTTTGGTTGAAAGGTGACACCAGTAAGCCATTGAGATGATATGATTATGTTAAGATCTGCATTCATATGGATATTAGACCCCTGCTGTCCACCTCAGCATGCTACGGGACTCCTGGAGAGTTCCCATTGGTTGGGGAAGTGCGGTAGGAGGGAATTCCGGAGGAGGGATTTCCTGTTGCCGGTCTGGGAGAACACTTTTTTTCCGGGGGCATTGGCGGGGAGTTTCAAAATAAAGTTTGTTCCTGTTTGAGTGGCTCATGATTTTGTGCCCAGCCAGACTGCGGCCTCTCTCTCTCTCTCTCTCTCTCTCTCTCTCTCTCTCTCTCTCTCTCTCTCTCTCTCTCTCTCTTGTGGTTCTGGGAATCACCCAGGTCATGCACATGCACATGCTAGCAATTGCTCTACTACTAGGCCAAACACCTTAGTTACCATCTTATTTGGCTCTCCTTTCATAGTAGACTTACCTACAGGTTTAACTAAAAGTATACCAAGAGATCCTTTAGAAACACAGCAATTTCAGCAATTTAATTAAAGAAATCTAATACTATACCAAAACTATCAAAAAATCTTGAATTTTGCAGGAGAAAAGAAGCTTAACAATTACCAGTTCTCAATTTTTTCCTTTTTAGAGAACCATGTGATACTAACTGAGGATAAAGGTATCAGTGAGATTCACAGCCTTTCCTTGTTCTTTCATGTACCAGACAGCATCTCACTTTGAAGTGTACAACATGATATAGGACCATGAACACAAAATCATCGAGTCCCGATCTACACAGAATCATTGAGTTCCTGAAGATTGTTCAATATCCTTTTTAACCTAATAACCAAATTCCACATTTCCTCTGCTAATTGGGCAAAATACCTAGCACTCAATTATAAGAATTTTCATTGGCTATTCGCATCAAATAATACTGATAATATTTACTACATTATTGAAAGACTGCTAACAAAAGCCAATTCACAATTTTTAGGAAACAATGTCTAACTTTGAATTTCTGATTTTACTGTACATTATTATGTAGAAAAGTTGCCAAACACAGATTAACAGAACAATTTTTCAAAATCTCACCAGCAAGAGAAAATGGCATGTACCCATTAATACTTTTAATCTTCATTTTCAGCTTAAACAAAAATATTTTACTTTGAAATTTCCATCCAAATAGACTTGTTTCTCCTAAGGTAAGCTTCTGAGAAACCAACTTCCCTTGTGCAGACAACAGATTCTGCTCTGGGGGAAGGAAGTGGCTCACATCCTGGCTAACAGGATCATTGTTACTCTACGGAATTGGCAAAAAGCCTTCTTTAGTCAGAAAGTCAATTATGTTTTAGAAAATCTAAGAGTTGGGTCTGCCTTGGGGCATAGTGGCTCAAAAGCGAATTTTAGTCATAGAGAGTGAGCTAGACATTTTTCTTGCCTTTAATAATTACATTCATTCAATGTGAATACTAGCTATTGAATCCTAGCTGTTCCTTATAAGCTACATAACCAAGGATAAGTTACTAAAGCCCTTCTCTGCCCCAGTTTCCTCATCTGTTGAATAGAAGCAATAATAGTACTCACCTCGCTGGGTCCTTGCAAAGACTAATGAGTTGTGACAACAAATAGTGTCTGGCCTGCAGTAAAAAGGTTTCAACCATTGTTGGCAACATCATTGTGGGTTAGTATGAGGCTTATGAGAAATGATTTGAAACCTTTGTCACACTTAGGAATTATTAGTACAACAATTTGTATGACAGGGAGGGTTTGTTCTAAACTGTTGACCTTCTTGCTTGGCAACAGGTGGTTTTTACCTCTACTCCAATGTGATTCAGTAGAGCTTCTCTCAGTGATCTGTGCAATCCAATATGGTAGGCGTTCTTGAAATATGACTTATGCAACTGAGGAAATGAATTTCTCATTTTAATTTTATTGAAGTCTTACTAATTTCATTAGTCAGAGCTAGTCCCTTGGTTTCTTTCTGCTCATCTCCTTGTCTAATCACCCCCATTTCCTTCAGGCACAAAGTAACTCCATCTGTAGGGACTTTAGTAAATGTCTCCTCATTTACTCTAGGTTTTGAATGACATGATTTTCTTTGTAGCACTTCCTTGCTAAGTGAGAAGTACAATCTTACCATTAAGAAAGCAAGAAACAGACTGGTGCAGTGGCCTATGCCTGTGATCCCACCTACTCAGGAGAATGAGAGAGGAGGATTGCAAATTCGAGGCCAGCCTGGGCAACTTAGGGAGACCCAAAACTTAGGGAGTCTCAAAATAAAAAACATAAAGAACTGGGGATATGGGGATGTTGTAAAGTGCCCCTGGATTCAATCCCCAGTGCCACAAAAAAAGGAAAGAAAAAAAAAATAGAAACAAAGTAGATAGATATATTTCCAGGGTAAAATTTCGCCACCAAGTATAATTTTCCACCAAGTGCTTTGCAAATGTGTATAAATAATTTAATTTTTTAAATGGCAGATTAGTTTTTAAAGCTGCTTTATGGATTTGGAATGAAAAGGGAACACTTCTACTATCAAGTTCCCTATGTTAGAATACATAGCAGGATAATTCTATTTGTTTGATTATTGATTGATTGATTGATTGGTTGGTTGCAGTACTAGGGATTGAACCTAGGGCCTCGAGCATGTTAGGCAAACTCTCTGCTACTGAGTTATAACCCCAGCCCCAGCATGGTAGTTGTTCTTGATTTGCTCCATTCTGTGTCTTAGGAATAGTTCTCTGCCTCCCTGTAGACTCTTGCTCAGAGCCTGTTCTGAGCCTCAAACTGATACCTTTGCCCGCTATGCCTGGTAGTTGTCTGAACTTGACCAGACTCCCCAAGGGAACCATTGAACTCCTAAGAGCCAGCAGTATGGGACTGGCCCTGGAAGCAAGCCCATACTCCCCTTTTCCAAGTCCAGGCCCCTGTTTCTCTTTCCCTCTGTGATAAAGCCAATCTCTACTTCGGATCTTAGATAAATCACCTGACACTTACGTCAGGGTAAAGCTATAAAACTCAACTATGAAACCAAAGCCAATTTTGCATGAGCTCTTCCTTCTCTCCCGGGGAAAGGCTGCCACCTGCTGTAACACATTTGCATTGGACTTTTCCAAGATCACTGACAACCTCTTCCTCCGAATAAAACAAATGTAGACACAACACCACCAGCCTTCATCTCTGAGTGAAAGTATAAATAGGAGGGCAAATCAGGAGGCACTGGCTTAAAGCAAAGAGGTAAACTCATCCAAAAGAGCAGTACCCAGAATGCACTGGCTTTACCACAACTGAATGTGAGAGCATCCTTAATTCCAGGCTCAGCAACAATGTGTTTCCAATCAGCACACAGTAACCTTCAGAAAACTTCTTGACAGGCTTACCACTTGCTCAGCCTTACTAGTTCTGAGTATCTTTATTCTCCACACCCCTGGAAAGTCTTTGGCAGGTGAAAATTTTTGAACAGCTCATCTTCAGGGCAGCACCTCTGAGCCTTAATCCTGGACTTCTTACAAGAAGCCCAGATTGTTCCATAGAGGCCAGGATCAGCACAGTGCCCATCTCATTAGATAAAAGCTCTATTCTCAGTCTTCTCGGTGGGCTTAGTATGCCCCCAAGAAAAGGACAAATATTTTCATGGCTCAGCAAAATAAAAGTGAAAGAGTCTGGGACATGCTAAAGTATGCCTTTCTGGTATGTCAATTATTTTGAGCTGAAAGGGTATAAAAGACAGAAAATGAAAGGAGAAGCTGCATTTTTGTCTTCTGAAACCTCCTTATCTGTCAAAAAACACATCTTCGAAAGGGAACTCAGTTGTCATAAATTCCTCCCCTGGAAGTTTCCCCGACCTGCAAAGATTGATTATAGGAGAGGACACTAGGAATTGACACCACATCTTCACAAACTTTGTCACAAACTATCTTCTCTTTCATCTGTTCTTCTAAGGGCCCTTTTATCTTTCCTCAAACCATGTACTCTCCCCTAGTTGCCTGTATCCCTCCTCCCCTTCCCAAATCTGCTCTCTTCAGGTCCTCACATTTTTTCCCTCTGATGTTCCCATGCATATCATTTCTCCTGATCATCTGCCTAATGACATATTTTTTTCATAGACCAAGTTATACAATCTAGAAGGGCAATGGGAAAGTCTTTCCCTCCCCTATAAAAACAAGACTGATATAGACCAATCACTGTATTCCCCAGACTCCTCTCCTCCCTTCTCCACTCTCTACTCCTATCCTGAGGTTTTCATCACCACCACCACCACCACCCCAGCTGCCTGGGTCTTCCTCTACACACAGATCTTTAAGATCAGGATTTGCTTACCATTATCTTTCTTCCAAGGGTGTTGCCCACTCATCCCATTTCCCACCCCACTATTCCTTTTATCTCAGAAATTACCAAACTTAAAGAATGAGGTAGAGGGCTGGGGTTGTGGCTCAGTGGTAGAGTGCTTGCCTAGCATGTGTGAGGCACTGGGTTCAATTCTCAGCACCACATATAAATAAACAAAATAATGTTATCTATTGACAACTAAATGTTATCTATTGACAACTAAAAGAAATTTTAAAAAAGAAAAAAGAATGAAGTAGGGATTCTTTTTGCCCTTTCTGTAATCTGTCATCCTCAGGGATGCTCAGCCAACATTTGTTATATAAGCAAATTATTTGTAATTAATGATCAGGATTGAAAATATAGGGTCAAACAGTAAGGCAGTTTTGGTGTGTACAAAATGTCTCATTATACACATTACCAAATAGATTTCTAAGGGAATTTTACTTAATTACAATATCAACAGATAAATTAACACATTTTTCCATTGATATATCTTTTAAATCTTGTTAATTAGCAAGAGGTCAAGATGTGATGACAATATTGCTGAAATCAAAAGCCATGGAAAATATGAATTAATATGGAGAGTGTGGGTCACATTTTAGCTTCTTTTAAAGTCCTTATTTGACAGTAGTGTGATTTTTTTATTTCATTAAGTCCTCATTCTAATTTTCAAGAGAGAACATGTAATGGAATCCGTGTTAACCCCCCAGATTCAAATATTCTAGCAGTTTGAATTTATTGGCATTAGCTCAAAGGACTAATGTACCACAGAATTTCTTATAAGGTGAAGCATAAGCTGAAGAGGAAGGAAAAGGAATTCATAGAATTTAGCTACTCAATGTGTGGTCCCTAAACCAGCTGCATCAGCATCATCTGGGAGCTTGTTAGAAATGCAGACTCTTAGAGAGAGTGGGGGAGGAAGAAACACAAAATCTTGGTCTTCAGCCCAGACCTCCTGATTCTGAATCTGCATTTTAACAAGAGTTCTAGGTGATTCTTCTGCATATTGAATTCAAGAAGCAGTGCTCTAGACAGACACAATTGCTACTGCCAGTTGACCATGGGCTTTTTGCAGAAAAGAGAACCCACCCATGAATTTCAAAAAAGAGTCTTTGCAATTTTAATTTGGCTGGATCTGTTACAAACATAGACTGAGAATATAGCCTTAGTTTTTTTTAAAAAAAGTCAAACATATTATGAAGAGTTTTATTTTTTATTTTGAGACAGGGTCTTGCTAAGTCACTTACCTTCTGACTAAACTGCTGAGGCTGGCCTTGGACTTGCTATCCTCCTGCTTCAGTCTCCCAAATCACTGGGATTACAGATATGTGCCACCACACCCAGCAAGAGTTTTTAAATATGTTTAGTTAGTGTCTCATGGCAACTCAGACTCATATCTTTTTCAAGTGAAATTTCATTTAAATCATCCTAGCAGATTATGGATTGTCTGATTTCTAAAATCCTCTAGAGATGATTTTTTCAAAACTGCTAAAATTCCTTCTGCCAACAATTAAAATAATTTGTGCTCCTGTGAGATTTCCTCATTGGAAGCCAGGAACTTATTTTGGAGTTTTTCATAGCTCTTTGTTCCACTCCCATTAGAATCAAGGGACTGTTAAAAATGCAAAGATTTTGGCCTTGACTCAGTCCTCTGAATCAGAATTTCTGGAGGTGAGGCTTAGGAATCTGCATTTTAAACAAATTGACAAGTTGATTCTAATTTACAACTAACTTTGAGAACCATAGAATAACTGAACTGTTCTTAACCTTTGATGAGCAACGGCATCACCTGGAAATCTTAAAAACAAAACAAAAAAACACTGATATCTGGTTTCCATCCATCCAAAGATTTTCATTTAATTTGCCTAGGGTATGTAGTTGGACATCGAGAATCACTGAGGTGCTTCAATAAAACCTTCATGGTACCTGTAATCCACTTTGTGTGGTAAGAAATTATAAGCAGTGGCAAGGGTTTGGCCAGCTGGTCTGGGCCTGGAAGAAAAAAATGCTGTAGATTAGAGGCAAGGAGTTCTAGGGGAGGGTGGCCACCTGGGGGTGAATACAAAGTGGATATGAAGGTTGCATATTAACACCCATCACAGAGCTCCTACCATAGACATGGCACCAAACAACCAGGAGGCAAAATGATTGGCTGGCTGATCACTAGCCTCTGTCATCTGCTTCTGATGTTATCAGAGATGTGAGAGCATACCAGGGTGGCAGGGTAGAAGCCATGCAAGGTTCCAAAAGCATGGGCTCTCCAGGCTCCACTGAAGAACTGGCTAAAAATGTATCATAGCCCTGCTTCTCCTTCTATCCAGTTTTGCCTCTGTCTCTTCCCTTCCACAAGTGTTAATCCCAAGAATACCTCCCAATAAACTTCCTACATAATGATCTCTTCTCAAAGTCTGTGTCCTGTAGTGTGGCTGTGGCTCAGGCCCAGGAAGCAAGGTCTGGGGCTACAACAGTTGAAAAAAGATGCAAGGCACCGTTGGGATAACACACATTATTTATTTGGAGGTGGAAATAGCCCCTCGCCAGCCCCATTTTGCCCCCTGACTCCATCCATAAGCCTTTTTTATGTGCAGGCCAGATAAAGAAAGCTCATTGCCAATAGGTTACATAAGTGGGTACATGCTCTTAAGCAGATGTTTATGGCCTTGTGTACATATGCTGAATCAGTGTGTTCATGACTTTGACTACATATTCAAACATAGCTGGCTGGAAGCCTTGGTGAGGGAGCCTAACTATAGCTATATTGGCCCTGCTCAATAATCCATCGCTTTAGGATTCCTTACCATACAGCCTACATGATTGAGGTATTCAGCAATGATCCTTCGGCGAGGAGGGCAGAGCTCTGCATCCACAGGCCTCAATAATAATATAAGCTCTAATAACACACAAACAGAAAACACCTAGGATTACTGAAAACCATTGCCAATTTAATCCCATATTGAAGTGGCAATGAAAGAATGTCTCAGCCATGTCCAATTGCCCAGGGACGTAGTCTGGATTCACTAGGGCACTTTGGTGCATACCCAGCAGGCAGAGGTGTTATTACTCTGGTGTAGGTGTGTGCCCAGTTCACAATGATGTTTGTAAGGACACACCTATGAATGAAAGGACAAAGCAGTACTAGTACAGGAAATCCCATCCATCCAGGGGAACGCATGCCAGCTTTGAGTCCCAGGAAAGCACAGTGGCCACCTCTGGAGGCTTCCCTGGGCAGTGAAACCACTCAGACAGCTTGACCCTAAACTTCAGCAGGCTCTGTGTGTACCAGCACGGGAGAACTCCTAACTGGCTAAAGGGAAATAACAAATGTACCCTTTAAAATCTGTGCCCCATCTGCAGGATCCAGCCAAGTCACATGTATGGAGTAGGAGAGCTTTCACGAGCACCCATGGTACTACAAGTAGAATATGTTCCAAAACTTCCCCATGGGGCTAGCAGGGTTACCCAACAAAAGTGGACAGCCTTTATTATCCAAGGCCATGTCTAATCCACAGTTTCCCCTATATTCAATCCACTGGGAGCAGGCGAAAGAACATTCCCTTGTTTCCTAAACCCAGTACAACATCCTTTGTTGTCACCTAGACCTATATTGGGACGGCTGTTCAGTGCAGCAAATCCTTCACAGGAGCTAATCCCCCTCATCAGGGATGCTTACTCAGAGCTCTCAGAACTACCTACAGATGCTGTGCCCACTCCTTCATAGAAGGTGAGTTGACTGCAGTCCTTGCTTAAGCACGCCATTATATCTCTCTATCATGCCTGCAGCCTGTGGCGGGTATGGGATGCGCAGCTTCCATTGAACCTGTAACCCAGTTGCTTATCACTTTACATCTGGACTCATGAAATGGGTGCCTTGATCACTCTCTGTTGTGATGGATTGGCTGTACAAGGCCATTAACACTGTCAGGGTGTGAATCGTAGTGTGCTGATTCGCTTGACAACTGGGCCAGGCCAAAACAAACCTATAGCTGTATTGTTATTGTCAGGGTGTCCAGTGGGGGTCCAGGTCCTTTGTGTCCTGAACAAAGAATTGAGAAAGACATGCACAAGTAACAGGCAAAGTACAGATTTATTGAAGGTGAAGGTAGTACTCTATTAAATAGAGTGGAATGGGCTGAGCAAGAGATAGAGGCTCACAAAGCTCCTAGTGTCTGATGTTAGTGTCTTAGAATTGAGCTATGAGGCATTCTCTTCCCTCTACAGATCTGATTGAAGACCTTACACCATTTACTCCCATGAATTACCCCATGATACCTGAGTAGAATATTGCCCAATTTACCCTCATTGGTCATTTTAAAATACCAAACGAACCTATGGTGGAAGTTGTCATGATAATGGGACTTATCGTAAACAGGGACATGACTCCTCTCTGTCTTGTTCTCCAAGAGCATCTTTCTTATACCCTGCCTCCATATCTTGGCATCCTGAACTCCTACCTAATCAGTTGCTGTCAAGACAAACATGGCCCGTCTGACTTCAGTATAGGGCCAATGTAGTCAATCTGCCATTGTGTCAAGGAGACACGTCCATGCATTACCCAGACATCCAAGGCTCCAAGGCGTCAGGGGTGTGGACACTCCTGAGTACAAACCACACATGCCTGGCAGGCATCTACCAGAACATTCCATGTTAAACACAGGCCCCATTGTTTGACTACATTCCACACAGTTTTCACACCTTCATGCTGTGGGCAGCGGTGCCACCAAGCTGCCAGGTTGGTGAGAGGCACCAGCTCTAACCACCACTCCAGCCAAAGGATCTGCTTCATCATTTCCTGGACTAGTTAGGGAACACATGGCCGGTAACATGCCCTGTGTTCAGCTATTCCTGGTAGCCCAGCTCCCAGAGCTCTTGCAACAGAACTTGCACCCAATACACAGCAGAACTGTCATACATATCACAATGGGAATATTTCATTTGCTATCACCATTTATCTCAGCTCACTGGCTATTTTGTCTGGTACTGATATCAATGCAGACAGTGTCTCCACACACACAGCTAGCTCTATACAAGGAGTTATTAGTATACCACACACTGAACAGAATACTTGACTCACCTCCAAGGTATGGGCTTACTTATGGTTCACCTACATAGATAGGTCACAGGCCCTAGAACCTTCTGAAGTCTCTTGGCCTCTGCCAGCTCCTTCCACATCTGAGTCACAAGGTTGTGCAGGATCCATAACATGAGGCACACAGGATGTCTTGCACCCATGTCAGCTCCTGACACCACTAAATCTCACAGGCCTAACAATAAAGTGGACAGGATCTTTCTTGGCCTTTGTCCAAATTATTTTCACAAGTCCACCAACTCTGCTTGACAGGCAGAACATGGTGAACTTGGTTTCCTGAGCTAGCCATGCTGGCAGCTGTCATGGGAGCCATCAACTGCTGCTTTTTCGTTTTCTGTATTATCACTGGCCGAGCTTGCTGGAGTTAGTCATCGTCCTCCTCCTCCTCCTCAGGCTCTTTCTCCATCCAGTTCACACCACCACTGCCACCCTTCTTATTGGCTGCAGGCCAGTGGTTGGGCTTCACTGCTCAGCTCACAGTCCACCCCACCAGATCCATGTTCATTTGCAGGGCAATCAGAAGAATCCAACCTACTTGTCCTGCTCATTTTGAGCGGCACAGTTTTGTAGGTGGGAGCTAAAGTCTTCTCTATGCTCATGGGGAACTCATCCACCATATCCCAGTTCTCTACAGGAGTCTACACTAATAGGACCATGGCAACCTAGTGTTGTCAGCTGCTTGGTGACCACGGGTCCCTCCCCCTGTCCCCATCTATCAGGGTTGAGACACCTCTTGCTTGCAGAAGATCCTGTTGATTAGGCCTGTTGTCTTGTGACAGCTGTGGCTCAGGCCCAGGTAGCAAGGCAGTTGAAAGAAGATGCAAGGCATGGTTGGAGTAGTAGACATTATTTAGAGGCAGCAGCAATAGCCCCTCACCAGCCCCGTTTTGCCCCCTGAGTCCTTCCATGGGCTTTGTTTTATGTGCAGGCCAAAGAAAGCATATTACCAACAGGTTACATAAGTGGCGTCATGCTCACAAGCAAATGTTTATGACCTTGAGTACATACACTGAATCAGGTAGTCATGACCTTGGATACATACTGAAAACATAGCCTGCTGGAAACCTCAGTGAGGAGCTTAACTATAGTCACTTTGAACCCACTCTACAGTCTATTTGCCAGAAACCCAGTTTGCAACAACTGATCCTGCCAAGTATTGATGATGATGTGGTCTGATTGTCTCTCATACACTGCTTGTGGGGTTGTACCTGGTACAACCATTTTAAAGAACTAACGCAAACTTACTAAGACTGAACACAGCCATACCATGTGATCCAGCTGCAATTCCTAGGTATATATAGAACAGATATGCAGATATGTGCTGCAAAAGATTCATACAAGAATGATCATAGCAGTACCATTTGCAATAGGCAAGCATTGGAAATAATCCAACTATCAATGATATAACTGAAAAGTTTTGGAATATTCATACAATGAGAAATATTGTATTGATTCTCTCTATATAAATACCCCATATACCAGAGTAAATACCCTATAGGCTGTATGAACAAATTACTGCTACATATGACAATATGGATGACTAAATATGGGGGGAAAGTATCAAAAATATGGAGGAAAGTATCAAAAATTACTAGGGGCATTAATAGAAATAGAGAAGTCACAAGGTGTCAGGAACTAGAAGGAAATTCTCCTTCAAAGATTAGCCTGACAGCCCCCTGGGAGACATCCTGCCTGGGAGGCATCCTGCAGCTACCTATCTCCCTGAGACATCCTGCGGCCACCTATCTTCCTGAAACCTATCTTCCTGAAACATCCTGCGGTTATCTCACCTTGTGCAGACATCCAGCAACTGCCGATAAGAGAGCTTCCCCATCCCCAGCATATAAATACCCCTGTGTGAACAATAAAAGTTTGCAGCTTGATCAGAACTCTTGTCTTGCTGTCATCCTTCTGTGTCTCTTGTCCCTTCATTCCTCCCCATCTAGGTTCGCTGCCCACGTTGATGTGTCCTGCCGGCCGGGACAACAAGGCACTCATTTGAGCAAGCAGATAAATAATTCAATTTGGGATATGTTACGTTTTTTGTTACTTCATGCTGAAGACAATTAGAATCTAGATGTTAGTACATGTGTTTATAGAGAAGATTTGTAATTCCATCAAGCATTAATCGATAGGGAGGAAACAGAGAATGCCACTTATCCTCAGCTACAAGTAGGACCTACTTAAAGAAAATGCACGGAAAATAATAGTGAGAAACTTTTTCTTCTTGCCTAGCCAACTGATAAAGTGTTTAAAAAATAACCTATATTAGCAAAGAGGTAAAGAAATGGGTACTGTCACACTGATGGTGGGGTGGGACTATAAATGGTTACAACTTTGGGAAGATAATTTTATATTATTGAACAAAAACCTTAAAAATAGTTAGACCTTTATATCCAGTGATCCCATTTCTGAGAAGTATATGAAAACATTTTGAAATTTTTGTTAAAACAATATATACACACGGTATTTTTTAACTTAATTATTCTAAAACCCATCTAGCCTCTGCTCCATCTCTTAACCACACATGTGTTTTCTACCTTGCCACTTCCACAAAATTTTTAGCTGTTTTACCTACTATTTTATCTCTTTGTGTTTAAATAATTTGCTCATTCAATCTTTTCTTGATTTATCAATTTAAGATATTATCACCAAGCACACAGTGGTGCATGCCTGTAATCCCAGCAGCTCAGGAGGCTGAGGCAGGAAGATTGGAAATTCAAAGTCAGCCTCAGCAATTTAGCAAAGTCCTAGGCAACTCAGTGAGACTGTGTCTCTAAATATAATACAAAAAAAAAAAAAAAGAGTGGGGATGTGGCTCAGTGGTTGAGTGCCCCTGAGTTAAACCCCTGGTACAAAAAAAAAAAAAAAAGAAAAAGAAAGATATTGTCTATTGACATCCTGTTTTGATGACTGAGGCTGTAGCTCTTTTACTCAGTTTCCACCTCCACTTCCCTTCCCCACATCCTCTCACTATAGTTTTATCAAAATCTTTTAGTGTCACATGGCAGGACTTTTTGGCAAAAAACATCATAGGGCTAAAATGTTTCAATTAATTTGATAGTTTATATTTATATAATTATGTCTATGTCAAGTTTTCTAAACATCAAAGGGCTAACAATATTTTATCCAAACCTTGAGTCACAAAACCATCTAACAACCTAGCAGTTCTATTTCGCCCTGATCCCACCCTCAGAACTTTCATACCCTTTGTCTCCCCTGCCTCTTTTTTGTTATTTCCTTCCCCTCCCCTTCCCCCTCCCTCCCCTTCACCCTTCCCCCTCCCTCCCCCTCCCCCTCCCCCTCCCTCCCCCTCCCCTTTCCCCCTCCCCCTTCCCCCTCCCTCCCCTTCACCCTTCCCCCTCCCCCTCCCCCTCCTCATCCCCCTTCCTCTCCCCCTCCCTCTCCCTCTCCCTCTCCTTCTCCTTCCCAGGGATTGAACCAGAGGTGCTCAACCACTGAGCCACATCCCCAGCACATTTTATTTTTTTATTTTGAGAAGGGTCTCACTGAATCGCTGAGGCTGGCTTTGAATTTGGGATCCTCCTGTCTCAGCCTCCTGAGCCACTAGGAGGCTGTCCCATTTTTACTGCCCCATTTACAGGTGTGTGCCTTCACAGGGCTCCTGCCCCATTTTTACTGTGTTGAAGATCTAACCCAGGGCCTTGCACATGCTAGGCAAAGACTCTATTACTGAGCTATCCCTCCAAACCCTTTCTGTCTCCTTGATCTAATCAGGACTGGTGACTCCCTAGGCTTGGGCATGGTTGTCATTATAGAATTTCCTTCACCATCTTCCCTGTGACTCCCCATTTCTTGGACCCCTTCTTCTTTCTTTGTTTACTCTCATGTATTCTTGAAACATTAATTTCCTAAGAAGGGTATGTAAAGGGTTTGAGTCCTTGAATCTCTGAAAATGTCTTTATTCTACCCTCATATTTTATTGGTGATTTGGCTGGATATAAAATTCTTAGCTAAACATAATTTCACTTCAGAATGTTGAAGATATACTCCATTGTCTTCTGGAACTCAGTGACACTGTTGAGAAACCTGAAGTTATTGTTTTCCCTTTCTTTCAATAGAATTATTTTCTTTTGTTTGAAAGCTTCTGGTCTTTATTCCTAATACTCTGCTTCATAATCATGTGCTTTATTTATTGGGCTGGATATTCTGACCTGGAGACCTGGAATGGCTTTCTAAAACAAAAATTATGCTAACAGGTGATGGTAAAGGAACAGAGCAGTTCTCATACATTATTGATGGGAAGCAATGTACAGCCACATTGCAAAACAGTTGGCAGTTTTATGGAGTTAAACACACATTTATCATGTGACCAAATAATTGTATTCCTAGGAATTTACCTAAGAAAAGTGAAAATATATGTTCATACAAAAACCTGAATATGCACATGTTCATAATATCCTGAACCAGCCAGACCCTGTAGTGCATACCTGTAATCCTAGTGACTGGGGAGGCCAAGGCAGAAGGTCACAAGTTCAAAGCAAGTCTCAGCAACTTAGTGAGACCCTGTCTAAAAATTAAAAAAATAAAAGAACTGGGATGTGACTCAGTGGTTAAGTGCCTCTTAAATTTTTTTTTAATAATATCCCAAACCAGGGAAAAATCTAAATCTCCCTGTACCTCCATGCCATGAACTCTACCCAGTAATAAAAAGGAATGAACTATTGATACACATAACAATATGGATTGTTAGAGTCTGTAAACAAGTCAAAATAACACCTGGCATTTTGCCAGGGGAATGTTAGAGTTTGTAAACAAGTCTGGATGGTGCCTGGCAAAATGCCAGAGGGAGTGGTTTGAGAAGTAACAAAAGCAAGCCATTAAGTGTGGAGATTCCTGATTGGTTGATTGATGTATCTAGTTTATGCTAATTAGATAAGCTGTGTGGAATGTATAAATACTGCTCCTGTCCTGCAATAAAGGGCTCCCACTCCTGCTGTATCAATCTATACAAGTTCTTCGTCACCCCCTGGTTATTTTGCTGCAGCCAGCCGGACTGTGGCAGACTCTAACATTCCCCTGGCAAAATGCCAGGTGTTATTTTGACTTGTTTACAGACTCTAACAATGGATGAGTCTCAAATTCATTATGCTAAGTGAAAGAAGCCAGACTAGGGTTGTAGACTATCTAATTTTGTTTATATAACATTCTAGAAAGACAGGAAAAAGATTGATGTTTGCCATGGGGTTAGAGGTGAGGGGACAGGCTAATAAACAGATGGAATGAGGGAATTTCTTTCTGTCCTTTGTTTATTTGATTCTGTGCATTTGTAAAAACATATAGTGTATGTACTAAAAAAAGTAACTTGTATATAAATAAATAAATATTTTTAAAGCACAAACATATATTTTTAAAAAACCCTACAAACCCTCATGTTTGGAATGCAGAGATAAATCATGAATCTTTTGCACAAGATCTAGTGGAAACTAACCACAAAAGTATACACCACATATAAATAAATAAATAAATAAATAGTACTGTGTTCAACTACAAATAAAATAAAAATAAAAAGGCTGGGGATATGGCTCAGTGGTTAAGTGCCCCTGGGTTCAATCCCTAGTACCAATATATATATATATATATATATATATATATATATCTTATGTCAGCCTTTTTCTCCATGACCGCTTTGTCATTGTGAATAATGCCACAGGAAATCATATTTCTCTGTTATTCTCATTAATATTAAAATTTATTTTAAATTCTCTTATTCCTGTATTGTTCAACCAGATAAAATGGAAGAACAGATCAATTTTCATGAGCCTTCTGTAATTGTAATCTTCAAAACCTCAATCATGCCCTTAATACTCTCTCTTTTTGCAAGCTAAATAATCACTTAGAGTCAGTTGCTGCAGTGAAACTTGAAACCTGATGGTTGAAGAAGCCTGCAATTTAGCAGAAAACAAGGCACACCAGGATCTTCTGCTCCAGCTGCATATTGAGGAATCCAGTCTCTTTTAAAAAATACTCCTTACACTTGTAGTTAGTTTAGTTCTATAATGTAATTCATTCCTTAAACAACCTTGCAAGGTTATTTTTGTTTGTTGGTTTCTTTTGCTTTTGTTGTTGTTAAGAATATTATACATTCCTACCTACCCACAACTGCTAAATGGTTCACTATGGTCTTACAATATAACACCGCTTCACTATAATTTGTGGGAAATGACATATGTAGGTTAAATGAATTTTCTAGTGACAACTTTACCTTCTGATCTCATTGCATGATTCAGAATTCTGAGTTGTTTCATTTCTAGAAATCATGCTGTTACTGAGAACAGAACATGTGTGGCTAGTTGCTGTTTCGATGATATTTTGTTGCTGCTGTCATTTGTCTTTATGCTAAGGACACAACCTTCCTCTCTTCTTCTTCCTTCCCCACCTTAAATGTGTGTATAACTGGAGATGCTAATTAATGATCACTAATCAGGTTCTGGTTAATTTGGGGCTTTACTGTCAGATTGGATACTCTGCTCTAAAAACACCTGGAATAAATTTCCCCCCCCTTTTTTTTTCTCCCAGTCACTAGTCCTTCTAAACTAAAAAGGAAGGAAGGAAGGAAGGAAGGAAGGAAGGGAGGGAGGGAGGGAGGGAGGGAGGGAGGAAGGAAGGAAGGAAGGAAGGAAGGAAGGAAGGAAGGAAGGAAGGAAATGCACAAAGCCATATCTCCCAACTATTTATGAAAACATTAACAGCTGTCACAAGTGTCTCTCTTAAAATGCCTACTGGATATTTAGTAGTTCTGAACAGACCAAATCCCTGTGGTTATCAAGAGAGAACACAGCCTATGGGATATGAAGGAGAAAGGCAGATCTAATAATGATTTTCATAGTCCTAGGCCCTAGTCAGTGGGGAAAATGGATGGTGTACCCAAAAGTCACCACTGCCACCATTAGTTCATTCAGCAATTTTTTAAAAAGTCAGCCCACATGCAAATCATCATATTTAGTCTATTAGTCCAATATGGAAAGTAAGAAGTCCACTAGTAGCTTGAACAGAACCATTATGTCATAAATGCCATGTTCATGGTTCAGGAATTAAATGATATGACACTTCAGTGGAGGAGGATGTCAATTCTGGTTACGTGATAAGAGAACATTTTCCTGAAAAAGATGACATCTGAGATTGAAGAAGGGATAAAATTCTAGCAGACAGAGTTGTTAGAGTGCAGCAGAAAAAAAGAGATAGGAAAGCCCACGTCTGCTCAGGGGCTGTAAAGAAAGATGCATGAAGGGGAACAACTACAGAAAGGCAGATAAGATATCCAATTAGGGTATCCAACCTAGAGTTTGAAGCATATTCCAAATAAATGAACACTTTTGACCAAGGTAGTGGTCAGGAGCCCAGGTTTAGCATCAGATAGATTTGAGCCTGAATCCTGATCCCATTTACTAAGTGTGATCTAAGCCAATCGCTTTGCCTTGCCTTACCTCTCCAAACTTCAGGTTGATCATCTCTATCTTACTGGTCTGTTGTCACAATTAAAAGTGACTGGAACATAAAGCACTCACTCATTCAGAAAACATTTATTGACCCTCCACGTGTATGTCCCAGACGCTGAGCTTTGTACTGGTGATACAGAGATAAAGACAGAAGCCCTGCCCTCAAAAAACCCATGGTTAAGTCAAGCAAGTACACAGAAAATCACAATATAGTATAAGTGAGCTAAGGGTCAGAGGAGCTCATTAACTTGGATCAGAGAAGGGGATGGATGGTAAAGAAATCCTACCAGAGGAGGTAGACCCACCGCATCTGAAAGGAGCCTTTACAGGTAGGTTAGAAATAGAATCTATTTTACAAGATCTGATTTTTTTAAAAAATTAATCCTTATGATACATTATTGTTTCTAGCAGAAACAAACATTTAAAACTCGATGGATTTTTGTTATTTTTGACTCATTGGTTGATTATTTGGGGGTTATTTCAATGTCAGAGAAATAGGGGTGAAGCAAGGGAGAGTATTGACCGAAAAAGAGAAGAGTCCATTTGCACTCACAATAGCAGTGGAGGAGGTGAGCAGCCAAATTCCTGACATGGTGTGTAAATAATTAAAAGGAAGCAGTAAATCTGAGTTTTCATTTTCAGGAGACCTGTTAGGGACATTTGTTGCGTGTTCAGCTCACATTTATTTCCTCTTCTGAAATGGGGCCACAGTTTTGTTTTGCTTCTGGAGAACCACATCTTTCTCTATTCTCACTTTTTGTGTTCTGATGAAAATGACCCCATTTGATTTTGACTTCAGGGCCTGGCTGTAATTCAGACCTGACCAATCAGGGCCTCACATTGGCCCGGGTGACTGAATCAGGGATGGAAGTATGACTCAATCAGAATCAGTGAGAAGCAATCTGGGACTTTGGTGAGCTTGTAAGACAAGTATGCCTTGGCTTCTACTGACTTGAATATGGGAAGTTGTAGACTAGGAGCTCACTTGAAACCTGAAACCGAAGCCACCCAACATGGAGGGATCTGTAAGGAGAAAATAGAGTTCATGAAGACAGGAAACTTGGCTCTATTTTTAAATCTTTTTTATTGACACATCACTCACATGGAGAAAAGATATGCACAATACAGATGTTTGGGTCAAAAGTCATCATTAAGTGATACCCCATTTATTATCACCCAAATGAAGTAATATTATCCATTCAACTCCCTCCCAATCATTATACTCTGTCCTCTGAACTGTTAACACCATAATTTTGACAGTTTTTGAATGTATGTAAAGGTGTATCTGGTTTCTGTCACTCCGCATTATTGTAAATGTCTTTGGTGTACATATGCTTACATTTTTATTGGTTATATTCCTAAGAGGAGAATTGATAGATCATAGAGTATCTGTAGGTTTAGCTTTAGATGATAGTGTCAAGTTATTTTCCAAAATGATTGTACTAATTTGGTCTTCTACCCTAATCTGTACCTGTTGCTCCTCATCCTAGGCAACATTTGGTATTTTCAGTCTTTTTCAATGTGAATGTGCAGTATATCATATTGTGTTTACCTAATTATGAAAGAGGCTGAATACCTTTTCATGTTTACTGGTGGTTTGTATCCTTTTTCATGAAGCGCCTATTTGAGGGTCTGAATAATTTTTCTATTGAATCACCCATTTTTTTCATTTCTGCTTTGTAGGAAGTTTTAAAATTTTTATCATCTGAAGTATTTCATGTATAAACTTTTTTAGTTGCATATAATATAAATGCCTTCTCCCACCCTGTGGCTTGCCTTTCCAATCTCTTAATGCTGTCATTTGATAAACAAATGCTCCTAATTTTAATGCACTCAAATGTATCCAACTTTTCCCATAAGAGGTTCTTTTGTGTCTTAGAGTAAAATATTCTTCTATGTTATCATCTATAAGCTTCATTATTTTCCCTTGAACATTTAGATCTATAATTCGTATGAACTTAATTTTTTGTGCAGGGCATAAAGTAGGGATCAAGTTTCTTTCTTTTTCCCCCCCTACATTACTATCAGAGTCAGCACTATTTATTTGAAAAGACCAATTTTTTTTTTTACTTCTATGCAGAGTGACATTTTTTTATAAATCCAGTGTTTATATATTCATGGGTATGCTTCAAGACTCTCTATTAGCAGGGCATGGAGGTGCACACCTGTCATCCCAGAGGCTCTGGAGTCTGAGGCAGGAGTATTGTGAGTTTAAAGCCAGCCTCAGCAAAACCGAGGTGCTAAGCAACTCAGTGAGACCCTGTCTCAAAATAAAATACAAAATAGGGCTTGGGTTGTGGCTCAGTGGTTGAGTGCCCCTGAAGTTCAATCCCCAGTACCAGGGAAAAAAAAAAAGACTATTGTCTTTGATGATTCTATTTGTCTATTCTCATACTAACACTTAACTATATTATTATCATGCCATATTATATTGTGGTTTTAAGAAACCTTCATGACAAGTAAGTCTTCTCACCTTTTAAGAGTGTTGTGGCTATTCTTGACTGCATGGATTTTCATATTCATTTTAGAATTAGGTCGCTGCTATTCACACACACATACACATAAAACCAGTTGGGATTTTCAATGGGATTGCATTGAGCCTATTGATTTCATTTGGGGAGAGTAACCTATTTATAGCATTGACACTTTCAATCCATGAACACAGCATACATATCCATTTACTTAGATTGTCTTCAATTTCTTTTAATAAAGGTCTATGGTTTCTATGAAAGGGGTCTTGCACTCTTTCATTGGATTTATTTCATAAGTATTTGATATTTTTTCATAATTGTAACTGGCAACTTAAAATTTTAAAAAATTTTTGTTTGTTGCCAATAAATTAAAAAATTAAATTTTTGCATATTGACTTTATGTGTTAGTTTCCTATTGCTGCATAGCAAATTATCACAAACTTAACATCTTAAAGAACACAAATTTATTTTCTCAGTTTCCATGAGTCAGTCAGTGGTGTGGGAACAGACACCTCTGTCAGATATCTGCTCAGAGTCTCACTGGACTGACATAAAGGTGTCAGGGTTGACTGTGATCTAATCTCAGGATCCTCTTCCAAGCTCACTGGTTATTGGTGCAATTTGAGTCCTTACAATTGTATAACTGAGGTTCCTGTTTCATAATGGCTATTATTTGGCATCTATAAGCCAGGAAGAGAGCCTTTGCCAGAACCAGACCATGCTGGAACACTAATCTCCGACTTCCAGCCTTCAGAACAGTGAGGAATAAACTTCTATCATTTAAGCCACTTGTATTGTGGTAGTTTGTTATGGCAGCTCAAGCTAACTGACACATTTGTCTACAGCTCTTAGTTTTTACTGCCATCTCTTTGGCCTAACATCTAGACCACTTGGATGCTCTCAACTGCTAGTGCCACAATTTATCATGATCACCCTCACTAATTTTATTCTCCTCAGAGTGGTCAACTTGATCTTTTAAAAACATGCTTGTGACATTGTTCCCAAAGCCCCTATTATATCTTATAATAAATTTCAAATTTCAATATGACCTAACGTTCCCATATGGTCTGGTTTAGGCCTACTTGTACCCTTATATGCTGGTTACCCCTGTTCCCTCCGCTCACCCAGCTCTCTCGTGCCTCAGAACCTCATTCTGGGAGCTATTTCCTCTGCCTGGGACTCTTTACCACTAATACTCTCTTCCCTGGCCAACTGTTCTTTCTTCAATTTAAATGCTGCTTCTTTGGGCAAATGTTCTTCTCCATTCACCTACATGAAAGTATACTCATCTTTAGAAGCTTGCATCACTTTTACCTTTCCATGACACATATCCTAACTGTTGTCAAACAATTTCTATAATTGTTTAATGTCTCTCTTCTCTCAATTTGTGAGTTCCATAAGAGCAGGCACTGAATCAGCCTTGCTTACAGCTAGTTTGTAGGACCCAGAAAGTCCTTGATAAATATTCATTGGATATTCTGGATGTCTATTTGAGAATGAGGATGTGTGCCAGAGGGGTAAGGAATACTGATGTAGGAAGATTTTTTCCCAACTCTTCGTTATGATAAGAGATTTAGAATTAGAATTAGAATGCTGGTTCCACCATTTAAAGGAATCATAATTTTTGACAAAAATTAGCCTTATGCTGGGGGCAAGTAGTGAGTAATTGAAGTAGTCTCTAACATACTGGAGCAAAAATCAGGTATTTTAGAAAGGCAGTAAATAATAAGTCAGTCAGAGCGGAGCTCAGATGCCATTAACCAAAGAGATGTGCTGACACCCAGAATGGAAGCAGCATTCATTGGCACACAGCAGTGAGCCAGTTTAATCATAAAGACAAAGCCATTTATACAAGCTTTCTGTTTGCTCACTGATTTGATATATGCTTGTTGTAGAGATCTGTGGGGGGAAAGAATCCTGTCAGTAATCTGACTTTCCATTTGTAATAGACACAGAAATACTTATACTTTGTAAATGTGTTGCTTAAACTCATTTTACCTTTTTAAAAAAATTTTTTTGCTATGCATACTGATCTTCAAAGTAAGTTGGGATAAACTTAGAAGAATAGAAATAGGCTTTTACATATTTATGAAGGAGGAATACATGAAAATGAGCTATACATTTTCTAAAACACTGGATTCTTTCAACCAAATATGGGAACTGTCACTTGGATTTGAGAACTAGTAAAGAGTGCTTAAAATAATAAATTAATCTGCATCATTATTTCCTGAGTTATTAAATCCTTATTACCAAGTAAAATCTTCCTTACAAAGTTTTTGTTTGTTTGTTTTTGTTTACAAGTGAGAGATGCTTCATATATCATATTTTAGTGAAAGCCCTAAATTTTCCTTGGGAGCTGGGAAAGGAATCTGATAATTTTTGGATTCAAATAATAGGAACATCCACTAAATATAATTCTCTACTTTCTCAGTAATTTGTTAATACAGCATTCTCTTAGTAGAGTGTGGGACAAAGGGCACTGGACCAAAAGTCCTTAAACTGGTTTCTGATTGGAAATTGACTTTTACCATTAAAATATTATCTCTCTCAGCCTTTTGGACCTCCTTTTCCTCACCAATTCCAAAAGTCTGACTTCAATGTTCTCTTTCTTTTATTATTTTTATTTTACATAGAGCCTTACAAGCTAAATAAATGAAAGTATGGAAAAGAAATATGTGGTTCTAAATCTAAAGTTAGATTTTTGGAAGTAAGACTTCCACATTGAAATGAGATTCAGATTAAGAGCTTGTTATTGTTGTTTTAAATTTATTTATTATAGCACAGGAATTCACAGGAGTAAAAACATAAGGATAGAAAACATGGATATTTTATTGCTTGGTGAAGCAGGAACCAAAATGATCAGTATCTTGAGAATTAAATGATTTTTATAATGCATTTAAATATCCAAGGAAAATCATTATGTAATTGCAATTCATTGTCATACTAATCTTTCACTTTGGAATATGTTGTGAAGTTTTCCTAGTTTCATGATGCTCAATACCGTTTTGTCTGTTTATTTTGCTTGTAAAATATTTCCACACGTTTGATATTTTTTCTCTATTTAAAAATAGCACAGTGTTGTAAGAATTTGTATTCCAACTACTCAGGAAGTTCTTTATGAGCAATGATTGGTGTTAAGTCACGTACATGATAGCAATTGGGTATAAAGGGGTTCTTGTGGAAATCCCTTGAGAGGCTTTAACTTTCCTTGGCTACCTAAATGCATTATAATTCTCAGGCCACTGATCCGATTGATTCCCATTCCACTGTGTATTTTGTTTTTCTGGAAAGGTATGGCTTTTAAATTGTCCATAATTTTCCTCAAGAAATTTTAGATGAAAATTTTCCTTTTTCTAGAGAAGTTTTAAATAAGAGAAACTGTTTCTATAAATGTTTGACTCTCTGTCATTATAGTTCTACTTAATTATAGAGTAGCATATTTTAAAAATAATTTCAAATAGTTATTACATAAAATATTCCAATTGTATATAGAGTGCTTGCCTAGCATGCATGAAGCCCTGGGTTCAGTTCCCAGTACTGAAAAAGACTATCATTTTTATCACAAATCTAATGAATGAATAATGGCTTGCCAAAATTTTGATCCCTATAATATCACTAGCAAGTTGTTTTCAAGACATTAGACTACTCTATTTCTTCTGCTTAGTGTATGGAAGAAAGTAGTTTATATTTAGAAGAGCCACTGTGTCTTCAATCATTCATTCATTATTTCTGCCAGTATTTATTGAATACTTATTTGCACCAGGCATGGTTCCAAGTGTTGGAGGTCAAGTGATAAACATAACAGATACAGCTACCTACTTCAGTGTGCATTCTGTGGGGGAAAGGCAGACAAAAAGTATGTAAAAATAGTGGGTGAGATAATAATAAAAAGCTAAGGCATAAAGCATACAGAGCATGGTGATGCAATGAGATATATGGATGTGAAAAATTCCTCATCAAGAAGGTGAGGTGGTTTTTTGTTTGTTTTGCTTTGTTTTGTTTTGGTGTAGGGGATTGAACCCAGGGCCTTGGGCATGCCTGGCAAGTGCTCTGCTACACTGCCAGCACCCCCTTACCCCTACCTGTTGAGAGCCACAGCCGAGTCAGAATGGCCCCTGGCATTTTGCCAGAAGTAATGGTTGAGAGGCGAGCCATTAAGATGATGCTGGATTGAAACAGGTTGTGTATTCAATTGTATATAGATCGCTGCTGTCCACCTGGGGCGCCCGCTACTTTGGAGTTCTCCCGGGGATTCCTGGGGAGTTCGTGTTGGTTGGGGAAGTTCTGGTGGTGGGAGTCCCGGTTGGTGTGTGGTGTGCCTAGAAGGGCCGCGAGGGTGGCGTTTGCGGGAGTTCGGAAAATAAAGTTTGTTCCTGCTTGAGTGGCTCGTGATTTGTGCCCAGCCAGACTGTGGCACCTACCCCTGGTTTTTTTTTTTTGTTGTTGTTGTTTTGTTTTGTTTTTTTAAGACAGGCTTTCCCTAAACTACCCAGGCTGGCCTTGAACTTGCAGTCCTTCTGTCTCAGTCTCCCAAGTAGTAAGGATTACAGATGTGCACCTCCACCACATCCAGCAGAAGGTGGAA
The DNA here is from genome assembly GCF_021218885.2 of Marmota monax. NCBI lineage: Eukaryota > Metazoa > Chordata > Mammalia > Rodentia > Sciuridae > Marmota > Marmota monax. The sequence goes on from NW_026692194.1 coordinate 4,807,298, forward strand.
TTTGAATAAAGACCAAAAGGAATTAACCATGTGGATATTTGAGGATATGGGAGTGGGGGCATATTCCAAGCAGAAAGAACAGCACATGCACATACTCTTAGGCAGGAGCATGGCTGGCACGTCCCAGGAAAAGTGAGGAGCCCAATGCAACTAGTAGCAGAGTGAAAAATAGAGGAATAGAAGGAGATGCAGCCAGAGAGGTAAAAGTGAGTCAAGGGCTTTGCAAGGATTCTATCTTTAACTTTAAATGAGATGGAAGCTTCTGGAAGATTTTAAGCAGAGAAATAACATGATCTGACTTTAGTTTTAACAGGATCGAGCTATTGTGTTAAGAATAAACTGGTAAACTGAGTGTGGTGGTACAAGCCTGTAATCCCAGAGGCCCTGGAGGCTGAGGCAGGAGGATTGCAAGTTCAAAGCCAAAACGAGACACTAAGCAACTCAGTGAGACCTAAAATACAAAATAGGCAGGGGATATGGCTCAGTGGCTGAGTGCCGCTGAGTTCAATCCCTGGTAACTGCTCCCCCCCCCCTAAAAAAATAGTCTGGTAAAGAACAAAGGCAGAAACAGAAAGGGGATGTTAGGAGGCTTTTGCAGTAATACAGGCAAGTAGGATCATTGCACTGCAACTCCAGGAAGCAACATCCACCCTGAAGTTTCTGTGAATGGTGCTTCCTGTAATGAGCAGGGTATTAAAGCCCAACAGCTGCAGTCAGAGTCCCTGCAGGCAAGATGGCTTGGATCAGGGTAGTACTACATGAGACGTGAGAAGTATTTAGTCCAGATATATTTTGCAGTGGAACTAATAGGATTTGCTGACCCATTAGATGTGGTATATGAAAGAGTCAAGAAGAATTTCAATGTCATTTATTAATTTCATAAATTATTAATATTTGCTAAACCAAATACCATTTAATAAAGAGGAGTAACTAGTATTTATTTTCTAATTCAATAAGCATTATTGAAAGTCTGCTATGTACTATACCAGATTTCATAAGGAATCTTAAAAATTACAATGGCAATAATAACAGAAAATCCTATCCTGGAAACATTTATAATTTAGTTTGTTAGAGGAAGTCTTCATGGAAAAATAACTAAATACTGTGAAAATCAACATAAAGCAAAAATAGATAACAGAATTAGGAAAAAAAATATATATATATAAAATTCTCTAGGGAAATGGTCTGATTTTATTTTGTTTTTAAATACTGTGGATTGAAGCCAGGGACACTTTACCTTTGAGCTACATCCCCAGTCTTTTTTTTTTTTAACTTTTGAGAGTTTCTCATTAAATTGCTGAAGGTCTCATTAAGTTACTGAGGTTGGCCTACCAACCTTGGATCCTCCTCCCTCAGTCTCCCTGGGATTGAACCCAGGTTTTTGAGATTGCTAGCCTAATATTCTACCACTAAGCCACATCCTCAATTATTATGAGAACTTAAGATCTTGTGGCTTCTTATGCCTCACTTCACCCACTTCATTCATAGCTGTGTCGCCCCACTTCCTATTTTGTAGAATTTCCTAATATAGTCTTCCTAATAGTAATGAGATAGTAAAGATTATAATGGTTATTATAATAACCACTTCTTAAGTACCGATTATGAGTTAGGTGCAGTTTTTATGGCATTTAAGTAAATTTTAAACATGATCCTATGAAGGGGGTACTATCGTGTCCATAAAGAACTCAGCTTTATAGAGCTGAAGTAACATGCCCAAGGTTACTTAGCTAGAATGGATGCCCAGGAATAATATTATGCTGTAACATGTTCTTTTGTAGCTTATGCATATGGAATATGATTTAAGAGGGAGAAATTAAAGCCAATCTCAGCAATGTTTTCTAAATTCTCAAGGACTCTATGTCTGATAATTATCTTTCTGATGTTATAGATTTATCATTTTATTAATTTTGCCAAGCTTAAGTTGGACATAACATTTGCAACAATATCAGTCTTATTTTGTTGTTGCTGCTGTTGTGTTTTGTTTTTTGTTTTAGTTTTGTGTATGTGTGGTGCTGGGGATCTAACCCAGGGCCTTGTGTGTGCTAGGCAAAAGCTCTACCACTGAGCTACACCCCCACCCCTCATTCTTGTGTTTAAAGGTATTAAATCTAGAATTGGTTTTGAATGACCCTTGATACCAGTGTATACACACACACACACACACATACACACGTACACCAACCCTGGACATAGACTAAATAAGTAGAAGTTAAGAAGCTTGAAATAATGGGGACTTCTAATGGATCCAGACCGAAATAGAAAACATGAAAAGTCTGAGGCCGGTAGGAGAAAGAAAACTAACAACGGCTTATTGAGCCTTTCATGTTATTAGTTATTGTATTAAAATGCTAAGTTAATCTTTATAGCAACTCTATTATGAGCCTTATTTTACATTTTTTGGAGAAAAATAGTGGAAAGGCTTATTGCCTCACTGGGCATGGTAGGGCTCACCTGTAATCCCAGCAGCTCAGGAGGCTGAGGCAAGAGGATTGCAAGTTCTAGGCTAGCCTCAGCAATTTAGTAAGGCCCTAAGCAGCTTTTGAGACCTTGACTTAAAATAAAAAGTGAAAAGGGCTGGGGATGTGGTTCAGTGGTAAAGTACCTGTGGATTCAATCCCTAGTACCAAGAAAAAAAAAAGAGGTTATTGCCTTTATTCACAGATAAAGAAACTAAGAGTGAAAGAGAAAGACTGCTGGGTCAGGTGATGCATACCTGTAATCCTAGCACTGGGGAGGCTGAGGCAGGAGGATTTCGAATTCAAAGCCAGCCTCAGCAACTCAGCAACTCAGCAAGGCCCTAATCAACTCAGGGAGACCCTGTCTCTAATAAAATACAAAAATGCACTGGGGATGTGGCTCGGTGGTTAAGTGCCCCTGTTCAATCCCTGGTACAAAAAAAAAAAAAAAAAAAAACTAAGATGATCGAAGTCACATAGCTAGAGTGTTATAGCTGAGCTGGAAATCCAAGCTTAGCCAAATTCTAAAAACTGTGACATTAATCATTGCAGGTAACAGACAAAGTTGAGCATAGCCCCCAACAATTAAAAAAGGTGTGGTGTTCACACCTTTTTATAAGCCCTTCTCCTCAAGTTTGAGTGCAACTCGTGGCCTGCTTTTAAAGCACAGACTATGGCAAAGAAGAAAGGATATCACTGTTTGGCTAGCAGGTTAATTTAGAGATGTTGAAGACACTCCTCATTGTTTGCTAAAATAAGCAGCTATGTTGGAAAGACCCACAGAGCAAACACCTGCAGGTGACCTCTAGGAGCGCAGCCAGGGCAACCTATGGCTCATAAGAAACCAAGACTCTCAGACCTACAACTGAAAGAAAATTAAAAATGCCAAAATCTGGATGAACCTGGAAGGAGATTCTTCCCCAGTCAAGCTTTCAGATGGGAATACAGTTTGACTGTTGCTTTTTTTTTTTTTTTTTTTTTTTTTGTGCAGAGCTGAGGATTGAACACAGGGCCTCAGCCCAGGGCCTCACATATGTTAGGTAAGTACTCTACCACTGAGCCACATCCCCAGCCCTTGGCTGGACCTGGATTACTGGATTACAGCCTTGTGAGACCTTAAGCAGAATACAGGCTATTATGCCTACACTACTGATTTACAGAAATAATAATAAATACGTTGTTTTAAATTGCTAAGTTAGTAGCAATTTGTACACACCAACAGAAAACCAATCCACCACACTACCTTGATTTTCCCTGTGTTTGAAGTGCAGTAAATTCTTAGTAAATGCTGGCTGCTATTATTAAGATAATCAAATAGAAATTTGATCTATTTAATCAAATAGAGTCAAAATAAGAAAGATAATAGAGAATTTTAACAGAGTTAAATAATTGCTTCCAAAGCAATCAAGCAGCTCATGTAGAAGAGAGAAGCAGATGGCATATTTAAAACTTAGAATTATTGAGTGCATTGTTATCAATTGAAATATTATAAAATTCCCAGTGGTGCTTATATCCACATTTAGTTTTAATATCTTACACTATACTAAATATAAACTGGAAAGTTCTACTATCTTAAGATAGCCCTACATTAGATATCAGGAAACATTAAAACATGGTTTCACATTAGTCATACTGATACAAATTATGTTTTAAAACATTGTATAATTTTAAAATAGCTTAAATATGATAGCTAAAATAATACAAGACATGGAAACAAAAAACCAAACCCTTTCAGCAAACAACTATCAGCATAAAACTTTCAGTTCATGAATGAATGTAGATTTTGCTTCCCAAAGATCATTTATACTAAATGGACCATATAATTATACATATTTGGCTGAGGAGTAGGTTAGAGAGCTTGAATGAGTTTCCATTTGATAGATTCAAGATTTGTTATTGTGAAAAAAAAGAAAGGCTAATACTCAGATCTTACTAAATTACAAAATAATTTTTCTATTTGTTCTTTGTATCAGTACCTTCTTTGCCCTCTGTATTTATATTGACACATGGGTGTATAGTTTTATCAGTAGTTTCTGTCAAATGAATCATTAAAAATGACAGTTTGGGGGCTGTAGGTGTAGTTCAGTGGTAAAGCACTTAGCATGTGTGAAGCTGTGGGTTCAATCACCAGTATTGAAAAAAAAAAAATGGCAGTGTTAATTGATTGAGCAGATGTGTTAACTTCACTTTTGTCACTCACACAATTATGTACCAAACATATTCATAGGCCCTTTAAAGTATTATGGCATTAAAAATTGTGCTATTCTCCCTCAAATGAGAATATATGACCTGGTGACTATTGTCTTTGATGATTCTTAACAGGTATAGTACATATGCCAAGTGTATAAGTGTAGTATTAGTAATATAGTAGCTAAATATTTTCTTCATATTTGCTTCTTGTGAATCTTCTATCAGTTTTTCTTAATTTTCTGTCATCCATAATTTCTGGAAATGAGCACTAATAATATATCTATCCATATTTATTTGTAATTTGGCATTTCTTTCTACTACTGAAGTGATTCAAGTGATAGTAATTGAACCTATTATTTTGAAATTTATCTATCTTTAAATAAAATTATCCAATTTACACATTTTTTGTTTTCTGTTTTGCATACCTTATTAACATTTGCTTTTGTGTTTAGATTCAAGATTATGAATTGTTTGTGGAAAGGTAAAAGTAGCTGGGCGCAGTGGCACATGTCTGGAATTCCAGGGAATCAGGAGGATGAGGCAGAAAGACTGTAAATTGAAGGCCAGTTTGGGCAACTTAGCAAGATCCTGTCTCAATTAAATTAAAAAAAAAAAAAAAGTAAAATATTGTGCTGGATTCCCAAGAGAACTAAGTTCAATACTCCACATTTTCTTCCTATGGTAAATTATCAACAAAGGATAATGAGTAAGCAAAACCGGTTTGTCTTGTTCTAGCATCTTGAAGACACACAAGGAATTCAAGTGCAAACTAGAACCACTTGGAATCACTTTTGGAACCTCACCTTGTTCCAAAAGTGATTCCAAGTTGTTCTACTTTGTATATATATATATATAATTTTTGTGTGCAGTCATGTTGGAGATTAAACCCAGGGTCTTAATGCATGCTAGGCAAGCACTCAACTACTGAGTTACCTCTCCAGCTATTTAAAACAAAGAAAAAAACAAACAAAAAAATTATTTTGAAACAAGATCTTGCAAAGTTGCCCAGGCTAGCCTTGAACTTGTGATTCCCTGCCTCAGTTTCCCCAGCCTTCTGAGTAGCAGGAAATGTAAGTGTTCACTAAGCCCAGCTTCACAATGCTTTTTAAAAGGCCAAACCAGCCAGGATTAAGGCAGCTTTTAAACTATTGTTGACTTCCTGATACAGGTTCAAAATACAGGAAGTTGCTAAATCCATTTCTTAGTATAATCTATGGACTACTTCTACACATTAAGTGAAATTATTTTCATCTTTGGCCTTAGGTAAAATTTGATTAATCCTTTCTTTAGTATTTTCTTTTCTTTTTTAAACAGGGATTGAACCTAGGGGCACTTAACCACTGAACCACATCCCCAGCCCTTTTCTGTATTTTATTTAGAGACAGAATCTCAATTAGTTGCTTAGGGCCTCATTAAGTTGCTAAGGCTAGCCTAAAACTTGCAATCCTCTTGCCTCAGCTTCCCAAACTGCTGGAATTACAGGCATGTGCCACAGCACCCAGCTAGTATTTTCATACTATATATTCATCTGCTTAAAATTTTTTTAAAAAACTTTTAAATTGACAACTATATAAAATTATGGCATATAATAGACTCTTTAGATGCATACATTGAAAAATGATGGAATCAAACTAACATATCCATCACTTCAACTACTTATTTGTTATGGTAAGAACATTTAAAATCTATTTTAATTAATTTTGAAATACACATTGTTACTAACTATGGTTACTATGCTCTACAGCAGATCCCTAAAATTTATTCCTTCTAAAATTTACTCCTGAAACTTCACTGTTCTTCCACCCCCACCTCCCTAGCCTCTGGTAACCATCATTCTGTTCAGCTTCCATGTAAACTTGTCTGGTTTTATAAGAAATAAAATCAGGGACTTAAAAGGACTTCTTTATTATTTTATAGATATATTTACTTCATATTGGGGATTTTCTCACTTTATTACAGAATTATAGAGAACTGAATTTAGAAAAATACAATGTAAGACTTTCCTCTCAATTATTTTTGTCCTTTCCTTTTCTCCTCCAATTTTACCTTTTTGGTGAGTAAGTTGCAAAGAGTTATATTTGCAGTTTTCAAAAGTGACTTCTTAGAAGTGAAACTTGCACCATTTTTTTTTTAATCTCCACCTGCAGGAGTTACATTTTGACGTTTTTTTTTCCCAGTGTGAGTGTGTGTGTGTGTGTGTGTTTTTAATATCTTCTTTAGTTGTAGTTGGACACAATACCTTTATTTTATTTATTTTTATATGGTGCTAAGGATGGAACTCAGTGCTTTGCATGTGCTAGGCGAGCACTCTACCACTAAGCCACAACCCCAGCCCTCAGTGTGTATTTTTTTTAAATATTTTTTTAAGTTGTTGATAGACTTTTATTTTATTTATTTATATGCAGTGCCTCACACATGCCAGGCAAATGTGCTACTGCTGAAACAAAAGCCTGATAAAATGCTTGAAACTTGTTTTGAGGCAAAATAATCATCATCATCATCATCATCATCATCATCATCATCATCTTAAAATTAAGGTATAGATTGAGGCCTTTTAAAAAATATTCTAAGACATTCCCTTTCTGAGAATTGTATTTTGTTAGTTTGAGATTGAAAGCCCTTGTCGGGCATGGTGGCACATGCCTGTAATCCTAGAGGCTTGGGAAGCTGAGGCAGGAGGATCATGAGTTCAAAGCTAGCCTCAGCAAAAGTGAGGTGATAAGCAACTCATTGAGACCCTGTCTCTAAATACAATACAAAATAGGAATGGGGTTGTAGCTCAGTGATTGAGTGCCCCTGAGTTCAATCCCTAATACCAAAAAAAAAAAAAAAAAAGAATAAATAAACACACATACTCCAAGTTTCTGTTTTAAAATAGCAGGAATGACCAATACAGGGTAGTATAATGAGTGCCTGGGAGAAAGGCCTGGAACTTGGGAAGACTTGCAAAGGCCTCAGAGAAACAATGTACTATTTTCAGAGTCCAGTGGGTTGTTGTTGTTGGGAGAGGGGGATAATTTTTAACCTTTAAAGGGCATTTATTTTGGAAATTTGGTGAAAGGAGAGGTGCAATCTTGTGGAATTATATGCATTAATAGGTGTGAGGTGATTTAGGGATGATTGAAGTCAACTGGTCTGTGGGGTGGGCAAGGGTCATGTAGAGGGATTGTATCCCAGACCCCACAAAGATGGAAGGTGGCAACTGGGTGTACTGGACCACAAAATGGGGTGTTACCAGAGGAGGGTCAAGTTGATGTCCAGATCCTTGGCATCAGGAACAAAGAATTGAGCAATACATACAAGAGAAGCAGCTACAGCGTAGATTTATTGAAAGGGCAGTACGCTCTGTAAAATGAGGAGGCCTAGTAATGGGGGCCTTTACTTTATTTAGAGAATGGCTCAAGGCCCCAAGACCAGGAACCTGGTAGTTTTTATCTGCCTTCAGTAAGGGATTTCCAGAAGGGGTGGTACTTGTTCTTACTCCCCTTCCCTTGGTCTTATTGATGCCCAGGGTGGGAGTTCCCATAGCAACATGGGTGGTCCTATTCATGCCAAAGGTGGGAGTTCCCATAGCAATGTGGGTGACCCAGGCAGTTACACAGTCCTGAGATCTGGCCCACATCTTGCCATATTCTCCCATCCTGTCATCCCTAACCTCCTGTCTCGTTTTCCCCTGAGATATGATCCTGAAATTCTTTGGTGGAAGCTGAGGGCTGTTTCCTTGTTTTCTGCTTCAGGCTGATGATAAACTGTTGTCTACTTAATTGGGTAGGTACAATGAAACTCTTGCCCTATCTGATCAAGATGAAACAGCAGAATGCCCCTGGTATCTGAGATGTAGTGGGGTCAGGATATGCAATAAAAGGTTGATATTGAGCCTATAGGACCATTTGGGCATGGATGGCCTGTAGTCTGGAAGAAACAAACTTAGTTCTTAACAGTTAAGTACTAAAAGAGAGAACCAGGAGAATGATTGTAAGAGGAACCATAGAAGGGAGTAGTGGGTAAGAAGCCAGGAATGGTCACCCCATACCTCTTATAATTCGCCCTGCATATTCGTGGCTCCAGTATTTTTTTATTTTGTTGTATTTGGCCAGATTTATTAATAGAAAAGCAACATTCTTCTTTTAGGTACAGGCTAGTTCCTCCCTTGGCAGAAGGCAGTAGGTCTGGCACCCTCTGTTTTGAAATGTTACACTGGCCAGTGAGTCAAGTTGGTCTTGTAGGAGCCTTAGGGTTTTGCTCATCTGAAAAAGAGCCACTGTAGAGTCCTAGGAAAGTTGTGCTTATGTCTGAGGAAGGTTCCCCCTACTGTAGTCCTGGTGGCCCAATCAGGCCAGCAAGGACTATGATTAAGGGAATTAGAAAGAGGGCCCATTTGACAACCTGCTATTGGATCTAAGGGGGAAAGGTAGAGATGAATTTTTCAGGTGCCAAAGTTATATCCCAGTAGGACCATTTTTTAGGAAGCATAGTGTCTGTTTGGTAAAACCATATAGGCTTTGGTTCCACAGATCCAATATATTCCTTTGGATGGAGGAAGTACGGCTTCCAGAGAATACATGGATTAATAGTGTAGGTGAGGATTCCTCTGTAGTATGAGCCCTAATACCCCAGGAAAATTTGATTCCAGAACTTTTGGTCCTTGTGTCCACTCAAGTAGCTGCCATTACAGGATTGAAGAGATAGTTTTGTTGTGTGGAGCTGGCTGTTCTATTTTCTAGGAATAGAGAATCCTGGTCAGGTGCAAAATGCAAGGCAGAGATATTGTCTGAGAATAAGGTATTAAATAGAGTAGTCTTGGACTTGTTAACAATTAGATTATATTCTGATGAGATCCCCTGATAGTAGACAGTGGTATTGAGGTCTTTTACAAAGGTTATACTTGGAGGAATAGGCTGTTGTATGAATATAAAATTTTTGAAGGTAGTTATTTTCCCTGCAGATCCTATTTGGCCTTCAAGAGCCCTAAGAAATATTCCATAAGGGTGGTTGTTTAACATGGAAGGTATATCAGCAATGTTGGTATTCTAAGGTTCTGACAGGATGAGCTTTAGAGTGGGCAAGATTAGAGAATATACAGCATGATCAATGGGATTATTAATTAAGTGGGAGAAGAGTGTGCCTTTAGGTGGTAGGTGTTCCTGGGTACTAGTAGGGTTGTTTTTATATGCTACAGTCAGTTTTTGTTTGTTTGTTTGTTTGAAGGGTGGTAATGGTTGCAACAACTCAAGAGTCATAGGCAGTAGCATGTTGATTGAATTTTGTGGAAATACTTCCCCAGAGTTGCCACAGGGCTGGTACATGGTACCCCCACGTGTAAGAGGATATATATAAAAAACAAGATGAATTAAGTTTTAGGGTCTATGAAGTAGTGTTTTCTGATTGTAGGACCTCATTGGCCAGGGTTGGGATAAAATATGGGGAAAGGAAAAATAAAACTTTTAAATGGTTGCAGCCCTCTGGAGAAGTAACCCTATGTTAAAGAAATAGCAAAGGGCCCTATTCTTGAGAAAACAACCTCAAAAACAGCAATCATGAACACAGTAGATACACAGAGGAAGATAAACCCTAAACTAGTCCACCAGAGTTACCAGTTATTTCACTTAACTTTTATGTAGTTTCATCTTGAAGAGTCTAAAATTTTTTATTTGTTCACAGAAACAGGTCTTCTCTGACTGATCCAGGATTGGATTTGGATCTGTGGAGGAAGGGGATATGTGTGTGTGTGTATGTGTGTGTGTGTGTGTGTATATATACAGACATATATACACACACTTTTTTTGGTTCTTTTTAGTTATACATGACAATAGAATGTATTTTGACATGCTATACATATGTGGAGTACAACTTCCCGTTCTGGTTGTACATGATGTGGAGTTACATTCGTCATGTATTCATACATGAACATATAAAAGTAATGTCTGTTTCTTTTCACTATTTTTCCTATTCCCATTCTTCCTCCCTTCCCTTTATTCCCTTTTGTCTAACCCAAAGTAATTCTATTCTTCCCTAGCCTCCTCCCTTATTATGAGTTAGCATCCACATATCAGAGAGAACATTTGGCCTTTGTTTTGGGGGAGATTGGCTTATTTCACTTAGCATGATAGTCTCCTGTGGGAGACCAACCTCGAATGTGACTGAGTTAGCTCCTCTGCTGAGTGATGTGGCATCAGGCACCCATGCTGCTAGACTGCCCTGCTCTTCTAGGGTTCCAGTGACTGTGTCTTTCTGCCTGGGTGTGTCTTCCTAGAGCCCCATGGGTGGAGCTATGCTCACCTGTTCCTTTGTAATATAACCCCTTGCCCTGTTTAGGATACAATGTTCCATGGAAGTGCCTTGTGTGTGTCCCCTTCTCTTACTGTGCCCCTGGGTGTGGCCTACCTAGATGTCAGTCAACCTGCTGATAGTGGACATCATGAAGATAGACTCAGCCCCCTGAAACCCGACTCCTTGCCTCATTTGAATAGCTTCTCAATAAAAGGGGTCAGCACGTGTGTGTGTGTGTGTGTGTGTGTGTGTGTGTGTGTGTGTGGCGCGCGGGCGCTCTCTCTCTCTCTCTCTCTCTCTCTTTCTCTTCCTGTGGACCCTTAAGGTCAGAGGAGCCGTCACAGCTACCTCAAAGAAAAAGGTATTTGTGTCTCTTGTGTGGTTATTTTATGCAGCCCAGTCAGCCCAGTTTTCCTGGAGTGACCCTGAGCCTTTTAGTGGCGAACAGAAACCCGGCTGACTCCAGTTTCATTCAATTACCGGCAAATGCCATAATTTCATTTGTCTTTATGGCTGAGTAATATTCCATTGTGTATATGTACCACATTTTCTTTATGCATTCATCTGCTGAAGGGCACCTAGGTTGGTTCCATAGCTTGGAATTGAGCTGCTATAAACATTGATGTGGCTGTGTTACTGTAATATGCTGATTTTAAGTTCTTTAGGTACAAACCTAGGAGTGGGATAACTGGGTGAAATGGTGGTTCCATTCCAAATTTTCTGAGGAATCTCCATACTGCTTTCCAGAGTGGCAACCTTCACTTTTTTAAAAAAATTTCTTAGCTGTAGTTATTTCACTTATTTATTTGTATGTGGTGCTGAGGATTGAACCTAGCATCTCGGCATGCAAGGTGAATGCTCTACTACTAAACCACCACCCCAGCCTGCAACCTTCACTCTTGAGAGATATAACCAGCTGCTGATTTCTGCAAACTTGACAGCCATAGAAGTGGCTAGGATTACTTGGTAGGGTCATTTCCAACTAGGTTTTAAGTGGTTCTCAGGAGATCCTTTCTTCCAGGTTTTTACTAAAATGTGTTCCCCTGGATGCATGTACAGAGGACCTCTGGGGGCAGAGGCTGACCAATTGAAATGATCCTAAATCTGTGAGATAATTTGATGAGTTGGGCTGTCTCAGGATCTGCCACAAGTTTCCTGGATAGGAAAGGAAGTCATCTATAGAGCATTTTATAGAGATTCAGGCTAGTCCTGGGTGCATTTTGAATTCTCATAAAAGTTATGGGTAATATGGTTACCCAGGTTTCAGAGTTTTCCTGGCACAGTTTTCCTAAGGTATGCTTTAGAGTTTGGTTTGCTCTTTCTACTGACAATTGTGGTCTCTAAGCAGAATGTAAATAATATTTGATTCCTAGAGCCTTGGTGATCCCCTGAGTGATCTGAGATATGAAAGAGGGTCTATTATTACTCTGTAAGTGATATCCCTAAAACTTTGAGGGAGGACTATCCATGTATATTGTTGTCTTTCTTTGTTAAAAGGGTTTTCCCTTTGGAAAGCAATGAGGTATTTGGATGCTGGTTCAGGGGGACTGAAGAGAAAGTGTCTGAGATCCAGCACAGTAAACCAGGTGGTGTCTCTCGGAGAGGTAAGGTATAAGGGTGAGTAACCAAGGGGTGTACAGGGACTACAGCCTAATTGACAAGTCTTAGATCTTAATCAGTCATTTCCTGCTGGATTTTAAGAGAGAAAAAAATGGGGTATTGCAGGGAGATTGGAAAGTCTAGGAAGTCCATACTGAACTAGCTCATCTGTGACAGGTTGCAATACACTCATTTAAGGAATATTGTTTTCTACTAGGGTAATAGTTGGAATTATTTAAGGTTATTTGTCCCACGTGGTCATAAATTGTCCTTCCAAGCCTCCCATTATACCAGGACAATGAGTTTACTTATAAGTCAGTGGTGCTCAGCATGGGAGTGTTATCCCCTGGCTATGAGAATAGCTTGGGGTTTATATCCCAGTTGCAAGATAATTCTGTTTCTGTTATGTGTCTGCCCAGGAGAGGGCTTGGGAAGCTAGGAACTAGAAACTCATACGTGAAAATTTTTGTCCAAATTGACATGCTATAGAGTGATAAATTAGTTTTGTTTTTCCTATCTATGCCTCCCACCAGGGTGGCTTGTGAGGCTTTCCTGCAAAGTGGTTAGAACTCAGTCTAAAATGAATCGAATTGGCTTATCCACAATGTCCAAGGTTACTAGGGGCTCTTTGGAAGTGATGATGATATCCTTTGGTGAGGGCTTTGGCAATGGGTCTGGGTATCCTCCATTGTTCTTGGACTCCATCTGTGCCACCTATGCAGTGAGTCTTGGCTGACTGGGTACCCTTTTTGGAATGAGGACAGTCAATCTATTCGTGGCAGGAGTCATCAGAAGAGTTTCACATGTGACAAAGACCAGTCAGTGGTTTTGTGCAGTCTTTGGCCCTAGTGTCTGGTACTTTTGCATTTAATGCAAGAGACTTTTCTTGGGGCCTCTCCAGTTTTCTCTCGAGACAACTTATGTGTTCTGATGGCATTGCCAATTATGGCTTCTGTAAGTTTGACTCACTGTCTTTCCTTAATCTGGTCCTTCTTACTTTCTCTGGATGTTTGTTGTTACAACCCATAAAGGCAAAATCTAGCAGTTGGTTTCTATTAATCTGGAGTTCCATCTGGAGTTTTTGAAGTTTCCACCTATTATCTGGAGATGAATGGCTGATGAGATTTCGACTAATAAAACAGTCCCTTCTCCAAAGAAGCAGGTCTATATTGGTATACTTTCAGAAAGCTTCCTCTAGCCAGTCTTAACAGGCTGTTAGATTTTCATGCTTTTCCTGGGTAATTCTTCTTAATCATAATTAACAGGCTTGTTTAGTTCTTTTTCCATTCCTGCCAAGAGGGCTTCTATCATCTGTGTCTGTTTTGTCATGCCTGCTTGTTTGGATGTTGTAGTCCCAGTTGGGGTCATTGGCTGGGCCAATTTCAGCCTTGGGGTAATTTCCAACTGGGGAGCAGGCAATGATTTAATCAGCTTCCCTGCAAGCTGTTTCAATAATTTGCTCTCTCTCCAGAGGGGTACAACACACTGTCAGAATAAGTGAGTGTTCCTCCAGGATAAGTCAAAGGACATCAACAAACTTGTCTGGGTTCTCGGAGTATTTTCCCACCCTTTCTTTACATTGTTGGATGTCAGTGACTGAGAAGAGGACCTGTACTCTTCATACTGTCTTTTTGGCCCTGGCCACTTCCCTAAGGAGCGGGTGGCCCTACTAGGAGTATGTTGTGAGCATAGGATATTTGGAGGAGAAGGCTGGTGAGCCATTTCTTCTGGTGAGTGATATGGAGGGGGTTGTTGGTGTTCTTGGAGAGACATGGGGGCAACTCAATAAAGGATCATATTTGATGTAGGGGCAGAGGCTTCTCAGGATACTGGTAGATTTTTGTCTTTGCATAGTAAGGGGTTTTGGTATAGAGCCAGGAAGGCTTGGATGTATTGATTTTCTGATCATTTGCTTTGTCTTTTGCAAAACAGATCCAATTGATGGATAGTATAGTTTTAGCTATTGTTAATGGGCCACTATTTTAAATCTCCTAACTTATATTGGAGCCAAGTGGTATTGCAATAGAAGATGAGGTGTTTCTTCCTTAGGTCATCAGGATTGAAGAGGTCCCAGTGGTGGAGAATACAGCTGAGAGGGGACTCCTGTGGTATAGAAGTAGTTCTTCTCATGTTGTCTGTAAAAAAAGGAAACCATAAGGATCTAGGAACTAGATTCCAAAGAATCCCTTGGAGAAAAGAGGTATCTCTGATTTAGACATTCCTGGGCATCCCTCTGAGGATCCTGGCTTAGGTGGCCAGATGTCTCTGGCACCAGGGCCACTATTGAATGTTTCCTAGAGCGTATTCCTTCTCTAATCCTATGAGTCCTTTCTGGCTCCTAAGTCCCCCACTGAGAAGATGGATGCCTCTGTAGACTGGCCTAACTGCAAAATACAGGAAGATAAGTGAATTTTAGTGCTGAAACAAGGGTTAAGAAGCTGTTACAAAGGCCCCAGAAGAGTAAGGCCCAGTTTGTTTTTCTCTGGGGTGCTTTCTTTTTTAAAAATGTTTTATTGGTTCCTTTTAGTTATATATGACAGTAGAATGTATTCTGACATACCATATATACATGGAGTATAACTTCCCATTTTTGTGGTTGTACATGATGTGGGGTTACACTGATCATGTATTCATATACAAACAGAGGGAATTTATGTCAGATTCATTCCACTATCTTTCCTATTCCCATCCTCCCTCCATTCCCCCCACATCCCCCTGACAAATATGGTGAATCTCCACTCCTCCCTCCTCCCAGCCTATTGTGAGTCAGCATCTGCATATCAGAGAAAACATTCAGCCTTTGGTTTTCTGGATTGGCTTATTTCACTTAACATGATAGTCTCCAATCCCATCCATTTTCCTGGCAAATGCCATAATTTCATTCTTTAATCCATTCATCTTTTGAAGGACACTTAGGTTGGTTCCATAGCTTGGCTATTGTGAACTGAGCTGCTATAAACATTGATGTGGCTATGTCACTATAGTATGCTGATTTTAAGTCCTTTGGGCATATGCCAGGGAGTGGGATAACTGGGTCAAATGGTAGTTCCATTCCCAGTTTTCTGAGGAATCTCCATATTGTTTTCCAGAGTGGTTGCACCAATTTGCAGTCCCACCAGCAATGTTTGAGTGTATCTTTCCCCCCACATCTTTGCCAACACATTGTTACTTGTGTCTTGATAATTGCCATTCTTACTGGAGTGAGATGAAATCTAATTTTAATTTGCATTTATTTAATTGATAGAGATGTTGAACATTTTTTTCCCACATATCTGTTGACCTATTTTATTTCTTCTTCTGTGAAGTGTCTGTTCAGTTCCTTTGCCCATTTATTGATTGGATTATTTGACTTTTTTTGTGTGTGTTTTTTTGTGTTCTTTATATATCCTAGAGATTAATGCTTTATCTGAGGTGCAGGTGGCAAAGATTTTCTCCTGTTCTATAGGCTCTCTGTTTATGTTCTTGATTGTTTCCTTTGCTGTGAAGAAGCTTTTAGTTTGATATCATCCCATTTATTGATTGCTGGTTTTACTTCTTGTGCTTTAGTCTTGTTGAGGAATTCAGTTCCTAAGGTGACATGATGGAGATTCAGGCCTAGTTTTTCTTTCAGTAGGTGCAGGTTCTCTGGTCTAATGCATAGGTCCTTGATTCACTTTGAGTTGAATTTTGTACAGGGTGAGAAGAGTTTACATATTTTGTTACATATAAATTTCCAGTTTTCTCTAGAGTGCTTTCTTAACCTAAGGATGAGGTAGAATTGTTTCCAAGGCTGGTGGTCAACATTAATGGTGGAAACTCCTGGAGTAGTGCCTGACTTTGGGCATCCTTATAACTACTTTCACAAGTCCAGTGAAATTTGGCCTCCTTACACAAAAGGCTAAGAAACACCCAGCCTGCTTTATCAGCCAGGGACTGCCGGATTGTATTCCAGAAATCCAAATCCTGTTTCTACTTTTTCATCAAATTAAAATAAAAAAAAGGAACAGCAATTTTTATCTGGTCTGGTCTGTGTTTTAGCACATGAGAAAGAAACCACCTCAGCCAGTAGGCCCCAACTGTCCAACAGAAATAGTGAGGTGCTAATAGTGCAAAAGGGCCAACCTGTCTCCAGGAGGAGGTCTTGAGCACCATTTCAGGAGAGGAGGAATTGGTAGTTTTGAAGTAGAGGCATGCAGGAGGCAAGAGAAGGAAGAGTATGGAATCAGGGATGGGCTTAATGCCCACAATAGAAAGGGAAGTCTGACATGATTTGCCCTGGATGGCCACAGGATTGGGGTAGTTGGATTTTTTTTTTTTTAACTATGTGCCCATGATGGTGAGTTTTGTCTTGAGTCTGGCAAAGGCTAATTCTAACTGTGGCTCACAACTATGTTATCCTGTCATTGGAATTTTCAAGTGGTAGGCACCCTACTGGCTCTTAACTGCCCATATGGTGCCCACTGAAAATGTGGACTTAGATTACTGGGAGAAACAGGTTAAGTAATATTAATTGACACATGCATACAAAAGTAGCGAGAAAAAGTAGACCATCTGCCCTATTGGGCAAATGACAGTCGAACTCCCTTTTCCCTGGATCTTTGAGTCTTCCCAGAGAGTCACCCTGGGATATCACAATTATCCAGGGGATGGGGTCTTCCATCCAAGGGTCTATCAGAATCTCGGGTTCTCCAACCTATTGAGTAAAGATTTTTCACTGTCTTTGAAAGAAGTACCTTATGATTGTCCTCAGGGGAAACTGTCAATAGCTCCTCAGTCCCAGTGTGCTACGATTGGAGATTCTTAGAAAAACAGATAAAGCAGAACAGTGAGGGCTTCAGGGGGCTTACCTTCTAGCTGGCTTGCCAAAAATGTCACCGGAGGAGAGTCAAGTCAATGTCCAAGTTCTTAGGGTCTGGAACAAAGAATTGAGCAAGACACATAGGAGAAGCAGCACAAGCTAGATTTATTGAAAGTCAAAGTGCATTCCTCAAAACAAGCAGCAAAGTGGGAATGGCTCAAGGATCCTAGAGCAGGAGCCCACTGTCTTATATCGCCTTCACTAGGGGATTTCCAGAAAGTGTGGCACTTGACTTCATTCCACTTCCCTTGGTCCTATTGATGTCCAGAACCGGAGTTCCCATAGCAACATGGGTGGTCCTATTGAGCACAGGGCGGGGTGGGGGTTACCATAGCAACTATGGGTGGTCCTCTTGAACCCAAGCGTGTGTGTGTGTGTGTGTGTGTGTGTGTGTGTGTTCCCATAGCAACTATGGGTGGTCCTATTGAGCCCAGGGCGGGAGTTCTCTTGGCAACGTGGGTGACGCAAGCAGGTACATCGTCCGGTGACCCGGCCGACATCTTGGCATATTCCGCCATCTTGTCATCCCTAACTTCCTGCTTCGGTGGGGGAAGGGAAGTGGGGAAAAGTGGAGTTCAGCGAAGATTTTTGTCTTTACGTGAAGGACTATTAGAGGAGGCGTAGGGGAGCCTTGCGGGGTATTCCCCGCCCCGGGGGAACGCGGCTGCGCCCTCGGCGGGCGCGCCGGCCCGCGCCAAGGCCCCTCTCCGAGGCTGCGGCGCTCCCCCCGGCCCGGGCCGCGGTCCTCCCGCCCCGGCGGAGCCGCGCGGTGGATTGTGGGCTGGGGGCTGCGGCGGCCTCGCGGCAGCCTCCGCCACGGTCTCCCCGGACCCTGCCGGGCCGGGCCGGCGGGGTGAGGAGAAGCAGTGGAGCAGGGAGCAGAAGCGCCAGGGGCAGTGGTCGCTGCGCGGCGGCGGCGCGGCGGCGGCGGCTCCCCTGGAGGCCGGGGATGTGGGAGAGGCGGTGGCAGCAGCGGCGGAGGCGGTGCTGCGGACCCGGGGGAAACTGCTGGCTGACAGGACACCCGGGAGAGACGTGAGGGAGCCGCCGCTGCCGCCTCTTACCCCCGAGCGGAGCTGGGCTCGAGAGGGCGACCCTGTGCTCCCCTGGCCCGCGGGCCAGCCGGCGCGAGGCAGAGGCGCGAAGCCGGTTTCGGCCCGGCCAGGCTCCGGGCGGCGGCGGCCGCGGAGCAGCAGCCTCGGCGCGACGTGGAGGGCTGGAGGCGGCGGCAATGCACTAGGCCTCTCTCTGGGGCGGCTGCCCGGGACCGCAGGTAGGTGTCGGGCCAGTCCCCCGCTGCCCACTGCGCTCCGGGGCCCTGGCTCACTCCGACCTACTGCGGAGAGAGGGACCGAGACCCCACCCCCTCTGTCTCCTTCCTGGCCCGAAGCGGACATAGTTTCGGTCACAAGTGACCGGCGCCGAAGCTTCCATTCTCCTCTCCGCTACCTTCTTTTCCTTGTCACTCTCCCTTTGGGATCCTGGCCCACTGCTCTGCTCCTCTGCTGTCGGCGGCCGCTGACGCCGGTCTCGCCCTTCGCCGGGATCCCGGCTCTGGAACTTCCATCACTCCTCTTGGATCCTGACCCCAAACTTTTCTTGTCTTCTTCCAGCCGGGCCCTTAACCCCTTTTGGAGCCTTTTGGGATAATTTTTATTAAATATTTTTCAATTTCCCTCCAGCTCTGGGAAAAACTAACCTAAAGAATAATTCGGTGTTTTGCAGTTAGGCAATTTAAGCTCGCAATAATTGGTTCGGTAGTTTTCTTCCGTTGTGCTTCCTTCTATATCTGCATGATACAAAGGTAGGCCATCCCTGCCCTCCCCTTGTCGTTTGGGAACTTTTGCCTGACCATTATCATTAGCTACTGCTCTGCCCATGTGTTGAGTTCAGGATGGTATTTTTAGAATTTTGGCCGACCAGAGTTGCAAAAAAATTTTTCTTGTTTTAAATTCTCTTTTAGCCAGCTTTATTTATTTATTTGTATTTTATAGAGGCTCCACTTTTGAAGAATTGTTTGAAGCCAGTTGTTCTAATTGGCTCTACTTCTGACTTGTCAAACCCAGGGCAGTCTTAAAAGTAAATGCTTACTTGGCAAATGATATCAGATTAAATTATTTGTAGTATACAGATAATCATATTGTTGTAACTTTAGCTGTAGATCTTGATGAACCTTCACTTTTATTAATCTGATGGGGAGTTCTAATTGGGAAAGAACAAGTACCTTAAGAGCCTAATTGATTACTGAGCAGTTATGATAGAACAGATGGGATTTGTTTGACTCTATTTGTACTACAGTCAGAGTCTGATTTCCTAGAAATGGGTATTGGTGGTTCATAGTGATCATCATTGCTCCTGATAAGCTTAGACAGATCAATATATGTAATTGATAATTTTGGTTTTTGGTAGATGTTTGCAATTTTATTGTTATTTGGCTAATTTAAAATCATGTTCTGGTAATTTTAGAATTATTACATTACCAGTCTGTTCACAATAAAACTGTAAAGACTATGCTTTGTTATTGATATTCATATATCTTGTTCCTGTAGAAGTATTGTTAACTACTTCGTTTGACTTTCTGAAATGTTTTTCATTGTTTTTGAAATTGTCACTGGTAAGATCATCCAGTTTAAAGGAAAAGATGATTAAATTTGCGTATAATTGTTTTCTTGAAAAGTGAAAATTTATTTCTGGATAAAATAATTAAATTTTTATGTCAGAATTGAAGACAAATCTTATATAACCCATGAAATGGCAAACTGCAGAATTTGTTTTAATTACACTCCTTTTTCTATCAATAAAAGTTGATTAAAATTCCTTTTTTCTGCTCTTAGCTTTTTCTTCTTTTTTCCTTTTCGGTCCTGGTGATTTATCCAAGGGCCTCACACATGGTAGGCAAGTGCTCATAACTTTTTAAAAATAGCTTTTTTTTTTTTGAGTTATAATTAATAACATACCATAAATACCCTCGTGTAAAATGTGATTCAGTGGGTTTTAGCATATTTACTGAGTTCTCTGACCAGCACCATAATAGAATTTTAGAAGATTTTCATCACCCCCAAAAGCCTTGTACCCATTAGCAATTACTCCCCATTCTCCCATATTACCTGCAGCTCTAGGCAATCACTAATCTACTTTTTATCTCAATATTTGCCTAATGTGGGCCTTTCATACAAATGACATTAATTCAAAATTTCTTGAAAAGTTATGCTTTTAAAATCAATTTACTTGTTTTATTTATTTGGGTCAGGGAATAAACAACTGGTCACCCGATATTTAAAGGGATATTGTAAACAACAGATATACTGTTTGGTTAACATAAGTACAAAATTTGGAGAAAGAAAAAAGCATCAATGGCTTCAGTGACCTGAAGAGTTAGTTGTGTCCACCAGGGCTAAGTCAAAGTTAGAGGAGGAGTTTTGCCACTGAATATTAGGATATCAAGTTGGAAAAAGATCTTAAAAGTTAATCAGCTTCTTTCTGCTTACTTCACAAATAGTTGGCAGGGACCATATTAGGAAATCTAAAAGGTAGAAGCTTGAATCTCTAGGATGCCTGGCTTAAGAACCGCAATGTGGCCCTGTAAAACAAGAAATGGGGAGTGTGGTTGGGGGTACGTTGGTTGTTAGAATTGTTTAGATTCTCATGTGTATTTGACATTTTGCTAGCAGAGCTTGGAAAGAACTTGGACATTCTTCCAACTTTGAGGACAAGGGGGTGACTAAAGTATCTCTGTAAATGAAATGCTTTACCTAAACACAGCAGATATATTATTTAGATAGTTTCTTGTATTGTTAACATTTTTTAAAATCCAAATTTTAAAAAGAACTATTTTCTAAAAATTGTAATTAACAAATGATTGTAGTCTTCCTTTTTCAAAGATCCAGAGCCCTAACATGGTTCTTCAAGGGCAGTTTAGCCTTCCAAGGGACTTTTGACAGTGTGTGGGGACATTTTTGGTTGTTAGAAATGAGGAGGGTACTGTTGGCATGTAGCCAGGGGTGTTGCTAGCTATTGTACACTAGTAAAAGACATACCCCATCCACACAACAAAGAATTGTCTGACTCAAAATGTCAATAGTACTATTTTAAATCTGTTGTTTGTATGATTCTGGTAAAGACTGGAGATGGTATTCATGACCCTCACCTGGTAGAGAAATACTCTCCACTTAACACTTGAAATTTTCTAGCAACTCTGCTGGGAGGGAAAAGTAAAAAGAAGTCTATTAATGACATAAAGAATATATATATTCTTTACTTTGTAGTTGTCTTCAAATCTGAAGATAAATACTTTTCCCTCCCTTAAAATGCAGCTTTATATTACATAGATTTGAATTATATTTATAGTTTTGAATTATTGGTTATTGTTGCATAGGTTTTTAAAATTTGAAATAAACATGGTGTATCTTTAGCCAGAGTGATTCCCCCCACCTGTCCACTTGCAGCTTCAACTGCCAAGAAAGAAGTTATCTAAGTGTTTTGATTAATTAATATATGTATGCTTGTACATATATGTTATGAATATCCAGAAAAGTTCACACTTTATACTCAAATCTCATCTTATTTTCCCATTAGGCAATTGGCATTTTGTGCTTAGCATTTTGAGTTCATTTGATTAAAATACATAAAGTTAATCTCTTATAGTTTTGATTCTTATTTAATATGTTGGTTTTTTTTTTTTTGTGTGTGTGTGTGTGTGTGTGTTGCTGGGGATTGATCCCAGGGCCTTGTGCATGTGAGGCAAGCACTTTACCAACTGAGTTATATCCCCAGCCCCCCTATTTAATGTTTTTAACAAGTTAGTGGTGAAAAATGATCGACAGTTGGGATCATTTTTGCTACTTAGTATCCATTTGACCTTAGAGAAGTCAGGATCTTTCTGATCCATGGTTTGTCATCTGTAAAATAATGGTAGTATTGATTCCTGTATTACAAGGTTATTATAAGAATTAAATGAGTTAATGTGTATTAAGATGCTATGTCAACTACATAAGTGTTAGTTAATTGTTTCAGAAGTATCAAATTAGAAAGCAATATAGAAGTTGCCAAAGATGGGAATTGAGAGATAGCAAGGCCGAGAACCATGACTGATGACAGGCCCTCAGAAGAAGAGAAATACTAAGTATATATTTCCATCTATCTATAATAAATTTATAGAAGAATTAGTATATCACCATATACAAGTACAAATTGACTTAATACAAGTATAAACTGACTTCCTTCAGTAGCCCTTGAGATTTTCATTCTTACAGTATAATAACTGATTAATATAATGGTGAAATTAAGTTATCAAGAAAGGGTTACCTTGGCTGGGCATGGTGGTGCACACCTGTAATCCTAGCAACTCAGGAGGCTGAGGCAGGAAGACTACAAGTTCAAAGCCAGCCTCAGCAATTTAGCAAGCCCTTGGGCAATTTAGAGAGACCCTGCTCAAAACTTAACAAAAGAGCTGGGGATGTGTTGCTGTGGTTAAGCACCTCTGGATTCATTCCCCAGTACCCCCCAAAAAAGTGTGTGTGTGGGGGGGGGGGCAGGGGGTTAACTTGTTTCAAATTATGTATTTGAGAAAACATTTTCATGTTTTTGAAATAAGTATTTTATTTCAGATTTTCTTTTGGGAATTGACTTTTTACAAAAAAATTTAGACTTTCCAAGAGTAAGCTATAGTTATTTGGATTACTTACTTTTTTGAGAATAATTCCTTTTGTCTGCATTTAGTATGGATAACTTCTTTTGCATTTGAAAGGTTATTTTGTAGCCAGTGATAATTGTTCCTTAAATGGGAGGGCTTAACTGAAGAAATAGGGGTTTTAAGCCTACTCATCATTTGTAAAATTCTCATCCTGTTCTAGGTTTGTTTCTTTTTCTATTATTTTCAACATCTCTTTATGCAGAGAGTTACTTTGATTTTTCTATATATCCAGTAGTCCATTGTTGTGCTTAGCATTTTGAGTTCATTTGATTAAAATACATAAAGTTAATCTCTTATAAAGTTTTGTTAGCTGGTCAACTTCCCTTAATCATACAAAAGTAAGGTATGGAAGTAGATGAAGCTCTAACTAGTCAGTATGATTTTTCAGGGGGTAGCTTGAAGGTTATTAGCAGTAATATTCAGAGTAAGCCATGTGGTAGTATTAGTAAGAATTTTTCTTAATACAATGGACTTTAAAAATTGAATTTTAGTAAATAGAATTAAATTTTCATAGGAAAAAAATAATTATGTGAATTTGGATAATTTTGCATTCAAACAGTTGACTTTTTTAACTCAAAGGACATTTAAAGAGTAGGTGTTTGCGTATGCATATTATGGTGATGCATGATATTTTATGAATTTCTTTTATAGAGTGAATGAAGTATGATTTTGAAATCATAAAAATTATGTCAAGAAAGTTCATGCCCTAGACATCTTTATTTACTTATTTGCAATTTGATTAAACTGAAGAAGAACAGGAGGCAGATTGTAAAGGGAGTTTATGCCAGAGATTTTAGACCTGATGAGAGTAACTTAAACAAATGTAAATTTTAGAGAAAATGGTTTTGAAGTTGAGGGAGATTAGGATCAAGAAAGAACTTTTGGTACAAGACTCTCACAACAGTAATCTTCAAATAAAGTCCTTAATTGTAGTAGTGGCAATTGGAATGGAGATTTAAGGGAAGGATTTGTGGTATGTTTGGAGGTAGAATCCATAGGCCAATCTGACTTGGTAGAGAAATTGAAGAATATGAAGATGTGAGGGAGTCACATTGGCTCTATGGTTCCTAGTTTGGGAAATACATAGATGGTGTTGCTGTTAATTAAGTTAGAGAAGATATCAAATTTTGGCAGCTGGAGAAGGTAAATAAAGACGGCAGATAATGAGTTTTAAGTTTTGTATATCCTGAATTTTAGGTATCTATTATGAAACATGTAGTTAAAGGTGCCCAGTATATGCAGTTATAAATTGGAATGTGGGACACCGAAGAGATTATGACTGGAGAAACATCTGAAATTTTAGTTTTCTCCCTCTCCTCTAACATTAAGTTCAGGGTTTTTTGTGTTTGTGTGTGTGTGTGTGTGTGTGTGTGTGTTGCTGGGAATTGAACCCAGGGCCCTGTGCATATAAGGCAAGCACTCTACCAACTGAGCTTTATCCTCAGTTCAAGTTCAATTTTAATGTATCTTTCACCTAGATGATTGCAAATTTCCTATCTGGTCTTCTAGTCTTGGTACATCTTCTGTACTATTGTCAGTGGCCTTTATAAAGGGTAAATCTGATTATATCGTTCTTCTGCTTAAATTATTTGTAACTTTCATCATCCTGATGAAATACATATTCCTTATTCCTTTAACAGATTTATAAATTCCTTTAAGTTCTTTTTCCAAATTACCTTTTTAGCCTTGATGACTCACCACAACTTATCCCATCCTCCACGAATATAATTTTATCAGGCATATTGAATTATTTGTGGTTTCTGATAACATGTTTTGTTATGGTTTGGATCTTAAATGTTCCCCAAGAGAGCTCATATGTTGAAGGTTTCATCCTCAGCTGATGGAGCTATTGGGAGGTGGTGGAAAATTTAGAAGTTGAGGCCTAGTCAGAGGAAGTAGGTCATTGGGGATGAGCCCTTGAAAGAAAGCTATGTTGGGACCCTGACTCCTTCTTCTTATCTTTCTCTTTGCTTCCTGGCTGCCATGAAGTTAGCAGCTTTACTTCACCATGAGTGTCCTGCCATGATGTTCTTCCTCACCACAGACCCAAAGCAATGAGGCCAAGTGGTCATGGGCTGAAACTATGAGCCAAAATAGACCCACTGCCTCCCTCTCTTTGTGAATTTCCTCCTTTGAAAAGTAGAGGCCATTTGTTCCAGAGTATTCTCCACATTCTGAATTGATCTCTTTCCTTACAGTTAGATTCTGTGAGACATTTCTGGCAAGACTGCCACAAAGATGATGTATGACCCTCCTACTGTATTATAGTATGTATCGACAGGCACTTCATATCAGGCTGCCCCTGTATTGGTAATGCACACTTGGTCATTTGGTATAGGTGGAGCCTGACAATTCTGTATTGTTTAGTAAATAAATAATAGGGTGATGCTTAATGGCGATGTAGATATTCTGTGCCCTAACCTTATTTTCTTTTTGGTAATGCTGGGGATTGAACGCAGGGCCTTTGAACCTTCAAGGGAAGCGCACTACTGTTGAACTGTGTTCTTAGGCCTCAACAGCTTTTTAACCAATGGTTTTGGCATACACTAATGGTCCTTGCTTAAATAAAGTGCTACCTTGGAGGATTACAAATGGTTGTTTTCTAACTTTTCCATCCTTCTACGTTTATTGCCTTTATTGACTTTTGAGAGCTTTGAGGTCAGGTTAGATGAAAATTGAATATAGGCCATTGAGTTTAGAAATCAGGCCATTACCAACCTTTTTCTGAACCAGGCCTGAAGATGGAAGACATTGCTAAAGAGATAGAGAAAATAAAGATTTGCTAATGAAGGGGATGAAGAATTCTCACTGAAGGAAGTAGGGTTCTAGGAAAGAAGTTTAATTTGATACTTTTGTTGTTGTTGTTTGTTTGGTTGATGAAGATTTGAAGATAGGAGAGTCAGGGAATAATTAATAGAGTAATGTCCCAGAAGAAATGGGAAGATGTGAGGTTAAGAACAGCCAGTTAACTCTGAAAAGAGTAGACACCTATATTCTGCTTCTATTTGTATAGATGAGAATTAGGTATATTTGGATATGAGGAGGGTCATCTGAAAATTCTTTTTAAACAGTTACTTTTGAGCATAGAATTGATGGAGGTTGGCTAGGGAACACAAAGAAGGTGGTAAAAATGTTACATATACTGTGGGGAATGGGAAAGGGAAATGTTTCAAGATAAGTGAAAGGATTGAAAGAGAGTCTGTTGAAGTAATTGACCATGGGATTCAGACTAAGTAGAGAAGTTAGTAAGGCAGAAGTGAGCTAAGACCCAAATAATGGAGAGGAATGCAGAGGTGATGCCAAACTAATTGATGAACATTGTTACTTTTTTCTTAAAACTAACATTTATTTCTATTCTTGAGCCACTTACTGACTTAATGCAGATGCGTCTATCTATTTTGCTTTATTTTTCCTAAAATGAAAATTCCTTGAAAGCATTATATTTATTCTTACTTAGCATTTATTGAGTACTTAGATTATTTGAAGACCTTGCCCATTGGAGATCAGGTATAAAACATATATAATTAATAAAGATAGACTGTTAACACTAGATTATTTCTATTTTGAAAGGAAGAAAGGTAGAGCGGTTCCCAAACTGTATAAATCCAAGTGTTGTTTTATCTTTGTGAATATATTAATACATGATTTCTTTTAGCAATTATTTTCAAAGCAGAACAGAGTATACAGATTTTAACTTTACTTTTGTATAGACATTTTAGTAACTGTCTAACGGTTTATATATTTGAAATGTATTTATTCTTCACTAACTGAATGAGTGATTTTACTTGTTAATCTTTGACCAGGATACCAAAAACACAATACCAGTGTGAATCTGGCTTACTTTGATTTACAGAAATTTCACAAGTAATATATCAATGCTATTTTTGTTTTTCACTGAAATTTTTACACGCTAGACACAGTTAGACCTGGTGACCCTGAATTCCTGAATTTCAATGACTCATAACTATGTTATAAGTTTCTAATGAGTACTGGGAAAAAATACTTTTATTTTGAATAATACTTAGATTTTGAAACTAAATGTTATTTAATGAGGATATTTGTGATTTTTATCCCTGATAAGGATGTCATAGGAAATAGCACTTATTTTATAGGTCATTTAAAAATATTTAAATCTAATATTACAAATGGTTATAATTTTTATTTTTCTAGCCAACATTAGCTCTTACTGTTCCTTGTTACTGCTAAATCAAAAGTAAATAAGCAACTTCAGGAAGCAAATACATTCAGTTTCTGACAAGATTCAGGGTCTCTTAAATGTCCCATGGGGATGTAAGGAAAAAGCAAAATAGATTACTAAAACTTTGTTCTTATTTTCTGGGTTCCTTTAGCTTTGTACATACTTCTTTAATGCTCAAGATGAGTATACAAATACTTATATATATGACAGCCTAAATTAGTTTGTATTTCTTGAAAGTTCAGATTGATTGTTATGTTTAAATTTTTAATTCATTATTTTTCTTTTAAAATATTTTTTTAGTTATAGATGGACACAATACCTTTATTTAATTTATTTATTTTTATGTGGTGCTGAGGATCAAACCCCATGCTTCACTCATGTGAGGCACTCGCTCTATCACTGAGCCAAGACCCCAGCCCTTTACTTTTTAAATATTTTTTATTTGTTCTAATTAGTTATGTATGACTGTAGAATGCATTTTTGCTATATCATACATAAATGGAGTATAACTTTTCATTCATCTGATTGTACATGATGTAAAGTTATGTAAGCATATATGCACATAGGGTAATAATGTCTGATTCATTCTACTATCATTCCTACTCCCATGCTCCCTCCCCTCCCTTTACTCCCCTCTGTCCAAATTACCTCTATTCTTCCTCCCCTCCTTATTGTGAATTTGCATCTGCACATCAGTTAGCTTCATTACTGAGCTCATTGTGAGCAATAATATATGATATGCAATTAAAACATTTTTAAGTACTTTAAAATTATGATTATTAGATTTTGTCAAGTGATAAATCCTAAATAGTGTTTAGAAGTATACTGTTATTTATGTCTAGGTTGTATGAAAGAAACTTAACTATACCATTTACCAGAGATTGGCTCTTAAAATTCTAAAAATATAGAAATGTTCTTAGAATATGAGATATTGGAAGTCTTTTGTAGGCACACAGCAAGAAACCAAACAGACAGGTGAGATTAAAGAGAGGATGTAGGCAGAGTTTTTTTCCTATGATAAACACAAGACAACAAACAAAAACCCTCCTGATTTTTATCAAATTGACCTTTCGTAGGACATTATGTATTTTTTTTTTGCATATATTAAATCCTTCTAATTTGGGGAAGTCAAGTTTGCCATATTTTGTTTGCTTTTATTATTAATGTAGTTAAGTACTGATTTTTCTTTTTTATTAAATTTAAATTCAAAATCATATTAAAATAAGTTTTCTTTGTCCAGCTCCAATGTAAAAAAACTTCCCCACTTTGTCTCCATTATCTCATTACAAACAGACATGTTATAAATGATTATTTATAAGTCAATTTGGAATTCAGAATGTTTTTGGTTGAAAGGACTAAGATGATGGCTTGTAGTAGCTCTTCTATCCCACATTCTAGAGGAATAATTATCCCTTTGCTAAGAAAGTATAATAAGTTACACTGATGAAAATATATAGTACCCTTTTCCTTCAAAAAAGTTTTTTCAGTAGTATAAGTCCTGTAAAATGCTTTATCACAGTTAGATGTTAATTCTTCCTGTCATTTAATAGAAGACATAAGTAATATGCTAGTATAGTTATGTTACTATAGTAAGGTTAGGTTAGTGATATTAGTAATTGATCTGATAAGGAGGGAAAGAAGGAAAAAGAACTAGGTGTCTAATGAGTGGAAGGCAATAGTGAAATAATTTAGATTTTCTTAATTGGGGAAGCCATGTGGTACAGAAACATGAGTGGAATTTTGAATCAGAAAATCTGAATTCAAATCCTATCTTCATAACTATCTAATTAAGTGTTCTTAAGCCAAGTTAGTCTTTAGTCTATTTCTTCATCTATTTGATGTAGATCGTTGAGTCACTCATGGATTGGGTCATTCAGAAATGCTTTTCTTCCAAGATTGTTTTGAAGACCAACAAACCAATCTGAATGGAATCGAGAGATTATGAACTATATAGTGTTTAGTATAATTCTTACTCTTGTCTTTATGGTGCTCCCTTCTCTATCATCCTTCTTTCTTTCACTGATAATGTATTTTCACTGCACTCTTGATTATATCTTCAGAGGACATTAGAATTAGTCATGGGATTGAAGCAATCTCCAGTTTTACCAAGTTCCAACTGGTTTTCCCTGCCTGCTCATGCAATAGATGAGGGCACTGGGTATAGGACTAGGATGAAGCAACTAGCTCTTCTAGGTCAGTTTGCTTATTTTCTCACTGTCGCCTGACAAAAGTCCTTTGTTTCTCTAGATGGAGCACAAAGCTAAGGTGCCTTATAGTCCCTAGGCTTGGTATTCTTTTTTTTTTTTCCTCTACCTTTCTTTTTCTGGCTTTATCATCACTTTTCAGTACCCCTGCCACCATCCCCAGCCACATTCCTTGCCACAGGTGCAGGCACTGTTCTATGCTTTTCTTATAATAAATTGTGTCTGCACATATTGATTTGCTGCTTCCTGTTTTCCTTTTTCTTCCTCTTCAGGACTAGGACTAAACAAACAAACTTAAAAACAGGGGGGTGGGGGTGGGGGTGGGGGCGGGACACACCAAAAAAGGCAGCTCAGGATCCTAAAGATAAAATTGATTTTAAAAGTTTGGCATAGTCCAAATGTTAATCCTACATATTTGTAATAATAATAGTAATTGCAATTATTTGTTGTCTAATATGTGCTAAAACTCTTACAACATTCCTATGAGAAAGATGTTGCTGGTGTTCCATTATACAAATGAGGAAACTGAGACATGTGAAGGTTTAAAAGTTTTCAAAAGTCATACAACTAATAAATGACAGAGATTTAACTACCTATAGATAGTATTCCTAAGCAGTATATTATATTATGCTTTAAAAAAGCATAAAATAAAATTTTAGAAATACAAGTAATGTTATACCAACAAAAATATATTTTAGACATAGGTTTTATTTTATTTTGAAAATATGTAGACTTACATGAGACATTATTATTGGCTTCTGTGTCCTTACCTCCTTTCCATAGTATTTATTCATTTGTTCATTCCGTGAACATTCATGCAGTTTATTGAATGCTTAGACTCTGTTGGCTATAGTATAGGACAGTAGACGACGTAAGTATTAAGTTTACAGTATATTGGGGGAAATGGGGAACAAGCAGATAAATAAATCACTTTTAATTTGAGAAAGTACTATAAAGATTTATAAACTATAATGCTTGTGATAGAAAATAGTGTGTGGGGTGTTTTGGGTTGTGGGGAATGAAGGGAGAGAAATGCTTAGAAATAGTAGTAAGGAAAGACTGGTTCTAGGCAGAGCTATAACCACTGTCAACATTTTGTTGTATATTTTTCTGTATATTGTATTGTTATAAATTTTTTTAGCAAAATGAGATTGTACTATGTGTTCTGTTTTATTATGTTATGGTTGAGTCTCTTGAACAATGGCTGAACATTGTATTTTAATTTCCTCACCTTATATTCTAGTCCAGCCTCTGCAGTCTGGCTTTCATAACTGGAGTTGACGTTGTTTTCTGATTCGACTGATAACTTCCTAATTGCCAAATTTGAAGGAGGTTTTTCTTTCCTTATTATTTTATTTGCACATTCTGGGTGGATATTTCTCTCCTGTCTTTCTTCCCACTCTTATGAATGTTTCTTCTATTACAAACTTTTTTTTTTTTTGGTGCTGGGGATTGAATCCAGGGCCTTTTACATGCTGTGCATATGTTTGCTCTACCACTGAGCTACACCCCTCCAACAACACAGATTTTTATCTACCCCCCACCCCCCTTCTCTCTTTTTTGCAGTACTGGGGTTTGATGGGGCTTTCTACATGCTAGGCAAGCATTCCAACACTAAGCTACCTCTCCAGTCCTTTATGTATCTTTCTTTCATTTCTTTCTTCAGAAATGTTGTTGGAGTCTTTTTAGGTTCTGTATTTGGTCCTATTCTGTTATTAATACACTCCCAGAATGATGTATTTGGCACCAAAATTTTAAAGTATATAACGAATTATCACAATCTTGTAGATAAAGTCCAAACTTATTTGTAAGGTATTACCCAGTTTAAGCTTAACCTTCACAAATATTTGCTCTAAGGATTCATATCAGCATATCCAGTCAGTCCATATGTCCACCCACAAAGGGAGTAACAGTGGTATCCTTCATTTAGTTCATCCTTGTGATGTAACATAGTATCCATGAGTAGTTAAGTGGGCTTACAGATTTTGTTATCTAGTTTTAACTAAAGGGAAAACTTGAATGAAAGGTATTACTAATAATAGGAGTACAAGTAAATAAAGTGCAAAGCTAGGTTTTCTTCCTACCTATAGGCTTCAGTAGCTATATGTGTTAGTTCTTAATAGTTGTCTAATTTTGCTGTGTGGTTGGACTTTTTTAAAACATTTTTTAGTTATAGTTATTTTATTAAATAAAATTTATTTTATTTAATTATTTTTATGTGGTGCTGAGGATCGAACCCAGTGCCTCACATGTGTAGGCAAGCGCTCTACCACTGAGCCAAAGTGGTAGAGCCCTAGATTTGTTTTTTAGCAGCAATAAAAAATGTTCTAAGGGCTGGAGTTGTGGCTCAGCGGTAGAGTGCTCACGCATTCGAGGCCCTGGGTTCGATCCTCAGCACCACATAAAAATAAATAAATAAAATAAAGGTATTGTGTCCAACTACAACTAAAAAAATATTTTAAAAAAAAGTTCCAAATTTTCTGATCTTTTGAGAGACAACATGTGGACTAACAATAGAATTTAGCCAAAGAAATGGGTAAACAAAGAACAGTGCACTTACTCTGTTCCTTCCAAGCATTTTATGTTTTATTTACTTTTTTAAGAAATAGGATCTCACTATGTTGTCGAGGCTTTCCCCAAACTCCTGAGCTCAGGTGATCCTCCCATCTTAGTCTCTCCATACTTGGAGAGTTGTGCCATTATGCCCAGTTTAATTTAAACAATGAGTGAGAAAATAGTTAATTTTCTAAAGGCACTATGCTGTGAATGTATTTTGAAAATGGATGTTTGGAAATAATCATGTGATTTTGTTCCTAAAAATATGAACTTTTAAAAATAAAACAAACAAAATTTTCTAATCTATTAAAAATCCTCCAGATGATGGGTTTAGAAATTGTAATCAGTGATGGGCTGGGGTTTTAGCTCAGTGGTAGAGTTCACCTCGCACTGTAGGACATGGGTTTGATCCTCAGCACCACATAAAAATAAAATAAAGGTATTGTGTCCATCTACAACTAAAAAAAATTTAAAAAAAAAAGCAGTGATGTGGTGTTGTATTTTTTCCATTTGGTTTCATATACATGTGTGTGATACTCTTTTTACCTACAGCAGGCTTTAAACCCAGGCATTAAAATAAATGGAACTGAGAACCATATATCTGAATCACTTTCATAAAGTATGAAGATTTTTGACACGGCATAGCAGGTCACACTGTTCTCAATTAAAATGAGAATAGAAAGATTTTATACATTAACTAATAAAAATATTTTTAAAAGTCTTCTTTCTCATCTTTTCGATTTACATTTAGCTTAGTTTTATATTGCACATAATGTAATAACATAGTGGTACCCTGTATAATATATAAATGTATTTGCTTAAATATTTTTGCTTAAAGTTTTTAAGCTGATGGGTATATGATCAAAATGTTTGTAGACTACTGATACAGATAATCAGCATTCCAAGTTCAAAGGAAGGCTAGTTCTCTGTAGGTGAGAAAAACAAAAAGATTCATGGTAGAGGTAGGTATAAGGCTGAAGCTAATAATATTAGTGCTTTTTACATATTATCTCTGATTAACAAAGTAATTCACTTTCTAGGAGAACATTTGAAAAATTTAGGAAAGCACAGGCTAGCAAAAATTTAAAATGCCTTTAGTTCTGTCCTTTGAACTCAACTACTATTAATATTGTTGTTAATACCCTACAGTGTTTTTGCAAGTATGTGTATATATTAAGTTAGAAAATTGGGATCATACTTTGTTAATTTGAAAACTTTCTTCTTAACAGTACATCATAAACATTTTTACGTAATTAAATACCCTGCAATTCTATTTAAAATTTTAAAATTATACTTAAACACATGTTTAAACATGCAAAATATATTAATACACAAAAAAACAAAAACCACCTTAAAGCCTATTATCTATAGTAAACCAAAGGCAAGTCTGATATGGAATGATTTTATTCAAGCAAAGAGTAAGGTACCTGCCATGAATTTAGAGCAAAAACTTTCATTTTTAAAGTTACAATAAAGCAGAATTAGGTAACCAAGACTTGTTCAAAGAGGAAAACAAGTACAGGGATTGATTTACTGGGTGAGAAAGGCAGGTAAAATTCAGCTAAAAACCCACTGGCCCAAGGTCAGCCAATTCCTTTCCTATGGGAGTAGTTAAATTCCTAGATGCCCTTAACCACTCCTTTCCTTTATTCTTCTCCTTACATGAGGCTATGTCGGAAGTCCCCTATGAGGTTCACACTCTGTATATATTAGGTAGCAGATTTCCCTTCTGTTCTCTTATAACAGCTTATTTTTAAAAAGATATCCTGAGGCAATTAACAAATTAAACATAAGCAGCCTCTACCAATTCATTAATGCACATGCTACTCAGGCTTTTTGCACCAAGTAATGCCTACGTATAGCCAAGACTAGCAGTTATCAACAGTACTAGAAACCCCCTGGATCTGTCTTATTAACCATTCTTATTTAAAAGTTTGTTTCAGATTTTTCACTCTTAAAAGTAATTTTGGGATTATTTTGGTTAATATTTTCAAATATGGGGTACATTTGTTAAGCTGTAAAATCTAGAAATGAAACAATTTAAAATGACTTTTAAAGGGAGAAGAGGTATTAGGAAGATGATATAAACATTCTAGGACAAGTCATCTAGGATAGCATGATAAATTAGAAGGACAATTAGACCATTCTGTCTAAAGTAGAGATTATCTACAGATAATAGGAAATAAGCCTAAAAAGGAAGATGAGTAATAGATTGTAAAAACTGCAAATACCAGCTTACAAAGTTTGAGATTTGTCTGGGAGGTAATAAATAATCATTAAAGATTTTTGAGGGACTGGGAACATAGCTCAGTGGTAGACAGTTTGCCTAGTCTACACAAGGTTGTGGGTTCAGCCTGCAGCACTGCAAAATTATTTAGACTGGGAGCAGAGACACCAGTTAGGATACAGGAAATGTCCTTATGCTTAGCACAAGATTAATGAAGTATTTTAGAGTGAGAGTGATGTCATTATCTGCAACTTACTTTCAAACAATTCAGTATGACAGAAGCATGGTAGATTTTAAAGTAGGTTACTCATGATACATAGGAGGAGGGAAATGATTAGTTAATATATCTGTAATGTTAATCACTCTAGTAAGATGTTTTGTGTAGATTGAAAATAGTAGACAAAAAAAGAAAAAAAAAAGACTTTGCCTATAATAAATAATCTCATGGAAAATCCAGAGTTGACTATAAGTAGTTTTGTATTGATATTCTTTGTAAACAGTAACTTTTACAATGTAGAAGAAAGTGAAGAAATTTTTGCATACTATTTGGGTAATGCCTGTGATAAATCTTAGCTTTTTTTTTTTTTAAATCAGATTTTTATCAGGAATCCTAATTTCTATATGTAGTATTATTGTTCTGCAACATAAAAATTTGATTGAACTCTGTTAAGTTTTTCTACATTTGAAGTTGTATTTCATGCCATCTTGAGGTAGATTAAAGCAGTTATAAATGGAACATGCTTTTGTTATATTTTGTACTATTTAATATTTGACAAACGTATAAAATACCTTTTCCCTCAAATTTTACTGTGAAAAATTTCAAACCTATAGAAAAGCGAAAGCATAGGATGTGCAATATTCATATACATTTCACTTAGACTTTTAAACATTTTGTCATGTTTGCTTTATCTGTATTTTTGCTGAATTGTTTGAAAGTAAGTTGCAGATAATGACATCACTCTCACTCTAAAATACTTCATTAATCTTGTGCTAAGCATAAGGACATTTCCTGTAGTCTCAACACCATTAATACTCTAAAAATAATTTCAAAATATCTAACATCCAGTCCATATTCAAGATTTTCCAGTTATCCCAAGAATGGATTAAAGCTAGTTTGTTCTTTTTGAACCAGGATTCAGTCAAAGCTAACAAATTAGCTTTGTCTTGTTATTTTCACAGATTCCATAGTCTCTGCATTTTCTTAGCAGACTGTTTTTATATAGTCAGAATGAATGGTTGATTATTTTCTTGCATTGAAAGTACTGAGGTAGATATTCAAGGAAGTCTGAGAAACATAATTTTTTAGCAATCTAGAGGAAAGTTAAGAGTAGTTGAGGGGCTGGGGTTGTGGCTTAGTGGTAGAGCGCTTTCCTAGCACAATGAAACACTGGGTTCAATCCTCAGCATCACATAAAAATAATAAAATAAAGGTATTATGTCAGTCTACAACTAAAAAAAATTTTTAAATGCAAAAAAAAAAGTAGATGAGCTATTTGTCATGTGCTGTACCTGACTTGTATCTACTTCTTATTTCCTACTTTTTTCTATTCACCAGATATTGTAACTTGGCCTGCCCACCCTCCCTCCTTTCTTCCCTCTCTTCTTTCCTCCCTCCCTCCCTCCCTCCCTTCCTTCCTTCCTTCCCTCCCTCCCTTCCTTCCGCCCTCCCTCCTTTCCTTCTTCCTCCCTCCCCTCCCCTCCCCTCCCCTCCCCTCCCCTCCCCTCCCTTTCCTCCCTCCCTCCCTTCCTTCCTTCCTTCCTTCCTTCCTTCCTTCCTTCCTTGTTAAAGTACATTATATTTCTGGGCCTTGCTATACCAATCTCTAAACATTTCATAGAAAATAATAAAATAATATAGTGTCTTCACTATCCAGTTGCAGTATTGCTTCATTTATAAAGTCTGACTCTGGCCTATATTTTGTTGTTTTGCCCTACAAGTTCTTTCAGAACTTATTTTAAAAAATAAACATAATTTACTTTTGTGTAGATAAAACATGAGTTTACATATTTATTTTGGTTTCTTCATACAATTGTAAGCTCCTTGAAGAATGCTACCTCTTTTCCTTTATAATTTAATTACTAATGATTTTATAATCATTATATTACTTTATGGCAGTCACATAGTAAAAGTAATTATAATGGTAATTACCAACATCTGTGAACACTAACTTTGAGGCATGTATTATTTTAATATTTTTATTTTTTGCTGTGCTGGGGATTGAACCCAGGGCCTTGTGCATGCAAGACAAGCACTCTACCAACTGAGCTATATTCCCAGCCCCCTTTAAGTGCTTTTTATACACCCATTCCCACATTTCTTATTTATTTATTTATTTATTTATTTATTTATTGTGGTGCTGGGGATTGAACCCAGGGCCTTGTACATGAGAGGCAAGCACTCTACCAACTTAGGCGTATCACCAGCCCCCCCATTCCCATATTTCTTGACAAGATGTTTATGAGATGGAATCTTTTCCCCCTCCGTTTCACAGATGAGGAAAGGCACACAAGGGTTAAGTCAAATTTCTCCTGGTTATCCTGTTGGTGAATGATATGAACCCAGGTAGGCAGACTTCAAAAACTTAGGCACTGAGCTAGGTGTGGTGGCACATGCCTAAAATCCCAGTCCCAGTGTCTCAGGCGGCTAAGGCAGGAGGATGACAAATACAGAGGAGTCTCAGCAGTTTAACAAGGCCCTATCTCAAATAAATAAATAAATAAATAAGTCTGGGGACATGGCTTGGTGGTTGAGAGCCACTGGGTTCAATCCTCCGTTCAAAAAAGAAAAAAGAATAGTACTTAAAAAAAAATGTATGAGCTAGGGTTGTGGTTCAGCAGTAGAGCACTTCCCTAGCATGTGCAAGATGCTGGATTTGATCCTGAGCACCACAGAAAAATAAATAAAATAAAGGTATATATACAACTAAAAATATATATATATTTTAAAAAGTACTTAACCATTTTGCTGTAATGTATCATTACTGTATACTTAATGGAGTGTTTTCATCTTTGATATTATTGGGTATAGAATTGGTGTAAATTTGAATTTGGATAAAAGACTAAGGAAGTTTTACTTGTGAGAATTTTTTTTTTTTCAAACAAGGACTAATACCTTAGCAAACTAAATATTATGAACAACTTTCACTGTATGCAAACTGCATGCTTATATAGACTTTGAGGGATTTTGAAAAAGTTTCTGTATTTGAAAGAAAACTTATTATATGCATAATAACAGATTTTGGTTTGTATAAAGTCTCAATTATTATTTGTTTCTTACTCATTTTTAGTTGAGTGGTGATTTTATGCAATGGCTTCAAGCCACAGTTCTTCACCAGTGCCTCAAGGAAGCAGCAGTGATGTTTTCTTTAAAAAAGAGGTAGATCCAACAAAACACATTCGACCTGTGCAGTCACTGCCAGATGTATGTCCCAAGGAACCCACAGGTAATGCTTTTTATTTTTCCTCTTTGAGGATTTTTTACTGATAATTTGTATTATCTTTAAATTAGCAGTCATATTTCCTAAACTTACCCTGAAAGAGTAAATTGTTTAAAAAATAATTTTTTAGTTAAACATGGACA
Source organism: Marmota monax (assembly GCF_021218885.2). NCBI lineage: Eukaryota > Metazoa > Chordata > Mammalia > Rodentia > Sciuridae > Marmota > Marmota monax. The sequence goes on from NW_026692194.1 coordinate 4,845,107, forward strand.
CAATATTTTGTCCCATTTATTTTTATGTAGCGCTGAGGATTGAACCCAGGGCCTCACGCATTCAAGGCAAGTGCTCTGCCATTGAGCCACAACCCCAACCCAAAAGAGTAAATTTTTAATGTTAAAAATAAAGATAGGGCTGGGGTTGGTTGTAGCTCAGTGGTAGAGTGCTTGCTTTGCATGCATGAGGCCCTGGGTTTGATCCTCAGCACCACATAAAAATAAATAAATAAAAGACATTGTGTCTATCTATAACTAAAAGTAAATGTAATATAGATAGATGAATAATTTGGAAATAAGTTGATAATGAAATTGGATTATAGTTCTTTTCTTGAAGTGCCATAAAATAAGTTACCTATATAAGTTGAAAAAGTGTTAAAAAAATGAAGGTTTAGACTGAAAGTTGTTTAGTTAAAACAGTACAATCTGTCCTCCTTACTTGCAGATTCTGTATTTGTATATTCTGCTCCCTGAAATTTATCTGTAAACCCCAAATCAATACTAGTTATACTTTTGAGGTCTTTTGCAGACTTGTGCAGAGAGCTTTGAAAAATTTGAAGCTAGACAATAGTAGTACACGCCTGTAATCCTGTAATCCCAGCACTTGGGAGGCTGAGGCAGGAGGATCACAAGTTTGAGGCCAGCCTGGGCATCTTAATGAGACCTTGTCTCAAAATAAAAAGACTTGGGGTTGTAGCTCATTGGTAGAGCACTTGCCTAGCATGTGCAAGTCTCTAGGTTCAATCCCCAATACTTGGGGTTGGGGTAAAAAAAAAGAGAAATTTGAGCTGCCTGGACACACAGAACAATATTTAATGTTTTGCATTTTTGTGCTTTCTCTTGGTGATTTTGCTGTTAAATCAGCCCCCAGGCAAATACCATAGTGCTGTCTAGTGTTCATAAAGACAATCAGGCTGTGTTATACCTTATAAAGAAAATGCATGTGTAGAAGAAGTTTCATTCAGCTATGGGTTATGGTGCCATTAGCCATGAGTTAAATGTTAATGAATCAGTGATATATAATGAAAAATAGTCTTTAAAAAGAAACATATACAAAATTAATTTATGCATTGGTTGATGAAAATGTTGTGACCTGAGGCTCATAAGAACTTAACTCTTTTTAATTTTGTAGGAGCAGTGGTTCAGTATTTGCTAATTAGGTGTTCATAGTACTTTGTGGAACAAAACTGCTGCAAATAATGGGAATTGACTATATTTTCCTTTTTTTAATGGTCAATGCCACAGCAATATTATGTCACCTGATAACAAATCAAATAAATGATGTTTGAACCAGGAATGCCTGTCATAGTACAATAGAATAAAGCCCTGCCTCTTAAAACAAACAAACAAAAAATAAATGGGGTATTTTCAATTTTGAAAAAAAAATGATAGGAAGGAATTAATGATTTTTTTTTTTTTACGCCTACCCCCATCTGGCAACTACAACCCTCAAATTTTGCATATCCTTTATCTTATTCATGTTTTTCATCCTTTTGAGAATTAATTGCTTCTGGATGAAGATTACTTAATCAGATTGACTTTTTTAAAATTAATATTTGCCATGGAAGAAAGCATCTGGTTGGTTTGTGCAAGCTAGAATCTAAGCATTTTCTTTTTTCTAGGATATATTCGCAAACAATAGAACTAACTTTACAGAGTTCTCTTGTTTACTTTTTGCAGGTGATTCAAATAGTTTATGTGTTACCCCATCTCTAGTTACAGATCAAAATAGATGGACTATATATCATTCCAAAGTAAATCTCCCGGCAGCACTAAATGATCCTAGATTAGCAAAAAGAGAATCTGATTTCTTCACAAAAACATGGGGATTGGACTTTGTGGACACCGAAGTCATACCTTCATTCTACCTCCCACAGATCAGCAAGGAACATTTTACAGTATATCACCAGGAAATCTCTCAGGTAATATCTAATCTTGAAATTAGTTATAGTCAGGTAAAAAATAATAGAGTTTTAGTTTGATTTATTTTAAATTTTCAACCAATAATATTTGAACCTGTGATGGTATTCTTTTATATTCATATAAATCCTCCTGTCCTGGGTTAGTTTAGTTCTTTTCTTAGATATATTTTAATACATTTCTCTTACTGTAGTTATTTTTCAGAATTACACATTCTTGTTGTTGCTAAGATTCAGTATGAAACCTACCCTGTCTACCAAGGAGAAAATGGTTCTATTAGGCCTGTAAAGTTTAGATAATTTGTGAGATTTAAGAAAATAGGAATATCCAGGTGTGGTGGCACATGTCTATAATTCCAGAGACTTGGGAGGCTGAGGTAGGAGGAGGAGGAGCTCAAATTCAAAACCAGCCTCAGCAACTTAGCAAGACCCTGTTTCAAAATAAAAAGTAAAAAGGGATGGGGATGTAGCTCAGTGATTAAGTACCCCAGGTTCATTCTCTGTAAACCACCCACCCCACCACCAAAAAAGGAAAGAAATTAGGAGTAGAACCATTCCTGTGTCTCTCATTTATCACAATAGCAGATTGCCTTAATATATCCAGAAATAATTATAATTCAGTATGTTGCTTGAAAACTGGTCTGAAACAAAAACTGAGTGTAGTGCTGAGTTTGAAATGGCCTATTACTCATTTTTAGATTGTTAGTGAGTGGCTAATTAGCAATATAATCCTAGTTGCCATTTCAGTCTTTTTAAAAAATCAAAGTGATACAGCACACACACACATATTTTAAATTTTTTGAAATGGGATCTCACTGTGTTTCTTAGGTCAGCCTTGAACTGGGCTCAAGTGAGCCTCCCCAGTAGCCTGGAATTTAGGCATGTGCCATTGTACCTGGCCCAAAAGTATTCTTTTTTGTATTCTTTCATTTACAAGTCTAATTTGAATTATGCTGATTTTATTTTACTTGATTACTTTGCTCTTTTTATGGTTTGGAAATAGGCTAAATATGGCCTTATTATTGGCATTAATGCATATACTATCTGATTCTTTTTTTGCACTATCAAATATTTTTATACAGAATCTACAAATTGCAAATTTAAACAAGATGTCACTACATATCTATTAGAATGGCAGAAATCCAAAATACTGACAGTGCCAAATATTGGCAAGGACATGGAACAATATGAACTGTCATTTGTTGCTAATTGGGATGCAAAATGGTACAGCCTCTTTAGAAAAGAGTCCTGTAGTCACTGACAGTGAACCAGTAGCCAAGTGGTTTTTTATCAACATATTTGCTATTCTCAGGTGTCCTTTCAGTGGCATCTCTGAAAAGATGACAATGTTATTATGTGGTCATTAAGTCCTAAATCAGAGTGGATTTTGTTGTTGTTGTTGTTTAAACTCAAAGTGGCAGTGATTAATTTCTGTCTTTCTCTCTGGTTTTATGTAGGTTTTAGGGTTTTCTTCCTTGATTTAAAACAAATTATCCTAATTGATTTCTGTTATGTGAATAAACATTTTCTGTTTGCTTTCTTTCTTCATTCCATATGTGGAGATTTTACTATAATTATGTAAGTGTAGGTATATACTTATTTGTATTTAAGTTTAGAGCACTTGTGATTTCATGTATTAAAAATTAGAGAACTAATTTGCTTATATTTTGGTATTCTGTTATGAAACATTTTGATGCTTTGGATAATCATATTTCTTCATAGCATTGATTCCTTATTTAACTATTATCTTTTGATTAGAGAGAGAAGATACATGAGAGATGCAAGAATATTTGTCCTCCTAAAGATACCTTTGACAGGACTCTTTTACATACTCATGGTATGAAAATGTATTATTTGTAGATAGTAAAACATTGCATAAATATTAATGAACAAAATCTTAATTCTGGAACCTTGCTGTCATATCTATAATTTGTATTTATAGTAAAATGTTGTAGCCTATTTTCTGAAAGCTTTCAAGAGAAAAATTATGGGTCTGACAGTAATGTAATTCTTGAGCGTAACAAATGTTTAATAGCATGGTGCTTTGTATTTTGCTTGTTGCTCAAAAATAGGTTAGTTCAGAAATATTCTCAGTCCTGAAGAAGCTGATTGTCTCTTGAATAAGGTCAAAGAAATAAACCAGTAATTGCTGCACTGTATATTAATTAGTAAGTTTGGTGTGGTGGTAAGTTTGTGCAGATAACATTTCTAACTCAAAAGGCTTGGCATAGTTAATGATAATTACCTGTATTTTAAACTAGTTAGTGTGAAACAATTATGTGGGGGAAAAAGCATTCAGGGAAAGGGAATAGTTTATATAAAGCAATAGAACTGAGAGAACATAACATGTTCAAAGAGTGCAAGAGTCTAGTATGTTTGCTGTACTGAGACTAAGAGATATAGCTGAAGCAATAGGCAGGGGCTAAAAGAGCATTGTATGCTATGCTGAGGAATTGTATTTTTTCTAAAGGCAGTATAGTGCTACAAAACATTTTTAACCAGACTTGGTCAGATTTATACTTATACCTAACACTGAAAACAGTTGTGGCTAATGAATTTTTAAATGATAATAAGAGTGAAGGCAGTGAGACAGTTGGAGTCTTAAGTGGTAATACAAATGAGAAATGATGTGGTCCCAGTAACAGTTACAATGGAAATGGAAAGGGGATTAGATCTTTGAGAGAGATATCTCAGAGATCTAAGTATAGGTTTTAATGTCCATGATAGCTCCAGGTTTCTTGTTTGCGCAACTGTTTAGGTAAGTGGTACAAGTTAACAAGAGAGGCAGTGTAGGAAGAGAGATTTTTGAAAGAAATGGAGGCTAGGAGTTTAGTTGCAGAGTTACAGTGAAGGACATGTCTGGTTGGCAACCTTCAGCTCAGGAAAGAAAAATGCAGGCTGAAATATAGGTATGGTGGACATTATCATAGACAGTGTGCTGGATAGTAGTATGTTAGTTGAATCCAAGGGCATGCATGGGATTACCCAGAGAGGATGTGAATAGTGAGAAGGACTGATGATGAATGCTATGAAGCTATCACATTTAAGGAGTAGATAGTAGATAATGTACTTGTGAAGGAGACAAAAAAGTGGTCAAAGAGATTGGAAAATCAATAAGAGAATTATACCTTAGAAATGAAACATAGAGTTTCAGTGAAGTGAGAATGATTAGTCTATAGTGTGAGAATACTTTAGGGATAATCATTTTGAACTGAGAAGTCTCTTAGAATTTGGCGGTTAGGAGATCTTAGGGAGAACATTTTGACTAGAGTATTGGTTACAAAAACCTCAATACTACGTATTAAGGAATGAATTCAAGAGAAAGAAATACAGACTACTGGTAGGGATATGACTTGAAGATTTGAGATAGGGCATTGGTTAGAGAGAACAGAGTGGAAGAATGTGTTTTTAGGGCCAGAACTAGCGGAGGCAAGAGAGGCATTAGGTAACCCCACCATGAATCCTTCCTTACATTTTGTACCTTAGCTGTCTCCCTTGCTTCAACCTAGTCCTAGTCCTAAGTTTTTATCTTTTTTTTTTTAATAGAAGAGAACTGAGCATATTTATATACAGAGATATAAGAATTAATAGAAGCAAAGAAGTTGAAGATATGAAAGGAGGGAGGGTAATTGATGAAGCAAGCTCACAGAAAAAGCAGGAGGAGATGGAGTCCAAGTACCGAAAGGTTAACTTTGGAAATGAAAAGGAGCCAGTCACTGTGGCACATACCTGTAATACCAGCAACTCGGGAAGCTGAGGCAGGAGGATCACAAGTTCAGCGTTAGCCTTAGCAACTTAGTAAGGCCCTAAGCAACTTAGCGTAAGACCCTGTCTCAAAAATAACATGGGCTTGGGATGTAGTTCAGTGGTTAAGTGCCCCTGGGTTCAATCTGTGACACACACATACACACACAAAAAAGAAGAAGAAGAAAAGAAAGGGTCCTTCATCTGAGATTGGATCCGTTGGATGAATGTAAAATAGATTCATTTTTAGATAAGTTTGTAGATGATATTAATTGATGGATACTTGATGAAGGAAGAAACTTAAGTAGTTATTTGTTTGTGGCCCAGTACAATATTGAATCTGTCAAAATATATTTTATGGAGGTAAAATGAAAACAAGTTTAAAAAATCATATTTTCTCTTTTCCTTTTTTCCATAGATAAATCCAGGACAGATCTGGAGCAAGTACCTAAGGTAACAGAGCTTAAAAATGGGAGTACCTGTTTTTAACATGTAGTCTTTAATTTTGCCTAATAAGAAGCTTTCATTTGGCTGTTGACAGTTGGACCACTTTGCCTCTTTTGGGGCTTTATTGCTCCACTTTTCTTGTTTCTCACCTTCTTTTTTTTTTTTTTTAAAGGAAAAATACATTTGACAAAAGTTGTATATATTTGTGGTATTCTTTTCTCTTTTGCATCATGACTTTCTACCTAATCAGTGAAACCTATAAATACATCCAAGTCTCTATTCTGAAAAATAATTTTGTTATTTTACTACCCCTGCAGATTATTAAAAGAGATTTTCTTGGTGTGATTAATTTTGTAGATTTGTATAATAGATGAATTATTTTCTGGGAAGAGTCCATTGCTTTCATCAGATTCTCAAAGAGGTCTGTGATATGATATGGATAAGAAAGAAAGAAAGATGAACAATGGAAAAAGGAATAGGGTGATAATTTTTTTTTAAATTTTTTATTGGTTGTTCAAAACATTACAAATTTCTTGATATATCATATTTCACACTTTGATTCAAGTGGGTTATGAACTCCCATTTTTACCCCATATACAGATTGCAGAATTACATCAGTTACGCATCCATTGATTTACATATTGCCATACTAGTGTCTGTTGTGTTCTGCTGCCTTTCCTATCCTCTATTATCCCCCCTCCCCTCCCCTCCCCTCCCCTCTTCTCTCTCTACCCCCTCTACTGTCATTCATTTCTCCCCCTTGTATTATTTTTCCCTTTCCCCTCACTTCCTCTTGTATGTACTTTTGTATAACCCTGAGGGTCTCCTTCCATTTCCATGCAATTTCCTTTCTCTCTCCCTTTCCCTCCCACCTCTCATCCCTGTTTAATGTTAATCTTCTTCTCCTGCTCTTCGTCCCTACTCTGTTCTTAGTTACTCTCCTTATATCAAAGAAGACATTTGGCATTTGTTTTTTAGGGATTGGCTAGCTTCACTTAGCATAATCTGCTCTAATGCCATCCATTTCCCTGCAAATTCTATGATTTTGTCATTTTGTAATGCAGAGTAATACTCCATTGTGTATAAATGCCACATTTTTTTTATCCATTCGTCTATTGAAGGGCATCTAGGTTGGTTCCACAGTCTTGCTATTGTGAATTGTGCTGCTATGAACATCGATGTAGCAGTGTCCCTGTAGCATGCTCTTTTTAGGTCTTTAGGGAATAGACCGAGAAGGGGAATAGCTGGGTCAAATGGTGGCTCCATTCCCAGCTTTCCAAGAAATCTCCATACTGCTTTCCAAATTGGCTGCACCAATTTGCAGTCCCACCAGCAATGTACAAGTGTACCCTTTTCCCCACATCCTCCCCAGCACTTGTTGTTGTTTGACTTCCTAATGGCTGCCAATCTTACTGGAGTGAGATGGTATCTTAGGGTGGTTTTGATTTGCATTTCTCTGACTGCTAGAGATGGTGAGCATTTTTTCATGTACTTGTTGATTGACTGTATGTCTTCCTCTGAGAAGTGTCTGTTCAGGTCCTTGGCCCATTTGTTGATTGGGTTGTTTGTTTTCTTGTTGTCTAATTTTTTGAGTTCTTTGTATACTCTGGATATTAGGGCTCTATCTGAAGTGTGAGGAGTAAAGATTTGTTCCCAGGGTGTAGGCTCCCTATTTACCTCTCTTATTGTTTCTTTTGCTGAGAAAAAACTTTTTAGTTTGAGTAAGTCCCATTTGTTGATTCTAGTTATTAACTTTTGTGCTATGGGTGTCCTATTGAGGAATTTGGAGCCCGACCCCACCGTATGTAGATCGTAGCCAACTTTTTCTTCTATCAGACGGCGTGTCTCTGATTTGATATCAAGCTACTTGATCCATTTTGAATTAACTTTTGTGCATGGCGAGAGAAAGGGATTCAGTTTCATTTTGTTGCATATGGATTTCCAGTTTTCCCAGCACCATTTGTTGAAGATGCTATCCTTCCTCCATTGCATGCTTTTAGCCCCTTTATCAAATATAAGATAGTTGTAGTTTTGTGGATTGGTTTCTGTGTCCTCTATTCTGTACCATTGGTCCACCCGCCTGTTTTGGTACCAGTACCATGCTGTTTTTGTTACTATTGCTCTGTAGTATAGTTTGAAGTCTGGTATCGCTATACCACCTGATTCACACTTCCTGCTTAGCATTGTTTTTGCTATTCTGGGTCTTTTATTTTTCCATATGAATTTCATGATTGCTTTCTCTATTTCTACAAGAAATGCCGTTGGGATTTTGATTGGCATTGCATTAAACCTATAGAGAACTTTTGGTAATATCGCCATTTTGATGATGTTAGTTCTGCCTATCCATGAACAGGGTATATTTTTCCATCTTCTAAGATCTTCTTCTATTTCTCTCTTTAGGGTTCTGTAATTTTCATTGTATAAGTCTTTCACCTCTTTTGTTAGGTTGATATCCAAGTATTTTATTTTTTTTGAAGATATTGTGAATGGAGTGGTTGTCCTCATTTCCATTTCTGAGGATTTGTCGCTGATATACAGGAATGCCTTTGATTTATGCGTGTTGATTTTATATCCTGCCACTTTGCTGAATTCATTTATTAGCTCTAATAGTTTCTTTGTAGACCCTTTTGGGTCTGCTAGGTATAGAATCATGTCACCTGCAAATAGTGATAATTTAAGTTCTTCTTTTCCTATTTTTATGCCTTTAATTTCTTTCGTCTGTCTAATTGCTCTGGCCAATGTTTCGAGAACTATGTTGAACAGAAGTGGAGAGAGAGGGCATCCCTGTCTTGTTCCAGATTTTAGAGGGAATGCCTTCAATTTTTCTCCATTCAGAATGATGCTAACCTGAGGCTTAGCATAAATTGCTTTTACAATATTGAGGCATGTTCCTGTTATCCCTAGTTTTTCTAGAGTTTTGAACATAAAGGGATGCTGTACTTTGTCGAATGCTTTTTCCGCATCTATCGAGATGATCATATGGTTCTTATTTTTAAGTCTATTGATGTGGTGAATAACATTTATTGATTTCCGTATATTGAACCAGCCTTGTATCCCAGGGATGAATCCTACTTGATCATGGTGCACAATTTTTTTGATATGTTTTTGTATCCGATTCGCCAGAATTTTATTGAGGATTTTTGCATCTAGGTTCATTAGAGATATTGGTCTGTAGTTTGCTTTCTTTGAAGTGTCTTTGTCTGGTTTAGGTATCAGGGTGATGTTGGCCTCGTAGAATGAATTTGGAAGTTCTCCCTCTTTTTCTATTTCCTGAAGTAGCTTGAAAAGTATTGGTATTAGTTCCTCTTTAAAGGTTTTGTAAAACTCTGCTGTATACCCATCCGGTCCTGGGCTTTTCTTAGTTGGTAGTCTTTTGATGGTTTCTTCTATTTCCTCAATTGATATTGGTCTGTTTAGGTTTTCTATATCCTCCTGACTCAATCTGGGCAGATCATATGACTTAAGAAATTTATCGATGCCTTCACTATCTTCTAATTTATTGGAGTATAAGGATTCAAAATAATTTTTGATTATCTTCTGTATTTCTAAAGTGTCTGTTGTGATATTGCCTTTTTCATCCCGTATGCTAATAATTTGAGTTCTCTCTCTTCTCTTCGCCAGCATGGCTAAGGGTCTGTCTATTTTGTTTATTTTTTCAAAGAACCAACTTTTAGTTTTGTCAATTTTTTCAATTGTTTCTTTTGTTTCGATTTCATTAATTTCAGCTCTGATTTTAATTATTTCTTGCCTTCTACTTCTTTTGCTGTTGTTTTGCTCTTCTTTTTCTAGGATTTTGAGATGAAGTATGAGATCATTTATTTGTTGGTTTTTTCTTTTTTTAAGGAATGAACTCCAAGCAATGAATTTTCCTCTTAGAACTGCTTTCAATGTGTCCCATAGATTCCGATATGTTGTGTCTGTGTTTTCATTTATCTCTAAGAATTTTTTAATTTCCTCCTTGATGTCTTCTATAACCCATTGATCATTCAGTAACCTATTGTTCATTCTCCAAGTGATGTATGCTTTTCCCTTCCTTCTTTTATCGTTGATTTTCAGTTTCATTCCATTATGATCAGATAAGATGCATGGTATTATCTCTACTCCTTTATATTGTCTAAGAGTTGCCCTGTGACATAATATATGATCCATTTTTGAGAAGGATCCATGTGCTGCTGAGAAAAAAGTGTAACTGCTTGATGTTGGGTGGTATATTCTATATATGTCAATTAAGTCTAGGTTATTAATTGTGTTATTGAGTTTTATAGTTTCCTTATTCAACTTTTGTTTGGAAGATCTAGGGTGATAATTTTTAAAGTTCTTTGACTCCTGTAAAATAAAATCAATATTCTGTCATTTAAAAGCCTTCGTGATTTGCTTCCATTAGTCAGCTTCTAACTTTTGCCTGCCAATTTTTATCATTTTTTTTTTCTTCAGCCAAACTGTTTTTTCCTTGCTTCATGTTTTACTTGCACTGTTCCCTCAGTCTGGAAGATTTTTTCCTCATCTTCCCCTACCTACTCCTTTACAGTTTTCTACTAAAATGGCACCTTTGCCTATGTACTTTATTTTTCTTCCCAACTGAAAATAATTGATCCCTTTGCCAAATTCCCATAACATTTTATCCAAGATATCTACTTCCCTAGATATTCTTCTCCTTGTGGGATTTTTATATATTTGTCCCTTAAGGAGACAAATGTATAACCAACATATATCCTCCTGTAATCTTTAAATCATCTATAGATTACTTATAATACCCAATACAGTATAAATAGTTATGTTTTATTGTTTAGAGAATAATGACAGAGAAAAAAGTCGTAAATGTTCAGTATAGATGAAGTTTTCTCTTTCTATTTTTGATCTTCATTTTGTTGAATCTGTTCATCTGGTACCCAAGGATATAGAGGGTCAATTGTATATATATTTTATCACATTCTTTGGACCGAATATCCTTGAGATGAGGACCTGTGTTGTAATTTATCTTTGTTTCCTCCTGTCTAATCAGTCCTTTTAATTATAATATTAAAGCATGGATTAGAAAATTTACTCTTAGAAAATTTTACATTGTATACATGTTTATCCTGTGTTCAGAGGTGAGGGTGATTAATCTGTGTCATATACAGATATATTTGGTCTTTTGATTGGTTCATGTTCTCCAGGGAGATAGGCAAAAAGAGGCATTCTAAGCCAAAGGAAGCACAAAGATACTTAAACATAAGAAGATAAAAATGTGTAAGTAGTAAAAGGAACTGACAAGACCCACAGAATTATTTGGGATTGTGTTTTTTTTTTTTAAAGATGAAGTTTGGATACCATTCTTAATTGGTCTGCAGGTCATGGGAATCCACTGAGAGTTTTAGGCGGGAAGTTGATAAAATTATACTTGACATTTTAAAAGAGTAATACAGGGGATAGATAAGGGAGGAACATCAGTAACATAACTACTTACTGTAAACTAGAGATTATGAAAAGGTAAATTTATATATGCTAAGGAGACAGAGGAGAGAGGCGTTTCATGGAATATTTAGGAAATACAATTGATAAGTCCTATTGACTAGCTGGATATGGTATGGAAAGGAAGAACAGTCTTTGTAAAATTGAATTTTAGTTTTAAATTCGAGTGTGTTTATTCTAAAAACTAATTTTGAAAAACAAATTTGCATAGGAGAAAATAGAAATAAAATTTGAGGAGTTGAAAAAAATTAGAGAAATGGATATTTAACATTAAAAAAAAAAAAACTATTGAGGGAAATGACACAGACATTTTAGGTATAGTATTTCCCTTTGTTATGTCCCTAGTGGGACTACATTAGTGAGTTTGATCATGTAGTAATGAAATGACTATCCCCATTGGTAAAGGCAAACAAACAAGCATTACCTTTGATGAGCATTTTAAGCTTGTTGAAACATTGTGTATATAAAATTCTGATCCAGATTTTGGGATAAATAATTCAGTCTATTATCACTTGCTTTTTCTGTTCATGCTCAAGTTGATTTTTGCTTGATGGTCTTGTATTATTAGAAGGGATAATAAAGAAAATGTTCATCTAATTGAGGAAAATTTATTCTTTCAATAGATTTTTATGAAACCAGATTTTGCCTTGGACGATTCCTTAACTTTTAATTCAGTTTTACCATGGTCTCATTTTAATACTGCTGGTGGAAAAGGAAATCGTGATGCAGCTTCCTCAAAGTTGCTTCAAGAAAAGGTAATTTCTCTTTTTCCATATAGAAAACTTCATTCTGGGTAAGTGATACTGTTAGTGAATTCAGATTTAGTTACTTAGTAAGCTCTACTTCTTTTAAGTTCTCTCTGTATCTGTAGTACTAGGGGTCAAACCTAGGACCTTGCATCAATTAGGCAAGTTCATTTTTGTTGTTCCTGACAACATAAGCCTTTTTGTCTTAACTGATAATAACATTTTGGTTCAATGGAATAAAAGTTATGCTTGTGGAAAAGGAGAGACTTTACTATTTGCTTTTCATCAGAAATAGCAGTTGATGGATTTTAATGGAAAAGATATATTAGATGACACAATGAAGGAAATTGCTTGCATTTATCCCAAATGATTGTTATATATCAGCTAATTTTATCAGAATGATTTAAAGTACAGAAACCAAACTTTTCCTGAGGTACTATTTTTTTTTCCTCATTTTCATCATAAGGATGATTATTTTGAAGCAAGATGTCTTAGGTTAAAAAATACAATATTCCTATTGTAATTTTAGCTTTACAAAAGCCTTGCTTTTCGCATATTAGTAGTCAATAGGTTTTTAAATTTTTTAGTGTTCTATATTTCAGAAGTCAACATCTTGAAAGTCATTTAAAAGTTAGAACTTTAAGCATAATCTATTAAGAATTTCTAAAATTTGAATTATGGTAAAAACTTTAGATCTCTCTTCTTTCCTACCACTTGGTTTAGAGCCTTTCTTGAACTGACTGATTATTAAAATGAGAAACTACTTTGTTTCACTATAGTGACGTTGCTTGGCAATCTGAAAGCTTTTCTTAGGGAGGTTGTTCGTAAATTAGGTCCAGTCCTCCTCAGTAACTGAAGACTTTTAACTTAGGGAGGAGAACAAAAGAGATATTGGAAAAGAATCATGAGGGCTGGGGTTGTGGCTCAGAGGTAGAGTGCTTGCCTAGCATGCATGAGGCACTGGGTTCAATCCTCAGCACCACATAAAAATAAAATAAATATATTGTGTCTACCTAAAACTAAAAATTAAAACGTTAAAAAAAAAAAAAGAATCATGAATACTCCTTTTTTCACATTTAAAAATGAAAATGAACTCAGTTTTTCTTTGGCAACATTTTCATCTATAAAGAGATTTTCCTTGTGTAAGAACAAATTCATAAATTGGATCAAAGTGCAGGAATTATTGATACAAGCTTGCTCTTAGACTGCATTTTCACAATCCAAAGTCTGTTACCTGTTAGAATAATACCTTAACAACAATAACAAAAGCCAATAAAAATGTTGTCTATCTACACAGATACTTTTAGGAATATTTTAAACATTGTTTCTTTTATGGCATTTGTTGAAATATTTGTATTTCATAGATATTTACAGTTCATAATATTTATGAAAAAATTGTGCCTTTGAAAAGAGTAGATCAGTGGATTTCCAAAAGCATTTGAAATTGAAATTAAATAATTTTTTCATCCTGAATATTTAAAATGGCTAAAGTAATGGAAAAAATTTTAAAATTTGTACATCACACAATCAGGTTTGCAGTATTTACATTCTGACTCCTTTTCATTCTGCTCTGTTGTTGGGAGTGGAAGACAATTCTAAAACAGCTTTTCAAGCTCCTATTATGGACAACAGTTGATTTATCTTGCTAGATTTAGAGAAGAGATGCTACAACCAGAATTAAAGAAATCTGGATTCTATATTATGCTACCCAAAGTGCTGGCCTGTGATGAGATAAGGGGTTTTTACCAGAATGCAAATCACATAGTTTCTTTCATTAAGAATCTTCCTATTAAGCAGGAAAAAGAAGGGGAAAAAAAGGACTGGGAATGCAGTTCTGTGGTAGAGCACTTGCCTAGTATGTGTGAGGTCCCCAGTTCAAGCCCTAGCACATCGATGATGATGATGATGATGATGAGGAGGAGGAGGAGGAGGAGGAGGAGTGCTTACTGATACAGTCTGTTTCCATTCTGGCAAAATTCCTTATTTTATCATGGACCTATGAAACAGTCTAAGATTGGCAGCCACTTATAAACTACAATCTGAGTAGCAATGTCCTAAATGGGCTATCCATTTTTCATTTACTTTTATGAAACTTGTGTCCACTTGAATTTGTACTCTACCCTTCTACATTTGTGTTCATGATGCTTTTTTAGGTAAATAAATGAACAGCTCTATTGGAGATGAAAACAACAAGAGTCAAAGAGTATAAACCCAAGACATAATCTCTAGAAATTTTTTTGTTTGTGATCTATTGTATGTTATAATAAATTACTAAAAGAATGTTATTGAAGATATAAGTGATACTGTTTTAAGGAAACAGTCTTAATGATTAAATAATCTCTTCTAATCATTTAAATCCTAAATGTTGGAGTCGATCAACCCTTTAATGCTAAGAGATATTCAGAGATAGTGCCTAGAGTCTGAGCGTAGATTAAAAAAACTAAAAGTTAAAAAAATGGAAGGGATGGAATAATATAGTCCCCAAAGGTGTATGCAGCTAGAAAGCAAGAAAGGACAAATTAAGTTTTAGAAGTCTATATTTGAAATTTATAAAGCATGTTTAATATATAACTATAAGAATCATAGTGTTAAATATGCATGAGCTAAGTGTTTAAGGAAATTTGTTAATCTTTTAGGAGAACAGTGTATTGAAAACAAAAAATTTATAAATGGATAAAATAATCATTTTTGAAATGTAAATAAGCAGCCTTGGAAAAAAATCCAGGTAGTGATATTGGCCCAATTATGTAATTATGTTGTGTGCATGTATGAATGTGTAACAAATCTCATTAGTATATACAACTAGAATGCATCGATTAAAAAATGTGAGGAGAAAAAAAGGAAAAGATCCAAGCAAATTCTGGTGTTTCCTATAATTTGTGTCTGAACTGCCAGTCTGTCTTTCATGGATTATTTAGCATTCCAAGGCAGCATAATATAGTAGAAAGGGCTTCAGTTTTTGAGTCTGACAGATTATTTGTTTTGCCACTTGCTAATTACACAATTTAATTTAAGTCATTTAATGTCTCTGGGTTTCCTCATCTGCAAAATAATAATTATACTTGTATCCAAAGGTTATTCAAATTAGAAAAACTAGATACATACAAAATACCTGTTCCTAATACACAGAAGAAAGTCAGTCAATGAAACTATAGTCATCTACTTAGATATGTGTGATATTTGTGAAGATCACTTTCAGATTTTACAACTTCTAAATCTAGAATTACAACCTTATTTATAATAAGAATTATAACCTTAGAATTATAACCTTAATTATAATTATAGCTTTGGGGTACTCTTTTCCTTTAGAGTGTTTGGTTGGTTGTGTTTGGCAGGAGCAGAGAAAGGTCAATAACCTGCTCTTTAATAGTTAATTTATTATTCTTTGGGCTGCACCTTTCATCTCTCTGTCATGTTGCCCCTGATTCCAAGGATCCCATAATCAAATAATTCACACCATGCAATTGAAAATACATGTAGAAGACTTTTATTATTTTCATTTTCAGAAAATATTTGGATACTTGTAATTCTCCATAATTTTTTTTTCCTTCCCTTTTAAAAGCTGAGCCATTATCTGGACATTGTGGAAGTAAACATTGCTCAACAGATCTCTCTACGTTCAGAAGCATTTTTTCATGCAATGACCTCTCAACATGAATTGCAGGACTACCTCAAGAAAACTTCCCAAGCTGTAAAAATGCTTCGAGATAAAATTGCACAGATTGATAAAGTAATGTGTGAAGGATCACTACACATTTTAAGACTGGCACTTACCAGAAATAATTGTGTTAAAATATACAATAAACTGAAGTTAATGGCCACTGTACACCAAACTCAGCCTACAGTGCAGGTGTTATTATCTACTTCTGAATTTGTTGGAGCATTGGACTTAATAGCAACAACACAGGAGGTTCTACAGCAGGAACTTCAGGGCATTCACAGTTTTCGGTATGTTTATTAAGCCATTAGAAATAATGTTAGAAAACATTAAAGTATAAATATTAGCATCTAATGTTCAAAGTGTGAATGTATTCAGAGTAACATGTGTATTGATGTATTCAGAGTAAAATGTGTATTTTTTTCTTTTATTATCAATAACTACAAGACCAGTCACAACTATGAAAATAACATTTTGAAAATATTGAAATGCTTCATGTCAAGATAGTACATGAAGGTAGAGAGGTGAATACCAGTATGTTTAAAATTAAGTTAATTTTTTAAAAGCTTTATAATAGTTTTTTGTTGTTGGTTTTGTTTGTTGTGTTACTATTGAATTCAGGGATCCTCTATCATTGAGCTATATTCCCAGCCCTTTTTATTTATCACTGAAGTTGCCCAGGCTGGCCTTGAATTTTTAATCCTCTTGCCTCAGGCTTCCCACATTGTGAGATTACAGTTATGCATCAGTGTTCCTGGCTTTTAATGAGTTTTAAATCAAATAATTGTGTAAAGTTTTTTTTCCCCCCTTGGCAATACTAGGGATTGAACCTAGGGATACTCCACCTCTGAGCTACATCCCAGCCCTTTTTATTTTAAGACAGAAGTCTCACTCAGTTGCTGAAGCTGACCATGAACTTGCAGTGTGCTCTTCCCTAGCTTCCTTCCCAAGTTGCTGGGATTATAGGCATGCACCACTGCACTCTGCTTTAAGATTCATTTTTGATTTGCAGTCTGTTTTTCATATTGTCAGAAATACCATGTGGTGATTAGAAAGACCCAGTTTTTCTTTTATATTTTTACTTTGAAAATACCTTTAAGAAACAATTTGATTTTGAATTTACACATGGATATTTTATGTTTTAGATATTTTATGTGAAATCACGTCAGTGTTTATATATATATATATATATATATATATATATATATATATATATATATATATATATAAAATACACACACACACACACACACATAAATAATTAATTAAAAGTGAATCAAGCAGACATCCATTGTTGTAGAAGTTTCTAGATTCTGGAAAACCTATCCAAACCTGTACAAAGTGACTACAGATAAGTTTTATAGAGGATGTGCTCCATAACTTAATAGATACTCAATATATTCTGGAAAGGTTTGCTTCAAACTGTTTTAATTCCATTATAAATTCTTATTGACTAAGGTTATATAGTTGGACTATATATCTACAAAGCATTTTTTAATTTAGACCAATTTTAAGTAGTTGATTCATTGTTTTATTTAAGAATTTATTTGTGCAAGTGAGCACATATTATCTGTCAGGCATATAATAATGGATCTGTAGGCAGAATAATGGATCTATAGTCATGAACAAAGCTGAGATGCTTTCTGCTCTAACATTTTCTACAATTTGGCAGTGGGAGTGAGACGGACATATTACTGAACACTAATGATGCTACAGACCTCTAATTTTAGAGAGGTACCTAATCCAGAGTTATACAGAAGATTCAAGTCACAAATCTCTTGGGGAATTTATTGAAAGCTATAAAGATAGCTTTTCATAAAAACATCTGTATATAAAATTTTTACAATTTTGAGTCATTCTTCATCCTCTATAGCCTACTTTAGATTCCACAGTCTGAAACCCAGGGTGACTAAATGATTTCTGATTTCCTTTTTACCTCTGTATTTTAAATCTTTCTCTGTTTGTAATGCATTTGTGTTTTTTTTTTTTTCCTTCAGTAAATAGTTTTATCATTACTTTAGAAAAGTAGACTTCTATAATGACAAAAGCCATTTTTCACTTGTCACTTACCATATGATATTGTGTCTATGAATATTACTGTCAGTATCTTCTGGATAGTATTGAGCTGAGAAATAGAATCAAAGATTGAATGCTTGTTTGCTAAACATAGTTTCTAAACCTGTTCTTATTTTTGTCCCAAACATAGTTTTATTTTCCTTGATAAAAGGAAATAAAAGGTCATACAGTTTTATTTCTATGATTCATAAGTTTGTGCTTAATAGAAATATAGTTAAAGCTATCTGAAAGATTGTAAGAACACAGATATTCATTACCAGTAGTTTATGATTTATCAGACTACAGAATGAAAATTTTATAATCATGTATTTATTCTGAGTTCAAGAGCTTACCTTTATTGATTGAATAAATGAATGAGTGAATGAGGTGCTAGGGATCAAACCCAGGGCCTTGCTCGTGTTAATTACATACTTTATTAATGAGCTACATTCCCAGCCCTTCTTTCTTCCTTTTTCTTTTTTCCCTCCCTTCCTTCTTCCTTCCTTTCTTCCCTTGAAGCATTTTTTTATTTTCCTTAGAACCTATACGTATAAAGAATGTTTATTCTTCATGTAATAAATTTCTGTAAAACTGCCTATTGAATGATAGTTCTGTTTTAGTTACAAGTGTATAAAAGTTTGTATCAGAACCTGACTTTGTACCTTAACTCAAAGGACAGAATATTTTTATTAAAAAAATAATAACAACACACCACACGAATGATTTTAGAGCTAAGGGTTTAGCTCAGTGAGTGAGTCCTTATACAACATGCATCTTTGTGAAGCTGCCTATCAAGTATCAGTTCCATTATGGTCATAATTGTAAAAGTATTTGGTATCAGAACTTGAGGCTCTAACTTCAGATAAACATCTCCATGTACAAATTATTTTTTTTTTAAAATAGTTCTCCAGAACATTTTGTGAATGAAGGAAGAATACTGACTCATACTTGAAGTAGTTTAAAATGGGATTATTGTGATATAGATTTTTTATTTTACTTTTCTGTCAAATCCTGTTATCTTTACTTTTGCTATAATGTTGTTAAATATCAACATTATTTTCTTGCATAGTGCCACAGATATTTTACAGGCCATTTAACCTTATTTGGAAATATAACAATTAGTTTTGGATCATTTATATTTTTATTTACTCAGTGAGGAGAAATGTGTAGTATAGATTTCTTGTCTACTATAAGTAGCAGTGATATAAACTGTATTTTCTTTTGTTTACTAAAATGATTATACTCTCCTCATAGGGATAAAAGGTATTCTACTTGCATTTCACCTGCCTTTTTTTTTTCTTCATACCTGAAACCAAATTTTAGTAGTTTTTGTAGGGCATATCTTAGAAAAGATAGGAAATCTTTCCCGTAGTAGAACCACGAGAGAACTCTATTGGATTAAATTAGTAGTCTCTTTTATGGATCTTAGTCAAAGTTTTGCTTTTGACTGGCATGTTCTTTGTATTGATTTAAAAGAAAACTTCCATGCCAAGATCTTTCAATGATCAAATTACCATAAATACAAATCTAATCTAATCTTTTTTTTTTTTTTAATAATTTAAATGTTTTTGTGTATAATTTTTCTGTTTTTTCTAGTTCAGGGGTAGTAAATAATGCTTATGAATGTTTTTGTTTTCTTCATTTTTTTGATGTAGTTTTTGACTTTAAAATTAATTTCTGTGTAAGCTTTGGTTTTTGACTTTTGAACTTCAGGACATTATTTGTACTCTCTAAGGAAATCTTATAAGCAGTCTACCGCATTTTATTGTCTTTTTTTTTTTAATGTCTTGGACAAGAGCTGTGTCATACACATCTTAATACATATTTTTGAAATGTATGAATTAGCCAAGATATTAGTGAATGTATTTGGATACTTTGTACCATGTTCTTCTTTTTCCCTTTTTTTTTTTTTTTTTTTTTGTTTTTTGTTTGGCAGTACTAGGGATTAAAACTAGGGCTTCGTGCCTACCATCCTCGCACTCTACCACTGAGCTACACCCCCACCCTTTTTATTTTATTTTGAGACAGGGCCTCAATATATTGCTCAGACTGGCTTCTAATTTGCCATCCTTCTGCTTGAGCAGCTGGCTTTACCAGAGTTACATCTTCAGACTCCCCACCAACTTTTTTTTTTTTTTTTTTTTTTTAAAGAAATGATGAAAAATATTCAGTTAATTTTAGGCTCCCATTTATTATGGTTTCATCATGAATTGAGGTTTTTTTTTTTTTGGAACAAAGATTACACTTAACTACTGAGCCATATACTCACCCACTCCCCCTTTTTAAAAATTTTTCCTTTTATTTTGAGACAGGGTCTCAGTAAGTTGTTTAGGGCCTCAATAAATTGCTGAGGCTGGCTTTGAACTTGAGATCTTCCTGCCTCACTCTCCTGAGTCACTGGGATTACAAGTTTATGCCACTCCACCTGGTGAAATTTTTTAATATTGATGATATCAAAAGATATTTAGCATATTATTTGATCCTGAAATAGTCTCTTATCATTTAAATTTCAAACATTATAGTAAGAAAATATTCACATTATATGCTTTCGGATGAAGCCAAGAAATTAGTTTCTGCTGTTTGATAAAACTAGAATTATTGTCGAGTTTATTGATAGACTTCTCTAAAAAAACAGCACTGAGATCATATTATTGATCTTGTAACTTAGAGGAAAATCTGAATAAACACGAATTGAGGCAGATCTAAGTAGAAAGTATGTAATTGTTCCAATTTATTTAGCTGAGTGTATGGATGCTTTTTTTAGAGAATATTTTAGTAGATTTGTTACCACTCTAAATTACTGTATGTGATTATCAGGTTACATGCTTTTAAAGTGAACTGTCAGCAGATTTTTCTGCTATTCAACATTTTTGAAAAGGTTAAAATGCATAGGTCATTATTATTGCATTTATTGTTATAATACGATATAAAAAGAATAATTAGAACAAGGAGAATAGATGAAGTTTGTCAAACATAGTTCTGGATTTTGTGTATAAGGATTTGTTTGGACAAATTTGTATGTGTAATCAGATGCCTATGATGTTATAACATTGGATGTTAATATTGAGGCTTGTATCTATTCTTGGTTGTTAATCAAAATTTAAAAATTCATAAAAATGCAACTACTCAAGTTATTTAAGACAATATCTGAGGTCAACTATAACCTTACATTTAAGATGCTATGCTGAATTGACAGAGAATTTCATTAATTTGATGATTAAATGTCAGTAGCTGTAATGATATGGACTTCTCACCATAATCCTTTCAGGCAGTTTGTTGAAGGCATACCCAGAGATGATACCTGAGAGTTGACTTCCAAGCTATGGTAAAAGAGAATCTATGATTTCCTTAAAAACAACTTGAGGAACAAACCATGTTGAAGTTTTATGTAAATTTATATCCTATCTCATTGCTGTTCTTTGTGTGTGTATATAATGTATGTATATGTACAGATAATAAATGTCTATACACATAATATATGTACACATGTGTATACACATATATATCTATATATACATACATTATACACACACACACACACACACACAAACATATATGTTTAAATTTGTGATCCTCCTGCCTCAGTCTCCTGAGGTATCCACCACTGTGCCTGGCTTCAGTATATATTTTTGAAAAAACGAGTTTTAAGAAACTAAAATCATTTACATTTTCAGATAGCTGGTTAATGTTCAAATTTCCCTGTTTGTCTCAAAATTCTTGTTAACAGTTTGTTGGAATCAAGGATCCAAATAATAACTATATAGCGTGATTGAGATGTCTCAAGTGTTTTTTGATGTATAGTTCTCCATTCTTATTTTCTCCCCTTAAAAATATTGAAGAAATTGAGTTATTTGTCTTACACACAGTCTGGATTTTGCCAACTATGTCCCTATATTGCATGTGTTCTTCCACTTGTTTTCTATATTCAGAAGTTATATTTAAGGGCTTGATTAGATTTCAGTTTTATTTTCTGGCAGGAGTACCTAATATGGAGTGGTAGGTATTAAAATCAAAAAGCATATATCTGGTTTTATTTCATTTTATAATTACAAGCCATGTGATGAATATTGCCTAGATTTATCATTCATTGTGTTACTCTAAATTCTGTACTATGTTCTTCATTATTAACTGAAATATTCCTTGAAAGTGATTTTCCCCCACAACAATTACAGTTGACCCTTGAATAATATGTATTTATAAATTGTATGGGGCTACTATCATGTAGGTTTTTTTTTTCTTTTTAGATTTATGACAATTAGGAGAAAACTTAATGGACTGTGTTAGCCTAGAAGTACCAAAAAAAAAAAAAAAAGAAAGAAAGAAAAGAAACTTAAGAAATGCTAAGTGTGTGGTGAATGTGTTAAATATACGAGAAAATAGTCTTTTATCATTTACTACCATAAGTATATACAATTCTATCATAAGAACTTAAAATATCAAAATTTATGGACATGAACATACTACATGGCATCATGAACAGTTGAGAGAAATATAAACAAATGTAAAGATGCAGAATTTAATTCTAAGTGTATAAAATTAATTGTAGTGATTCTCTACTGTAATAACTTTGTAGCCAACTCCTATTGCTATTGTGGTGAGCTCAAGTATTGCCATTATCCTTTTAAAACACTGTGTAACTATAATCATTGTCATGTCTCCAGTCTTGTCTCTCTAGTAAATTGCTTATCAAGTAATCTCTCAGTGTGGTTCTTATGTATTTCTCACTGTATGTAATATATTACAACGTAGAAAATACATGTTAATAGGCAGTTTATGTTATTGGTAAGACTTCTGGCTATCAGTAGTTAATTTTTAGGAAGTCAGAAGTTACAGATTTTTGGCCAGATGTCGTGGGTGGTACATGCCATAATCTAAGTAACTCACAAGGTTGAAGCAGGAGGATCATAAGTTTTGAGGCCAGCCTCAGCAACTTTGCAGGATCCTAAGCAACTTAGTGAGACCCTTTCTTAAAATGGAAAATAAAAAGGGCTGAGAATGTGGTACAGTGGTAGAAAGCCCCCGAATATCATCCCCAGTATACTCCCCACTGCCCCCCAAAAAGTTAGCGGTTTTTAAATTTTTTTTTTTGTGTGTGTGTGGATGTGTTTTAAGCAAGCCACCCCCTTTCCCCCTGTATTTGTTGCATTGGGAGGAGCTGGCCATCTGCTCAGGAAGATTGGTCCCTCAGCTTTTAATTTTATTTATTTATTTATTTTTGTGTGGTGCCGAGAATCAAACCCAGTGCCTCACACATTCTAGATCAGCGCTGTAGCACTGAGCTGCAACCCCAGACCGAGGTTTTTGAATTTTTTTGCCTGTGATTGGGGATGACCTCCAAACCCCTAAGTTGTTCAACCGTTCGCTATATTTGGTTATCCTGATTTATCTATTTGCAGTTGGTGAAATAATGAATTGGAAATCTAGCATTATCCAAAGGTGACTGATGAATCTTTAAAAATTATGATAAATATATGGATTTATATGCATTGAAGCATTTAAATTTTCTGTTGTTTTTATTTTTGTGGACTCCATCTTACATTGTCCTAAATTCTACACATTGTTCTTGAGTCCTTTTGACATGATTCTATGAGAAGCCTTTTGGTAGTATTTTTACTTTGTGCTGTGACAGCATATTCATATTACACATTTTCTGTCACAAACTTTCTCTAGCTTCTCTTAAGAATCTTTAGTTTCTTTTAGAGGGAAGTAGTATTTAGAAATCCATCTGAGTACTAGAAATGAATGTTCTTGCTACTGAATTTGTCCTCATTTTAAACCTTGGTGATGGACAGACCTAGAAAATAATTTTCCATTCTTATTTTTTTGAGTTATTTTATATTAACTTAATATTTTGGTGCAGGGATTAAAACCAGGGCCTAATGCTAAATACGCCATGAAGACTGAGCCACACCTTCCCAACCCTTAATATCTTTTTTAAAGGGGAAAAAAAAGAGTCCAGATACTTCCAGTTTACATTGAGGTCTGTAGGGTTTTACTTTTTCCATCTTACATAGATATCTCCTTTTGACAAGTCTGAAAATTGTAGCGCCAAATGATACCAACATAATTCCTCATTTGTTTTATCACCTAGCATACATAGAATAATCTCAGAACTAACAATTATTATAGTAGTCCCTTCTCCCCTGCTTATCTGTGGGGGATATGTTCCAATACCCTCAGTGGATGCCTGAAACTACAGATAATACTGAACCCAATATATACTGTTTTTTCCATGTGTGAGTGTATGTATGAGAACTTTATCGTATATATGTATATACGATAATTTATAAATTAGGCATAGTAACCAACGATAATTCGTAATAAAATAGGACAATTACCAATATACTGTAACAAAAGCTATGTGAATGTAGGTTTCTTTGTCTCAGAATATCTTAATGTTGTATTCACCCTTCTTGTGATGATATGAGATGATATAATGTTATGTGATGGCATGAAATAAGGTGAATGATGTAGTCTTTGGGATAGACCATATAAGAGTTAACTTGAACACAGTGCTGTGAAACTACAGTCAGTTGATAACTGGACCAGCATCTAAGGGACTAATGAGTGCTTAGCATGGATAGGCTAGACAAAGTGATGATTCATGTTCCAAAGCAGGATGGAGTAGGACAATATTCGGTTTCATCATGCTACTCAGAATGGTGCACAGTTTAAAAGGTATTTTAAATATCTTTAAATACCTGGAATTTTCCACTTAATATTTTTGGATCACAACTAATTTAAACTATGGAAAGCAAACCTGAGGATAAGGAGACTACTATTCTGCTGTATAGGATTTTTCCTCCTTTTCCTTAAGATAATTTCCCATGTGGGATGAATAGTTAAATTCCTGTTTTTAATTCACTTGAAATAATTCTACTTCATTTGAATGGATTTGCAGCCTGGTACACAGTTCATGTGTTTCATTGCCTTTGATTTTTAAAGATTTTTATAAATGTGATATTTTATAACTGTGATGGTTACATGTTCAAAGGTAAAATCTGTAAAACAAAGAATATTGAGAGAAATTTAGCTTTTATCAGGGTCCCTTGTCTCCTCCTTCCCATCCTCTTCCAAAAGTTTCTGTCTATCTATCTATTTATTTGTTTACTCCCTAATACCAGGGAGTGAACCCAGGGGTGCTTAACATTGTAGTGCCAAATGATACCAACATAATTCCTCATTTGTTTTATCACCTAGCATACATAGAATGATCTCAGATCTAACAATTCTGACCCACAACTGTCCTAACAACTGACCTGCATCTGAGCCTTTTTTTTTTCCCCCCATTTTGAGACAGGGTCTTACTAAGTTGCTTAGGGTCTCACTAAGTTGCTGAGGGTGGCTTTGAACTTGCAGTCCTCCTGCCTCAGCCTCCCTTGCCACTGGGATTACAGGCTTGTGCCATTGTACTTGGCTCATAAGTCTCTATTTAAAAATGTTTTAGTTTATATTTATCCATCCATTCATCAGTCTCTCCTCCCATCTTAGATAAACATTAGCATGTTGTATATACTTCACCTTGTTATTTTTGCCTTACAATACCCCCTGAATATTATACCATTCTTTATTGCATGTGTTCTGAATGGGCGATAACACGCCATGAGGATAAAACTTGAGTGGGAAAAAATCTTGGATATGACAACTGTTTGTGCTCCTCTGAAGAGCCACAGTACACAGAAACACAGATAACAGAAACACAATATGTGTGGATATTAAAATTGCATAAGGGTGTATAATGAAAATTAGGAAACTGCTCTGTAGAGAATATAGCATTTCTCAGTTCTTTCAAAAGTGTGTACTTTTTATTTAAGAATATATAACTAGTTCCCTATTTGTCAACAATTGGGTTGTTTCCATTTCTTTACAATTACCAATGGTACTAAATTGTGTTTTTTTTTTGTTTTTTTTTTTTTTTCTATTTTTGCTGGTGCATCTTAGAGATAAGATTCCAAAAAGTTCAATTCCTAGGTCAAGTGGTAATTGCCTTTTTAATTTTGGTAGATATTGCCAAATTCTTCTTAAGATAATGTTTTAATTTATACTAGAGCATGCGTTCTAAATTGATTTATTGTGAGATATTGGTGCCATTTATAAGAAGCTTATCAATTTTCTAAATAGCTATAAGAAATATAATTTTCTATTTCACATGAAAACTTACCCATTATTTCACTTATATTGTTTCAAAATTATCACTCACCCTACTTACCAGAAGTTGTTTATAAAAGAATAATATCTCTGCCCCAAAAATCAAATGGCTGTAACTAATTTTTTAAAAAATTGTACTGCATCCTGTCTTTTTCAGTAAAGATCATTGCTAACATAAAGAACTTCTTTTTCAAGTAAATGTTGCACATATATTTTTAAACAATTTTAAAAATTTATAAAGTATTAAGTAACTTTAGTATATAAATGAAATATTTAAATGTTTTCACATTACCTCAAAAGAGCATTTCATTATTTATTTATTATGGTAAAGATTGAACCAGGGCCCTTGTACATGCTAGGCAGGTACTCTATCACTATATTTATATCCCCCGCCCACGATAGAGCTTTAAAAATAATTACAAAATATTTTTAACTGATAAATTAAAACAAAGAATTATACTAAAAGAAATTTTTTTCCCCTAGAGGGATAAATAGATTTTCCACTGGCTTATTTCACTTAAGTTTTTCAATACTTTAAGTCAAATAAGTTGTCTAGGTTTTTTTCAGCTCATTGTTTTTATGAAGCTATTAGATTGTGTGGCAAAAATCCTGTGGTATGTGAAAGTACTTCTTACATTTTCAGTCATTTAATTTAATGACTTTCAGTTTAATGATCTGAGGGCTGGTGTGTAATAACTCAAACTGATCATGACAGATTGAAACAGTCTACCTATTTGCTTCAGATAATTTTTATCCACCTAAAACAGGGTCTGGCACATGGTAGGCACTCAAATTTGTTGAATAAATAAATGACTATGGCACTACCACCACTGATGTTTAGCAAATGGTTAGTGAAGAAAGGAGTTAGAATATCTGAATATTTTATCTGTGAAAAGCAGTCATAAGATTTACCAAGTAACCAAGTTTTCTAGAACACATTAAACTGTTCAGAGATTAAAGATAAAAAAATTCTAAGAATAAGTGAAATTATTGTAGTTATTTTGGCTTATTAAAGGTCTCCATTTTATTAAAGCATTGTATTATTGCAAGGTACTATCAGTTAAAATAGTTTTGCAAACTAGTTCTCTTGAAATTAGAGTGAACTTATGATTTTTAAAATATATTTTTTATATATTGCATTTTTCTCTTCCCTTTGTAGGCATTTGGGATCACAGCTTTGTGAATTAGAAAAACTGATAGATAAAATGATGATTGCAGAATTTTCTACTTACTCTCATAGTGATTTAAATAGACCACTAGAAGATGACTGTCAAGTTTTAGAAGAGGTATGTGTTTTGAACTATAGAATGAAATCACTGTCATTGCTAAGTGTTAATTACTAACAGCCTTAGATTAGAATACTTTCTTACTTCAGATTTTAATGAACAAAATTAACTTGAATATTAGGGACTATCAGACCTATGAAGTCCATTATTAGTACCGTTAAGTGTTCAGTATCTTGTGATATTAGAGAATAAAATTATTTTATAGCTTATACAGAAATAAGAGTTAACATGAAGTCTTTGTAGCTTATAAATCAAGTTTAAAATATAGGTATAAGATGAATGAATAAATTTATAGTCCATGTGTGCATTCATTTGCTGACATTCATCTTTTGTAAAAAGTAATCATTGTATATGGTAATTTTATTGGTCACTCAAGTTCATTGAATGCCTATTGTGAACATGTTTCTTGTATATTCATATATAAATGTATCATATCCTGGCTTCACTTATCTGATACCTTCTCAATGCTAATCATTGCCAGTAACTGGTTGAAAACTATATCCAAAAGGTCTTGACTAATAACAGCCCAAGTAATTAAAGACATGTATGTGTTAGAGGTTGACTTAGTCCACCTCTTCACTCTACTTTTCTAGAACATGAATTTTAAAACAGGGCTTAGGCTGGGTGGGGTTGTAGCTCAGTGGTGGAGTGCTTCCCTTGCATGTGTGAGGCACTGGGTTCAATTCTCAGCACCACATATAAATAAATAAAATAAAAGTTCATTGACATCTAAGAAAATATTTTAAAACAACAACAACACAGGCCTCAGGAAGTACTATTGGTTATCCAGGTTTAAGAAGAATATTTCTCTTTATGGAAAGTGGGTCAAAAATACCCTTGTATTGTTTTGCTCCAAAACAGCTTCATTTGATCCCATGTGGTGGAGTAGGGTTTGTCTGTTTTATAACATTGGCTACAAAAATCTGATTATAAGATTGCTGTAGGAGGGATTTTTCAGTCTTCAAGAAGTACTACATTTCAGGATAGAGATCTGAGAATAAACAAAATTCTTGATGCTGAATATTTCTATGTCTAAATATTTCAAATTTAAAATGTGAAATTACATATTTTTCTTTTATTTTAATAGGAAAGACTAGTATCTCTTGTATTTGGACTTTTAAAACAAAGAAAACTTAATTTTTTAGAAATCTATGGTGAAGAAATGATTATTACAGCAAAGAATATCATTAAACAGGTAATTGTACATATTTCTTTGATATGTGGTCTGGAATTTTTGTGAAGTTTATGTTATCTAGTAATATGCGGTATGCATTATAATGGTGATACTTGCTCTTTTATTTAAAAATTGAAAATATGGAAAAATATAAGAAAAAAATGGGCTTAGCAGCCAAGATTATCATTTTAAGAATGAATCTATGTGTAGATTGTTAACTGATTGTCTAAAATTGTTTGTCATAATGTGCACATGATTTTGGATATATATATCAGTTAGAATCAACTTATAAGTATTTTCTTGTACTATTATGTAAGCATTAGTTTTAATAATTACATAAAATTTCATTACATTTATGTTGAATAAGCCTTTTTAGCCTATCTTACATGTGGGATATTTAAGTTACTTTCAGTTTGGTATTGTAAATGGCACTGAAAACATCTTTGGTATAAAGTTAATTTAGTTTTCATATTTAAGACTATTTACTTGGACCGATTCTCAAAAGTAGAGTTAATGGTCACAGTGAAAAGTATATTTAAGTAGTTTGATACATAGAACTGAATTGCTAAGTAAGAAAGATTTTACAAATTCATATTCACACCGTCAGCAGACAAATATTTGTTTTCTTTTTACTCTGATCTCTAAGAAATTATAAACTAAAATACATATTTTTTAGTTTTCCTGATCTTTATTTATTTTTTGTTTTACTCAGATAAAGGATGATATAATTTAAATTGTGTTTATTAGGTTTAATCAATCATTGTCATTTATTAGATTGAATGCATTTATATGAATATGAGGGTTTTTTGGTTTGGGGTTTTTTTTGTCTTTGCTTTTTTTTTTTTCCCCCTTCAGTGTGGTACTGGGGATTAAACCCAAGGGTGCTCTACCACTGAGCTAAATCCCCAACCCTTTTTAATTTTTGAGACAGGGTTCTGCTAAATTGCCCAGGCTAGTCTTGATCTTGGATCTGGAATTACAGGCATGTACCACCATGCCCAGCCATATGAGAGTTTTTAATGTGTATATAAAATAAACAAACAAACAGAATGTAGTGACTCTCTTTTTTCACTCAAACGCTGAATTTTTAAATTGGTTTAAGCACTTTGGAAAATTGTTCAGTAGCTACTTAAGTATACATATATTACAACCTATATTTCTATTTCTAGGTTTTCACCCAAAAGAAATACTTAAATAAGTTCACCAAAACACAGTGGAGAATATTCATGGCAATGCTATTTGTAATAAAAACTGTAAACATCCCAAATTCCATCATCAGAAAAAAGGGATAAATAGAATTATGGTATATTTATACAGTGGAATACTATGCAGCAATGACAATAAATAACTCAGAATTATGTAAATAAATATTACGTAATGTGAAGCCAAAAAAACCAATAGTTACTGGGCAGAGAGCAGAAACAGGGCAGCTGTGGGTACTGGCAGTTGAACAAATGTACTCCATAACTGCACTGAAAGCATAATTTGTATGATTTTTCATATACTTACAAAAAATTAACTGCTATTTTAATTCCATATATTTCTCCTGAGGCTTAAGCATTTATTTTTATTTATTTATTTATTTATTTATTTATTTGAGAGAGAGAGAGGGAATTTTTTAATATTTATTTTTCAGTTTTCGGTGGACGCAACATCTTTTTATTTGATTTGTATGTGGTGCTGAGGATCGAACCCAGTGCCCCGCGCATGCCAGGAGAGCGCGTTACCGCTTGAGCCACATCCCCAGCCCGGCTTAAGCATTTATTATTACCCTTTTTAAACTTTTTGTTATTGTTGTTGCATGTATTGCAAGAAAATGCAAACTTCCAGTATGCATTTTTTTGGTGATTTTATTTTTAAATATTTATTTTTTAGTTATAGGTGGACACAATATCTCTATTTTATTTTTATGTGGTGCTGAGGATTGAACCCAGTGCCTCACGCATGCTAGGCAAACGCTCAACCTCTGAGCCACAACCCCAGCACCTCTTTGGTGATTTTAATATTAAATGTATACATTGTTTATAAGCTTTACAGTTCTGTTTTGCTGGTGTATGATTTGGAACAGTTTTAAATAGTAGGGCATTTTAATTGTTACAGTTCAAGCATACTCTGAAATAATTATTTAATGGGCTAAGGGTCATGGCTGCAGTTTTTCTGATACCTTGAGTTGTGTATAAGAGGTACAAGAAATGTCTATTGAAATGATTATTGTAGTCAGCGAGTCATTTTTGATGTACAGATGGAACGTGGAGTACTTGGGATTCTAAAGACAATTAATTAAATTGTGTTTGTTTTTTCTTAAATCTTGCAGTGTGTGATTAATAAGGTTTCACAAATAGAAGAAATAGACACAGATGTTGTTATGAAGTAAGTATTATATATAGGTTGATGGTTATCAGTCAGGGAAAAGGTGACACATACTAATTACAGTAATTTAAAGAGAATTTAGTGAAGGAATTATTAACCAAGGTATGGGGCAGGATATAAGAAAATCACAAGTTGACAGTGTAGTACCTTTAAAAGACAAAGAAAGAGCACTTACCGGAATTCAGGAGAAAGTAAGAGTTGAGGAAAAGAATTGAGAAAAAGCTCTGTTGTGAATAAAGGAAACAGTCATTCTGAGGTCATGCTTCAGGGAGGAAACTGGAAGAGACTAAGTATAGTATAGTCTTCCCTTATCTGCAGGCAGATGCATTCCAAGATCCCTAGTGGATACCTGAAACTACAGATAGTACTGAAGCCTCTGTATATCTTGTTTTTTCCCATGTGCCCCATTTAATCTGTCCTTCCGTGTTTATACCCTGCTGCCTCCTTTGTGTGATTACTGTGGTGCTTTGGAGCCCTTACTAAGTGAAATAAAGGTTACTTACTTAAACATAAACCCTGTGAACCAACATAGTCGATCTGATAAACGGGAGGCTACTAAGTGACTAATGGGAAGGTATCATACATAGGATGGATAGACTGGACAAAGAGATGATTCATGTCATGGGTGGGAAGGATTGGTTTTGTGCAAGGTATTATATTACTTGGGATGGCACACAGTTTAAAACTTATGATTTGTTTACTTCTGAAAATTTCCATTTACTATTTTTGGACTTCAGGTAACCAAAACTGTAGAACATATAACTGCAAATAAGGAGTGACGACTGTGTCTTTCTTCTTCTAGCCTTTCTAAGGGCTCCTCATTGGCCAAGCCCAACAGGTTGGCCTCATGGGGCAGAGAGGAGAGTGGGAGATGGATAGAAGGTAGATACAAAGTTGGGAAATTGAAGATAATCATTTCAGCTGGATAGCAAGTATTAAGTCTAAGTTATTCAGCTATGTAATTGAAACCAAACTAATCATTGGCTTGGAAGAGTTTGAGAATTTGATTTTGAATTGCCTGTCCTGTAATTTTTGGTTTTTACCCTTGGAAGTTCCTGTTCTTTTATTTTGAGACTAGTGATAAGTGTTTTATGACTGAACTGCTCATACATCTGCGTATCTAAACTTTATTCATACTGGCCTAAAACATGAATGATAATGTAAAGACAGCTGTGAAGTTTTTCTGGTCCAAACCCACAGAATGAAGATTGTGAAATCAATTTCAGAATTAGCTGAAGCAAATATAATAAAGGAATAATAGCTAGAAAATGTAAGTCATTGACACTTGAGAGTTGGTGACTTCATTTTCTTCTCCTGTAGGGAACTTTAGTATATCTAGTATAGGCATATTTTTTGAGAATAAACTTTTGGCTTCAGCAGTATTTATTAAAAATTTAGAGTAATAAATCATTTTAGTACTATGAAAATATCTTTGTGGAATTCTGTTTTGCACTAATCTATTTCATTTTTGAAATTATTGATTGCTGTCATCTATCAAATAATAAATATAGGCTCCTACTTACATAGCATATTTTAAAAGTACCATGCATTGCTTTAACTTATTTATAAAACTATATAAGGGAGATTTTATTACTTTTCCCATGTTAAGATGAAAAAATGGGAGTATGAGGACTGATCACTTGATAGGCTCACATAGCTAATAATTAATTTCATTAAGCTGCTGAAAGTTTGAATCAAGGAAGCATGGCTCCAGAGCCCATGTTCTTAACCATCATGTTATATTACTTCTCAGATGTAGAAAAGTACTTTGTAGTTAGAAAAACAGGTCATTAAATTTGTTGAGGGAGATATTACATTTCTATTTTTATTCCAGAAGATACCCTTACTTTTTGCCAAAATTGCTTTATTTCTATATGGTTTATTCCTTCAATGGTCACAAAACATGTTCACATGAATTGATATATGATAAAGTTTATATATTAGCATACTTACATTAATTTTAAAGATTTTTAAACAAGTAGAAATTGTTCTGGTAATTGGTGCCTTCAACTTAAAATTCTACAGTAGAGATCTAGATAAAATTGCATTTTGTTCTTGTTACTAGATAGCATTTAGATAGATTCTTTCCATTTGTAGATGTTATCCTATTAGTCCAGAGACCATCATTATGTTTTTTTTTATTTTATTGTAGGCTTGCAGATCAGATGAGAATGTTGAATTTTCCCCAGTGGTTTGACCTGTTAAAGGATATTTTTTCTAAGTTTAAAATTTTCCTACAGAGAGTTAAGGTAAGCTTACATATTAGTTTGTCCAGAATATCCCTACAATTTTTATCGTTCTTTGTGTATGTATGTATGTATGTATGTAATTGAGCTAGAATAAAATATAATTAGTTTGTTTTTGTAATTTTTCTAAAGAGGCTTGGTTTTAAATAAGAATTGAAGTGCCTCAGTATTTTGGTAATTCTTATACTTTTGAATGGTTCTACGTTAAAAAGAAATATTATAGTGCTTACTTGGTATTAAATATTAAATAATAATTTTTCCTCCTGTGATTTTTTTTTTTTTTTTTTTTTTAAATTTTTGGTACTGGGAATCAAACCCAAGGGTTCTTTCCCACTGAGCTGCATTCCCAGCTCCTTTTATTTTTTATGTTGAGACAGAGTCTCACAAAATTTGTCCAGGCTGGCCTGGAATTTGTAGTTTTCCTCCCTCAGCCTCCCAAGTAGCTGGGATTACAGACCTTCCATACCCGTCTCCTCTTGTACTCTTATGATGCTCAAATCTTTCTAGATTATATAGAGGTTCAATATTGTGAAACACTAAAAACTCATCCCAAACCACTAATTTTCCTAGAAGTTTGATGGTGATATAATATTATTTTTTAACATTGTTCATATTCAGATTATTTCACTAATGTCCATTATTATAGGTTTTTGTTTCATTTTTCTGTTCTAAGTTTCAATCAAACATCATATATTACATTTGTCTCTTTAGCTAAACCATTTAATTTTAAGCCATTTAATATAAGAACAAGAACACATGCCATAAAACTTTTTTTTTTTTTTTTAAGAAAAAAATGCCACAAACTATAATACATATTGGTTAAAATCACTGTGCTAGTTAGCATTCTGGCACTGTGACAAAATACCTGAGAAAAAGCAAAGGAGTAAAGATATATTTTGGCTCATGGTTTCAGTCCTTAGTTGCTTGGCCCCATTGCTGTAGGTTGATGATGAGGTACAACATTGTGGCAGGGAGGATAAGATGGAGTATAGCTGTTCACTATTAACTCATGACTACCAAAAGCAGAAAGTGTTGGGTGGAGAAAGAGGGTAAGGACAAGATATAGTCTCTAAGGGAATGCCCCCAAGAACTTACTCTCTTCCACCATATAGTTTCCACCACCTTCCAGTAGTTCTTTGAGTCATGAATTCATCGGTGGGTTAATCCATTGATAAAATTAGAGCCCTCATGATCACTTCCCAAAACCCCACCTCTGAAAATTGCTACAATAGGGACTGCATTAGTTAGCTTTTCTGTCATTGTGACCAAAATACCTGACAAGAAAAACTTAAAAGAGAAGTAAAAGTTTATTTTGGTTCACAGTTTCAGAGGTAAAGACTATATTGCCCTGAGCCCAAGGTGAGGCAGCACATCCTAAGAGGGGACATTGGCAAAGGGAAACTACTTCCATCATGGCAGCAGGAAAGCAGAAAGGGAGGTAGGGGGAAGGGGCCACAGGAAAGATGCACTCTTCCAGGGCACACCCCCAAGTGACCCACCTCCTCCAACTATGCCCCACCCTACTACAGTCACCTCCTAATCAGTCCATTCAAATTAGGATTGAGTGATCACGTTACCCTTCTCATAATCTAATCATTTTATCTCTGAATGTTCTGGCATTAACAGGAGCTTTTGGGGAACACCTTATATGCAGTTGTAACAAGGTCCAAGCCTTGAACACATGGGCCTTTTGGGATATTCTATATCCAGACTTTAGTAATCACTAACATATGATAGCTGTGTTTTAAATAAGAATATAGTCATTAAAAATTATTGAATGCAGTTTTAAAGGGGCCATTTGTTAAATTTGATATTGAGTTATTAAGTGTCAGTATTGTGTTGTATTGCTAGTTAACACCCCTAGCTTCTCATGAGTACCATATGAAATCATCTTGGGGACTTTGGTACTTCTCTACCACATGGATTTTCTTTACTGACATTGGAGCAATGCTGAGTTACATGTAGAAGTTTTTCAATCAGGGTCAGTCAAGTTTTATAGAATGTGTTTAATTTAAATGCTTGAGAATGGTGGGATCAAATTGTAGATCTCACCACCCATTGATGATGAAAGACAGCAAGTCTGGCTCTATTAATTGTTTAAGAACTAGACCATGTTTCCACTTTTTCTTAGGTTCTGTGACCTTGTTACACACATCTGTATTACAGATTTAGAGAACTCCTAAATTACGTAGTGTAGAATTGGCAAACTTTTTTTTCCTGTAATTTTTAAAGTAATGATTCCACTTTTAGACTCTGTGCTAAAACTAAGTAGAATTATTATTTGATGTCTATACAGCATAGGAACTGTGGTTTATCATAGTTATATGATTTCTTGTTTTCACATTTGAGCCACTTAAATTTGTAATTATGTAGAACATCTTTGAATATGACATGTAACCTTCAAATATGGTACTTTTTGCCTTGAAAAAAGTTTGTGATTCTATAAGGAATTATTCACAAAAAAATAATGTTAATTACATAATTACAAGCTGTTTTTCTTTTCCTTTGTGGCACTGGGAATTGAACCCAGGGGCAACTCTACCACTGTCTCCATCCCTTTTTAAATTTTATTTTGAGACAGGGTCTCACTAAGTTACCCAGTCTGGCCTAAAATGGGTACATTATAATATTAAATGAAAAGGCAAGATATGAGACCTACTTATATAGTGTGATTTCAGCTATGTCAAAAAAATATTTTTTATCTGTTCATAAAACAGAGCTTATATTTTTGGTGGTTATATTAGGTGGTTGGATCACATATCATTTAAAACTTTTATTCTTCTGTTTTCCATAAACTTTCTTTTAAGAAGAGCATTATTTACAATCATAAAAAGTTGTTTTGCTTTTTAATAGTGTTTATTATGTTTACAGGAATAACATAGTATTTAATTTTCTTGTTTAATTTATCAGGGTAAATAATTGCAAGCTGGGGCTCAGTGGTAGAACACCTGCCTCGCATGTGTGAGGCACTGGGGGTCCCATCCTTAGCACCACATCAAAAATAAATAAAGATTTGGTGTTCATCTACAACTAAAAAATATATATATAAAAGAAATTTGCTATCCTATGTTCTTGTGTTTATTTCTCAAAAACAAAATACATTTTTATGTCACTTTAATATTAAAGAAATGATATTTTTTAAAAGATGTTAAAGCAACAGAATATTTTAGTAATATTTTTGAATGGATAAACAATGAAAAGATTGGGGTTTGAAAATTTTCCTTTGAGCAATTATTAATGGCTCAAGGATCTATATTGCTGTTAATTGTTTTAGTATATATTTTTAATTTTTTATTGTAAGATGAACATAACATGAAATTTATTGTTAAGTGTACAATTCTGAGGCATTGTGCTTATTCACCTTATGCAGCCCTAACTACCATCCAGTCTCAGAACTTTTTTTTTTAATCATGCTTCACTTTTTTTTTTTAATATACATGGACACAACTTCTTTATTTTGTTTATTTTATGTGGTGCTGAGGATTGAAACCAGTGCCCCACATATGCCAGGCAAGTGCTCTGCCTCTGAACCCCAACCCCAACTCACAGAACTTCTTTTATCTTGCAAAAAAAAAGTATTAAACAATGCCTAATTTTTCTTCTTACTCCTGGAAACCACCACTCTACTTTCTGTCTCTCTGAGTTTGGCTTAAGTGGAATCATACAATATTTATCCTTTTGTGACTGGCTTATTTCATTTAGCCTAATATCCTCAAAGTGTCATTCATATTATAGCATGATTATAATTGCCTTCTTTTTCTAGGCTGAATGACATTTCATTATATGTTTATATTACATTTAGTTTATTCATTCGTCTGCCACTTGATTTACTTCTGTCTTTGGCTATTGTGAATAATGCTGTCATTGAACATAGACATAAATATCTCTTTGAGTGCCTGCTTGGAAATATATCCAGAAATGGAATTACTAGATCATACTGTAATTCTAATTTTTTGAGGGACTCTTACTGTTTTCCATAGCAACTGTACCATTTTACATTTTTGCTAATAGTGCACAGTGTTTCTAGATTCTTACTAACACTTGTTATTTTCTGGTTTGAGCCATCTTAATGAGTTTGTCCTGGTATTTCACTGTGGTTTTAATTTGCATTTCTCTAATGATTAGTGATGTTGAGTATTGTTTCATTCACTTATTGTATGGCTTCTTTGGAGAAATGCTTTGCCTGTTATTTAATTGGGTTGTTTTCTTGTTGAGCTGTAAAAGTTCTTTATATATCCTGGATTTTTAACCCCTTATTAAATACATGATTTACAAATATTTTGTCCAATTCCATGAGTTAGGTTTTCACTCTGTTGATGGTATCTTTTGGTACTAGGGATTGAACCCAGAGGTGCTTAACCACCTAGCCTTTTTTGTTGTTAGAGACAGGGTCTCGCTAAGTTGCTTAAGGTCCTTGTAAGTTGCTGAGACTGGGTTTGAACTCACAATCCTTCTTCCTCAGCCTCCTGAGCCTCTGGGATTAAAGGTGTGCACCACCATGCGAACTCTAAATGGTATCTTTTCATGCATAAAAAGTTTTTATTTTGGTATAGAACCTTTTACTTGTATTTTCTTTTGTTGCCTGTGCTTTTGGCATTATATCCAAGAAATCAATGCCAGTCCAGTGTCTTAAAGCTACCCTGTATTTTATTCTAAGAATTTTATAACGTTAGATATTATGTTTTTTATCTATTTTGAATTAAGTTTTCTTTTTTTTTTCTCCAGTACTAGAGGTTGAACCCAGGAGTGCTTTATTACTGAACTATGTATCCCTAGTCATTTTTATTCTTTTATTTTTGAGACAAGATCTTGTTAAGTAGCTGAGACTGGCTTCAAACTTTGTGATTCTCCTGCCTCAGCCTCCCAAGTCTCTGGGATTATAGGTATGCTCCACTGTATCCAGTTTGAACTAATATCTCTATGGGTGGTTATCCTAGTGCATTTTGTATTGTTTTTAACAAAATATCTGAACCTGAGTACTTTATTAAAAAAAAGAGTTTTACTTAACTGAAGGTTCAAGAGCATGGTGTATATACTTGAATCTCATGGTGGATGGCATCACAAAGATGGGAATATGTTAAAGGATTTTTAACTTGTAGTGTTTCTAGGATGAAACCCAGGGCCTATGTATGCTAGGCAAGTGCTCCCCACTGAGCCACATATGCAGCCCTAATGGTTGAATATGTGAGGAAGAAATCATAAGGTGAGATAGAGGAAGCAAGGAGCCAGGCTCCTCTTTTTATAACCATCTGCTTTTGAGGGAAGTAATACATCCCTACCAGACTCAACCCACTGATGCAAATCATTGTTAGGGTGATGATTCATTCATGAGGGTGGAGTCCTTGTGATCTAAATTTCTTCCACTAGGATCTACTTTTTTTTTTTTTAATACATTTTATTCAGATAGCTGCTGATCACACATGGTCCAAGAACACTCAAATAATGTATTGGATATAATGAAATACTAAAGATTTGTCTTCAAACATAGCTAACTCTGCCATGGTTGCCTATGATCTCTCTGATATAAAACCACATTCATACTATTCAGCACAGCTTTCTTAACTGTGAGCTGTTTGAAGCTACCAGTTTGAATACTTATTCACCAATTTTTTAGGCTCTGATAGCTGTAGGGATCTCAACAGTAATTGGAGGAACCAGCTCAAGCTTGACATAATGCCACAATGTGACCTGATGAGGCTTTGAGTAAGTCTCAGCAGTTTTTACCAGCACTGTGTCCTTTTCCACAAGGTTACAGACAAACAGGGCCAATATTCTAGGATGGGGAAAAAAAAAAGACAAGGGTCTTATTCTTGCATGTGAATTCCCAGTTTTCCCAGCAGCATTTATTGAAAAGGCTCTCTCCTCCTCATTGAATGGTCTTGGCACCCTTGTCAGAAATCATTTATAAGCAGCAGTGGTGGACTATAATAAACAGCAGATCTGTGACAGCAGTGGTGGACTATAACAAACAGCAGATTTGTGACAGCAAAGAAGTTAATGATAATTAAAGAGGGGGAAAGGCAGTGTTATTAGACAATTTGATACTAAGATTCTTGAAAGCTATATCTGCTGTATACTGTATCATTTTGTATCACTTCAGAGTGCTTTCCTTTCCAAGTAATGCAATACACAACTTGATGTCTCAATTAAGAGGATTTATTAGCTCATATAACTGAAAAAAAAGAGATAGGTCAGACTTTAGGTGCTTAATAGAAATATTGATGATGTCATCAAGTCTTGGCTTTGTTTT
Source organism: Marmota monax (assembly GCF_021218885.2). Taxonomy (NCBI): domain Eukaryota; kingdom Metazoa; phylum Chordata; class Mammalia; order Rodentia; family Sciuridae; genus Marmota; species Marmota monax. Next base: position 4,884,601 of record NW_026692194.1, read on the forward strand.
TCTGCAATTCTCAGTCTGTCTACCTTTAAGCTAAGACCTTGATAGTTCCAAGTGCTGATTTTACTAACATGAACCCTATGCTGACTTTGAAGAATTGAAGTTAGAGTTTGCTTCTCTAGAACCATGTAGATCCCTTAAAAAGAAATCAAGGCTTTAAAGAAAGGGAGCAAGAAATTATGAGAACACAATCTTGAATTTAAATTGGGCAAATAATCCTTTATTTGTTAATAGTCCACAAAGACATTAATTATAATTAATATTTATTGAGAACTTCTTATTTATCAGGCACTATTCTAGGTTATAGCCTTATAATAGCTCGTGGAGCTAATGCAGCAGAAGGAGACCTAGAACAAATAAATTAAAAAGATAATTTTAGACAATAGTAAATATTCTTAAAAAAAAAAAAAAAAAAAAAAAAAAACACTAGCTGGGAAGAGAGTCAGACAAGGCCTCTTTGAGGAAAGTTTCTATTTGTGCCAGAACCTGTGTGATGAGAAGTGTGCAAGGACCAAACTTCACACAGTGTTCTGCATAGAACCAGCAGGGAAGGCACTGAGATGGGAAACATGTTGGAATATTAGAAGACTAGAAATAGAACCAGAATGTCTAGTGCACAGTGAATAAGTGAGAGAAGGGATGAGGAGAGATGAGAAATGGGCATAACCTAGGTGTGGTAAGGAATAAGAATTATTTTTTTTAAGCAGGCGTATGAACTAATATGATTCTCTCATAGGCAAGTTATGATATACTGGTGTAGCCTGCATAAGAGGTTAGAAAAATATATATTTTAAGAATTCCATTTAAAAAAAAATAACTAAGCCAGGTATGGTAATACATGCCTATAATCCTAGCGGTTTGGGAGTCTGAGTAGGTGTATCCCAAGTTTAAGGTTAGCCTAAGCAACTTAGTGAGACTCTATCTCAAAAGCAAAAAATAAAGAAGGCTAGGGAATGTGGCTTAGTGGTTAAGTGACTGTGGGTTTAATCCCTGGTACCAAAATAAATATATATATATATGTGTGTGTGTGTGTATATATATATATATATATATATATATATATATATATATATATATATATATATATATATATATAAAATCACTAAGCTTTATTGAACCTATTTTCTCCTGGGCAGTTCTTTTTTGTTGTTGTTGTTTTGTTTTGTTTTTACAAATCGCTGTTACTGTGTAGAAATTCTGGTGTACATGACCTTGACTCATTTATGTTAGATGTTCAAAATTAGTGTACAGAATTCACAAGATATTTTAAATGTGTCTTTTTTTTTTTTTTTTAGGCAACATTGAATATCATTCATAATGTTGTTCTCTCAGTTCTTGACAAAAACCAAAGGACTCGAGAATTGGAGGAGATTTCACAGCAGAAAAATGCTGCAAAAGATAATTCGCTGGATACAGAAGTGGCTTATTTAATCCATGAAGGCATGTTTATAAGTGATGCATTCAGTGAGGGCGAATTAGCACCTATAGTAGTTGACACTACCTCGCAAAGAAATGCATCTCCAAATAGTGAGCCCTGCAGCAGTGATTCAGTGTCTGAACCAGAATGTACTACTGATTCTTCGTCTAGCAAAGAGCAGACATCATCATCTGCTACTCCAGGAGGTGTGGATATTATGTGAGTATAGTGGTTGTTGCCAAATTGGCAAGATTTTTATTAAATAATTTTATTAATGGTTTCAGTAAGATTGAATATTCATTTTATTAAAAAAAAACCGTAAACTTTCATCTTGGAATTTATCAAAAATATATTAATTTTATTAAACATTCTCTTTGAAAATAGAAGAAAGGTACAGAGGTGAGATTTGAAGATAATGGAAAAATTATATGATTTTTAAGGCAGGAAAGAAACTTTAATTTATTAAATTATTTAATTGAATGCCCTTATTTCAGTGATATGGCTACTGATGCCCTGAGAACTTTGTCACTAGTGTCAGAATTTGACCTGAACCTAGTTCTGTATTGCTTTGTTCATTTTCTTTCTTTCTTTTTTTTTTTTTTTTAATATTTAATTATTTTAGTTTTAGGTGAACACAATATCTTTATTTTTTTTTTAGTGTGGTGCTGAGGGTTGAACCCAGTGCCTCACACATGCTAGGCGAGCACTCTACCACTTGAGCCACAATCCCAGCCCTCTTTGTTTTTCTCACCTTTGTATTTTATGTATAGCAAAGATCTATTGATACACAACTTTTGGTTTTTCAAAGACATGAATTTCTAAGTGTACCATGCTTTTTAAACATTATTTTTTAAAAGCTTATTTTGAAGTTCACATTTACAGACAAGTTGTCATGATAGTACAAAAACACTCTCATATATCCATTTTACAGATTGCCCAATTGTTAATTTATCACATTGCCTTCTGTTTCCTTCCTTTTAAAAAAAATATTTTTTTCATAGTTGTAGACAGATAGAATGCCTTTATTTTATTTGTTTATTTTTACATGGTGCTGAGGATTGAACCCAGTACCTCAGCATGCTGGGCAAGCACGCTGCCACTGAGCTACAGCCCCAGCCCTGTCTCCCTCCTTTTTTCTTTCACTCCCCTCTCCCTGTCTCTCATGTTAATGTTTTTCTGAATCATTTGACAGGAGGTTGTAGGCATGATGCCCTGTTATCTCAGATATTACAGTATGTACTTCCAGAATACAAGAGTACTCTCTACATAATCATACTATACCAATTAAATATAAGAAAACAGTGATGAATTATTACCATATAATCCATAGACCACATTCAAAGCTCATGAGGTATTCCAGTAATTTCTGGTATCTAAAAGACAAAACAAAGCCAATAAAATTTTGTGGCCTAAGAGGTTTGAATTTAGATTTTGTTAGGAATAATAAGACTTTGTACTTTTGCTAATCTTTACATAATCAACCTGTGCTCTAGGAGTTTATGGAAGTCATAGTTACAGTATTAAGCCAACTATAACACCACTTCCTACCAAAACAACTCCTGAACTATGTGTAAATATATATATATTCATTTTTGGCTAATATTTTTATATTTATAAAAGGAAGGGTATAGCCTAAAATTGCTATTCAAAGAGAGATAAAAATGTAATAGGGAATTTTACTTAAATAGTAAACAATTTTATTTCTGTCATTTAACATTTCAGAGATAGGGGAGCCTCACTTGAAAAGGCAGCTTTCCTTCTGCAGCATGTAGCTTCCATTTGTGTCTAAGGCTATATTCTAGCTTTTTCCCTATCCCCTGCGATTGAGAATTGAACCTAAGGCCACATCGCCATCCCACCCCTATTTTTTTTTGTACCGGGGATTGAACTCAAGGGCACTTGACCACTGAGCCACATCCCCAGCCCTATTTTGTATTTTATTTAGAGACAGGATCTCACTGAGTTGCTTAGTGCCTCGCTTTTGCTGAGGCTGGTTTTGAACTCTAAAGTCTCCTTCCTCAGCCTCCAGAGCCACTGGGATTACTGGCTTGTGCCACCATGCTCATTCCCATCCCATTTTAAATTTTATTTTGAGACAAGTGAGTTTTGCTAAGTTTTCAGGAGGATCAAATTTGGGACCCACCTGCCTTAGCCTCCCAAGTAGCTGGGATTACAGATGTGCATCACTACTTCTGATGCTGTTTCAGCTTTTATCATCTCATCTACATCCCTAATAGCAAGAAGATAACAAAGAGTGGTACCCTCCTTTTTTCTTTTTTTAACTTTTTCATTGGAATATATGCAAAGATGAGAAAATGCAACAATTAATGTGTTCATCTCAAATAATTATCACAAAATTAAAACATTGATGTAATGACCACTCAGGTCAAGAAATAGAATATTCTCAACTCTTGGGGCTGGGGTTTTGGCTCAGTGGTAGAGTGCTTGCCTAGCACATGTGGGGTGCTGGGTTCGAGCCTCAGTACCATATAAAAATAAAATAAAGGTATTGTGTCTAACTACAACTAAAAACCAAAATATTGGGGGAAAAAAAGAATGTTCTCAACTCTTCAGAAAAATCCATTGACACACTATGCTCCTGCTTCAAAGAAACCTTTAATAAAATTATTGGCTTTTCTAATTTTTAAACTTTATATAAGTGGAAGGGAATCATATATATGATAGTCTTTTGTGTCTGTTTTTTTAATTCAACATTGTGTTTGTGATATTTGTCCTTTTTTTTTTTTTTTTTTGCTCTTTTTAAGAGCACAACCCCCAATTTGAACTTATTACTTTCACTTCCATCCTAGAGGCCAGAAGGTTATCACATAACTATATGTAGCTGGAAGGGAGGCTTGAGCTTGTTGTTGGGTCTTTAACTTGTTGACTGTTTGTCCTGCTTAAACTCTTTATTATTGCAGAAGAGAGAACGAATGCTAAAATATAAATAGCAGTCTGCCATAGTTGAATTTGAGGTTCTTTTAAACCAGATGTAGTCTCATAGTATTTATTCCCTCCCGCTTATCTTCATTGTGGCTTACCTTATACTTAGAACATTCTCTGGCTTTCTCCACTCATACGTTACCCCAGAACGAAAGATAGATTCTGTAGATAGTTTCTTCTATGTTCAACAGGCACATGAATGTCTGGGAACATTTGCCCCAGAGGGGCAAAGAATTAATTGAATATGTGTATACCTAACTAGTGTTTTCATACAAACTATTTCTGACAATTATTCAGTACTTTTGTAGTATAATATATGTATATGTATGTACGTAACTAGTGTTTTCATCAAAACTATTTGAATATATACACACACACACACACATTTTTTTTTGGTATGTGTGTGTGTGTGTGTGTGTGTGTACTGGGGATTGAACTCAGGAGCACTCAACCACTAACTAAGCCAGCCAGATTCCCAGCCCTATTTTTGTGTTTTATTTAGAGACAGGGTTTCACTGAGTTGCTTAGCACCTTGCCTTTGCTGAGGCTGGCTTTATGAACTCATAATCCTCCTTCCTCAGTCTCTGGAGCCACTGGGATTATGGGCATGTGTCACTGCGCCCACCTTATTTCTATTATTCAATACTTTTGTAGTATAAAATTGTAGTGGATGTAGAATGTGTAAACATGATGTCTGATATTTTAACTTTATTAGTAGATTTTCCTATATATGAATATAATTTTCAATTTTCTAAGTTTATTGCAGCGCAAACTAGGACACAGAAGAGTAAATACTCTTCCAGGCAGAAATAGGAAAGGAAAATTGTGGAAATGATTAGAGTTGTAGAGTTTTAAGTTTTTTTTTTAAATTAATGTAAAAATTTTTAAGTTTTCATTTTTAATTGTAATAAAAATGAAATTTACTATATTAATAATTTCTAAGTGTACAATTCAGTAGTGTTAAATATGTTCACATTGTGAAATCAATCTCCAAAACTTGAATTTCATCTTGTAGAACTGAAACTGTACGCAATAACAACTCTCCATTCTGTCTCTCCCCAGCCACTGGCGACCACCACTACTTTTTGTCTTTATGAATTTAAACATTGTAGTTCCTGCATAAAAGTAGAATCATACTGGTTTTTTGTAACCAGCTTATTTTATGTAGCATAATGTCCTGAGAGTTCATCCATGTGTCTTATATGTCAGAATTTCCTTCCTTTAAGGCTGAATAATATTCCATTATATGAATTTGCCACATTTTGTTTATTCATTCATATGTCAGCACTTTGTTTACTTCTACGTCTTAGGTATTTTGGATAGTTCTGCTATGAACTTGGGTGTGCAAATGTATGTTTGAGATCTTTTGGATATACATTTAGAAGTGGAAATCCTGCATTATGTTTGGATTTGTTTGTTGCTTTTTTCCAGTGATATGAAAGTTAGGCAATTAAACTTACAAAATAAAAAGAAATCTTTTGAAAAGCAAAATTATAGCTAATTAAAAAAAAAATTTAAAACTTTTCCTGGGGCTGGGGCTGTAGCTCAGTGGTAGAGTGCTTGCCTAGCATGTGTGAGACACTGGGTTGGATCCTCAGTACCACATTTTAAAAAATAAGTAAATAAAATAAAGGTATGCTGTCCATCTATAACTATTTAAAAAAAAAGTTTCCAGCTTTTTCTATTTGTCATCTTACTTTTAAAAGACTTTGTTTGTTAATATTTTTTTTTAAATTGTCAGTGGACTTTATTTTATTTATTTATATGCAGTGTGAGAATTGAACCCAGTGCCACAAACATGCTAGGCAAGAGCTGTACCGCTGAGCCACAACCCTTCTACCCCTGAGACACAACCCCAGCCCTCACTTGGTTTTATTTGCTGTTTTCCATTTATATCTTTGTGAATTGGTAGCATACAGCCAAGACTTCAAAATTCTTTAATCATTCTGTTTCATGGGCAAATTTTAGTAATCTTTACAGAACATGAAACTTTAATACTAAATTTGAGGTTTAAGTAGACATTTCTGAGGGACCTAGTATTGAAATACTACTAGACGGTTTATACAGAAATAAATGTTATAGTAGAGAAAGTATAGTCAATTAGATATGGACTAATTCTGGATCCCAGTCCTACTCTTTGTAACCAGTGACCTTAGATAAACTACTTAAGCTTTCTAAAATTCAGTGTTCTCATCTGTAAATAGATATCTACCTGCCTCAGAGTGAGGGAATTAAACAATACACTATTCCTGAGAATACTTTAAGAATATCAATCTGTTATTTTAAAGCATTAGTAAATGAACATAGTGATATTGAAAATTTGAAGGATAGTAAGTAATAACTTACCATAATACCTTAACCTAGTTCATATACATACATCAGAGCCTCTTTGAAAATTGTTGTAACTTAGAATGGGAGAAAAACAGTAAGACATTTTACTTGGCTCATGGTAAAAGTAAACTGAACTGTTAAAATGAAATCATTGGTCTTTATGTGTATATTCCTAGGGGAAAATGCTTAAAAACCTGATCATACATTTCCCTTCAAAATTGAAAAATATGTTTTACCTCTTATAAATTGTATTCCCTCCAAGTTCCTAGCAGTAAATTCAGTAATGCTCAGTCATTAAGTAAATACGAGTTAATATTAAGTAATTCATAATTTTGAATGAAAAGAGGGCCACTTGTCATGATATAACATTCCTTTCTTCTTCCTTCTGCTGTGTTATTCCTAAGTGCCTATGTACAACCCCTGTTCTGCAAAAACTACAGTCACAGCTACCACCTAGTACCTTAGCCAAACAAATTGTCTTGCTCTAATATGTGCAGATTTCCAATCAGGATATGAACTAAGTATTGAAAATACTACAAAAAAAATTATTGTAAGGCTTAGTTTAAATATATATTACACGTTGTATAATATATATGTATAATTAAATATATATTTAAATATATAATATATCTTATCATATATATTGTAATATATGTATAATATAGTTTACAACAATAAAATATATGACGTGATATATTTATAATATAATATATAATATACATATATTTAAATATATATTATCTGAGCATGATTAAAGATGTTCTATAATCATAAACTTCAAAGTTAAAATTTACTATTCAAGTTTTATTTTCTGAAGCATTGCTAAAATTGGATATATCACAAAATCTTCCTCAAATGTGAATTTTCAAGTGTTTATCCTTTTTTGTTGATTATATCACCTATGGAGAACTGTGTTAACAGTTTTACCTAAATCTCATTTTATCATTTTCAGGGTCAGTGAAGACATGAAATTAACTGACTTAGAGCTGGGGAAGCTGGCAAATAATATCCAAGAGTTATTGTATGGTGCCTCAGATATATGTCATGATCGAGCCGTCAAATTTCTCATGTCAAGAGCAAAGGTATTTTCATAATACTTTATATATTTTATATTTCTATGTAGGATAGTTAGGTTAGAGATCCAGAATTATGTCTTTGCTTATATCTGTATTTTCCCTGTAATGCATTTTATAATTTTAACAATAAAGTTAATGATATTGGTGTGTTGTAGTAAAGAAGTGCTAAGATGTAAAATAATTAAAGAAATAGGAAAAAGTATTTAAGTATTATTTTCAAATAAATAAAGGACTTACTATAAAATACAATACCTTAGTAATTAATATGAATGTAAGATGCTGTTTTATATATGCACGTGTATATATGTGGTCAAACAAAATTAAACTTCAGGATGGTGGAAAAATTTATACAATGATCTGAATTCATTTAAGTTACTGTATTAGTTACAAAGGAATCAATCAAATTCAAGACATCTTAAGCTTTTCATGTTCAGTTTTTAGATATGAAATATTGGGAAATTTCATTTAAAATGATAAGAAATTTTATTAATTACAAAAGTAATTAATATATAATTATATAATATATTATAGAAAAAGATAATTAATACTGAAATTTATTAAACTTAGTTGGTTTTATAGCTCACCCATATTTGGTTTTATATTAACTTCCATCGTGATTTTTGTTATTTTTTAAAATTTAGGATGGTTTTCTTGAGAAGTTAAATTCCACGGAATTCATTACACTTTCTAGATTAATGGAAACATTCATTTTAGAGACAGAACAGATCTGTGGAAGAAAAAGCATGTCATTACTTGGAGCACTTCAAAGCCAAGCTAATAAATTTGTAAATAGATTTCATGAAGAGAGAAAAACCAAGCTCAGGTATCATTACTGTGTAATTTTTTTCTTTGCAAAAACACAATGACATTTTAAAAATAAATTAATTGACTAGCCAAAATTTCTGCTTTTTTTTCAATTAAAGACAGATTATGGAGTTAAAATTTACCTTTTGACTTTTCAAAGTGGAGTTAGAATGCTTACTTATATAAAAGTGCCTATCTGGAAGATTGACTTTTTTCTTAACTCGAAGTTAAGTAAATTATGTTTCATCACTATTGGGTAGGCTAAGAGGTATAAAAGTATTGATACTGTTTATGAATGATTCCAATTAAAGTCTCCAGCACTTTTAAAATCTTTAAGTAGTCACTAAAATTGGAATGACACAGAGAAGATAAGCATGGCCCCTGTGCAAGGGTGACATGCGTATTCGTGAAGCACTCTATACATTTGTAGAAAATAACCTTATACAGATGGCGAGAGATGGACTACTCATTGGGAAGATATCAGAACAAGGCTTAATAGAAATCCTTGAAAAAGTAAGCCAACAAATAGAAAACAGCAGTTAAATTCAACAGAAGAAGAGTAATAGACTCTGTTGAAGATGATGATTCCTGGAACAATTCTAGTACAGAAATTAAGATATGTTTAAATGTTTACTTTGTTTATTGTCTTTATGCTTTTTTTAAAAAAATAAACTTGTTATGCAGAGTTAAACAAAAATCTTAGATATTCAGCTAAGCTCTACTTTCTTATCAACCAAGGAAGATGATATTGAAACATTATTAAAGTTTACTTTTCTTTCATCTTTTGAATAGCCTCCTCTTAGACAATGAGCGCTGGAAGCAAGCTGATGTTCCTGCAGAATTTCAGGATCTTGTTGATTCTATATCAGATGGAAAGATTGCTTTACCTGAAAAAAAATCAGGGGGTATGTGTTCTTCCACACACTTTCTTCCAATTTTTTATTATTTGTTTATTTTGTAAGAATGTTTAATGTTGCTTTAATTGAGAATACCTATTGAAAAACCTAGAACTAAAGCTTCCAATTAAGTATTTGACAGGAAAAGTATTTGTTTTAATTTATAATAACCATATGCTAGACCCTGGATGATGTGCTTTACATCCAGTGAACACTAATTAGCTTCCACTTTGTGTCATATGGAGCAAAGATAACAGTTATGATTCTATTTTAAAGACACTAAGTTTAATGAATAAAACCAAAAATATGTAACAATTGCATAACAAAAACCAAAATGTGAAGAACTATGGGAAAAGAAAAAAGAAGGACCAGAGAGATAGGAAGAAATTCATAAAAATAGAAGTAAAAAAATTAAAGGTTTAATTTAATTTTCTCATTGAACCCAGTGCCTCATGCATGGTAGGCAAGTGCTCTACCTCTGAGCCACAACCCCAGCCCCCACCTATATATTTCATTTTTAAGATTTCAACTTAGAAGTTATTCTATTTTCACAGTGTGACATTTCTTATTATTATGTAAACAATTGCATAACAAAACCCAAAATGTAAAGAACTATGAGAAAAGAAAAAAGAAGGACCAGAGAGATAGGAAAAAAATTGTCATTGATTATCAAATACCAGTTGGGTTTTAAAAGAAATAGATGGAATAATTAGGACATATGTTTGTTAAAATGGCGTCATCTGATAATGTAAATTGATTTTTTATGCATTCTGAAATTATGAACTTGAATACATTTAATGGAGAAGCCAATTGCATTATTTCAAATTTTTATGCATGTTTAATTAAAGTTTAGTGTTTTTACATAGCCATATTTTCAAATTCACATTTGCATAAAATACAACTTTGCTACAAGAGACTGAATAAAATACAGTTAGTGACCATTGATTTGACGTGTAGAAGAAAGTTTACAGTATCAATAATTGAGTGGAGTGATAGTGTCAGTGTGCAGTTCATTACTAAGGGAGGCTAGACAAATGTAGCCCACTTTATCAATAAAGTTTATTTGTGAAGGAAAAGTGGGTGATGAAGTGGTAGCTAGAGAGATTGAGAAATTAGATTGTTTCCTTAATCCACTCAAAGAGTTGAGAGAAGAGATTTTGTTTGTTTGTTTTGGGTCAGAGGAAGCTGAATTATATTTTCATGCCTAACAGAAATAAGAAGCAGCTAGAATTGAATCCAGAGTTCAAGAGAAAGCCTATCTCTTACCATTATGACATGAGGGAAGGGATTAAGGACTGGTTATAGATAGATTCATTCATATAGGACAGAGAGAAGAATAGAATCGAAGGAATTATGTAAATTTCTCTTAATATTTTAAATATGTAAATTTCTGTGACTGTTTTAAATGGGTAACTATGTCAGGTTGCAATTTTTAACTGATTATATGATACTAGCAAAACAAAGCCTTCATAACTTATCACTCATCTAGTCTTGCAAGCTGTATTTTATTGATAACCTATTATGTGAGGTGCCATGCCAGACAGCTAGGACTTGTTTTCTTTCTCTGAAAGCTCAGTCTTTGAAGTCTACTATTATACAAACAGAATGATTTTTTAAATTAAAATATTTTTTTAAATGTGGAATGATTGAATTAAATGTTTTCCTACAAAGTGAACTATTTTCAATCCCTCTTTGTAGGATTCTGGTAGTATGAGGTTTCTCTTAAATACTTTTCTTCTTCCTCAGCCTTTACCCTTTTATGAATAATATTTTAGTAGTTCTTATTAAGATAAAGATCCTGGGTTATTATTTATCCACCATATATTTATTGAATCATTAGGGTGCGGCTAGCATTGGGGAAATGAAGTTAGTGAATAGCAACTATACTGATTTTTTTTTTTTAATATTTACTTTTTAGTTGTAATTGGACACAATACCTTTATTTTATTTATTTATTTTTATGTGTTGCTGAAGATCGAACCCAGGGCCTCGCACGTGCTAGGCAAATGCTCTACTGCTGCCAAACACACACACACACCCATACACCCCGCCATTGAGTTTTTATTTGGTGCTAGACACCGTTCTAAGTACTTTACATGTATCACATCATTATCATTTACAGGTCCATGATCTAGATGCTGTTAATATCATCACCTAATAAATATGGAAACTGAGGCAAAAGGGCTTAGGTAACTTAGAGTTACATAGCTAGGAGGTAGTAGAGTAGGATTCATATTCAGGTATACTGACTGACATTTGGGTTCTTGCTCTTACCTACATCACTGTGTTCCTTCTTTGTAATATAGAGAGCTGGTTCCGAAACAGTCCTTACTCTAAAAAAATTTATAATCCAAAGGACATAATGAATTGTGTGTAGAAATTTTACCACAATGGATTTCTTTTCATGAAAGAAAAGAGGTAGTAGACTTTTTTGTCCAATAGTTCAAAGGGACTTGAATCTTAGGGAAGAAATGATTTGACTGTAGCAGTTAATTCATTTGTCTGATCAAGGATGATAATCCAGTCTCCTGTTCTTTTCACCACAAAATGCTGAATTTTGTTACATAATAATAAGAAATGTCATACTATGAAAACAGAATAACTTCTAAGTTGAAATCTTAAAAATGAAATATATAGGTGGGGGCTAGGGTTGTGGCTCAGAGGTAGAGCACTTGCCTACCATGCATGAGGCACTGGGTTCAATCCTCAGGACCACATAAAAATAAAGATATTGTTATAACTAAAAATAAATATTTTAAAAAAATAAAATTAAATAAATAAATATATAGGTGGGTACAGTGGTGCATACCTACAATCCCAGTGGTTCAGGAGGCTGAGGCAAGAGGATCTCAAGTATGAGACCTGCCTCAGCAACTTAGTGAGACACTGTCTCAAAATTTAAAAAGACTGGGGATGTAGCTCAGTGCTAAAGTGATCCTGGGTTCAATTAGTACCAGAAAGGAAAGGAAAGGAAAAAAAAGATAAAATACAGAAAATACATAATCTGTCCATTAAATTTAGAAATTAACTCATATTTTATGTATGTATGTATGTATGTTGTAGTTGGACACAATATTTTATTTATTTATTTTTAATAAATGCTGAGGATCGAGAACCCAGGGCTTCACGTGCCAGGGCACATGCTAGGCGAGTGCTCTGCTGCTGAACCACAACCCCAGCCTAACTAACTCATATTCTAATAATGATAACGACAGTAATAAAGACAGCAAGTCAAAAAGCTAGTTCTGCCTTTCCAAACTAATAATAATTTTGTTTTAAGTACCATGTGCCAGGCCTAGAGGGTTGGCAGTTTATAATCTTTAACAACAATCATTAGCAGCAATCCTGAAGTATTTCATGGATACAGATTGAGTCTCAGAGAAGTTATTGACTTAAGGTAATTGATAATTGGTAATACCCAGACTAAAATCAAATCTAACTCCAAACCCAAAGTACTTTATTTACTCTACCAAATTGCTTCTGAAGAAGTAGATATTTGTTTCCAGAAATGAGATAGTTTCAGGCCTGAAAACAGAATTATTGTTTTTAGTGGTTTTCTCCAGTATTTTGTTTCACCATATACATACCCCTTCTTGTTTATTTGATTTCCTCTTTTACCTACAGAAGAAAGAAAACCAGCTGAAGTTCTCATTGTTGAGGGACAACAGTATGCTGTTGTTGGGTGAGTAGTATATTTGTCTTTATTAGTTGAGTCGATTATTTGAAATATAAGTCTTCTATTTTCCTCTTGAAGTGAATAAGGAATTTTGGATTAACAATTTTAAATCCTAATGAAGTATTTAAAGGAAATTTTATGGATTCCTTTTTATTTTCTGTATTCTATGTGTGCTTTATCACTGGGTTAATAAAAGAGGCCTTGATTTTTCTCATGTAATAAGAAATGTAGACAGCCATGAATGATGTAGTGGCTCTTTGAATTTATTACCATCATAGGTTCTTGCCATCTTCTTTTCTTATGCTTTCTTAGTCTGTAGTATAGCATGAAGTAGTTTAAATCATGGCTTCTGGAGCCTTCAAAATGTTAAAACTGGTAATGCTGTAAATCATTTAGCACAGTTCTTTTTGTTTTGGTTTGGTTTTAATACCAGGGATTGAACCCAAGGGCGCTTAACCACTGAGCTACATCCCCAGCTTTTGTTTATATTTTATTTTGAGACAGGGTCTTGCTGAGTTGCTTAGGGTTTCGTTAAGTTGCCGAGCCTGGTTTTGAACTTGTGATTTCTTCTGCATCAGACTCCTGAGCCATTGGGATTACAGTTATGTGCCACCATGTGTGACCCATTTTAGCACAGTTCTAATATATTGGTGGTTGTTTTTCATAATTCCAGTTGTTAGATCTTTTACTTTTTTATTAATAAACATCTCTAATTCAAGGTAACAAAGAAATATACAAATTCCAGCATTATGTTTGGCATGACAGGCCTTTTTAAAATTGGTAATTAAATATTATCTTCTTACCCATTTAAAAAATTTTTATATTCTTTTTATTTATTTTTTTAGTTGTAGATGGACCCAATATCTTTATTTTTTTATTATTATTTTTTTATATGGTGCTGAGGATGGAAACCAGGGTCTCACACCTGCGAGGCAAGTGTTGTACCACTAACCTACAGCCCCAGCCCTATTTTCATATTCTTTAATAGCACTTTATAGTTTTAAGTATTTTCATATATCTGATCTCATTTGATCTTTATCATCACTTAGTGAAATAGACATGTCAGAGATTGTTGTTTCCTTTCTGAGTTACAAGAATTGAAGCTTAGAAGGTTAAGTGATTAACAAGGTGGCCCAAATAAAGTCAGAATTAGAATTTAGATCTAACTCCCAATATCTAGACCATCATTCACTTTCCTTCTTTGCTTCTTGTCACCAAGAGTTTTCTGAAATAGCTGCCCTTTCCGGGAAGAAAGGACCTCTATGAGCCTTATCATGGAACTTACTATAGTATAGTTAAATTATTCCTTTATGTGTATGTCTCCTTGGTAAGACTGAATTCTGCAAAGGTAGGCGATCATGTCTTACCGTTATTATTTTTCTTGGCACTATAGTAAGCTCTCAAAAAGCATGTACAGAGTTAATATGGGTTTGTTTGTTTTTTAATCCATATTTCAATCTCTAAAAATACACAAATTCCAAACTAAAGCCTCATTTCCTTTATCCTCAGGAGTCCTTCCTTGTTTCCAATAGAGCTAAGCTTTGTTCAACCCTCTGTAATCTCATCTCTTTTCTCTCCTTTAACTTTCCTCCTTTATCTGGTTGCACTTCATGTGCTTGATGGAAATGGTCCCTCTCTCTGGCTCTGACTTTTCAGGCAGAGTGTATTGCCAAAAAACTGAACTACCTGAATAAAGGTGGGTTATTATGTTTTCTGGGAGAAGATTATGAAAAATGTGCAGTGAACTCATGCCAAATAGAGCAGGCTCTAGTTAAGCTATATAGAGCCTAGGTGCTATCTTTTTTTCTGTGCAGTACTGGGAATTGAAACCAGGGCCCCATACATTCTAGGCAAGTGCTCTACCACTGAGCTACATTCAAAGCTTTTTTTCATTTCTTATTTTGAGATGGAGTCTCTCAGAGTTGCCCCAGCTTGCCTTAAACTTCTGCCTCAGCCCCTCAAGAGACTGGGATTACTGGTGTGCTCTACCATCCCAGTTTAAATGTTATCTTTCTTGATTCAGTGGTTCCTGATATGCTTTACTGAGTACAGCCCCAGCCCTAGATTCTTTGTACTTTTATAAAGTATTATTTTATGTGGATTTTTCATTTCTGAGCATTTCGGTGAACTTAGATATTCTATAATAAATGGTTCTTTTTCTCTTAATTTTAGTCTCATTTAATCTTCCAGTAGTGTGTCTTTTTAGCTTGTTCTATAATGAGCTGGTAATTTTTCATTTTTGGAGAATCTTTTGACCTATGAATAAACTTCTTACGTAATATGTTCCTTAGATGCTGTTATGGCTTCTTTTTCATTTTCATCTCACTAAGAAACTCTGGACTAGGTTCCCTTCATCAATTCAGTACTTATGATTGAAACCTGCTACACAATTAATCAGAAATGCTGGCTAGTCTTTTTGTCGTTGTTTTGGAATTGGCCAAAGAATAGAATACTTCCCTTATTGAAGAGACTTTCTTAATAAGAATGCCATAAACCAAGTACTATGCTTACAGTACAAAATCTGACAAGCCACTTATTCTCAGTGTCATGTAAGTACTGATTCTGTAATTACACAAATCCTTAAATCTTCCACTCTAAGTGCTTCTTTTGGTCTACATTAGACCAGAACCTGTTGCACTTTTAGGCGAAACACATAATTTAGCAGTTATCAAAATCAACATATCAGGCTGGGGATGTGACTCAAGCTTGCCTGGCATGCGTGCGGCCCGGGTTCGATCCTCAGCACCACATACAAAACAAAGATGTTGTGTCCGCCGAAAGCTAAAAAATAAATATTAAAAAATTCTCATTCTCTCTCTTTAAAAAAAAAATAGCATATCCTCAGAGATGCATCAAACTAATAAGTAATTTGATTTTTTTATATGCCAAATCAGTTTAAATTTTTTTGTTTTGATTGCCTTTGGGACATTTTCTTTTCTTATAGAACTGTATTGCTGTTAATAAGAATTATCCTTGAATATTGCCAGTGTGTGGATAACATCCCATCTGTTACTACTGACATGCTTACTCGTCTGTCAGATTTGTTGAAGGTGTGTATGATTTTACCTTTTTATGGAAATATACTTAAAAGAATTAACCCATTAGGATATAACTAACCTTTCAACTCTAAGACATTTCAAGGTCAAGTTATCTTTAAGACATTAATTTTGTGTTATTTAATTGTGGTTGCATCACATGTTACTAGAGAAAGGGCTTCCTGCTTCCTTCTCACTCTACATTTAGTGATTCCTCATTACACTCATAGAGTTGTTAATGACATTGGAGACAGGAGATGATTTGTTCGTTAGGTGCTGAACATGACTGAGGCCACTTAGGTCAAAAAACCTGGACTGGTTTCAAATGTGCATGGAAGGAATTCACTGAACATTACAAAATTCATCTCACTAAGGTTAGAGATTTTTCTTACATCATTCTTTCAGAACAATTGATGTAAAATGAAAATGTGATAATTTTATTCAGCCATTTCATATTGACAGATATTTTTAATTGTTAGAATATAGGAAAAGCTTTATTTTTTTTCAAACCTTTATTCTATCAATATTGCCCTGAACTTGAATTTTAGTCAAGAAATATTTTTACTCTTTTGAAAACAGGATGTTTGAATAAGAATGCTGAAACTAAATTAGTATTATGAATGGGAACTAAAGATAAGTTTCTGAAAACTTTTAGAATTTCAATTTTTTATTTATCAAAAGTAAATATTGTCATTTAGAATTCCCCTCTTCCTTTTTTTTTTTTTTTTTTTCATTATTACATAAATAGATCCTAACTGCTTCTACTAGAAAATTCATTTGGTCCTTGAATGAGAGGAAAAAGGAATGTATTTTTAGGATAGTTAACACATCATCAGGATATAAAAGAATGGCTTTTAATATATCGTTGAGTTTGGGTTTTTTTGTTTTTTGTTTTTTTTTCCCCCTTCTTCCTTTCTTAGTACTTCAATTCAAGAAGTTGCCAGTTAGTTCTTGGAGCTGGTGCATTGCAAGTTGTTGGACTAAAAACAATAACTACAAAAAATTTGGGTATGGATTCTTGTATTTCATTCAAATGTTAAGGTATTATAATGATGTAATTCTTCTTACCCTGTTTTTATCATACCTGATAGTTTCATGGCTCTAACCAAAGGCTATAAAAGTGGCAAATGCTACTTTATTCTCTTTTGTGTTGTTATAATTGAAAAACGAATCTGGGGAAATTATATAAGGAATTTCCACTCTTAACTCTTAATAAATTATTTAGAAGCTGCTTCACTCTGGAAAATGTTAAATAATATGTAATATATTTAAGAAGTACTTTGGGGTGAAAGGTATCTGAATGTCAGAAGAGAATAATTGTCTTGTTAGTGTCCTCATACTTGTAATGCTAGCAACTCAAGTCCATTAAGAAAACAGCATATTCATTGAATTATTTAGCACTAAATTATTTTCTTAAAAATGAAATGGGTTACCTTTACCATGGTGCTCTTCATTTATGAAATAAACTGGGGTTCTTTATGAAATTAATGGACATTTTAAATTTAATTGCCTATGTAATTAAAATCAACAATTTTTGTTTCTCCATTATGTACCCATTCCCTGAATCTTTAGCTCTTTCTTCACGATGTTTGCAGTTAATTGTGCACTACATTCCTGTGATCCGGGCTCATTTTGAAGCTCGACTACCACCTAAGCAATATAACATGCTTAGGCATTTTGATCATATCACTAAGGTATTTTTCATGTATTTTCTATTGAAGTTCATAAATTTAATTCCTTAATTGTTAAATATTTTTGTATGTGTCTCAGGAACTATAAAATACAATATCATTTCTCATTTCAGGATTACCATGACCACATTGCTGAAATATCAGCTAAACTTGTAGCGATAATGGATAGCTTATTTGACAAGCTGTTATCGAAGGTAATAATTTATGAAAATCATTAGGCTCTGCTTAAAAGTATTGTGACTATTCATTTTATAGAGGATCCTTTATGTTATACATAAGTTAAAATGTGATACTAGAATCTAAATTTTTAAAAGATATATACCAACTGGCAGAATTTATAAACAGTTTTTAAGGAAAATGTGTCCATCTTCTTTGACACCAAAGTGGTCACAGACATCTTAACAAATCAACTCCCCCAGAGTTTAGAAAACAACTCAATAAAATGTCAATTTTATATTCATCTTCTAAAGGCCAGAGGTGGGAGAGAGTAAGGGAGATAATTCCTTCATAGAAGCATTTTTATGTTGGCTGCATCAACAAATGTATACCTTCTTCAAAACAAACAATTTGAAAGCCTTCCAAAGACAGAATTGTAAGGACAAGAATCCATAAGAAAAAAAGGAAATTTATTTGAAATAAAGTATGTGACTTTATTTTCCAAGCTGAAAAATGCTCTAAGAGTCTGAGGTGCTTTATTGTTTCTCTCAGAGACAATTCTAGGGTCTGTTTCTTTTCATTCCCATAGGTCATTAAATAAAGTGATGTTCTATAAGAAATACTGGAAGGGTATCTTCCAAAAATGTTATTTAATCAGCCCCACTCACTTTTGCCCTATCCTTTACTCTTTGCTTTTCCTATATTCTTCAATGCATATCTTTGGGGGAAAGAAGAAATTTTGTAACTTGGATGTTTGAAGGTTTATTTAGTGTCGACTTTATGCCCAAGATCATACTTAGAATAAACCTTACTGAGCAAGGAACTTTGATTTGCTTTTTCTTCTACTTACATCTTTTTTTTTTATTGGTTGTTCAAAACATTACAAAGCTCTTGACATATCATATTTCATACATTTGATTCAAGTGGGTTGTGAACTCCCATTTTTACCCCGTATACAGATTGCAGAATCACATCCGTTACACATTCACGTTTTTACATATTGCCATACTAGTGACTGTTGTATTCTGCTACCTTTCCTATCCTCTACTATCCCCCCTCCCCTTCCCTCCCATCTTCTCTCTCTACCCCATCTACTGTAATTCATTTCTCTCCCTTATTTTCTACTTACATCTTTAACATTCTGAATTGTCAGGAACAGCAGGCATGTAAAAATCATAAAAGGGCAAGGTAAAGTGGCGTCCATTCACACATAGGCATGTGCTTAATCCTTTGAAAATGACAGTGAGAGAGAAGTACTTGGGAAACAATACTTTAGTTATTTACTAGGTCTTAAATTTTGTTCACAGGACACCTTTATATTTATGAAAGTAATAAGTCCCAAAGAGCTTTTTGTTGATCCAGTTTTCACATTTCATTGAGATATCATATTAAAAATTAAAGCTAAGAAAGCTTTTTTTTTTCCTTTTTCAAGAGTTGATGCCTTTATTTTTATTTATTTTTATGTCGTGCTGAGGTTCGAACCCAAGTGCCTCCTCACACATGCTAGGCAAGCACTCTACCACTGAGCCACAACCCCAGCCCTAAAGCTAAGAAATCTTAAAACACAATATACATATATATTTTCCATTAGTCTTCAGAATCATGATATCATAAGTCATCTAAAAACTGATGCAGTCATGAGGAAACAGGAGTAAAAAAAGATAAACGTTTTAGTGCTTTTATGAAAATGATTTTTCCCAGATTCTCTGAAAGGGTCTGTAACTCCTAAGAGTTCTCAGACCACAGTGTCTTTTCTTCGTGGGTTTCAAGTACAAGCTAAATTCAGAAGCAATTCAGTTCCACCAGTTTGCTTTTTGATATAAGTCTTCTGTGTAGCAAAATTCAGTAACACGCATCTGTCCTCAAGAAATTTACCATCTAACAAAACAGAGGACTGTAAACTGCTAACATTGTAGGATAAAGTAAATGTTAAATAGTGGAACTAATAGTAGGCTATGGATATAATGAAGCAAAACCAAACTTTGCCCATACTCTTATAATCCTGACTTTAATTTGTCATTTTGGTCATAGATGGGTTTTGAAAAAGAGTATGACTAGACTTTGTGACTTAATGAACTTTGTGTTCGTATTCACCTATATTTAACAGTTATGAGTATTTTAGAATTTTTTACTAAAATTTTTTACTTCATTCCTAAATTCTTAAGTAAAAGAATTTTAAAACTAGGAACAGATCTCTTCTAATAATCACACATTAATATCTAAGGAAATTAATAGTCTTCCAATATTATCTAACATCTTTTCTCATATTTGAAACTTCTAATTGTTCCAAAATATCTTTTCCCAATAATTTGTTTCAACAAAGACTTCTATGTGTTTACTTATTGCATTTGGTTAAGTCCCTTAAGTTTTCTATAAACTAGAATATTCCCCTCCCCTTTTGTCTTTTGTTTTTATTTTGTTTTTAGTATCATTGACTTGAAGAATGTTGTCTGTCTTTATAACACAGTGTTCTCTCTACTGTCTTTCCCATTGATGACTTCTGTTACCTGGCATGCACAATTTCCTTATATTAACAAGTCTCTCCTTGCCATTCTCTGTCCTGTTTGCTTTCATGTGTTTCCCAGGAGTTTAATCCTGTGTTTAATTCATACCAAAATAACAAGACAGGGTTTGGTTTGGGTTTACCTTTCATTTTTTAGCTTTTATTTTCTTTATAATTTTGGGAGCAATGGCACAGTATAAAATATAGACTGATCCTAAAAAGGGTATTTTTGCTTGGATAGAGTGAGACATTAATATGTGTAGTAGCAGCTAGATTAATATCTTAGCCACAGCCACCACTCATTCACATTCATTTAGTAAGTTACGTACAAACCATCGCATTAGATGACAGAGGGCTAACACAAAGGTGAATATCTTGTTGGGATAGCAAAATATCTAGCAGGGGAAGTATATCAATAATGACAAGAAGTAGAATATGTATTAATATTCCTTAAGAAGGAATTGTTTTAATGCATTGGAGCATTTAATACTTTAAAAGAGATGGTTGCCAATTGGAGAGGAAGATATGAGATAGTTTTATAGATGTAGTATGCATATAAATTTTGCTTTTAAAGATAAGATTAGGGCATATAAAGTTGAGGTGAAGATATCTCTGAGAAAAAGCCTGAGAAAACATGTTGTTAGAAATCACAAGGAAGTAATTTAGATTCAGGTAGACCTAAATTCAGATCCCATGTATGTTACACATTAGCCATTGAAGGACCTTGGGCAAACTCTTATTTTTTTTTTTAAGCCTCCGTTTCCATTTCTAAATGGGAGTAATAGAGGTTACCTCATAAGGTTGTAATGGGGATTAATGAGATAATATATGTGGAATGCTTTTCTTTTATCATATATCTAACTATAAGCAAGTCCTAGTAAATATTGGCTGCTAATATTTTGCTATTGTTAATAACAAGGGTAGCAGTTCTATTTAGGGTGAATAGAAGGTAGCTCTGTTTAGGGTGCACTGGTGTGAGTAGAAGAGTGGGGGATATGTTGGGAAGATAGTGAAGATCAGTGGCTATCAGAAGAAAGCTAAGCAATTTAAATCAGGTTTATTGGTATAATTTACATTCAGTAAAATTTACCCTTTTTAAATACATGGTGTGATGACTTTAACAAATATATAAAGTAGTGGAACTACTACAATCAAGATAAAAAATGTCACAAGTAAACGTTCTTTTGGGGCACTTATAGTTTAGTTTTTCCTTTTGCAAAATGTCCTTTAAATGGAATCATACAGAACATATCCTATTGGGCTAGCCTCCTTACTTTTAGATTAATGCTTTTGGAATTCATGGATGTTATAATTATGTGTCAGTAGTTTGTTTTCTTTTATTATAGAATAGTCTCCATTCTATGACTATATTGCTAATTGTTTATCCATTTACCAGTTGATAGAACTTTGGGGGTTTTCCTGTTTGGGGCTGTTATATATGCATATACATTCTTTGTGTGGATATATGTTTTCATTTCCTTAATGTATATACTTGAAATAGGATTGATTGTGGATTATGGAAATGTAAAACTTCATGGTAAATTTATTTTTTAAAAAACCTGCTAAATTATTTTCTGAAGTATCTCTTTGCTGTCCTTTTTACCATGTATGAGACTAGAGTTCTAGATGCTCTTCATTGTCACCATTACTTTCTAGGGTCTACCTAATTTTTAATGTTAGTCTCTAATATGTACATGATATCTCACTGTTTTTTGTTTTTGTTTTGTTTAGTACTGGGGATTGAACCCAGGGCCTCACATATGCTAGGCAAGCACTCTACCACTTAGCTATACCCCACAGCCCCACATTGTGGATTTAGCTTAAATAATGACTAAGAAGTTGAAAATATTTTCATGTGCTTGTTTACTATTCATACCTTTTCTTTAGTAAAAATGTTTTTCAATTTTTTTGCTTATTTTTTAAAAATTGGATTATCTTCTTCTTGAGATGTGAATTTTTTAATATATCTTAGCTCTAAGTCCTTTATCAGATATGTGGTTTGTATATTTTTTCCAAGTCGGTGACTTTTTATTTTGTTAACAGTGTCTTATAAAGAGCAATCTTTAATTTTGATCAAATCTATTTTATCATTTTTTTTATTAAATACTTCTTGTATTCTAGCCTAAGGAGCTACAAAGTTATTCTGCAGTATTTTTTTCTAGAATTTGTTGTTGTGTTTACTTTGTTTTGGTACTGGGAATTTAATCCAGTGGCACTTTGCCACTGACCTACATCCCCAGCCCTTTTTAAAATTTTCTTATTTTGAGACAGAATCTCACTAAGTTGCTGAGGCTGCCGTTGAACTTGGGATCCTCCTACGTCAGCCTCCTGAGCCATTGCCATTACCATACCTGGCTTCTTCTGGCATTTTTACTGTTTGGGGTTTTATATTTAAGTTTATGATCCATAACTCTTTGACTTTTTTATTGAACTAGTTAAAATATGATGGCATTTGTTCAGGTGATTGTATTAAAGGCCTTACATAGAGCAGTGTTTCTTAATTGAGTCAGTTTTGTCCCTGTTCCCAGAAGGGGACATTCAGAAATGTTGAGCACATTTTTGGTTGTCATACCTAGGGAGTGAGGTGCTACTGCCAACTAGCAAGTAGAGACCAGAGATGCTACTAAATATACAGGACAGCACCCATAACAAATATAGCCTAAAATGTCAGTAGTGTAGAAGTTTAAAAACTGTCCTGAAGTCCAAACTTATGTACAAAAAAAATTTTAAATACAATTTATGGGCTTAGTTGTTGATTTGAAACAAGGAAGAGGAAAAACTGAGTTGGAGCTTCCAAGTCTGTGTGACCAGGAGGTTTAGTAATCCTTGTGGAAACAAAGAGGAGGAGGAGGATTGGGCAAGCTTATGATAATTCAGTTTTTGAATGGCACACGTATGAAATGTGGGACTTAAACCCAAGAAAATGTTTCAGGACTAGAAATAAGTAGAAGGTACAAGATTGGATGAAATTGATGAGAGAAAAGAGGAGATAATAAGGTAGTTTAATGGTGAAAGATGCCTTGTATTTAGAAGACCAGAGACTGACAAAGAGTAAGGTCAAGAGGGAAAGGGCCAGGAGAACATAGTTCTTGCTATATGAGGACAGGATTTAAAATTGAGGGTGCTTGAAATACTATAGTGATGAGGAAGGAGTTCTAGGAAAGTTACTGAATTTGGAAGAAAGAATGTCTTAGTGATTTTATTTTCCCCCCAAAAGAAATTTCTGAAGAGTATTATAAGAGTATTAAGGGAAGGTAATTTGGGTGGTGGCAGGACCCAGATTTTAAGGGTTTGAGAGTAAAGAAGTATAGTGTCAAGTTTAGGTGACTCAAGAATTGTGATAGTGATGAAATAAAAAGGGGGAAAAGAGTATCTTTAGGGAAAACAGGGGCGAAGGAAAGTTTGAGGGTCTAAGTTTTTAGGACTGCCATAACAAATCAACACAAACTGAGTGTCTTAAAACAACAGAAATTTGGGCTGTGGCTGTGGCTCAGTGGTAGAGCATTTGCCTAGCATGTGTGAGGCACTGGGTTTGATTCTCAGCACTTCATATAAATAAATGAATAAAATAAAGGTTCATCAACATCTTAAAAAAATTAAAAACCAGAAATTTGTTCTTTGACAGTTCTGGAGACCGGGGGGGGGGGGGGGCTGCTAAATTAACAGGTCAGGGAGGATGAACTCTAGGGAAGAATCCATACCCCCTGCCTTTTTCCAGCTTCTGGCAATTGCTATCAATCCTTGGCATTCCTTCGCTTGCAACTGTATCACACCAGTATCTGCCTCTGTCTTCACTTGGTTTTATTCCCTCTGTGTATCTCCATGTCGGAATTTTCTTCTTTATAAAGACACCAGTCAATGGACTTAGGGCCCATTCTAATGA
This sequence comes from Marmota monax, assembly GCF_021218885.2. Lineage (NCBI taxonomy): Eukaryota > Metazoa > Chordata > Mammalia > Rodentia > Sciuridae > Marmota > Marmota monax. Next base: position 4,909,009 of record NW_026692194.1, read on the forward strand.
GTATGACCTCATGAAGTACCATGTAGACATGAATTTTGAGGGGATGTTATTCAACCCAGCACTGAGGGGTTTATAAAACTCACTATAATGGTTTAAAAAAAAAAAAGTTTTGGTGAGGATATAGAGACATTAGAGTTGTATTTTATAATGGCACAGCCACTTTGGAAATAGTTTGGCATTTCCTCATAAGATTAAACATGGAGTTCCACACTAGGTATATACCCAAAAAAGGTGAAAATGTTTGTCTCCACAAAAACTTGTACACAAATGTTCATGGTACTACTCATAATACCAAAACGTAGTAGGTTGTTTCTACAAACAACCTAAATGTCCATCAGTTGAAAAATAGATAAACGAATGTGGTCTATCCATACAGTGGGATATTAACCATAAAAAGAAATGAAGTATTGATACATACTGTAGCATGAACTGTAAAAACATTGTTAAATGAAAGAAACCAGCCACAAATAGCCACATATTTTATGATTCTATTAAATAGCTAAGATTTGGAGGAGCTGAGAGATTTGAACCCAAACAACCAGTTTTAAGATTGGAAGTGGCCTCTGTTCTTATTAACCACTAGGGTATTTTCGTTGCCATAAAATAGATTAAGATATTGAATAAGTTTCTCAAGATTTGTGTGAGGAGTACAAATCACAGTTGAAGTGTAAGCTTGAACCCTGTACTAGAGGCAGGTATGTGGAGGTGGGGAAACATCTCTCTTAGGGAATAATAGAGATACGATACCTGCAAATGACCTAAACATTGCTCTGTTTCTCCCTACCAGTATGAAGTGAAAGCTCCCGTTCCTTCTGCCTGTTTCAGGAATATTTGTAAGCAAATGGCCAAAATGCATGAAGCTATATTTGATCTTCTTCCAGAAGAACAAACACAGGTGAGTAGTAATTCCCTCAGACTGGGATGTTTTTCACATGTTTTTTTGCACAGTTAAGCTTAATTCATATTCTGATATGATTTTTAACCTTTTTTAGATTGTTAATTTGACTAATGGAACATTGATAAAATTTTCTAATTTCAAAGTGATAGGTGGTAGCTGCTAGGTGAGAGCTATAGCTTTACTATATGATCAGGAATCTGAAAAGCAGATTTTCCATTTGTCCATTTTAAGAGGTCCCAGATTCTACTTAAGTCACTCATTACATTATTACAAGTCTCTGAATATCAGAGTTGCCATTTATCAATGAATAATAAAATGTTACTGTGATTGTAATCTGAACTGAAAATGGAAAGAATTAATGATGGAGTTAATAAAATTAACATGTATAACTAAATCATTCTACTTTATCTCGAATAATTGTATGGAGGAAAAATAGCAAAATGGGGATCTTTGACACTTCTCACCTGTGAAATTATCGATGCTGTACTCCTGTTGCATTTTATCTGATAATAAAAGTATTATCACAGAGTTCATTTCACTCTTTAATGTCCTCCCTTATCTCTACACTCCTTGTTTCCCTCACCTAGAACTTCAAAGTTTCCAGCATTCCTTTCTTCCCAGTCTCCTTCCCTCTCCTTTAACTTTTTACCTTTATACCAGGTGGTCTCATTCAAGCCTAGTGGTATAAATGATACAATGTTATAAATACAAGCCTAGCTGTTGTATATCAAGTGAATTTAATTTCCACTGATAATTTTGTTATTTAGACAAGTTTATTTTGTTTTTTCTCTAATTGGTTGATTGCATAGGAGTGGTATTTGGGAGTAGAGGATTGTTTTCCTAATGTCTCTTGCCTACTATTTGTTCCCAATGATGGCCTCTCTCGGCCACCTGAGACTTCCACCCTGCATTATTTATTACCACTTCATTAACAACCTCATGACTATCATCCAGCTCCTTTGGAGCCCAGAGTACTGAGGGAGTGCCATAAGATATGAGTGCCCACTAGTTCTCTTTTTTCCTTCTGATTACTTCCTAGCTAACCCTTCCTTTTCATTCCATATATAAGAACCACCATGTCTGACATTTTGACCTTTTGAATTTGCCATTTGAATTTTGAGAGAAAGACTTAGTACAGGTCAGGGAGCTGGGTATATATTTACTTCATATGTTTCTATTTTTGTCGTAACTTAAAGGATTCTTTCATCAAAGCTGGGCAAAAGTTGCCACTTTAATACCAGTAATTATACAAAACTTCCACTGGTGGTTCTAAATATACACCTTTTTCCCATAGAAAATATTATTCTACTAAATCATTTCCATAGATCAGTTTTATACAGTTTTAGGCCATACCTTTCTCAAACAAGTATTGGACCATTCATTAAGTCTGCATGCAGCAATAATGAAATACTTTGAAATGATTTTATTAGTTAGAAACATAAAGGTACTTTTGCCTCTATCATTGTATTTTTTTAAAAAATATTTATTTTTTAGTTGTAGTTGGACACAAAACCTTTATTTTATTTATTTATTTATTTATTTTTTACGTGGTGCTGAGGATCAAACCCAGAGCCTCACACACGCTAGGTGAGCGCTCTGCTGCTGAGCCACAACCTCAGCCCTTATCATTGTATTTTTTAAAATCAAGTTTACATATTATAAAACTTTTCACTACCTTTTGTTCTTTTTACCTGTTGTGCTTAATCCCACTTATATATCCCACAGGAGTTCTTCCAAAGTACAGAATGGCAATCTTATTGCTAAATGAGGTACTGTCAAGAAGGGGGAAAAAAGTTTTTGTTCCACTAAGGAGAAGAATGATAATAAAATAAGCAATTACTTATTTTTCAGAGGAGCATTTTAAAAGTTATGTCAAAACAAGGTTTGGGGGCTGGGAATATAGCCCAGTTGGTAAAGGGCTTGCCTCACATGCACAAAGCCCTGGGTTCAATCCCCAGCACCACAGGAAAAAAAACAACAACAAGGTTTTGTTTTTAATACTTTCTCCAAATAATATTGATAACTCACATGTCTTCTATTTCAGGAGAACTATAAGAAAGCTTATTTTCTTTTCCAGATGTTATTTTTAAGAATTAATGCAAGTTACAAACTTCACTTGAAAAAGCAGTTATCTCACTTAAATGTGATAAATGATGGAGGACCTCAAAATGGGTATGATTTTTAATATATTTTTACCACATATTCTCATATTGAATTGTTTCAATGATTAGTTTTTATCTTTATGCTGTTCTGTCATACTGGGGACCAAAGTTATAAAATCAGCAACATTTTGCATTTTTCCTCTATGAAGATGCTATCTTGTCTGTTATTATGTTAAGTTCTTTACATGTTTTGAGGAGTTATTGTGTCTTTAGATACTCAGTAGTCTTTCTTTTCCAAAGGACTCAGTTCTACTCAGTAGCTCTGTGACTATGTGAAGGTCATTCAATTTCTGTCCCTCATTTGTAAAATGACAAGGATAAAATCTGCCTTAATTCTTTCAGAGTTATGAAAAATAATGTGTAGGTAGGACAGTATATTATAAACTATCAAACAAATTTTATATATTACCTCTGAAATAGTGTATTTAAAAAGAAAACAGGATTTAGAATCAGAAAACTTGGGTTAAATACTAGTTCTGCCACTTTTTAGCTGGATAGTTTTGGGTAAATCTTATCCTCTGTGTGCCTTAATTTTTTAGATTTAAAATTAGAAATAATGATTAGGTACTGTGCAGGGGAATGATATTGGCCAAATTATATTGTTATAGTGTATGCATATACAAATATATAACAAGAAGTCCCACCATTATGTATAATTATAATGCAACAATTTAAAAATGAGGGGAGGGAAAACCCGCTCACTGGTGGGGGAGGACCTTTATGTGCTGTCTAAATATTATTCATTACCAGTTTTCTTCTGTAGCTGTGAAGGCCATTTATAAAGTGGCTGGTAGAGATTATATATATTTGGAATTATGAGTTACAGAATACTTATTTCCTTTTGAAAAATCTGGATTGTGAGTGGTTTAGGGAGACACTGTTTTCTTAGCAATTTATTCTATTAAATCATCATTATAGCTAAAATTGCGAAAGGCTAGAATAGTAAGAGTTTTTATTTTAAATATATCCAGCTCACTTATATCTGTGATGCTTTTTTATGGCATCACATTTGACATATATGACACTTCAGTGTCAGTAGAGGAACTGGAAAGGTGAGCTAACCATCTAGTTTTTCTTAGAATAAACTCTCCTTTGTGCCAGACCAAACCATGTACTCTGTGGGCATTATCTCAGACTAACCTTAGAAGACTATTGACTGTTATATTTTTAATCTATCATTCAACATTTTTTAAAATTTAAACCGTACTTACTCATAGTATTGAGATTCATTTATATTGTCATTTATTGTGCTCCGATTTCAAGACAAGAATACCTTAAGTAACTGAATCAACATGTGATTACTAATACTAACATTGAAGCAAAGTTAAGCTGAATATCTCATATGGAGTAGTATTTTATTCATTTTTCACAATAAGGAATCCCACACTGTATTGATAAAAATGTAACTGTGTCAGTAGCTTATCTGCCATTTGTAAAGTGCAAAGATTTTTTTTTTCCATCAAATGAATTACATTTGCCATATCACCCATTTGTCCTAACACTCTGATTGCCATACTAGGAAATAATTGTATGTAAAGATCCTTTGGGATTGAGGTATTTTATGGGTGTGTAGGACATCTTTGCTTCACATACATTAATTTAAAAGTCTGCTATCTGGGCTGGTGTCGTAGCTCAGTGATGCAAGCACATGCCTATAATGTGTGAAACCTTGGGTTGCTTCTTACCACACCACCCGCCAAATCTGTGTATTAAATTCTTTTTTGTACTTATAATGCTCAGGAAGCCTGCCATTTCTTTCCTTTTACTATTTTAGTGCATACATATATACTCTAGTGACAACCAATCAAAAATAGTTATAAATTCATTCTATTTTAAGATACATCTGATTTTACTGGGTAGAGTTTATAATGAACCTGACTTCAACATGCATTTGTTTATACTTTTTCCAAACATTTATTTTTTTAAATAAAGCATTAAATGGTTAATTGTATGATAGCAGGAATCCTGGCAAGAGAAGTATGTTGATATTTATCCCTAGGAATTCTGAATTTAAATAATATTGTAGCAGCTGGTATAGGAATCTGAGAGCCTTGCTCATTTATCTGGATAGAAAGAGTGAAATTTAAAATTTTTCTCTCCAATGTTTAGGTTGGTCACAGCAGATGTAGCTTTTTACACTGGAAATCTTCAAGCCTTAAAAGGTCTTAAAGATTTGGACCTAAATATGGCAGAGATCTGGGAACAGAAGAGGTGACAACTCACTGGAAAACTGGGTAGTTCATCTAACCATGGGACATGTATGTTTCTGAAGAATATCTGAATGCCTGTGTTTCGAGAACCTGGAACCCAAAGTGAACTGAGGTGGGGGAAAGGGAAAAGGAAAGTATCAGTGTTGGGAAACTGGATTCAGTGGGATCTACAAGGAATGCCATTTTTGTGCATTCTTAAGTGAGGAGTAACTGATCAGGTGTCTATAACATTTTTCATTCTCTCTGGAAACAGACTCAGGTTTCTTTGGACCAAATCCAAAAGAACACATAGCTGTAACACAGCTGTAGTTGACTAGAATGCTCTGTATACTTTATATTAAAAAATGCTTTGCATTTCTTCCAGTGCAATGAAATTCATATGGTGTCCCACCTTATTTAATGATGGTACAATTTAAAATATTAAAATCTTAGTCAACCTCTGTAGAAAGTTTTCTCTATGAAAGTAAAGCTGTTTGAAAAATTATTTTTTTACAGATCTTTCTATAAAAAATAAACATCTTTTGATTGCTTGGATTTAGGAATTCAGTTTTTGTTTTAGTGACCAATGTCAAGTTTCAGGCTTTGTGTTACATATTTAATCTTTCTACTACCACCGTTATGTCAGCTGGGTAAAGCCTTCTCAAAAGTCCAAATACATGAAAGAATAATAATAAGATATTGGCATTTATGCAACTACTAGTTTAAATACTTTTCAGAAGTGGTATACAGAAGGCTACAGTTTAATAGCTGTATTTTTATAAAAGTATCTATGAAGGGTTTGGGTTTTTTCCCCCTAACAGGTAAGACTATGTATTCATGTAATATGCCTACTTATGAGTTCTCATTTTAACATTTAGGTAACATATGAAGTATGGTCCCCTTGGAGTCTTGTTTTTAAGTTACTTTCAATGTGTATATGAACAAAGACCAGGGAGAAATAGAAATTTTAAAATATGGGCTGCTGTTTGGGGGCCAGAAATACAAGGTATTAAAGACTTTTATGATACCTACCTTCAAAATTAAAAATTAGAATCAGCAGCACTCTACAAGTGAAAGTGCCTGTGCCTCACCTCACACTAAGACTCTTGCCTAACCCTGTCAGAGTGCCTAATCTTGTGATTATGTACAATGAAATAGTCTTATTTTGTGCTTTATAGTTTTTTCAAAAGGAAAGCTTGTTTTCTTTCCTTTATCATTACGAAGGTATGTCATTGATTCTTACGCTGTCTAAAATAAAGGTGTAAAAAATTATGAGACTTTAAAAGACAACTTTTTTTTAAGTACGGAAGAATTGGGAAGTATGACTTGATCTACCAGCAGACCTGATTTGTAAGGTTATTCTTGAAAATTTTTCAGTGACGTGAAGCTTTAAGAAAAGGGAACTTACCCCACGCCATTTATCTCTCCATACTACAGTACAAGGATCTGAAAGAAATGTTCTACCTCTGCCCACTCCAACCATTTAGCTGGGGAAAGAAATACCACTTTTTTTCAGTAAATGGAGAGTCTAGAGCACATGGCAGGCACCTCAGTCTTAGAACTATATGAGAGGTTAAATACCTTCCATTTCCTTTGGAAATGTGTTTTTCTTAGAAATGCAGAAAACTGGACTTAGTAGATAACTAGCTGGTGAGTACTTAAATATTCCAACCCAAACAGTGTCTGTTCAGCAAGAACAAACCATTTTATTTTGCTGATTCATAAAATTAGCATTAAAAAGTTCAAGAATACATGTGTATGGCTTCACCGCTTTATTTTTGAAATCACAGGCAATTCAAAGTGACCATCACTGAGGCTTCTGTTAATAAAAATCTTCCAACAGAACTGCCCCAGTTTTAGGATTAAACAATATTGCACTTTAAGATGAACTTTCAGGATCCTCTTCAAAGAGGGAAAGTATTGCTCCATCTGTTTTTCTTAAACTAAAAGTATATTGCAGAAAACTCTAAAAATCAACACTGCAAGGTACAGTAACATAGTCAAGTACCTGCCTACTTTAGAATCCTAGAGACATTTCAATGTAAGAAACTATTTAGCCCATAATTAGTATAAAGTGTATACAGTATTCTTTTCAGTGGTCCAATATGCGAAGGTTTCCAGATACAATCTTGTTCTCTAATACTGCTCCAGGTGGGATGTCAATTCTGTCGCCATGATTTGCAATGATGATAACTGTTCCCTAACAGGGAAAACAAAGAGCTAAGAATATACTTGCAACTGCAACTGAAATGCAATTATCATACAACAACCATCAAGTTTATGTACAACTCCTTTTAAATGGAGTAACTGTAAGGATAAACAATATTAAACATGAAAAGCAAGTAACATTAAGGAAAAATGTAATGTGTACATCTGTCACAGTCCTGACAGTAGTCCTAGATTCCCTGCCTCCTTGTCAGAGATGGTGCGAACAATGGGAAGTAGACCCAGTGCCAGAGTATAACTACCCTTTTTGAAGGCCTCTTGCTTATAAAATCACCAGCATTATCCAATACCCAAAAAGCAAGTAACAGATGCCATGCCTAGTGGTGCACACCTATAATCCCAGCTACTTGGAAGACTGAGGCAGGAAAATTTCAAGTTTGAAACCACTGGGCAACTTAGCAAAAAGGCTGGGGTTTGTAGCTGGGCATGGTGGTGCACACCTGTAATCCCAGTGGCATAGGAGGCTGAGGCAGGATGACTGCAAGTTCAAAGCCAGCCTCAGTAACTTAGCAAGGCATTTAACAACTCAGCCAGATTCTGACTCTAAATAAAGTATTTTAAAAGGGCTGGGAATGTGGCTCAGTGGTTAAACCTCCCTGGATTCAATCCCTGGTACAAAAAAAAAGGAGGAGGAGAAGCAGCGCTGGGGTTGTACTTCAGTGATAGAGCACTTGCCTTGCACATGCAAGGCCCTGGCTTTGATCTCCAGCACAGAAAAGAACTGAAGTAAAAGTTGCACGATTTATATTTTCATACACAGTTCTCTGTTGTTTCGGTTTTGGTACTGGGGATTGAATCCAGGGGTGCTCTACTTCTAAGCTACATCCCCAGCCCTATTTTAATTTTCATTCTGAAATAGGTCTGAGTTGCTTAGGTGCCCCCCTAAGTTGCTGAGGCTGGTCTTGAACTTGAAACAACCTCCTGACTCAGCCTCACAAATCACTGGGATTACACGCATGTGCCACTGTGCTCAGCTGGTTGTGTCTTCTTGTTTTTTTAAGGAATAGTTGTACTGTTAAGTTTTCATTGTCTTGAGATTTTAAATAGTTAATATAAGCAATAAGTTCAGTATAGTGTGTTGTTTTCCCCCCCTAAGATCTCTTCATTTAAGCAAGTAACTTTAAGGGTAAGAACACATGAAAAAATAGATATGAGATTTAAAAAATAATAATAATAATAATAATAGGAAAAAACTTTTACATCTTCAATGGTAGCTTTTACCCATAAAGTCCCAAGTTTTCAATTCTGTGAATATTTCAATGAAATTGATACAGGTACAGTAAAATGGGAAATCCATCTATAGCTTATGAATCATTATCAGTAATCATTAGCCTATTTTCTCAATAAAACTCTAAAAATATAAATGTTTCAAAGTTACCACAGATGGTATGTTGCTCAAGTTTTTGTGGGTATCCCATATAATGTAAACAAATATATTTATACTCATTTACATTACACCTAACATATATAATCTTCAGATTCCTTTAACAGGATTAGACTATTCAGCACAAATGAACTCACTTTTAAAAAAAGTTATTCGAATAGTCAACTTTAGAGAGCTATGCTAGTAGTGATCGTATTTTAAAATTTTGATAAAATAGAGCTGTTCACTACTAGTGTTTGCTTTCCATTTGAATGTTGTATACCACAACATACTTATATAAAATTAGGTTTGTATTTTAACTAGATATATATCTGATTATACTCCTACTAAATACTGTAATAACCTATTTCATATCTGTGTCCACATATTTTAAAAGATTATCTTATAAATATATGGTTCAGTCTAAGAAGTACTCAAATAGAGGTAAATTTAGGACTAGAAAACAAAACCTACTTATAAAGCTATAGGAAATGTGCTCTTCATCATTAACATACATACCTTTAATGAAACATTTTTGCCAAATGTCACATCCCCTGAAACTGTGAGATGATCCAATTCAAGCATATCTGGTATACTTTCAAATCTTCTTAGATAATCTTGAACCTTTAAGTAGAAACAAAAAAATATTTCAAATGGGTTCTCAGGAGCCAGGCGTGGTAGAACACACCTGTAATCCCAGCAGCTCAGGGGCAGGAACATTGCAAGTTCAAAGCCAGTCTTAGCAACTTAGCAGGGTCTTGTCTTGAGAAACTCGCCAAGACTCTGTCTCTAAATAAAATATAAAAGAGCTGGGGATGTGATTCCGTGATTAAGTATCCCCAGGTTCAATCCCTGGTGCCAAAAAAAGGCAGGAGGTTTTCACAGAAAAATAAATAATAAATAGTTTAACTGAACTATAAATCATTTTATGGTAAAACTCAAGTTTTCTATGAGAAGCACCTATTAAGATCCTATGCAGAAGAGTCCAGTAGATATGAACATTGTCCTTAAAAATAAAGCAATTATAATACAGTTGAGCCAATCAGATGTGTGGTTTTTTGTTTTGGGGAGGTTTTTGTTTTTTTGGTTTTTTAAGATAACCAAACCAGCCATCATGCTAAAAGCCAGAAAAGTAGTTCACATAGTCTGGATAGAGCTGGAAAAAGAATGAACGATCATGCTTTGAAGCAGTCTAGATCGGAACTGCTTTTATGGGATGGGCAGAATTCACAAGTGGCTCTCATTTCAAGAACAATAAGACAAATCACCATTATCCCTATCTTTGTTGGGGTGGGGGGCGGGGAGTGTTTACTGGGGAACTGAACCCAGGGCTGCTTTACCACTGTTCTACATCCCCAGCCGTTTTTCTTTTTTGAGACAGGGCCTTGCTAAGGTGCTGAGGCTGGCCTTGATCTTCCAATCTTCCTGTCTCAGCCTCCCCAGTTGTTGGAATTACAGACATGTACCACTGTACCCAGCTCTTATCTTTGCCTTTTATTTCTTTGGATGTACAAGCACTAGAGATTGTTCTATGTGATCTCATTTCCTATTTTGCTGAGAAAATAGAAACAATCAGAAATTTCCTTTAGATTCAACCATCCACCATCTTGCCTCCTAGCCCATTACCCTTTTCTCCTAGTACTGGGGTTGGACTATTTCTACTGACTTAAAGCCAACCTCTCCACTGTGTATTAGGTTTTTATGAGTTATTCAAAAATATTGTTTCAGGGATTCTCTCTATAATGTTTTTTCCCTCCTGGCTGCATTGGTTGCCATTAATGTATATGTAAATTCTCCCATTATTTATTTACATGTGTACATGTGTGTTTATGTATTTATTTTTGCAATATTGGGGACTGAACCCAGAACCTTACACATCATAGGCAAGCAGTGAACTATATTCTCAGCCCTTTTTAAAAACTTGGTGAGGTTCTTTTTTTTCTTTTCTTTTTTTGGAACTGGGGGTCAAACCCAGGGCTTTGCAAATGCAAGGCAGATGCTTTGCCACTGAGCTATATCCCAGCCCCCTTTTGTAAAACTTCAAGACAGGGTCTCAGCAAATTACCTAGGCTGGCCTCAAACTGATGATCCTTCTGTCTCAGTCTCCCAAGTAGCTGGGATTACAGGCATATGCCACCAAGCTCAGTAATTCTCCCATATTTAAGAAACAAAACCAAACCGCTTAAATGTTATATTCCTCTCTACCTTCTGTTTACCTTTAAGGCAAAACTTTTAAATGAGCTGTCTATATTCATATCTCCAACCTATCTCCTATTCTCTTAAATTTATTCCAGTTGGACTCCCAAACTTCCATATTGATAAATATATTTACTCTTACTTAATCAGCAACATGAATGCTTAGTCCCTCTTTCCTGAAACATTCTTTTTCATTTGACTTTCAGGACACACACACACACACACACAGAGACACGTTTTCTATTCAGTTCCTCATCTGTGGTCCACATGAGGTGGCACTAAACCATATCCAGGACTCCAACAGACTTGGATGATATAGCAGGATACCACAGGTTAGACACAAAGACTCACCCTGTCACTTCATTAACCTCAACGTTTTATGTGATTAAATTTTCAGGATTCCACTTGTCAGAGTAGGGTTTTGCTAGACTTATTCCCTTTGCATGGAAGGTTTTTGGCCCAGATACCTGCATAGTACACTCACTCAACTTCTTAATTGGGCTGTCCATGGCTACCCAATCAATGTTAAATTACACTCTCCCTGCACATATATTTCTATTTGGAATACTGTGTATTTTATTTATTTGCTTATTTTTCCTTCTCCACTAGAATGTAAGTCTTCCATAAAGACAAGGATTTTATTAGTCTGTTTTGTTTACTGCTAAATCTCCTCATCTAGAAACCAGAATTAACCTTTTCCCACTGATGAAAGCACTTATGGTCATGGGCCCTCCCATAAGATAAAATGTCCCGACATTTAAATATTCTCTACAGTGAATCAATTTTCAAAAAGTTCATCTTTATCTTTTATAATCAGTTCCTTTAAATTACATCAAAAATCGAAGAATACAATGTGTCAGAAGTGGAAATTTAAATCCATAAGTGGATCATATCTTTACAGTTACATACCTTTGTAAAAGAACTGCCTAATTTAACCAAGGGCACTGTAGGAAACTCCCGCTTTTCACTCATTGTCAAAGATCCTGCATTAAGGCTATAGAGGTTTGACATCACAAGCAAGAGATCTGATGTGGTTTTGACAGGCAGAAAACGGCTCCTTGGAACATTAATACCTAAAGAATTCTCAAAGCTTTTAATTGCAGCCCCTACTGCAGTTTCTAACTGAATGACATTCAGGCCTCCATCCAAAGTCTGTAAAATAAGAGGGAGAGGGGCAGGGGGAAACACAGAGTTTAGGTACCTACAACTTACAAATTAGTTCCATATGTGATAGTTAATATCTGGGAAGTGCTTTTAGAGAGACAACGAAGGAGATACAATTTCAAGAACTGACATTTATCAAGCACCCATTATATGCCAAACTCTTAATACCTGTGTGGTATTTTTTTTTTTTGGTCTCGTAACTCTGGTTATGTAGAAATATCCCCATTATACCATAAAAGAACCAAAGGTTCTAAAAACTCATACAAGCTGCATGTGGCCAAATGGCTAATAGTGTCAGAGCAATAACCAAGACTGAGGTGGGTCTTTTTACTTTTGAGTCCAGTGTTCTTGCCACTACAACAGGCCAGGGTCAAATAAAGGCACGCTACAGAGATGAATGCAGAGTCTGGAGGACAGAGCCAGCAACCTAGAGTCTCACTAGGCCAGGAGAAGAGACCAAAGGAATACACAGGCCAGAGGGAGTGGGCAACGGGGTCCACGTTTAGCCTACTGTGATCTTTGGTACCAGCAAGCCCAGTGAGAGAGAACTTTGGCTTACCTTTGGATTCACAATGATTTCCATGTCAATAGCATTCTGTTCCTGCAGTCTTTTAACTGCTGCAAGAGAAATCCATAGGTTGTTTGTGTTAAATATTTTAAATTTTGATACAGACTTGAACTCATCAACGTGTGCTTTTGGCACTTGAGCGATTTCCACCAATCTCAGTTTGCCTTCATACTGAGTGAGTGTCCCGCCCTAGGAAGGCAGAAAATAATTAGTGTTTCCACATCTTTCCCCATCAGAACCACAACATCCTGCTTAATTTTATGGAAAAGACACTGATGGTACAATCTCCCAGAATATAAAGTGACATTTTAAAGATAGAACCACCATCTTGTTCAAAAGTAAAGCCCTGGAAGCAGATCAGAGTCATCCTCACTTGCCTAAGGTCTGCTACAGAAATAGTTGTTCTCACACTACTGCTTGTTACAAAACAATACCACCCAAGGGCCTGCTCTGACGGGCTATAGAAAAGGGGAGCACAGAGGAGACAGATATACAAGAAGATAAGTGGCCTCAGGCTAGTGAGGTTCTTTCATCCACTAAGACATGCCAGTATAGAAAAAGGGCAACATTTCCAAGAGGCATAAAATCCAGGCCAAGGACTGTTTTAGTTTTCATGTACTGCTTGCTTTTTTCGGGGGGTAAGTAGTAAAGTCTATGTGCCATTTCACCCAAGGCCAAATTTCATGACTGCCAAACATGCCAGGTTAAACAAATTTGTGATTTGTACCAAAAGAATGGCATATTTTTACATGTACTACAAAGATATTACAGTGATAAAATTTTATAAATATGTAAGGAAGTTTTCATTAGAGGTGCTAAAGTTCCAGACAACAATATTAAGTGTCTGAACTTAACGGAAGTGTTTTCATTTTTCAGCTCTATTCCATAAATATACACAAAACACTTTAGTTAAAATCACTGACAGATTATCCAAAAATAATGGTTCTAATACCACTGACTTTGGATTTATGATACACATTGTTATGTTAGAACTTAAATTACTCCACAGAATACCATCTCTATCTTACAATGTTAAGTGAATAAATGTGTTCTGCTTAAAAGAAACTTTCAAATTAGAAAGAAAAAGCATTAAGTATACAACCTATTAATGGAAAAACGTGAATCCCAAATTGCTTCCCCTCAGTATTTACCTTCACATCTGCACGTGTTTTGTTTGTGACTTCCATGACAAATTCACAGCGTTTTCCATTGGGTGGATTCATTAGATGATTAAGAATATAAAGATCCACTGTGGCACCCAGATTATCTATGTTAGACACAAAAATATACTCTTTGCCTTCTCCTATAAAGGTATCGAGCAAACCAGAGTTGTAGAAACTGGCGTAGATATCACCATGACCTGGAGGGTACCAAGCTTCTGTATTTTCCCCTGAGTAAGAGACATCCTTTGCTACAGGAAGTAAAGATTCTTTATTAATCCTCGGGTACCTTAAAAAAAGAAAAAGTTCTTTTGCATTATCAACCCTGTAAAGCATTTCAGACCTTCAAGCAAAACAATGCATTAAAAGATCCTTCTTTTTCAGTGTTTCAATAGTAAATTATAGGTGAATCCACTTAAGAAAATCTCATCTGTGTTGTTCAAAATCTGTTTCTTAGCTAATAAGTTGCTGCAAAAAAATTTTTTCCCATGGTCATATAGATGGGAAGACACCTCGAATTTTTAAGATATTAATGTTTTCTAACTCTTCAAGAGGAGGCATATATTAAGTAAATGATGTTCTCAACCTTTTTGGATTTTGGATAGTTCTTTTCCCTGAAGACCTATCTAGGGAAAGCTACCCATTCTTACAAACAGATATATTTTGGGAGTGATTCTCTTTCTTCTTCAGAAAACCAATAGCAGGTTATTAATACCCCTCCCATTATCAAAGAGCACACGGGTAAGGACTGACAATGGGGAGAGGCAGACAGGAGAAAGCAGCACAACAAACTAAAGAAAAATGCAGACAACCCATCTGTGACAAAAAGTTTCCATGGGAAAGTGGACTAAAAAACACAATGGAGCAACTTCAGATGTGTCCCTTCTTCCTAAGTTTATGTAGACTCGTGTCTTTCTCAATGGAAACCTTATCTCCCCAGTTGCCTGGGCTTTATCACAATGCTTTCATCTGATTTCCTTTCTACTCATTCCACTGTCCCCAAAGTTGATGGTTCCAGAATTTATTAAATTATCCCCATGCCTAACTCAAGGTGAAGAAATTCCCACAGAAGTGAAGGTTATCAGTCAGGGGACGGTGGCACATGCCTGTAATCCCAGTGGCTCAGGAGGCTGAGGCAAGAGGATCATGAGTTTAAAGGCAGCCTCAGCAAAAGCAAGGTGCTAAGCAACTCAGTGAGACCCTATCTCTAAATAAAATACAAAATAGGGGTGCAGATGTGGCTCAGTGGTTGAGTACCCCTGAGTTCAATTGTTGGTACCCCCCCCCAAAAAAAGAAGTGAAGGTTATCAATACTGTAGAATACAGAAAGCCGTTCACAGACCCAGCTGAAGCCCAAATATACCCTCAGAAAGTGAAGACCTATAAGCCAACCTCTAATATTTTGGACATGGAACAGAATCTTAAACAAATTTTCTTTTAAGAACTGGAAATTACAGAACTGAAAAGTAATTCTGACAATCATAGCTATTACCAAATGTTCAACTTTGAAAGGTGTCAAGCACTTGCAAGATGGCACATGCACATCTTGAGACTGCTGTTACAAAGCAAAGAAATCCTTTCCCAAGAGTAATACTCAAGATTTTTTTGTATGTTTGGTTTTTTGTTGTTGTTATTACCCCTTTTACCTGCTTTGATTGAAAGTGTAGATTTTCACACGACAATGATTGTACTTTTGTAGTATTTTTTTTGTATCTTCATCCGTGTTAAAAGAGTTCATTAAAACAAGAGGAACATCAGTGTTGTAGGTTTTGTTCAAATGCTAGGGAGGAAAATGACAATCAGATTACCCAGATTTGTTTTCTTTGCTTATGTAAAACTAATTCTTCAGAGTTAATCACCTCATTTATATATACATCCAAATACATCTAAATATATACATTTGACATAAGTAACTCCTTTGCGTGAGGCAGACTTTTGATAAGCAGTTTACCATGTACTCAATAAATCACAACTCTTTGGGGACAGAACTATTGACTGAATTTTATTGCTGATTAAACTGAGCCCCAGCTGGGTGCCCCCAGGTGGCCAACTCTCAAAGTGTGTAC